>NC_062278.1:165299814-166751888 GCF_902655055.1 Lutra lutra
AGGGAGAAGCAGGCTCCCCGCCAAGCAAGGAGCCCGATGTGGGACTCGATCCCAGGACGCCGGGATCACGACCTGAGCCGAAGGCAGCTGCTCAACCAACTGAGCCACCCAGGTGTCCCAATGTTTTAAAACTTCTTAATGGTGATTGTGGTCAGTGTGACTTGTGAATCAAAGGTAAAAATGATGTGTGGTGGGTGAAATCAGAACAGGCTTTTCAGCAGTGCCTCTGACTAGTTTCAATTTTAGTACTCAGGCTGTGATTTCAAAAACAAATTTAAGAATAGCTACTTGCAAAATGTCTCTGTGGGGGAGGAAGAAAGCTTGGGAGTTGGTTCCAGTGGTGACATACAGTGTTGGCCTTGCTCATTTGCCTGAGGATGCTGTACTTAATGCAGGGGACCTCAAGCCTCTCCTGGGCTGTTTTGGTGATGTCATCACTGCCGTGGAGATGAGTCTGGCTGATTTTGTTGTCCATTTCCTGGTCGACTTGGACTGCTTGCTGTCAGGGCAGAGCAAATCCATAGAAGCATATTAAGGGAAGCCTGGGGACCTGGGCAGTATTAGGAATTCTGTAGCCTCACGTGGCTCTCAAAATGAACTTGCTTGTGTGACTGCTGCCAGACATGGTGAAGGAGCGCGTCTGTTCTCCCTGACCCTGCAAGTAAAGATGGCTTGTGCTTGCTGCCCTCTTTCCTGGAGTTACCCAGCTCAGTTCAGTAATCCTTCAAAAATTACATTGTGAGCTAAATAGTTATCGTTGGTTTCTAATTTTCGTATGCAGTTTTTTTTTTTTTTAAAGATTTTATTTATTTATTTGACAGAGAGAGATCACAAGTAGACAGAAAGGCAGGCAGAGAGAGAGAGAGAGAGAGGGAAGCAGGCTCCCTGCTGAGCAGAGAGCCCGATGCGGGACTCGATCCCAGGACCCTGAGATCATGACCTGAGCCGAAGGCAGCGGCTTAACCCACTGAGCCACCCAGGCGCCCCTCGTATGCAGTTTTGATCCAAAGTTTATTTCCGTTTGGTGAGCTTTTAATTGGAGTAATTCGAGAATGTATGATAATGCCAATACAAATTAACTTTTTAAAAACCCAGTTTTAGGGGCACCTGGGTGGCTTAGTCATTAAGCGTCTGTCCTCAGCTCAGGTCATGATGCCAGGGTTCTGGGATCAAGCCCCACGAGCCCCACATCAGGCTCCCTGCTTGGCTGGAAGCCTGCTTCTCCCTCTCCCACTCTCATTGCTTGTGTTCCTTCTCTTGTTGTCTCTTTGTCAAATAAATAAAATCTTAAAAGAAATAAAAAATAAAAACCCAGTTGTAATAGCACAGACTTTATAAAAAGTAGTGCCTCTAACATATGGTATTTAGTCAGTCTACCAACAGTGCTCTGTGTACTTACAGATCTGAAATAACTCTGGGTCATCTGGATAGCCCACAAGTTCACAGCCACTCTTAAATCCTGTGACCTCTGCCATTCAGTTGATGGTTGTTAAAGAGTATTAACATTTTGTAGAAAACCTTCTTACATGATATTTGTCTTTAAATGCTTTTTGGTGTTTGTGTAGTGCTTACCATTCACATAGGATTTCATTTGGTCCACACAGCATCTCTGTATGCTGAGAGGGTAGCCTTTTCTGTTTTTCTGCATGAGATAGTTCTGGGTCCTCGGGTGGTCCAGCTGCTAGAATGGTAATCTATGTCTGCTGAAACACAAAGCTATTTCTTTCTTTCTTTTTTTTTTTTTAAGATTTTATTTATTTATTTGACGCAGAGAGATCACAAGTAGGCAGAGAGAGAGGGAAGCAGGCTCCCCGCTGAGCAGAGAGCCTGACGTGGGGCTCAGTCCCAGGACCCTGAGACCATGACCCAGGCCGAAGGCAGAGGCTTAACCCACTGAGCCACCCAAGCACCCCAACACATAGCTATTTCTGATGCACCATTCTGCCTTTTTGATTGTACATGATGCCTTTAAAGATCTCAGCATTTGATTCCTTGTAAAAAAATGTATTTTTCTTCCACTGCCTTTTTTTTTTTTTTTTAAGATTTTATTTATTTATTTGACAGATCACAAGTAGGCAGAAAGGTAGGGAGAGAGAGAGGAGGGAAGCAGGCTCCCTGCTGAGCAGAGAGCCCGACACAGGGCTTTCGATCCCAGGACCCTGAGATCAGGACCTGAGCTGAAGGCAGAGCTGAAATACCACTGAGTCACCCAGGCGCCCCTCTTCCACTGCCACTTATTTATGTGTTTTAAAGTTTTATGTTTTTGTTATCTCTGTACTGACCATGGGGCTCAGACTCACAACACCAAGAGTCTCATACTCTTCCAACTGAGCCAGCCAGACACCGCCTACTACCTTTTATTTAAAATTAAATTTCTCGGGTGCCTGGATTGCTCAGTAGGTTAAGCAACCAACTTGATTTCTGGCTCAGGTCATGATTTTGGGGTCCTGGGATAGAACCCTGTGTCAGGCTCTGCGCTTAGCAGGGAGTCTGCTCTAGGATTTTCTCCCTCTCCCTTCGTCCTGCTTGTGCCCACATGCACGTGCTTGCTTCCTTTCTCTCAAATAAATAAATCTTTAATAAAATAAATAATAAAATAAAATGACATTTCTCTTTTGCTGATGATTAAACAAGTCCTTTTTTTTTTTTTTAACAAGTCCATTCTTTTTAAGGAAAAAAAAAAAACTAAGGAAACACAGAAGTAAAAAGAAAAAAAAAATCGATTCACTATCCACAGGAAGACACTGTGTTAACTGGTTGTTCTTCCTGTGAATGTATACTTTAATATCTTTGTTTTGTAAAGTTGAATAAAATATGGTGTGGGAATTTAACAGTGGTGGGGGAAGCTGAACAGTCTTGCATCTTTGACCTATGAGATCTCTCGTAAAAAGGGGATAGGAAGCTGGGGATCATGAGACTAGTTGTGTTTTTTCAGATGTTTAATGACAACAGGTAAAGAACGTGATGCATTTAGTTCAAGAATAAAGTTACGGGGTGCCTGGGTGGCTCTGTCATTAAGCGTCTGCCTCCGGCTCAGGTCATGATCCCAGGGTCCTGGGGTCGAGCCCCACATCAGGCTCCCTGCTCAGTGGGGATTCTGCTTCTCTCTCTCTCACTTCCCCTGCTTGTGTTCCCTCTTTCGCTGTGTCTCTCTCTGTCAAATAAATAAATAAAATCTTAAAAAAAAAAGTTACTTGGGGTGCCTGGGTGGCTCGGTGGGTTAAGCCTCTGCCTTCGGCTCAGGTCATGATCTCAGGGTCCTGGGATGGAGCCCAGCATCGGGCTCCCTGCTCAGCAGGGAGCCTGCTTACCCCCCCCTCCCCGCTCCAATCCCCTGCCTCTGCCTGCCTCTCTGCCTACTTGTGATCTCTGTCAAATAAAAAAAAAAAGGAAAAAATTGTTTGGCATGGTAACACTAGATAAGTACAGTGGTACCCTTATTTTTAAGTAATATTTCATTTTTGTATGTGAGTAAACTTTGAATATGAAGTAGAACATACTTAAGCACACAAATAAGTGAACGTGGAGAATTTTTATAAACTTAGAAGCCTCCTTGTGCCTCCTTCAAGTTGTTATCCTCCCCTCCTCCCAGGGTAATGAGTCTGATTTTTTTTAACACTGTAGTGTAATTTGCTGGATTTGGACTTCGTGTAAGTAGCGTTACACACTGTGTACCCTTCTGTGTCTGGTTTCTTTGATCTGTTGTTTGTGAGATTTTGTATTGAGTGCAGTTGGAAACTCCATTTTCATTGCCCAGAAATATTCCATTAGGTGGTATACCATAATGTATTTATTAACTTACTGATGCTTATATGGGTAGCTTGTAATTTGTGGCTGTTAAAATTATGCTGTATGAATGTTCTTGTGTCTGTCTGACTGATACATGTACACATTTCTATCATGTGAATCCCGAGGAGTGGAAAGGCTGAGTTTTAGGGTATGTATCTGTATTCTTTTGCTGGGACTGCTGTAACGAATACCACAGACTGAGTGGCTTAACCAAAATGAATTTATTTTCCCATATTTCTGGAAGCTGGAAGCTCAAGTTCAAAGTGGTAGTCAGGTTGATTTGTTTTGAGACTTCTTTTCTTAGCTTGTAGGTAGGTGTCTTTTTATGTCCTCCCATGTTCTTTCCTCTGTACCCGTCTGTGTCCTAGTCTCTTCTTAGAAGGACATCAGTCATACTGATCAGGGCTCACCTTCATGACCCCATTTAACCTCAGTCCCATTTTTCAAGGCCCTGTCTCCAAAGGTGGTCACATGTTGAAGTGATGGGGCTTACACTTCAGTGTAGAGTTTGGCAGTGTAGAGTTTGGCAGGGATTCACTTCATCCCCTCCCAGTGTCTGTTACGCCCTGGCAGATACTGTTGGTTAATTTGTTGTTGCAGCCGCTTACGCTCCCACTAGCAGCATTTGAGAGTTCCACATACTCCCATGTCTTTGCTAACACTGGTCTTCTTTTTCATTTTTTTGCCCCTCTGGTAGGAACCCATTTTTTTTTTAATGGCCCCATTCAGTTACCAGTGTAGGCAGTCCTTGAGGGAGTAGAGAAGTTGTTTCTACAGCCGAGTATGTTACAGTTTGAGACAGCCTCTTGTAAATGTCTTGTAAACCCCATAGGGTTAGAAAAGCAGAATGGTTTCAGTCCAGTAAGTAGTTAGTCCTCTGTAGTTGCCCTTGTGGATTAGTTTTTGCATTTATAATCTGGATCCATTCCTGGTGGTGGAGTTGACCCAAAAGTATCATCTGTGGGATATAAATCTAGCCATAATAAACATTACCTTCATTCAGACTCTTCTTTGATCTGACGCTTGAGTTCTTAAAATACTGGATTCCTTCATACACATGTTAGAAATAGGCCTGTTTGCATGTTCTGACTGTCCATTTAGATATTGGTGTTTGACCAACAGCTTTCTGGCTGAGTGATCTTGAGCTTTTTTGTACATATGCTATAGACCTGTGTTTGGTGACAATAATATTACATGATTTTACCCTCCCCCCCCAACTTCTGGGGGGGCAGGGATGAATCATTCTAAGATGGATCTTGAAATATTACTCAGTAAACTTAATTTTTTTCCCACCAGTTCTAACTTTGCACAGTAAGTTACTATTTGTAGCAAGTAAGTTATGCTTCTGGGCCAGTGATTAATATGTAGAGCTTTCCTGAATGCTAAACTGTGTATTCATTTAACTAGTATAAGAAATATTCATTCATAGACAATTCATTCATAGACAATTCATTCATTCATAGACAATATTCATTGTCTAGTATAAGAAAACACTGCTGGCAGCTGTGGGGAGCATAAAGATCACTGGAGGTTTAGGAATAATTGTAAAAATAAAGCGGATGAGAGCCATAAAAATAACTTAAAGAAAATGCTAGAGGTGTTCAAAGGGCTGGGGTTAGGCCCGTGGGGAGTGGAGTTTTGGTATGGAGAGGAGACTTGGGAAACCCATTATAGTTGGAGGGAATGGCATAAGCAAATGAATGGAGGTAGGGAAATGCTAAGGCAGATGGAGAAGCTGCAATATCTCCAAATTGGGAATGACTGTATGTGTGGGGGCCAGATGGAATGGGGAGGGGAGGCACTCCAGTGCCTTCTTGAGTTTATGTTTAACGAAGTGATCCTTCACCCCATAATGCTAGGATAGGACATTATCCTTTCACTTGAACCTCGTGACCCCTATTGAGTAAGGCAGGTGGTACCCCAGTTAAGAATAAGGAATGGGGGTGCCTGGGTGGCTCAGTGTAGGTTAAGCTTCTGCCTTCAGTTCGGGTCATGATCTCAGGGTCCTGGGATCGAGTCCCGCTTCGGGCTCTCTGCTCGGCAGGGAGCTTGCTTCCTCCTCTCCCTCTCTCTGCCTGCCTCTCTGCCTACTTGTGATCTCTCTGTCAAATAAATAAGTAAAATCTTTAAAAAAAAAAAAAAAAAGGAATGACTTTGATGTTATAATTTACCTAGAGAAATACATTTTGAGAGATTAGTGGGACTAGGTAGGACTCAGATACAAATGTGTTTAAGCCTTTAAAGAGGTGCTTCCTCAGAAGTGTCTTTAACACAAATTAATAGTTGGCTTGGGAGGGATGGGATGGAGAAAGAACAGTTTGGTTTTCCTCTTGAGCCAGCCAACCCATTGTGGGTTCCTCTTACTTTATGGACAATTTATTTTACTAGGTAAATGCTGGAGATAAGTTAGGGTTGCTAGCAAAAACTTTGAGCTGTTGATGGGGCCCCTGGGTGGCTCAGTGGGTTAAAGCCTCTGCCTTTGGCTCAGGTCATGATCCCAGGGTCCTGGGATCCAGCCCCACATCGCTCTCTGCTCAGCAGGGAACCTGCTTCCCCCTCTCTCTTTGCCTACCTCTCTGCCTCCTTGTCATTTCTGTCATATAAATAAATAAAATTTTTTTTTAAAAGAAACAAATTTTGAGCTGTTGAGAAAAGTTCTGTGTGATTTCTGTCTGTCAAATAAATAAATAAAACCTTTTAAAAAAGAAACTTTGAGCTGTTGAGAATAGTTCTGTGTAACTGTTATACTAGCTATCTGCTTTCCAGTCTGTTTTACCAAAAAAAAAAAAAAAAAAAAAAGGATGGAAGGAAAAAGAAACCATCATCCAGGTCCATGCCTAAAGACTCTGCTCTCTTTGGTACCTGCCTTTAGAAAGCTTGAGAGCATTGGGGCATGTCACAGTCATCTGTCTTATTTGGGCTGGACTACAAAGTCCTCAACAGGAATTGTTTCCCAGGAACTTGCTTCTTTGTAAAAGTTGCCTTAGGTTTTTTTTTTTTCCCCTTCCACCCCACATGACTGATACATGGAACAGAGCCTATATATAATCAGTCTCTTAGGGAGATCAGCAATTTCCTTGTTTAAGTTTCACTTCAGAGTTCAATCGAAGCAGCATATGAGTTGTGACTATCTCTTTCCAGATGAGGAAATGACCCAAAAGGAAGTGCTCAGTATCATGGAGGCAGTAGTGGGATTGGAACTGGTGCTCCATATTCCAAGTTGTCACATATTTCTTTAACCCTAATAGTGGTGAGAAAAATAACATCATATCTGGAAGATCAGCCTAAGTAAATTTTATTGTTCAGTTTTATTTAAGAGTTTTTTTGTTTGTTTGTTTTTGTTTTTGTTTTTTCTTGAACAAGGATGGTTTGGGGTGCCTGGGTGGCTCGGTTGGTTAAGCGTCTGCCTTCAGCTCAGGTCATGATCCCAGGGTCCTGGGATCAAGCCCCACAGTGGGCTCCCTGCTTAGTGGGGAGCCTGCTTCCCTCTCTTAGCCCCGCCCCCTGCTTGTGCTCTCTCTTGCTATCTCTCTCTCAAATAAAATCTTTTAAAAAATAAAAGAAAGATGCTTTGATTATTGTTTCTTTTTGAAATACAAGTTTTCAGGCAGTCAGTTTTCCAGCAGTATGAGACTGAATAGGCAAGGTTACTCTGCAGCAACAAATAACCTCAAAATGTTTGAAAGCAGCGTAGCTTTATTTTCTGCACACACCCAGTGTGTGCAGCGTGAGTGTTCCAGGGGCTCTGCATCATTCCTTCTCCAGCTGAAGGAGCAGCCACGATATGGACTGTTGCTGGGTGTCTCGGCTAAGTGAAAACTACTGGGGGGTCTTGCTGCAGTTAAATGTTCCAGCCCAGGATGACACGTCACGTCGGCTTACAGCTCACTGGCTAGAATGAGTCACACCATACAAGAAACTAAGGAGTGTGATTCTGTTGTGGACCTGGAAAGCACACAGTTGGAAATATTTGGGAACTAGGATGAGTTTTACAGTGACTTGTTGTAGTAATAGCTCTTGGAGAACCGAGTGGCTCATTGGCAGATTGTTGTTCCCATCAGCTGGCAGTTTAAATGCAGAAAAGGATACAAAAGTTGCCTTACTCACAGACCACCTTTCCATCCTAGGACATGTTTCTTTTCTTTTCTTTTCTTTTCTTTTCTTTTTTTTTTTTTTTTAAGATTTTATTTATTTATTTGACAGAGATCACAAGTAGGCAGAGAGGCAGGCACAGAGAGAGAGAGAGGGGGGGAAGCAGGCTCCCTGCTGAACAGAGAGCCCGATGCGGGGGCTTGATCCCAGGACCCTGAGATCATGACCTGAGCCGAAGGCAGAGGCTTTAACCCACTGAGCCACCCAGGCGCCCGGGACATGTTTCTTTTAAATGATGTGTGATAATCTCAATTTAAGTGCCTCCAAAATACCCTTTGCAGAAGTAGGTGTGAAAGAAACAATGGAGTCTGAGAGGTCCCTTGGCTTCCGCATTTTCAGTGTTGGAAACCTACAAACCTATAGATAAACTGATTTCTCACCCCCACCACCTACAAACCTATAGATACACTGATTTCTCACCCCCACCACCCACTCCATCCCCCACCCCTGCAGTCCTTGTAAGGTGCTATCAGATAGTCTTAAAAATACTCCTTAGGTCCTTTACCTTCCCTGCCTGCAGAACCCTTGGTTTTCCATTGCCCTTGGTTATGTCCCTCCACATTCCGCCTCTGGCTTGTCTTCCTGGTTTTGTCCTTTCTCTGACGCACACCCTGTATTGTTTTACTTAACCCGAAGTTATTTTACTTACCTGTTCCATACCACACTTCTGTTTCCCCATTTCCTTCAGCTTGGTTCCTGCCACTTCCCTTCATTTCTGTGTTGTCTTTTGGCATCCTGCCTGGCTCAGGTACCGCCAGCTCCATTTTTAAAGCTTTTTGTTGGCCACTTTAGCCCATACTTTCCTCAGCTTTCACTGAATCCCTGTGACTTGAATTTCATATATGTGTCTTAGACACATTTTATATATGTTGTCTTCCCTACCCTAGGAGAGGGGCTTCAGGGTAGATACTAAACTAATTTATCTGTTTTCCTTAATCGTTTGGAAGAAAGAATGAAAATATATTCTCCAAGTGGCTTTTGTGTGTGTGCATCTGTTGTGTTCTCTGGCTGAAAAAAAGAAATACCTGTAAATTCTTCACGTTATTTGTTTGAAATCAGTAGGCCAGAAGCTGTAGGATTTTGGAGACTTCCTTAAGCAGGGCCACAGTATGGCTCTTTAGATAAGTTACTAAGCCTCCATTTGCACTTCTGAAAGATGAGAGTAGTGCTTTGGCTATGCTCAAGATCCTTTCATATTTTGGCTTTCTTTGGCTCTTGATCATACTGCAGTGGCTTTGCAATATCCCAGCTGGCAAGAGGACACCAAACTTTGAGGACCGTTGAAGCCATTTCAAAAACTATCACCCACATGGAGCCCGCGCGTTCACTTTTTTATGAGGGGCAAAAGTAACCTCACTGTAGGGGGTTAGATTTTTTTTTTTTTTTTCAGATTTTTTTTTTTAATATACTTTTAAAAATTTATTTGTCAGAGAGAGAGAGAGAGACTATGAGCACAAGCAGGGGGAGTGACAGGTGGGAAACCCGATGTGGGGCTCAATCCCAGGACCCTGGGATCATGACCTGAGCTGAAGGCAGATGCTTAACTGACTGAGCCACCCAGAAATCCCAAGGTGGTCAGATTTTTCCTAAAATGAACTTGTTTCTATTTACTTATTTGACAGACAGAGATCACAAGTAGGCAGAGAGGCAGGCAGAGAGAGAGGAAGGGAAGCAGGCTCCCTGCTGAGCAGAGAGCCCGATGCGATGCGGGGGCTTGATCCCAGGACCCCGGGATCATGACCGGAGCCGAAGGCAGAGGCTTAACCCACTGAGCCACCCAGGTGCCCTGAACTTGTTTCTAGATTAGAGAAGCAAGTGAATAGTTCTCTATCACCCTTCTGGATAATTTGGTGGTGGTACTTCCAGACTTAATATGTTCATATTTAAATGGGATGACACAGTACACATTCTTCTGTAACTTGCTTTTTAAACGTTTTCTGTATGTACTACACACCTTTCTTTGTCAGTACATACATACTGTTGTTGTTGTTGTTGTTTTTTAAGATTTATTTATTGGAGTGCGTGTGTATATGTGCACGCGCGCACACAGGTGTGTGGGGAGGTGGGCAGAGGAAGAAGGAGAGAGAATCTCAAGCAGACTTTGCACTGAGAACAGCCCACGCAAGGCTCAGTGTAATGACCCTAAGATCACAACCTGAGCCAAAACCAGGAGTCAGATGCTTAACCAGCGGCACCACCCAGGCACCCCCTGTACATACTCTTTTTAATGGCTGTGTAATATTGCATTTACCAAGTTTAACCATCTTCTAAATGAATGTTTCAGTTACTTTTCAACTTTTCTGTTTTAGAAAATTATTTAAGGGGTTCCTGGCTGGCTCAGTCAGTGGAGCTTGTGACTCTTGATCTCAGGGTTGTGAGTTAGAGCCCCACATTATGTCTAGAGATTCCTTAAAAATAAATTCTTTTTAAGAAGACAGTTAATATTTATCTTCATCCACTTGTTTGATCATTTCCTTGTAGTTGTTATTCATACTTAAAATTTGGCATTCATTACCATACTGCCTCCAAGAAGGTTGTCTACTTAACATTTGTAGCTTGAGAATTCAATTTATGTAGTTGCCAACTGTCAATTTTCTTTCTTTCTTTCTTTCTTTTTAAAGATTTTATCTATTTATTTAGTTGACAGAGATCACAAGTAGGCAGACAGGCAGGCGGGGGGGTGGGGAGCAGGCTCCCCACCGAGCAGAGACCTCAAAACAGGGCTCGATCCCAGGACCCTGAGATCATGACCCAAGCTGAAGGCAGAGGCTCAACCCACTGAGCCTCCCAGCTGCTCCCCCCTTGTCGATTTTCTTATTAGCTGCCAGTTTAACTAGTGGTAAAGATTTAAATGATACCTCATTTCCATTTTATTGATGAGTAGATTAAGCTTTTGAAAAAATATTAGCCATTTTTTTCCTTCTGTGAGTTGACTGTTTTCTCTAAAGCCCAAGTAAGGCAGGTGTTTGTTTTAACCTAAACGTTTTATATAGCAAGCATATTGACCCTTTTTCATGTTGTAAACATTCCAGGCTTGTTTCTCATGGCTTGGTTTGGTTAATGGTATGTTTTGTAGTAAAGAAACTTTCCTGTAGTCAACGTGGTTGATTTGTTTTGATTTGGGGGTTTCATGTTACTATACTAGGCCTTCCCTATCCTAAGGGCAATAAAAACGGTGTCCCCCCTCCCCGCCCCCCGAGTACTTAGCACATTGGAATTCTTATGTATGATGCAATATGACATCAGAATCTTTCCAAATATGTGGCAATATTTTGCTACATTGTCATCCTTTTCTCACTGACTAAAATCTTTTTATCACACACTTGATTACCTACATACGTGTATCTTTTTTTAACTTTTCTGATCCACTCTTTGTCTCTGGGACAGTAGTACCACTGTCTTACTTGCTTCTGCTTCATAATACATTTTGACAAGCTCAGTGGTTTTCCATCTGTCATAAAACTCTGTCAGCATTAGGCTCAGAATATGTTTACTTCTCATTAAATTGGTTTTCTTTCTACCCCTTGTCCTGGGCCCTTAATCACTTTGTCTGGCAGCTTCTTCCATCAATAAATTTAGAAGAAACTTTTTTAAAGTGCTCTGGCAGAGGGAGGCAGCTCAGTTCTCTCCCCTGTGTATCTGGGACAAATAACATATAATTGTTCATCCAGTTGGTTTTCTTGAGCGCCACCATATCCCAAGCCTTGGGCAAGGTAGTAGCTCTATAAATAGTAGAAAACCTGGTTTCTGACCCCTAAGGAGCCTTGGTTTTGGTGGGGCAGTGGTACATATCTTTCAGTCCTTGTAACCCAACTGGTTGCCTTAGGTGATAGATTGAAAAAAGACTTTGGAAACCAAGTATTAGGTTTTATGTTCATGAAGTTTTTATGCATTTCATGTTTTGCCATGTCTGGTCATTTCTTGCAGTATTTGAACATACACAATTCATAATCTGCGCTCTGGATGGGTTTTTTAACCAACTTTTCTTGTTTAACTTTGACATACTAGATTTCTTTGTCACTTCTGGTGGAGGGTTTTAATAGCAGATTCCATACCAGTGTCCCAGACTTGGCATGAGTTTAAAAAAAAGTTTTTCTTTTTATTAATTAATTGTAACAAATAAGAAGGGAGTTAATTGGGGGCCTGGGTGGCTCAGTGGGTTAAAGCCTCTGCCTTTGGCTCAGGTCATGGTCTCAGGGATCGAGCCTCGCATCAGGCTCTCTGCTCAGCGGGGAGCCTGCTTCCCCCTCTCCCTCTGCCTGCCTCTCTGCCTTCTTGTGATTTCTCTCTGTCAAATAAATTAAATATTTTTAAAAAATAAAATAAAAAACAAAAGAAGGGAGTTAATTTTTTTACAGATAAAAAGCAGACCATTGGGCCAGTCTTTATTTTCAGGGCTGTTGATGTTGAAAAAATGTTAGTAGTTTGAATTGAGAGAAACGATTGTTTCAGATAGGAAAAAAGCGCAGTTGGTCAGCCAGTTCTTCCCTTTTTTCCCTTGCTTTTTATCTTTTAAAGTTGTAGCTAATCATTTCTGCATGACAACAACATGAAATCCTGTCTGCATGTGACTGGACACCTGCCCTTGCCAAGTGGCTGTCTTCTGTGGCTTGCAGTTCTGTGTGCCTATAAAGTCATCTGGAGGTACAGAGCATCCATGATCTACTTGGGGGAGAGAAAGGCGTGCTGTTTCTGTGAAGACTTGTGGCCAGACTTCTGTTAGCCCACTGGAGAAGTGCGGCAATAGCAAGATTTCCCTTGTGAGTTTGGGAAGGGGATGTGGGAGGGGAGTAAGGAGCTCATGTTGGTCAGCCTCGTAATGTACACTCGTCCAGACAAATGGTGTATACAGTTAATGAATAACTACCTGTGGTTGTTCACAGGCGAAAATCAAACCGTGCATGTCAGAATCTGAGAAGTGAGTTGTTCTTTCTGCTTCCCGCTGCTGTGGTAGAGAACTGGTTCTACCCCAGTGACAGGGGAGGTGGAAATGTAGTCATTCAGACCTGCAGGCATCCAAAGGATGCTTTGTAGCAGGTGCTGTGCTAGGGAAATGCCAGAGGAGTAAGATAGCTCCTGTGCTGAAGGAATTTTTCTTTTTGACTGTGTGACACATGAGGAGCCACACATAAAAGGGGATGATGTAGTGTGAAAAAGTTGTGATAGCAGGCTTCCGGACAGGTGTTCAGTTTTTAGATGTGAAGAAGTAATGATAAACTTCATACATTCAGTTGTACATAATGAAACATTGAAAAATATTTTCCTACCTTAATCCCTCCTCTACCGTAGAGACATTGAACCCTATAAAGTTGCTTGGTTTTGACCTACAAAAATGATATTTTCATAGGATTCAACCTAATAAACACAAATGGGGGCATGTCTTGTTCTTTACCCTACTTTAAAAAAATCTAGCTACATTTTAGAATATTCACTCATCATACATCTAAGTCTGCCTTTGTGTGTTTATGTTTTGAATATGTATTGTGAAGTAGGGGCAGAGTTCTTTCACCACTTGGGTTTTCTTGGCTGAGGGAGATGTATCAAGGAAAGGAGAGAAGTGGGCCCATTACCTTCCCAGTAGGTTAATTTGGCAGAACCAGATAGGGCGTCTAGATTCTTGGCAGTGATTGATTGGAGGTGATAGATTTGAGAGGATGGTAGGCCTCAAAAATGAGGAGGAAAGATTGGGGCTGAATACAGTAAGAAAGCTGGCCTGGTATACACTGCTACTCAGTGTGGCAGGCTTTGTTTTTTTGGGATATGTGATTATTCAATAGGCGAGGTAGGAAGTACTATGATGTGAACAAAGGCAGACATATTTGTGGTACTCTCATTTTCATATTAACCACATTTCATCATGATAATCTGTCCATATTTACATATTTGTGGGGTTTTTATGATTTTTTTTTTTTATTTGATAGAGATCACAAGTAGGCAGAGAGGCAGGGAGAGAGAGGAAGGGAAGCAGGCCTCCCGCTAAGCAGAGAGCCCGATACGGGATTCGATCCCAGGACCCTGGGAACATGACCTGAGCTGAAGGTAGAGGCTTTAACCCACTGAGCCACCCAGGCGCCCCCATATTTACATATTTGAAAGGAAATAATAAAATGAGGGACGTTATTCTAGTTCACAGGATTTACAACTAAAATAGCATAGGTAGGATATGTGCAAGCCTCGTCTAAGATGGTGACCGCGGCTCTAAAAGCAGGGACACCTATTTGACAGGTTTTGTGCAGATGGAGGCAGGCATCTTGTGCTTGCAAGCGCAACAGCAACGGTGAAAGAGGAAACAGAGCTAACTGCTCCAAAAAAAATAAGATTGCTCGCTAACCAAAGATGCATGGGCAGTGCTGGCATGGTGTGGTACCCTTATTTGTATCCATTTCTGGTGATAACTGAATAGAAGTTCCAGACTTCCCCTATTGCTCCTAACCAATGATAATGTCATAGTGAAAACTCGTTCATATTCATAGCCATTGACAGATTAAAATTGTTGAGGTATTTTGGCTGTTTTTGGAGGAAGACTGTGTTTGGGGGAAATTGCTGACCGTTAGAACCTTAATTTTCCAAACATTGTAACTCCCAGTGTATCCTGCTGATATAAATTTATTGCTTCAAAAAAGGCTTGTTTTAAAGATTTTATTTGAGAGAGAGAGAGAGAGCAGGGAGAGGAGCAGAGGGAGAGAGACAAACAGACTCTGTGGGCCCACGCATGGCCCAAGGTCACGACCTGAGTGGAAATCAAGAGTCAGATGCCCGGGGTGCCTGGGTGGCTTAGTTGGTAAAGGGTCTGCTTTCAGTTCAGGTCATGATTGCAGGGTCCTGGGATTGAGTCCCACATTGGGCTCCCTGATGAGTGGGGAGCCTGCTTCTTCTTTCCCTCTCTCAGTCAAGTAAATAAATAAATAAATCTTTAAAAAAAAAAGAGTCGGATGCCCAACTGATAGAGCTACCCAGGTGCCCCCCCAAAAAAGCCATGTTTTAGAGAGAGGGTTTCTGGAGTGAGAACTAAGTACTTTACCTGTATGGAGCATTCTTTGTATCCTTTCTTATGTATGCTTCCAGAAAGATGCCTCTATTAAGACAAAGGAAGCTAAATATTTTAGCAAATATTCAAGTCCCTAATGTGTTCTGAGCACAGAGTTAGAAGTATTAACTCCAACTCTACCTTCAGAGCACTGGACAGTTGTACCCAGAATAAATTAAATTCTAAAGTAAATTCTATGTCATGCTCCCAGTCAGCCACCTCTCTCTTAATACTACATACCACTTTTAGTGTTTTGAACAGTACTTAAGCCCAGGAGCCACCAGTTTGGTATTTTCAATCTGTGCTATTAGATGATCTTTGTCTTCTGCCGTTTATCATTTCCTTTCCTGTGATGGTCTTCTGTAGTCACAAGAGATTTAAGAAAGATGGTACATTTTTTTTTAAAAGATTTTATTTATTTATATGCCAGAGAGAGAGCACAAGCAGGGAAAGGAGGCTTCCCAGTGAGCAGGGAGCCCAGTGATCCCATGATCCTGGGACCACGACCCGAGCCTAAGGCAGATGCCTAACCTACTGAGCCACCCAAGCACCTCAAGAAAGATGGTAACATTTAAGGAAAGAAAGACTCATCCTGATCCTTTACTAAAACTAGAAAACAAATCATACTTATGTCCAAAAAATATGCATGCATTTTCTGCTGAGAGAATTAGCTGTGATTCAGAGGCTTGAATAAGTTTGGTCAGGGTGTGAAAATTGGACCAGTTTACTGACACTTAAATTAAAAGACTATAGACTACAGTAGATGTCACACAAGATGACGGAGTGGGAATCATTAGAGGTCAGTCCCTCTACAAAGTCAGCCATTGACCTGGAAAGAGTATTTTGGAATCAACTATCTTGGAACTGTGGAACCTGATTGGATGGAGATGTACTTCATGAAGGGATAGACTGCTGATCTTTCCTAAGTGAGTGCTGTGCTAACAAATGGACAATTCCAGCTCTCAGCAAACAACAATCAGCAATCCCTGAGGAACAGGGGAGTGAGATTTCCAGGATACCACATTATAATACTCAGAATGTTCATTTCTCAACAAGAAAAAAAAGTGAAGCATATGAAGAAACAGGAAAATGTGACCCATTCACAGGAAAAAAAGGAACTGGACAGAAGCCATCGCAGAGGAAGCTTAGACATTGGAATTAAAAATTAAAACATTAAATTGGGGTGCCGTGTAGCTGACCATCCCAACTCTTGATTTTGGCTCAGGTCATTATCCTGGGGTCGTGGGATTGAGCCCCATTTTTGGGCTCCATATTCAGCAAGGAGTCTGCTTCTCTCTTCCTCTCCCCCTCCCCTGCTTGCCCTTGCACACTCTCTCTTTCTAAAATAAATAAGTAAATAACTCTTGTTTTTAGAAAAAAGACTTTAAATCCGCTGTGTTAAATTACTTGGCCAGAGGAAATCATGGACAAAGAACTAAAGGCAATTGAGAATATACAATGTCTGCACAAAATGAGACCATCAAGAAAGAAATTATAAAAAGGGAACAAATTCTGGAGCAGAAAAAAAAAGTACAGTAACTGAAATGAAAATTTTTTTAAAGATTGATTCATTTATTTTAGAGAGGGAGAGAGAATCTCAGGCAGACTCCCTGCTGAGCAGGGAGCCCGGTGCAGGGCTCAGTCTTACAAACCTGAGATCATGACCTGAGCCCAGACTAAGAGTCCGACACTCAGCCAACTAAGCCACCCAAGCGCCCCAAAATGAAATTTATTAGAAGGGTTTGGCAGCAGATGTGAGCAGACAGAAGAAATGATTAGCAAGCTGAAGACCATCAAAATTATTCAGCCTGGGGAACAGAAAGAAAGAAAGAATTACGAAAGATGAACACAGCCTGAGAGAGCTGCAGGACATCATCATCCATGCCAAATACACTTCATGGGCGCGCCAGAGGTAGAATATTTAGAGAGAAACAAAACATTTGTGAAAATCAAATGGCCCAAAACTTCCAGAATTTAATGAATTTACACATCTAAGAAGCTTAATGAATTCCAAGGAGGATAAACTCAAGAAAACTACACCAGGACACATTACAATCAAGTTGTAACTTGAATTTGCAAAGCAACAAGAACTTGAAAGCAAGAGAATCAGCTTGTCATGATTCTAAAGATTCTAAAGATGTTCACACTTGATTGCTCATCAGAAATCATGGATGCCAGGGACACCTGGGTGGCTCAGTCATGTAGTGCCTGCCTTCAGTTCAGGTCATGATCCTGGGGTCCTGGGATGGAGACCTGTGTTGGGCTCCCTGCTCAGCAGGGAGTCTGCTTCTCCCTCTTCCTGTATCCCTCTCCCCATTTGAGTGCACTCGCGATCTCTCTCTCTTTCTCTCAAGTAAATAATACCTTAAAAATTACATTTATTATTACTATAGCAAGCCACTGTAAAACTCATCCTAGTTCCCAAATATTTCCAACTGTGTGCTTTCCAGGTCCACAACAGAATCACACTCCTTAGTTCCTTGTATGGTGTGACTCATTCTAGCCAGTGAGCTGTAAGCCGACGTGACGTGTTATCCTGGGCTGGAACATTTAACTGCAGGAGCAAGACCCCCCAGTAGTTTTCACTTAGCCGAGACACCCAGCAACAGTCCATATCGTGGCTGCTCCTTCAGCTGAAGAAGGAATGATGCAGAGCCCCTGGAAAAAATTACATTAAAAATTCAACTAAATACAAAAAATATCAGTAAATGAAGAGTTGAACAATGGGAACATACACATACGGAAAACAAATGGTATGTGGCAAAAGTAAATCTTTCCTTATCAGTAATAACCAAGTCCTCTTCCCCAAGCATCTCGCGCACACAGCCTTTACTTCTTACATTGCTCCCGTCTGCAGCTGTTTTGTGCCTAGTCTCTGGCTGATCTGTACTGTATTGTCAGGCTCGATGGAGCTCAGCATCTTCTTTCTTCTCATCTAAAATTCAGGGAGTGCCAGTCAACCTCCCCATGGTCTTTGATTTGATTTCTGCCTTGGCCATCCACCTTGAGAGATTCAGTTGTCTTCGCTGTATTTTGTTTGCTTTTCTGATTCTTGCTGGACAGCCTAAAACAGAAGTGTCTTAGAATAAAGAGGAGCCTGTCAGCCGTCTCCGTTGGCCCTGGCTGTGACAAGAGGGAGAGATTTGGGTCATGCCATCAGGCTGTGTGGTTTGCAAAGAATTTCTTCTTACGGACACACATTGAGGACAGTTGGTTCCCTCTGGTGCTGTGCTTCTGCTGCTGGAGGTGGAGGAGGTCCGAGGGCCACTGGTAGGGGGCTGAGCTGGGAGGGTGGTCCTTGGCTCCAGACGAGGTGCAGGACTGGCAGGTGCCATGGGCTTCTACTCTGAGCTCTGGTACTCCTCCACCGCTGATTTTCCACCTTGCAGAGCCAGGTGGGAATAGCAGGCTTGCCCCACGTATTGTTTACTGCATTGTCAGACACCTGCTGAACCTGCCAGGTTGGGGGAAGAATGCAGTTATTAGGGTCAGCAGAAGGGGAGGAGGGACTTCCTATCGTGGGGGTGGCCCTCCACCTTGGGTTTCTTGGCGTCACTGAGGTGGCCATCACACTCTGGTACTTCCAGTGCTGTTCATGAGTCCTGGATCCCACCCATAGCCCATGTTCACGACCTTGGTCACCCTGGGGGTCCTTCTTGTCATGAGGCACTTTATGTAAGATCTGAGTTTCTCCTTCTGGCCATATTTATCCATGGATCCCTCATAATATTTTCTAACGTTCCTCTATTGCTGGGGTTGAGGGTCATAGTTTTCTTGAGGTTTTCACATTCAAGAGGTAAGGATATTGGAATGTGGTATTGCCCCTTTAGGATCTTCTTTCATAGCTCTCATTAGTCCTCTCCCACAGAAGGCAGGGACACCAGTGACGATGGTGACAGAATGATTAGCATGTTTCACACATTCACATTTCACATATTCAGAGTGGGTGAAGGGGGGAGTGTGGGGCAGAGGGTGACTTTGGATCATTGTACTTTTGGCACAGGAAGGGTTCTGGGGTAGTATAAGGGAGGCTTTTAAAATAGGTTTTCTGTTGGGGCGCCTGGGTGGCTCAGTGGGTTAAGCCGCTGCCTTCGGCTCAGGTCATGATCCCAGGTCCTGGGTTTGAGCCCCACATCCGGCTTTCTGCTCAGCAGGGAGCCTGCTTCCTCCTCTCTCTCTGCCTGCCTCTCTGCCTACTTGTGATTTCTGTCTGTCAAATAAATAAATAAAATCTTAAAAAAAAATAAAATAAAATAGGTTTTCTGCTTATGGCCAGTGGTGAACTCATTGCTCAGGCCAAAGTGTGCAGTTTTTACTTTCAGTCGAGTGTCACAAAGCAGGTTCTCTGCTTCAGGTCCCTGTGGATTATTCCCTACTGCACAGTGGCTGCTAGCTGCTGGAATTTGCCTCTGGCTTCTTTGTCTGTCACGTGGCCATGGTCCACTGTAAACAACCAAACAGGTCTCTTCCACTAACGTACTCCCAGACAAGGAATAGTGCTTCCTCAGTGTCAGTCACCTCCACTTTACAATATTGGTGTGATTCAGGGTTTTTGTGCTGTGTGCTTCATAGAAAAGTGCTTCATGGAAAAGTGCCTGGAAACGGGAGGAGCTCTGCTGACTCTCCTTAATGACCTTCACAGCCTCTGTCCCCGTCAAGATGTGCTGGGCCAACTTCACCATTGCAAAGTTACCCTGCCCAATGGTCTCATATTTGGAGCTCATAAATGAAGATATGGGTAATTAGTTACCAGAGATGGCTGCAAGGCCCTACTGCATGGTGATCTGCTAACCATTCTAAGTGGCAGTGCCAACTGTGCTAACACTAATACTAATGATAGAAAATAAAATTATGCTTACTAATTACGCTAATAAAATAAAGTGAGAAAAGAAAATGAAGAAAAGTAAGAAAATAGAACCAAAAAGAAAAGGGAAAATAGAAAAAAAAATGGGAAAAACAAAAGAATGGAGAATGAAGAAAAAAGAAAACAAGATGGAAAGAAAAAAAGGAGAAAACAACTTGTCAGGTACCAAAGTCCATCAGGTCACCAAAAACCAGCTTTCAGGGCTTTAAGGACCAAAAACCTAGGCCCAGCCAGGGGCCCAGATGGGTGTTTGTAATTCCATTGCAGTGGTGGAGGGCAAGAAATGGACAAGTAATGCTGGGGATAATCTACAAGGGTTTTCTCACTTTTTGGTCTTAAGACTTCTTGCTCTTTTTTTAAGATTTGTTTATTTCTTAGAGAAAGTGGGAAGCGTGGGTGGGGGTGGTGGGGGGAGAGTATCAGAAGCAGCCTCCCTGCTGAGCAGGAAGCCCTGTGCAGGGCTCAGTCTTACAACTCTGAGATCATGAAAGAGTCAGACACTTAACTGACTGAGCCACCCAGGCACCATGCCTCCCCGCCCCCCCCCCCAAAGACTCCAAGAGCTTTCTGTTTAGGTGGATTATTAGAGAGTAATATTTACTTTATTGAAAATTAAAATCTGTTGTGCTTCACTGGGCTTTTCCTTTCTAGTTTGGAAATCTGTAATAATTTCTGGCTTTAAATACTTCAGCGTTTACACTTAAAATATTCATTTCCTTTTGCTTAAACTCTGGTCTCAAAATGATGGTATGTCTATTGGCATCACAGTATTGTAGGAAAGGGTTTTGTCACATACAACACAATAAGGTACATTATTAACATCTGTAAAGCTGCTGGATAATGACAAATAAAATAGCTGTAGAGTACACACAAAAGGAAATGAGAAGGGACTTAAAATGTTTTACTACCAAAGTAAAAATCAGCTGAACACAAAAGAAGATAGTGGTGCAGAATAACAAAAAAGCTGTAAGGCTTACAGAACACAGACACCAAAATGACAGAATTAAGTCCTTCCTTAACAGTAATTTCTATAAATATAAATGCATTAAACTGGAAAAAGACAGATTGGCAGATTGGCTAGAAAAACCTGATCCAATTATTTATTTACAAGAGACTCAATTTAGATCCAAAGACACAAATTTGAATATGAAAGAGTGGGAAAAGAGAATTCACATAAATAGTAACCAAAAGAAAGCTGGGGTGGCTGTACTGAGATGAGTCAAGATAGATTTTAAATCGGAAAAATTTGCAAGGGACAAAGAAGGACATAAAAGGTTCAGTACAGCAAGAAGATAAAATAATGGTAAACATTTACACATGTAATGACAGGTCAGGAAATTATATGAAGCAGCCCTTCCCTTTTGTGGCGTGGCCCTCGGCCAACATGAAGTTTAATCCCTTTGTGACTTTTGACCAGAGCAAAAACTGTAAATGGCATTTCAGTGCACCATCCCACATTCACAGGAAGATCATGTCTTTCCCTCTTTCCAAAGAGCTGAGATGGAAGTAAAAGGTTCGATCCGTGCCCATCCGAAAGGATGATGAAGTGCAGGTTGTGCGAGGACACTACAAAGGTCAGCAAATTGGCAGATTATCCCAGGTTTGCAGGAAGAGGCATGTCCTCTACATTGAACGAGTACAGCGAGAGAAGGCGGATGGCCCAACTGTCTGTGTGGGCGTTCACTCTAGCAAGGTGGTTATCACTAGACTAAAACTGGACAAAGACCACCAAAAAGTCCTTGAACACAAAGCCAGATTTTGCCAAGTAGGAAAGGAAAAGGGCATATATAAGGAAGAAACAATTGAGAAGATGCAGGAGTAGGATAATCTTATATGCAACTTTAAATAAAAACTGCTAAGGGTCGCCTGGGTAGCTGAGTCTGTTAAGCGTCTACCTCTGGCTGGGGTCATGATCCCAGGGTCCTGGGATTGAGCCCCACATTGGGCTGCTTCTCCTGCTCCCTCTGCAGCTCCCCTTGCTTATGCTCGCTCTCTCTGTCAAATAAAATCTTTAAAAACAGTTAAAATGAAAAAAATTCTATGAAGCAAAAATTGACAGAACTGATGGAAGAAGTAGATAATTTTACAATGATATTCAAGAGTGGGTAGAACCAGACAGAGAACAGAAGTGAGGAAATAGAGAACTTCAATAACAATAACCCAACCAGATCTAAGAGACACACACAGGACCCCACCCAGAAACAGCACATGTGTTCTTCTCAAGTGCACATGGGACCTTCTGTAGGACACACCTGCTTTTAGGCCACAGTGTAAGTCTTGGTAGCAAGATAGATATCATACAAATTTCTTTTCTGACCATAGTGAAATGAAGTTAGAAATCAGTAACAGGAGGAAAACTGGAAAATTCACAGATTTGCAGATGTTAAACAACATGCTCTTAAAGAACCAGTGGAGTGGGCCAAAAGATGAAATCACAAGGGAAATTTTTAAATACTTAGAGATGAATAAAATGAAAACACGATATACTAAAACTTATGGGACACAGTAAAGCAGTGCTAAGGGAGGAATTCATAGCGATAAATGCTAACATTGGGGGAAAAAAGAAACCTCTCTTTTAAGATTTTATTTATGTATTTGAGAGGGAGCAGACACAAGTAGGGGGTGGGGAGGGCAGAAGGGGAGGAGAGGGTGGGAATCTCAATGCTTGACCCCAGGCTGAGCACAGTCCCAGCTGGATTGACTTAAAGAAAAACAACTCCCATTTCTAAAATCGGAAATGAACTTTATTGGGAATTTACTACCTATTCTACAGGGGGTAAAAAAGGATTATAAGAGTCTTGTGAACACTTGTACAATAGATTTTTATAACCTGGATAAAATTAATAAGTTCCTGGAAACACAAACTACCAAAACCAACTCAATAAAAATTGTACTTTTGTCAAGTAAGGAGATCAAATCGGATACCTGAGTTCTACCTGCAAATAGATTCACTAGTGAATACTAACTAACTAACATTTAAAGAACTAACTGGTCCTCTCATTTTTCCCAGAAATCAAAGAGGGGAGGAACACTTACTAAATTTTCATTCTATGAGCCAACATTGCTCTGATAACCAAGGCCGAGCAAATGCTACAAAAATTAAACTACAGGTCAGTAGCCCTTACAAATACAATGATTTGAGAATCTTGAATAAAATACCAGTAAATCAATTAGCAATAATCGCGCCTCGGATAAACCTCATTGGCTACGATACTGCCACTGCGCAAAGCTTAAAATACCAGTAAATCAAATTAAGCAGTCTGTTAAAAAGATTATACACCACGAGCAAGTGGGATTTGTTCCTGGAATGCTAGGATGATTGCACATCGAAAAAGTGATCAGTATAGTACACATTTATAGAATGAAAGGAACAAAAAAAAACAACACATGATCATGTCAACTGATCCAGAAAAAGCCTTTGACGAAATTCAGCAGCCTTTCATGACTCGAAACACTAGGAATAGAAGACTGTTACTTCAGCATGATAAAAGCCATATATGAAAAGCACCCAGTGAACATCATACTGGTAAAAGACTGATATGATAGTGCTTCCTCTGATTTAGTTCAGGGACAAGGCAAGAATGCCCACTTGCCGCTACTTCTATTCATAACTGTACTGGAAGTTCTAACCAGAGCAGTTTGGCAAGGAAAAGAGAGAAAAGACATCCAAATGGGAAAGGAAAGAGTAGATGCAGATGACGTGATCTTATATATATAGAATATCTAAAGATTTCATACTAAAAAAATGAAAATAAAAACCTGTGACAGCACTAATAAAGTAATTCAGCAAAGTTGCAGGAAAGTGAACACACAAAAACCAGTTGCATTTCTGTATACTAACAATGAACCTAGCCAAAGAGGAAACCAGGAAAACAGTTCCACTTACGATAGCATCAAAAAAAGTAAAATTAGGGCGCCTGGGTGGCTCAGTGGGTTAAGCCGCTGCCTTCGGCTCAGGTCATGATCTCAGGGTCCTGGGATCGAGCCCCGCATCGGGCTCTCTGCTCGGCAGGGAGCCTGCTTCCTCCTCTCTCTCTGCCTGCCTCTCTGCCTGCTTGTGATCTCTCTCTGTCAAATAAATAAATAAAATCTTTTAAAAAAAAAAAAGTAAAATTAGCTTGGTAGGAAAGACCAGTACTATCTGATTTCACTCATATATGGGATCTAGGAAATAAAACAAATGAGCAAAGGCAAAAAAAAAAAAAAAAAAGACACAAACCAAGAAACAGACTGTTAACTCTAGAGAACACACTCATGGTCACCAGAGGGGAGGCAGGTGGGGCGATGGGTGAAATTGGTGATGGGTATTGAGGGGTGCACTTAGGATGAGCACCTGGTGATGTGTGGAAGTGTTGAGTCACTGTATTGTACATCTGAAGCTAATATAACTGCATGTTAACTCTACTGGAATTTTTTTTTTTAAACGGAGTTTAAAAAATTAACTTAGTGTATGAAAGACCTGTAAACTGAGAACTATAAAACTGCTGGGAAAAATTAAAGAAGATATAAAAAGATAGGCATATCACGTTTTTGGCTTAGAAAACTTAATTTCATTAGGATAACAATACTACCCAAAGCCATCTACATATTCAGTGCAATAAAATTTCAATGACTGTTTTTTGCAGAAATAGAAAAACACATCCTAAAATTCAGCTAGAAAATCATGGGACTCTGAATAGTGAAAACACTGTTGAAAGCTCAAAACAAAGTTGAAGTCTCCCACTTCATGATTTCAAAACTTACTGCAAAGCTACAGTAATCAAAATGTTGTGGTACTGGCATAAGGGAACATGTGTAGATCAATGGAATATAGAGCCCAGAAATTGACCTTCACGTACAGGATCAGTTGAACTTGTACAGGGGTGCTGAGTCCATTTAGTGGTAAAAGGACAGTGTCTTCAACAAATGGTAGTGGTCCTGGGAAACTCTACCTGCAAAAGAGTAAGCTTGACCCTTATTTATTAACCATGTACAAAAATTAGATCAAAGGCTTTAAGAGTTAAAACTATAAAATTCTTGAAAGTAAATATAGGGGAAAAATTATGACATTGGATTTGACAGTGATTTTGTGGCTATGACCCTGAAAGCACAGGCAATGGCAGGAAAAACAGATAAATTGAACTTCATCAAAATTAAAAACTGTAAGGACACTATCAAGAGAGTAAAAAGACATCAGAATAAGAGAAAATACCTGTAAATCATATATCTGATAAGGAATTAGTATTCAGAATATGTAAGAACTCCTACAACTCAAGAACATAAAACTCAATTAAAAATGGCACAAGACCTGGATGGACATTTCTTCAAAGAAGATATGCAAATGGCTAATTCACACATACAAAAATGCATGTCACTAGTCATTAGGGAAATACAAATCAAACCAACAATGAAATACCACTTCACACTGATTGTTATTTAAAAGACGGGGGTAGGGGGCGCACCTGGGTGGCTCAGTCAGTTAAACCTTAGCATCTTTGTCTGCCTCTGGCCCAAATCATGATCCCGGGGTTCTGGGGTTGAGCCCTGGGGAGTCTACTTCTTCCTCTGCCACTCCCCCTGCTTGTGCTTTTTCCTGCTCTTTCTTTCTGTCAGATAAATTAATTTAAAAAGCATGTGTTGGGCAGGACCTGGAAAATTGGAACCCTTATGTATTGCTGTTAAGAAGTTGAAACAGGGGGCACCTGGGTGGCTCAGTGGGTTAAGCCTCTGCCTTCAGCTCAGGTCATGATCTCAGGGTCCTGGGATGGAGCCCTGCATCGGGTTCTCTGCTCAGCAGTGAGCCTGCTTCCTCCTCTCTCTGCCTACTTGTGATCTCTCTCTCTCTCTCTCTGTGTCAAATAAATTAAAAAAAAAAAAAAAAAAGTTGAAACAGTGCTGGTGCTATGGAAAGCAGTTTGGTTGTTCCTTAAAAATGTAAACAGAGTTACTGTATGTCTTGGCAAACTCACTTTTAGGTATACACCCAAAAGATTTAAAAATAGGATCTCAGAACAGATACTGATACACTGTTGTTCATAACAGAATAAGAGTCAAAAAGTAGAAGCAACCCACACCAGCAGATGAAAAAACTAAGCAAAATACAGTATATGTTAACTAACTCGAATTTAAATAAAATTAATAAAAAAGGATAAGCAAGATGTGGTATTATTTACATGCAATGGCATGGTAGTCACTGTAGGAAAAAAGTTCTGATGCATGCCATGTGTTGAACCTGGGATACACCATGCTGAGGTACACCGTAGATGAGGACAGATACTTTATAATCCCACTTCCATGGGCTGTTTAAAAAAGGACAACTCAGGGGCACCTAGGTGGCTCAGTGGGTTAAGCCTCTGCCTTCGGCTCAGGTCATGATCCCAGGGTCCTGGGATCGAGCCCCGCATCGCATCAGGCTCTCTGCTCAGCAGGGAGCCTGCTTCCTCCTCTCTCTGCCTGCCTCTCTGCCTACTTGTGATCCTCTGTCTGTCAAATAAATAAATAAAATCTTAAAAAAAAAAAAAAAGGACAACTCATAGAAAGTAGAGTAGAGATTATTAAGGGCTAGAGGAGCGGGACCTAGGTTATTATTGCTTAATCTGTATGGAGTTTCTGTTTGCTGTGATGAAAAAGTTCTGGAAATAGATGGTGATGTTGCATCACCACAACACCGCAGTGTGATGTTCTTACAGATGAGGAAATTAAGATCAGTACCTTTTCTTCATCCAAACTCTTCCTCTCAAATCCAGACTGCATCTTAATGGACAGATCTCTGACCTTGAAATGTGATTTCATAAATCATGTATTTATTACCACCTCATAGTGTGCTCAGCCGTGCAGTGTCATGTGGTGGGGAAGCACGTGGAGTTACGGAATATGAAATGTTCATCCTTTTTCCTTGTTTTCATGGTAGTGTTGGTTTCCACCTTAAATTAGTACTTCGTAATGACGTCTCTAAAATGTTGTCCAAGCAAGCTGTGCATTGGTGATCCAGTTGGGCAGGTGGATCTTTATTTTGCCAAAATCTTAACTAGCACAGTTTCAGTCCAGTTAAACCTTCCTTTCAGTAACTTTTGAAAGAGAAACAAAGTGTTGTGAAACTTCGTACATTTCTGTTCTTTAGCATTTCCTTTTCAGCCTGAAGAGCTGGACCTTGTGCTTAAGCATTACAGTTCCGCATTTTTTTTACCTGAAACCTCAAGTGGCTGAGCTTCTGTTAGCTTTTCATATCTAGCCCTGGCCGGCTGCTGACCTTCACGTGGCAGCTTGACTGGGGCAGGGATGCCCAGTTACTTGGTTAAAACATTCCTCTGGATGTCTCTGCAAGGGTCTTTCTGGAAGAGATTAACATTTGAATCTGTAGACCTTGCAAAGCAGATTGCCCTTGTCCAGTTGTGAAGAGTCCTGAGTAAAGCAAAAAGCTTGAACAAGAGAGAATTCATCTCTATTTGAAGGTTTTCTCCTGCCGTGAAACTCAGACTGGATCTTAGACCATTGGCTGTCCTGGTTCTCAGGCCCTTAGACTGCAGATCTTGGGACTTCTTGGTCTCCGTAATTGTGTGAGCTACTTACTTGTAATAAATGTCACATATATAAACTTTAATATGTGTGTGTGTGTGTGTGTGTGTGTGTATATAATTCTGTATGTATTTATGTGATCTTACACATTGTTACATAGGTAAATCTTATATACATGAAGTTTATATTTAACAACATATTTTATTTTATTTTATTTATTTTTTTATTTGACAGATCACGAGTAGGCAGAGAGGCAGGCAGAGAGAGAGAGGAGGAGGTAGGCTCCCTGCTGAGCAGAGAGCCCGATGCGGGACTCGATCCCAGCACCCCGAGATCATGACCTGAGCCGAAGGCAGAGGCTTTAACCACTGAGCCACCCAGGCGCCCCTAACAACATATTTTAAATCTCCCTTGAAAGTAATTGGCAAACTGTGAGCTTCTGTATGGTCCCAGCAGAGCCATTAGGTTCTCTTCCTCCATCTTGGTGGTTCTCTTGGTTCTGTTTTCTTTGGAAACCCTGACTGATAAACTTGGCATTAATAATAGAGTCACTCTTTCCTAAAGACAGGTCCCAGAGCATCTTTATACTGATCCTTCATATACCTCTGTTTCTCAGATCCCTTTTTTTTTTTTAAGATTTTATTTATTTATTTGACAAAGAGCAAGCACAAGCAGGGGGAGCAGCAGAGGGCAAAGGAGAAGCAGGCTCCCCACTGAGCAGGGAGCCCTAGGTGGGGCTCCATCCCAGGACCCTGGGATCACGACCTGAGCAGAAGGCAGACATTTAACCGACTGAACCACCCAGGCATTGCATGTTTCTCAGATACAGCTTACAATTCAGAGAACTAGTGTCTGGTTTGTGAACAGCTGGGTGACTCTGAAAGTCAGTTGTCACCTAACCAACAGGCTTTTGATGGTTAAGCCTTTGAGTAAAAGTGAGGAAGTTCTTCCAACAACCGTAACAGAAGTGAGATGTAGAAATGAAAGAATGGGTCGCTTTTGGGTGAGTTAGAGTTGCAGGAGAACACTTAGTCTTGAGGTTAATGAACTCAAAAATGTTTTGGACTAGTGGCAACTGAAATCTTTTTAAATCCAGTCTTCTTTTTGGAGGTGGTGGCAAGGCAAAATCGTGTCATTTTCTACAGTCAGTCCCATATTGACTTCAGGTAAATTGTGTATCTCTGTAAAGTGTTTCATTGTTTACAAAGCTGCTTTACCAATTTGCCCATGGAATCCTCCCTACAACCTGAAGAGGTGGCCAGGAAGTCTTTCTTACATGTGAGGAAGAAAGTTGAATTGTAGCTATGAGAATTTGTTTATAAAGCTAAAGGAGGTTAAAATGGTAAATTTTATGTTATTTATATTTTGCCACAGTAAATCATAATATAAATTATAATACAGTAAGAATGCTTTCTATAACTTTGTTAGTAAATTTGAAAACCTCTTGGGGTGAGGATACTTCTCGCAATATTGAACTAAAAAGGACAGGTTGTTTTGTTCTAGGCTACAGGTGGGTTTTGTTGTATGAAGATTAAAGATGAAAAATGGTAAGGAGGAAGGGCAAGGGAAGGGCAAAAATGGAAACTTCAAGGTTTCTGCTCACCTTCCCCAAGAATTACAATGTTTACCAGTATTCATATCTTTTCAGGCCCTTCTGCCCCAATACAATAAACTAAGCAGAGGATGTTACGTATTCTTTATTACAAACTTTTCCCACACTTCTTAACTTTCTAAAGTCTTACCACCTTGCAGCCCTCTAAAACAAAAAAACAGGAGGGACTTATATAATGACATGGAGGATTACTTAAATCTGAATTTGTAGTCAGGGCCTTCTTGCCTGGGAAGGGGGACTGGCAACTGGTTAAGCACACCTTGAAGTACTTCAGAAGATTTTGTTTGAAGCATTTCTGCATATTGAGGTTCCCTGGCAGGTCTACCAGCCCCTGGTAAAGTTGGGGAATCCTGGGGATTCAGTATCAGAAACTCTTTAACCAGATTGTAATCTGACCAGAGAGCATGTCCTAACAGCATTGCTTCAGGAAGCTTCCCTTCCTGTAATGTGGAATAGCCGTCTCTTTTTAAAATGTTCTGTTATAAAAAAATTCAAGTAAATAGAATCATAAAATACACGAACACACACAAACTCCTACCTAATTTCAGCAGTTGACCCTTGAACAGTGCAGGGCTTAAGGGTGCCAACCCCCCTTGTGGTCGAATTCTAGTATGACTTCTGACTCTCCAAAAACTTAAGTACTGATAGACTACTATTGACCAGAAGGCTCACCGATAAACAGTTGATTAACACTTGTATGTTAAATATATACTGTATACATTGTTTTTACAATAATGTAAGCTAGGGAAAAGAGTATGTTAAGAGAATAATGAGAGAAAATACATATAAGTACCATACTGTAAAAAGTCCACATATTAGTGGACCCACACAGTTCAGACCTGTGTTGTTCAAGGGTCGACTATATTTGCTCCCTATCTGTTCTTTTGGTTGAACTAATACAAAGTAAATTAGAGGGGCACCTGGGTGGTTCAATCAGTTAAGCATCTGCCTACTGTCCACATTGGGCTCCCTGTTCAGCAGGGATTCTTCTTCTCCCTGTGCCCCTGCTCATGCCCTCTCTCTCTCTCTCTCAAATAAATAAAACCTTTTTTTAAAAAGAAACAAAGTATATTAGATATTATCATGACACTTCACCCCTAAATGCTCAAGTCTTTTCATCTAGATGTGGTCCCTTCTCCCCCTTCCTTTTTTTTTTTTAAAGATTTTATTTATTTATTTGACAGAGATCACAAGTAGGCAGAGAGAGAGAGGAAGGGAAGCAGGCTCCCTGCTGAGCAGAGAGCCCGATGTGGGGCTTGATCCCAGGACCCTGAGATCATGACCTGAGCCGAAGGCAGCGGCTCAACCCACTGAGCCACCTAGGCGCCCCCCCTTCCTTTTATGTCATTACCTTTAACTTTGAGAAGATCAAGCCAGTTGTTTTTTTCTTTTTAAAGATTTTATTTATTTAATTGACAGAGACAGCTAGAGAGGGAACATAAGCAGGGGGAGTGGGAGAGGAAGAAGCAGGTTCTCTAGTAAGCAGGGAGCCCGATGCGGAGCTTGATCCCAGGACCCTGGGATTATGACCTGAGCCGAGGCAGACGTCCAACAGACTGAGCCACCTAGGTGCCCCCAAACCAGTTGTCTTCACAGAATGTTCCACGCTCTGGGTTTGGCTGGTTGCATCTTTTGATACTTAAGGTGCGCCACTAGCCCTGCTATTTCTTGTGCACTAAAAGCTTGGGTAAATTTAGGTTATATGTTTTTGATGAGACTATTTCATAATGTCTGATTGTCCCACTATTAGTGAAGGTAAGTTTAATCATTATATTAAGATGGTCACAGCTGTGTATGTGTCCTTTGCAGCCTCTTGTGATTAGGAAGTGATCTCTTGAGGTGCTGTTTTGGTGACATGTAGATAGATCTTTAGTTTCCCATCCACCTTTCACCTAGGGCATTAGCATCATTGATGATCTTGACCTGAACCTTTCATTTTCATTAAGGAATGTAAAATGATTTTTTTTTTAAATTTCAGTCATTCCTTCTGTATTCCTCTTTTTTCTTCTTTTCTCTTTTTTTTTTTGCTCCCTGACCCCCTCCCTCTCTTTTTTTTTTTTTTAAGTAGACTCTACGCCCAATGCAGGGCTTGAACTCAATGACCCTGAGATCATAACCTGAGCTGGAATCGGGAGTCAGACATGCAACTGACTGAGCCACCCAGGGACCCCTCAGAACGTAGCTGCTATACAGCTGTGTAAACATTTCTTATATACCGAGGCTGCCGTTTTCAAGTGTCTGTATTCAGTGGAGCACATCAGTATTGATGTTAATTTTTTGCTTGTTTAGGTAGAGAGACCAACTGATGACAGATTTGTTCAGTTTAGGAGGCATTTTTTTTTTTTAAGATTCCATTTATTTATTTGACAGAGAGGTCACAAGTAGGCAGAGAGGCAGGTGGCGGGGGCAGGCTCCCCACGGAGCAGAGAGCCCTGTTGGATTCAGGGCTTGGTCCCAGGACCCTGCGATCGTGACCGGAACTGGAGACAGAGGCCCAACCCACTGAGCCACTCAGGCGCCCAGGAGGCATTATTTAAATGTTTTTCCGAGGTGGATTAGGGAGGGTGGGTGGGAGAAAGGGGCAGGAAGGCCTTTCTGGTCGTTCTGGTCGGAAGCAGTGTCCCTGGCAGAGTCAGAAGTTGAAGAGTCTAGAGCCCTGGAAGGGGACTGAGTTTGGCAAAATGAGAAAGTTGTGGCTAAGAGAGCTGTTTCTTTCCGGGGATGGGAACAGTGTGTGCAGTCCAGACTGTCTTGGTACTACTCATCACTCACGTGGACTGGCTGGGAAGAATTACCAGAAGGATACTGGAGAGAATCTTAGGGAATTCATTTCCAGCCCGGCTTAATGGGAGGGAAGGTTGTCATCTCTGTGGAACGCCTCATGGGTTCTTATCTCTCCCTTTTTGATTTCTTAAGGTTCCCCAAGTCCAGTGATTATACTTACTTACTCAGAGCTTATCTCTGTTCATCGCCAAATGGTCTACACAGTTAGGTGGTTTCCTCTTTTTTGGCTACTGTGAATAGTGACACTGTGAACATTTGTGTGCAGGTTTTTGTGGGGATGTATGTTTCGTTTCATTTCTCTTGGGTTCGTCTCCAAGAATGGAATTGCTGGGTCATAGGGTGTGACTCTGTGTTTAACTTTCTGAGGGACTGCCAGCCTCTTGCAGGGTGGCCGCACCAGTTCACCTTCGCCCAGCAGTGTGTGGGATCTGGTGTCTCCACACTGCCCATCAGCGCTCGATTATAGTCATCCTAGTGGGTATTCTCTTCCATCAGTTGTTTACCTCTAGTCTTCTCAGGAGTTGCTGGATTTGGGTCATGGTGCAGCAGAGATGCTCCTTGTAGGAGCTGGGGCGGGGGAAGTATGGAGAGGCAGGTTACCGTAGAAGGAGAAGTCGGATGTGGTAAGAAAATAGACCAAAAGGGAGCTGGGGCCAGGCCTGGCAGAGTTGGAAGAGTTAGCCCAAGGAGCTCTGACTGGTAGCGAACACCGTGTATTTATAGCAAAGCAGGCTAACTAGAGCAGAGCAGCTCTGAGGCTGAGGAGATAGTCAGGAAGTAATGAGGATTCAAACTGGGGTTGTGCAAATGAAAAGAAGAGGTTTGGGGAAGATTAGTTATGGGTAGGACTAGATCAGATGTAATGGTTAGGGTAGAGGAACATTGGAAATAGTTTTGAGTCTGAGAACAGGAGAGAATGTTCCCCTTGGACAGATTTGGGTGGGTGGAAGGTTTCTGTATGTAATGTGACTCTAACTGCTAACAGAACACGTGACAAATGTGCGTGCAGCAGGAAATTAAAGAAAAGCCTTTACTGGAGCCCAGATTTGACATCCTGAATGAAGTGGGAAGTGTCGCAAGGTCACTGCTTCTTCCATGTCATCCCCTCAGATATCTGCAGATAGCCTCTGATCACTTTCTCTTTTTTATAGAACAGCTTAATTGAGGTATAATTGCCATATAGTGAACTGTACATGTTTACACTATACATGTTGAGTTTTGATGTATGTGTGTGTCTCTGAAATTGTCACCCCAATCAAGATGATAAATCCATTACCCCAAAAGTCTCCTAAGCCCCTTTATAAATCCTCCCTCCTGCCTACTGCCCCTTCCTTACGCATTCCCAGACAACCACTGACTTGCTTTCTAGTTTGCATTTTCTGATATTTCATTTAAGTGGAATCTGTGTGTGTATACATTATGTATATGCACATACAGTAGATGTACTTTTAGGGGAGAGATGTCTGGCTTCTTTTACTCAACATCATTTTGAGATCCGTCCATGTTAAATGTCAATAGTTCATTCCTTTTTGTAGCTGAGTCTTACTCCTTTATAAAGATGGGTCACAGTTCATTCTCCAAGTGATGTACATTTGCTTCCAGTTTTTGACTGTTACGTATAACCCTGGTGTGAACATTTGTGTACAAGTCTTTGTCTGGACATATGCCTTAATTTCTCTTGGGTAGATAATTAGGAGGGGAATCAAGTCATTTCTTCAAGGTTCATTTTAGCACTTTTTTAAAAAAAGATTTTATTTATTTTTATTTTATTTTATTACAGGCAGAGGAGAGTGGCTGGCAGAGGGAGAAACAGGCTCCCTGCTGAGCAGAGAGAGCCCAGTGTGGGACTTAGTCCCAGGACCCTGGGATTATGACCTGAGCCAAAGCAGATGCTTAACTGACTGAGCCACCCAGGCGTCCCATGTTTTAGTGCTTTTTAGTATATTCACAGGATTGTGTAGCCGACACAACTCTTTCATTCCAGAACATATCTTCATCACCCCAAAATGTATCTTTAATTTTTAAAATGTTTTTTCTGTCTTACATTCCCCCCAGCAAAACTGTTCCACATCTTCCAGTTCCATATCCTCACCAATACTTGGTGTGGTCATAAAAAATTTTTTTAACCAGGGGAGCCTGGGTGGCTCAGTGGGTTAAGCCTCTGCCTTCATCTCAGGTCACGATCTCAGGGTCCTGGGATCAAGCCCCACATCGGGCTCTCTGCTCAGCGGGGAGCCTGCTTCCCTGCTCTCTCTCTTTCTGCCTCTCTGGCTACTTGTGATCTCTGTCAAATAAATAAAATCTCTTTTTTTTTTAATAAAGATTTTATTTATTTATTTGACAGAGAGAGAGAGATCACAAGTAGGCAGAGCAGCAGGGAGAGACAGAGGGGGAAGCAGGCTCCCGCTGAGCACAGAGCCCGATGTGGGACTCGATTCCAGGACCCTGAGATCATGACCTGAGCCGAAGGCAGATGCTCAACCCACTGAGCCACTCAGGCAACCCTAAACAAAATCTTTTTTAAAAAAATATATTTTTTTTAAACCATTCAGGCATGTTGATAGTTTTTTTTTTTTTTTTCTTTTTAAGATTTTATTTATTTATTTGACAGAGAGAGATCACAGTGGACAGAGGCAGGCAGAGAGCCCGATGCGGGACTCGATCCCAGGATCCTGAGATCATCACTGAGCGTCCCGTTTTGTTTTGTTTTGTTTTGTTTTGTTTTGTTTTGTTTTGTTTTTAAAGATTTTATTTATTTATTTGACAGAGATCACAAGTAGGCAGAGAAGCAGGCAGAGAGATATGAGGGAAGCAGGCTCCCTGCTGAGCAGAGAGCCCGATGCGGGGCTCGATCCCAGGACCCTGGGATCGTGACCTGAGCCGAAGGCAGAGGCTTTAACCCACTGAGCCACCCAGGCGCCCCTGCATGTTTATAGTTTTAGCTCATGGTTTTTGCATTTCCTTAAGGAGTAATATTGTGGCTTATCTTTTCACATGCTTATTCATCTTTGGTGAACTATCTGGTTACTCTTTCGCTTATTTATTGAGTTGTTTGTTTTCTTACTGAGTTTTAGAGTTCTAAGTCTGTTGTCAGATATGTGGTTTGCACATATTTTCTCCATCTTTGTCTTCTCACTGTATTAACAGCATCTTTTGAAGAGCAGAAGTTCTTAATCCTGATGAAGTTCAGTCTGTCAGTCCTTCTACACGTTGTGCTTTCAGTGTGATACCTAGGAAATCTGCTTAGCCCACATTTCTGACAATCTTGAAATAGAACTAAATTTTAAACTAAGCGCAGGGACTTCGTTAGGTACCCAGGGGGCATTTACATTTATCATCTGTGTCCTTCACCAGATATACTGGAGAGTCAGAAATTGTAGGGGTCATAAATAAGCCAGTTATCAGTTGCCCAGTCATCTGTCCGTTATGTGAGCATGCCTGTACTTACCCAGCTCTAAAATGATGTGGGGTTCCTCACCCCCATCTGTCTCCCATGTTTCCTGACCTGGCTCTTTCTGCTGTCAAATGAACGCCTTAAGAAAGAATCAGTGTTAACTTAAGAAAAATAAAATTTGGAAGACAAATCCTCTATCCTTCTCTTCCTAAAAAATCCAAGTACACATGACTTTTTTTTTTTTTTTTAACATAAGGCAAATAATTACATGGCTTCTCTTTTCCATGAAAAACTTTGTGATTTTAAGGAGTTTCCTGAACCTGGGCTTTCCTCCCTCTGGAGTCTCTCATCTCTGGGTGTGGCTGGACTCCTTTGTAAAAGGTAGTTATAGAGCTGATTAGAAAGGATATATTTTTTTTAATTTTTATTTATTTGACAGAGAGAAATCACAACTAGGCAGAGAGGCAGGCAGAGGGAGAGTAGGAAGCAGGCTCCTGTGGAGCAGAGAGCCTGATGCGGGGCTGGATCCCAGGATCCTGGGATCATGACCCGAGCCGAAGGCAGAGGCCCCAACCCACTGAGCCTCCCAGGCGCCTCTAGAAAGGATATGTTTTAATTTTAAGTTCTGTATTTGGAAAATTTCCTCAGTTGTGGGGCTCATCTCAACACAAAGAGTGAAGACTAAAATATGTTCTGTAATTGCACTGGTTGAAGGATTGAATTGAAGAATGTTGTACTGGGTGAATAAGGGACTTACTCCATTTTACCAGGAACCAGTAGTAGCTCCAGAAATTGGAAGAGGTGGGGAGATACTGGGCCTAATAGTAATGAGCCGGCAGTCATTGATGTCTCTGGTTCCTTTACATCTTCATTCTCATTCTTCACAGAAGCATGGGAAGATAAAACTATCCACTTTTTACAGATTTAGGAATTCACTATACAAGGCCCAAGGAGGAAAGATTATTTACCTCAACTTGCCCAACTGGTAGGTTTCAAAGCCCTGATTTGAGCTAGAGCTTCTCATGTCTTCTTGGGTCCCAGAGCCCTGGGTTTGTCTGTTGTCCCGGAGTTTGTCTTGCATCTGAATATGGAGCAGATCTGAGCTGCTTTTGGGGAATAGTATTGAGAACACTCCTGAAGTCATAGCATTCCGACCTACCTTTGTATGACCAGCTTTGGAGTATTAGGAATCTCAACACTCTTCCCATTCTCTTCTTACGAGTATTGATTTTGCCTCTGAAGATAAACCAAACACACTTAAAACTTCGTTAGAAATGTTAGCTGTTAAGTTTATGATAGTTCTCAAGAAAAGGTAAGATCATACTGTCATTTAAATATGAAATGAATACATGTCAAAGATTTTATCTCATTAATTGAAAAAATGGGGAAAATGTTATAACCAAAGAATACAAAGAGCAGACATTAAGTGTAGGTCAGTAGAGTTGAGAGGAATATGCACGTGAGCACAAAACTGGCCCTTGCCCTGGGGAATAGAATTCCCCAGCTAGAATTCATTTGCGTATCCATAGACTGGGGTTCTCTATGACAAGTCGGGTCACCATTCGGGTCACTGGCAGGGGAGGGCTGGAGTCAGCACAAAAGAAAGTGCTCTAGATTTAGAGTCTAAATAATGCATAGTTTCCCACTAGAGACATCCCATGCTGCTTTTAATTTCAGATTTGCTTACAGAATATGAGAATCTGTAATACTGTTTTACTTCTTTTCTTCCACATTCAAGTTTTTAAATACTTGTTTAAAAATGGTTTGGGTAGTAAGGCTTTTCTGAATTTAAGTCCCAGTGATTGCATATTAGGCTTAAATCTGTTCATGTATTTTGGAGACATCATATGAAGTATGTTTTGTTTTGTTTTTTTAAAGATTTTATGTATTTGAGAGAGAGAGTCGTAGAGAGCGCATAAGGGGAGGGGCAGAGGCAGAAGCAGACTCCCCACTTAGCAGGGAGGCCAGTGCGGGGCGCGATCCCAGGACATGGAGTCATGACCCGAGCCTAAGGCGGACGCTTAACCGACTGAGCCATCCAGGTGCCCCTTAAAGCTAATGTACTTAAAAGCATTTTCTACTTTGAGTATCTCTTCTGAGGATGATAGCCACTGAGCTTCAGCCCTTCAGACAAGTTGTCAGACTTGCAATACTCCTGCATTCCTAGTATCTGACTTGAAGGAAGAATCAAGGGTTTAAAGGTCTGTAGAACCATACACAGTGGGTAAGAGTTTGCTGCTCTGACTTGTATTTCCCCTAGGGGTAACTTCCCCACCCTCCTCCTAATATCAGAGAGAAATGCTATATAGCCACAGTTTTTGATTCCTTTGATCTGTTAAAAAGAACATTCAGTTGAGTAAGTTTTTAAGATCTTTCTGGCTTTATTCAAGAAGTCCTGAATAAGGCAGCGTCCCATCTAGCAAAGAAGGGAATTCCAAGGAGCTGTACAAAATAAAAAGACAGGGAAGTTATACTAGTAATAAGTGGATTGGTCGTGAGAAGATCTCCTGTGGGGTACAGCTGGGGTCTGTCAGCAGGTTACCTCACCAGTGTTGACCAGGTAATTCCTGACTGACTGGTTTAAGATTCCATTTCTGGGAGCGGCCAGAACTATAATTAAGTCTCAGTTTGGTGATGCTGGGTTTAGCCTAAGTGACTTCATTTTGTGCCTGTTGTCTTTTTTTTTTTTTTTTTTTTTTCCTTCAAAGATTTTTAATTATCTGACAGAGATCACAAATAGGCAGAGAGGCAGGCAGGGGGTGGGGAGTGGGCTTCCCACCAAGCAGAAAGCCCGACTCGGGGCTCGATTCCAGAACCCTGAGATCATGACCCAGGCTGAAGGCAGAGGCTCAACCCACTGAGCCACCCAGGCACCCGCCCGCCCTCCCCCCGCCCCCCCCCCCGATTTTTTTTTTTAACAGCTCTTATTCTTTGGAGAGGTGGGATTGGTGTGGTGTGGTGGTGAAAGAATTGAAATTGAAGTTTACCTTTTCAGCGAAACGGGAATACCTTTGGAACTGAAAGGGTTCTTGGATATCCTGAAGCCCCAGCAGCCATTGAGGGTCCTTGTACCCTTCAGTTAAATGTGTGAGGAGTGGGCTGCCATGCAGGGAGAGCCCTGATTGGGGTGTGTTCATGGGACAATAGCAGGAATGCTAGAGAGGAGAGAGGGTGCTAATGCAGCCTTGACACGTGTAGTGTGCCATGATTTCTGGCCGCTGCTTGTGTTAAGATGGGGACCTGTAGGCTGCCTGGCTTTAGTGAGGCTCTTCACCTCACCTGCATTTGAACAGTGTTTGTCTTGGTTTGTCTTGTCTGAGTTCTGGTTGAATCTGTCTGCCATTAGTCTCCATCCTTCCTCTATTGGGAGGGAAAAGGACCCATTTGTTTTCCATCTGATGTAACTCACCCTGCCTCTTTGACTTCTTTGCTTCTTTCTTAGTGGCAGTACCATACAGCGTTGCCTAGGTTTCCCTATTTGGGACCTCTGGGTCGTGTGTCCACTGAGTGGTGGGAGTTAACTTTTTGACATCTAACCTGAACAGGTATGATACTACATTTACGTTATTTGTTATACTTATTTTAGAGCTTTAAAAAATTCCCGTGTCGGGGCATCTCTGGGTGGCACAGTTAGTTGGGTTAAGCATCTGGCTCTTGGTTTTAGCTCAGGTCGTGATCTTAGGGTTGTGAGATCAAGCCCTGAGTTGGGCTCTGCCCTGAGCACAGAGTCTGCTTGGGATTCTCTTTCTTCCTCTACCCTTCCTGCTCATGTTCTCTCTCTCTTTCTCTCTCTCTCAGGATTCTCTCCCTCCCTCTACTCCTCCTGCTCATGTTCGTGTTCTCTCTCTCTTTCTCTGAAACAATAAATTAATTTTTTAAATTAATTTTTTAAAATTAGTTTATCATTTGCCAGACTGGGTTTCTTTTACTTCGACATCTTGTTTCGAGAAGGGGTTAGGAAGGAATTGTTTTAGAATATAAATCTCACTATATGAAACACCTCAGTTCACCATGGTTCCTGTGAAAGTACTGGGGAGTAAAATACGTGTGCCTGCCACACAGAATTGCATACAGTTCCTAATAGGACCTTCTCCGGTCTGATGAAACTGTCTAAACTGTCACTGGCAGAGTTTCCCACCTTCTCAGAGAAGGATTTTAAGATTTGGCTGATGTTTCATCATTTCATCTAACTCAGGCAAGAAATCTGTAAGAGCTGTTCCAGTCGATCAGTGCCATCAGTTTTGGGTCCTCAGTGTTCCTTACGTTATCGACAGTATCGCATTCTCTGATTTGAGCATTCTCTCCTTTGTTCCTGTACTCACTTCCTTTCCTATAAGCCGGTGTGTGAAACCATTAATTGAACTTTCCCCTTGATGGGTTGCAGAGAACCTCGTATAGTGTTTGTGCACCCCTGGTCTGCCAGGACAAATGGCCACAGATACTATGAAGTGGTTATGATGCAGCACTATCCTGCTATGGTGTTCTAATGAAAAATTCAGACATTAAGTAGTATCTATAGTTTGCTGTTGAAGAACAGGTATTTTTATTTGTTGTTAAGAATGAAAGACAGGGTGCCCGGGTGGCTCAGTCAGTTAAGCATCTGCCTTCAGCTCAGGTCACGATCCCAGGGTCCTGGGATCGAGCCCCACGTCGGGCTTCCTGTTCTGTGGGGAGCCTGTTTCCCCCTCTCCCTGTCTCACACTCTATCTCAAATAAATAAATACAATCTTTAAAAAAAAAAAATGAAAGCAGACAGAAGATAAAGTGGTAATGAAACAAGGAATGGCCATAAATTGAGATTTAAGATGTTTGAGGACTATGTATTAATCCTAGGGAAAGGTTCCAGGAGTGTTTAGACTGGTACTATACAATAGTACTTCCTGTGCTGATGGAAATATGCTATATCTGCACTGTCCAGTATGGTAGGTGCCAGCCACAGATGGCTATCACGCACTTAGAATGTGGCTAGTGTGGCTGGGGAACTGTATTTGGCCTCATTTAGCTTCATTTAAGCAGCCACCTGCGCTCAGTAACTACCGTGCTGGCTACAGTAGTAGTTTACCAGGCCCTCTTGTGGGGCACGCGCTTTTGGAATTGGGGATTCGGGGGTGGAGGAGAGACTGCGTTGGAGAACTTTTCTCTTCCTCTGTTCGCATTCGGGTGGCAGGCAGATGCGCTGGAAGTTATGGTTCAGCATGATGAAAGGGGGCCCTGGGACCCAGATGCTCTGGCATTTGGGGAGTGGTGCCCAGGAAGACAGGCTGTCCAGACTGCCTAGACGTTGCTGCCCCCTCCCAGATGAGCAGGCTCCTGGTACATGAAGTGGGTACATGCAGGGGGTGTGGCCCCGGGGGTGGGGTGGCACACACACTAGAGATACAGGGCATATGGGGTAGAAATGATGCATGTTCTGGAGAAATTTAAGGCTAGGCTAGGTACCTGCCTCGCATGGTTGTCGAGCGTGCCCGTGGCAGGCTGGGCTCTAACTTTTGTGTGCCAGCTCCAGCCTTGGTGGCTTCATGCTCTCAGGCCCTGTGGGCATCCCAGACAGCCCCTTTTGATCCCTCTAGTAGTCCACCTGCGCCTCAGACCTGATGCTTCAGAGCCTTGCTCCTTCTCACTTCAATCCTGTAACATTTCCCACTGGGCTTCCTGAGAACTTCTCTGAAGCTTGTAAGAGATGGCAAACAAGTTAACCATCCTGACCGATTAGTTTTGACAACAGTGGACGCTCCTTCTCAGGCATTGCATGTACAGCTGTTCAGTCTTGCTTTTGAAAATGTTCCAGTATTTCTGCTGATAAGTGTTCTCTCCCTTAAAGTACTGTTACTTATACTGCCCTGTGAAATGATTGTCTTCTTGCCTACCAGACAGCAAACCTCTAGAAGATAAGCGTAGCCATCTGTTACTACCCTTTATACTGCCCTATGTGTCCGGTGAATGCTGACATTCCCATTTTAGCACAGGCATCTAGACCGAAGTCATAAAATCCTAGCACAAACAAGCATTCCTCAGTTAGCTGTGAAATTTGAGATACGGCTAAATACAGTGTCTCTTTAAAAAATAAGGGCACCTGGCTGGCTCGAGACTCTTGATCTTGGGGTCATGAAGTCAAGCCCCACGTGGGGTAGATTTTACTAAAAATTTTTATTTTACTTTTTATAAAGATTTTATTTATTTGTGAGAGAGTGCACAAGCAGGGGCAGCAGCAGGCAGAGGGAGAAGCAGGCTCCCCGCTGAGCAAGAATCCTAATGTGTAGAACTCAATGCCTTGGGGGGCGCCTGGGTGGCTCAGTGGGTCGGGTCATGATCCCAGGGTCCTGGGACCGAGCCCCCAGTCGGGCTCTCTGCTCAGCAGGGAGCCTGTATCCTCGTGTCTCTCTCTGCCTGCCTCTCTACCTACTTGTGATCTCTGTCAAATAAATAAATAAAATCTTAAAAAAAAAAAAAAAAAAAAGAACTCAGTCCCGGGACCCTAGGATCATTTAGCCAAGCCAGAGGCAGACACAACCGAGCCACCCAGGTGCACCCCTTCACTTAAAAATTAGAAGGAAAAAAAAAAAAAGAATCTGACTGCAAGATTTTTCCAGGCTCTCTATTTAGGAGGAAAGGGGAATATGATAAAATTCAACTGAGCTTGTATTATTCCTAGACTTAGAAATACATGTTTCAGTCCAGATCCTGGACTCTTTTAAACCAGTGACTCTTAAACTTTTCAGAGTACAAACTGCTTCAGCACGGCAAGAAATTCCACAGGGCCTGCCCACTGCCCCTAGCCGTCCATGTCCCAGGTGTGGGCTTCCTCTTTGGGCAGATTCCACTTTGGGTTAGTCACAGCTTAGCCCTACCCACAGTATCTCTTCATTTATTGGGTGGATGTAGTGGAATCTGGTGGAAGGAAGGCTGGAATCTGTCTTGGTCCCTAGGGAAGCTAGAGTAGACTTCCCGCTGAAGGCAGCGTTCAACCTGAAAGGGAAAGAAAAAACTCACTTCAAATTCTGGGAGTAGAAAAACTAGGTTTAAGACTTTAGGATTGGGGCACCTGGGTGGCTCAGTGGGTTAAAGCCTCTGCCTTTGGCTCGGGTCGTGATCCCAGGGTCCTGGGATCGAGCCCCGCATCGGACTCTCTGTTCAGCAGGGAGCCTGCTTCCTCCTTTCTCTCTCTGCCTGCCTCTCTGCCTACTTGTAATCTCTGTCAAATAAAATAAATAAAATCTTAAAAAAAAAAAAAGACTTTAGGATTATTCTGACATACACTTGTGTTGAATGAACGGTATTAGAACTTAGCCAATTGAAGGGGACGGAAGGTGCTCCAGACCAGGCAAGTGACTTTATTCAGTAAAAACAAGACAAAGGCTAGTTCAAAGTAAAAACGTGGCTCACTTGCCTGAATGTCTGTTGTGCATTTGGAGGTGGTGATCATCCATACCAACCAGTTGCTAAGTTCTGCTTTCCGATCTAAGCCTGTCATCTGAGTTTCTAGAACACCAGCATTATCCCGAGCTTCCCCCAAAGTGACTTCATGATTCCACAGAAAGGGTTTTGGTCAAAGGCCACCACTCCACCTCTTCCCTCCTGCTTCCAGCCTGGCAGTCTTTCCACTCCTGCCCCATGCCCAGATGAGCATCCTCCTCTCTGGAACCTTGCATCCCCTCCTGGAAGTATGTGGCAGCCGCCTGCATTCTTCTCCCATTCACGTTCCTGGACCTGGACCTAGTTCTGGTTGATGTGGACCATTTGATCATGGGGTTTCCAAACAACTCCAGCTTCCATTTTTTTCATTTCCTTATTGGAGGGACATTTTTGCTACCGTTTGAAATTGGGCTTCAGGGGCACCTGGGTGACTCAGATGTTAAATATCTGCCTTTGGCTCAGGTCATGGTCCTGGGGTCCTGGAATCAAGCCCCTCATTGGGCTCCCTGCTTAGCGGGAGGCCTGCTTCTCCCTCTTCCACTCCCCCTGCTTGTGTTCCCTGTCTGACTCTCTCTGTGTCAAATAAATAAATAAAATCTTAAAAAAAAAATTATGGCTTCAGTTTTAATTTGGGAGCTTTCAGAACATCATTTGAGATGTTATTTTCTTGCCTTTCTTCTGGGCCTAGAATTTTGAAGCCATTTTTAACTCAGGCAATCTGTTACGCCCCTATCCTTTCCCCCCACCCCACTTTTTTTAGTAGAGTATTTCCTGGATTTGCTAACCCTCGGATTGTTAAAGTAGTCACGCTCCCAACTCCCATCCCCAAAGGACACAATGAACACCCTTAAACTGTCCAAAAGTAACACTAAGTTATCTTAATCTTCATGCTTACCCTGATGAGATGATACAGGTAAGATGCTTAGCCTGAAGACAAGCACACTGTGAGTTTTCAAGAGACACACTTGGTAATTTTTGATCTTAGGCCTTTGTGTAGCTAGTTTTCCTTCTCTTGTTACATGTGGTTCCTGTGCCCATGAAGCAAACCTACCTTCTGTAGCCAGCATTCCTTCCACCTCCTGGCTTAGAGGTGCTGTTGAGAATTGTTTTTATTTACCTTTATGACCTTTTATGGCTGTCTCCTGCTACTCTAGAACCCTTGTGTAGTGCCTTTTAGCCATTGGGATTGGAGTCGGCTGGGTGATACTGTTTGTTAAAAATTCTGCTCTTGGGGCACCGGCTGGCTCACACAGCAGAGCATGGGACTCTTGATCTTGGAATCGTGAGTTCGAGGGTAGAGTTTACTTAAAAAAAAAAAAGAAAGAAAAAGAAAAATCCTCTTGTTCAAGCTTTTCTCTTTCCATCTTAAGCTGCTCTGTTGGAGGAATCCAAATTCATATTATCCCTCTCCCTTTCTCTCTCAAACTGATCTTAAAACAAGTTACTTCTGGGGGGCCTGCCTGGCTCAGTTGGTAGAACATGACTCTTGATCTCAGAGCTGTGGGTCCAAACCCCATGTTGGGCATAGAGACTCCTTACAAAAGAAATACTTCTTGGTCTCCTGACTGGCTCAGTCATTTAAGTGGCTGCCTTCAGCTCAGGTCATGATCTCAGGGTCCTGGGGTCAGGCCCCTGGACAGGCTCTCTGCTCAACAGGGAGTCTGCTGCTTCTTGCTCTGTCCTTCCCCCTGCTCATTCTCTCTCCCTCTCTCTCTCTCAAATATATAAATAAAATATTTTTTCAAAAAAAAGTTATTACCAAAGTCATAACATAGTTTTTTATTTAGGCTTCCTTTTTAGAAGGTATGTGCCAGATGTTTCTAACGTAAGATTTCTGTTGTGGCAAAACTAACAGTATGTTTGCCCTCAAACCAAAGGCTAATTATCACGGATAACCAAAGATGATTATCAAGCCTGAATCTGGGACACATTTGCTATAAAAGTTTGTCACTGTATTTTTAGTAATGAAAATAAATTTATACATTCTTTATTTTTTCCTTCAGATTTTCCTAATTTGTTAAAAGCATGAATTGCATTTACAGTTTTTTATTATGGAAAATCTCAAGTACGTGCAAAAGTAGTGTGAACAGTGCTGTGCAGCCCCTGCACCCATCACTCAGCCTGTTACCAGCCCGTCGTGTTTTGGCTGTGCACTCCATCTCACCCTGTGGATTATTTTGAAGCATGACACGCCTTTTTGATCTTGGTGATCAACCCAGCATAGCGACTGAGATGAAGCACTTTGTAATAAGTCCCGGGCTCCCATTTCGTATCTGAGTGTTTTTACAGATCCAGGGACCACCTGCAAACTCCTGTTTCCTTGTCTGTTAAATGAGAGTTCAACCTTACAGCCTCGTTGTGAGGATTAAATGCATGACCTATAGTGTAGTGCCCAGCACAGAGAGGGCTCAGGAAAGTGGTCTTTATTTCTTGATCTTTCATAGGCTCTGCTCTTTCACTCTGTAGGCCCTAAGAAGATTGCTCCATTTGGAAAGTTGAAAGAATCCACCTCCAGCAGACGTTACTGTTCAGCTTGGTGGCCAGCGCAGTTGGTAGTATACGGCTTCCCGCTCCCTCCCCTGTGACCTTCTCCAAAATCTTAGCACATATTGCTTGCCTACCTCGCTCTGAGCCTTGAATTCATTGGTTTTGAGGGCAAGGTGTCTGCGGGGTCGGCGTTGTCTTTTTTTTAAGATTTCATTTGAGAGCGCATGTATGCATGCAAGCTAGGGGAGGGCCAGAGGGAGAAGCTGGCCTCCCTGCTGAGCAGAGATCCGGATATGGGGGACACAGGGGCTCTATCCCAGGAAACTGGCAACTTGACCTGAGTCAAAGGTGGGCGTTTCACCAACTGAGCCACCCCAAGCACCCCTTCTGGGTCTTCTTTAATGGTCAGGTATAGCTTATAGCATGGAGTCTTGGAAGAAAATGGGATGGAGAGGTTTCATGCTGGTTATAGTTTAGAATGGTACTTTTGAATCTGCTCAGAAGCCTACAACTTCTGAAATCTGTGTCCCCATGATGCTTCCTTCTCAATGCTATATTTAGTCTATGTATGCAATAAATCACATTATACTAGGTAAAATAGTCAGAGACCAGCAGACAACCGAGAGGTTTCTGGTTGAAATGTTTGACCTCTGCCAATCTAAGAGATGCAGATGGAACCAGCTGACCATATGATTAACAATGATTTGTGCTAATGATAGCTGAGGTATGGCGAAATGGAAATTCTAGTTCACTGATGGCGTGGGTGTTAATAAAGCTGTTCTGGAAAATAATTCTGTCAGTGAATTTCAAGGGCCTTTAAAATAGTCTTACTATTTTGCTGAGTGATAACACATTTGTGTGATCAGATTGTATACATAATTTAAAATGATTGCATGCTTAATAGTGGGATTATCCATATGCTGCAGTGTCATGTAACCTTAATGCCAGGAGCATGGGAGGGTATTTAATATAGAAAGACAGGATGCAACAGTATAATCTCAACTATTTGAAGGAAAATGAGACCTAAACCCTGGTGCTAATAGGATTGTTTCTAAGAGTTGGAATTGTGGGTGCCTTTTTGTCTTTGGCTCATTCTTTTGTGTACCTTTCTGAATTTTCTGTAATTCAGTACTTTAATTGGGGGTAGGGGAGAGAGAGAGAGTAGCAGAAGAGTCAGTTGTTTGATTAGGATCTAGCTGATCCACCTAGAGAGGTAGGCAACTTGGCAACACCACACAAATAAAAATGTTAATGGGCTCTCGAACACTAGTTGGTTCAACTGCCGCAGCCCTGCACCTCTGACGTCAGTGCCCTCACTGTATCAGACAGTAAATCAGAGCAGCAGTTCCGGACCCCAAGTCAGGAGTTTCCAAATCTGGTATGTACACCTCAATAGCCAGAGGGAACTTTTCAGATTCCCTAACCTTAAGGACTGGTCCCCAGCCCTGATGAACCAGAATCCTCTTGGTGGTGAGAGCTGATACTACAGAGTGGCATGGAGGTTGAGTATTGGGGGCCTGGGCTGACACATTCGACAATTCCAGCTCTGCCACCCAATTGCTGTGTGATCTTGGACATGATACTACACCTGGTTCACCTTCATTTCCTGTGTTTTACACTGTTGTGGTCGTGCTTTGCACATGCTTTGCTTTCAGCTCCTTGATACTGCAACTCCCTAGTCTCACCTCCATGGGAGCATAGTCACCTTGAGTTTGTGATCACCACACAAAGCTGCACTGGCCACACTTTGCAGTGCCCTGCCAACCGCCAACAACTACTCCTCCCCTGCTCCTCCACTTTTTCCCATACCAATTCTTTGTTCTCGCTGTCCTCCCCCTGACCTTTCCGTGGGGCCCTTTCTGACCTCATTGGCCCTGCCCAGCCCAGGCCCTTGGATATTATTTTCCTGACCTTTTTACCTACATGGGAGTTTCTTTGTTGTGTCTGCCTTTATGGCCAGTTGGTTTCTCTGCTTCGGAGATAAGAGAGTGATAGCTCCAGGCTAACAGGAAAATTCTAGCTTTTGATTTATTATTTGAGAAAAAATTATACTTGAGGGGAAAGAATCAATTTGGCCTATGAAATAGTTAGTATTGCTTGTTCTTCCAAGGAAATCGCTCCAGAACACACTGATGAGGCTTGGTTTGAAAGCAGAAAGAAGGAAATATGTTCTGAATACACCTTAATCTGAAAATTAGAAGATATATGTAAATGGATTAATGGGTATTATCAGAAATGTTCATTTCCAAGGACCACAGTGGCTAGGGACCTTGTACAACTCTTATTTCCTCTTTGCCTGTTTCAGTTTCTCCTGTAAAAGGAGTGGTCTCTGTTAGAAACTGTTTTCCAGTTACAAGTTTCTAGTTTGTAGGAAATTTTTTTTTTTTTTTTTTTTTTAAAGTAAACTCTGCACCCAGCCTAGGGCTAGAACTCGCAACCCTGAGATCGAGTCGCATGCTGTACCACCTGTGCTAGCCAGATGTTCCCTAAGTTTGTAGGATTTCAAGAAGTAATTTCAGAAATCCATGGAGGTGATGATGGAAATCGGTAGCGAAGAAACTGCGAGTGGAGATTTTAAAGCCTTTGCAGCTTGGGCAGCTTCTTGTAGCAAAAGTTGTTCTCAGGTTTGGTTTGGTTTGGTTTTTTTCTTAACTTTTTTCTAGAAACCAGTGTCCCATTCTTTTTTTTTTTTTTTTTTTAAGATTTTATTTATTTGACACAGAGAGAGAGATCACAAATAGGCAGAGAGGCAGGCAGAGAGAGAGGGGGAAGCAGCCTCCCTGCTGAGCAGAGAGCCCGATGCGGGCCTCGATCCCAGGACCCTGAGATCATGACCTGAGCTGAAGGCAGAGGCTTTAACCCACTGAGCCACCCAGGCACCCAGTGTCCCATTCTTGATCCTGGAGAACAGTAAGTGCAAAAACCTAGCTCTAAACTTTGCCAATTTAAAGCCGTTAACATCCTGGTGATGAAACCACGTGTTGGGTTTCTTCAGATCCACTGTTGAGTGCAGGCCCTAAGTGAAAATGAAATCCTCATTCATGTATCTTTCATGATGAATAAGGACTAATTTTGTAATGATAAAACTTATTTGAAAAATCAGCAGATTAACATTTTTCTCCGAAGTGGAAATAGCTTTTTCAGTTTCAGGGTAGTGTGTTCCTCCAAAGGTCACAATAAGGTAATATAAAGAAAACAAAGCTATTTTAATTCTATCATCCAGGAAAAACCTGCTAATAATTGTATTCCTTTCAACTTCATTTTTTTTTTTTAAGATTTTATTTATTTATTTGACAGAGATCACAAGTAGACAGAGAGGCAGGCAGAGAGAGAGAGAGAGGGAAGCAGGCTCCCCGCCGAGCAGAGAGCCCGATGCGGGACTCGATCCCAGGACCCTGAGATCATGACCTGAGCCGAAGGCAGTGGCTTAACCCACTGAGCCACCCAGGTGCCCTCAACTTCATTTTTATATTTAAATATTTACTCCTGGGGCGCCTGGGTGGCTCAGAGGGTTAGGCCTCTGCCTTCAGCTCAGGTCATGATCTCAGGGTCTTGGGATCGAGCCCCACATCAGGCTCTCTGCTCGGCGGGGAGCCTGCTTCCTCCTCTCTCTCTGCCTGCCTCTCTGCCTACTTGTGATCTCTGTCTGTCAAATAAATAAATAAAATCTTTAAAAATAAATAAATAAATAAATAAATATTTACTCCTTAGGGCATTTTGTTTTGGAGGATGAAGTATAAGGATCTTAATTCTCAGGATTTTTCTGGCTGCCTTCACTTCGTGAATTTTTTTTCATCCTTTTGCTACCGAATTTTATAATGCTATATTTGTCCAAATTATTCATTTCTGGGTTATTTTTCTGTTTAGTCGTGTACCAGCCCAATACTTTAATACTGTATTTTTATAACATACTTTCCAAGACTGTTAAGGCAAGTCCTGTCTCCTCTTGTCATTATTCTTTTAGGAGAGGAATGGGAGGGATTCCTGTGAATTTATTTTGATGAATAAAATAAGAATTATTTTAAGTTCCAAAAAAACCCTTGGGATTGTTTCAGTAGGGGAGAATTTACATCTCTGCATTAAGTCTTCCTATTGGAGATAGCTCTTCATTTATTCAGATTTCCTTTGTTTCAGTAAGATTGTCATTTTCTTATTTAAGTCTTATACTGTTGTTAACCACTGCAACAGTGGTTGTAGTATAAATTTGGAAAATCCTTCAAGAAAGTGAATTAGTGGAAGTCATGAAAATGTTTATACTTCTGATTCAGTAACCCCATTCCTAAACAATATCTGTAAGTTAACTTTAACAAAACCCCTTTGCCTGTGTGAAAATTTGACCTTTGGTTAACTTTGTTTCTGGGGAACTCAATAAAGGCAGACTGCCAACTTCTCTTGCCTGGGCGCTGTGGTAAAAGAAAAGAAAAAGAAAAGGAAAAAAAAAAAAAAGACATGGTAAAATGTCTCCCGGTTGGTGATTGCATCTGGACAGGGAGAGGCCGTGAGCGCCCGATGGAGCCCCATGCTTGGGCTTCGCAGAGCACATTGGCTTTTGGGTTGTGTGTGTTCCTCACAAGGCACCAGTACAGCTATTAAAAGAGATGATTGGATCCTCTCAACAGTGAAGGTTTAAGTCAGGGCTTGAACCCACACATTCTCCCTATACCTGAGCCATCTGCTGTGCGGACTGTTGAAAGAACAGCCAACAAGCTGTGTTCCTGTCCCAATCCTTCTCAGTAGATGCATGCCAGGTATGGCCTGTATAAGTGAATGTATGGCCTGTGATAGTCTTGTGAATTTGACTCTGAGATTGTGCCCCCCACCTGCACCCCACCCCGTGGCTGTTGCTGGGTCCCAAGGAAATGATCCCACAAACTGAAGTTCAGAGATGTTCTTTACAGCATTACTTTCCCCAGATTTTTGGTATATTAAGTAAAAGGCAGGAATGGCTGTTTAAACACTTAATTCACTCAGAGGAGTATTAGATGTTAAGACTATTACAGAAGCAAATACTAGCAATAAGATAAAGTCACAGTCATGTAGCCAGCCTCTCAGCCTTCTAGAAGCTAGGTGGTTAAAAAAGAAACTAAGAGACACCTGAGTGGGGCTCCATTAAGCATCTGCTTTTGGCTCAGGTCATGATCCCAGGGTCCTGGGATCGATTCCCACCCACATCAGGCTTCTTGCCCAGCAGGGAGCCTGCTGCTCCCCTGTGTGAGCTCGGATGTGTGTGCGCGCATACCCTCATGCACACATGCCCCCCCCACACACACACACGCACACGCACACACGCACAAATCTTTTAAAAATAAATAAAAATGAGGGGCGCCTGGGTGGCTCAGAGGGTTGAGCCTCTGCCTTCAGCTCAGGTCATGATCTCAGAATCCTGGGATTGAGCCCCTGAGTCGGGCTCTCTGCTCAGCGGGGAACCTACTTCTCCCTCTCTCCCTGCCTGCCTCTCTGCCTACTTGTGATCTGTCAAATAAATAAATAAAATCTTTAAAAATAAATAATAAATAAATAAAAATAAAACTAAAAAGTACCTTTTCTAAGACCTAGTTTTGACTACCTTGTTCTCCCAAACTGTAGAAGAATAACAACAGGCTTTACTGAACCTACTTCCTTACCTACCTTTTTTATATGTAAACAGTTATTTCCTCAACATCCAAGAGGAGAATATGTTCTTTTAGACTGCTCTGAGAGGCAGGATGAGCCTGTCTCAATATTTTGCCCAGCTTGGGGCCGGAGTTCTAATGACTGATACTGCTCTCCATCCAGTCCCCCCGGATGGCAGGGAAATAGCCAACGGGAAGGTAGGGCTCAATGGTTCTTGGTTGTTTTGATGCTTACGCTGGGGGGCGTGGTTTGCCTCGGTATTTCTGTCACTCTCACAGTGCTTTCTCCTTTCTCCTTTCAGTTTGAAGGATGACCTCTAGGAAGAAAGTGTTGCTGAAGGTTATCATCCTGGGAGATTCTGGGTAAGTGTTTCTCACTGTTTGAACTAACGTGTTGGCTAGGAGTAAATGTGACCTCCTTGAAGCTGGTGCCCTCCGTGCTGACATTTGGCGGTTTCTTCTCTAATAGCAGGGCAGTAGGGCCCTAGGTCTCCAGCTGTTTCAGGCACAGCAGCAATTTGAATGATCTCTTGTTCTGTAACCCTTCCTTCCCTGTTCTTTGGCATGATTTGGGGGAAAGGGTAGCTGTTTAAATTCAAGAATAGTCTCATGGAATTCCTTTTGTTCCGAGCTGGTTAGACAAGGGAGTTCTGTTTATGTACATTTGTTGCCACTGACCTCATGCCTACCAGTCGTGGGTTTGGGGTGTGCTGTGCAGTATCCTCCCACTGCTGTACCAGATTTGGGCCTATATTCCAAAGAACCTGGGTCTGGAGAACTGGATTCTGATCCTAGATCTGCCACTAAGTAAGTAACCAGCTCTTCAGTAGCTGTTATGGTTCTGTGGGAGACTTTTCACATTCAGCATCTGAAGTGACCTTTGAAGCCTTAGACCAGCTAGAAGCTGTGTATTTTTTTTTTTTTTTAATAATAATAATAAGTGCAGGTATGCCTCCTTATCCCAAAGCTCCCTGCCCTTTAAAAAGGCAATGGTTTTTCTACCCTGGCGGCTTTTTTAATTGCCTGAGGAGCCTTTTAGAAGTTAGCATTTTTCCAGACCAGTGGGTTGGGCCTAGTTAGCAATACTTAAATACACACATCTCTCCGTCTCTGTCCCTCCCTTCCCCTCCCTTACTCCTGATGACTCTGGTGTGCTGTCAGGATCGAAAGGTACTATTTTAGCCCCAAACTTGCCTGGAAAGAATCACCAGGCCTTTATTTGATTACAGATCTCCTGGCTTTTCCCCTGAAAATTCAGATCCAGATGGCCTGGGTTGGAGAACACTGCCCTAAGCCATAAATGTACTTCCCCGTCCTCTGCATATGAAAATGAATGTTCCTTAGTGGGAGAGGAAGGTGTTCCGTTGACTCTGAAGGCTTTTGTATTGTCTTCAGCCTGCCCTAACTAATCTCATCACCAAAAGACCCCCCCACACACACACACATGTCGTCTCTTCCTGAGTTTTCTTACTGGAAAACGTCTCTGGAGGAGCTTACTCTGAGGAAATTCTGATTTGGTGTGGAATATTGATGCTTTTTTCACTTCAGATTTTAAACTTTGAAGCAGCAGGTGGCTGACTGGTGTGTATGTCTGCTTGCAGCCGGTGACTTCCTCCTGTGCTATTACTTTCTTGGACTGAGTACCAACCCCTAAATGGAGAGACACCCAAGACAGCAGAGATATTTTTGGAATGGTGGAGTGATCTTACTGCTGTAGCTCCTTTTAGAAGGAGAGTATTTGCTGACATCTTTCTGGAAGGAACAAAGTAATACTAGGTTCTACCATCTGAGTTGCTTGTACCAAAACTTACAAGTAGCTTTTCAACATCTGGCCCACATCTGTGCCCCATGTTTTTATCGCAGGAGAAAACACAGTCTCGAATGAGTAACGCTGGGCAGTTGGCTGGGGCAGCTCTCTATTGTGATCACAGTTCTTGTTCTCCTTTAAGATAGGCCTGTATCTTTAGAACTTCAAGTATCAGAATCTGTTTTCTGTCCCTTCCTAGTTGACCTATATTTGTGGTTTTCCTCCAATTTCAGAGTTGGTAAGACATCACTCATGAACCAGTATGTGAACAAGAAGTTCAGTAATCAGTACAAAGCTACAATAGGAGCAGACTTTCTGACAAAGGAGGTGATGGTGGATGACAGACTAGTTACAATGCAGGTAAGCACACGTCTTTGCCGCTTTGCCAGCCAAGCCTTGTTCATTTGGTCTGAAACTTTTGTTCATGCCTAGGCATTTTCCCTTCCTTTTCTTCATTTCCCATTACCATATTCATGGATAATTGGCCGCCAGTAGGATTGCCAGATAAAATACAGGACTTCAAGTATGACCCAGATGTTGCATGAGACATACTAGAAAGTTTTCATTGTTTTTCCAAAGTTCAAATTTAATTGGAGTTCCTTTTTGTTGTTGTTGTTTGTTTTTGTGTGTGTGTGTTTCGCTGAATTTGACAGCCTACAGGCTCTGTCTTGCTGTGTCTCCAAAATGTCTAACTCATTCCTTTCTTAATATCCCTGCATAGTATTTTAGAAACTAGGAGAGACCCAAAACATCTTTGGGTCTCTCCTAGTTTCTTACAGTAGCTTTTCATGTAGTTTCCCTATTTTTCTGGCTTCTCTTGTCTTATCTACAGCCACCAAAGTTGTGTTTCTATTAAGCCAGCTAGCTTTTTTGTGTATCACCATAATCGTTTAAGGTTTTTCCCTGCAACAATTAGGCTAAAATACACATTTCTTCATGTAACCTTTTGAAAGGTTTTTTTCATTCTGGCTACAACTGTTCTTCACTTTTTTGTCTTCTGCCAGTCCTTCCAAACCATGTGCTACTCTTACAAACCTGTCCTTGCACCTGTCTGCTTCCATCCCAGCTCCTTCGTCCCATCTTTGTCTTCATCCCCAAGACTCCAGCTTTTGTCCCAGGTTGTCTTCTGAAACTCCTCTCTCCACAGCACTTGTTTCTTCCTGTGTTAAATGAGTTCCCTGGCATACTAGTCCTCTAGAGACAGACGTGATTTTTATTCCACTGTAGTCCTAGCAAACACTAGGCTTGCCCCAAAATGTTTGAATGATCCAGGTGTTATAGGTAGAGGTTTTTACAGACATGAACCTCAAGCTGTGACATGCTCCCAGAGGATAAGGACTCTGGACGTTCCTTGACTCACACATCCGGGCTGGAGCTGATAACGGATTTCATTTCTCACCTCCCCCATGCATACACATAGAGATGTTCAAAATATGACTACAGTTTTACTAAGCCAAGCTTGAGAGAGAAAGAAATTTCCAGGTTACAGGAAAGAAGAGGGAACTGAAAGCTAGTGCTAAGCTTGGGGGCTTCTGCCATGATGGTTGCCAAGTTTATAACCAGACTAGAGTTTAATTACTCGCCAGGGGCAGGAGATGTGACTACAAAAGGTGAGGGAGCTAGAACTCCCACTAGCACACTCCCTTGGGGAGACACACACACATTCTCTCTCCATCTCTCTCTCTCTTTCTCTCACTCTCTCACTCTCACTCTCACTCTGTCTCATTCACTCTCACACTCACCCAGGACTGTGGAAAGTTGTGAAAACGGGATCAAATACCCTCAACCCAAAGAAGTGGCAAAGCTCCTGTATGAAGTATGCTTGAGGCTTTGCCTCTTTACTTTCTTGTTGGAGACTCTCAGTTCCACTGTGCTCATGTCTGGGCTCTGAGCTTATACTCTACATTGGACAGAAATGTTAAAAACTTTGACATAAACCCATAAATGCCTGTCATTCCTGACAAAAGCAGAGATAAGACCATTCTATAGGAAGACTTGCCACCTCAGGACAGAAGATGAGGTCATAGCCACATGAGGAAATAATGTACCACAAAAAATGTTCACAATGACTAGAGATTTTTTTAAAAAAGGAATCGAAACCATAATGAAAAAGGATACTATTGTAAAAATGAGGATATAGAGAACTTAGAACTTGAAGAAGTGAAAACGTGGTCATTTCAATAAACCAAATGAACAGTTAACCTGCAGATTAAACACAACTGAAGAAAACAGTAAGCTGTGAAAACTGAGCAGATTACCAGAAGACTCAAAATTGCAGAACACAAAAAGCAAAATTGTAAGAGCAACTAGAGAGAAGAAAAATTACTTAAAAAGGAACATTAGAGGAGCTCTTGAGGACACCAGGAGGGAGAAGGAAATGGAATGCCTTCAGGATACTGGCATAAAGTACTACCTGCAGATTTAACCTGCGCACCAGCCAGACTGAAAGCTGGTTCCTGTACCAGCAGGAACAGCTGTGGAGCCAGGCTGTGGCTTCGACAGCAGTGTGGGTTGATTCCGAAGTCAGAGCCCAGCTCCTCCTGGGTACAGGGTCCCCACATGCCCTACCAAGCTGGAACCGTGCAGCGCCGCACTGCTGGAGTGAACGCCGTCTGAAGAACCACAGTCACTAGACTCTGGAAACAGTAGGGGAGAGAACATGTTTCTGAAAGGTTGAAACAAAAGGCTGGCCCTCGCACTATTGCAGCCAGCTTGAAAGACTTAGAAGGAAATGAAAACCATGATCTCTGGATAGAGGCATCATCTTCCTAGATCTTGAGGAATCCTCACGTATTTTTTACAGGCTTTTAGCAGTGTGCAATAAGATAGTCCAAATAAGAAAACAAGGCAAGGGGCGCCTGGGTGGCTCAGTTGTTAAGCGTCTGCCTTCGGCGCAGGTCATGATCTGCGGGTCCTAGGATCGAGCCCCGCATCAGGCTCCCTCCTCGGCGGGAAGCCTGCTTCTTCTCTCGTTCCCTCTGCTTATGTTCCCTCTCTCGCTGTATCTCTCTCTGTCAAATAAATAAAATTTAAAAAAAAAAAAAAAGAAAGAAAGAAAGAAAACAAGGCAAGAACCAATGGAAAGCTCCCTTATCATTCAGAGTGGTTTTTGTATTTAAAGGAATAAGGCAGTCTTACGTTATCTTTGGAGAGAGGAAACTAAACAGGTGTTGTAGGTTAATAGAATTTCTAAATTTATGAAATACAATAATCAAAAAAAGGGTGGAAATCCAAGAATTTTTTAGCAGCAGAGAGGACACCCCAGAAGAGGGCTGAAAGGAAGAATGGTAGGAAAGAGAGGTACAAACAGGATTCAGTAGATAGGTCAGACTTCCTTTTAATCTCAAAATAAAGAGAATGAATCAGAGATGGTATTTGCTGAGAATTTTCCAGAATAGATATGGCACCAGTCCGCAGATTCAGGAAGCCCAAATTCCAAGATGGGTAAATAACTCGACATACCGTAATGAAATTGCAGTAACAAAAGACAAACTCGAAAGCATCCAGAGGAAGAAGATGACCTTAAAAAGGAACAGGAATGAGGCTGACAGTTGACTCTCAACAGTAACAGAGGAAATCAACAGGCGGTGGAATATATTCTGAAAGAAACCTTCAGCACAGTGTTCTGTCCCTGCTAAAAATATCCTCGAAGGAAAGCATACTTCCTTAGGTTCTATGGCGAAAATTCTAAATGATGTACTTCAGGCAGAAGGAAAATATTCCATTTAGAAAGGTCTGAGATAAGATAAACAGATAAACTTTACTTGCATGCAAATACTTATTGTTAGAAATACGACCCTAATAGTAAGAGTATGTAACTTCCAAACTATCACACAAAACCAGGATTAGACCTATGTAATTTAATGTGTTGGGGAAGCGTAGTGGTTGCTGTGGGGTTTTTTTTGTTTTGTTTTTGTTTTTGTTTTTCACTTCCTTATATTGTTCAGGAAGAAGCTAGGAATCTGTCAGTATTAAACATTAGATGGAATCAAGTATGCAAGAAAAATTTAAAAAGGTAACTTACTATGAAGCCATGGTAGTTTAAACAGTGTGATATTGTCAGAGACATGCAGATCAAGGGAACAGAAGGCACATAGACAGGGCACACCTAGCTGGACACTGAGTAAAGAAGTCATCTTCCAAAAGAGTAAGGGAAAGGGAGGGGGAGTTACACAGTAAACAGAGTGGGCCAGTGGCTTTCTGTTTTGGATGGGGAGTAACCAGAGGGTTTAAGACCTGAATGGAAGAAGTATGAAATGAAAATAATTTTTTTACCTTAGATGTTTAAAATAGAGAAAGCACAAATCATAAAAGATTAAAGATCAATAGTAGACCCCATTAAATTAAACATTTGAATAACAAGATTCCCATATAAAACCACAAACCAGAAAAAATGTTGATAATACGTAGTAGTATCCAGTCAGCAAACAGCCCTGTGGGTAACTGGACAGAAGACATCACCAGGCAGCCGTCAGAAGAAACTGTTAATGTCCAGGAGTTTGATTTCAGGGAATTACAAATTTAAAAAGGTGACGGGGCAGGGTGGCACTGCTGTAGACACAGGGAATACTCCCTGCCTCCCTCCCCAATGCTATCAAAAAATGCTCTTTGGAAAAATACCCCAGCAATTGGGTGGCTTAAAGAAATTCCCAGGGCACCTGGGTGGCTCAGTGGTTAAAGCCTCTGCCTTCGGCTCAGGTCATGATCTCAGGGTCCTGGGATCGAGTTCCGCATCGGGCTCTCTGCTCAGCAGGGAGCCTGCCTCCTCCTCCTGTCTCTCTCTGCCTGCCTCTCTGCCTACTTGTAATCTGTCCGTCAAATAAATTTAAAAAAAAAATCTTTAAAAAAAAAAAAAAAGAAATTCCCAGTGGTCCTGTGACTCCAGATACTTCTGGGGTTGGTTGAATAAAGTGGATGTCAGCCCTGACGGGCGGCATCCGAGTGACTGTGCTGTAGGGCTGTGGTGTGCCACCAGGGCCAGGAGAGCTGGTAGAAGGACTACAGCAACCTCATCAGGCCCTCTGGACAGACAGAATTCAGCAGGTAGTGCCACTGCTCTGAAATCATGAACGTTGGATTTGATCACATTGGCGGGATAACAGCATGCTGGAAAAACAAGGTTGTGCAAGTGTCATTATATTGAGCCCGACTGTTCAGAGAGACTTCGTAAACTTGAAAATTTACATAAAAGCTTGTTGGAAATGGAAATAATTTCATGTGGGTGTTTCACAGACAGGCAGTGTTGCTCTGCACCACTTAAGAAACCTCAAGTGTTTGCTGTTAAGTGATCTTCCTGAAATAAGAGAAAAATAAAACCTTGTCCAGGCCTTTGAGATAGCACCACCTTCTCTAGAACTAAAATTAGACTTGAAGTAAAATAATAATATTCGGTAAGTATCTTATTTCATATGGAAGCAGCCCAGCTATCCGTCTGCTGGTGAATGGATAAAGATGTGGTACTCATCATAAAAAAGAATGAGATCTTACTGTTGGTATCGACATGGGTGGACCTAGAGAGTACCATCCCCAGTGAAATAGGTCAGACAGAGACAAATACTATATGGTTTCTCTTATTTGGAATCTAAAAAAACCAAGAACAGACAACAACACAAAAACAAACTCATCAGTACAGAGAACAAACTGGTGGTGGCCAGAGGGGTAGGGATGGGAAATGGGAGAAATAGGTGAAAGGGATTAAACTTCTGTTCATAAAATAAGTAAATTATGGATATGGGGGGAAAGTATCCTATTTCAATATAAAGTATCATTTAAAATTACTGCTCATAAATAGTAACAGATATATTTATCATCAGTAGAACAAAAAGCTGGACATACCACAACATTTTAAAAGCAAAGAGTCCCTCATGTAGAAAGTAAATATTCAGGGGCACCTGGGTGGCTCAGTGGGTTAAAGCCTCTGCCTTTGGCTCAGGTCATAATCCCAGGGATCTGGGATCGAGCCTTCCCATCAGGCTCTCTGCTCAGCAGGGAGCCTGCTTCCCATCTCTCTCTCTCTCTGCCTACTTGTGATCTCTGTCTGTCAAATAAATAAATAAAACCTTCAGAAAAAAAAAATAAATATTCAGACATGACATACTAAAGTTACTGAGTTGGAAGTGAGAATTTATGTACATTTTAAGAAAAATGCAAACCCAGGTAGCCTTTAAATTCTAATATAGTCCTCATTTTTTACAAATATCTATTGATGTAGATAGAGTTATTTAGACTCATTTAAATGTTCAACACAGGTTTTTTTTTTAAAGATTTTATTTATTTGAGGGGTGCCTGGGTGGCTCAGTCGTTAAGCATCTGCCTTCGGCTCAGGTCATGATCCCAGGGTCCTGGGATTGAGCCCCACATTGTGCTCCCTGCTCAAACGGGCAGCCTGCTTCTCCCTCTCCCATTCCCCCTGCTTGTGTTCCCTCTCTCACTGTGTCTTTTTCTTTCAAATAAATAAAATCTTTTTTTTTTTAATTAAATTTTTAAATTTTTTATAAACATATAATGTATTTTTATCCTCAGGGTTACAGGTCTGTGAATCGCCAGGTTTACACACTTCACAGCACTCACCATAGCACATACCCTCCCCAATGTCCATAACCCCACCCCCCTCTCCTTTCCCCCTCACCCCAGCAACCCTCAGTTTGTTTTGCAAGATTAAGAGCACTACCCCAAAGATACAGATGTAGTGAAAAGAAGGGCCATCTGTACCCCAGTGTTTATAGCAGCAATGGTCACGGTCGCCAAACTGTGGAAAGAACCAAGATGCCCTTCAACGGACGAGTGGATAAGGAAGATGTGGTCCATATACACTATGGAGTATTATGCCTCCATCAGAAAGGATGAATACCCAACTTTTGTAGCAACATGGACGGGACTGGAAGAGATTATGCTGAGTGAAATAAGTCAAGCAGAGAGAGTCAATTATATGGTTTCACTTACTTGTGGAGCATAACAAATAACATGGAGGACAAGGGGAGATGGAGAGGAGAAGGGAGTTGAGGGAAATTGGAAGGGGAAGTGAACCATGAGAGACTATGGACTCTGAAAAACAATCTGAGGGTTTTGAAGGGGCGGAGGGTGGGAGGTTGGGGGAACCAGGTGGTGGGTATTGGAGAGGGCACGGATTGCATGAAGCACTGGGTGTGGTGAAAAAACAATACTGTTAACGCTGAAAAGAAAAAAAAAGTCACGGTTCGTCTAATAAAATCTTTTTTAAGAAAGATTTTATTTATTTGAGAGAGCGTGCACAGGTCAGGGTGGGGGTGGGGTGGCGGAGAGGAGCAAAGGGAGGAGGAGAAGCAGACTTACCGCTGCGCAGGGAACCTGACTCGGCTCAGTCCCAGGACCCCAGGGTCATGACCTGAGCTGAAGACAGACACTTAACCAACTGAGCCACCCAGGCGCCCCACATTTTAAAGTTAATAAAGCATATTGCTATAAATGTACTGACATGGAGGGTGGGGAAAGGCTGACAAAAATCAAGCTTCGACTGGAGTATAGGGAGTAGAATATTCTCAGGCTGATGGTGGGAGTATATCCGGGCAGACCTTATCAGTAGAGACTACCATTTTGCTCTCCCTTGTTGAGCATGTGCAGTGCTCTGTCTAGGAAGAGAGCCCAGGGAATCTGAGCTCTGGCCATAGGAAGAGAACTCATTGCTGCTGAGATGCCCATGGAATAGTGTGTGTGTATTAAGACAATGGGATGCTATATGGCCCTTCACTTTGGAAAAAAGGCAAGCTGCAAAAAGATGTACAAGATCCTTACTATGTACGTAGGCATTTAACTTCTCAGGAGCCATTTATGTCTGGGAGGGAAAGGGAATTATGTGAGGAAGGGTTAACTCTGTTTCTGTTAAAAAAAGAAATAAAGCAGGACACCTGGGTGGCTTAGTTGGTTGGGCAGTTGCCTTCGGCTCAGGTCATGATCCCAGCGTCCTGGGATCAAGTCTCACATGGGGCTCCTTGCTCGGTGGGGAGCCTGCTTCTCCCTCTGCCTCTGCTGCCACTCAGCCTGCCTGTGCTCGCTCTCTCTCTCTCTCTCTCTGGCAAATAAATAAAATCTTAAAAAAAAAAAAAAAAAAGAAAGAAAGAAAAGAAGGGGCACCTGGGTGGCTCAGTGGGTTAAAGCCTCTGCCCTTCAGCTCAGGTCATGATCCCAGGGTCCTGGGATCGAGCCCCACACCTGGTTGTCTGCTCAGCAGGGAGCCTGCTTCCCTTCCTCTCTCTGCTTGCCTCTCTGCTTACTTGTGATCTCTGCCTGTCAAATAAATAAAGTCTTTAAAAAAAAAAAAAGAAAGAAAAACAAACTGACATTATGGTGGCAGTGTTAGTATTTGTCGCACTGGAGTATGGGTAAATAGATACATGGGTATGCTTTGTAGAAAACAACCTACTTCTGGGCGCCTGGGTGGCTTAGTGGGTTAAAGCTCTGCCTTCAGCTCGGGTCATGATCCCAGGGTCCTGGGATCAAGCCTCACATCGGGCTCCCTGCTTGGCGAGGAGCCTGCTTCCTCCTCTCTCTTTCTGCCTGCCTCTCTGCCTACTTGTGATCTCTGTCTGTCAAATAAATAAATAAAATGTTTAAAAAAAAAGAAAAGAACATACTTTTTTTTTTTTTTTTTTTTTTAATGACAGAGCTAGGGAGAGGGGGAACACAAGCACAGGGGAGGGGGAGAGGGAAAAGCAGGCTTCCCGCTGAGCAGGGAGCCTGATGTGGAGCTTGATCCCAGGACCCTGGTATTGTGACCTGAGCTGAAAGCAGACACTTAAAGACTGAGCCACCCAGGCATCCCAGAAAATAAGATATTTCAATTAAAATTCATACTAAAATTTTTAAAAGATTACGGTCATAGGACTATACTTTTTTAGGTGTGAAGATAAATTAATTTTTGAAAGTTGCTAAGAGGCCACCTGGGTGCTCAGTCAGTTGAGCATCTGCCTTCGGCTCATGATCTCAGGGTCCCGCTTTGGGCTCCCTGCTCGGCGGGAAGCCTGCTTCTCCCTCTATCTCTAACCCCCCCACCCCCACCCCACTGCTTCTGCACACGTTCTCTCTCTCATATAAATAAATAGAATATATATTTTTTTAAGTTGTTAAGAATAACCACAGTTTTCCAACTTGACTTCTTAGTGCCTTACTCTGTCTTTTCTGTGTATGAGCATTCCAAGTACCCATTTGGGTCTCTCAAGAGTCCTAGAGTTCTTACGTAATTCTCCTTTTGGGATTCTGTCCTAAATAAGCAATCAAATACAGGAGAGGCTCTGTAAGTTAGCCTTCGTTACGGAGGTCCTTACGGTTGTGGAAATTTGGCGGCAGTATGTTTTCAAAGAACAAGAATAAAACTGCTCGCTGAGTTCTTGGGCAGCAGTAGAGGCGTGAGCTGCTGTCCGCACTGGGATGTTTCACATGGGCAGAGAGGCGGATGGGGCGGAGCGCAGTGACGCGCAGTGATGCGTGCTGTAAGATTTCAGCTACACAAAATCCCGCAGTGTGGATACCTAGAATGACACATGAGCTCATGAAGATGGTCTCTGTGTGGGAGGGTGCCCAGTGTTTCAGGGGGTTTCTGGCTTTGGCTTTACTTACCCAAATGTTTACATAGTAACAGTGTTACTCCTCTCATGGGGGGAAATTTTTTTTTTTAATTTGTCAAAGTCTACATTTAAAGTTCTGGTTTTTTCCTCCTTTCTCTTTGTAGATGTGGTTGTCTGTTTCTACTTTTCTTATCGTATGACCAGGCTCTTGAGGAACTCTTGAGTTCCCTGCTCCATTGATCAGCCTCCCTGTTAATGACAGAGGGTTCCTTTTTTTCACTCGGAGACATAAATTCACCATAGGACGTTTACTACTGTAGGACGTTTCTGCTTTGGGAAAGCAGAAAAACTCAAAAGCAGACACCACCAGCAGTCCCTGTACTGGTTATCCACTGGCAACAGAGATCAAATTTTGTCTACACATACATGCTTTGTCTGTTGTGTTGGGAGTTGCATGCAGTTCCCCCATCGCGATGAGAGGCAGGTAGAATAATTGCCTTTGAGTTTGTTCGTATGGCTCTTCACGCTTACATGGAAGTCATCCTCACTACGCTCTGGTTCTCTTTGAGTGGCTGCTGCCTTTATCAGTGGCCTGAGCACTCCTGTGCCCCACACGGACATTCATGACAGCCTCCTACCTCTACTCCACAGTCAGGCTGACCTCCCACTGCTGTCACTGCAAGTCCTAGTTTAGAAAGGTTCTTCTCAGAGTGAAGTGCATGTAGTTAGTGTATATAGTAGTTGGGGTTTCCTGGGAACGGAGTGGACTGCCAGGGTCAGGCTCTCTGCTCTTGGAGTTGTGGCCAAGAGTCCTGGCAGCCACATTTTCATGTACTGGTTATGGAGGGTCATGCACATTGGGAGAAAAGGCAGAGGCAGGCTTCTCAGGACTGTCCTCCTCTTAAGAGTAACGCTTGGGCTCTTGACTCTTCGACAAAAAGTTGAAATGTGCACTTTTGCTCAGCCCTGACATTGGTGACCACAGTAGTCCCCTTCCAGGCTGTTCTTGGCCAGTCTGTGGGCCAGAGTTTAGCGTGTGTAGTCATAATTGCTTCATTGGACCTTTGTTAGGGGTTCTGAGTGCTGCTTCCAGACCTCCCATCAGTATTTAAGTTCTGGCTCTGCCCCTGCTTGTGGCAGTGTCATTTGAGCCAGTCAGCGCTCTGGGTTGGTTTTTAGGACACATTAGGTTTTAGGACTCCTTTCAGAGAATATTTTGGGAGGTGTTAGGGGATTTAGTAGAAGATATGAGCTTTGATTACATTGGTAGTTTTTTTCGTTTGTTTTTTGTTTTTTTAAAGATTTTATTTATTTATTTTGACAGACAGAGATCACAAGTAGGCAGAGAAGCAGAGAGAGAGAGAGAGGAGGAAGCAGGCTCCCCGCTGAGTGGAGAGCCCGATGTGGGGCTCGATCCCAGGATCCTGGAATCATGACCTGAGCCGAAGGCAGAGGCTTTAACCTACTGAGCCACCCAGGCACCCCTACATTGGTAGTTTTAAAGAAAGGCAAATTCCATATTACCGCCCTGTCCTATGTATTTCTTTTGTGCATATTTACTTATTCTAATCAGGCATCATAACCTCGTCCTCTGTGGTGCTCCTCCTACCTGAACTGGGAGCGCAGTCTATGTATGGCCTAGTGACACTGGGCAGGTTCCCCCCAGGTGTTCTGGATCACCTGGAGAGAGGCACCTCTGCTTCACAGGGGAGCGCAACCATCCTGCAAAATTTGGTTCTGGGAATAAAACTATAGGGGCCCAGTCCACACTCCCATTTTGGTTTAAACCCTGGGCCTTTTGGGGTAGTTGGCTGGTGATTTAGACGTAAAGTTGGCATTTTTTTTTTTAAAGCATTTATTTTTTTTTTAAAGATTTTATTTATTTGTCAGAGAGAGAGGGAGAGAGAGCGAGCACAGGCAGACAGAATGGCAGGCAGAGGCAGAGGGAAAAGCAGGCTCCCTGCTGAGCAAGGAGCCTGATGCGGGACTCGATCCCAGGACGCCGGGATCACGACCTGAGCCGAAGGCAGCTGCTTAACCAACTGAGCCACCCAGGCGTCCCTTTTTTTTTTAAGATTTTTATTTATTCATCTGACAGGGAGAGATCACAAGTAGGCAGAGAGGCAGGCAGAGAGAGGGGGGGAAGCAGGCTCCCTGCTGAGCAGAAGCCTGATGTGGGCCTCGATGCCAGAACCCTGAGATCATGACCCGAGCTGAAGGCAGAGGCTCAACCCACCAAGCCACCCAGGTGCCCCTAAAGTTGGCATTTATTTGGGTTATAAAGGATGGTCCAAGTTCTTAGGTTATTCTGAAACTCAGTGGGTTCCCTGCAAACAATGAATGCACCAGTTAAAGACCCATGTCAGCTAGAAGTAATGGTTTGCTGCTTCTGACCCAAGCACTTTCTTAAACCTGGTGACTTGCTGGGGGGTATGGAAACTATTCCTCAGAACACTCATCATCTCTCAGGCTGACGAGGGCGGCCTTGTTAGGGATCTAGGGCAGTAAGGAAATCCATCCTTGCTCTTGAACTTAGCATAGCAGTGAACGACAGGAAGTTCTTTGAGCTGGTCATTAGTACCTGGTGTTCTTTTGATTAAAAGCTGGCTTTCGCCTCTCTTCTAAAGTATGTTTTTGTTGTCTTTCCCCTCATCTTTCTCTGTCAAGTGTTTTTGTTTGCTTTCTTATTATTGAGTCATAATATAAATAAAACAATGATTTTTAGCTAAACTTTATATACAGTAAAATATGTAGATTTAAATGTACAGTTCATTTGTAATCACCTCCCTATGTATCCATCACCTGCAGAAATTTCCCAGAGGACCTAGATCTTAAGTTTACATTGTGAATTTTACATAATATCTCTTCATTGGACCACCGCCCAGATCAAGATAAAAACGTTCTCTAGCAGGGTTCAGACTGGGTGCCCGCGCCCCACAGAACATGCGCTCACGTGCGCCCTCTTGTCTGGGCGGGGTGGGGTACCCAGTGCTGCGCTCTGCTTGCCGAGTGCTGCGGTCTGCGGTCACTTGGCTCTCAGTGGCTCCATGATGCAGCGCGTTTCCTCTGGTGTCCCCCACTCCTAGTGCTGGGCCCCCCAAGGAATAATGTTCTGTCTTCCGCAGATCTGGGACACAGCAGGCCAGGAGCGGTTCCAGTCCCTTGGTGTGGCCTTCTACAGAGGCGCAGACTGCTGCGTTCTGGTGTTTGACGTTACTGCCCCCAACACATTCAAAACTCTCGATAGCTGGAGAGATGAGTTTCTCATCCAAGCCAGTCCCCGGGATCCTGAAAACTTCCCCTTCGTTGTGTTGGGAAACAAGATTGACCTCGAAAACAGACAAGTAAGTGCTGAAGATAATGGGAATCTTCCTTGTGGAGGCTTATGAATCTGCCCTCATTTAGGTCGTGGCTCCTGGGCCGCCTTTTGAAAGTGGCAACTAAGTTTTAGATGACAGGTACTGTTTTAGCTTTGATTGGTAAAAAGCCATGCTGCCTAAGGACCAGTCCCCAGTATATCTGTGTGTGTGTGTGTGTGTGTGTGTCCCCAGAGTGGGGTAGAGGGGAGGGATAACTAGCTAGTTACCTGCCCAGCCCTTGGGCCTTGCTTCCTAATCTGCTCAAGGCCTACCATTTTGCTTTCCCCTGTGGCAAAACGGGGACAGACAGTGAACGTCTGCGGTGGTATTCCCTTTGAAATTATGCCAACAGAGTACCAAGTGCATTTTGTGGAGTTGCCTGTGGTGGCCATCGTTTCGGTTGCCATGAAATAATTTGACTTCAGGCTGGTTGCAGTGTGCATTTTGGTCTTTTGGATTTAAAGGCAGAGTTCCATTTAAAGCCTGGCTCATGCACTTTTTACTTGGGAATATTTCTTGGAGTCTGAATCTTGACTTATGTAACAAGAATACTCTGGGATCAGATGACAGTGTACCCAAAAGCCCTGGCACCTAGAAGAGCTTGGGGAATGGTGGCTTTCTGGTTGGCCTGTTGCTGTTTTCTTCTCCTGTGAAAGGCACTGGCTTCTAAGGTGACTTGTGGTTTGGTGGGCTCTGTGCGAAGCCCAGATGGCTCCAGAAAAGTACCTGTGGGAACGTGAACTGTCTTCCCGTCAGCTGCCTTTTGAAGACCAGGACCCAGGAGACTCGGTTTACGTGCCCGTGCTGTCTCAGGCCGGCTGTGACTTTGGGCCATTGTCTCTGCCCTGTGAGCCTCCATTCTCCTTCTGCACTTGAAAGGAGGGAATTAGATTTTGTCCTTCTCGAGTGCTCCTGCACTTCAGGGGCCTGCCTGGATCTCTGTGTATGTAGAAGATTGCACTTTGGGCTTTGAGTAAAATTGCTCTGGTTTACTTTGAAATAGCATTTCTCTTGGGATTGGGAGCATGGACTCTTATTTATAGCTTGGTTTATTTCTGGCCATTGATCTCTTTTTCTCCCTTTCCTAGGAGACAATCCTCTCGTTCCTGAAAGTGGGCTGGGGTGGGGAAGGAATTCGGGTAGGAGAGGCAGGGGTGTCCGTGAGAGCTGCAAATTCTGTGGCACAGGTGATGGAACCCTAGCAGTAATGGCAAGGGACTACAACCCTTAAGACCAAGTTGCCAGGCATTTCCTGGGCTGGGACCTCTCAGGTCCCAAGAGGAACAGTTCTGTACTTCCCAGGCCAGCTAGCTCCTTTCATCGTCTGCCTAGAAGTGTAGCTAAGGATCAGAAACTATGGATTATAGAATGGGCTTAGGTGTGAGGCCTAGCTGTGCTATACAAAGCCTGCAGTGTGACCTTGGACAGGTCTGCCGCCCCCTTCCTCAAACCCCTGCCACCCTCATCCAGTCTGCTCCTTTCACCTGTGCTAGCGGCTTCTGTCAGGAGCACACGTACACCCTGTTTCCTCTTCCAGGTGGCCACAAAGCGGGCACAGGCCTGGTGCTACAGCAAAAACAACATTCCCTACTTCGAGACCAGTGCCAAGGAGGCCATCAATGTGGAGCAGGCGTTCCAGACAATTGCACGGAATGCACTTAAACAGGTGGGTCTCTCGCAGCTGTCTGGCTCCCTCTGGTGACTGACCATCGGCCTAGCCCCTGCCTTGCTTTCTTGTCCTTAATCTTTCTTAGCTCTTTCTTCTGTGTAGCCAGAAAAACCCATTTGTTTATCTGGGAAGGTCATGAGGCCTTCCACTAAAGCTTCCAGAAAATTCCACTTGCTTGTGAATAACCTCTACAGTGCGAGGGCAGCGAAGATGCGCTGAGGCCACCCTTATTTGGGGACGTTCTTGTTCCCCTTGCATGCTGTCCGATGAGACCCCTAGGAGCCCCCGGTCAGACGGTTCCCTCTACTGAAGGAGGGGACAAACTCATCATTAGATCCAGTTCGTTTTTTGTTTTGTTTTCCTCATCTCTGAGCTTGCATACCCTCCTCTGTCAGATGATATTTGCCGCAGGGTGGTTGTGAGGACGGAAAGAGACGGGTGCACTCCTGGCATTCTCCTGAGTGGTTGTGTTTGACCACCAGAAGTTCTAGGAATTGTATTCCTTGAGTGAGGTTTTCTTTCTCATTTATGGTTTACTCACCTGTTCTATGTTTACTCACCTGCATGAGGGAGTGGAATGCTCTGTTGATTCAGCAGGTCTTCGGGGCCAGTGAGTTAAGACAGATCATGAGGCACTGTCTGTGCTCTGTGATGTCAGACTTGGGAGCGGGTGAGTGTCAGAGGTGAGGCGCACGCCAGAAGATGCGGAGAGCATCTTGATGAGGCACATGGTGGCTGTAAAGGGCAAGGCGGGTTCTGCGAGCTCCAGGAAGCTGGGTTTATAGAAAGCATCAGTTCTCAGCAGGCCAGGGCATCTGGACCTCTGGGCAGGGAACTAACTTGGTTGTTCCAAGGGCTGGACTGAGTGTTCTGTGATGAAAGGGATTGATGCACCCAAAACGCTCGGAGCCCCTGCTGAGCGCCCCTGATGCTAACAGGATGCGGGCCTGAGCGGTTTGCTACCTGCTCTCCCCCTTCCTTTAACCCACCTTCACACCTAGGTCAGGAACCGAATATGCTTTTCCTCATGTTCCTACGCTTGCTTGCAAATCGAAACAGGTCTGAGGAGTTGTTTCCACCAACTCCCTGTTGACTGGCATCACTGTCAATTTTTCTCTCTGAATATTGCTGTCCCGGTAGCCTTATTAGAATGCTTTTTTGTTCCTACACACTAGCCTCTCAGGATTAAGATCGTTAGATTGAAAGGTATATGTGCTTTCAAAAGATGGTGCCAGATTGCTTTCCTCGAGGACGGTAGTACTTCAGTCCTTTCTCTTCCCTGCTCAGCAGCAAGTGGCCGGCGCCATCTGGAACTCTGCTGCTGCGCTGCCTGTCACTGGGCCCCTGCTGCACGCCGTGAGCACCTGGCACTGGCCCGGGTGCCCATCACTCCTATGAGCGAATTAACTTGACTGGTATTGCAAGTGACTTTTCCAACTCTGTTGTCTCCCTGGGGCATAGAGGAAAGTAATTTTTGTTAGGTATGTCATTTTAAATGTCCGGATTTCCTGTGTCTAGATTATTTATTGTCTAATTCAATTGAACTTATTTTGGCTTATGGCAGGAAATTAGGGACTCAACGTTTTTCTTTTAGAGGGATAGTCAGTTGTTTCAGATATTAGTAGCAGATTGTTAGATAAACCACTTTCCCCCGTGGATTGAGGCATTACCTTTGTATACTAAATGCTTGTGTATATTGGGATCCTTTTCTGGTCTGCCCAGTTTGTTCGGCAGCGTGCATGTTCCTTGCCTGGACCATTGGGATTTGACTGCCTTTACGGTGTAGTATCCCCTCTGCCAGGCAAGTCTCCCTCCACTGACAGGTGACTAGTGACTGACAAAAAAAAAAACATTTTTGGGTTTTTTGGGGTTTTTTTCTTGGCTATTTTGGTGCATTTTCCATTTAGACTGAGAATTTATTGCAGTTCCACCTTCTTTCCTCACCCTTCCCAAATACAAAACCTTATTGAGGTTCTGTTTGTGATTCCGCATTAGCGCCGTCTTACTAGTGTGCTCTGGGTACCGTCACAAAGTATTGCCGACTGGGTAGCAGAACAGCAGGCTTTATCTGCCCTCAGTTCTGGAGGCCGGAAGCTTAAAATCAAGGTGCCAGCGAATTCAGTTTCTGCAGAGGGCTCTCTCACCCGTTTTTGCAGACTGCCGTCTTTCTCCTTGTGTCCTCTGGTGTGTGGCTTTTCCTCTGTGCTGACAGCGAGAGCAAGCACGAGCAAGTGGGGAAACACACACACACACACGTGCGCACACACTCCCCGTGTCTCTTCTTAGAAGGACACACTCATCCTGTCAAATCAGGACCCCACTCTTAATGACCTCATTTCACCTTCATTACTTTCTTAATCATAATACTAGCACCCTGGGGATTAGGATTTCAACGTAGAAACTTTGGAGAGACACAAACCTTCAGTCCATAACAGCTGTTATTTTAGGTCTTGTGTGCTTGTCCTTCAATAAAACTGTATCATTTTTCACATCCTTTGCCTTTCGTATTAAATATTCTCCTAGGTGCTGGTGGGAATGTGAAATGATGCACCCACTTTGGAAAGCAGTCTGGCAGTTCCTCAAAAAGTTAAACGTGTCACCCTGTGACCCAGCAGTTCCACTCCTCGGTGCATACCCAGGAGAAACAAAAACCTGTCCACACAAAGTCTCGTACATGAGTATTTGTAATAGCATTACTCATAATAGCCAAAAGGCAGAAACAAAGAAGTGTCCATCAAATGAAATATCCAAGATAGGCCAGTCTATTAAGACAGAAGATGTCAGTGGTTGCCAAGGCTTGAGAGTGTCTGGGGAGTGACTGTCAATAGGGGCAGGGTTTCCATGGGGTGAAGAAAATCTGTGGAATTAGTGGTGATAGTTGGTTCAACTTTGTGAATACGCTAAAAACCACTGAATTGTACGCTCCGTGGTCTGTCTCAATAGACCTTCTTCCCATGTGTATTCCTTGGAGGTTTTTACTTTTATAGAACAGTTCCTGTCACTTAGTTTCTCAGTGTTTAAGTGACAAATTGTTTTCTTATACCAGGAAGTGGACAGCTGCTGTGCACTGGACCCATGTTATTTCAGCAAAAAGTCACACTAAACTGACCACAGTCCATCTCCTGTGACCTCTCACCGTGGTTGCTGATAAAATTCATCCATAGCTGGTTTCTGAGTATGCGGCATTTAGAGGCAAAACCCTCCTAAGCCTTTGGAAGAAAAGGAAAATGGAGGGGTGCCTGGGTGGCTCAGTCATTAAGCCACTGCCTTCAGCTCAGGTCATGATCTCAGGGTCCTGGGATCGAGCCCCACAGCGGGCTCTCTGCTCAGTGGGGAGTCTGCTTCTCCCACTCCCCCCACTTGTGTTCCCTCTTGCTCGCTGTCTCTCTCTGTCAAATAAATAAAGAGAAGAAGAAAAAGAAAGTGGACCGTTAGTCCAGAAAAATGAATGGCAAACTAGAGGAATGTTTTGGGACTAGAGGAATGTTTTGGGACTGAGAGGGCAGGTAGCACTCATGCTCCAGCCCACACTTGCCTTGTGGAAGTGCTGAGAGCTGCCAAAATCCAGCCCGTGTTGAAGTCTTTCGGAGTGTTGGCGGTGGTACGCTACGGAGCACTCAGAAAGCATCTGTGAGCTGGCTGTGGTCCCCAAGCCACCAGATTTCCATCGTGACGGTGGAGAGCGTGAGTCAGCTGTGTCCTGACTGCTCCGCGCCGATCGCTGCTCTTCCCGCTCGGTTTCTCTCTTCACATTGTCACAGGGTTGTCATAAAACCTGTCTTGCCCTTGCTCGGCCCTTGAGAGTTGAGCACCTTCTGCCAAGAGCCCTCCCTTCACCGCTATGTCTGTGCCCCAGCCCCCTGCCCACCGAGAGCCATGGGAGAGCACCACTGAGGCTGCCGCAGAGCTCGGAGCTTCCCCATACCCTCAATAACAGACCTCTCTCCCTCTCTCTCCCTCTCTCTCCCTGTGCAGGAAACAGAGGTGGAGCTGTACAATGAATTCCCCGAGCCCATCAAACTGGACAAGAACGACCGGGCCAAGGCCTCGGCGGAGAGCTGCAGTTGCTGAAGGGGCAGTGAGAGCAGAGCGCAGAGTCCTTCACAAACAAAGAACACACTTAGGCCTTCCAACACAAGCCCCCTCTCCTCTTCCAAACAAAACATAAAGTCATCTCTCGAATCCAGCTGCCAAAAGAAACCCCATCAAACACACCCTTACACACACACACACACACACACAGAGCCCTGACACAAGCAGACAGACTCCAGCCCAGGCCTGTGATGACTCCATCGGGGTCTGCCCACCCACCACATCAGCCCTCGTATGGCAGAGGGACAGGCAAGCCGTAGAAATCGTTCTGGGGTGGAGTCGGCATCGGAAGCTTATTCTTTTCGTCCACTGGGGAGAGAGAACTGTTTACAGTTAATCTATGTCTAATTAGTTATCTGATTTTTTTAACGGTCTTGTGGTCTTTTTACCCCCCACCCCAACCGCCCCCTCCTGTGAAGGCTACCACTTGGGAAGGCTGGTGCCCCATGCTTCATTACAGGCTCACACCCAGTCTGATCAGACTGAGTTTTGTATGTATCTGTTAATGCTTGTTACTTTTAACTAATCAGATCTTTTTACAGTATCCATTTATTATGTAATGCTTCTTAGAAAAGAATCTTATAGTACATGTTAATATATGCAACCAATTAAAAATGTATAAATTAGTGTAAGAAATTCTTGGATTATGTGTTTAAGTCCTGTAATGCAGGCGTGTAGGATGGAGGGTTGAACCCTGTCTGGATTGCAGAGTGTTAGCTACTCAGAATTCAGAAATCCAGCTAGAGGCAGTATTCTGTACAGTAGACACAAGAATTATGTACGCCTTTTATCAAAGACTTAAGAGCCAAAAAGCTTTTCATCTCTCCAGGGGGAAAACTGTCTAGTTCCCTTCTGTGTCTAAATTTTCCAAAAGGTTGATTTGCATAATACAGTAGTGTGTGCAATGGATAAATGAAATGACCGTTGTTTCAGAAATTAAAATTCTCATTTTTTCCTCCCCCTGCGTGCCCCCCCCCCCGCCCGCTCCATACTTGGAAACTCCCCTATTAGGTCAGCATCCTACTGATAAGAGGAAAAGGAAAATCCTAACAGATCTGTCCTAGTGATTTTACCTTTGTTCTAGAAGGCACTCCTTTCAGGGTTGTGGTATCCTTAGGTTAGCAAACGTTTTTCTCCTTTTCCCCACCAACTCCCAGTATTGCCCACTATTCATTAACCTGTTTCTTTGGTATGGAACCCTGGCAGTTCTGCCCCCTCCCTAGGATCTGCCCCTGCATTGTAGCTTGCTTAACGGAGCACTTCCCCTTTTTCCAAAGGTCTACATTCTAGGGTGTGGGCCAAGTTCTTCTGTAAAGAGATGAACGTGATGCCAATAAAATGTAACAAGAACAAAGATCATCTGCCTTTGCCCTGTCTTTTTTCCTTCTTCTGGACCCTTGGCTCAGTAGAGACCATGTTAGCTAATCCCGGCCAGTGCTTTATCAAGCCGAAGAGCCCTCCATAACTGGGCACATGGGGTGCCTTAGACGCAGAAAGGCCGTGTCACGTCCAGCCCTGCAGTGCCTTTCCCTAGGTTTTGGTTTTGGTTTTTTGATCACAGTGATGGGATTTGGGGACTCTGAATGGAGAAAACACTGTCCCTATAGAGGACTAATTGTGAACTGAGTATGAGCGCTAACTTAGCCTTCGTGCTCTTCTGTTTTATATTTGCTGACACTTAGATACCATAGTTCTGGATTTCTGATTTCTCACAGAAGAGGAGGGGGTGGCAATAGGGCGCCCTGCATCCCAGTATTATAGCTGAGACTGAATGTATGCCACCTAGAACCAAATTTATAGACTAGTAGTGCTTCAGTCAGAGGCGTGGCGTAGGTATTGCATCTAGAGATGCCCCATGACTAAGCTCTTGGATTCTACTTTGCTCCACTTTTCTACATTTCCACTTCTCTGGTTCCTCAGTGGGTTCCTTTCCTCATGCCTGCTCTTGGCTCCCATTTGTGTGTTACCAGTAGCATTTTTAGAAGCTCCTAACTGGGGTGCCTGGGTGGCTCAGTTGGTAAAGCGCCTACTTGATTTCAGCTCACATCATGATCTCATGGTTCGTGAGATCAAGCCCTACATCAGGCTGTGCGCTCGGCAGAATTCAGCTTGGACATTCTCTTCCTCTGTCTCTCTCTCTCTCTCTCTCTCTCTCTCGCTGTTGCTCTCAAATAAATCTTTAAACAAAAACAGAAGCTCACAATTACAGTTCCACCATGGCTAGTACCTCATGGTCTAGATCTCTGGTTTATGGACATGTGTGACCCTCACTTCTACAAACCAAACTCCTTTTCCACGATCATACTCTCTAGTCCTAACCTTAAATCTGACATGGAAGTGGACCTTGACCTCTGATGACAACCATCCGTCTAAAGCTGATAACCATCCTGACGCTGAGATAATCACGACAGTAAGAGCTGATGGCTAAGGGGTGCCTGGGTGGCTCAGCTGACTGCTGAGTGTCCAGCACTTGGTTTCACCTTAGATCGGGATCTCCAGATCCTGGGATAGAGCCCTGAGTCGGCCTCCCTGCTCAGCAGGGAGCCTGCTTCTCCCTCTCCCTCTGCTGCTCTCTCCCTGCTGCATGTGTGCTCTTACGCTTGCTCTCACAAATAAATATTTTTAAAAAGTGAATTATAAATGGAGACAAACGTGTTGCTGTTTCCATTCATCTCAGTTTGCACTAACAAGTTACTTTTGAGAAGAATGGGAATGAATTTGTTGCACTAATACAGATTTGTTTGAATAGTATCCCTTAGGGACGCCTGGGTAGCTCATCGGTTAAGTTGACTGCCTTCGGCTCAGGTCATGATCCCGAGGTCCTGGGATCAAGTCCTGCCTCGAGCTTCCCACTCATTGGGGAGCCTGCTTCTCTCTCTGCCTGTTCTGCCTGCTGCTCCCCCTGCTTGTGTTCTCTCTCTCCGATGAAATCCTAGAATTTGATCAGTTGATCACATTTGAATCAATTGATGTGGAAAAAGCATTTGAGAAATATTCAAGAATTGAAGAAATAATGGAGAAAATATTTATACATTATACATCTGACAATGGATTAATATCCTATATAGATATATATAGAGAGAGCGCGTATATAACTCGATAGCAAGAAAATTTAAAAATGGGCAGAGGAGCTGAATAGACTTTTTCCAAAGTTAGATGGCTATTAGCTATGTGAAAAGGTGCTCACCATCACTCATCATCAGGGAAATGCAAATCAAAACCACAGTGAGATACCACCAGTCAGAATGGCTAAAACCAAAAAGCTGAGAAATAACAAGTGTTGGTGAGGATGTGGAGAAAAAGGAACCCTTGGGAGAACTGGGGAGAACAGTGGGGAGGTTCCTCAAAAAATTAAAAAACAGAACTGCCACACGATCTAGCAGTCCCACTTCTGGGTATTTATCCAAAGGAAATGAAAATACAATGTCAAAAGACATGCACCCTAACGTTCACTGCAGCAGCATTTATGATCATCTAGACATGGAAGCAACCTAAGTGTCCATCGATGGATAAATGGATAGGATGTGGTCCGTGTGTGTGTGTGTGTGTGTGTGTGTGTGTGTGCACATAGCTGCAAAAAGGGAAATTTTGTCATTCATGACAGCGTAGGTAGACCTTGAAGGCATTGTGCTAAGTATAAGTCAGAAGAAGACACTATCATATGATCTCACTTACATGTTGAATCTTAAAAACAAAACAAACAAAAAACCTCCTAAAACTGAACGGATTGGTGGTTGGCAGAGGCAGGCAGTGGGTGAAATGAGTGAAGGTGGTCAAAGGTACATTCTTCCAGTTAGAAGCCTGTGATGTAACTGATGGACAGCATGGTGACTGTGGCTAATACTGTATTACACATTTGAAGTTTGCAAAAGAGTAAATCTTAAAAGTTTTCATCACAGGGCACCTGGGTCACTTGGTTGGTTGAACGTCTGCCTTCAACTCAGGTCATGATTCCAGGGTCCTGGGATCGAGCACCCTATGGGGCTCCCTGCTCAGCAGGGAGTCTGCTTGTCCCTCTCCCTCTGCCCTTCCTCCCCCCCCGCCCCGCATCACAAGAAAAAAATTTATAATTGTGTCAATGGATGTTAACTAGACTTACTGTGATCATTTTGCAGTATATACAAATACCAAATGTTATCTTGTACACCTGAAATTGATAAAACATGTCAATCATGGCTCAAAAAAAAGTTCGACACCATACCATTTCATGATAAGAACACTGAATAAACTAGCCTTGATGGAAACTTTTTTTAACATAACAAGGGCCATATACAAAAAACCCAACAGCAAACATCATACTCAGTGGTGAAAGCCTTAAAGCTTTTTCCCTAAAATTAGGAACAAAACAAGGATGCTCACTTTATTTAACATAGTACTGGAGGTTCTATGTAGAATAATTAGGCAAGAAAAAGAAGTAAAAGACTTCCTCAAAAAAAGGATTTTATTATTTATTTGACACAGAGAGAGAGCGATCACAAGCAGAGGGAGTGGCAGGGGGAAAGGGAGAAGCAGGCTTCTGGCTGAGCAGGGAGCCCAAAATGGGGCTCAGTCCCAGGACTCTGGGATCATGACCTGAGCCAAAGGCAGATGCTGAACAACTGAGCCACCCAGGCGCCCCAGAAGTAAAGACTTCCAAATTGGAAAGGAAGAAATGTAGTATCTCTGACAGGTGACACAATCTTACACATAGAAAACCTTGAAATATATACAGTGTTAGAAGTAACAAACTTAATGACATTGCAAAACAAAATCAATACACAAAAATAAGTTGCATTTTTTTTCTTTAAGATTTTATTTATTTGACAGAGATACTGAGCAAGGACACAAGTAGGCATAGCAGCAGGCAGAGGGAGAAGCGGGCTTCCCACTAGTAAGGAGCCCGATGCCCTGGCTTGATCTCATGACCTGAGCCAAAGGAAGATGCTTACCAACTGAGCCACTCAGGCATCCCCAGTTGCATTTCTATACATGAATAATGAACAATTCAAAAAGCAAATTTAAGAAAATAATTCCATTTACAGTAGTATTAGTAAGAAATATTAAAGATTTTATTTATTTGTCAGAGCGAGAGAGAGTGCGTGAGCGCACAAGCAGGCAGAGCAGCAGGCAGAGATGGAGAGAGAAGCAGGCACTCTGCCGGGCAAGGAGCCCGATGTGGGACTCGATCCCAAGACCCTGGAATCATGACCTGAGCCGAAGGCAGCGGCTTACCTGAGCCACCCAGGCACCCCAGTAAGAAATATTAAAAATAAACTTAACCAGGTAGGTAAAAGAATTATACACTGAAAAGTATAGAACATTGCTGATAGAAATTAAAGGCCTAAATAAATGGGAAGACATCCCATCTTCATGGATTGGAAGCCTTAATATTAAGGCGACAGTACTTTACCCAAAACCATACAGATTCAATGCGGTCTTTATCAAAATCTTAGGATGCTGGATGGCTCAATAACAAAACAATGCAATTCTGGGGTGCCTGGGTGGCTCAGTGGGTTAAGCCTCTGCCTTCCGCTCAGGTCGTGATCTCAAGGTCCTGGGATCAAGCCCCACATTGGGCTCTCTGCTCAGTGGGGAGCCTGCTTCCCCCTCTCTTTGCCTGCCTCTCTGCCTACTTGTGATCTCTCTCTCTCTGTCAAATAAATGAATAAAATCTTTAAAAAAATGCAATTCAAAAATGTCTGAATGACATTTCTCCAAAGATAAACAGATGGCCAATAAGCACATGAGAGAGAAGTTCAATGTCATTAGTCACTTGGGGAGTGCAAATCCAAAGCACCACACATCCACAAGTATAGCTATTACACAAAATAAAAAATAAGGGCCCACAGTGATGTGGAGAAGCTGAAACGCTCATGCATGCTGGAGGGAATGTAAAATGTTGCAGCTGCTGTGGAAAATACTTAGCCATTGTTCAAAGACTTAACGTGGTTGAAAGATAAATGGAGGATTACCATATGACCCAGCAATTCCACTACTAGATGCAGACCCCAAATAATTGAGAGCTGGGACTCTGAGAGAGACATTCCTACATCATACTCCCAGCAGCATTATTCACAAGAGCCAAAGGCTGGTAACAATCCAAGTGCCCTCAGCGGATGAATGGATAAACAAAATGAGATACTTTTACTCCTTTTCATGGCTGAGTAGTATTCTGTGGAATATATAATGGATTACTATTCAGGCATAAAAAGGAATAAAGTTCTGAATCACGCCATGACATGGGTGCTCCTTGAAATAAAAGAAGCTGAGGGGCGCCTGGGTGGCTCAGTGGGTTAAAAACTCTGCCTTCAACTCAGGTCATGATCCCGGGGTCCTGGGATCCAGACCCGCATTGGGCGCTCTGCTCAGCGGGGAGCCTGCCTCCCCCTCTCTCTGTGCCTGCCTCTCTGCCTACTTGTGATTTCTGTCTGTCAAATAAATTTTAAAGAAAGAAAGAAAGGAAGAAAAAGAGAAGAAAGAAAGAAGGAAGGAAGGAAGGAAGGAAGGAAGGAAGGAAGCAAAAAGAAAAAAGAAAGAAAGAAAGAAAGGAAAGAAAGAAAGAGAGAGAAAGAAAGAAATGAAAGAAAGAAAGAAAGAAAGAAAGAAAGAAAGAAAGAAAGAAAGAAAAAGGAAGAAAGAAAAGCTGAAAGTAGAATAGAAGTTGGGGGCAAGGGGAGTTCAGGGCAGGTGAGCTTGGGCTGTCACACAGTTCTGCCCAGAGCCCAACACCCTCGCCTTTATTTCAGACCACAATTCTTGTTTAATGAGTGGAAAACCCCAGCCCGGGATTCTGTCCCAAGATCCACATGGGAACGGTTAGTGACAGCGTATAGTTCTTCATTCAGGTGGAGCCAGCAGTCAGAAGTCCCCATCTGTTGAGGTCTGCTGATTCAGACTGAATTCAGTCTGCTGATTCCTTTCTCCAGTGCGAGTTCCCATGGTGGAAGCTGGTTGTGATATACACAAGGGCCTTCTCTTGGCCAGGAAGCCATGACATCCCTTGGTTACTGTTGAAATATTAACTTGCATGTTTGTCTTTTTTTTTTTTTTTTCTTTTTTTTTTTTGTAGATAAAGACTACGGCTAAGGGGAACCTCAGAAGCAGCCACAAAATTGGTGGGCACAGGTTGAACATTTAAAAGTTGTTAGAGGGGCGCCTGGGTGCCTCAGTGGGTTAAAGCCTCTGCCTTCGGCTCAGGTCATGGTCTTAGGGTCCTAGGATCGAGTCCTGCATCGGGCTCTCTGCTCAGCGGGGAGCATGCTTCCCCCTCTCTGTCTGCCTGCCTCTCTGCCTACTTGTGATCTCTCTGTCAAATACATAAATTAAATCTTAAAAAATAAAAATAAAAGTTGTTAGAATGCTCACCACCTAACCCAAAGCTTCCCATGTTAGGATATGTTATTGGTCATGGAACAGAATAGATGGACACTGGGTCTCCTGCCAACCTCAAGAAAATTTCTGCACAACAAGGTACACTATAAACCCCCACACAATGCCCAACTCCATCTCACATCCCTCAGGCTCTAAGGACCCAAAAAGGCTTAGCTAAAAGAAATGGAATCTTTTAAATTTAAATAGGTAAGTGTGACAGAATCTATGGATATTTCCAAACATGATGAAATCTAGCAACCTAGAATTACAATGGTCTCTTTGAGAAACATTCGTATTAGTCAAGATCATCTAAAAGCAAGGGCTCCTGGGGCGCCTGGGTGGCCCGGTTGGTTAAGCGTCTGACCCTTGATTTCAGCTGGAGTCCCAATCACAGGGTCATGAGAGAGCCCCACATCAGGCTCCACATTGGGAGTAGAGCTTTCTCCCTGCCCCCAACCCCATCCCCACTTGCACGCTCAAGCTGTCAAGAGAAAGAAAAGAAAGAAGGAAGGGAAGGGAAGGGAAGGGAGGGAGAGAGGGAGGGAGAGAAGGAAGAAGGAAGGAAGGAACGAAGGAAGGAAGAGGGAGGGAGGAAAGGAGATGGGAGGAAGGGGGGAAGGAGGAGGAGGGAGGGAGGATGGAAAGAGGAAAGAAAGAAAAAAAGAAAAGTTGGGAGCAGGGGGAATAGAGAGCTAATATTTGGTTGGTTGGTGCAGTTGGTACAGTTTCTATTTAGGGCGATGGAAACACTCTGGAAATAGTGATGACGTTTGCACAATATTGTGAATATACTTGATGAACTGAACTAAGAATGATTAAAATGATAAATTTTATGTTATGTGTATTTTATTTAAAAAAGGACACCGGTTAATGTGAAAAGGTCAAAGGCAATTAGTACCTAAAGTCCACAAACCTGGAAATAGGGCTTAGCCTCACAGAAACCCCACGTCTCCCCACAAAGGCCACCTCTTTGGTATCAGCCCTTGCTCCCCACTGCAGCGGAGGCCTGCTGAGAGTACTGGGAAGTCACAGGGCATGCGAGACAAAGGGATGTAAACTCAGCTCTCAGACCAGGTTGGCAGCTGAGTTCTGAGTTCCTGTAGCCTTCTGCTTGCAACTCCCTTGTATGAAGATAGGGTAAGCATTTTGCCGTGTTGGGGAGGAGTGAGGAGGGATGATTTCTTTGGCCATGATGCTTTAAGAGAGCCTGTGGGCCACACCTGCCAGGTTTGCTCCTGGAAGGAGGTATAAGAAGGGAAAAGAGAAGCCCTTTGAGGGCGCCTGGGTGGCTCAGTTGTTAAGCGTCTGCCTTCAGCTCAGGTCATGATCGAGCCCCACATGGGGCTTTCTGCTCTGTGGGAAGCCTGCTTCTCCCTCTCCCACTCCCCCTGCTTGTGTTCCCTCTCTCGCTGTGTCTCTGTCAAATAAAAATAAAAATTAAAAAATCAAAAAAAAAAAAAAAAAGAGAGAGAGAGAGAAGGCCTTTGGGACACTCTTCTCTCCCCTGTGAAGTGGTCCAGGGAAGTGAGATTCCCCGCCCCCATGCTTCCCTTTTATCCCAGCTTCAGATTGCTCTCTACTCTTGGGAGTGGCTCCCACAGCCATTCCAGAAGCTGGGCTGCCCAGAAACCTGCCCCTTCGACCACTGGCTGCCCCTGGATTTCATCTCCTTCTCTTGGGCTCCAGACCTTGAGCTGCCAAGACAATATTTACATATGTCCCCAAATAGTCATTCTCTCCCTCGGTGATGCTTAGACTTGTCCTGAGAGCTAGAACTTGAAAACATCGTCATGCCAGGGCCCTACCTTCAGCACTTCGGATTCAATTGGTCTGAGAGAAGGCACTGGTATTTTTTTTTAAAGTGTACCAGGTGATCTGAGTGTGTAGTTGAGAACCATACTTCCGGGTGGAACCTTAAGCCAAAAGCCTCTGAACTAGGAAAGGAGCCGGGAGTCACTGTAGTCCAGCATTGCTGGCCCTCTAAGATGACAGGTTGGTAAGAAACTGGTATTAGTGGGCACAGAGGTTTGTTTCTATTCCTGCTTTGTGCATTTCTATGTAGGAAAAGAAAAACCCCTTTTCCTTTCTTTTTTTTTTTTTTTTTTTTTAAAGATTTTTATTTATTTATTTGACAGAGAGAGAGATCACAAGTAGACGGAGAGGAAGGCAAAGAGAGAGAGGGAGAGAGGGAAGCAGGCTTCTTGCTGAGCAGAGAGCCCGATGTGGGACTCGATCCCAGGACCCTGAGATCATGACCTGAGCCGAAGGCAGCGGCTTAACCCACTGAGCCACCCAGGCGCCCCCCCTTTTCCTTTCTTAATCAAGGCCTGAAGCCCACACAGCTGTTCTTCACATGCGCTTATTGTATGCACATGAATATGGTCACGGAGGAAATTGTGACTATCCCAGCCCTTCGGGAAGCCTTGCCTGGATAGGAAGGAGGCACAGAATCCCCAGAACAATGTGGTCCCTGATCACTGGTGTGCCCAAGTAGGATGCTGGGTTACTGACAAAGGCAGGTTGTTATAAGTAGCACATAAGCCAGCCAGAAAGGGGCTTGGGCCCTTTCTGAATTAGCTGCAGCTTTTTTGAGCTTAGTCTGGGCATCTCACAGCTGGGTGTGAGCCAGGTACTGAGACCCACGGAGTGTGGTGTTCTATGTGTGATTATGTCTCCGGTGGTTTTATGATCAGGCAAGTCTGGGAAGCACTGGTCCCCAGCGTTCATCATAACCACTGGGGCTGGCCACACGGATTCTAAAGGTGGAGACGCCAGCAGGTACTTGTTGCACAGGCCTTGAAGACAGCATCAGGAATGGTGCCTTCAGCCTGTGGTCAGTGGGGATCAGCTAAAAGGTCATTCTGGAGGCTATAGCTTTGCTAGCTGGCGCTGCATTAAGTCAGGTGTACACCAGCTTTCATTTCACCATGTCACCCTCGAAGTCACCTTTCCGGTCAGCCTGCCCCACCCAGTATGTATATTTTTAACCCATGGGTTCCTCTGCTGGGACTCTAGACAGCTAAAAATCTATTCTGGGGGTGTTCCCAGACCAGCCGTTTGTCTGGGCAGGTTTAGATGTGGCCTAGCCTGAAGTGGGAGAGACCAGTGGGTGCTCGAATATTCTCTCAGCCTCCCAGTTCAAGATCAAAGACAGTGTCAGCTTTGCAGAGCTTCTGTGATAGCCTCCCTAAGATTCATTGCGCATTGGCAGTCCCCAAAGCAGTGTCTTTGCCGGGGCTATCCTGGGGGAGCAGAGGGGAGCATACGTCCTTTACACAACACCCTCTCAGAACCTCCACTGCAGCCCCATGGGGGAGGGGCGGGGCAAGTTATCTGGGTGATCTGTGCCCAGGACTGCAAACTCCTGGAGTCTGGCTTCGGCTGCACCCCAGGGAAACATCAGCTACGTTTCAGGAGCACCGCGCTGCAGCGAAGTTCTAATGCAGGCCCTGGATTGCTAGTAACAATACCCAAGGGTCTAAACTCCCTAGGCTTCCGTTAATTCCATTCCCAAGGCTGACGATCCTCATCGAGCAAAAGAATCACTCTGATAAAGGAGGGATTCCCATGACCCTCCCTGAACCTACTGCCTGACTCTTCAGAGAAGGGCGTCTGCGAGTCTGCATGTTAATAAGGGTCTGGGAGACCCTGGCTCACGGCGTCCACAGCAGCGCGAGAGGAGCAGGCGGGAGCAGCCGCACTACTGCGGGTGGCAGGAGCGCGCCGGGAAGCTTGCTGGTCTCCATGGAGACGAGGGCGGGGCCGGGCCGCCGCGGCGGTGACGTCAAGGGCGGGGCGCGGGCCCAACGCCTAACGGCAGCCCAGAACGCAGTGCGGGGGCTGCATCTTCGCCGCAGTCGCTGCGCGGGTCTGACCTCTGGCAGCGGTGGGGGCGGCGGGGGCGGACCAGGGAGGGAAGGAAGGGCGGCCGCCAGCAAACGCAGGGCCGGGCGGCAGCGCGTGGGCAGAGAGGCCGGGAACGGAGGCGCGCCCAGAGTGCCCGGGACCCCCGTGAAACGGAGGAGTTGGGGGGCGGGGGGTGCCACTCCACTCCCGCTCTGGAGAGGCCCTGACGGAGGCCGCTCAACCCGCAAAGGGCACTCGCCGCTCCTTCCCCCGTAGAGTAGGACCGGGAGCGCGGGAGCCAGCCCTGAGCAGTTTTCCAGCGTGTCCCGGGAACTCTCTTCCTTCTGCCCCCAGAGATCCCCACCGTGTACCGTGGCCTCGGTCGTCGCCACATCCCCACGGGTGGTTTTTAACCCTGGCGTTGGGGTCCTTCCCACGCTCCAGACCTCAAGGCGTCCCTCGGGCCCCGGCTGGCATGCCCGTTCCGCCCACACGCCCCGGCCCGGGCGCGGGGAGCCGGGATGCACCGCACACACCACTGCCAGCCGTCGCGGCCCTTGCAGATGCTCGCTCTGGGAACCAACTCCTCTCGCAACCCTGCCAGTCAAGAGGGCTGGGGTTGGGCGGGAAGAGGCCGTCTTCGCCTTCAACGCCAACTCCAGGCTCTCCAGACACCTAGTTTCACACTTGGGGCATTTTCTGCCCCAAGAGATTTGACGGGGCTAAATCTCTGTACCCCAGGAGGGCCCTTTTTATTTCACTTATTCAAACAAATGTTTATTGAGCATCTATTGTGTGCCAGGTACAGAGGATTTGAAGACACGCTAGACCGGCTGACCTTAGGGTGGGGCAGGGAAACTAGGTCGATCAATCCAAAAATTCTCAAGTAATGTTAAGTGCTATGAAGGAAAACATGGAAAAATTATTTGTGAAAGATGCAAGAGTGGGGGGGTAACCCTACTTCAGATGGGGTGTTTAGGGAGGGCTTCCCTGAGGACATTAATTTGATTGGCACAAAGGGACAAAGGCTGTGAAAGTCTCAAGAGAGGTAACAGCAGCACAAAGGCACTGCCCTGGCCTGTGGCTGGGCTGGCTGAGGCGTGGACAGAGAGGCCAGCAGCTAAGGGGAGCTGGGGTAGGAACAGGAGTGAGACCAGCAGGGCGCAGACCACACACCGGCTGTGGGGAGACATTTGGATTTTATTCTAAGTGTGATGGGAAGCTGCCCTGTTTCAGCAGGGGTGGGCAGGATCTGATGGGGGCTTGGGGAAAAACTGGCCTCTGTGAAGATCTGGCAACAGGGAGACCCACTTTGAGGCTTTCTCAACTGGACGGACAAGGGGGTCAGGTGGGGCAAGAGCACTGGACTGGGAATCAGACTTGGAGTATAATCCAAAGGGCCCGAGTGGGGCCTGCATCTTCTCTGGACCTCAGCTTCTTCATGTAAAATGAGGTTGGGAGGGGGCGGGTACTGCAGGGCAGATGGGACTACAAGACAGGGCTAAGAATCCTCCCATTCAATCCCTTGATGGTCCCAAAGCATTCCTCAAAGGCCACATCTTTCAAGAAAGATTACCTGAAGAGAGTGGAGTAAAAAGGAAGGGAACATATTTTCTGAGAGCTATTTATGTCAGGCTCTAGACTAGGCATTGCTTTGGTTGGGCTTTTTTTCTCCTCCCCAGATATATTTTGGAACCTGACTAGGCCCAGGAGTTGGATTCATTTCTAGATTCTCATCATTTGATGCTACACAAGACAGACAAGGTCTTGGAGGCAAGGGGACAGATAGGAAACAAGTAAAAGCTCACAGAACTAGAGGAAACTTACGAGAAAAGGAATCAGGATGACAGGATTGAGGGAGCTAGTGCAGATGGGGGGGGGGCTGTCAGGAGAGGGGGCCAGGCAGCAGGATGCCTGGCGCCACAGCTGTGCCCAGCAGAGAGGGCAAGAGCGCCGGGGGATAAAGTCGAAGAGGTCAGCAGGGCCTGGCAGGGGGCTGCTGGAGGGTCCAAGCAGAACAAGAAGCTCTAGTTGGCCTTTTTAAAGCTCCTGTGGCTGCCTCTAAGTGGAAAAAGGACTGGATTGAGCTTGGGGAAGAGGAGGACATGCCAGAGCCAGGTGGTAGGTGTCTGTCCAAAGTGGCCCGTCTTTGCTACCTGCTACCCAGTGCCGCCATAACGTCCCCACTCTTTGCCGCCCCCCCTCGATAATGGCAGTTAGGGAGCAGAGTCTAGGTTGAGGCTGTGCCTCATCTCATGAGGGAACTTCCAGGGCATTTGTTAACTCGTTCCTGACCAGTTTCAGGATCCCCAAATGAGACAAGCAAATGAGTATGAAATAAAATTCTGTGAGCCTTGCAAAGATCACAGTAGGTGATCAAAGATTCCACTAGGGTTTTCAAAGGGGTCACAACACTGTGGGGTCCCTGCCCACTCTGCCAGGTGGCTTAGCAGGCTCAGTGCACAACTTTTGAGTTGTGACCCGTGTAGTTCACAACTCTGCGTGACAGGAAACACAAGCCTCCCAGCCAGATCTGGGTTTGAATCCCATCTCATTCATTCAACAAATATTTATTGAGGGCCTACTATGTGCCAGGCCCTATGCAGCAGTGAGTTAGAAAGGGTCCCTGCTCTAGCGGGGACAACAGGCAGGAGACAGGATAATCTCAGAAAGTGATCAGTGGTATAAAGCCAAGTATGAGAAAGTGTCGGTGATGGGGGCGGGCAATGGGGTAAACAGCAAATGCTTTGCCATCTTTTCCTGGCCCGATATCATTAGGGACATTACCGAACCTCTCTGAAGCCTCAGTTTCCTCATCTGGACAGTGGAGGTAGAAATACACCACCCCCCACCCCCCAACTGCCCGGAATGTTCGATTCCTGGCAAGCATGGTTCCCCGGGCTTCATCTGTTAAGTGGGGGCAGGGCCACAGGCTGCTCTGCCACCCGTTAGGGCTTTCGGTTCTTCCCCAGGAAGAAAGTCGGTCCACAGACTGAGACTGCTTCTAAGAAAGGGAGATAAAGCCAAGATCCCCTCGCCTGCACCTCAGCCAACGGATCGCACTGCAGCGGCGGCTGAAGCAGGCCTCCAAAGCTAACGGCGTAGGAAGACCTAGGAAGGGGTTTTGTGGATCAGGTTTTGTCCTGGCTGTCTGGGGTCCCCTCCCAGAATGGTTTTTCGACCCCATGCCAGCTCCTCAGGCCTCGGACAGAGGCTTCAGGAGAAGAGAGGTCAAGCTCTACTACAGGTCTGAGGCTGGGAGGTGGTTCGGGCATCTCCACTTCAGGAAACCAAACCAAGCCCTGCCGGGCAGGCCCCTTTCAGAGCCAGCACTTCCCTGGTGGGGGGGTGGGGGTGGCGCAGAGGCGAGGCTGTGGGGTCCCCAAGCCCCAGCCAGGCCAGCTCTCCCCCTCGGAGCCTGTAAGCTGGCCCTGGGGCGGTGGGGGTGGGGTCCAGGACTGCCCTCAAGGAAAGGAATTCCCCTGAAGGCTTCCGGTGGGGAGCTACCCTCCTCTCACCCTGGCCTTGCCTCCCTAACTCTACGGGGCCAGCCCCTCTGAGCGTCTCTCCTCGGTCCCCATCCAAGGGTGAGCCTGGGTGGCGACAACTCTGCAGGGGCGGGGCCTGGAGAAGGCTTTTTCCAGCTTTTCCAGGGCTCCTTCCCTCCTTTGAACCCACAAACCCTCATCCAAGTTCTGAGCGCCTCTGCCAGGCCCTGTCTGTGCCGCACATGGGCTGGAGGGCTAGCCAGAGACCCCACTTCTAAGCCCCAAGGGCCCCAAGACGCAGAGCCCGGGGCAGCCAGGCAGCCAGGCAAGCAGCTGAGGCCTCTGACAGGGATGAAGAATGGGATAGGAAGGTAGAAAAGCTGGCAGAAGGCAGACCGCTGGACCACAGCCCACTGGAGGGGACAGGGGTTTGGCAGGGTGTTGAGGGGGGAGGCCCGGAGGAGATGGGGGGCCCCGGGGAGAGCACAAACACACAAGCTGGGGGTTACAGAACATGAAAAGGAAGAAAAACGAACCCTCCGAGTGCTCCCCCTGGGTGGCACTGGCTCGCAGCAACAGGCCCCAGGTGGGGGCACGGGGCAGGGGTGAAGGAAATGGGGGGCGCAGGGGCAGGTTCTGAGGACACCTGGCCACAGGTCACCAAAAATGAACAATCCTCTGACAGAGAAACCCCAGTTACGGGATGAATGCTGTAGGCATTTCTGGGCTAGTGAAGAAAGTCCTGGAAGCACTTGGGGGCCACTTGAATAAAGCCAGGCCCAGCTGGGGGCTGTGGGGAGCGGGGCTCCCTTTGGGCCGCAGGGCCGGGTTCGCACTTCCCATTCGCACTTCCCATCGTTGGATTTTAGACCACGAATAACTAATGGGCTTTTAAATGCCGGAAAAGAAGGCCTGGGAAAGGCGGTGTGACTTACAGCAGGGTCTGCCCGGGCCCCCAGCTCCCTTTACCCCGGTTCCCACTCCCTCCCTGCTCGGTCCAGCAGCCTTCACGGCTCTTGGAGAATGGGATCTTGGAGAACGGATGGGGAGAGAAGCCTCAATTCTGGAGACAGGTTCAAACCTCCGATCACCCTCAGCAATGTCACCTCGGTGGGCCTTGTCTCTAGGTGTGTGCACGTGGGCCAGCCGTCCCTTCTCCCTTAATGCAATTGAGAATGAAAACAGCACTTGAAGTGGCGTGAGGTCCCACAAGTTCTGGCTTCTTCCCTGATGAGCACTACTTGCTCCATTCTCATACAATGCGTATCCTATCAGAACCCTTTGTGGGGCTCCTGCTTTGCTGGTGCCCTAAGCATAGGCCGTCTGCGCTTAGGAACCAGCCCCGTGGCCTTGTCCCATTCTCCCTGTAGAGCTGGAGCCCAGCTCCTCCTTCGGGATGCTCCCGGGCCGGAGGGGCCAGCAGGTTCCCTCCAAGCGAGGCCACTCTGTCCCCACGTTTCGCACCCTTTCAGCCTCAGCACCGACTTGTCCGCTCTTTTGATCCCTGGCCACTTCTCTGGGGTTCCTCAGACCCACCAGCCCTTCAGAGCCCACTGAGCAGCCACAGGGGGCAAGGGGCGAGGGGCCAGGGCCCCTAACAATGTCCCCATTCAGGACTTCACAATACACGTTTGCATCTTGAAGGCAACCCTTCCCACAGTCCTCTGGGTGAATTTCCCTTTGTCTCCCTTAGCACTGGGTGTGGTGCAAAAACAATGAATACTGTTATGCTGAAAAGAAATTTAAAAAAATAATTTGCATATTTTTAAAAAATGCTGAAAAGTACTTAGTGACTCTCTATATTTTATTTTATTTTAAAGATTTTATTCATTTATTTGTCAGAGAGAGAGAGAGAGAGGGAGAGATCACAAGTAGGCAGAGAGACAGGCAGAGACAGAGGGAGAAACAGGCTCCCTGCCGAGCAAGGAGCCTGATATGGGACTCCATACCAGGACGCTGGGATCATGACCTGAGCCGAAGGCAGCCGCTTAACCAACTGAGCCACCCAGGCGTCCCAGTGACTCTCTATATTTTAAATCCCAAACTGTGCCCTGCCACCCTCCCTCCCAGTCCAGGCCTAGGAAGGAGCCAACCTCTCCGTTTAAAACATGTTTTGGGGAGACAGACTCTTTGGCCTTCAACAGGTTAACAGCCAACGGGGCCTTCCCTGGGGAGGGGCCCTCAGGGGGCAGAGCCTCAGAATCCTGTCCCTGAGGCTGGTAACTCCCACCCAGGCCTTCTGGAAACTCTCCCGCGCAGAGGTGCCTCTGCTGGAGCTCTAGGGTGGACACCCCTTTTACAGATGATAACACTGAGGCTGACGGAAGCACAGAAGCCCGCCTAGAGCCCCAGGGTTCTGCATCCTAGACCCAGACTCTCCACACTCTGCTGGACACCGGGGTCTTTTGTGTTTCATTCTCCAGGAAGGCTGTATTCTTGCAGGCCCTCCTTCTCTTGAGGACATCTCTGTTCAGAAGTCCGCACTTGGGCTGCCAGAGCTGGAGAGCGCTGCACACATCCAACATCTCTTCACAAACTGGGGAACGAGGGCAGAGTCATTGCTGGGGGAGCGGTGGGTCACACGTGAAGTTTGTGGGAGTGCCAGGGTCCAAGCCCCGCCAGGAACTCCTGCCTCCCAGCATCCTTTCCTGGAGCGGCAGCTGTGGGCAAACCTGCACTGTCTCCAGGTGGCAGAGGGCAGTGAGCAGGGCGCCAACCAGGTGGGGGTGGGGGGTGTGCCCAGGGCTGGGGTGCAGTGGGGAGCAAGGCAGACCCAACTCTGTTCTTACAGAGTGCCTGGTATACACATAAACAGACCGGGCGCCTGGGTGGCTCAGTGGGTTAAGCCTCTGCCTTTGGCTCAGATCATGATCTCAGGGTCCTGGGATGGAGTCCCGAATTGGGCTCTCTGCTCAGCAGGGAGCCTGCTTCCTCCTCTCTCTCTTACTTGTGATCTCTCTCTGCCAAATAAATAAAAATCTAAAAAAAAAAATATTTTAAACAGACCAAATGGGGTCCGGTGATGATAAGTGCTATGAAGAAAATCAAGCAGGGTGATGTGATACAGGAATTCTCCAGAGGTATTCATTCAGCCAGGCTGGCTAGGCGGCAGCTACCCTGAAGAGGCTCTCAAGGACTGAGATGGGAATAACTGCTGTCAGCCACATAGCAAGTGCAAAGGCCCTGTGATGGAACAAACCCCCCCTACCCCTGCGGTCTGTGTGAGGAACAAAAAGGCCAATGTGACTGAGTGTAGAGGCATCCTAGTGTGATAAGAAGCTGCCTGAGGCCCTTGGGCAGAGGGGGGGATGCAGGAAGTCATACTTCTGTGTTAGCGGGTCCATCTGCTGCTGCTGCTGCTGTTGTGCGGAGAGCCCAAAGTGGAAGGGTGGAGAACTCCAGGGCTTGGGGAGGAACCTGTTTGGGAATAGAGGAGACAGGAATCTATAGGTTGAATGAGAGGGTAGAGGGAAAAAGAAATCGAGGCCAAGCCTATGCTTTGGGGCTAGAATTGTCTGTGAAACCTTGGGGAGGAGCAGGTTTGTAAGAGAAAACAGAGGCCTGTTTTGGCCTCCTCCTGGAGAGAGCTATGCTTGGACATCCCAGTAGAGTTGGCGGCTGGCGGGCGGTCTGTTGGGTCAGGAGAGAGACAGGAATGAAGGCTGACAAACGGGGTGTCATCGGTGTCTAGATGGTGTCTAGAGCCACAGGACTGAAGGAGGAGGAGCTCACTAAGGAGGAAGGACCCACCTACCCACCCTGATTCTGTACTGCCCCTCTCCCACTTAACTCCCAAGACTGGCCTAGCCGGAGGGCTGATGTGGGAGGGGCTCGTCTCTGCTAAGCCCTGGCCACTTCTGATGTTTCTTTGTCCATCATTTTTCCTTAGTTACTTGAGGCCTTCCCCGTCTACATTTCCTTAGAGGGGTCACAGCAGGGCTACCTGGGAGTGTGGGCTCTGAGAAGCATCCCTGAAGGCTGGCAGGACCCCAGGCCTAGAATCCTGGTTAATTGGATGAAACCACTATCCTCCATCCCCCAAGCCTGTGGCCTCCTCTGTATCACCAGATGAGTGGGATGAAACCATTTGGTCTCTGCCAATTTCCAAGGCCCTAAAATTAGTCTCCAGGAGCCCTGCTCCACAGGTGCACAGGCAGCAACTCCCTCCCCACCAGCAAAAGCACCTGCTCCACCAGCAGGCCAGAGAGCCCACCAGGGGTGGTGTGGACACCGAGCCTGGTCCTCTGCATCCTCCCCATGGCCTGGGTCACACCGCCCTGCCTACACATGTCCACCCCCTCCCGATTCCTTCTCCTCTCTGATCACAGCTAGGTGTCCCCGCTCTGCCACCAGGGGCTAGAGAAATTTCTGTCTGCCCCACACTGGCCACACTCCCCATACTGACCAGGTGCTGGGAGTCTGGCCCAGCTAGAGGGCTAATGGTTACTCAGGCCCCGTTCCTTCTGGCCCCACCTAGGGTGAATCTTCAGTTTTTTTTTTTTTTTTTTTTTTTTTTTTAAAGGAAAGCTGAGATCTGGACATATTTTTATCTGAAATCGACTGATTTTTCAATCTTGGACCTAATTTAGTTTTTTTTTGTTTTTAAAACACTGGGCAAGTGGGGCCTGGGTGGCTCAGTGGGTTAAAGCCTCTGCCTTCGGCTCGGGTCATGATCCCAGGGTCCTGGGATCGAGCCCCACGTTGGGCTCTCTGCTCGGCGGGGAGCCTGCTTCCCACTCTGTCTCTGCCTGCCTCTCTGCCTACTTGTGATCTCTGTCAAATAAAAAAATAATAAGTAAAATAAAATAAAATAAAAATAAAACACTGGGCAAGGGGCACCTGGGTGGCTCAGTTGGTTAAGCGACTGCCTTCCACTCCAATCATGATCCCGGGGTTCTGGGATCGAGCCCCGCATGGGCTCCCTGCTGAGTGGAAAGCCTTCTTCTCCATTTCCCTCTGCCTGCTTCTCTGCCTACTTGTGCTCTCTATCTCTCTGCCAATAAATATATATAAAAATCTTTAAACACACACACACACACACACACCAAAACACTGGGCAAAACAGGCAGATTCCAGCCAGAGGGGCTTAGAGGCGGAGACTTGCCAGTCTCTCCAGCTCTGCTGAACCTGTCCATTCTGCTGATCGATAAGATTGATCCACTTTCTGAATGGGCTGCACTGTGACAGGCCAGCCCTTCTTTCTTGAAACTCTCTCCTCCTTAGCTTCCATGACACCAGCCACCACTGGTTCCCTCCTTCCTCTCTGACCATTCTTCCCCTGTCTCCCATGGAGCACCCCTCCCTTTCCTACCACTTCCACATCCTCCTCTTCCCTGCACAAGGACCCCGGGGAAGACATCCCTGACCCAGGCTGCTGCCGCCACCAACTCTCCAGATTCACATTTCCAGCGACCTTCTCTCCTGGATGGTTGGACAAACAGCAGTCTGGGGGTGCCCCTGCTGGTCAGGCTGGGGTACCAGCAAGGGCATCACCCTCTACTCTTTCTCTGATCCTTCAGAGACCAAGCTGGAGCCCCTCCAGGCTAGTCACTGGGCTGCCTCCCACTGCAGCTGGTCCCCTGGGGCCAGCTCTCTTCCTGGTGTCCCTGTTCCAGCCCCAGCTCTGAGCACCCTGGTCCACCATGCCAGGGAGTCGCCATACCCACCTCTGTGCCCTCTGCTCCGTCTTGGGTGGCTTCGGCTCCTGGATGGACACTCCTCCATCTCTCTCTCTCACTGCATTATGCCTCTGTATTTCCGGAACCTGTGATTTTTCGCTCAGGCCATGCCTTCTCTGCAAGACGTTTTTGCTCCCCAGGCGCCCCCCCCCCCGGGGGGGCTCAGCCAGCACTGCTTTCAGAAACCCACCCGTCTCTGCTAGGAGACTCCTAATGGTCTTTTCTCACCTTGGCTGAGGTCTTAGGCTGGCCAAGTTTCCCCAGCTTGACAGACAGTTCACTTGGGTATGTGTGTGTGTGGGGGGGGGGGGGGTGTCCTCCTTCCTGGGAGAGGGACTTGGCCTTCTTTGCAGGGACCTGGGCTTATCTTTCTCCTCCTATGGGCTGTATTCACTGCCCTGGGAGACGAGCCCTCCTCTGGGTCAATGCCACTGATCACCCCCCCTGCAAAGAAACCCCATTCCGTCTCACCTTTCCCAGACTCAATTTCCTCCTCTCCGGGGCCTTATTCACTAATTTGTCTGAGGGGCCAATGGGGTCTGTGCCTGCTCTGGGAAAAGGGTGCGTGTGGACAGGCGCCTCTTGGGAGAGAAGGCCTGGATCCCCCACCCCCACGCCCAGCTTCTCCCTTCCTGGACTTCACGGCTTCCAGCTCTCTCTCCCCAGGAACCCCAATTTTCTACCGTCCCTGTCCCATCCATCCCTCCATGCTCGGGCCTAAAAACCACTTACTCCCAAGGGATCCGCTCTCCTCCCGGGGTGTCTCCCCATGGTCTCAGCTTCCCCAAGTAGAGGCTTCTTCGGCTTCGAGAAAGGCTGTTCGGCGCCGCCTCGGCAGTAGTTACGCTGCACCCCGACCGGCTCAGGGCCGCAGGTCCTGCGGAGGACTTCGCCGGGCGCCGAGAGGGAGGGGGGCTAGAAGAGGAGTCTCCAGGACCCGCTCTCCATCGCCCTTCCCCCACAACAGGGGGAGGGGTGTGGCCGCAGCACCTCCCCTCCCCCATCCTGTCCGAGGACTCCTTCGGGGTTCGCAGCCTGTCACTCGCTCCACTAGCTCCACCGTGGAACCGCCATTTGGCTCTGGGGCGAACGGTGGCGGCTACTTGCGCACCACAAAATGGGGCACTTGGAGCATCAGCGCCAGTTTGGCGGGGACGGAGGGCGGGGGGGGGGCGGTTTGGAAATGTCCGTAGAGAGACACCTGCGGTCGTCCCCCACTTCCTCCCGGGCGGGGCTCAGACCCCCGAGGCATAACAAGACCCCGGGCGCGCAGCCGGAGGGCGCCTCCAGCCGCCATCCCCTCAGACTCGGGTGGAGACCCCCCTCGAAGATGTCCTAGCACATTTCACATTGCCCCAGCCGACCACGTGAGGGCGTGCCCTGTGTTAGTTCGGACAAATTAAACCTCGTCCTGCGGGCAGGCCGGGGGCCCCCAGACCGCGTTCAGGGCTTGGGTGTCTGTGGCGCACTCTTGGCTGACGGCCGCAAAGCTCCGGGCCGCGTGGCCTCCCCCGGGGCCCTCGCTATTTGCCCCCAAACCGGGTGCCCCCCTCCTCTCGCGCTCCCGCAGCATAGGGTGCACCCCTCCGTTCCCCTCTGCTGAGCCCTTCCTGGGCGCAGGCCATCTCTCCGTTGCGCCGCAGGCTCGGGCCCTGTCCGGGGCGCTCGGCCGAGGGTTTGGTGGTGCCCGGGGGGCGCGATGCGGGAAGCTAGCGGCCGAGGAAGGGGCTCCAAGAAGCACAAGTTGGCGCTGGCTCCAGACCAGGCTGTTGTTGTTCTCAACGTGGTCCGCCATGGAGCTATAAAAGGGGAGCGGAGCGCCCTCCTCACCAGAGCGCAGCGCGCACGCCCAGCGAGCTCCGGCGACGGCAGCGGTAGCGGCAGCCGCGGCGCTCCCTTGGCGGATCTCTCCGCGCCGGCCGGGTCCCGGCTCCGGCCCTCTCCGCCCCGACACCCCCCTCCGCTCCGGCCCCGGCTCGGGCCCGGGACCTCCTGCTCCGGCCGGCCCGGCCCCCGCCCCAGCCCTGCCGCCCGGCCCCAGGCCCGGCCGCGGCCGCTCCCGCCTGGAGCCGCCGCGCGCCCCCAGTCCCCCGGCGCCCCCTCGGCCCCTCGCCTTCCTCTTCCCGGCGCGGCCCCCGGGCTTTCGCGCCCCGCCCGCCACCAACCCGCTCGCCACCATGTCTGTGGAGCTGGAGGAGGCCCTGCCGCTGACGACCGCCGAGGGGGCGGCCAAGAAGGCGGCCAAGGCTGGCGGCTCCGCGGCGCTGTCCCCGTCGAAGAAGAAAAAGAACAACAAGAAGAAGAACCAGCCGGGCAAGTACAGCCAGCTGGTGGTGGAGACCATCCGCAGGCTGGGCGAGCGCAACGGCTCGTCGCTGGCCAAGATCTACGCGGAGGCCAAGAAGGTGGCGTGGTTCGACCAGCAGAACGGGCGCACCTACCTCAAGTACTCCATCAAGGCGTTGGTGCAGAACGACACGCTCCTGCAGGTGAAGGGCACCGGCGCCAACGGCTCGTTCAAGCTCAACCGTAAGAAGCTGGAGGGCGGCGGCGAGCGGCGCGGAGCCACGGCGGCCGCCACCGCCCCAGCGCCCGCCGCGCACAAGGCCAAGAAGGCGGCCTCGGGCGCGGCCGGCCCCCGGCGCGCGGACAAGAAACCGACCAAGGGCCAGAAGCCCGAGAAGCGCTCGCACAAGAAGGGCGCCGCCTCCAAGAAGGACAAAGGCAGCAAGGCTAAGAAGGCGGCGGCCGCCGGGGGCAAGAAGGTGAAGAAGGCGGCCAAGCCCAGCGTCCCCAAGGTGCCCAAGGGCCGCAAGTGAGCGCGCCGGCCTGCCGGGTCTTCCCGGCGTTCGGTTTTTCTACCCCGAGTGTATGTAGGTTTTGTACGGTTGTCCGGCCCGGCCGCCGCCGCCCCTGCTCTGAGCCGCACGGAGGGCCCCGGACCCGCTCCATCCCCTACTAGGCCCTCCCTCCCCCCGCCGCCGTAGCGTGTATTTTTTTGTTGTTGTTGTTGCTTTTGCTTTAGATTTTTGAAACGGCCTGGCGACGCCCCTATTGGCTCTCGCCCTTGGCAACGGCCGTCGCCATGGCTACCGGCCCCTAGGCGCCAATGGCCGCGGCCGCGCCTGCCTGCCTGGGCGGGGGCCGCGGGGTGGCCAGGCCCTGGTGAGCAGGGACCCGGCCGCCGCGCCGCCCTTCCCCATTCCCCACTCTCCGCCTTTGGGTGCGCGACAAACAATCGCTCGGGGCGCGGGCCGCGCGGCCTTCCTTCATCCCGCCGGCCTTTTTGGGGCACAATAAATTGTTTAAACCTTTGAACCGCTCTCGTTTTCTTCCGAGTGGAGTAGGGCTGGGCGCGGTCGGCGCGCGGCTTGGGTTGGATGGGGTCCCAAGGGTCCAGGGGACCCCGGATGTTAGCGAGGTAGGCCTGGAGCTTGGAGTTCCCCGCGCGGGAGTGGTAACTGCGGGGGAGGGGGCGGTCGGCTGATCCCGGAGGGACTCTCGAGGGACCAACCGATCTCTCCCTCTGTGAGCAGAGGTGGAAAGATGTTGGAGATCGCTGGTGGGGGTGGCGGTGGGGTGGGGGCGCAGCCCTGGCTTTTTTCGGGGTTTGTTGAGCAGGGCCCCTCAGCACGTACAAGGTCACACCAGGCTGGGCCTTTGCAGAGGTTAGTTATTCGGGATTCACTGAGACTTTGTGTTGATGCGACAACGATATTGGAAATGTAGAGGCCTTGGGCTCTGGCTCACTGAGCACAGCCCGAGGTGTGGCCTGAGCAGGGCATTGATCCTCTGCTTGTTGGCTGATCTGAAGTGCACACGGGACCAGAGGGTTATTGGACAAGTTGGGAAGAATGATCCTCTGCCCTGAGACACCCTGGCGTCCAGTATATGTGACAGTTGTACTTAAGAGCAAGTGAGCCTTTGATGGATCTTCCTATGAAGACAGCCCTATAAAAGGAAGGCTCTGGGGCAGTGGGAAGCTAGGGAATGTTCTAGAACAGTGGGTATGTACATGTACCAAGCTAGGTAAGCCTGGGCTAGTGGTCAGTGACAGATGAGAGATGATCTCTCTTAGAGACTACAGGTGGTGGGGGAAGGGCACTAGGGGAGGGGAGGGAGCATCACTGGAGAAGCCCCTCTGGCCTGCCCGTATCCCTGACCCAGGCCCGGCAGCCACTAACCTGCCCCAGCATGAGGTCACAGGGCAAACCCTTCAGCCACCTACCACCCTGCAGACCCTTGGGGCAAGTGGTCACTCCACATGCTTTTTCAGTTTTTTGAAGTCTTGGCTGGGTCTCCCTGCTGCCCATTGCCTCCTGCCTCTGGGAACTGCAGGGCCCAGTGCCAGCATGAGTCTCCCCTGCCTTGTCCTGGCCTGGGCTATGAGGGAGGACACGATGGTGGGCACAACCAGCAGAGGTGCCTGCCCCGCCCAAGCTTCCCTGCCAGTGGAGAAGAAGGAAGCCAAGTTCCTCTGCCCATCATTGTTGTCTAGGCAGAAGGTTTGAGAACAAGAAGAACCACCTCCCTACCTCCCAAGTATGGAGACCTGTGACTGATGGCAGTTAGGGGGCCCTGTCATTAGGGCCAAGGAAGAAATGGGATGCTAGCCTTGGCTGCGACTATTCTGGTTCTGGGCAACTGTGGGCATCCAGGGGGCAGGCAGAAGATCTAGGTTGGAGACAGCAGGACCATGGTGGGTCAGGCCTGAAAGGACTTTCCCAGTGTCCCACTGTTAACTCACCCACCCCTCCCCTCCTCTCTTCTCAGGGTGCTCACTAGACCCTTCGGTAGAGCTGCACCTCTGCATGGGGCTCACGTCACTGACCTGCACCCCAAGTTGAAGAAAGGATGGCCATGTCCTGCCCCACGTAAACCCTCGGCATGTGCCAGGCACTCTGAGGAAGGCTGCGTGGGCCACATCTCAGCCTTGTGACAGCCCCAGTGAGGAGGGGTTTCAAAAGCTGGTCTTAAAGGTTTGGTGCTGAGACTGGGAAGGCTGTTATTTTCTGCCTTGACCCCACACTCAGCTCTGGCACAGGGCCGGGGAGCCCAGGACCTGCTGTTGACCTCTTATGTCTCTTAGACCTCACTGAGGAGCTTCAATTCCAGGTGAATGCTGGGGGCACAGGACACCGCGAGGCTCTGGAGGAGTGCTTCCTGGGGCAGCAGACTCTGGTGCCGGGAGGAAGCAAAGAAACACGTGTATTTGCTTCTCTGTACAATAGGGGCCCAGCAGTGGCCTCAGCCTAGGCTCCTCTCTGCACCCCTTGATCAGGAGAGGAGGGGCATTGGATGGGACCAGGTCTCTGGAGGCTGTAAGTCAGCAATCCAGGGGTCTGGTCCACCATGTCTTTTGGTTTGGGCAAGATTATTCTCCCCATTTCTCCACTTCCTTATCTATAAATCGAGCCAAGAAAGATTTCTTTTACTCATCCATCAGCTAACCAAGAGGGTAGGAACACACTGCCTCCAGTCAGCGTCTCTAGGTACCCCTCACCCCAGCCCCAGTGTAGCACACTCTCCTCCTGTGCCCTTGCCTCCCTCCTCTCACGGGGCTGGGATCAGCCTCATCTACCTCCTGGGTCCCTAGATCTGACTTCTCCCTGGCCCCAGGACAGCCCTGAAGACACTGGAAAGGCCCCTTTCCAGGATCTGCAAGCCTGCGTGACCCATATGATGGAGTCTCCGTGGACTCTTGTTGACTAACCCAGCTGAACCTGTCCCTCTGCCAGGTCCAGGCTTAGCCCCAAGCACAGAACGTGATGGGGGAGGGGTCTCGAGGGCTCAGCACAAGGGGTGCTGCCATCCCTCTGTCCCAGGACTAGAACCTTGGTTGATATACCCAGAGGGCCCTTTGGCCATTCAGGGAGCTCCATTTGTCAAAAGAGGCAGCAAAGAGGCCCTGGGGCCTCTACTAGGGCCACTCACACCTGCAAATAGGTGCACTGATCCTTGCATGAGATCTCGTGTGTCGCCTAGTCCACAGTCACTCCTTCAGGGCACACTGGCTGAACAGAGGCAGGGACGGGGACCAATCAGACTTGCTTCCTGTTCTTGAGGACAGATAAGCCAGCGGCTGTGGCCTGGGGACAGTCCAGGCTAGAGCACTAGCATAGGCCCCCAGTGTGGCAAAAACTCTCAGTGGAGAAGCAGACCCAGAGGGTATTAGGGACACATGCTCCTAAACATTGGATTGATCTCAGGGCTGAGGAACCAGATTCCATAAGGCTGAATTTCTCTGACCGACGCTGGAGCCTGCAGTGAGTGCCCAGACAGGACGGGAAGATCACAAGCAGGCCGAAACGGCACAAGCTGGAGCCCTAGGACAGACTGAAACTTGGGTTGGTTCTTGTTGCCTCTGACCTTGGTGTTGAGGGTATCCTGCAGAAGCTGAGACCCTTTGTTGGACTTAACCATGCACACACCTGAGTCGGCAAAACTGAGAGAGAATCCAGGGTAAGTCCGTAATCAGTGCGGCTTCATACTGAGGAGGTAAGTCACCTGATCAGCAACCAAAATAGTCACTTCCTCCCAAATCTGGCAAATGTGGCCCACCCTACAGGAAACATATGAATAAGGGTGTCATGGGAAATGTAGATCAGCCTAGCCAAGTTGACACACTACAAAACCGTCGCAGTTCCCTGTTATAAAACAGGCATGTGTGGAAGGGTGAGGAGGAATGAGACTGTCTCAAACATAGAGGTGCATAGGCACATGCCAGACAGGGCAGTCTGGCCAACTGGAGGACACAGACCCCACCTGAAGAGGGGCAGTGACAACCAGTTCTGCTGACTGCTTCCCGTTTCTCAGACCATGTCAGAAGCACCTTCTGAAAATGCATCTACTTTCCCCTCCAGAGGCAGGGAGTGGCTTGGGCCATCCAGGGTGCCTCTGCCTGCTGGTGGTCCCACATGGGGCTCAGTCATCAGAAGCACTTCTTGAGAATTTTTTTAATAGAGAAACCATATGCTTTTTCTGGTGAAACCTCCCACTTGTAAAATGTGGGCTTAAAACAAGAAGTACTCCACCTCACAACCATCAGTGGTGGCAACAAGTGGTGGCAAGAATGCGGAGGAATTGGAAGCCTGTATACTGCCAGTGGGAATGTGAGATGGTGCAGCTGCTGGAGAAACTGTATGGAGGTGGTGGTGGCTCAGTGGGTTAAAACCTCTGCCTTCCACTCAGGTCATGATCCCAGGACCCTGGGATCAAGCCCTGCATCGGGCTCTCTGCTCAGCAGGGGGCCTGCTTCCCTTCCTTTCTCTCTGCCTACTCGTGATCTCTGTCTGTCAAATAAGTAATAAATAAAAATCTTTTTTTTTCCTAAATTTATTTGACAGACAGATCACAAGTAGGCAGAGAGGCAGGCAGAAAGAGAGAGGAAGGGAAGCAGGCTCCCTGCTGAGCAGAGAGCCCGATGCGGGACTAGATCCCAGATCCCTGGGATCATGACCTAAGCCGAAGGCAGAGGCTTTAACCCACTGAGCCACCCAGGTACCCCTAAAATCTTTAAAAAATAAATTAAACAGAGAATGATATCACCCAGGAATTTTACTTTTGGGCATATGCCTGAAAGAATTAAAAGTATCAACTCAAAGAGATTTGTCCACCCAGCATTATTCACAGTAGCCAAGAGGTGGAAGCACCACACATATCCATCGACAGGCGAATGGATAAACAAAATGTGGCATATCCATATGATGGAGGATCATCTAGTCTTTTTTTTTTTTTAAGATTTTATTTATTTATTTGACAGAGAGAGAGATCACAAGTAGGCAGAGAGGCAGGCAGAGAGAGAGAGAGGGAAGCAGACTCCCTGCCGAGCAGAGAGCCCGATGTGGGGCTCGATGTGGGGCTCGATGTGGGGCTCGATGTGGGGCTCGATCCCAGGACCCTGAGATCATGACCTGAGCCGAAGGCAGAGGCTTTAACCAACTGAGCCACCCAGGCGCCCGGATCATCTAGTCTTAAAAAGGGAAGAAAGGGGGTGCCTGGGTGGCTCAGTGGGTAAGGCCGCTGCCTTTGGCTCAGGTCATGATCCCAGGGTCCTGGGATCCAGCCCCACATCGGGCTCTCTGCTCGGCGGGGAGCCTGCTCCTCCTCTCTCTGCCTGCCTCTCTGCCTACTTGTGATCTCTGTCTGTCAAATAAATAAAATCTTAAAAAAATTAAAAAAAAAGGGAAGAAAGTCTGACACATGCTATAACATGGACGAAGCTTGAGGACGTGTTGCTAAATGCAATAAACCAGCCACAAAAAGACAAATACTGTATGATCCCATTTACAGGGGTTGGAGGTAGACAGAAATGGGATTTGTTTAATGGGGACAGAATTTTATTTTATTTTATTTTAAAGATTTTATTTATTTCTTTGGCAGAGACAGATCACAAGTAGGCACAGAGGCAGGCAGAGAGAGGAGGAAGCAGGCTCCCTGCTGAGCAGAGAGCCTGATGTGGGACTGGCTCCCAGGACCCTGAGATCATGACCTGAGCTGAAGGCAGAAGCTTTAACCCACTGAGCCACCCAAGCGCCCATGGGGACAGAATTTTAGTTTTGCAAGATGAAAACATCCTAAAGATTGGCTACACAACAATGTGAGTATACGGAATGTTACAGAACCGTGTACTTAAAAATGGGTAAGATGGCAAATTTTATGTCATGTGTATTTTATCACAATCGAAAACAAATACTACATCAGCCAAACAAAATCCCATGTGAGCTCAGTGTGGGCCGCAGCTCCCCACCTTTCGAGATCATTCAACTTCATCTTCTATGAGGGTCCTTCTGGCTGCCTTCCAAGACATGAAGCCCCAAATGGTGGTGTCCTGATGGAAAGAAACGAAGCCAAAGGAAGCTATAAAGTGGTGAAAGCTAAGACCCAGCCTGCCAGTACTGTGGGCCTGCACCAGGGTAACAACCTCTCCACAGAGGATTTTCATTCGGACTCCTGGGCCTTACGCAGCATAACCTGCAGATACAAGATTCCAGATGCCCCTTTTCTTGCCCACTTAACCTTGCCACTCCTACCTCCTGTCTTTCTTCTGCCAGGATGCCAGGAGTGTGGCATTGGGGCCCTGCCCCAGCCGCACTGCCCTTGAAACTTGTGTTGTTCAGCTTGATTGTCCAATCCCTTTCACTGATACCCCCTAGCTCCTGCAAATAGTCCTCTAGCTTCTGTGGCCCAGGGGAGTGCTGCCTCGGAAGTCTGCAGGATGCCTCTCCTCCCTGGAGTCCTGGACACAAGAGGGAGATCCTCATTTATCTCCACACGAGGGGCACTAGCCTAGAGGTAGGTAGGTTCCAGTCTCCCCACAACGAGCATCTGTTTCTCTGGGCTCCCAGGAGTTCAACTGTGAGTACCCACTCTCCTGATTCACAGATGGGCAAACCAAGTCTCCGAGGTGCCAAAGGACTTGGTCCTTTGTACTTGGTCTTGTACTGGGGACCCTCTCATACAGCCTGAGCCAAAGCTCCTTTCCCCAAGGAATGATCTTCCACCCTTCCCACCACTTGTTTCTTGCTCTGGCTGAGGAAAGGGAGGGAGGGTGTTCAGACCCAGGTGGGGAATCTGGATCTAGGAGTCCGAGGCCACCCATTACTCTCTGGTTCCCACCACCAATCTACCCTCTGGGTGTTCCCAGTAGCGAACAGACTTTAAGCTTAAATACTCCGCCCAGTCTAGGAACCCTTTAGATTTGTCCTGGATTTAATTAATGCCTATGGGTTGTGTCCTTGGCCAAGCCCCTCCCTTGCCTGAGTCTGTTTGGCTTCTGGTACATTGGGCTTTAAGAACAAGGGCTTTGCACTAGGAGATGGATCTAGATGATCTAGATGGATGCCGACAGGAGCGGGGCTGGGGCGGGGATGGGGGGAGCGGGGTGGGCATGGGTGAAGATACCTATTAGGACCTGGAGTACTGAGGACCCTCTGCCACTTCTAAGGCTACAGAGGAGGGAAGAATCCCCTAAGGCCTGGACCTAAGCCTGGTAGAGTGGGGCAAGGGGGGGCTGCCATCTGGAAGCCCACCAAAGGGCCAGACACCCACAGTTTAGGGCTGTCCCACCTGCCAAGAGAAACAGCTGGGGCCTTGGCCTGACCTGGCTACACTGAATGGCAGGTGAAGGCAGCCCTTTGTGTCCCTCAGATTTGTTCTTTAAAAGCAAAGGACAGAAAAAAAAAAAAAATTAAAAACAAAGGATAGGAGATGCTTCACTACTCTAGTAAGCAAGCTAAGTATTGCCAAAAGGTGGGATTCGTGTGCCCCTGAAATAAGTGAAAATTTGGAGAGCAATTTGGCAATACCTAGTACAGCTGATAACCTAGTTAAGAAAAAAAAAAAATCGCAGAACAAGACGCCAAAGATGATACCATTTATGTAAACCCGAGAATCACAAAACATGTTCTCAGGTACAAGAATGTGCTCTTAGCGTCATTTATGTTCAAGTAAAACCTGAATGAAAAGGACGAGGACATCCTATCCTTCCATGTTAAAATGAAAGTCCCCACCACAGTGATTTACAACCCTGACAAATGGTGGAGATTGTAATGAAAAACAAAGGCAATTTCATTTTTGTTGCTTATTAAATTTGAAGCAAATATGACAAAACAGTCTTAACAGTCAACCTTCTGGTAAGTTATCCGTATTTTTAAATCTCTTGGTGATATTAACAACCAAAACCCCACGCGAATCAGCCCAAACAAAACTGGAGGCTGCAGCGAAAACGCCCCCTCCTTTCAGGGTGCGGGGAGCGGGAGTGCTAACCATCACAGACCAACCCCGCCCCTCAGCCGGAAGGGAGGGCCCTCCAAAGAGGAATTTGGAGAGCAGGGCCAGGCAGGCCACAGCCGTGGTCCACGTCCGCCGTGGTCCATGTCCAGGAGATCCTAGGGGGGCACCGGGCCCCGCCCCCCCAGCGCCTCCCCCCTCCCGAGGCACCAGCCAGGAGGTGTGCCGTGCCCTCCCATTAGCAGGAAGAGCGCCAGAGCTCCCTTCTGATTGGTGGAAATTGCGATCCTTGATTTGCATAGGGCTTAGGCCCGCGCCCCCGAGTACCGCCGGCTGCAGCTGCACAGGCAGCCCGATCGCAGTGGGCGGCCAATCACGCAAGGAGCATTGGGGGGCCTGCTCCGCGCTGGCCCACTTCCGCCCAGAACTCCGTGCAGGGTTTGGGGTCCTGGTCTCCTAGACACCCCAAAGAGGAAGTTGCAGAACGGTCCTGGAGCTTCTGGAGATTCTTCTGTTCCCCACCCTGGGATCCATGCGAAGTCCCCTTCCTGTCTCACCAGCGCCCCGTGTGCTCTCCCCGCGGCCTGTGCACCCTCTCTTCCCCAAGGCTTGTAGGAACCTTCCTGGAACCCCTATCGAAGGCGCCCCTGGCTCTATGTCTTCGGGGTGCGCACACGCGCACACACTCTTGCCAGTTGTAGTCGTTTGTGTTAATGAGGGTCGCTCCTTGCTCTGTACAGGGTGGGGCATGTAGTAAGTGCTCGCATTCACCTACCAAGTTAATTACGCATCATTAACATTGGGAGAAAATAACGGTGAAAAAGCGGCCCCTGCTTTCAGAGAGCTAATGAGCTGGGTGGGGAGGGGACAATAGATAACCGTTCCAAATAACTATAAAGTGGTTCACAGTGCCAAGGAGGAGCCTGCAGAGCAAATCACAGGGGCTCTGATGAGGCGGGGCAGATGATCAGCCCTCTAAGCAGCCCTGCTCTGAGCCCCAAGTCCACGTCACCCTCTGTGCCCTGCTCTGCCCAGAGGGTGGGAATCTGGATGGGGTTTGGTGGGCTGTGACTGGGGCTTCTCCTCAACCAGATCCTATGGTCTCCGTGGTCAGTACAGGGTCTTGGCCTCTGTGCCCCATCACCACCCCCCCACCCCCGGCCCTGCACCACATCCCTAGTCTCATGTTGGAGCAAGCACTCAGCTTGGTTTTAAGCTAAAGGATTGACAAAACTTCTCAATATTAAGTGAACAGAGGCTCAACAAAGAATAACCACTCCCCTCCCCACCCCCACCCCAAGCCTTTTTGCTGTTTCTAAAAAAGCAATTTCCTTCACAGAAAGCCCTAGTGCTCCACGTTTGTGACAAAATCCATTCCTTAGGACTGATGCCAGGAGAAAACTGTAAGACCCAGAACTTCCCCTGCAGCAGCATTTTCTGAAATGTATACAGTTTATCAAATATAATTTATTCAGAAACAAATACAATGTTTTAAGAACTTAATTCCAAAAGGGTGACAGAACCCAAAAGCTGAGCAGAAAACAGCCTTCTGTGAGCAGTACCAGTCTGCTGGCAGTACTGAGAACTGCCAGCAAGGTCTAGCACTGAGAGAAGGCTCTACCAGTCATACCAGGTATAAAGGACCCTATGAATTACTGATGCTGGTGGTCCCTTACTCTTCCCAGGCTGCCCGTTTGCTCTACTCTGGGTTCCTGGTTGCAGCCAGGATAGCCACTCACTCATGAATCCACAACTGTCAACTAACACCGTGTTATCTCATCCAAAAGCAAATCTACACATGTGTAACACAAGCACCTGTTATCTGCAACAAAATTTAGTGCAGCAAACCGTGGTCTTAGTCTCTGAAAATCTGGTGTTACTGGTTGTGAGGCCGCTTGGCTTCGGGCTCCTCCTCCTTCTCCTGCTTCAGCCATCGCTCCAGCAGTCCTGCACCTCCTCTCTTGGTGGGGAGTGGGCTCTTTTGCAGGAACTGGCTGGACCACTGGGGCACATCTGACTCTGCCTTAGGGGGTGTTTTGGGCTCTTCCTTTTTGGGGGACTTTGTGGCCAGCCATTGCACCATCTTCTGGCTACTACCACTTGCCTTGAGCTCCTAGGAGAAAGAAGAAAATGTTCAAACCACCCATCTCAAGCTTTTGGGAACAGGCCAATGTCAAGGGAAGAAACAAGGTAAAGAGGTATTAGGTACTGACCCAGGCTTGGAAAATGTTACTGAGAGCCAGATGGGGCTCCCTGGTCAGGAGTGAGGAGAAGGGACGAGCAACTGAGTGTGCTCCAAGGAGTGCAAGGGTTAGGGAGGAGCTCTTAGAGCAGGTCTCAGAGATGAGATGTGTGGGACCAGTCAGTCAGAAAAGAGAGCTGACAGGCATTCCAAACAGGTGCATTTTCACAGAAGAGGGTAATTCAGTGTGACCAGGTTAAGTGTTGGGAAATGAAACTGGAGAGTTATGGCTTCAATCAGTCACCATGATTAAGGATTCAGCTAAGGCTGAATACACTGACCTGTTTCCCCACTGTGCAGCCTGTCCTTAACTGGCACTGTTTCCTCCTGCTCTCTCACACCTGCACTCTAAACCTGAACCAAAGGTTTTAAATTCCCATAATGTCACTTCTCCAGAATGGGAATTCTTCAGGAGTAAAGACCATGGCAGAAATGGGGCAGTGTCTAGTACACAATGAATGTGTATCATTACATTTTTACATTTTAGAGACCTCTAATGAATAAAAGGATCAGGACTGCAGGAGTTTGCAGAGAACTGAGACCAAAAAAAAAAACAACAACAACAACAACAACAACAACAAAACAAAAACAAAAACAAAACAAACAAAAAACAAAACAAAACAAAAAAAACCCCAACAACCCCACAGTGACACTTAGTATGGAAAACTCAGAAACTTTCAGAAAAATGGGGAGTTAGCTGTTTTGTAATCATTGTCTGTAACACTTCTCAGGCATTCTAAGAAGTCTATTCTTGGAAGACTCAGAGCCATGGCCTACTTAAGTCCCTCGGTGCTACCTGGAAACAACTGGTATTCCTAAAGCTTTGCTCTGTAATTTCTGTTCCCACTGGAGGTCTTTGGCCTGTTCACCTTCCCTTCAAAACACATCTGGATGCTTGCCAATTCTAAAAAGTTAAAGTTCATGTCAGGAATGTTCTCAAATCCTCCTGAAGGAGTAAAAGGATTGGAACTCCTCCAACTTGTAGTTGGGAAAGCAGAGGTACAGAAAAGAGACAAAAAAACTACAGCTGCAGACAAAGATACAATTATGGACAAGGGCTCCTTTGTCTTTCTTACAACCACCCTCCAGATCTGGAGTCCTCAAACGTGGTTTATCAGACTCACTGAAGCAGCTCTTAATGACACAGAAGCCCAAGCCCATCCCTGAATACTGACTCAATAGGTCTAGATAGGGTCCAACATTTTACATTTTGAAAGTGCTCTCCTGAGGAGTCTGAGTCACAGCTAGTTTTGAGAATAACACTCTCCTTGACCTTGCCACACATAAGGAAATGTGAATCTTGGATGGTTTAAATTAAAGCTGATTGTAAAAGGCCATATCCTAAAAGAAAAAGATATTCTGACAGAAGACAGAAAGCTCAGAAAGGATCGTCAGAGGCCCCTACCTTTTTGACGAGTAAGTTGAGAGGAGCCAGACATTCAGGAGTGTTGTTTCGGGTGTTGTTCACCACGCAAGAGACTGGATGGAAGGTGATGTTCTCTGTGGGGTGGATTAACTTCAGAGCTTCCTGAGTCGAGACCTCACCAAAGTCAAGCCATTTAGAGACTTCCTCCTCTCCATCTAATATGGCAGGCATCCTAGCCAGTGAGGTAGAGACATTAGATGGGAGGTAGAGGGAGATGACGGACAGAAGGGAGACCTGAGTCAGCACAAATCATCCTAAGGAGAAACCTGTCCTCTCTCTACACCTCATGTACTGATTTGCTGCCATGTGCTCCCTGACCACAACTTGACAGGGCGCGAAATTTGACCCTACAAAGAGCCAGCTTACAGTTTTATGGCAAAACTGTTATGACTGGATCCATAACAGTTATGACTGAATCCACTGCACTCCAATGTACATCCTCATTGGTGAACTTTCTGTGATGACTCAGTCTAGAATTAAAGGGAAATTAAAAGGAAAATCTGTCTATCAGTAATAATCTCTAGATTTACCATAAGAAAGAGCTATTCACCTAATTGTGAACGCTAGGAAACTATGCCTTAGAAAGCAAGAATGCTGCTGCCTAAGATGACTCCTGGTACCCACGGAGATGTTAGGAAAAGATCCTATGTTTAGCTTTCAGTTTCATGTCCTAGGCCAATGCAAAGCATGCTACACATTCACTGGTGGGTGGTACAGTTCATCTTAGGAGATAAATGCAGAAACATCTATTTTAATAATTAAAAGTGGTAACTTCAACAAATCAAATGTGTACTTTAAAAAATACTTTACAAAATTGGGGCACCTGGGTGGCTCAGTGGGTTAAGCATCTCACTCTTGATATCAGCTCAGATCATCTCAGGGTCATAAGATGGAGCCCCATGCCAGGCTCCACTCTCACTGGGGAGTCTGCTTGAGGTTCTTTCCCTTTGCCTCTCCCACCTGCTTGCTAGCTCTCTCTCAAATAAATAAATAAATCTTTTTTTTTTTTTAAAGATTTCATTTATTTATTTGACAGACAGATCACAAGTAGGCAGAGAGGCAGAGAGAGAGGGGGAAGCAGTCTCCCTGCTGAGCAGAGAGCCTGATGTGGGGCTCGATCCCAGGACCCTGAGATCATGACCTGAGCCAAAGGCAAGAGGCTTAACCCACTGAGCCACCCAGGCACCCCAATAAATAAATCTTTTTTTTTTTTTTTTTTAAGATTTTATTTATTTGTCAGAGAGGAGAGCGAGCGAGCACAGGCAGACAGAATGGCAGGCAGAGGCAGAGGGAGAAGCAGGCTCCCCACCAAACAAGGAGCCCGATGTGGGACTCGATCCCAGGACGCTGGGATCATGACCTGAGCCGAAGGCAGCCGCTTAACCAACTGAGCCACCCAGGCGTCCCCCAATAAATAAATCTTTAAAAAAAATTTAGTCTCTGAAATTCAGAAGCGTTTTCTGATGAATGGCATCTGCATTGTATTACAGTTCAGTTGGAAGTAACTGGAACATTTTACTTTTTTTTAAATTAGTTATTTATTTGATCAAAAGAGAGAGAGTGTGAGCACATAAACAGGGGAAGTGGCCTGCAGAGGTAGAAGCAGGCTCCCAGCTGAGCAGGGAGCCCAACACAGGACTTGATCCCAGGACCCTGAGATCATGACCTGAGCCAAAAGCAGACACTTACCTGACCGAGCCACCCAGGTGCCCCACGCTTTACTTTTCTTGGCAGTGTATAAAATAATGTTTTATTAAAAAAATCAATGGTGTCTTAGATTAGATGAAACAGGAATTTATCTTAAATTAGCAAAAAAAACCCCACGACTATATCATATGAAAGTATAATTTCACACAGAATGCTTAGGACAAGGCTAAAATAGATAATCCTATTTTGTGTAACACTACATTCTTTTCAGCAAAACATCACTTCTGAAGGCACTCAGATCTGGCAAAACCTGTTAAAGTGTTACAAACATATAATCTATTATGCCAATGCTTGCTTTTTTTTTTTTTTTTCCAAGATTTAGCTCAAAACATGTGAAGTAGTGCATGTAGGTGGAAAATTTTTAAGTACTGACAAGAAGCCTGAACTATTAGAGCATCTTCAAAGTAAAAAGAGAACATGTGATATCTTGTTAGCAACAGATATAAAGGAATGAACCAGTGACAACGTTGTGAAAATAAAAGGAATGTCTATGGCTGCAACAACTTCAAGAAGTATTATGAAGTCAGTATCAATCAGGTCTAAAGGAACAGAAACAATGAAGAGATTCTTTAGCATATAGACTGAATGCCAAACAGTGAAAAAACTGCTTTTTCAAAAAAAGAATGCATTATTTATACATGAAGACCTGAAAGACCACAGAAGTGGCTCCTCCGAGTGCTCGTAATAGATGGCTTGGTGGTTTCAAACAGTGATGCAATTTCCAAAGCTTTCAGTGTCAGAAGACATGAGCATGGATGAAAATGCTGAAGAATTTTCAGCAGTTAGTAGAGAAGGAGGCTATACACTGGATCAAAATGTTCAATTTTGATTAAATTAGTATCTATTATAAATGCATGCCTTGAAGCAACATATCTTTCTCTCTTTCTTCTTCTTCTTTTTTTTTAAATATTTTATTTATTGGGGCACCTGGTTGGTTCAGTCAGTTAAGTGCCTGCCTTCAGCTCAGGTCATGATCTCTGGATCCTGGGATGAGCCTAATGTCAGGCTCCCTGCTCAGTGGGGAGCCTGCTCTCGCTCTCTCTTTCAAATAAATAAAATCTTGGGGTGCCTGGGTGGCTCAGTGGGTTAAAGCCTCTGCCTTTGGCTCAGGTCATGATCCCAGAATCCTGGGATCGAGCCCTGTATAGGGCTCTCTGCTCAGCGGGGAGCCTGCTTCCTCTTCTCTCTCTCTCTCTGCCCGCCTCTCTGTCTACTTGTGATCTCTGTCTGTCAAATTAATAAATCTTAAAAAAAAATAAATAAAATCTTAAAAAATATTTATTTGAGAGAGACAGCAAGAGCACAGAGGGGAGGTGAGAGGAAGCAGACTCCCTGCTGGGCAGAGAGTCCTACATGGGGCTCAATCCTACAACCCTGAGACCATGACCAGAGCGGAAGGCAGACACCTAACCAACTGAGTCACTAGGCACCCCAACATTTCTTTTACCCCTGAGATTATGATGGGAGCCAGAGGCAGACACAACCAAATGAGCCATCCAGGTACCCACTGAAGGAAAATTTCAAAGGCAGAAAAATATGCCCCAGGATTTAAAGCCACAAAACATCACAAATTTTGCATAATCTTCTCTCCATTTCATGATAGCTTATAAGCTACAATTTCTCTGACACTCATTTTCCACAAGCAAATTCTGGAACTTTCTAAGGTAAAGTGCCATATTTAATGTAGTATCTATGTAGACAAATGTGGTACTATTTTTAATAGATCCCTATTACTTTTTAACACGTTCCTGATATATTTTTAGGTGCTGTACCCCTAACTCTGCTTTTTCCATAAGTTACTGGGTTTTCACTGTACAGTTTGGCATAATGTAGTGACTTTTAGGAATGCATGTCGTATTACAGCCAAACTGACCATAACTATATTTTGTAAAGTAACTGCTACTCTAAATTTGTGCATACTGAAACACTGGATCCAAAAGTTACTTATCTAAAAGCAGAGTACAAACCCTCCTCTGACCCCTTTTGGACCGAGGGATACGAACTGTGACTTGCCTAGGATGAATGTCATTCAAGCTTTTGCAAGAATCTACTGTGATGATGGTGTAGGAATACAGGAGGTCTCCTCCTTCTGGGGACTCCCAGCAGTCAAAGATCCCCGCCATTGTCAGCAGCCTCCAGTTGTCCCAGACTTTCTCCCAGTGCTCAGGACCGTCCACAGCGCCAACACTACCTGACTGGAAGCAAAGTACGTGGGCAGATTAGATACTCAGCATCCCCCTCATACACATAGGTTGGCTACTACGAAAGACTTAACAAGGCAATCATTTTTCAAGTACTTCACCCCATGTATTATTGTTATTATTATTTTTTAATTTATTTGACAGAGATCACAAGTAGTCAGAGACACAGGCAGAGATAAAGACAGGGAAGCAGGCTCCCCGCTGAGCAGAGAGCCTTGATCCCAGCACCCCGGGATCATGACCTGAGCTGAAGGCAGAGGCTTTAACCCTCTGAGCCACACACGCGCCCCATCACCCCATGTATTATTAACTCCTCTTGATCCAAAAGAAGTTTGATGGCAAGTACCCACTGAAGCTATGGATTTATGGCTCAACAATTTCAGAATACAATCCAACATCACCAATGGGCATTCAGGTCTTCCACAACTCAGCCCATCATTTTAGCTTTTACTAATAATTTTAATTTGAACCAAACCCAGCTATCTGTAAATGAAGCCCTTGTGCAATTTTGGGCCTTTTTATCTTGCTAAAGCAAATTCCTCTGCCCAAAATATCCTGCCATTTCTCATCATGCCAGCTCCTACTTACCATTTAAGATTCAGTTCAAGACCTAGAATATAGAAAGCTAGTTAGAGTACCCCCTCCACCCTAACAGTAAGAAAAAAGCTAGATAATTTACAAAAATCATATCTTTTCATTTTTATTATTTTATCCTTATTTTTTATTTTCAAGCCTCACGGGGAGCCCAACACAGGGCTTGAACTCATGAACCCGAGATCCAGATGTGAGTCAGATGCTTAACCATCTGAACCACCCAGGCACCTCCAAAATCACAGCTTTTCTTAAACTGATCAGAAAACTGAGTTCACTGGGCAACAAACTGGCATGAACTTTATGGGAAGACAGGGGCCTCCAAGGGATGAGAGAAACACAAGCACTGGCTTACTGGTGGCAACAGGAGGAAGACAAGGCCTTCATTCAGATAAAATTATTACCAAATTGCTAAAAGCAGTGTGTGGGCTAGCCTGAGATCCCAGAACCCCTGAGAGCTGTAGACATCCAGAGAGTTTGCATTAGCTTGCAGATTCTTCTCCCTGAACTTCCCCAGCTGCTCACAAGAAAGATGGGGGCAGAGCAGAAGACTAAAGAAAGCCTTCCTTGCTGGTGCATGCCTAGAGGAGGAGAGCTCTCTTACATCAGGAAAGGCACGAAGCCTCACCCAATCACTTCTCATCTAAGAAACAAAAGCCTTGAGGGGCCAGGATATGGGTAATAAAGCGTATTGCTCCTAAGATACAGGTAAAGAATCCACTGAGTCTGGGGAAGGGTTAAAGAAAAATCCTTCTACTCCTCTAGGAAAGGAGTAGGATCCCTGAGAAAGCCTGGGCCTGACAGCCAGGGCCACAGATCTGCCTGAGACGGAGGCTGTATGAAAACATTAAAGAACACTCTCCCACCCTTTAGATGAGCAAGCACTGCATGGACAGCAACAGCAGCCTAATTCTAGGGAAGAAGCAAGAGCATAGAGAGATCCTTTCCAAAGCACAGGCCTAAAGGGAGGTACTACAGCTGAAGGAAGCAGGGCTAGAAAAAAACCCTCTGGAAAATCACCCTTACTCTGAACACAAGATGGCACAGAGAAATTTAAAGCCTGTAGTTAATAAAGGTAATTGTAACAACAAAACCAGTTCAACTCCTGATAAGATCCACTCAACCTCACACATTAATGGCCTATTAGAAGGGTAAGTGTATCCATTTCCAGACATAAATATTATTCATCTCAGTCTCAATGTATACCAGTCAATCAAAAATTACAAGACAAATAAAAAAGCCAGAAAACCCAATGAACTGCCAAGAGATACAGAAATCAACAGAAGCAGACTCCAGATATTTCTTTTCCCAAATACTGAAACTATCAGAAAGGGAATTTTAAAGAAGTTTAATTAATAAGTTAAAGGCTCTTGTAGAAAACATAGACAACATACATTAACAGAGAATAAATCTTGGCAAAATAAGAAAGAAGACTTGACAATAAAAACTACCCAAACTAAAGTACAGAGAAAAATAAAATACACAGAAGAAAAAATTCAAGAACTATGAGACAGGGTCACCTGGGTGGCTCAGTGGGTTGATCCTCTGCCTTCGGCTGAGGTCATGATCTCGGGGTCCTGGGATTGAGCCCCAAGTTGGGCTCTCTGCTCAGTGGGGAGCCTGTTTCCCCTCCCTCTCTGCCTGCGTCTCTGCCTACTTATGATCTCTCTCTCTGTCAAAGAAAGAAAGAACGAATGAAAGAACGAACTATGGGACAATATCAAGTTGTCTAACGTGTAATTAGAATCCCAGAAAATGAAGAACAATGGGTAAGAAGAAATACCTGAATATATGATGGCTGAAAATTTACCAAAAATTATGAAAGACACAAAGCACAGATCCGAGGGAGCTCAGAGAACATGTCAAACACACAAACACACACATGCATAAAAACTATACACTCATACTCAGACTGCTGAAAATCAAAGAGAAAATCTTGAAGGCATTACACAAAGAGAAGTGGCAGAAGCACACATTACAAACAGAAGAAAAAAGACAAGAAATTACAGTAGACTTCTCAAAAGAAACTAGAAGAGCCAGAGGCAATGGAGTATTTTTTTTTTTTTTTTTAAGTGCTGGAAAAACCCCCTCAAAAAATGCCAAGCCAGAATTCTATACAAAGTGAAAACACCACTCAAAAATGCAGATAGTGATGTCAGGAGCTGGGGGCAGAAAATGACTAAAAATGGGCATGGGGGAGAAAAACCATGAGAGACTCTTAATTATAGGAAACAAACTTGAGGGTTGCTGGAGGAGAGTGGGTGAGGGGGATGGGGTAATTGGGTGATGGACGTTAAGGAGGGCATGTGATATGATGAACACTGGGTGTTATATGCAACTGATGAATTACTGAACACTCTATCTGAATGCTACATCTGAAACTGATGATGTACTCTATGTTGGCTAATTGAATTAAAAAATGGGCATGGGGTTACTCTTTGGGGTGATAATAATGTTGTGAAATTAAATAGGATGGTTATCCAACATTCTGAATGCTAAAACCACTACATACTTTAAAAGGGTGAATTTTATTAACTGTAAGTTGTATCTCATGAAGAGAATCATGATGATTAAAAAAATGAACTAAGGGCGCCTGGGTGGCTCAGTGGGTTAAGCCGCTGCCTTCGGCTCAGGTCATGATCTCAGGGTCCTGGGATCGAGTCCCACATCGGGCTCTCTGCTCAGCAAGAAGCCTGCTTCCCTCTCTCTCTCTGCCTGCCTCTCCGTCTACTTGTGATCTCTCTCTGTCAAATAAATAAATAAAATCTTAAAAAAAAAAAATGAACTAAAAAAAATGAACACTTTGAATATACTAAAAAAAATCACTGACTTGCATACTCTAAAAAGGTGAATTTCATGGTGGATTATACCTCAACAAAGCAGTTATTTTTTAAAAAAAGTTCTGTGAAGAAAGAAACAAAATGTCCTTCTTTGGACTGGCTTCTCTACCCCTTTCCAAATACCAACTGTGAACACTGTTGACAATACCTTTTCTGTTTTTGCTTGGGGGAAGTAGATGAAGTATGGCTGCCTTTGGCTATTAACCTGACATCGCTGCCACTCATAGAATCCATCTGCTAAAACGACACAGCGTCTTCCCTTTCCGAGAGGTACCTGAGGGAAAATATGAGCAAGATAAGGTTTTAGTGACACAATGTGTCATGGACTTCAGTTAAAATCTCAGGTCACCAATGTATGCAGACTTTAGAGCAGTTATTTAATTTCTCTGTACCTCCCTTTTCTTATGTATAAAGTTACCACTCACACAGCTATTGAAAAGATTAAATAATATACTCCAGCCCCAGCTGCATTAATTATAAGTGCATGAGAACCTCCAAGTGAAGACTGTCTAGTTGAACTCAGTCAACCTACAGAATATGAGAAATAATAATAGTTTTGTTTTAAACCACTAAGTTTTGGGATGACTCATCATGCAGTAATACATATTAACAGCACTCAACATTATTAGCAACTGGGAACACACTTTCCAGGAGAACCTTATTTTTTCCCTCAGATATAGAAGGCATTAATAGCTCTGCTGGAAAAAAGACCAGAGTATGTGCCTTTTCCCTAGACTCACTACCTACCTTGAAGGAACGTTTCTCCATTATGGTATCACTACGACAGTTGGAAGTGTTGAACTTCAGCTTAGAAGGATCGCTCTCCTTGAACCACGATGGGACCAATCCCCATCGCATGGGAGCAATGATACGTTCAGATGAGTCTGCATCCTGTGGTGGGAAAAGGTTAATATCCAGTGGAGATAATGAAATTTAGAAAACCAAATGTGGCACATGCATTACATTACACTGAAATACAATATTATACAGAGATTATTAAAAGGGAAAGATTCTACTTGAGAAAAATTTTATTTAATTTATAGAAATAAATTAAAAGAATTTTAAACTGCTAAAAGAATTTAGCAGTTTTTTTTAAAATAAAGATTTTATTTATTTATTTGTCAGAGAGAGAGAGTGAGCACAAGTAGGGGGAGCAGCAGGTGGAGGGAGAAGCAGGCTCCCCATTGAGCAAGGAACCCAATTCAGGACTTGATCCAAGACCCTGGGTCCTGGATGACCTGAGACGAAGGCAGACATTCAACCGACTGAGCCACCCAGGCATCCCCTGAAAACAATTTTAACAATTTATCACGATGTGAGTAACTTGAGTTCTTTAGCATTTATCAGAATATAAGACATACTGCTTGGGTAAGGTGGGGGATACAAAGAAGTTTAGTCTCTGCAAACGTTTATTTAGTGTCTTGTATGACAGACATAGTGCTAGGCCTAGCAGTTCATGCAGGCCCAGGTCTCAAGAAGCACACGTCACAGACAATGATACAATGAGCTACATGCTACGATCAAGGCACGCACAGGGTGCTGTGGGGCACATGCAAAAGTGCTTAACCTCAAAGGGCTTGCACCATAACATATAAGGCCACAAAGACATAAAAATATTAATAATTTGAGATACAAGAGGCTAATGGCCATATAAGTGGTACATATGAGGAGCAGCAAAGGAGTTCGGTTCCATCTCTCACTGTGAGAGATGGAACAGAGAACTATTAGCTTTTTAGAAGGGACAGAAAGGACAGGGGTGGGGTGGGGGTGGTTCTTAAATTAGATCCCACAAGAGGTACAGAATTCAGACAAAGAAGAGATGGGAGGGAAGACTAGATATGAAATTAAATGAACAGGGGTGCCTGGCTAGCTCAGTTGGAGGAGCATGTGACTCCTGATCTTAGGGTTCTAAGTTTGAGCCCCTCACTGGGTATAGAGATTATTAAAAGCAAATAAACTAAAAAAAAAAAAAAAAAAAAAAAAAGAAATTAAATGAACAAAGAGGCAATGTCAAGAATGTGTAGGAAGTCGGGGCGCCTGGGTGGCTCAGTGGGTTAAAGCCTCTGCCTTCGGCTCAGGTCATGATCCCAGAGTCCTGGGATCGAGCCCCACATCGGGCTCTCTGCTCTGCAGGGAGCCTGCTTCCTCCCCTCTCTTTCTCTGCCTGCCTCTCTGCCTACTTGTGATCTCTCTCTCTCTCTGTCAAATAAATAAAATCTTAAAAAAAAAAAAAAAAAAAAAGAATGTGTAGGAAGTCGTTTTGTGCAGAAAAGTAATAGCAAGCCTGAGGATGCTATTTTTAGAAGGGCTTGCTTACAAGGTTGGCCCTCAGCATCTGGGAACTTGGATTTTTTTAAAGTTTTCCCCTTTTCCCCACTGACAAGGATGGTTTGGTTTACTCTGCCTACCTAGTCTGTGCAAAAATGAGGTTTAGGTGATTATCTGCTTTCCTTCTGGGAGTCTGGAATTTTGGTGCTTGCTAGGTGGAGTACCTAATAAAAACATTAGGCTTTGGGGGGGCTGGCTTAGTTGGTAGAACTTGTGACTCTTGATCACAGGGTCATGAGTTTGATCCCCACATCGGGTGTGGAGCCTATTTAAAAAAATAAAATGGGCACCTCAGTGGCTCAGTGGGTTAAGTGTCTGCCTTCGGCTCAGGTCATGATCCCAGGATGTTGGGATGGAGCCCTGCATCAGGCTCCCTGCTCAGCTGGGAGCCTGCTTCTCCCTCTGCTTGTGCTCCTCTCTCTCAAATAAATAAAATCTTTAAAAATATATATATATATTTTTTTTAAGGATTTATTTATTTTTTTTTAAGATTTTATTTATTTGTCAGAGAGAGAGGAGAGCGAGCGAGCACAGGCAGACAGAATGGCAGGCAGAGGGAGAAGCAGGCTCCCCGCCAAGCAAGGAGCCCGATGTGGGACTCGATCCCAGGATGCTGGGATCATGACCTGAGCCGAAGGCAGCTGCTTAACCAACTGAGCCACCCAGGCATCCCAAGGATTTATTTATTTTAGAAAGAGAGAGGAAAGTGCATGTGCGACTTGGGGGAGAGGCAGAGGGAAAGAGAGAGAATCCTCAAACAGACTCTGCTGAGCATGGAGCCCAACTCAGGGCTAAACTCCAGGACTGAGATCATGATCTGAGCCAAAACCAAGAGTTGGCCACTTAACAGACTGAGACACCCAGGTACCCCTAAAATAAAATCTTTAAAAACAAAATGGAACAAAGCAAAGCAAAACAAAACAAAAAACCTTGAACTTTCAGTTTCTAATGGGTTACCCGAGACAGAAACACTGCACATTACTACATTTTTCACTGCTGGAGAAGGAACATGCCTAGTGTATCCCTTCTCACAGGAAGGAGGGAAGATAAGGAAGCTTATGTTTGGATTTTTTCCAGATTCCTACTGGTGTCTTTTCCCATTTTTTTTTTTTAAAGATTTTATTCATTTATTTGACCAGCAGAGATCACAAGCAAGCAGAGAGGCAGGCAGAGAGAGAGGTGGAAGCAGGCTCCCCACTGAGCAGAGAGCCCAACGCATGGCTTGATCCCAGGACCTTTTAACCCACTGAGCCATCCAGGTGCCCCTGGTGTCTTTTTCCCTTACTGATTCTATTATGTATACTTGCACTGTAACAAACCTTAGCCATAATATGCCTTATATGTTGAGTCCTTCCTAATGAACCTCCAAATGTGGGGGTACCTGAGGGGATTCTGACACATGGTTATTAAAAATTTTTGGTGGGTGGGGCGCCTGGGTGGCTCAGTGGGTTAAAGCCTCTGCCTTCGGCTCAGATCATGATCCCAGCGTCCTGGGATGGAGCCCTGCATCGGGCTCTCTGCTCAGTGGGGAGCCTGCTTCCTCCCCTCTCTCTGCCTGCCTCTCTGCCTACTTGTAATCTCTCTCTTTCTGTCAAATATTTAAAATCTTAAAAAATTTTTTTTTTGGTGGGTAACTGGCCCCTTGAGAACTTGATGAAATCTACAGATTAAAATGCCTACATGTGCATGCACACACACGCACGCACGCACGCACACACACACAATTACGTATGTTGTAGTACACTACGGGTTGGAAGACACCATGAGCAGACAGTGCATTCTAGGTGCTACCATAGTGGTTTGGGGGTAAGGAGATGGTGCGTCTCATGATGAACACAAGACACCAAAAGACAGACTAAAAATAAAACTGTGCTGGTAAATGGAAAAAGAGAACAGGACAGATTAAATTTTTAAGCCTAGAAGAATGAGCATAAGAGAAAATTCTGAAGAAGGACTTGATTTGGGAAAAGATCATGTGTTGAATTTCAGATAATAGTAGGGAAGTCTATTGCAGTTCTTTGTTTTATTTTCCAGTTTGTAGCTGTAGGAGTTTAAAGAAATGGTTGCAAAATCTTTGATACTCCTCTCATTGAGAGCTGAAGTGTATGTTCCCTTCCCTTAAATATGGATGGGCCTGTGATTCACTTGTAACCAACATAATGTGGCACAAGTGACTTTATATGATTTCTAAGACAAAGTCATAAAATGTGTGTCAGCTTCTTCTTGCTTGCAGAGACACTGCTTCTGAAGCACGGAGCTGCCAAGTAAGAAATCCAGCCACCCTAAGACTGTCATGCTGCAAAGAAGCCCAGGCTACATGGAGAGGCCACACGTAAGTGTTCTGGTCAACAGCCTAAGTTGAGAACCAATACCAATTGCCAGATAAGTGAGTGAAAATATCTCTAGATCAGAGGTTGGCAAATTTTCCTTCCTTCCTCCCTCCCTTCCTTTCTTTTAAAGATTTTATTTGTTCATTTGAGAGGGAGAGACAGAGAGAGTATGAGCAGGCAGAGCAGCAGAGGCAAAGGGAGAAGCAGATTGCCCACTAAGCAGGCAGCCAGACATGGGGCTCGATCCCAGGACCCTGAGATCATGACCTGAGCCCAAGAGAGACGCTTAACCGACTGAGCCACCCAGGTGCCCCAGCAAATTTTTCTGAAATGGCCAGATATTAAGTATTGTAGATTTTGCAGGTCATATAGTCTCTATTACAATTATAATATAACTACTGTTACAGGGACAAAGCAGCCATAGATAACAGATAAATGAATGGATGTTTTTGTGTTCTGTAACATTTACGAAATGGTCAGAGGGCCCTAGTTTTCTGATTCCTGCTCTAGATGATCCTAGCCCCAAATATAAGGTCTTCTCAGGTGAGGCTCAGACTTCAGGGAAGAGACAAACCATACCTATAACGCCCTGTCCTCATCCCTCATTGGTGAACGGAACAAAAAGGCTGTTTAAAGTCACTAGAATAAAATCCAAGCTATTTATTATGTCCAACAAGCACTGAGAGATATGGAATTAAAGCTAAAGAGAGAGGTAGCATGGTACAAAGAATGGGTCCACAAACTTTTTCTGTGAAAGGCAGAGTAAGTATTTTTGGCTTTGTGAATTCATATAGTCTTTATTGCAATGACTCAAGCAACTCAACTCTACTGCCTTTAGTTATTATGAACGCAGACAAAGAATGAAGGAGCATGGCTGTATTCTAACAAAACTTTACAAAAACTGGCAGTGGGCTAGATTTGATCTGAGGACCAGTTTGCCAGGCCCTGGTATAGAGTAAAGAATAAAGCCTTTGCAAGAAGATCCTGGTTCAAAAATCCTGTCTCTGCTACTTATGAGGCTGGACTAGTCTCAACTTCCTGGACCCTCAACTTTCTATATCTATAAAAATAGAGTGAACCAATACCTACCTTGCAGGATCATTTAAATGCATGACATGAAATAAGCACACAAATTATAGTTTATGATCTAAGGTTAGAATTAAAAACAAATAGTAAAATTTTCTATGTGAAGGTGATTGTTAAAGCCGTGAGGATAAAGTTTCTTAGAAAGTAAATTGGGGCTCCTGAGTAGATCAATCGGTTAAGTGTCCCAATTCTTGATTTTGGCTCAGTTCATGATCTCAGGCTCTGTGCTCAGCAGGGAGTCTGCTTGAGAGTCTCTCTCTCAAATAAATAAATAAACTTAAAAAAAAAAAAAAAAAAACCACAACACAATTTAATTATTTATTTATTTGTCAGAAAGGGAGAGAGAGCATAAGCAGGGGGATAGGCAGGCAGGAGTCAGGCTCCCTGATGAGGAAGGAGCCTGATGCAGGATTTGATCCCAGGACCCTGGGATCATGACCTGAACCAAAGCCAGATGCTTAACTGACTGAGCCACCTAGGCATCCCCCCCCCCAAAATAAATCTTTAAAAAGAAAAAAATAAAAAGGTAAATCAAGCACAGGATTTAACCTAGGGGAGGGGTACAAAAAAAAACACAGTAATGAAGGAAAACAGAATCTAAGATAAAAGTACCTAGAGAAATGAGAACAGAATGAGAAAGAATGAGTAGAAAGGGAAAAGTCAAGAGGATGCAATTCCAAGAAAAGAATCATCAGCGGTGGTTCTGTCTCCAAAGGGCTTCCCTTTTGTATAAAGCTAATTGATTACCTCCACTGTGTTCCTTGTAAAATCCTGTCCTGTTTCTTCCCAAACTTGCCTGTATCAGATAATTCCCTTCTCGCTTTATCTCTCTCTCTCTCTCTCACACACACACACACACACACACACACACACACACACTCATTCTCATTCAGGCAGTTAGGTTCTACAAAAGTCACTGCAAACACTGAATTTGTGAATACTGGAATACTGAACTGCTGCTCTTTTTTTTTTGAACTGCTGCTCTTAAGGGAAATACAGGGTTAGGTTCCCACCTGCCTACGGAGACATTTTTATCAACTGAGCAGTATACAACCTTGTTCTGTATCTCTGTTTGAATTCATTTTTTAAAATTTTTTTTTAAGATTTTATTTATTTATTTGACAGACCGAGATTACAAGTAGGCAGAGAGGCAGGCAGAGAGAGGAGGAAGCAGGCTCCCCGCTGAGCAGAGAGGCCAATGCAGGGCTCGATCCCATGACTCTGAGATCATGACCTGAGCCGAAGGCAGAGGCTTTAACCCACTGAGCCACCCAGGTGCCCCGCTCTGTTTGAATTCATGACAAAACAGCACTGTAACTCATGCCTGAATGATGTTTATCTAATACGTTTTTCCCTGTAAGTCATATTACAACCTTCTTGCACTTAAGAATACAAGCCAGCACTTTAGCGTTATGGTTGGGGGCAATTTTATTTCTTACTATTTTAAAGATATGTACATATGTATATAGCATGTATGTAGTTTTGACAGAGAGAGACACAATGAAAGGGGGAACACAAGCAGGCAGAGTGGGAGAGGGAGAGCTTCCCGTGGAGCAGGGAGCCCGACATGGGGCTTGATCCCAGGACCTCGGGATCATGACCTGAGCTAAAGGCAAATGCTTAATTACTGAACCACCTAGCGCCCTACTTGGGGACAATTTTAAACAGTGAAATCACCAACAAAATACACAGGGATGCAAAAAAAAGCACTAAATCAACTCCAAGAAGGGTACTTGTTTACAACATAAGAGCTAAAACAAGAATGTAGAGCTTTGCTGGGAATGTGTACATTGGGTCACTCAAAATTTCCTCTACTACATGCGTCCATGAATGACTTCAAAAACAACATGAGTATTATTTTGGGGAATATAAATAGTTTTAGGAAGCAGGCAAATCTGCAAACTTGAAATCTATGAATAATGAGGATCAACTGTGTGTGTATGTATGTGTATGCATATATATGTATACATGTGTGTATTCTTCCCCCTTAAAGACAGAGGAAGCCTGGGTATACTGTATGCCAAGAGAGAGGAAAAACAAAAGCAATTAATGAGCATGCAGTGTAAGGAAAAGACTACCCTAGAAGAAATGGTAGCATAACTGAACTTTTCCTTTTTTTCTAAAGATTTTATTTGATAGAGACACAGAGAGAGAGGGAACACAAGCAGGGGGAGTGGGAGAGGGAGAAGCAGACTTTTTTCTGAGCAGGGAGCCAAATACGGGGCTTGATCCCAGGACCCCAGGATCAAGACCTGAGCAGGAGGCAGAGGCTTAACGACTGAGCCACTCAGGCGGCCACATAACTGAGCTTAACAGAACTTGCTCTCTGGTAAGTTATAGATAAAGAATATACCAGGAGTTGTTGTCACACAAAGGAAACTATTTGCAGCAAATAAGAAGGGGGTAAGTGAAGATGGGAGTGGTGGTGAGCTCGTTTCTTTTATTTAGAATTAGGATGAATATTTAGAAAAGGGGAGCTTTATCATCTCATTTAAAGGTAGATATAAGGGCATGTAAAAGTGACCTTAAGGTTACACAGACTTGCCTGTAACACTTATGTTAATGAAGCCTGTGGTCCAACTAGGGCAGAGACTTTAACATCATAAGGAAGCAGAGGTAACTGTAGGATAAGGGTAAAGAGTCTGTGCGCAGGCTCTGAAAGCAGGTACAAACTGAATGGGTCTTGGGGTCATTATCTCATGTAAGGAATGCAGGACCTTGCTTATTTCTGAAACAGCACTGGGGAGTTTTACCAATGATTGTCTCTGATAAAGCTAGAGGCTATTTCCTGACCTGCTAGACACTGTTTTACATTCCCTTTGTTCCTTTAAAATCCTTACGGAGTTTTATTTGTTTGTTTGTTTGTTTGTTTTGGTGGTAATTCTGACACCCCCTGGGAAGTTTTGCAAGAAGTGAGCTTTGCAGGTTGCCTGGGTGGTTAAGAGTCTGACTCTTGGCTGGGTTCATAGTCGCAGGGTCATGAGGTCAGACTGCACTCAGCCAGGAGCGCCTCTCTCTGCACCCTCTCCCTCAAATACATAAAGTCTTTATTTTTATTTAAAAAAAAAAGATTTTATTTATTTATTTGACAGAGATCACAAATAGGCAGAGAGGCAGGCAGAGAGAGAGAGAGAGAGAAAGGGAAGCAGGCTCCCTGTTGAGCAGAGAGCCCGATGCGGGGCTTGATCCCAGGACCCTGAGATCATGACCTGAGCTGAAGGCAGAGGCTTTAACCCACTGAGCCACCTGGGTGCCCCTATTTTTATTTTTTTAAAGATTCCATTTATTTATTTGAAAGAGAGAGATAAAGAGAAGGCACATGCCAGGTAGGAGCAGGAGTGGGGGGAGGGGTAGAGGGCGAGGGAGAAGCAGACTTTCCAGAGCAGGGAGCCTGACTCGGGGCTGGACCCCAGGACCCCGAGATCCTGACCCCAGCTGAAGGCAGATGCCCAAACAACTAAACCACCCAGGTGCCCCAATAAATAAAATCTTTAAAAAAACAACAAAACGTGTGCTCAGGTAAGCAAAGCCAGTAGTACATAGATCACAGAAAATAGCTGGGGGCCTAAAATGACTAGTCTCTTATGTCATGATAGCTATGTCTCATCTAATTTTTCTGGGGACCCAACTATTTCTTTTTATAGCAGGGTAGAAAATGTAAATCCAAGTGTTAATCTCATCTGAGATAGGAGGAAGATAAAGAAGGTTCAGGGCTTTGGGGGCACCTGGGTGGCTCAGGCAGTTAAGAGTCTAACTCTTGATTTTGGCTCAGGTTGAAAATTCTGGGTTGTGAGATCAAATGCTTTGGGTTCTGTGATCAGCGGGGAGTTCGCTTGAGATTCTCTCCCTCTGCCCCTCCCCATATTAGTGCGTAGGTGTGTGTGCTCTGTCTCTGAAATAAATCTTAAAAAAAAAAAAAAAAAAAAAGGAAAGAAACAGCTTTTGTGAATCCTCTGTTCAAGAATCAAGCAGAAGAGCCCCCTATCCAAAGCATAAATGAGATAACATTATACAATGGTCATCTAAATGATCTTTGATCGGGAATTTGCAAGACATACCCTAAATTTGATATTCTCAATGTTCAACTTTGACAACCTTTCTCCACCACCAAGATCTAGCAGGGAGAAAAAGGGGTATGCTACTGGCATCTGGTGGGTAGAGGCCAGTAATGCTGCTAAATATTCTGCAATGTACAGGAGAGCATCCCCCCAAAATGTCAATACTGCCAAGGTTGAGAAATCCTACCTTCCAAATCCCCCTGATCATCACCTTTAATGTTAGTATGTTCACTGGACAATTCTAAGCCAAACCCAAACATAAGGCTGCCCCCTTCTGGGAACAATAAATAGTAAGTGGCTGAGAGGCCAAAATACTGAAAATATTGCTCAGTATTAGTCATCTTTTCCTTCTTCCCTTTTGGACTTGTGACCAAAACAGCTGGTAGAGCTGGGGTAGATAAATGAAAGAGGAAGTAATTTGCAAATCAGTGGTTTCAAATGCAAATGTGCCACATATGCTGGCCATTGATGATACGGATTAAGGAACAGCTATAATGATTCTAATTTTGTTTTATAATTTACAGGTATGAGACACATGGAACCTCATATATTTACAGAAATCACAAGTAGGCAGAGAGGCAGGCAGAGAGGCAGGCAGAGAGGCAGGCAGAGAGAGAGAGAGAGGAGGAAGCAGACTCCCCGCTGAGCAGAGAGCCCATGCGGGGCTCAATGCCAGGGTCCTGGGATCATGACCTGAGCCGAAGGCAGAGGCTTTAACCCACTGAGCCACCCAGGTGCCCCGGAAACCCCAGCAATCTTAACAAAATTTGTTAGATGTGTGGAGTCAAAACACTACACTAGTAAATTCATACCACTGATGGAAAGAGGGGTGGGGCTATGTTTGCTAGGGGCTCCACCTTCTCCATTCCTAGTTCTAGGAAGCACACTCTTGAGTGGAAAAGTGGTTTGGACCACAGTCCCAGCTCTGTCCCCTCACTTACTGGGTAACCCCAAGACAAGTTATAATATCTCTACACTTCTGTCTTTACATCTGTTAAATTTTTCTTCCAGCTAACATTCATTCTATAAGTCTAAAGACATGATATCGAGAGAACCAAGGCTAAAAAAGGCACATACATTTAATCCGTCTCTCTTTTCACTTCAAATCAGGCCTTCCTGATTTGTTTCAGGAAACATGTTTTATTCTTTCCTTTCCCAGTTAAGGTTTCCCCATGATATTTATTTTTATTTTCCTCTCAGTTAAAAAAAAAAAAAAAGTTTATTAGTTTTTTTCTTTTTTTTTTTAAGACTGTATTTATTTGACAGAGAGAGAGACATCACAAGTAGGCAGAGAGGCAGGCAGAGAGAGGGGGAAGCAGGCTCCCTGCTGAGCAGAGCCCAATGGCTCCATCCCAGGACCCTGAGACCATGACCTGAGCCAAAGGCAGAGGCTTAACCCATTGAGCCACCCAGGCGCCCCAAGTTTATTAGTTTCAAAAGGGAAGGATGCACACAGTAAAAATAGCTCAAGAATAAACTATTTCAGGTATAGGGGTTCATTCAACCGGAAAGATCAACGTTTGGTAAGCTTACTTCAAATATAGAAATGAACCATGTCTATAATATTATCACAAGAATTCTGACAAGTAACAGGGGTACAGCTGACTTTATAAAAGTGATTTAAGTATTATGGATCAAATAGAATAAAAATCCAGGATGGAAACAATCATGACTTTTAATAACTTTTCACGGACATTTAAAGTGCTTAAGACATGGAGGAGCCCCTCCAGGGCACAGTCTGCTGAGCGTCTGACTCTTGGGTTTCAGCTGGGTCCTGATCTCAGGGTCCTGGGGTCAAGCCCCTTCAGGCTCCCTGCTCAATGTGGAGTCTGCTTGGGATTCTCTCTCTCCCTCTGCCTCTGCCTCTCCCGCTTGTGCTGTCTCTCTAAAATAAATAAATAAAATCTCAAGATAAAAAAATAAAATGCTTAAGACATGGAGAAACCATTTATTTCTGGAATTAAGCATTTTATTTACTGCATGCTAGCACTGGTGCCCACGTGCATGCACACACGCCCAAACACACATTCAGGAGATAAAGCAAAGAACCAAAACATGATTATGAATTACTGGTCACTCCAACACTACAGAGTAGTGTAGAAACAGTGAGTGCAATTTAACTTCAGACAACCAAACCAACCTCACCTGTTCCTAGCTTTAGTAAAAGACACACATCAACAGAAGCATAAAAAAATGGGAACTTCCATGTTCACGGAACACCAAGAGGGGTTTCCGATTAGCTCGTCTTAATCCTACCCTAGACCTAGAGATTCTGGTTCATCTGGCCGGGTAAGGGGCATGGAAAAAAAATTTTTTTTAAAGATACTCTAATGACCCTGATCATCAGTGACGTTTGAAAGATGCGATCCTAAAAAGCGTATTCAAAAAGGGGGTTCATATAAATTTGGCGCGCATTCCGACGAGCCCGAAGAACAGGGCCTCATCTTCTGAGAAAATGCCGATCAAACTTCTCTTTGCAGTGAGGTCGGAAGTGGTTCTCAACTGGGGGGTCAGAACCCGTGCGCAGAGGCTGAGCGCGCGCCAAACCCAACCGAAGCGGATGAGCATCCCGCGTGAGTCCAGAAGCCGGCCCCGCACAGACACCAGCGCTTACCTTCTCAAAGTGCAGCCGCGACAGAAGCACTGGGCTGCTGGACTGCGGGCTCTTGTTGTACGAGGGGCAGTACTTGTCGGGGTCCTTCCACTCGGGGAGCCGCTGCCGGCCCCGCCGGTCCCGATAGGTGCACGCTCTGGCCAGCACATCTTTGGGCAGGTGACAGGAGGTGCGCCCACACATGCTCGCCCGCGGCCCGGCACCGCCTGAAGACGACAGCACGGCGCTAGCCCTCGCGCTAGCTCACCGTCTCCCCACCGCCGAGTCGCCGCGGCGGGCCGTGCCAGCTCGGCCGAGACCCGACGCGCTGCGGGGAGGCGGCCCCCTTGAGGCGCCATTCTTCAGCTCAGGCCCGCGGCAGACGGAGGCACGGGGGCGGTCTCCGGTCACTGCCGGAGCCGCACGCCCTGGCTCCGCCGGAGCCTTTCCAGCCTCAGCGTCCCAGCCCCGCTTCTCCTGCTCACCTCCCCCGCTATTCTCCCCTCCCGCACCGACTACAGCCCAGGGGAGGGGCTCCCGCCCTCCAACCTCCAGGACTGCAGCCCGCGCCGCCAGGACGCCGGCTCTCCCGGCGGGAACTCGGCCTGCTTCTCAAAGGCCAGGGCCTCCGTGCCGCCGCCCCTCCTCACGTCCATCTCGGCCCGGCCGCCCGCCCCGCCTCACCTCGCGTTCCCCTCGGTCCCGCCGGCCACCCGCGCCGCCTCGCCTCACCACACGTCAGCCTCCGCCCGGCCGCCAGCCCCGCCTCACCTCACGTTCACCTCGCGTCCACCTCGGCCCAGCCGCCCGCCCAGCCTCACCTTACCTCGCCTCACGTCTCCTGGGCTCGCCCCAGTCCACCTCGGCCCGGCCGCCCGTCCCGCCTCACTTCACGTCCACCTCGGTTCGGTCGCCCGCGACGGTCTCCTCCCGCAGGCTCTCAGACTCTGCCGGCCCGCGCTTCGGCGTCAGGCCCCGCCCCCAGCGCCGTCGGCCCCGCCCCCACGCGTTGGGAGGGTCCCGGGGCGTCCGGCGCGCCCCGGAATCTGAATCTTCTGAAAGGACCCCAAGGGAAGGCTACGACTGGCTTTGGGGACTCCCCGCTCCCGATTCTTGGAGCCCCGTTCTCCTCCATCTTCGCCCGTCCTCCTGCGAGGTTAAGCCCGGCTCCCACGGCCAGCAGCAGGAACCGGCTGGGGCCGGCTTATCCCCGCTGGGCTGGCAAAGTCCCAGGGAGCGTGAGGTGCCCGTGTCTATACCGCAGGAGCCAGAACTTAGGTCATCGGGTCGTTGTAGGGATAGAAGGAAACATTCTCTTTACTTAGCAGCGAGGGCAACCGCCTCAAGAGTTTTGGGGGCAAAAACCGAGAAACATTCAGGAAATCTTCCATGAATCACACAAGTCACTGTCACACGTAAGTGGGAACCAAAATGCGACTTTCCAGGGTCTTCACCTACTGCTCCACCCTCAAATCTGAATTTCTAAGGGTGAGGCCTAGATTCTTTAAAAACAGGCTTTGCAGGTTTATTTCTTCCATGAAATTAGCAAAGCCACCTGGCTTGAATTTAACAGCAGCTGAGGTGGACTCTGAGCCTGCTCCCTTGGGACATAAAGATTTCTGCATCTTCAGCCATCAGAGTGCTCTCTAAGGGCTATTCTTCCCCTCTGTGCATTCACTAAATTGGACTGAATTGGGAGCAGGCAAACCCCAGTGCACATGCTAAGAACACCCAAATAATCCACCCAAACCCTCTGAGGGCTCCATTCATCAGCTAGAGGAGGGAGACAGGACGCCAAGAACAGGGGCATGACCTTAGTGCCTGCTGTCATCCCCTCAGCAAACCTGCACCACTCCTGTTCCTGAGGCTTGGAGAGCAGTGAGAGTGGTCTGACCTCAAGTACAGAAACCAAAAGGCTATGGGTGTGAAGGGGACAGAGCAGGTGTTCTTGGCGGCTCAGAAGGGGGAAGAAGAAATTGGCGCCCTGAAGCACGAGTCTGCAGAAGTAGCAACCATTCAATAAATACATGCTGATTTATTTATATGGATAAGATGGTTTTCTGGGGATAAATTCAAGAGGAAGTGCGAGCATTTTATTCATTTGTGACGTCCCTACCCTGACAAGCCCGGCAGCAGGTTCTAGGACAAGCTAAAATCATCCCCTGTTTAAAAAAAGAAAAAAACGTTACCCCCCCCCCCCCCCCCCCCCCGCAGCAGTCCTGGAACAGGGGTTAAATTAAAAAAAAAAAAAAAAAAAAAATTTTTTTTCCCAGTGATTTCTAATTGTTTTTGATACAGAGCCTTGGGAAGGAGTTTCCACTGGATTCAGGATGAAGGCATGACTTCTGCATAGTGTTGGGGAGAAAAGGGTAGGAGTAGGGCTCATGCAGCCTGGCCTCTTAGCCCACAGACGCCAAGATGATGTCTACCGGCAGCTCCTCTGAACTTCTGGCTGTCACCTGCATTGTTACTGTGTCCAAAAGCAGCAGTCGGGAGCACACCAAGATGTCATGACCTCCCCGGAACACACCTAGAGGGAAGACAGAAATAGAGGTGTGTAAGGAAGAAGTAAGCTGCAGAGTGAAGGTTGAGGGTGGCATATGCAGCAACTGATCAAGGCAGCTGTGGTGTAGTGAAATGGGAATGGACCTGGAAACAGGGGAGCTGGGCTGAAATCCCTAAGTGAGATCTTATACAAGTCACTTTGCCTCTCTGAGCCACAGTATCCTCAACTACAAAGTAGAGGAGATAATATACTAACCTTTTTTTTTTTTAAGCTTTGCCAGGTGCAAATGAATTAATGAACACACAAAGCTTCTATCTGGCATCACGGAGGCTCTCATGCCTTTGGCTAAATCTAAGAGTGCAGATGTAGGGACAGCCCCTCCATGACAAAACTGCATTGCAGGTGTCTGTGAGACCCAGGGGACTGTTTCAGCGTGGCCAGAAACATCCGCTTGGGGTCTGTCAGCTGTGAGCAAGGCACTGAAGCAGAGCTGCCTCCCAACCCTGTTTATAAACACGCAGGAAAAAAAAAATCTCCCATTTCCTTTTGTTCAATTTTAGGTGTGACAACTGTATTGCTGCTATTATCTCTTAGAGAAACATAGAGAGACATTTACATACAAAAAGCTGGATCTGGAATTTTCTTTAAAATAACCTGGGGTGGGGACTAGAGTCAATGGTGGTATAGATGCTGTTAGTTGTTGAAGCTGGAGGATGAGCTCATGAAGGTTCATTATACTATTTGATTTTTGTGTAAGTTTGAAAATTTCCATGTTGACTTCTTAAAGTCCCATTCCTATTATTAGAAAAGACCAACCAACCCGGTAGAAAATTAGAGAAAGGTTATAGAAATAATTTGTAGAAATTATTTGTAGAAATACAAATGGCACACATATATGGGAAGATGCTTATTTGTAGAAATACAAATGGCACACATATATGGGAAGATGCTTAACTTCATTCAGTATACAAGAAATGTAAAAGAAAAACTCCACCCAGACTGGCAAAGATCATTTGATAAGGATTTGATAATATACTGTGTATATTACTGATTACTGTATTACACTGAAAATATACTATGTTGTCCACAATCTGAAAAGAAAGGAATACAGTTCCTATGGAAGGCAACTGGAAATTTTTATCAAAATGAGCAAAGCAATTTATCAAAATGAGAAATGCACTTTGACTTGGTAACGCCTTGGTTAATTTATCCCATCGAATCCTCAGCGCATACATCCAAAATAAAGTATGTGTATATATGTGTATATGTATGATTATTCACTGTAGCGTTTTTGTAAGAGCAAAAGCCTGGAACAACCTAAACGTTCATCAATACAGGCTGATTCTATAAAATATGGTACACCCCATAGAATGGAATACAAGGAAGCTACAAAAAAGGAGGAGGATTCACTTTGGGATGATAAAAAAAAGTCCTGGAGAAGGACAGTGTTGATAACTGCACAGTAACATAGACATACTTACTGTCACTGAGCTGTGTACCTGAGCTCAAAAGGATAAATTTTATATTATGTAGATTTTACCACAATTGAAGAAGAGGAAACTCTATGTTTTCTTCCATTTATTTTTTATTTTTTTTTTTAAAGATTTTATTTATTTATCAGGGAGAGAGAGGAAGAGAGAGCTAGCACAGGCATACAGAGTGGCCGGCAGAGGCAGAGGGAGAAGCAGGCTCCCTGCCGAGCAAGGAGCCCGATGTGGGACTCGATCCCAGGACTCTGGGATCATGACCCGAGCCGAAGGCAGCTGCTTAACCAACTGAGCCACCCAGGCGTCCCTCTTCCATTTATTTTTAATGTAATTTCCACCCCCAACGTGGGGCTCAAACTCATGACCCTGAGATCAAAGTCGCACGCTCTACCGACTGAGCCAGCCAGGCATAGGAAAGATCTGTCAAGTGAAGTGCAAAGTACAGAACACTGTATACACCATTTGCACATAAACGTTTGAGTTAAAATAGGGAAATGTGTACATGTTAGCATTCATATCCATAAGATCACTGGAAGGATATACTGATATATTGTCTGTAATAGCAGTGCCGATCGCCTGTCAGAACGGAACTAGATGACAGGCAACAAAGGTCGGAGGATATGTCACTGCTGTTTTTTTTTACTTTGTGAATTTTCAGTGCTGTGACTTTGAATCCCTGTGTTCCCAGTGGGAGCCCTCAACCCAGGATGCTGTGGCATCCAGGCTGTGAGCTACACAGGCCCTTCCCACCTAGAAATGCTGCTTACCAGCCAGGAGCAACGTGTGGGTGTTCTTGTTATCTGGCACTTTGTCTGACCTCTCACAAGGGTGCATTCCCAGGAATTTCACGATATTGCCCACAGCCTCTGTAGGAAGAAATCGTAGCATCATTACGCCACATCTCGTTTCCCCTTTGTGTCATCACCATGCCCCCATCCCCTAAGGCTGCTCTAAGGGGACTTTTTGGCTTATTTATTTATTTTGTAATCTCTACACCCAACATGGGGCTCAAACTCTTGACCCTGAGATCAAGAGTTGCACGCTCTTCCACTGAGCCAGCCAGGTACTCCCCTAAAGGGCTTTTCATAAAATGGCATCCTTCAGATGGCTCTTGACAGGGCCCTGGATCTCTGGGGGCAAAGGCGGCAGGGGTGAAAGGGGAGGATACATTTCAATGGTAGCCAACGATTTTTACCTTCAAGTGTCTTGATGGTAGACAAGGTGAATGTTTCCTCCTTCTCGAACTCATCCCCTACCTCATCCCATGCTGCTTCGAAGTTCAGCTTCATGACCTTCTGGATGTGATCAGCGACAGTGACTTCCAGATCTTCCAGCTGGGGAGATGGAGGTGGAAGTCAGGCACACACCTCCAGGGGAATGAGTTCCTGCTCTGCACACCTCTGCTTTGAACTCACTGCTCATCCCTTTCTGCCACGTATCCAGCAGGTGCTGACTAGGCACTGAGCACCGTGCTTGGCTCTGGGGACATACGATAAACTGGGTATCTGTCCTTCAAGTGCTCACAGCTAAGTGGTGTCCTTTCAATAGAAATGCCCTGACCCAAGTACTCACCTGAGGATGTCAGCTTAGGGATCACATCCCTTCTGAAGCCTTCCTAGAGTCAGTGTCTCAAGGATCCAGAAGGTCTGCCTCCTATGGCTCTATCACTCCTGACTCAGTAAATCCCACCTTCTGTCTCAGCTGTGTTCTCTGAGCCTGACGTATTCTAGACCCTATCTCCATCACAGCTGTGTCCTCCCTGAACATGACATACAGTATTACACTCCACCTTGGACTGACAGCATATAAATGTTCCCCATTTACTCACCCACCCGACCTTCACTGAGCCCCTACTCTTAGGAACGTTTAAGGTGTGCCTAAGTAGGACTCAGCACCCACAGCAGAAGCAATGCCTCAGGGCCAGCTATCCCAAGAAGCTCACTTGCTCCTAGGGCAATTTCTGATCTTAAGGTCACTGCTGGCTCATGGAGGTCCCCTCAACAATGGCTCCAGTGTGATAATGGTGAATATCAGTTGTATTCCACGGTAACTTTTCCTCTGCTTATGAGGAGTTTGAACAATCTGCATCCCCAGGCTGAGTATAACAGTCTGCCCTCAGATGGCACTGAGCCACTGCCCCACGGTCAAACCCCAGAGCGATCCTGCACTCAGCTCCATCCAAGCTCAGAAAACTGGAATTAGAAGTCATCTGAGTGCATGAAAGGACCACTCAACAGATGCAAACCAATCCACCTTCTCTAGAAAACAATTTGACAACACGAGTCAGTCTTAAAGTCGTGCTTATCCTTTGACCCAATTTTTCTACTTCCAGGAATCTAAGGATATATCTAAGGAAATAATCTGAAATGCAGATAAAAATTTGGACCCAAAGGGATACTTAATGCAGCTTTTACAGTGAAATTTGGAAGCCCAAATGCCCAACATTGAGGGAATAAAGGTCAAGTGTGTTATCTCTATATATCAGAGTATTTTTCAAGTCATGAAAAACTTTATGTATGAAGTATTTGTAAACACATGGGAAGACACACTACAGTTTTAAGTGGAAACAGCAAGATACATAATGTCCAGAATGACCTCAGTTATACAACTCCTCCCTACTCCTCCACATAACTCCCAAGGACTATGAGTAATGTTTTCCTGTTTGCTCATACTTGGTTTTTGTATTTTCCAAGTTTTCTTTTTTAAAGCATGTACTCTCTTTAAGTTTTTTAAAAAAATTTTCTTTCAAAAAGCCAAAAATAGCAAGAAAAAGCTTCAAGTCTAGTTGTTAGCTCCTGGAGGGGGTTGCTTTACAGCCTCGGGCACAAAAATGAGTCTCTTGACACCAGCTTCTTACCACATATTCATCTTCATAGCCTTCATCATCGGTCTCCCCAGTGGTGGGGTCACAGTCCTTGACAGTGAACTTCATCATGCAGCTGAATGTGCAGGCCACTGCAGGGAAGAGAGGCTAGGTGGTCAGGACGTCCCTAGTCACTGCAGGGGACAGCTCCTCCGGGTAGGGCAGGTGGCCATGGCCAGTTTCCCAGGCCTCTACTATATTATCAGTAGCAACAACCCCACAAGTAGCCATCCAACCCCACAAATCCGGACAGAAGATACCATCTCGTGGAAGGGAAAAAGAGTCAAGTCATGGGTCTCAGGAGCCCCCTCAGAGGGAAGAGAGAGGAAAAGGAAAGGTGCCACAGGATGGCTAAGCCTGTCCACAAATGTCAACTGTCTGAGGCCTGGAAAAAGATGCTGGTGGGTCCCTTGGAAGGAGTGGAGTTGGGGTGTTTCAGTCTTTGTGCCTTTGTACTCTCATGGTGAAATGAAAGCACTGCTAGTTGAGGACCAGAGAGATCTTGGTCCTGCCTCTTACCAGCCACATGAACTTAGGTGACTCATCCACCCTGAATCTCAATCTTTTCATCTAAGGATAGGAAGAGCAATACTCATCCCCCGAGGTCTTCTATGAGGGTGAAATGCGATGATATATGACAAGTTCCCAGGACTCGGCCTTTCTTCTTCTTCAAAGAGTGAAATCAAGGAGTTGAAGCTCTCATAGAAGACAAATGTCTGGTGCACAACCAGCCCACCCCATCTGGATCCCAAGGGCTCCCACAAGGCCAGGGTGGTTTCTGAAGAGGTGCTCACCGGCTGTAGGGTCCTCCTTGGGCAGTGCGACCAATGTGTAGCAGGTCCCAGGCTGGTTGTAGGGTAGGCTTCGGGCGGGCACGTAACAGAGCACCTCGTAGGCTTCAGTGGGCTCCATCTGCACTGTGACGTTCTCCAAGGTCTGGTCGTTGAGTGTGTTTGTGCAGTCAAACTGGAGCAGGGAGGAGAGGGGTTGCTTAGATGCAGCTCTAGGTCCAAGTGCTGCTGGAGAGGAAGAGCCCAGAGGGCTCACCCCGATTCCTATCCCAGTACGTTTGCACAGTCTCCCTGTCCCCGTGCTGACACAGAGGACCCAGAGAGGTCCTGTGTCAAGGCTACAAGACACATACCAGCTGGTGACAGGACATATCATCATGTTGAGCTCCTGACCAACTCCGTGTGGGACCTTATAAGACCCGTCACACTTGGGACCACTCCCTAGCCTAATGTCCCAGCAGGGCCACAGCCCTCCCTGCTCACCTGGAACACCATGTGGTCAGGGAAGGTGTGTTTGGTGCAGCGGATGACATACTCGGTCTCTGATTCAGTGAGGGCCACAGGCTCAGGAGACGACTTGAAGAGGGGCCCCAGCCCGTGGAACTCTGGCACTGCTGCCAACTGCTCTGAAAGTCACAGGCCACAAGTTCACTCAGCCTTTCAATTCCCAGACCAACTTGTAATGGTTTCTAATAAATGCTCATGGCCAGTTTTCCAGGTCTTTCACCCTACTGAGATGGACAGATATGTATATACAATGACAGGGTACTCACTATTTCCCAAATACACCAATGCATTTTCTCCTCTTGCTAACTTTCCTCAAGTTGTACCACCCACCATGAATACTCTCTTCCCCTCTATCTCACAAAAGACCTCAGTCCCAGGAATCTGACTGGGAGACCCCAATGGCCTAGGCCTAAACCACTTGGAGACTCCTACAACTTTAGAAGCTCAGCAAAGATTCTTAAAAGGAAAACTCTCAAGGTGAGACAAATGATGTCCTAGCCACAGAATCAGGCAAAAGAACAAACTGGTCCTATACATTTGTTAGTTAAGATAAATGGCCAGTAAGGAGAAGTTTCAGATTCAGACTTGCAGAAAACCTTACTTCAGGTGGTCTGTGGGCACTTGGTAAGGCCTATCCTTATACCCCAAAGCCAGGTTCCAGCACTGGGCTGGGTCCTCTGGCCTACAGGCCCCCACCCTGGCCCATCCAGGTGAAGGAGACCTCTGGCAGCAGTCTCCACACGATGTCTGCCTATGATGGCTATGCCTACTGCCCTCTTCTCCATTCTACAGCAGGGGCAGCATTTCTCAAACTACAGTCATGAATCACCCCTGTCAGAATTAGCTGGGGGTGGGGGCTTGTCAAAAAAACTCAGATTCCTGGCCTGTCCTAAATAAGCTCTATCTGAATCTCTGGATTTGGGACTCAGGAATCTGCATTTCTAAGACATTTTCTCAGACGATTCTGAAGCGCACTGATATTTGAAGACCACTGCTCTAAGATTTTTTTTTTAAAGATTTTATTTATTTGACAGACAGAGATCACAAGTAGGCAGAGAGGCAGGCGGGGGGGTGAGGGGGGGAGCAGGTTCCCTGCTGAGCAGAGAGCCCAATGTGGGACTCGATCCCAGGACCCTGGGATCATGACCGGAGCTGAAGGCAGAGGCCTTAACCCACTGAACCACCCAGGCGCCCCCACTGCTCTAAGATTTTTAACTTGTCTTCCCAGTTAAATTGAACTCTGTACGGACAGGAATTGTACCCTGAGGCCAGGGATCTGATATTTTGCCCTGAACTTAGTAGGTACGCAATTCATGTTTCATGGGTAGAGACAGAAAGTAAACATTATTATTATTACTTTGCTTTCTCTTTGTGACTGCTTCAGCCTTCTGCTACCTGAAGGACTGTATCTGAGGAATACCAGGCACTAAGAAGCCCAGAAACAGCCAGCTTTGATTTCAGCAGGCACTTCTGGGCCATCCCGATCATCAGCCACCAGAGTGTTTCTCTATGGGAATTTTATTTCACTGGACACCAAGTTTCAAGACCTGATACTTAACTACCCTGGGGGATTCTGCTAGAAGCTATCAGTTAATACCTCTGAGTTTCCAACTCTTCACCAATAAAATAGGTATAATAATCTCGTTCACAGGATTGTTGTGAAGATAAATGAGGCAATCAAAGTTCCTAGAACTGAACAGGTGATCAATAAATGCTAGGCTTTGAAATACTGTTTAAAGGTGAAATTGATACCCTCTAAGAGACTTAGGAGCCTTCCTTCGAAGATGTGGCAGAATGGTGGCCCCAAGATGTGCATAAGCTAACTCCCAGAACCTGCAAGTACATTCTATCACATGGTAAAAGCGACTTTGGAGATAAGATTAAGTTGGATCTTGAGATGGGCAGATTATCCTGGATTATCTGGTGGACCCAATGTAATGACAAGGATCCTTAAGAGAAGGAGGCGGAAGGCTTAGAGTCAGATTTGAAGAGGCCACCCTGCTGGCTGTGAAGGTGGAGGAAGGGGTCACCAGGAGAGGAATGGAGGAGGCCTCTAGAAACTAGAAAAAGCAAAGACACCATTCTTTTCCAGAGCCTCCAGAGGGAGCTCAGCGCTGCCAACACAGTGGAACCCATTTTGGACTTTGGCCCCCATAACTGTAAGATAATATATACATGTTGTGCTAAGGCTCTAAGTTTGTGGCGATCTGTGGTAACAGTAAGGGGAAAAGTAATACAGAAGGAAAAGTTTTGTGTTAAGAGTGATCCCAGTTAGCTCTGGATCCTAGTTTTGCTGAATCTGAAAGATGAGAGAAGACAAGATTCTTGAATGGAATGGAATGGGGGGAGGATTTAATTTAATTCAACAATTGGGAACTTACTGTGAGGAAGAAAGGCACTGTGCTAAAAGCTATGATAGAGCATATAAAGGACAGAACCTGTGAAGAACCAGACAGAACTAGTTAAGAGAAGACAGAAGAGCTGGAGTAGAAGTGATGAGCATTGGAGACCCTTCAAGAAGGAAGAGGGGTATGTGTTAGTCCTGGAAGGTGGAAATTTAGTAGATTATATGGTCTGGCAGTTGGACACACAGCCTCTGCCCTTAAAAAGATACAAGACCGCAGGGATAGATAAATACCTAAACAAAACTTTCCCAGACAACGTGGACTGAATGCCTCTGGAAACCAAGAAAAAGCACTAGGGTCTTCGGACCCCAGCTATACTGAATCTGACATTCAGTAGCCTGAGGCTGGCTCTAGGGACCTGAGCCCTCAGAACCGAGGCTGAGTGGCAGCTCTGAGTCAGGCTGATGTGAATCTTAATTCCAACCCCTCTACTTTCTTGCTGTGCAACCTCAGCTATTTCACTTTCTCTGAACTTCCAGTTCCTCCAATACCAAATGGACCCGCTAACTTCCACCTGAGGGTCAAATGTACTGTCTAAAGAACTCTCAGGGCCCAGCACTCGAGTAAGAACTGCTGCTAAGGGGCGCCTGGGTGGCTCAGTCAGTTAAGCATCTGCCTTCAGCTCAGCGTCCTGGGATCAAGCCCCACATCAGGCTCCCTGCTCAGCAGGGAGTCTGCTACTCTCTCTCCCTCTGCTCCTCCCCGCTGCTCATGCTCACTCTCTCTCAAATGAATAAATAAAATCTTAAAAAAAAAAGTAAGAACTGTTGTTGATTGAGTCTCTTCTAATTCCTCTGAGGACAGCAACTACCCTAAAGCTGAGGAGACCAAGCCCAGGTCCCAAGAGCCCCCCCAAGCACTGCTACTCACCCTGGAAGATCTCTTGCCGGGTGGCTGCCACTTTCTCAGGCTGCTTGGTGGTTGTGATGGGGGTACTTTCTGCAGAAGCAAACATACGCGGTGACCAACAACTCCAGTAATGGGACAGTGCAGTGTTGACCACAGAGCTGTTCCTTAGGGATTATAACTTCCAACCCCGCTGAGAGCGTGAACATGTGAGAGTACAGAACATGTGAGAAAGAGAGTGAGTGTTCACGTGCCTGTGTCTCCGTTTCCTGGAGCCAGACGGAGAAAGGATTATCCCATCCTCTTGGTACAAGCTCCCCTATCCTGCCTAGGTTTAGTGGCTTCATGGCCCATGCAGACCCTCCAACAGAGGCCTGGACCTGAAGGCCTCCGAAAGCACAGGTATCACGTACCTGTTCTCTGTTCTGCCATTGGCGCGGTCGCCAGGGGCACAGACTTGAGGTCAAAAGGTTTTTCTGATGGTTCTAGAGTGTACTGTTGCAGGGCTCTCTCCAGACCAGGGATGGAAACAGTCAGACCTAGAAGCCAGTACGAGAGAGACACTGTCTGAACACAAGACAGAAGGAGCACCCAGAATCCCCAACAAAAGACTGAGGCCCTGGGGTCTAGGTCGCGTGATCCTAGACCACTGAGAAAACCACTTAACCCTCTGGGCCTCCACTTTTTCATCTATATCTTCCTTCTCACAGCTGGTATGGGGATAAATGTATGTAAAAGAGTGACTTACAGAGAACAGAGTATTCTGCAAAGAGAGGTTTTTTATTAATGACTAGTGTTTCAATTCACCGAGCCGTTTCCACCCACACTGGTGTGAACCACAAGATTCTAGGTCTTCTGAGGTTACGGTGATGCCACGAAGTTGCCATGAGAGTCTAGCCACAAGTGTCTTGCCTCAAACTTCCCCTCCTCAGGGAGGGTGCGCCTGCTCCGGAGTGGTGAGAAGGGCCACAGCCCTGGGACAAGGGCCAAGTCAAAGACAGCCAGTGAGACTCACCATTTAGGATATAGCCTGCATTGAGGGCCTTCTGCTTCTGCTCCAGGACATTGAGATAGAAGGTGGCTCGGTCCCTTACTTCATTGTCATCGTCCATCACACACCTGCAGCCAGAACACACAGAACTCCTGACTGGGGCCCTCAAGGGTGGCGGGAGGGATGCTGCAGGGCTTCCTCAGAGGGTAGTCAGAGGAACCAAGTTTCTTAAAGCTCAGTTCCCAGATGTGAGATCCGGGCATCAAACGCACAGAAAAGCCCATGATATTCTAACTAACTACATAAGGGGTGGCCACATTCATATTCCCTGGGTCCTCTCACTAAAGTCCACCTACTGAAGGAGGCAATCTTCTATATCCAGTGGCATGTCAAAAAAAGAATTTAATATGACCCAACAATTCTCCTCCTGGGCGTATCTTCATGAGAAGAGATGACACAGGTCACACAAAAACTTGGGTATGAATGTTCACAACAGCATTATTTGCAAGAGCCAAAAAGTGGAAACATCCCAATGTCTGTCAATTGGTGAATAGCTAAAATGTGGTCTACCCGTACAATGAATTCTTTGGCCATAAAAAGGAATGAAGTACTGGGACATATTACAGGATGGATGAACCCTGAAAGGAACATCGTGAAGAAGCCGAACACATGAAAAGCCACAGATTATGAATGCATTCCTATGAAATAACCAGTAAGGGCAAATCCGTAAAGATAGAAAGTAGATTAGTGGTTGTCTAGGGCTAGGTGGGGAAATGCTGGGGGAGAAGTGAGGGCAAAGTGACTAGTAATGGATATAGAGTTTCTCTTTCTAACTCCACTCTCACCAGCTAACCAGCAAAAGAGCCAAGGAGGCACAGCTGAAAACAGCCTCATCAGACCTCATACATTGCAAAAAAACCCCACAGGAACCAAGGAGTCTTAGTGCTGGGAACACATACCACAGTGAGAAAACTGCCCTAGCCCAACAGACATTTACTCTGCTCTGTAAGCACCAGGGATCTAGGGTTTCTATTAGGGAAGATAACAGTGTTTCAAACTGGGGTGCCTGGCTGGCTCAGTGGTTAAGTGGCTACCTTTGGCTCAGGTCATGATCTTGGGGTCCTGGGATTGAGCCGTGCCTGGGGCTCCCTGCTGGGCAGGGGGGCCTGCTTCTCCCTCTCCTCCCCACTTGTGCTCTCTCTCTCGCTCTCTCTCTTTCTCTCTCTGTCAAATAAATAAGATCTTTTTTTTTTAAGATTTTATTTATTTATTTGACAGAGAGATCACAAGTAGGCAGAGAGGCAGGCAGAGAGAGGGGGAACCGAGGTCTCTACTGAGCAGAGAGCCCAACGCGGGGCTCGATCCCAGGACCCTGAGATCATGACCTGGGCCGAAGGCAGAGGCTTAACCCACTGAGCCACCCAGGCGCCCCATAAATAAGATCTTTAAAAAAAAAATTTTTTTTTTTTTTGGTGGGCAGCAAAGTTTACCGAGTGACAGTTAACTGAGTGAGACTACAAAGCTCCCGAAGAGGGTGGGGATCGGAGAGGGTTACCTTAAAAAAAAAGAAGTCTTAAACTTATATTATGGTGATGATTACACAGCTCTGGGAATATACTAACACCATCACATTATACATCTTAAATTGGTGAACTTTATGGCTTGCAAAATATATGTCAGTAAAGCTATTTTAAAGAAAGAAAATAACTTAAAAAAAAAAAAAAAGAGGGGTGCCTGAGTGGCTCAGTGGGTTAAGCCTCTGTCTTCGGCCCAGGTCATGATCTCAGGGTCCTGGGATTGAGGCCCACATCGGGCTCTCTGCTCAGCAGGGAGCCTGCTTCCCCACCTCTCTCTGCTTGCCTCTCTGCCTACTTGTGATCTTTCTCTCGGTCAAATAAATAAATAAAATCTTAAAAAAAAAAAAAGAAAGAAAGAAAGAAAAACTCAACAGTGGTCACAGAATTTTTACGATACTGTTTTTTCACGCTTTTCTGTCCTATTTTTTTTTCCCCTACAATCCAAAGTTGTGTAACTTCTCTCCCTTGGGGAACACGGTCATCCCTCAAGGAACTCTGGCTCAGACTCACCTCTTAAGCAACACCAAGATACTGGGTAACATCTCTTCATTCTGGGCTCCAAACTTGGCCAGAGCACTCACAGCACCTGTATTTATGAAGCAAATAGGATTTACCCAATGTATCTGACAGCTCATAGTTTGGATACTTTCAGTGCTTAGAATGGGTTTTTGAGCAGAAGAGCCCCAGAGCCAAGCGGTCTCTAGTGTATAGGCCCAAACCTGCCATGAATGCAATGAGTGGCTCTGTGTGGACTTCCATTGGGCCTCAACTCCCTCATCCGTTTCAGGGAGAAGGCAGCCCCATCTTTAGGTTCCACAAGCAATTTCAGCATTGACTATGATGAGGCCACAGAAGCTAGCCATACACAGGCTGCTCAGCTTGTGTATCCAAATGGCCTCAACTCACAGTTATGAGCCTCTGGATTAATATAAATGAAAAAATGAACTATTATTTATGAATATTAACTGCTGAAATAAGAAAAATCTGCCCAGTGGGGGCATGAGAAGAAAAGGAAATAAAATTTAAAATAAAATTAAGAATATGATGGTTACACATTGAATTGTACACTCAATTCACACTCAGAGTATACATTTTGGGGAGCCTGGGTGGTTCAGCTGGTTAAGCATCCATCTCTTAATTTTGGCTCAGATCATGATCTCAGGGTTGTGAGATGGAGCCCTGCCTTAGGCTCTGCACTGAGTATTGAGCCTGCTTAAGTCTCTCTTTCTCCTTCTGCTCCCCCAACCTTTTTAAAATTTTTAATTAGACTTTATTTATTTGTCAGAGAGAGCAAGAGAGCACAAGCAGGAGGAGGGGCAGGCAGAGGAAGAAGGAGGCACCCTGCTGAGCAAGGAGCCTGATGGGGGACTCCATCCCAAGACTCTGGAATCATGACCTGAGCCAAAAGCAGACACTTAACCAACTGAACCACCCAGGCATCCCATGCTCCCTCTCTTAAAGGAGGAAAAAAATAATAATAAAATGAAAAAAAAAAAGAGTGAATTTTCCAATATGTGAATGATATCTCAATAAAGCTACCATTAAAAAAAAAAAAAAAAAAGCTAACCAAAACAAAACAAAACCCAAAAAACAAGCAAGAAAGAAAAGAAAGTTAAAAACCATAAGTCAGTAACAAAATCAGGGAGCTAAAGAGTCATTCAACTGAGTGACACCCAAGCATCTATGGTCCTTCCCACAATGTTAGAACTCAATGAGCTTGTGAGGCAAGAACACAGAGTGTCCATGGGCTGGGGCTCAGCTCCCTTTGGCAGGCCACCTGCTCAAGCAGCAGCTAAGAGCCCCTGTTCAGCCCTGGCTCAGACCCACCTGCCCGGACCTCCTCGTGCTCCAAGACCACGCGATTATAAATGAAGCGGATGTACTTGGAGGGGTTGTTGGTCTTGGGCCCCTCTTGGCCTAGAAGATGCAGGATGCGGGTGGCCAGCACGGTGAACTCGCAGTCCTCGATGAATTCGCACAGGTGTGACAGCCCGGTCTCCTTACTCTCTGTGTTCTCCTCAATGATGCTGATGATGCAGTCCACGATGGCCCGCTTGTACTCAAAGCCACCCTGCAGCAGGAAGGGCTGAGCTGAGCAAGGAGGCTGCTCTTTCCAGAAATGAGCTGTAAGTCCCAGCACCTAACTGGGACCAGGAACAGCAGTCCAAACACAGACCTTGGAGGCAAGGGATCTGGCTCTCGGGGCCTCTATCTTACTTTTTGTGTAAAACATAAGGTGTGGACTGAATGCTCACTAGGGTCCTTCCAGATCTAATAGTAGATAGTTTAATAGACACATTTTGGATTTCACTTTCCTTCCCAACTTTGAAGTAAAAGGCAGACTGGGTGGTACAAATGCTATGGAAAATAGTAGAGGGATTCCTCAGAAAATTTTAGAAAACAGAATAACCATATGATCTGGCACTTCTGCTTCTGGGTATATACTCAAATAGAAAGCAGGGTCTTGAAAAGAGTTTTAAAACACCCACATTCATAACCTCATTATTCATAATCGGCAGAAGGTGGAAGCAATCAGTGTCCATCAACAGATGAATGGATGAACAAAATGAAGTCTATCCATAACATGGACTATTCAGCCATAAAAGGAAGGAAATTCTCATATGTCCTACAACACAGATGAAACTCAGCAACATTTATACCGAGTGAAATAAGCCAGTCACAAAAAAACAAATACTGCATGATTCTACTTCCATGAAATATCTAGAGTATCAAACTTAGAGAGACAAAAAGAAAGGTGGTTTCTGGAGACAGACAACAGGCAGAGGGAAATAGAAAGTAATTGTTTAATAGGCACAGAATTTCAGTTTTACGAGATGAAAAGTTCTGGGTATTAGCTCTATGACAATGTGAATATATTTAACTATATTGAACTAGACACTTAAAAGGTTAGGATGGTAAATTTTATGTTATGTGTATTTTACCACAATTGAAAAACAAGAAACAAAAACAAAAAAACCCAAACAGAATGGGTCAGCAGAGAGCCAGAAGACCCCAGAACCAAATCTGTGCTCTGCAACTTACAGACCCTAATGATAGAGGTGGCGACTGAGGTGCCCACAGGTGCCAGGCATGTAATCTGGCAATGGAAGGGGAGTGGTTGGGAGGGGTGAGGCACTGCACAGTGCTTGTCACACCTAAAGAGGGAAATCACCACTCAACCCAGTGTTGCCAGATCTTCCAAATTTTGTAGGAAAAACTATAAAATCCGTTGTGCTGGCATTGGTGGCTCTTTTCCTGATTTGCAAATAATGGCCACTAACTGGTCACCTGGGTGGCTCAGTTGGTTAAGCGATTGCCTTCGGCTCAGGTCATGATCCTGGAGTCCCAGGGTCGAGTTCCACATCAGGCTTCCTGCTCAGCAGGGAGTCTGCTTCTCCGTCTGACCCTCCTCCTCCTCGTGCTTTCTTTCTCAAATAAATAAAATCTTTTTTTTTTTTAAATAATGAACACTAACTTGAAATAAAAAAAAAAGATTTTTATTTATTTGACAGAGAGAGAGAGGTCACAAGTAGGCAGAGAGGCAGGCAGAGAGAGAAGAGGAAGCAGGCTCTCCGCTGAGCAGATAGCCCGATGTAGGGCTCGATCCCAGGACCCTGCGATCATGACCTGAGCCAAAGGCAGAGGCTTAACTTACTGACTCACCCAGGCGCCCCTAACTTGAAATGTTTAAAACTTTGTACAATCACAGTACAACTTGGCTGTGGGTCCAATCTGGCCTGTTTGCAGATTAGTTTGTGTTACGGCCGTGAGTTACCTTCCTTGCCAAACCTCAGGCACCTCCATAGTAAGGACCATCATCAGTGTACTTACTTGCCAGGTTATTGTGAAGGGTAAGTCAGATGCTATTTGTTTTTTGGTTTTTTGTGTGTTTTTTTAATTTTTTTTTATTTTTTTTTTTAAAGATTTTATTTATTTATTTGACAGAGAGAGATCACAAGTAGATGGAGAGGCAGGCAGAGAGAGAGAGAGAGAGGGAAGCAGGCTCCCTGCTGAGCAGAGAGCCCGATGCGGGACTCGATCCCAGGACCCCGAGATCATGACCTGAGCCGAAGGCAGCGGCTTAACCCACTGAGCCACCCAGGCGCCCTTGTGTGTTTTTTTTAAAGATTTTATTTATTTATTTGACAGATGGAAATCACAGAGAACCAGGCAGAGAGAGAGTGGAGGAAGCAGGTTCCCTGCTGAGCAGAGAGCCCGATGCGGGGCTCGATCCCAGGACCCCGGGATCATAACCTGAGCTGAAGGCAGAGGCCTTAACCCACTGAGCCACCCAGATGCCCCTCAGACGCTATTTGTACACCACTGAACTTCAGTGAGTAGGCACACCATAAACCTTCAAACGCTATTTTCAGTATCAGTTTTACAAGCCAGCCAAGCAGCACGGGGGCAGCAAGAAGCTCAGAGCAACTTCAATGAAGCTTTGTGGGCAGCTGCTCTGACTAGAGAATGATACGCCCCTGGGCATGAGCAACAGGCCCATTTCTAGAAGACAAGGTCCTAGGGTCTGACTGTTGGAACTCTAAAGAGTGAAGGTCTTACACTTAACTGATATTTGGAACCATGAATTTTTCTTGGAGGAAAGGAGGTCTGGGAGAAAACCATGGAGTCTGGCCAGGTGACCCTAGGCAGGTCACTTCACCCCCTGATTTTTAAAGGGGGAAAATGATGTCTGTTGACAAGGCCTGTTATGAGGATCACAAGATTGTATACACTCTGTAATGTCTCCAAAGTGCTGGACCCATTAGCTGAGGGTTCCCTCCCTAAGTATTAGTGCCCTCCTCCTCTCTAATATCTCAGGAGCCCCAAAGATACCCCAGGCAAGGACTCCTCACCTGCCTTGGTCCAAGGGCCCCTCTGGGCTGGGCCAAAGGGGCACCAGATACCTGGGGACCAAATCTACCCTAAAACCCTTTGCTTCTGGTCCTCTGAATAAACTGGTTTTGTTGAGACGCCCAAGGAAGGCAGTGTACGTGAGTCACTAATTCACATCAGAAGCAGAAACACAACGCAGCGTCACATTATGAGCATCAGTTTCTGAAGAATCCAACCCTGGTGCTCCTGGAATGGCCCAGACAATTTCTGTACTAGACACCAGTGAAGAACGCAGGTTTCCCTGAGTGTGGCATAAGCATCACCACAGGGTATCTGTTGCTCTTTAAAGCTACTGCTGCATCACTGGTTATTACTGTAATTACTGGGAACGGGGGAATGTTTACACTGTGGTCCAAGAGGAGCAGAAAGGGCCGCAGGCATCAGGAAATCCACCTGGTTAATGCGTTGATCTGGTACCCCCCAAGAAGAGGACCTTGGCTCCAAATTGAGCATGGAGCTAGCGCCAGGTCACTCCCTGCATGAGGGGAGCCGGCATGCCCCAAATGCCTGCTCTTACCTCTTCCCGTAGCATGGTGAACAGGAAGTTCATGAGCACAGCGTGTTTACGAGGATACTTCTGACACAGGGCACTGATGGCCTGGACTACCACCACCTGAGTCAAACAGACATGTGTGAGCAGCAGCCCTCATGATTGCTAAGCCCCCTAAGGTCAAGTTACTTAGTTCACTAAGTGCCAACTCCTTCTTTAGGCCCAGCCAGGCCCTGGACCTAGAGGGCAAGGAGAGGGGAACTCCACCTCTACCCTCAGGGAGCACCTAATCCCTGAGCCCATCTAAGTAGGATGGCATGCACACCAGTCCCAACAGCCCCAAATCCAGACTCCAGGTCCCCTACACGCTGCTTGCCTCAGACCTCACGCTAAGTCCGCAGGCCCCTCTCTCCGTCCCACCTGTCCTGCTTCTCTTCCTACCTCCACCCCCATGATCTCACCCATTGGCTGTTCTGGCTCCTTGCTGGGTACTCTGGCCATGGCCTTCTCCTTTTTGCACACAGTCGCTTGAGCAGTCCTTCCCCCTCCCGTGGATTTACCCACTTCTATGCCGCTCACTCCCCAACCTCTGTCTGTTGTCTGAGCTCAAGGCCAGTGTTTCCAAATGTTCACCAGGGAACTTCACCCGCTGGCACCTCAAGTTCAGCATGTGTGCTGTCACCACCATGACCTTCTTGCTCCTCTCACCTAGGACCTGACTCTCCCTCCTTCCCCAAACTGATCAACAGCACTGCCATCAGCCCATACCAGAAAACGAGAAATCGCTGACATTTGCTCCCTCGGTCCTCACTCTGTGCCCTGCCAACCAGCCTCCCAAAGGAACAATACGGACAAAGCCCCTGAGGCAGGCTGTGCACATCTCCTAAGGCAGAGCCCTCTGCAGGGCGACATGCCACCCCGTCTGCCGCGTCCTTAAGCCTCACCAGCCCCCAGGTCAATCCTGGCCGTGGGGAGCAGGCCCACAGTATCTTCCTCACCCTGGGGGCAGTGGGTGTTCCGGGCATGCCCAGGTACCTTAAACTCATCCGAGATCTCTGACATGAAGGATGAGATCTGCTTCATGAGGCGGTCGATGCTGCTCTCACTGCCAGTCTTGAGGAGCGTGGTGATAGCCAGCGTGGCGATGCTGCGGTTTGAGTCTGTCACCAGGTTCTCCAGGTCCAGATTGCAGGCTGTCACCGCGGACGGGTGCTTCATGGCCACCTGTTTGGGAGGACAGACAGAGACAAAAAGGGACTCCTGTTATTCCTCTGGATGGCTCTGGCCAGGTCAGAGGTCCTTCAGGTGAGCCCCTCTCACCATGAGGTAGAAAGCAACTGTGACCAGCACACACCTTTTGCCATGAAACATCTCCAGCTGGATCAGGCCACCTCCTTGACCCTCTCAAAAGGCCAGAACCCCCATTCTGCCCACCCCTAAACCCTTACCTTATTGAGGGTGCGGACAGCAGCGTAGCGGAGAGCGGCTTTAGGTGAGCTGCAGAAAAGCTGGAGCACTGTGGGGAGACAGACACCACGTGCCAGGCTGCCCTCACTGCCCAGCAGCTGGGAAAGCCCAGGCCTCCCGAGGAAGGGTACGGAGGTACACAAGGGCTAGGAGACTGTTCAGACAGAAACCCTGGGCTCACTTCCCTGCTGGCACCCTCACCACAACCAAGGGAGAGAGCTCATGAGCACAGAAGCTTTAATGTGCTCATGAGAGCCGGTGGGTGTCATGAGTGATGATGGCTGCTACTTCCTGAGCCCCTCTGTGCCAGGCATTATGCTAAGGAGTTGCCGTGCCTTGTCTTGCTGATCTCTCACCACCCCACAAAGCAGCTCTTACTATCATCCCCGTTTAACAGATACGGAGACTGAGGCACACAGGTGCAAAGCTACTAAACTCACTCGAGACTAGATGCCAGGAAATGGCAGGAACCAGGACTGAAATTCAGGACTGCCCGCACTTGAAATCTGGGCCCTTTACCCTTGCAAAGTGGAACTGCACTCCTCTCTCCTGGGCATGTACAGAAACCAGAATTACCTCAGTCCTGGCTTCACCAACTGCTCTGGTTCCTATCCTATGTGGTTGTATGTCAGGCAGTACACCCCTCCCTGTGCCTTGGCTGTCAGGAAGCCAGGACTCCAACCCAGACTATTGGGCTCCGGCTTCCAGGCTGATTAACCCCTCTGAATTGCCTTCTTCTTTGTCTGCGACAGCTTGGCCCCTGGAAGCATGTACTGGTTTTCTCAATCTCAGGTTCTTCCACCAGGCCCCCTTGCCATGGCTAGCCAGCCTAACAGAGCCCCAGGCTCTTTAATGAATAGTGAGATGGAACTAAAAGTACCCTATCCCCAGACATAATGCACGTGAGAGAGCCTGGAACAGTGCCTGGCACTGAACATGTACTTACTAGATTCCAGATCCTTTTCTTAAAAAGGATCTTTACTATGCCGGGGCCTATTAGTGGGCTTTTTCTTTGTTTCCCCCAACCCTCAGCCTAAGGCCTCATTCCCGGCAGGTGCTAACACGTGGGGGCGAAGGGAGGGCTATAACCTGACACGGCCGGGGCCAGCTCTTTGGCACTGCAGCCTGGCAAATTGACGATGGCCGAGGCGGCTTCGTATACCACCATCTCATGCTTGTTGCGCAGACAGCTCTCAATGAAATCGAAGAGCGGGCTGTCCCGGCTACAAAAGAACAGGGGTGGCAAGAAGTTGGGGATGGCCCAGCACTGAACAAGGCATCACCTAGCCAGGGGAGACAAGAGACATTACCTGCCGTCCTCCTCCTCCAGCTGCTTGCTGGCCACCCGGATCATCATGCAGTAGGCAAAGGGAGACTTGAGGCCGTGCCGGGTGAACTTGCTGATCATCTTATTGACAGCTAGGCGGTCGTTCTTACGCACATGGTACAGGAGCCCCAGAGCATGGTACTAGAGACAGGGGATCACGGCAGAGCACAGGCATGTGAAGCTCAGGTCTACTGGCTGTGTGGCCCTGGGCAGGCCACTTCATCTCTCTGGGCTTCAGCCTTCTCATTTCTAAGGTGGGCATCACAGCAGCTACCTCAGCGTGGCTGTGACAATTTCCCCAGGTGCTCTATACAGATGGCCTCTGGCACAATGCTCAACAAACCATGTGGATGTACCTGTAGTCTAGCTCCTGCCTCTGATGTTGGCAAGGGTCCCAATGGGCACCAGGAGTACGGATATGGAGGGGACAACAGATGCCAAAGAGATGAAAGAATGGGGTGCAGTATTTTTCAATAAGAAAGAGAAAGTGGGAGCCAGGTCCCAAGCATGGACACGTGCGGTAAGGGTGTTGTGCGGCACACCTCCCATGAGGCCTTGTGGCATTAAACCTTATGACACCCCTGAAGGTAGGTATCTGTAGTCCCACTGACTTGCCCCAGGACTCATGGCCAGACTGGCAAAGCTAAGTCTGCAGTGCCCAAAGTCAAGGGATTTCCCTTTCTGGGGATGTAAGGTGTATAGAGTTATTTCCTATCCCCCTGCTCTTTGTTTCTTTACGAGGGTGGTGTTCAAAGGCTAAGTCATGGAACCATGGGTGTCTTGTATGAAAGAACCTTCTCTGACCCTGGTAAGTATTTTGAGGGCCACAGCTGGCTCTGAAGAGGAGAGGCAGCACAAGGGATGAGGAGAAAGAAGAGATAAATACACGGGGAGCACCTACAGGTATGCATTCAGCAGATGCAGGTTTGTTTTTTCGTTTGTTTTTTGTTTTAAGGTTTTATTTATTTGAGAGAGAAAGAGAGGGAGAGGGAGCACAACAGGGGTAGGGGCAGAGGGAGAAGCTTACTCCCTGCTGAGCAGAGAGCTTGATTTGAGGCTTGATCCCAGGCTCTGGGATCGTGACCCAAGCAGAAGGCAAATGCCTAACCCCACAGGTCAGAGTTCTAGATGCTGTCTCATATTATCCTCACAGCTTTGTGAGGGAGAAACTTTCATTCCCATTTTACAGACAAGGAAGCTGAGACTCACAGAGGTAAAAGGAATTCCTCGCCCAAAGTCACTGAGGAAGAGTTAAGTAGTTGAAAGCCCCACCAAGGTATTTACATGCATCACTAACAAAGCCAGCTTGGCAAAGGCTGTCTGCCTGCCTGGGCCGAGTCTGCTACCTCCCATACCCTAAAACACCACTCAGCTGGTTATCAAATACTTGAATATTTCAGTCCCAGTGGGTAAGCAGCCTCTAACTTCCATCTTCCCAAGTGGTGCCCTGGATTCTCTCCCCAAACTCCCAAATCTCCCCCCAGTCCAATGACAAAAGATTAAAGCCTGCTCCTGCTAGGGACCACCAGGATCTCCATGGTGAGCGTCCATTCTGACCAGCTAGTGCCACACCATCTGCCTAAGAACTGTAAATATCATTGCTCTGCTCACACCTCACCTGGACCATGATGTTGTCGCTGGATGCCGCCTCCTGGGCCTCATTCACCCAGCGCTTGACCACATCAAAGCTGCACTTCAGCAGGTGCTATGGGAACAGAGCACATTAAGAAGCAGGCAGGCAGGACCCAGTGCTGTCATACCTCCTGGCCCCAGTTCACAGTTCAGTCCAGCTCTGGATCCTCCCTCAGACATAGCCCAGAGCCTCCTCGTTGCGCTGGTTCTGTGAGATGGTGCACAAGGAGAGCTCCTACCCTCACTCTCTGCACCGGTGGCAGATCTCCCACCAGACCCAAATTCCAACAATCGGTCATCCCAAAGGATAGGTCCCAAGAGGTCCCTAGTATGCCTCACTAAGAAAGTTGGTGGGACTCTCAGATCTGGGGATACAGAAACACTTTTTTTCCTACTGAAAAGAAACTCTGGTATTTCCTTTGTTTCCCAATCTGCCACCCAGCCCCGGCAGGGTCCCCAGCTACACACCAGAGAAGACACCAGGGCAGAGCTGGAGACACTGGGCACCTTGTCCACGATGGCCTGTTTCATGTAGCGCTCAATAGCCTGCAGCATGGTGCTCTGTGGGGACAACGAGTGAGGTGGGGAGGGGACTCAATCAATCCTCGGTGACCATCAGAAGCGCAGGTGATGGGTGGGAAGAGTGAGGGCAAGGAGGAGGCACACCTGTTTCTGGTGTTCTTGTGCCCCGCCCGCACCCCCACATAGCCTGGCTCAGTGAGATGCAGGACAACCTAATGCATGCGAAGGAAGATCATGATTGAGTCTTGCCAAGAAGCAGGGAAGGAGAATGGCTGCTTGGTGGGGACAGGGGACTCACATCAGTAATCTGGCAGAGGGCACGCACAGCCGGGCCCCGGTAGTTGTCTTCTTTCCCAGTCATGTCCTTTGTCAGGCTGTGGGAGGGGAAGGCATCATCTACACACAGAAGATTGGCTGGCCCTTCCTAAGCACATGTCCCACCCATTTGTCCCCAGCTCTGGTCACCACGTTTGCCTGAACTACTGTACGAGTCTCCTAACTAGCACTCTCACTGTATTCTTAGTCCTTCCTGGTCAAAAGCCACACGGCAACAAGGAGATATTTATAAAACTCAAAACTGATGGGGCACCTGGGTAGCTCAGTTGCCTTTGGCTCAAGTCATGACCCTGGAGTCCCAGGATCGAGTCCCACATCGGGCTCCCTGCTCAGTGGGGAGTCTGCTTCTCCCTCTGACCTTTCCCCTCTCATGCTCTCTCTCTTAAATAAATAAAGTCTCTTAAAATAAAACAAAACAGGGGCGCCTGGGTGGCTCAGTGGGTTAAAGCCTCTGCCTTTGGCCCCGGTCATTATCCCGGAGTCCTGGGATGGAGCCCTGTGTTGGGCTCTCTGCTCTGCGGGGAGCCTGCTTTCTCCTCTCTCTCTGTCTGCCTCTCTGCCTACTTGTGATCTCTGTCAAATAAATAAATGAAATCTTTAAAAAAAAAAAAACAAAACAAAACTTGAAACTGACCAGGTCACTCTCTGGCTTGGATTAAAACATTCCCAAATCTTCCTATTGCCCATTACCATCAAGTATAAACTCCTTGACGAGAAGTCCCCAAACAGGCCATACTCTCTCTTCTCCAGGCCTTTGTGTATGCTATTCCCTCAGCATGGAGCACTCCTGACCCCCTCCACCTCTATCCTGCTATCTATCTATCTAGATTTCTTTTTTTTTTCCTTCAAGATTTTGTTTACTTGGGAGAGACCTCAAGCGTGAGAGATAGCATGGGCGGGGAGGGGCAGAGGGAGAGGAAGAACCAGGCTCCCTGAGTAGCAGGGAGACCAATGCAGGGCTTGTTCCCAGGACACTGGGTTCATGACCTGAGCTGAAGGCAGGTGCCTAACTGACTGAACCACCCAGGCGCCCTTATCTCCCTCCCTCCCTCCCTTCCTTTTTTAATAAGAATTTTTGGAAGAGATTCATTCTCAGCAGCGACTTTCTTTCTTTTGGAAAACTATGGAACGCTTCACAAATGTGCCTGCCTTCCTTGAGAAGGGGCCATGCTAATCTTCTTTGTATTCCAATTTTAGTATAGTGCTGCCAAAGCTAGCACCGTCCTGCTTGTTCTTCCCCATCCTTCAGGACTTTACTCAGACAGGTCTAGGAGGCCTTTCCTGATCCAGATTCAAGGTGGATATCCTTCTGGTCTGTTCTCACAGTCTATCACACTTCCCATGGTCAACTATTATATCTTAACGCCTGTCTGCCTATCTATTTCTCTGTCAATTCTGGGGCTGCAGAGCTCATGTCGGTCTCATTTGCTGCCATATTCCCAGAGCTACACACAGGGACTGGTGGACATTCAGTAAATATTTCCTAAACGAATCTACGACATCTCCCCCAACCCTCACAGTGTGGCAAGAATGAGAGAACTGAGCCCTAGCTCTTAAGGAGAGGGATTATATTTTAGTTGTATCTGTTCCCTGAAAAATTCATTGTGAAGCAGAAACCAGTACTTGGTAAGTGAGCCTGTCCATATACCCCCTGCATTCTCTATGTCTATTTCTCTTGTGTTCTCTCTTGGTACTCACTAAAGTCTTTGTGAAAGTTCCAGGCTGGCTCAGTTGACTGAGAGAAAATCAAGGCAAGGAAGGATGTGTGCCAAGGTAAGTCCAGAGAATTAAAAGGGAAACTGTATACTTTAGAGGCTGCCATGGGGTGGGCAGCAGTAACTGAAAGATGAGGGAGACAAAAGAGGAAAGGGTACCTGGCATGATGTCAAACAAAAGTCTCTTTGCTGACACACATGAGAAAAAACGGCCTCTGTGGCAATGGCATCCATCAGAGGAGCCATCCATAGACCCAAGACTCACCTGCTGGTGACGATAATAACATCCTCAGCGATGCAAGACATCTCCTTGATGGTCAAGTAGCACATCCGACGGAGTGTGGGCTGGTTAAGAAATAGGAAAAGCCCTGTGACGCCCAGCTCAGCATGAGGACCAAGGTTAGGAAAACTCCAATCCACACAGAGGTAGACAATACTGACTGAGGGCACTTACATCATTGGACTGAAAGAGCTTGGTCATGGCAAAGAAGGCCTCGGTTGCTTCAGTGGTCCCTAGGTGCTCCCCCTGTTTTAATAAAAAAAGAAGTGCCAGCCCCTCTGGGAGAGGGAGGCCAGAAGGCTCTTTCTGCCAGATCAGCCCAGGCCAAATCCCCAGACCCAGCAGAGGCTCTATCAAGGGCAACACACCAGAGTTAGACACTGAGGAGACCCAGAGCTTGATGACAACCACACAGAGCTGTCAAAAACCCTAAGCTACCTGATTTAGCACCCCTCCAATAACCCCCAGCACCATTTTTCCCACCCCCAAGCTCATCGTCTTACTGGTTTATGAGGTAAAGGATCTTGGTGAGGATGTGGGCACATTTTCGAGGGTTGATGGGAGTTTCATTAAATACACGGGCCTAAGAAGCAGCAACCAAAAACATTACCTTCTAGCCCAGTTTATTTCCCTTCCACTGACTGCCCTCAAGCACATTCAAGATCTGAGAAGTTTCAGGGTAAATAAATACATTTGCCTGAATAAGCTTATTTTCATAAGCGAACAGTTTATTTTGCTTTTTCTTTAATTCATCTATTAACAATTCCTCAAATATTCCCTAAATATTAGTTTGGGATATGTTGACTTACTAACAGATACTCAGTAGTAAATACTTGTTAACTAGAAGCAAAAAACAACAACAACAAATGCAAACGTCATGAAGTCTCTCCAGGAATGAAGCTTTCCTGTCTTTCCAGGAACAGGTTTTCTCCCTTACTGTTTTTTATTTTATTATTTATTTAGTTTTAAGGATTGTATTTATTTATTTGACAGAGAGCTAGTAAGAAAGCACAAGTAGGGAGCAGGAGGCAGAGGGTGAGGGAGAAGCAGGTTCTCCACCAAGCAGGGAGCCTGATGTGGAGCTCCATCCCACAACCCTGGGATCATGACCTGAGCCAAAGGAAGCCGCTAATCGACTGAGCCACGCCAGCGACCTTCCCTACTGTTCTTTAGACCACCACTTTGAATGTGTTACTATTTTGAGTACAACATGAACACTTAGGATGAAAGAGGGCAAATGACACTTGCCTCCTGGAGTACTGCACTCTTCTCAAGATGCTGGAACGGGTTGGAGCCTCCACCTACAGAACACAGAAGACTGAGTACAGGTTGTAAGGCTAAATTGCAAACCTCCCATACTATTCTATTGTCTACCTAGTCAAGTTCAAATTACTACAGAATGGCAATCAAAGCTCTACACCTTGCATATAGATCTTACCACTCTCCTGCAGGGAGCCCCTTTTACCCCAAACTTCTTAGTCACCAAGCAGCCCTGATAACAGTCCTTTCTGTGCCTCTCACAGCGTCTTGTCTTGCATTCATTTATGCAACTTGTACTTAACTGAGGCCCTACAATGTGTGAGGACCACCGTCTCGTAGTGACTAGGATTTCTTCACAGTAAATGTCACATTTGTAATTAATTACATGTGTCATTATCTGGCTGGTGCGTATCTTCTCCACTACGTCTGTGACGTAATATTCCCAGCTCAGGCACCGAGTGTCTCATTTGTTCTACTGCAGTCTCAGAACGCAGTACAGTGCCTCGCATCCCGTAAACGCGCAATAGACGTTTACTGAATAAATGAATGGAAGAGATTCAGCCACAGAACACTGGCTCCACAGATTACGCCGCAGTCTGGCCAGCAGCAGCGCAGCCTCGGCGAATCCCAAGAGGTATCACGGACAAAGTCACAACGGTGCATCTGGCCAGACCCCTCCATTGACAGCTGGGGAACCTGGGGCCCACAGAGGAGCATGACCTGCCCAAGGTCACCCCGAGAATCGCGGTCCGAGCTCACGAGAGAGGGAAGTGGAGCATACTCGGGCTCTCCGAGGCCTGCCACTGACCAGCTGCGGACCTTGGCACAACCCCTGTCCCTCACTGGGTCTTCAGGTCTAGGCAGCGGCCCGGAATGAGCGCTCCCGGCGAGGGAGCAGAGAGCCTGCGCTAGGGTCCAGCCTCCCCTAAGCCTACGCCCCCTCACCCGCTTCCTCGTCTTTCTTGTCGAATTTCTTCAGCATGGTGGTGCCGGCGGGGCGCAACGCAGCAGCCCTCCGGTAGACCCGTGCAGCGAACGGCGGCGATCCGGCAGCGGTTCCTCACAGCCAACTTCCGGCCAGCCACGTCGCCCTGCGCTCTGCGCAAGCGCAATCTCCGCTCTGCGCAAGCGCACAACCCGGCGCTGCTCCACGCTTTAACCCTCTCCCTGCAGGGGAGGAACAGGTCGCAGGTCTCGGGTTTCGCCGGGAAGGGTGGAGGCCTCAGACTCGGGGCTGACGTGCACCCCCAGCTCTGCACCTTACGTCCTCTTTATCTGTGCAATGGGAACAGTGGTTCCTCCCTCACTGCATCGTGGCGTTAGTTTAAACGGGCTTTCGAAGGTGAGGCCCCTAGCACACTGGCCCGCAGTAGACACCCAATTGTTACCTGTTGTTATTGTCAGCTTCTCGGGGGCCCTCACTTTCAGTCTCCTTACCTTGCCTGATTTTTTTCCCAAGCTCGAATCACCATCTAACACACTGTATTTTTACTTTATTGATTTTATTGTCTTTTATTCACTGCCGTGGATCATATTGGCATGTAGTAGGTGCTCAGTCAATTCTTGTTGAACGAATGAACTTACATGCATGAAATAAGAGTTAATTTTTTCTTAATAATTCATATCTGCTCATCCACCCCCCAGTCACATCTAATCCTGGTGCAAATCGTTTTGTACTTTATTAGCTTTAAGGAATCTAAAGTAAAAAACCAGCATAAAAACGTCAATGTGCTTTTAAAATACTTTAGATACTTATCGAGCGCCTACTAGATGCGCCGCCCTAGCGCTGGAGGCGGGAATGGACTGAAAGGGGAAAGAGAAACGTCACCCACAGTTTGTCTTCTTGGACCCCTGCGCGGGACACCCTGAGGCTAAGGTAAGGGTGGTGCATGCCAGCCTGCCAAACTGCATTTGGCTTGGGCAAACCCGAGTCAGGATAGCCGAGTGCTGCAATGCGTGTCGGGCCTCAGCTTACCTGGGGAGGAGGCTGCCCGAAGCCAGGCGAGAAGGAGCCCGGGTGACCCAGTGATGGAGAGGAGCGGCAGGGGGCGGAGCAGAGGCCAATAAATGAAAAGGGAGTAACAGTGTAGCTTGAAGAGTGGAATTACCGGGAGGGGCCAGGCTCTAGGGTTAGCTTTGCGGAGGCTGAGGCTGGGGGCTAGGGAGAAGCAGGGGAGGGGGATCTTGCACCAAGGTGAAATTGTCAAGACCCAGAAAGATATTCAAAATCTTTAACCAGTAACCTCACCCCGTATCCGGTGGAAATCATCCAAAAGAGAATAAACTTGCCCACTGCAGCAGTTTGCAGTAAGATAATTGGAAAACCCTAAATGTCCAGCAATAATGGGATGGGATGGTTAAGGGAATTATGGTAGATATATCAGATGAAATATTCCTCACCTTTTATAAAGGGATGTTTCTGGTGACTTGGGAGGCAAAATGCAAACTTCTTAGAATAAATGAGACATTAAACAAGAAAAGCAGGGTGTAAAAGTGTTTACAATTAAGGTGAAATAAATATGCCTCATGGTTAAAAAGCAGAGAAAGAACCTCAGAAATTTGGATTGTTATGTTAAGAGGTGAAACAGATGAATTGGGCTAAATACTGATGAATTGTATTGGGCTAAAATATCCTTTTATGTCTTAATATAAATTCTGTAAAACTCTATGTGGAGGCCAAAGTGTACAATTTTTACAATACCTTTCTGAGAATGAGAATTATGAGTGGTGACTCTAGCTGTAACTATGGGTTTATATAGTTGTAGGGTTTTTATTATTTTTAAGTGTTAATATACATTCTTCAGGATAACTGCTAAGTCCTTCGTAGAAACACAGAATACTGAAAGTATAAGAGAAACTAGGAAAATCCGAATGACATTGGTAGATTGTACCAATATCTGTATACTGGTTTTGATACTACTTTTTATTAATTTTACTAGTTTAAGAAATTGAGGTATAAGACTTCATAAAATCCACTCTTTTAAATATATAATTTAGTGGTTTTTAATATATTCAAGGAGATGTGTACCCATCACCACTAATTCCAGAACATTTCATTGCTCCCAAAAGAATGTGGTATCCATTAGCATTCCTCACTCCCCTCCCTTTGCCAACCACTAATCTACTTCCATTTCAGTGGATTTGCCTCTTCTGGATATTTCGTATAAATGGAATAATACGATATATGTGGCCTTTTGTGTGTCTGCCTTCTTTCACTTAGCATAAGGTTTTCAGAGTTCAGCCATGTCATAGCATGAATCGGTACTTCATTCCTTTTTATTGCTGAATAATATTCCATTTTATGGAATATGCCACGTTTTGTTTATCATGCATTAGTTTATGGACATTTGGGTTGTTTCTACTTTTCTGCTCTCATGAATAATGCTTCTGTGAACATTTGTGTACATATTTTCATGTGACATATGATTTCATTTTTCTTGGGTATATGCCTAGGAGTAGAAATACTGGGTTATATGATAACTTTAACTTTTTTTTTTTAAAGATTTTATTTATTATTTATTTGAGAGAGAGACAGTGAGAGAGAGCATGAGCTAGGAGAAGGTCAGAGAGAGAAGCAGACTCCCCGTGGAGCTGGGAGCCCGATGCAGGACTCGATTCCGGGACTCCAGGATCATGACCTGAGCCGAAGGCAGTCGTCCAACCAACTGAGCCACCCAGGCGTCCCGATAACTTTAACTTTTTGAGAAATTGCCTTTTTCCCAAAGCATTGGCACCACTTCATATTCCTACTAGTAATTTCAATTCATCACCAATTTGTCCATATCTCACTAATGCCTATTATTATCTTTTTGATTGTAGCCATCCTAGTGGATGTGAAATGGCATCTCTTTGTGGTTTTGATTTGTACTTCCTTGATGGTTAATGACATTTCAGGTGCTTCTGGGCCATTTGTATATTTTCTTTGAAAAATTGTCTATTCAGTGAACTTGCTTGTTTTAAAATTGGGGGTTCTTTTAATCGTAGAATTGTAAGATTTCTTTATATATTCTGGGTACTAGATCCTTATTAGACATATGACCTGCAAATATTTTCTTCCATTCTTTGGGTTGTCTTTTCACTTCTTTTTACAGTGTCCTTTGAAGAAAAAAAGCTTTTTTAAAATTCTGATGCGGTCCAATTTATCTATTTTTTCTTTTACTGCTTGTTCTTTTGGTGTCCATATGTAAGAAATTATTCCTTAACCCAAAGTCATGAAGATTTATCTTGTTTTTTTCCGAAGAGTTTTATAGTTTTACCTCTTACATTTTAGGTCTTTGGCCCATTTTAGTTTTTGTATATGGTGTGAGGTAGGGGTCCAACTTCATCTTTTTGTATCTGAATATCCAGTTGTCCCAGCACCATTTGTCAAAAAGACTGTTCTGTCACCCATTGAATTGTATTGTTACTTTTGTCAAAAATCAATTGATAGTAATGTGTGGGTTTATTTCTGGACTCTAGATTCTATTCAACTGATCTATAGACTATAGTTTTGTTTTGGTTTTTTTTTTTAAGATTTATTTATTTGAGAGAGAGAGAAAATAGGTGGGAGGGACAGAGGAAGAGAGAACCTCACACAGACTCTGCACTGAGCCCAACCTGGGGGCTTGATCCCATGACTCCAAGACTACAACCTGAGCCAAAACCAACTGTATCACCCAGGTGCCCTGTGTACCATAGTTTTACAAGATGTTACCATTGGGGGAAACTAGGTAAAGGATACATGGCATTTCTTTGTATTATTTCTTACAACTGCTCATGACTCTATAATTATCTCAATAATTATTTAATTTTGAAAAAGCAGAGATTTTTTTTTAAAGATTTTTTGTTTATTTATTTGACAGAGAGAGACACAGCGAGAGAGGGAACACAAGCAGAGGAAGAGGGAGAAGCAGGCTTCCTGCTAAGCAGGGAGCCCGATGCGGGGCTCAATCCTAGGACCCTGGGATCCTGACCTAAGCCAAAGGCAGACACTTAATGACTGAGCCACCTAGGTGCCCCTGAAGATTATTTTTTTAAAGGATTTTATTTATTTATTTGACAGACAGAGATCACAAGTAGGCAGAGAGGCAGGCAGAGAGAGAGAGAGAGGAGGAAGCAGGCTCCCTGCTGAGCAGAGAGCCTCATGCGAGGCTCGATCTCAGGGTCCTGGGATCATGACCTGAGTGAAAGACAGGGGCTTTAACCCACTGAGTCACCCAGGTGCCCCAAAAAGCAGAGATTATTTTTAGGGTACATTCTTACCACCACCACCCCACCTGTGTGCCTGAACTAAAAGAAGTGCTTTGTTCTAATTTTTCTTGCCTTCCCCTGAGGTGCCTACTCTCACCCTCCAGGTGGCACCAACTCACTCTTTTTACCTCTAGTTTTTCACAAGTCAGAGCAGGAAAAAGGCCCTGGCGTCCACCAGAATGACTCAGGGCAGTCTTCTCCAAGCCCTGGCCTGCCCTGAAGCTCCCCTCAACATAACAGGGAGATTCAGGGCTACCTTTGCTTTAGGGAGCATCTAGCCTCATAGAATGAATTCCCCAGTCAAAGAAACAGTCCACTATTTTTTCTCCTTTGAAAATATTCATTCGTTCATTCATTCATTCAGTCAGCACTTACTGAACACCCACTATTATGCAATTCTTAAAAACATAGCAAGTACTCTATACAGGTAAGGTATTATCTTAATAAAAACTGGGCTTTTTTTTCAGGATCAGATAGTGAACACAACTCCCCACACACATTTGCAAACTGTAAAAGGCTACACTATAACAAGATATGATCAATATTGGGGCAGGAGGATCACAATATAAGAGCTGGCATTTATCAAGGACTCATCAGAAGACAGACACTTCATGTATTTTATCCTTAACCTACCCAAAGAAAGGTTGGAGTAAACATCACTGCCCCTATAGTCACAAAAACAGGATCTCAGAGAAGTTATGTACATTGCCAGGGGATTCACAGCTACTAAATGACAGAGCTGGCTCTTAAAACTAGGTTCCCAGGTTGCCAAAGACCGCTACTTCTTCTCCTGAACCCCAAGCCATCAACCGAAAGGAAATCTCAGGTAGAAGCCATCTCCAGGAAGGTTTGTGCTGAACACATAGTTATTAGATGACCTGGAGAATCAGTCAGCCTCCTAGATATGCTTTCCTTCCACCATTTCTTCCAAGCATCCTAACATAGTTCTATTTATAAATGATTCCTGAATTTAGCAAGAGGCATTTTCCAGGTAATTTAATAAGTTGCTTTTTTCTTTCCAATTAGAAGGGAAAAAACATGTATTTGGGGGGAGAAAACCTTAGGACACTTAGGACATTTACTTTTTTTTTTTTTTTAAGATTTTATTTATTTACTTGATAGGCAGAGATCACAAGTACGCAGAGAGGCAGAGGGGGAAGCAGGCTCCCCGCTGAGCAGAAAACCCAATGCGGGGCTCGATCCCAGGACCCTGGGATCATGACCTGAGCCAAAGGCAGAGGCTTTAACCCACTGAGCCACCCAGGCACCCCAGGACATTTACTTTTAGCAAAATAAAATGAAAAATAGAAAATTAACTCTTCCTTTTTTTTTTTTTAAGGTTTTATTTATTTGTTGGAGAGCGAGAGAGCGTGCACCAACAGGGGGAGCAGCAGGCAGAGGGAGAAGCAGGCAGGCCTCCTGCTGAGCTGGAAGCCCAATGCAGGATTCGACCCCAGGACCCTGGGACCATGACCTGAGCCAAAGGCAGACGCTTAACTGACTGAGCCACCCAGGTGCCCACCAAAGTGCCTTTAAACCAGCACTTAGCCCAGACATTTAGTTGTTTCCAGTTTTTCGATGTGTAAATGACATTGTGACAAACATCTTTAGTATACATTTTGCCTCTGTTTCTCTTTGTTTCCCTAGGCCACAAGGGAGGTAGCCCCTTGTCAAAGGATGTGCTGATATTGCCTTCCAGAAAGTTCATGTCAGTTCCATTTCTCTAGTTTGTTTTAGTTTAATTTAGTTTCAACACTTGGTTTCAGCATTTAGTTTAGTTTCAGCATTTACCAGTCATTGCTCCTAGTGAACAACCAGAAATGAAACTGACGTTTCTGTAGCTACTTCTTTGGGCTAGGCATGGTACCAACTCACTCTCTTACATGATCTCATTTAATCTTCATAACAATGTCAGGAATCTAAAATTCAGAGAGGTACATTCATTTGTCCAAAATGATACAGCAAGCTAGGAATGTAAGCAGCCAGAGTGTTAAACTCCTTAAAACCTTCCAAAGGATTCCCCTTGCACTTGGAATAAAATCCAAACTGCTCCTTATGGCCTATGAATCCCTAATGCTCTGCATCCTGCCTCCCTCTCTCACCATGCTCCCCTCTAGCCATACTGGTTTTCTTTTTGTCCCTCCAGTTCTCCACCATCTTGCCCACCACAGGGCCTTTGCCCTGCCATCTCCCCACATCTTTTACCTGGCTGTTGCTCTCCCACTCTGGCTCCACCTCCTCAGTGAGTTGGTCCTAATGTCCACAGCTAACATAACAAAAGACCCCTGTCTTTTCCATGATTTTGTTTTATGTCCATCATGGAAGTTTATCACTGTCGGATTGGTCATTGATTTGCTTGCTGTATTTGTCAGGATCTTCCAGAGAAACAGAAACAACAGGGTGTGTGTGTGTGTGTGTGTGTGTGTGTGTGTGTGTAGAGAGAAAGAGAGAGAGAGATTGATTTACTCTAAGGAATTCATTCATGCAGTTATGGAAGTAGGCAAGTCTCATGATCTGCAGGGTGAATCGACAATCTGAAGACTTATGAGAGCTGATGATTTGGTTATAGTCCAGGTCCAAAGGTCTGAGAACCAGGAGAGCTGATCATGTAATTCCTGTCTGAAGACCAACAGGTTCAAAACTCAGGAAGTGCCAATGTTTTGATTCAAGTCCAAAGGCAGAAGAAAAGCTGATATCTCAGTTTGAAGGCAGTCAGACAAGTGTAGTTCTCCCTTAGTCAGCAATTTTGTTTTATTCAGGCCTTCAACTGATTGTATGAGGCCCACCCACATTGAGGAGGGCCATCTGCTTTACTTGGTCTACTGATTTTAAATGTTAATCTCATCCAAGCACACTCTCACAGAGAGACCCAGAAAAATGTTTGACCAGACATCTGGGCACCCCATGACCCAGTCAGGTTGACACATAATATTAGCCATCATGCTTATTTATCGTCATCTCTCCACCTTTAGCTGCTAAGGCAGCTCCTTGAGTGTCCTGTCCCTGGCAGTTGGCACATAGTAGGTGTGAAATAATAACAGCTGAATGAATGCATGATAGAACCTAGATTCCAGCCTTGATCCAAGTAATTCCCCGTTAATTTTTTTTCACATTTATTCTTTTTCTGTAATAAATGATTTCACATTGATCACTGATGATTTACTGAAAAAAAAATGATGTAACATCTAAAATCAAATCAGTGTCCCTGTGCAAATGTATGATTTGTGTGTGTGTGATGACAAAGCCTTGGATTGGGAATCTGAGGGCACTACTCAGCTTCTTGGGGACCCTCAGTTCCCAAGCAACAAGTTAACACCCATGTTGTTCTCTGACTGTGTAACTGAGCCAACTGAAAGTCAAGTGGGCCTGTTGCAAAACTTCAGGGTTACTGAGAGATGATTTCCTGTCACTGCAAAGTGGGAGGAGAAGCAGCATCTGCAGGAGGGGTGGAGTAGCTGAATACTTATTAGTGATTCATCAGGAGCTGATGACAACAAATAGAAAGGGTTAGAAAATCTCCACCCGTCAGACTGAAGAATAATGACCTTCCAGTATATCCAAAGGGAGTATCTATGATAAGCTCTGAGGCCTGCAACCACCCCTCAGTGACTGTTTTAGACAACCCATAATGCCTGAGTCCAGTAAACGTTGGCTTATGCTGGGGTCTGGGGATTCTGTAGTCAGAAGTCCCCGAGGACAAGTTATATAAACAGCTAAAATACACATGCATGATGTGGTAGAGTGTACACGAATCACACTTGTGTGAATAAAGCAGGAACACATTTCATGTGCAAGGACTTGGTTTTGGCATTGCCCCGGAGGGTGTTGATACAGTTTGTGAAGGACCTTTGACTCAGGAACCTCCAGGGAGTTCAGCTATAAGGTTGATTTCATTTTTCTCTTTCAAAAAATGTCATGGGGGACCTATTATACATTATGCTTTGCTTGGAAGGGACTTGAGCAAGAGTTGCTGTGTTGGGGAAGGAAGGGCATGGAGCTGGATTGCTCAAGAGCCAGATTAAGCATGTAATTGCACCCCAGCCAAATAGAGGCATCAAGAGGAGGGAGGGAAGTGGGGGGGAGAGAGAGAGAATCCTTGAAATAATTAAATACTTGCTATTTACCATCCAAAATCACTCCAAATAGCCATCAGGGAGAAAAAAAAAATAGAACATTTCTAGATTATATTGTCTTGTTTTCTTATTTTGTTTCAGACTTGGGCAATTGAGCAAAACATTTTGGTAAATGAGCAAGCTCAGGAGCCGTTGGGTTGGGCTCCAGTCCCACCTGCCATAGGTGCCATAGGTGCCATCGGTGCCATAGGTGTTTAAACATAATCAATTCTTTCCTATTTTAAAAAGAAGAAGAGGGGAACCTGGGTGGCTCAGTGGGTTGGGCCTCTGCCTTTGGCTCTGGTCATCGTCTCAGGGTCCTGGAATCGAGCCCTGCGTTGGGCTCTCTGCTCAGCGCAGCTCTCTGCTCAGTGCTTCCCACTCTGTCTCTGCCTGCCTCTGCCTACTTGTGATCTCTCTCTCTGTCAAATAAATAAATAAAATCTTAAAAAAAAAAAAGGAAAAGAGAATAAACCCCTCCTTCTGACTACCACCTCCTTGGAATTATCTCACCCTCTCAGGAAAATCATTGACAATCCATACAAATTATACAGACGACTCCTGGAGCCCCTGGGTGGCTCTCTCGGTTAAGTGGCCAACTCTTGATTTCGGCTCAGGTCATAAGCTCAGGGTGGTGGAATCGAGCCCTGTGTCTAGGCATCTGGCTATCTGGCTCCATGCTCAGCACAGAATCTTTGTCCTTCTCCCTGTGCTCCTCACCCTGTGCACTCTCTTTCTCTTTCTTTCAAATAAGTAAACAAATAAAATCTTTTTTAAAGATTACATAGACCACTCTTTAAAAAGTTGCCCTTATTTTTCCCTTGCCACTGCCCAGCCCCCCCCCACACCTCCACCCACGGAGTCTGCTCTGTCTGAGGTCTCCACCTTTGTTCTGTGATGACTGCAGAAGCTTTTGTTTCGGTTCTCCTCTTGCTCGACCTTTAAGCCACATTTGAAACCAATAACTACTCCCTTCTTGGAACTCACAAAACAAAGTGGTATATTACTTACCTCTTGCTATGTAAGAATCACCCCAAACTTACCTGCTTAAAACAACATACATGAAGTGAGATTTCACTTCATGCACTTTGGGGCGGCCCCTATCAAAAAGTCCAGAGAACCCCAAAACAGGAAACCAAGTGTTGACAAGGATATGGAGGAATTGAAACCCTTATGCACTGCCAGTGGGAATGTAAAATGATGCAGCTGCTGTAGAAAACAGTATGGTGCTTCTGGAAAAAATTAAACAGAATTACTGTATGATCCAGTAATCCCACTTCTGGGTATGTATCTGAAAGAACAGGAAATAGGATCTTGAAGAGATACTTATACACAGTGTTTATAATAGCATTATTCATAGTTGCCCAAAGGTGGAAGCAACCCAAGTATCCACTGATGGATGAATGGATAGACAAAAAGTGGTCTATGCATAGAATGGAATATGATTCAGGCTTGAAGAGGAAGGAAATGTTGATGTACGATGCAACGCAGATGAACCTTGAGGACATTATGCTACATGAACTAAGCCAGTCACAAAAAGACAAATGCTGGGGGCACCTGGGTGGCTTGGTGGGTTAACGGTCTGCCTTTGGCTCAGGTCATGATCCCAGGTCCTGGGATTGAGCCCCACACTGGGCTTTCTGCTCAGCCTGTTTCTCCCTCTCCCTCTCCCCCAACTAGTGCTTACTCGCTCTCTCTCTCTCTCTAGTGTTCTCGCTCTCTTAAATAAATAAATAAAATCTTTAAAAAAAGACAAATGGTGTATGATTCCCCTTCTATAACTCATAGTAGTCAAATTCATAAAGACAAAAGGTAGAGTGGTGGTTACCAGGGTCTAGGATGGAAGGAGAAAGGGGAAGTTGTTGTTTGATGGATATGGAGTTTTAGTTTACAAAACAAAGAAGTTCTAGAGATCTGTTGCACAACAATGTGAATAGAGCTAACACAACTGAACTCTATGCTTAAAAATGGTTACGATAGTAAAGTTTATGTTGTGTCCTTTTATTACAATTAAAATTTAAAAAATACTCTTATTATCTCATAGTTCCTGTGGGTAGGAATTTGGGCATAGCTAGATGGGTCCTCTACTTCAGGTCTCTCATAAGTTTGCACATAGGCTAGGGTCTCATCTGAAGACTCAACTGGGGAAAGATCCTCTTTCAGCATGATTGTAGGCAGGATTCAATTCCCTGTGTACCGTTGGCTTGAGACCGCTACCAGTTCCTTGATATGTGAGCCTCTCTAGAGTGGCAGCTTACTTCTTTGAAGTGTGCAAACCAAGAGGGCAATATAAAGAGTCTTCTAGCTAGGTAGAAGCCATCATTTTAATAATCTAATTACAGAACTAAGGGTTCTTGGGTGGCTCAGGTCATGATCCCAGGGTCCTGGGATCAAGCCCCACATGGAGCTCCCCACTGAACAGGGAGCCTGCTGCTCCTTCTCCCTCTGCTGCTCACTTTTGTAATTACAGTCTTTCATATCTGGGTTAGATTTTTTAAAAAGATTTTTATTTATTTATTTGACAGACAGAGAGAGAGAAAGGAGTTCCCTTTCTCTCTCTCTGTCTGTCAAATAAATAAATAAAGATCTTTAAAAAATAAACCTGGTTTAAAAATCTAAGCTGGAGGGGCCCCTGGGTGGCTCAATTGGTTAAGTGTCTGCCTTTGGCTCAGGTCATGACTCTAGGGTTCTGGGATGGAGCCTCACTTCAGGGTCCCTGCTCAGCTCAGAGAGCCTGCTTCTCTGCCCCCCTGCCACTCCTCCTATTGGTGCCTGCTTGCTTTCTCTCTCTGTCAAATAAATGAATAAAATCTTTTTAAAAAAATCTAACCCAGATATGAAAGACTATAATTACAAAAGTGACATCCTTTGTTATACTCTACTGAGTAGAATCAAGTAATGATCCAGCCCACATTCAAAGGGAGGGGATGACACAAGGTCATGAGCACCAGCAGGCAAGAATCCTTGGGGACCATCTTAGAAATCTCATAGGCAAAGAAGGCATTTCATTGAGAAATATGCTCCTCCCATTTTCAAAAAAATCCCTGTCTCAGTCTATATTTTGTTTTCCTACTCTCAATAGAAACATACATTCAAGAAATCCACTCCTTTCTTTTGACTCTATTAGAAGAAAAGCAGTAATGCAATTGAGATGGTGTCATAGGCTGAGTGTTTGTGGCCCCCCGCCAACCAAGATTCATATGTTGGAGCCTTAACTCTAAATGTGATGATACTAGGAGGTTTAGATTAGGTGAGGCTGGGATGCTCATGATGGGATGGAAGAAAGAACTCTCTCTCTATGCATAAGAACCAAGGAAAGGCCGTGTGAGCACCCAGTAAGAAGGTGACTATATACAAGTCAGCAAACAGGTTTCTACTAGGAACTGAGTCTGCCAGCATCCTCCTCTTAGACTTCTTATCCTCCAGAACTGTGAGAAGTAAATGTCTGTTGTGTAAGCCACCCAGTCCTAGGTATTTTGTTATAGCAGCCCATGCTGACTAAGACAGATGGTAAATAACATACGCCAGGCCTCCAGTGTTAGGGACGCAACAGGGATAGGTGGAGACTGAGATAGTGAGGAGACCACACACCTCAGCTAATGGGGGCAAGCCGTGACTCACTGCATCTGTTCAGGCCCAGAACGGCCCATATTATGATTCCAGGGAAACTAGAATAGAGATTTCTTTTCTTTTAAGAGATTTTTTATTTTGGGTGCCTGGGGGGCTCAGTTGGTTAAACATCTGCCTTCAGATCAGGTTGTGATCTCGGGGTCCTGGGATCCAGCTCTGCGTTGGGCTTCCTGCTCAGTGGGGAGCCTGCTTCTCCCTCTCCCGCTACTCTTCACCTTGCCCTGTGCGTGCTCTCTCTCTCTCTCAAATAAATAAAGAGAGAGGGAGCATGAGTGGGAGGGGCAGAGCAAGAGGGAGAAGAGGAAGAAAGAATCTCAAGCAGACTCTGCACGGAGTCTGGGGCTCAATCTCACCATCCGAGATCACAACCTGAGCTGAAACCAAGAGTTGGACACCCAATCAACTGTGCCACCCAAGTACCCCTGGAATAGAGATTTCAAAAGAAATACTCTTATTTTTAAATTGTAGCAACTAACCTGAGGTGTTTTAAAATATTGTGCAGGCTGTGAAGACAGACCAAAAAGGAAAAAAAAAAAAAAAAAAAAACCATGCTCCAACCCTATAATGCCTGTGGATACCACATTGCACCCACTTCTCTTTTTCCTTGGCTTCTGTTGGGGGGAGGGGCGTGTCACATTACCCTGATTTTCCACTTAACTTCTTAGCTGCTATATTTTACTGGATGCTTTCTTCTCACAACATTAGATGTTGACATTGCTCAAGGCTCTGCACTAGGCCTTCTCATCTCACTCAACATACTTCCTTGGGTGATCTCAATTCCCTCCAGACTCCATTTACTTCCTACGAGCTGGCCACTCCTAAATCCACGTCCACCATCCCAAACTGGGCTCCAGACCCAGGGGAACATCATAGCTGACTTCTCAATGCCATGTTCCCTAAACCAACCAACCCGCCCATCTCCAGTCTACACATTGGCTGTCTCTGCATGGCTCCTCACCTGGTCAATGGCACCACCCAGTTGGATAACCCAGAAACTTGGAATCGTCCTGACATCTTTCCCCTCATTCTCCACATCCAATCCATACTACATTCTTCATTGTCTCTTCAGCATGTATGTGTAGAGTTCCTCCTTATAGACCAGGCTGTATGCTTGGCTTTGGGGATCAGCAACAAACAGGACAGGTAAGATCTCTACTCTCTTGATGCCCATACTTTAGCTGACACAGTGGTTTAAAACTTGTTTCCTTAGCTTGAAAATTAATGTAAAATAGAATTTATCTGGCACATAGTAAATAGGCTCAACAAATGCTACTTGTTAGATAAAGTAAGAAACCCCATGAATGAAGACAAAAAGAGGATTCTGGGGAAGAGAACAGGAGCATGGGCCTCCTCTCACTGGCATGTGCAGGGGAGACTTCTTTGAGAAGCCCATATTTTGGATGAAATTGGAGGGATGAGAAGGGACCAGCCATGCATGCATGGAGGGAGGGAGTAGCCAGTGCAAAGGCGAGAGGCAGTGCTGGGCTGGACTGGGGTGAAAGATGTGGAGAGAGAGAAAGGGACCCACATAGGAAATGTTTTGGAAGCAGAATCAACAAGATCTGCTGTGGGTGAGTGAGGTAAGGGAAAGGGAGCAATCAAAGAGGAAGCCTGTATCTGGCTTTAATTAGCCAATATAATTTTTTGAAAGGGAGTCACCTAGGACACCATCAATGTGGGGGAGGGGTGGAAAACAAGGCTCCCAGCCAAGAGGTCCAATAGGCCATTTCCTGCATGGTCACTTGAATCCACCCTATCACTCCCTCTCTACTGCCACCTCCTAGTCCTGGCTGTCTGCCTGTCTTCTGGACTTCTCCAGTAGCTTCCATCCTATTTCATTCCTGACCAGCCCTCTTTCACTGCAGCTCAGCCACCTTACCCCCACAGACCTTCTCTAGTTTCTCCCTGGCAAGCAAATAATTGCTTCATCGAAGAGTTCAATAGGTGGGGACGCTTGGGTGGCTCAGTCGGTTAAGTGTCTGCCTTTGGCTCAGTCATGATACCAGGGCCCTGCGTTGGGCTCCCTGGTCTGCAGGAAGCCTGCTTCTCCCTCTCTCACTCCCCTGCTTGTGTTCCCATTCTCACTGTGTCTCTCTCTGTCAAATAAATAAACAAAATCTTCCAAAAAAAAAAGAGTTCAATAGGTGTTTATTAACTTATGGGTATATGAACTGTTGGAGCCAAAAGACGCCTTAACAGCATCTTTACTTCAAATTTTCAATCAAGTGGTCTTTCTGCATGCACCTTTCTCCCTCATGAGAGGCAGTCTGGCACAGTAATAGGAGTCAGGTAGAACATGCATTCAGTTCGGGCACGTTACTTAAATTTTGGGGACACTAGACATTTTGTTTGTGGGGAAAAAAGTTTTCGTTGTAAATGGGGCGTTGGGGGTCCCCAGGACCACCCTTAAGTTTTTTACTTGCTAGAAAGACTTATGCAACTCAGAAAAGCTGTTCTACTTGTAGTTACAGTTACAGCAAAAGAATAAAGCTTAAAAATCAGCAAAGGAAAAGGTTCATCAAGTGGAGTCCGGGAGGGACCAGCTGTGTGGTTCCAGTTGTCCCCACCCAGAGGAACCTTACAGACAGAGCTGACTTCTCCCAGCAATGACATGTGACAATACGCACAAATGTTGCCAGCCATCTGAGCCTCGGTGTCCAGGGTTTTTACTGAGGATGGGTTGCGTAGGCATGGAGCTCTGGCATGGCTGACCACAGGTATTCAGCGTCCACAACCACTGCCCAGCTCCAGTCAAGTCAGACTGAAACAGTGTGGCCAAGGCCCCAGGCAACTGAAAACAGGCATTCACCCTAAGTCACATTGTTAGTGTAAGCTATCTGGCATGACTCAAGGCCCCCAGTGTAGAAAGATACTCTCTTTTTTTTTTTTTAAGATTTTATTTATTTATTTGACAGAGATCACAAGTAGGCAGAGAGGCAGGCAGAGAGAGAGGGGGAAGCAGGCTCCCTGCTGAGCAGAGAGCCCGATGTGGGGCTCGATCCCAGGACCCTGGGATCATGACCTGAGCCGAAGGCAGAGGCTTTAACCCACTGAGCCACCCAGGCGCCCCTAGAAAGATACTCTTTTTTTTTTTTTTTAAGATTTATTTATTTATTTATTTGTCAGAGACAGAGGGAGAGAGAGCGAGCGAGCACAGGCAGACAGAGAGGTAGGCAGAGGCAGAGGGAGAAGCAGGCTCCCCGCCCAGCAAGGAGCCCGATGCGGGACTCGATCCCAGGACCCGGGGACCACGACCTGAGCCGAAGGCAGCCGCTTAACCAACTGAGCCACCCAGGTGTCCCTAGAAAGATACTCTTTTTCAGGCAGGCTATTCCAAGGGTTTAAAGGTTATCTCCCAGAGCCAACCAAGGGCCAGTCCTTTCTGTGGCTTGTGCAGGGTTTAAGCACCCCAAGCTTGCTGAGTTAATCAATCCTTTACTGCATAGTTAGTTTAAAAAATTACCATGTGCATTAGCCAGACTCCAGTCAGGAAAATCGAAACCACTGTACTTATTTAAAATGGACAGGATAGCATCTTCCATTGGCTGAACCTAGTCAGGATCCAGCTGATAAGGGAGCTTGGGAAGTGTAGTTTCCACAAGGGTGGGAGCTCTCCAGGAAATGATTCAGACAGCACTTACTTGCGGCCTGTTCTCTTGAGCCTGACACTGCCAGACACGTTTGCCTACACGTAGCCCCACATAGCCCGCCTGAAAACTGCCCTGCCAGCAGATGTCCCTGCTCCATTATATGGACGAGGACATTAGGGACTCAGATGAAGAGAAATAGTCTGTAGGGGGTGGAGAAGGAGTGTTTGGGGGTGGGGGAAAGGAGGAAGGAATATAGGCTTTATCTGACATAGATGCACACCAAGTTTCTCCAAAAGCCTTCCAGGGCAGGAAGTATCCCCTGTAACCAGAGCTGGCAGAGGTGGGAAAAGTGAGGTATTAGTTCAGCACATTCTTTATTAATTTAACACAGTAAGGAATTTCCTTCTGCCTGAAGCCTCATTTCCTTCCTCCCTCAGATTGTCCCACCTAGATCTCTCCCAGGGAGACCTGGGTTCATTCACAGCAGAAACTGTTTGCCCTGAATCCTTTATTTCTTTTTTTCTCTAATGTATGCAAAGAGGACTTGTGACTACAGTTTATTTCTTCTCTCAAGGACTTATACACTTCTGTGTTTCATGTCATTTTCAAGCTGCCCATCAGTGAAGTTCTCCTGGGGCTTGCTAATACACAGTTAATTATATACATGCTCAGAATCCAGAGACTGAGGAGCTCCCACAAAACGGGTTTTTAAAAAGGTTTATTTATTTATTTACTTACTTACTTATTTGAGAGAGAGAGAGAGTGAGCAAGTGGGTGTGGGGATAGAGGGAGAGGGAGAAAGAATCTCAGCAGACTCCCCAATGAGTGTGGAGCCCAGCGAGGGGCTGATCTCATGATCCATGAGATCAAGATCGTAGCCCAAATCAAGAGTCAGATGCTCGGGGGACGCCTGGGTGGCTCAGTTGGTTGGACGACTGCCTTCGGCTCAGGTCATGATCCTGGAGTCCCGGGATCGAATCCCGCATCGGGCTCCCGGCTCCGCGGGGAGTCCGCTTCTCTCTCTGACCTTGTCCTCGCTCATGCTCTCTCTCACTGTCTCTCTCTCACATAAATAAATAAAATCTTTAAAAAAAAAAAAAAAGAGTCAGATGCTTAACCTACTGAGCCACCCAGGCATTCCTACCCCCATATAGTTTTAAGCACACCTCAGAATGATGCCAACTTTACACATTTATCCAGGTCTCTGAATATCAGAAAGCCCTTTTGTTCACACCCCCTACGTTTGGCCCAGCAACCTGGCTGACTTTCCTATACTCCCAGATGAAGAGATGGAGATAAAGGTCTTACCTTCTTCCTCTAAGCCCTGTGTTCAAAGATTCTAATTATAGTTAATTTTCTTAGGTACAACAATGCTATGGTAGTTATGTAGAAGAGTTGGACTTTCCTCCAAAACTTTGAGGAAAATACACACACACACACACACACACACACACACAGAGGGACTATGGCCGCTTACTAATTGTTGGAGATTTTACTTTATTTATTTGTTTATTTTTTAAGAGTTTGTTTATTTATTTGAGAGAGAGAGGAAGAGTACAGAAAGAGAGTGAGAAGCAGACTCCCTGCTGAACAAAGAGCCAGACTTAGGGCTCTATCCCAGGACCCTGAGATCATGACTCAAGCTGAAGGCAGCCACTTAACTGACTTGAGCCACCTGGGGTACCTGTTGAATCTTTTAACTCTTTTGTATATTTTACTTCTTTTTTTTTTTTTTAAGATTTTGTTTATTTATTTGAGAGAGACAGAACACAAGCAGGAGGAGGAGGAGAGGGATAAGCAGACTTCCTGCTGATCAAGAGCCCAAGGTGGGGCTTAGTCCCAGGACCCTGGGATCATAATCTGAGCCAAAGGCAGATGCTTAACCAACAGAGTCACCCAGGTGCCCCTAGACTTCTTTGTAATAAAAATGTTAGGGGTGGGGCACCTGGGTGGCTCAGCTGTTAAGCCTCTGCCTTCAGCTCAGGTCATGATCCCAGGGTCCCGAGATTGTGCCCCATAATGGGCTCCCTCCTTCTCGAGAACTCTGCTTCTCCCTCTTCCACCCCCGCCCCTGTGTTCCCCCTCTCGCTGTCTCTCTGTCAAATAAACAAATAAAAATAAAAATTTCAGGGGTAAGGGCGCCTGGGTGGCTCAGTCAGTTAACCATCTGCCTTCAGTTTGGGTCATGATCCCAGGGTCCAGGGATAGAACCACCCCGTTGGGCCCCCTGCTCAGTGGGGAATCTGCTTCTCCTTCTCTCTCTGCCTCCTGCTCTCCCTGCTTGTGCGCTCTCTCTCTCTGTCAAATAAATAAAATCTTCAAAAAAAAATTTTTAGGGGTAAAAGAGTCCCTACTCCCTCCCATTTAAAATTTTTTAATGTATTTATTTGTAACTGTGAAGTTAATTATTTTTTTACTCTCAAATAATCAATCATCACTTCTAATCTCCTTCAGATAAACTGTGTCATCACTTTGAATTTACTTAATTCCATCCAAGAGGGGAAAAAAAGAGGAGAAAGAGGAGCATGTGGGTGGTGCTGATGGTTAAGCATCCAACTGTTGGTTTTGGCTCAAGTCGTGGTCTCAGCGTTGTGAGTTCGAGCCCCAAGTTTGGCTCTGAGCTTAGCATAGACTCTGCTTAAGACTGTCTCTCTCTCTCCCTCTCCCCCTCCCCCACCATGTGCATGCTCTCTCTCTCTGTTTCTAAAATAAATAAATAAATCTTTTTTTAAAAAGAGGAAAAAGAAATACTTAAACTTAGATTTGGATGTCATGTAGAGTAGGCTTGGGTTTGACTTGGTTTTTAAAAACATGAGTGAGCTTCAAAATGAGGCAGACCCATCCCATTTCCATCCCCTCTCTCAAAGAGAAGCTGGCCCTGTAGAAAAGAAGGCCAGGAGATAGGATGGGTGTGTGCCTGCCCACAGCACAGGAATGGGGAATGTGGCCCCCAAACCTCCAGAGTCAAGGAGAGGACAGAGTGGCTTGAGGGTCTGCAGGGAGCTCACTCATTGTAGCCCAGCTATGGCAGTCCTTCATGAGCTGTAAAATGACCCTGTCACACCTGGTGGCCTTAAGGATCACATGAGCAAATGTCTGCAAATATCTTGCCAACTTCCTTGCTTTCTGACAGTGACTGGAACACTAACACTCAGCTCAAAAGCTGCTCCTGAGGTAGGTAAAGTCTTCCCCCAGGTCTCTGGTGGCAGTTAGCCATACCCTCTCTGGGCTCCCATAGACCTTTCTTTCTTTTTAAATCCTATTTTTTTAAAAGATTTTATTTGTTTATTTGACAGAGAGAGAGATCACAAGTAGGCAGACAGGCAGGCAGAGAGAGAGGGGGAAGCAGGCTCCCCAATGAGCAGAGAGCCCCATGTGGGGCTCTATCGGAGGACCCTGAGATCATGACCTGAGCCGAAGGCGGAGGCTTAACCCACTGAGCCACCCAGGCGCCCCTCCCACAGACCTTTCTTTTAACCACGGATGTTCAACCTCCTGCATTTGGGTTGCTGTGCTGGGAGTTGAGTATGATCTTTGCCCTCAAGGAACAGCCTTGTGAAGTGTTTGGGGAGTGAATCTTCACTATTTCTTTTGGCTGACACATATACATGCACACAAACACACAACTATCTGCACACAGGTGGTGCAGAGACTATCGTGTAGAGGAGCTCAACACATCTTTGAATGAAAACTCTTAGATTGACTTATCTTGTGCAGGATGCCAGGCAAAGTGGGGTAAGCAGAGATAATTATGTTGCATCCCTTGCCTTGGGCTGACAGTCTAGGAATAGACTCATACACAACCATTTATAATGGAAGGTAAACTGGTGTTTCAGCTACCTGTTGCTGTGTAAAAAGCTATGCCAAACTTGTAAAAAATAATGATTTATTATTTCTCATGATTCTGCAACCTGGGCTGGGCTCAGCCAGGTGGTTCTACCTGATATCTGCTGGGACTGGAACGTCCAAGGGAACTTACTCACTCAGCTTTCCAGTACTTCTTCTGGAATGGCTGAAAGAGTCGGGGCTGTCTGGGCTCACCCGTCTCTCTTTGTGGTCTCTTCATCAGGGTAACTCTTTACAAGGTAACTCAGGACCTCAAGAGATAGGGTCCCAAGAGGACAAAGCAGCATTCAAGTACTTATCAAGCCTCTTCTTGCATCACACTTGCTAATGTCCTCTTGGCAAAAGCAAGTCACATGGTCAAGCCTGGAGTTCATATGTGAGGGACTAAAAAGAGCATGAATACTGGTTGCTGTGTTTCATTGGAGACCACCAATGTGCCAGTCTAGCACAACTGAAATATGCACCGCATACAGGAATAAATACACTGCCATGGGTCACCCAGGAGTAAGCTATTCATTCTGCTGTGAAGCTATTATAGAGGCTTTTGCTCATTCATTCACTTAACAAACATTTTCCTCAGTGTGGAAGTCCTGGGGGTTCAGTACAGGCAAGACAGATGTGCTCCTGCCTCTTTGGGATATCGAATAATAAATACAGATGCAAATAAGGCAATCTTAGATGATGGTAAGTGCTAAGAAGGAAGTTAAATAGTATAACAGGGTAAAAAGTAAGTAGGAGTTAAGAGATGGCTACGTTAGCTAAAGAGGTCAGGAGAGGCCTTCCTCGGGGGTGGAGGGTAGTTTCACAGAGACTGAAATGATGAGAGGGAGCTGGCCATGTGATGATCTGGGGAAGACTGTTCTAGGAAGAGGGAACAAGGACAAAGGCAGGAATACACCTTGATGAAAACTCAATCTGACATGTTTTAGGGACAGAAAGAGGGCCAGAGTGACTGAAGTTAAGAAGAGCTTGGAGAGAATAGGAGGTGAAGTCAGAGGAAGCAAACAGGTGTCTTGCTGGACCTTTGGATGCAGCCTTGAAGTGTTTATTCAATGTCAGGAGCTGTGACCCATATTTCCTTGCCTATAATTCTGGCCTTGTACCTTTCCAGGAGCCTTCTGAGAAGCTAGCTAGCTCTGGCAACTGCCCAAAAGGGAGGGGCTCAGAAGGAAGTTAAAATATATCATAGCATTTGAAGCCTAACATCCCTGTTCTGGAAGTTGGGAGGCAGTACAGTCAAAGACCTCCACCACTACCATCTACAGTGCAGACATTCTGCCTTGACATAGATTCAGGGCCCCTGTTACCCATTTCTAATTATAACCAACATTTGTTTTCACATACATCATCCAAGGTAATCCTCATGTTCAGCAGGGAGAGATAGTCCCTGGAAGCAAACATTTGAGCAACCGTGGAGCCAAGCCCTGTGCTAGGCACCATCCTATGTATTACCTAAGTTATTCTTCCCCACAAACCTGTAAAGAAGGTTTGATTTCTCTCTCCATCTTGCTGTGGAGGACATAGGCTCAGAGTCAACACAAGAAATGGCAGAACTGCAATACCAACATGAGTCCTTTGACTTTGTGCCATATGTTTGTCCACTCCCTGCAGCTCTTGCTGTCTCATAGCAGGGCCTGCCATGGGCTGGTGGCCAGGTTGCGCATTCTCCAAGAGCCTCATCTCCATATAAGGGTGTGCATGAGTCAGAGACGGCCTGGAAGGATTAAAAGACGCTTATCATATTACCTTGAATTTGTCTTTATCAAACCAGAACACCTGGAGTATACTACTGAGTAGTTAGATAGATATATATGATATTATTCCCATATATGTAAAACTTGTGCAATATATGTACTTTTTCAAATGAACAGTCAGATCTCTTGCTTTAAATTTAGATTTTTAAAAAAGATTTTATTTATTTGACAGACAGAGATCACATGTAGGCAGAGAGGCAGGCAGAGAGAGAGGAAAGGAAGCAGGCTCCCTGCTGAGCAGAGAGCCTGATGTGGGGCTCAATCCCAGGCAGAGGCTTTAACCCACTGAGCCACCCAGGCCACCCTGAATGTTTTTTACCTGAAAAAATTGCTAGGAGTTAAATAACCATATATTGAACATATTTTTTTGAAAAATAACTAGTATACTATTTAAAAACAAACTTTTCCTGTTTCCTGACTTTCAAAAGTCCCTATCTTCCAAAAAAGGAAATACATGTATCTCCGTACATGTGTATAAAATACTGTAGTCATCTTTAGAATAGTACTATTATAAATGGAATGCTTGTGTGTTCAAAGTGTTAATCATTTAAAGCATTTAAAGTATACCACAATTTTTAAATATGATTTGATATTTCCTCATATTGGAAAAACAAATTAGAGGAGACCTGAGTCTCTCTTTCAACCCCTAAGAAGCCCTCTGCTCCGGCTGATTTGAACCATATCAAATGTAGGATTGACTTTGTTTTTTAAGTTGCAGGGAAAAGTGACCTGCTTGGATTATGTTCAGCTGCACCCCGTGTTCAGATATAGGAAAAACAGTTACTGGCCAATCACAGTCCCCTCACTTGGCAGAGACTGCCAAGGAAGTCCTTTGCTTCTCTCCTGAAAACCAGCCTGTTTCAGGTCCTTGCCAGTTATGTCCCTTACACAGTGGCTGTCATATGTTCCAGTGACCCCACCGGCCCCCCAGGGTTGGGTTGTAACTGAGTGTGAGCGTCTGTCCTAAATACTTCTCACTGTGGCCAAGTCTGATTACAATTCTTTCTGGATGTAGTCTCTGATTTGCTTTCCAAAGGTCAGCAGCTCGAGTTAATGTTTCAGGGATGACCCAATCTGCTTGTATTTAGGAAAGACTTTGTATGACTTGAAAAAGAAGATTGAGCTTCTGGGAACTGGAAAAGCACAAGTTAAATATCTTTTCCTTCTACTTTCACTTTGTATTTTTGCAATGTTACAATAAAGAGAATAAAAATTAGAAAGTCCTCTCCAATCTCAGCATTCTTCCTGTCTAGCCCTTATCCATTTAAGGGTATATTATGACAAAGCTGTATTTGTAGCATGATACAAATTTGTGTTCTAATGTCATTAATTCCAAAAAAAGAGAACCTAGATTTTTAGAGGGGAGGAGTTACTTTTTATCCTAAGATGGTGTAATATTACATAAGGTTTGGGGAAATTGAAAAAAAAATGTATTTATAGGTCTACCATCTTCACTAAACAATTTTAATTTTTGCATTTCTATCTATACTTTGCTCACTGCATCCATATTTTGCATATTTTACATAATAGAACTATTCCAGTTAATGCCCACAAGCATTCACAGGTTTAAAAAAAAGAATACATACTCCCACACTCTAAAAAACTCTAAAAACCTGTTTGAGTTCTCCTTACCAGCCCTTATCCACATGCATATTTCATTTTTACAGTTGTAATACAAACATGAATTCAATTTAATATTTTAATTCTGTTATATTACAAAATATTTACTATTATAGTCTTTGTCATTCTTAAGTCTTCTTTAAGACTTGAAAACACTACAAAGGCAATGCATGCTTATTTGTTACAAGGGAAATAATAAAGAATTTTGTGAAAGAAGAATTGTATCTCCCCTACTCTAATTCCATACCCCAAGTAAAAAATATTGACAGCCTGGAGTGCTCAATGCATATTTTTCTATATTCCAGACATAAACAATATATATATATATACTTTTTTTTTTTTAATTTGACAGAGAGATCACAAGCAGGCAGAGAGGCAGGCAGAGAGAGAGGAGGAAGCAGGCTCCCCGAGAGAGCAGAGAGCCCGATGCGGGGCTCGATCCCAGGACTCCTAGATCATGACCTGAGCCGAAGGCAGCGGCTTAACCCACTGAGCCACCCAGGCGCCCCTATATACTTTTTGTTTTTAACAGAATAGCATATTATTCACATTTCTTGACAAATCACTTTTTAAAAAATATATAACATGCATATTTCTCCAGGTCAATGGATACCAATTTAACTTATTATTTTAATGATTATATTTTTAAGTAATCTCTACACCCAATGTGGGGCTCAAACCCACAACGCTGGGATCAAGAGTTGCACACTCCACTGAGTGAGCCAGCCCAGGTGTCTCACCAATTTAGCTTATTCTTTTAAATGGGTTCATAATAGGGGCACCTGGGTGGTTCGGTTGGTTAAGCGTCCAACTCTAGATTTTGGCTCAGGTTGTGATCTCGAGGTTGTGAGGATGACCCCAACATCAGGCTTTGCCCTGGGCGTGGAGCCTGCTTAAGATTCTCTCTCTCCCTCTCCTGCCCCTCCCCCTCCCTCTCTAAATAAATAAGTAAATAAATAAATAGGTTCATAATATTCTACAGGAAGGATCTACCTTAATTTATTCAGCTATTTTCCTAATGATAAACATCCCTATCATTTCCAGGTTTTTACCTCTAAAAACAGTGCTTCAAAAAAACATCCACTTATTGGCACTTTTATTTCTATGGGCCTGATTCCCCAAAATGGGATTTATAAGAGCAAATATACACATACATATACATACATACATACATACATACATATTTACACATACATGCATACACACACATATATATTTGTATTTTTAGTTTAAGATTTTATTTATTATTTTTTTTTTTTTAAATATATTTTTTTTTTTATTTATTTATTTGACAGAGAGAGATCACAAGTAGTCAGAGAGGCAGGCAGAGAGAGAGGAAGGGAAGCAAAGCAGGCTCCCTGCTGAGCAGAGAGCCTGATGCGGGACTCGATCCCAGGACCCCGAGATCATGACCTGAGCCGAAGGCAGCGGCTTAACCCACTGAGCCACCCAGGCGCCCGATTTTATTTATTTTTGTGAGAGAGAGAGCACAAGCAGGAGGAGAAGCAGAGGAAGATGGAGAAGCAGGCCTCTGGAGAGCAGGGATCCCTATGTGGAGCTGGATCCCAGGACCCCGGGATCATGACGGAGCCAAAGGCAGACATTTAACTGACTGAGCCACCCAGATGCCCCTTATTTTTAGTTTTTTTTTTTTTTTAAAGATTTTATTTATTTATTTGACAGAGATCACAAGTAGGCAGAGAGGCAGGCAGAGAGAGAGGAAGGGAAGCAGGCTTCCTGCTGAGCAGCGAGCCCGATGCGGGACTCGATTCCAGGACTCTGGGATCATGACCTGAGCCGAAGGCAGCGGCTTAACCCACTGAGCCACCCAGGCGCCCCGCCTTTATTTTTAGTTTTGAAACCAACTTTATTGAGATATAATGTGCATATAGTAAAACGCTCCCATTTTAAGTGTCTCATTCAATGAATTTTGACAAATGTCTTAACCAATGTAACTACCAACACAATCCAGATGTGAACATTTCATCACCCCTGAAGAGCTCCTCCTGCTCCTTCTTCGAAGAGCCTTGCTCTCACTGTCCATACAGGTGTCAGTTTCCTAGGATTCCATGTAAACAGAATCATCATTGCGTAGACACTTATGTCTGGCTTTTTTTTTTGTTTTTGTCTTTTATTGGCACTGCCTTTCTTCTTCTTTTATTATTACATGTCTTTATTTACTTGGCACAATGCCTTCGAGATCTGTTCCATCTTGTTCATAATCAGTAGTTTCTCCTTTCTTTGCTGCCAAGTGTAATTTGGCAGATACCACATTACTTCCAAGAAGGTTATGGTAGTCCACAATCCTACCAGCAGTGAGCAGGAAGTCTTCTTCCCTGAACCTTTACAAGGACTGGATGTTCTCATTCTTTTGGTTTTTGCCAACCTTAGAAATGATATTAATACCTCATTGTTGCCTGAATTTACAGGTTGTGTTTCTTAGATTTCCTCTTATAAATTGTTTGTATGTATCAATTACCCATTTTTCTACTGGATTTTAATTTGTAGAAATTGTTTACTAAGGATCTTAACCTTTGTTGTACATATTAGTTTTTTTCCTGCTCTATTCCTTGTCCTCTGACTTTTCAATAGTATTTTTTGTCATTAAGCTTACAATGTTTTAATTGGTGAAATATGAATATCTTTGCTTTTATAGCTTCTGGATTCTCCGATAAGTGTAATGCATATATACTTTCTCTTTTTTCCCTTAAGATAGAAGTATTTCTCATTTGTTACAGCCCTCACAATTGTTGATGGCTACATATGCCCATCTGGAGATGATCCATAAATTTTTAAAAAAGATTATTTATCTATCTAGAGATAGAGCATGAACAGGAGGGGCAGAGGGAGGGGGCGAGAGAGAATCTCAAGCACATGGCTAAGCAGGGAGCCTGATGCAGGGCTCGATCCCACAATTCTGGGATCATGACCCAAACCAAAACCATGAATCTGATGCCTAACTGTGTCACCCAGGTGCCCCCAAATGATCCATAAATTAATTAAAATTATTCTTCTTTGGATACTTTTAAGTTCTTTGAAGTTTCATTTTTTATTGAAGCATGTTGTGCATATGCCCTTTTCTACTTATTCAAGTAATTAGTTTCAATAATTTCCAGGAGTAACACTGTAGGTTTGAATATATTGTGTAATTTCAAAATATACCAACACAAGATCATTATGATTTCATAGTTGAATGTAAAACAGGGTTGGTAGGGGCGCCTGGGTGGCTCAGTGGGTTAAGCCTCTGCCTTTGGCTCAGGTCATGGTCTCAGGGTCCTGGGATCGAGCCCCGCATCGGGCTCTCTGCCTAGCAGGAAGCCTGCTTCCCTCTCTCTCTCTGCCTGCCTCTCTGCCTACTTGTGATCTCTCTCTGTCAAATAAATAAATAAAATCCTAAAAAAACCAAACAGGGTTGGTAGTAGACTTACAGGTTCAAGGGATGACACATCAATCCCCAAAGTGCTAGAGTTCACTGCTGTCTGGTTTGCAGTGGAAAAGAAATGGACACTTGATGCTCTAGGCCTTCCCATATCCTATTTAAATGTCCTATCTCTCCCCACCCCCATCTCCTTTTCACTGCTTGGTAAACAAGCTCAGAGCGGAGTGGGTAGAGCCAGGATTGGATCACAACCCTGACTCTGACTCCAAAGCCTGGTCTTCACACTGTAACCGTGAATAAAGTAACATTTGTACAGCACAGAGCACATCACAGTTTACAAAAGCCCTTTTACATCTTTTTACACTGGGACTCCCTTTCTGCTATTCTCAGCTCAATGAATGCTTTCTCTTTCTTGGGATGGTCTTACCATTTACTGCCATTTATTATCATAGCTAAACCTAGCTCCTCTACCCACTTTGGGTCTGTCAGAAGGGCAGCAAGTGACTTTACAGGCTGAGTGTGGTGAGGGGTCTAGTGTGGTGGAATCTATGTGAGGGCAGGACGGAGCTAGTAAGGTTGGCTGAGGCTGGGTCACCAAGAACCTTGCCTGCCACGTGAGAAACTGGACTCCATCCCATGGTTAGTGTGGAGATGATGGAGGGGCTGGAATCATGTGCAAGCTGCTGACAGTGAGGGCCCAGCAGAGGCAGCCTAGGGATGAAAGAAAAGGGATGGTCTGGATTCCAGGGAAAAATTGGATTTTGAAGCAATATGTCTTGACCATTGTAGTGTCTGCTGCTATTCAGAAAAAGTTAGGTTGATTTCCACCTTCAGAATGTGACAAGCCGGGGCGCCTGGGTGGCTCAGTGGGTTAAGCCGCTGCCTTCGGCTCAGGTCATGATCTCAGGGTCCTGGGATCGAGTCCCGCATCGGGCTCTCTGCTCAGCAGGGAGCCTGCTTCCCTCTCTCTCTCTCTCTCTGCCTGCCTCTCTGTCTACTTGTGATCTCTCTCTGTCAAATAAACAAATAAAATCTTAAAAAAAAAAAAAAAAAAAGAATGTGACAAGCCAGCCAGGTGGTGTGTGGGCATTGGGTGGGGGGGACGTGGCAAAGGGCAGCACGTGATTAAGGAACCCAGGAACCTGTAATTTTTTAAAAATTTGTTTTAAAATATTTTTTAATTAAGAATACTCATGGTGGGCACCTGGGTGGCTCAGTGAGTTAAAGCCTCTGCCTTCGGCTCAGGTCATGATCTCAGGGTCCTGGGATCAAGCCCCACATCGGGCTCTCTGTTGAGCAGGGAGCCTGCTTCCCCTCTCTCTCTGCCTGCCTCTCTGCCTACTTGTGATCTCTCTCTGTCAAATAAATAATAAATAAAATAAAAAAAAATACTCATGGCAGAAATATTTACCCATTCATTAAAGAAACTTTAGAAAACAGACCTTGTCAAAGCTACTTAATTAATTGAGTCCACTGGCTTTGAGAGAATGAAGTGGAAGCTTAGGCAGCCTTTTCAAATTCCTTTTATTTATTATAAATGCCTTTTTAAAAAACAAGATGTTATTTATTTATTGTTTGTTTGTTTTAGAGAGAGAGAGAAAGCATGAACATGGGGAGGGGCAGAGGGAAAAGGAGAGAATCTGAAGCAGATTCTACTTTGAGTGTGGAGCCTGACTCAGGGCTCAATCTCATGACCCTGGGATCAAACAAATACTTCTTCCTTTACCCCCCCGCCCCGTTTTTAAAGAGAAGGTACCTGAATTTTCTTTTCTTTTCTTTTTTTAAAGATTTCATTGATTTAGCTGACAGAGAGAGAGACAGCAAGAACCCGAACACAAGCAGGAGGAGTGGGAAAGGGAGAATCAGGCTTCCCGCCCACTGGGGAGGCCGATGTGGGGCTTGATCCCAGGACCCCAGGATCATGACCTGAACCAAAGGCAGATGCTTAACGACTGAGCCATCCAGGCTCCCCTTTCCCCACTTTTTAAAAAGTAAGCTTTACACCCAACATGGGGCTTGAACTCACAACCCCGAGATCAAGAGTCACATGCTCTACGGACGAGGCCAGCCAGCCAGGCACCAATTTATTATAAAAGTTTTAAACATAACAAAAGATTGTCCAATATAAAAGCATTGATCTATCCCAGCTTCCTCTTAAGCAGCAGCACACAGAGGCAAATTTCTGTGGGGTAGGAGCAGAGGCCATATATAGTACCTTAACTTCTAGGTGACTATCCTGTTAGGGATGCCCTCTCCTTACAGCTGCTAGGCGCTTGCTCACTGTGGATAGGATCCAGCTTCCCCATAGGAGAGAAGGCCAGAGCCTTCAACTGGAGACTCCCCCCACATTCAAGGGTTGGAAACTGGGAGAACAGCATGCCACCCCTGCTGTACTGACACTAATGACAGCAAGCTGTGCAAGCTCAGGCTCTTGAACTCTGGAGTAGGGAGTGGCTTTCTGAGATTCATTTCCTCGGGGAAATCATTGCCCATTGCCTCCCATCATCTGATCTGATGGGCCACATGCAAATGAGCAAATCTTAGCATCTTGTTTCTAGGAATGACTGCCGCACATCTGTCCCGGCCGTAGGTCGCATGAATATGCAAATTGACAACCCCAATATGTTGATACTGGTATGATGTGTTGACTCTCTCTAGGAGGGCAGCCCCCATATGTTGGTGGTTGATAACATACATGCGCAGAACTAGGACTTTGAGTTATAGCTCAGATGCACACCCACTCAAACATATAAATAAAAAGGAAGAAAGTCATAATTTCTCATAATCCCATCACTGATAACATTTTGTTGACATTATGTGTGTGTTGTGTATGTCTGTTATGTTTTACCTATCTGTACAGACACATATTTTGAAAAAGTTAAAATAAAAACTACAGCAATAAAAATGAGGTAATGGTATACATACAGTTACATATCTTATTTTTCACTTAAACAAATTTTTCACTTAAACAAATTAATGAATGTGTTTTGGGCTTGCTGTTTATTAACTAGGTGACCTGCACAAGTTACTTAACCCCCATGCTTCAGTGCTCTCAGTTATAAAAATTTTAAAATGCGAGTATTCTATCATAGGGAGTTATCGTATAAAGATTAAATGAAATAATACATGTGGAGCACTTAATCAAATTAAGGTCTAGTGTATATTAGTTACTATATTTAAATGGTTAAATACACTTCTCCAAAATTTTAAATGGCTATATAGCATTCCATTGTATTGATACACTGACATGTTAAGTAAATATAAATTTATAGAATTTGTAAAATATAAACATATTTACATGTTCTTTAATTATATATACATTTGACATATATATGGCATATATATTGATAGACCAATAATGGTGGCATATGCATACCAGTGTATTTTTATTTATAAATACACTATCATATCTATCTATATAATATGTACAAAACCAATTTTATACATTTAGACATTAGACAAAACCAATTTTAGACATTTAGACATTAGGTTGTTTCTTCTTTTTCAGTATTATAAACAATTACCTTAGTCCCTTTGGCTGCTATAACAAATTATAGACTTTGGGGCTTACACAACAAGCATTTATTTCTCACAGTTCTGGAGGCTGGGAAGATGGAGATCAAGGTGCTGGCAGACCTGGTGTCTGTTGAGAACCCGCTTCTGGCCATCTGTGCATTGTGTCCTTACATAGCAGAAAAGGAGCAAGCTAGCTCTCTAGCCTCTTCTTAAAAGGATGCTGATCCTGTTCATGAGAACTCTGTCCTTATGAGCGAATACCTCCTAAAGACCTCACCTCCAAACACCACATTGAGGATTAGGTTTTCAACATATGAATTTGGTGGGGGGAGGACATAGACATCCAGTCCACAGCAACAGTCCTTCAGCGAACATCCTTACAACTAAGTGTTTGTGCGCATTGTCAAACATCTCATTAAGATAAACTGGTGAAAATGGTGAGTTAAAATGTCTTAAATATTTCTCCCTAATTGTTCCATATTTTATTTTAAATGCCTAAGTGTTAACTCAGGCTGGCATGTGGTGGAATCAGGAGGTTCACCATCTATTAGTTTCAGCCACTTCCAAACATTTGATAAAGGGGAGTCCTACAGTATGTGATTCTGACACACATCCGTGTGGTGGCAGGGAGTCCTCCCCAGTTCCTTGTCACTGCTGCAGAGTGACTGCCACACCCCGTTCCACTGCCTCCTGTGACTTCTACATTAAACTGTTCATTACTAATATCCAGGTTCTTCTGTTCAACATTTTAGGCTGACGTTTGTGGGCTAAGCATAGAGAGAATAACTAAATATCTCCTTCGGATAATTTCTTTTGTGAAAATCCTAATACTGTAATGAACACTAAAATTACCAGATAAGTCAGCCCCAAAACTCTCCAGTGTGGTTTTTTTTTTCACTTGTTCTCAGGAAACTTTAGAGATTGTTGAGGTGCCCCGATGAGGATAAAATCATCAATTGACACTTGTAGGAAAGATTATTTCTATCTTGCTGTACTGTGTACCCATGTTTGGTCCCCAGGCCCTGGAATTAGAAGCATTCTTGAAGGTAGCAATCCAGCCCTCTCATTTTACAGAAGAGAAAGCCAATCCAGAAAGGGGCTTGTCCATGGTCTCTCCTTTAGGTGGTGGCAGAGGTGGACCCGGAACATCTGTCTTCTGACTGCACGTCCGGTGGCTTTTCTGCCTAAGCACACAGTTCCTGAAGCGTGACCTTGGCTAGCCCCTTCCCCTGCTTGAACCTCTTTCTCTCTTGGTCCACACAATTGCTGAGCAGACAGCCCTGCGTGAGCCCAGATGACTCAGAGTTGAGGCTAGGAGGGGTCAGGGTGGGGTGGTAGGTGGTACAGGAGTGGCTGGTTACTCACACGAGGGAGACTGGGAATTGGAGAGGGCCTCGTGGAGCTGGGCCAGTAGGATTTGAGCATCAGCCAAGAGCAGCCTAGGAGAGGTAGAAGAACTGGTGGAAAAGAAGTCTGGAAAGGCAGAATGGCGGGTCCTGCCTCCCAGCCATAGAGTTGTAGATTTTTAGTTCTCCAAAGCAGTGGAGCTGAAGGATTTTTTGGTTTTTTTTGTTTCTTCATCTGTTTCGGTAGGGAAATACATATAAAATTGACCATTTCCACTACTTTTCAGTGTACAATTCGGTGGCATTAATTATGGTATTGTGCAGCCGTTCCCACTACCTAGTTCCAAAACTTATTCATCACTCCAAAGAGAAACTCTGTACTCATTAAGCAACAACTCCTCATTCCCCACTGCTCCCAGCCCTTGGTAACCTCTAGCTTACTTCCTACTTCTGTGACTTTGCTTATTTTTTTTAAGGGATTATTTATTTATTTATTTGACAGAGAGAGAGAGATCACAAGTAGGCAGAGCAGCAGACAAGGAGAGAGAGAGGGAAGCAGGCTCCCCGCTGAGCAGAGAGCCAAATGCAGGACTCGATCCCAGGACCCTGGGATCATGACCTGAGCTGAAGGCAGAGGCTTAACCCACTGAGCCACCCAGACACCTTGTGACTTCGCTTATTTCATTTAAGTGGAATCATGCAGTACTTGTCCTTTTGCATTCAGCTTATTCATTTAGAAACATTTTTAAGATTCGCCCATGTTGGGCGCCTGGGTGGCTCAGTGGGTTAAAGCCTCTGCCTTCGGCTCAGGTCATGATCTCAGGGTCCTGGGACCGAGTCCCGCATCGGGCTCTCTGCTCAGCGGGGAGCCTTCTTCCCTTCCTCTCTCTCTGCCTGCCTGTCTGCCTACTTGTGATCTCTGTCAAATAAATAAATAAGGGTGCCTGGGTGGCTCAGTGGGTTGAGCCGCTGCCTTCGGCTCGGGTCGTGATCTCGGGGTCCTGGGATCGAGTCCCGCATCGGGCTCTCTGCTCGGCAGGGAGCCTGCTTCTCTCTCTCTCTCTGCCTACCTCTCTGCCTACTTGTGATCTCTGTCTGTGAAATAAATAAATAAATAAATAAATAAATAAAATTTAAAAATAAATAAATAAATAAAATCTTAAAAAAAAAAAAAGATTCGCCCATGTTGCAGAATGTATGAGAATCCCACTCCCCCTTTTGAGGGGGTCCTAAATATGTCATGTTTTCATTTGCTTTTACTTTGGTAAAATATACATAACATAAAATTTGCCAGTTTAACCATTTTTAAGTGGCATTAGTATATTCACACGGTTGCACAACCATCCTGCCATCTGTCTCCAGAATGTTTTCATCTTCCCAGACTGAAACTCTGTCTCCATTAAACACTAACTACCATTCCCTCTCCCCCAACCCCTGGCAACCACCATTCTAGTCTCTGTCTCTAGGAATTTGACTATTGTAGAGACCTCAAATAAATGGAATCATATAATATTTGTCCTTGTGAGACTGGATTATTTCACTTAGCATAATGTTTTCAAGGCTCACCAACGGTGTAACACACGTCAGAATTTTATTATTCTTTTAGGATTTTTTAAAAAGCTTTTATTTATTTATTTGCCAGGGAGAGACACAGCGAGAGAGGGAACACAAGCAGGAGGAGTGGGAGAGGAGAAGGCAGGTCTCCGACTGAGAAGGGAGCCCGATGCGGAGCTTGATCCCAGGACCCGGAGATCATGACCTGAACCAAAGGTTGACGCCTAACGACTGAGCTACCTAGGGGCCCCTATTCTTTTAGGCTTTTAAAAAAGGTTTCAAAAAAATTTTAAGTCATCTCTCCATCCAACATGGGGCTCGAACTCACAACCCCGAGATCAAGAGTTACAGGCTGTACCGACTGAGCCAGCCAGGTGCCCCAGAATTTCATTACTTTTTAAGCCTGAATATTTGTTTATCCATTCCTGCATTATTTATCCATTCATTTTGTTTATCCATTCATCCATTTGTCCATTCATCCAAATGTCCATGTCATTCATGGACATTTGGATTATTTCTACCTTTTAGTTATTGTGAATAATGCTGATATGAACATTGATGTACAAGTATCTGTTCAACTCCTTGCTTTCAGTTCTTTGGGTTATATAGCTAGGAGAGGAACTGTTGGGTCATATAATAATTTTACATTTAATATTTTGAGGAACCCAAACTGTTTTCTACAGCAGCTGAACCATTTTACATTTCCTCCAATGAAGCATAAGGATTCCAATTCCTCCACATCCTCACCAACACTTGATATTTTCTGTGTTCACTCCTTTTAATGGCAGAATAATATTCCATTGAATGTATATATCACATTTGGTTTATCCATTCCTCTGTTGATGGACACTTGGCTTGTTTCTACCTTGTGGCTATTGTGACTAATGCTTGATGGGCATTGGCATACAAGTATCTGTTTGAGTCCCTGTTTTCAGTTCCTTTGGATCTGTGCCTAGGAGTGGAATTGCTGGGTCATATGGCAGTTCTATGTTTAACCTTTTGAGGAACAACCAAACTGTTTTCCACTGCGGCTGCACCATTTTACATTCCTACCGGTAAAGCACAAGGGCCACAGGAAGATTTCGAGCACCACTGAAATAAGAGAACCCTCCCCAAGCCACCTCCCTCCTGGCTTGCTGCAGTGTTGTTGGGGGATTAGGAAATCACTTCTGTGTAAACTGCCTGCTTCTGGGCTATTGCAGTGCCTAAGGCTTTTTTTTTTTTTTTTTTTGGTGGTTCTGTAGTGATTACCTTTCTCTTTAATCCTAATAGATCCCACACTATGAAGATTCTGAGCAAAGCTATTAGCTCTCCCTTATTCTAGCATATTTCTGCTTTGTTACATATTTTTTCACCTCTTTGAAAACTTTCTTGGGATGTCTGGGTGGCTCAGCTGATTAAGCATCTGCCTTTGGCTCAGGTCATGATCCCAGGGTCCTGGGATCAAGCCCCACATCGGGCTTCCTGGTTAGTGGGGAGCCTGCTTCTCCCTATCCCTCTTCTGCTCCCCCTGCTTGTGCTCTCGCTCTCTCTCTTTCTCTCTCTCTCTCTCTCTGTCAAATAAATAAATAAATAAATAAATAAAATCTTAAAAAAGAAAAGAAAAGAAGACTTTCTTATTAGAGCCTGGTGGATTTGGGAGAGGGTGGTGTCTTAGGTCTGTGACCAGCAGCAAGCCACTGACATTTTCTGGGCTTATTGCCTCATGGAGGATGTTGGGAGATGTGATGTTTGAGTTAGTTTTTCAGAAGATTGTCTGTCTTGGAAAAAAAGAACCCAGTCATATAGTATGTCTTCATAACACTTCTAATATGCCCAAGTTTGATGTCGAGATTTTAAAAATTAAGATCCTAATTATATTTAAACCTTTATATCCAAATCACAGGAATGATTTATGCCTCAAAATTGGTTTTAACTGAAATCATACAGAATGACTCAAGTTTACATTCCACATGCATTTGAAATATTGTTATTATTATGTTTTATGTATTTTTTAAAAGATTTTATTTATTTATTTGACAGAGAGAGACACAGTGAGAGAGGGAACATAAGCAGGGGCAGTGGGAGAGGGAGAAGCAGGTTTCCTGCCGAGCAGGGAGCCCGTTGTGGGGCTCAATCCCAGGACCCCGGGATCATGACCTGAGCTGAAGGCAGATGCTTAACCAGCTGAGCTTAACGACTGAGCCACCCAGGCACCACTGTTTTATGTATTTTTAAATAATAACATTTATCTTGTCTTGAATTTTCCTCCTATGATGGATACTGATAAAACCATCAAGGCAGCTTTTCTTTTTTTCAAGATTTTATTTATTTATTTGTCAGGGGGAGAGAAAGAGCCCAAGCAGGGGGAGTGTCAGGCAGAAGGAGAAGCAGACTCCCCACTGAACAAGGAGCCCTTCTGTGGGACTCGATCTCAGGAGCCTGGGATCACAACTCAACCCAAAGGCAGATGCTTAACCAACTGAACCACCCAGGAATCCCTCAAAGCAGCTTTTATTTGTCACAATTGATATTTTAGGGGGTATTCTTTTAAACAGTAAATACCATTAATTTTGCATATATATATAAATATATATTTACATTCTTTATGGTAATACAAATATGCTACATTTATGGATATACTTATAAATATGGAATATAACTACGTTCTTTATGGTAATATGGTGTAAGAAAGCAGTGTTTCCTGGTTGGATTGTTTTCTAGATGCGCTAGCAGTTATTGCTTTGAGTTCAGTTTGACAAGCTTATGATAGGAACAGGTGATAAAAATTACTGTACTAAGAGAATATTGTATGAAAAAGTATATAGTAGAATGTTAAAGTATGAGAATAAGGCATTATTAAATATTTCATACATTGCCATTTTCCTATAGACTAAAACTTTCCTTGCGCCAATTAATGCACACTTTTTGTAAAGATTTGTATAATGCAATACAATCCATGATTTATATTAATTGGTTTGTCCTCGATTGGAAAGTCCTAAGATATTTTGTTCATGGACTCTGCGGACTCATTTGTATCTATTTCTCAGAAACACAGCTCCAGAACACAGGCTGATTATCTCAGAGCCTGCGGGATAAAGTAAAATATCTAAAAGCAAACAACGTTTATAGTTGCTCTGATTCAGCACAATTTAGATTCTCTTTGGCAAAGAAAACTAAAGAATGCTCTGCTACTTCTGAGCCTCGGTCAATAGAGAAAGCTTTGAGCTCCTTGTCTTAATGATCATCATTGCAAAGGCAGCCTCTGGAGAGGGCTGGGAAGCCAGTGTCCCTCTTGGACCCCGTGTCTTTAGGTTGCTTTGGTTCCATACATTTGTTTGCAGAATCAGGACTGATTTTGATCATTGTAGTTTTAATGTGAAACAAAATGAAGAAATAAAGATTCAGATAGAGATTTTAAAAGGGAGCAAATTCTGGCACATGCTACAACATGGATGAACTTTGAGGACATCTTACTAAGTGAAATAAGCCAGTCACAAGAGGACAACTATGGTATGATTCCACTTATGCGATGAATACTCTGTTCTACTACTAGAAACTTCAAACTGATAGAGAAAGAAAGTAGAATGGTGGTTTTCAGGGGCTGGGGAGGGGAAATAGGAAGTTGCTGTTTCATAGCTGTAGCCATGAATGTAGTTGCATTTTAGGAAGATGCAAAAGTTGGGGCACCTGTGTGGCTCAGCTGGTTAAGCATTTGCTTTCAGCTCAAGTCATGATCCCAGGGCCCAGGGATCGAGCCCCATGTCGGGTTCTCTGCTAAGCGGGGAATTTGCTTCTCCCTTTCCCTCTGCCTCCCTCTGCCTGCCACTCTGCCTGCTTGTGCTACCTCTCTCTCTCTCTCCCTCTGTCAAATAAATAAATAAAATCTTAAAAAAAAAAAAAAGAAAGAAAGAAGGAGGATGCAAAAGTTTTGTGGATGGATGGTGGTGATGGTTGTACAACATGAATGTACTTAATGCCACTGAACTGTATAATAAAAAATGGTTGAGATGGTAAATTTTATGTTAGGTATATTTTACTAAAGTAAAAAAGAAAGTTCAATTAGAGCATCTACCTCAAATCCACATAGTTCCATACATTTAGGCTTTGGCTTGTTAAACAGATATCTGCTTAGTCTTCCTTTACTAAACACTGAGCCTTTTTTTTTCTTTAATTTTCATAAATTGGTTTAAAACATAGAGAGGTGGAGATTTGGGGACTTATTTTAAAGACAATTAATTCTGGAGTGCTTCAGTGGCTCAGTAATTAAGCATCTGCCTTCGGCTCAGATCATGATCCCAGGGTCTTGGGATCGAGCCCTGCATCGGGCTCCCTGCTCAGCAGGGAACCTGCTTCTCCCTCTTCCACTCCCCCTGGTTGTATTCCCTCTCTCACTGTCAAATAAATAAAAAATCTTTAAAAAACAGTAAAAACAATTAATCCTTCCAGGTTAAAATTATAGTCAGACTTGGCTGAGATTCAGTGGTGCTGGTACTCAGGGCCTTAACTCTGCCATGTACTGAGAGATATCTGGGTGGTCCCAGCCTGCTCACAGACTACAGGGAATTGAACTAGAAAGCAACAACAGAGAGCTAGAAAGCCCCCAGATACGTGGAGATTGAACAACACACTTCTTTTTTTTTTTTTTTTTTTTAAGATTTTATTTATTTATTTGACAGAGGGAGAGAGATCACAAGTAGGCAGAGAGGCAGGCAGAGAGAGGAAGGGAGGCAGGCTCCCTGCTGAGCAGAGAGCCCAATACGGGGCTCCATCCCAGGACCCTGAGATCATGACCTGAGCCGAAGGCAGAGGCTTAACCCACTGAGCCACCCAGGCGCCCCTGAACAACACACTTCTAAATAACACATGGGTCAAAGAATAAGTCTCAAGAGAAATGTTTAAATATTTTGAATATCCAGGGGTGCCTAGGTGGCTTGGTCAGTTATGCATCTGACTCTTGCTTTCAGCTCAGGTCATGATCTCAGGGTCATGAGATCAAGACCTGTATTGGGCCTTGTGCTCAGTGAGGAGTCTGCTCGCGATTCTCTCCCTCTCCCTTGCCTCTCTCTCTCTCAAATAATAAATAAATAAATAAAATCTTTAAAAATATTTTTTGAATATACAAAGAACTCTTAAAATTCAAAATTAAGAAAAGGAATGGCCAATTAAAAAATGAGCAAAACATGGGGTGCCTGGGTAGCTCAGTTGTTAATGTCTGCCTTCAGCTCAGGTCATGATCTCAGAGTCCTGGGATTGAGCCCCGCATCAGGCTCCCTCCTCAGCGGAAAGCCTGCTTCTCCCTTTCCCACTCCCCCTGCCTGTGTTCCCTCTCTCGCTGTGTGTCTCTCTCTGTCAAATAAATAGATAAAATCTTAAAAAAAAAAAAAGAGCAAAACACCTGAATAGACATCTCACCAAAGAAGAAACAAAGGTGGCAACTAAGCATCTGAAAAGATTGGGGCACCTGGGTGGGTCAATTGGTTAAGTGACTGCCTTCAGCTCAGGTCATGATCCCAGGGTCCTGGGATCAAGCCCCACATTGGGCTCCCTGCTCAGTGGGGAGCCTGTTTCTCCGTCTGCCACTCCCCCTTCTGTGTTCTCCTGCTCTCTCTCTCTGTCAAATAAATAGATAAATAAAATCTTTAAAAAAGAGGGCATCTGGGGCGCCTGAGTGGCTCAGTGGGTTAAAGCCTCTGCCTTCGGCTCGGGTCATGATCCCAGGGTCCTGGGATCGAGCCCCGCATCGGGCTCTCTGCTCAGTGGGGAGCCTGCTTCCCTTCCTCTCTCTCTGCCTGCCTCTCTGCCTACTTGTGATCTCTGTCTGTCAAATAAATAAATAAAATCTTTAAAAAAAAAAAAGAGGGCATCTGAAAAGATGCTCAACATCATATGTCATTAGGGAAGTGCAAATTAAAATGACAATGAGACACCTATCAGAATGGCCAGAGTCTGAAACACTGACAACACCAAATGCTGACAAAGATGTGGAGCAACAGGAACTCTCATTCATTGCTGGTGTGAAGGCAAAAATGGTACAGTCACTTTGAAGGACAGTTTGGCAGTTTCTTTTTCTTTTTTTTTTTAAAGATTTTATTTATTTATTTGATATATATAGAGAGAGATCACAAGTAGACAGAGCAAGTTTGGCAGTTTCTTACAAAACTAAACATATGCAGGGCCCCTGAGGGGCACAGTCAGTTAAGTGTCCGACTCTTGGTTTTGGCTCAGGTCATGATCTCAGGGTTGTGAGATCAGCGAGGAGTCTGCTAAAGTTTTTCTCTCCCTCTCCCTCTGCCCCTATGTTCACTTGCTTGTTATCTCTCTCTAACATCAATAAATACAAAAGAAGAATCTTTTTTTAAAGATTTATTTATTGATGTTAGGACAAGAATCTAAGCAGACTCCAGAGCCTGACATGGGGCTGATCTCATGAGCCTGAGATCATGACCTTAGCCAAAACCAAGAGTTGAACACTTAACAACTACACCACCTAGGTACCCCTAAATATACTCTTACCATAGCATCTAGCACCCATACTCCTTGATGTGTACCAAAGGAGCTGAAAAATTTTGTGTACAAAAAACCTTTACACAGATGTTTATGGGCAGCTTTCTTCATAATTGCCAACAGTTGGAAGCAACCAGCATGTCCTTCAGTAGGTGAATGGATAGGTAAACTGGTACATCCAGGTAATGGGATGTCATTTAGCACCAAAAAGAGTGAACTATCAAGCCACAAAAAGTCATGGAGAAAACTTAAATGTATATAACTAAGTGAAAGAAGCTGATCTGAAAAGGCTATATACTGTATGATTCCAACTATATGACATCCTGGAAAAGGCAAAACTGGAGACAGTAAAATGAGCCGTCCTGCCAGAGTTCCCGGGGGAGGGATGTGGGAACTTTCTGTACTCTCCGTTCAATTTTGCTGTGAATCTAAAATTGCTCTTAAAAAAAAAAAATCTGGAATTAGATAGTGGTGATGATTGCATGGCTCTGTGAATGTCCTAAAACCCACTGAATTATACACTATAAAAGAGTGATTTTTATGGCATATCCATTATATCCCAGTAAAGCTGTTATGAAAAAAAAAAGATACCCACTTCATAAGATTGTGCAGATTAAAGAAGTTTGTTAGGGGGAGCTCCCCTCTACTTGCTCCCTAGTTCATGAATCACTTAATTAAGCCAATTAGACCTTCAAGTTAAAAAAAAAAAGGTCATGAGTCATCTTATATATGTATATTATAACACTTAGTAAATATTGTTTTGTAAATACTTGTCCCTTTCCACCTTTCCCTCCAGAGTCTGGACTGCATCTTTTATATTTGTATCCTCAGTGCTTAGCACAATACCTAGCACTTAGGGAATGCTCAGCAAAGGTTTAATAAAGGAATTGGAAATGAAAGATAAAGTAGAGATAAGGCCACAGATGACACCAGGGCTTCTAATCTGGACAAACAGATGGACTATGACCAACAGGGACTTCAGGATGGGAGGCAAGTTTCATTCTGTTTGTTTGTACGTTGAGTAAAGTGTATTCTAGTTTAAACAAATTGTATTTGAGTAGTCTGTGGAATGCCCCAGTTAATTTATCCAAATTTTCATTAAAGATATAGGTCTCAAGCTCAAGTAAGAAGTGTAAGGTAAAGCCAGGAAATGGGCTGTCAGTCACAGGTTGCTAACCACAGTCTATGGGCCAAATCCAGACTACAAATGGGTTTCATTTGGCTACAGTAATTTTTTAAATAGACACTATTTTTTAGAGTAGTTTTGGGTTCCTGGAAAAATTGAATGGAAGGTACAGAGCTCCCCTATACCCTCTGCCTGAACACATACACTTTGCCCCCCACTATTAATATCTCCCACCAGAATGGTATATCTGTTATAGTCAGTGAACCTATACTGACAGACCATAATCACCCAAAGCCCATAGTTTCCACTCTTGGTGTTGTATAGTCTTAGGGTTTGGAGAAATTTATAATAATATATATTCACCATCATAGTGTCATATAGAGTAGTTTCACTCCCTTAAAAATCTTCCACAATTTTAAAAATGGGAAATTGCCAACAGTTGAAAATGGGACATTTGTCATAAAAACCAAGAATTTCAACTTCTTTCAAAATATGAGAAAGAGAAACACCTGGTGACTCCATGGGTTAAAGCCTCTGCCTTTGGCTCAGGACATGATCCCAGGGTTCTGGGATCGAGCCCTGCATCGGGTCTCTCTGCTCAGCAGGGAGCCTGCTTCCGTTCCTCTCTCTCTGCCTGCCTCTCTGCCTACTTGTGATCTCTGTCTGTCAAATAAATAAATAAAATCTTAAAAAAAAAGAAAATATGAGAAAGAAACAAAAAAAACAAACAAACAAAAAAAAAAACAAAAAATGAGACACCTTGACAACCCTAATCCCGTATTCTCCAAAGACAACCCACTAGATCTGAATAAGGGCTATCCCCTTTGGGCAGGTGGGCTTGCATGCTCAAGTTTGTTTTGATCATTTCATTCTACTCTGTCCCTAAGTTATCTTAGGTAACTTTCCCCTTACCTCCTTTCCTCTTAGGTAAATGGTAGTTGGAACAGGGAAATTAAGCAGTAAGGACAGGAAGCAGCCAAGGACAGACCTTTTGGGAACACCAATGATTAAAGATTGATAGGCCTTATGTTCCATCGAACATATGTTCCTCTTCTGAGACGTTTTGTGGGTTTCTTTAATCCTTAGCTTGGCTTCTTGTTGCTTCACCAAGAATCTAATCGCTAGGGCACATGGGTGGCTCAGTCTGCTAAGCATCCAACTCTTTTTTTTTTTTTTAAAGATTTTATTTATTTATTCGAGAGAGAGACAGTGAGAGAGAGCATGAGCTAGGAGAAGGTCAGAGGGAGAAGCAGACTCCCCATGGAGCTGGGAGCCCGATGTGGGACTTGATCCCGGGACTCCGGGATCATGACCTGAGCCGAAGGCAGCCGTCCAACCAACTGAGCCACCCAGGCATCCCTAAGCATCCAACTCTTGATCTCAGCTCAGGTCTTGATCACAGGGTCCTGTGATCCCTGTGATCACAGGGTCCATGCCCAGCATGGAGCCTACTTTAAAAAAAAAAATCTAATCATAGTTGATCTTGGAGGAGTCATTGAAGAGTCTAATCGTAGTTGATCCTGTTCTTGGAACGCCTTTCCGCAATTCTTTTATTCCTTTTTCTCTTTCCTAGAAAGAAGGTTATTGAAAACTGGAAATTAAAAATAGTCTTTTTCTTCCCATTCGTTGGAATAAAACACTTACATTAGATAAGAGTGAATGAGATAGCAAGTTTTGAGGTATTTTGCCAGAATAATTTTTTTTAAAAGATTTTATTTATTTATTTGTCAGAGAGAGAGAGGGAGAGAGCGCGAGCACAGGCAGACAGAATGGCAGGCAGAGGCAGAGGGAGAAGCAGGCTCCCCGCCAAGCAAGGAGCCCGATGTGGGACTCGATCCCAGGACGCTGGGATCATGACCTGAGCCGAAGGCAGCTGCTCAACCAACTGAGCCACCCAGGCGTCCCTTGCCAGAATAATTAACTGACCAAAAAATATTGGAGAACCACTGTTTTGTCATGTTGAGTAAAAATGTCCTGGAATACTCTTTGTAAGGCCCAACGGGTAGTTTTCTGATATTCTAGTAATAATAGTAGCTAAATATGGGTAGCACTTTACAGTGTAGAAAGTGCTTCGTACAGACATCATTGTAAACTCTCAACCCTCTTGTTAGGTAAGCATCCAATCTTCCCTTTCTATGGTAGTTCCATTTTAAAGCTATTTGTGTTAACATCAATTCTGGAGATTCCAGGTTCTGTTACTGCATCATTGCACAGTCCGCATAAAACCCAAGCCAACTGATGTTGTCATCAGCAAATCAACGTTGGCCAGTACTAAAAAAACAGGAAAAGCCTGTGGAAAATGCCTTGTCTTAGCGACTTTCAATTGAGATATAATAAATGCTGGCTCTGAGGATAATGAACAATCTGAGCATTCTCAGGCCTGATGCTGAGAGGGAAAATGAAATCTTCATTCACTTAATAATAATTCACTGAACTCCAATGTTCAAGATACTCTGTTAGGTACTGGTCCTATAAAAATTAGTCAGACCTTGCCTACCCTTGACCTTGCACAATCTAGAATTTAGAATCATATAACGACCTTAAGAGATTAAGCAATCTCTTTTCTTTTTTTAAAGATTTTATTTATTTATTGAGAGAGAGAAAAAGAGAGAAAGAGAGAAAGCACGCACATGGATTCCAGCGGGTGTGGGGGTGTGAGGGGAGGGGAGGAGGGAGAGGGAAAAGCAGGATTCCCTGCTGAGTAGGGAGCCCAATGGGGGATTTGATCCCAGGACTCTGGGATCATGAACTGAGCCATCCAGGTGCCCAGGAGATTTGTTTTCAAAGACTTCCTCTGATTTTACTTTTCAGAGTTCTCCTCATTTTCCCTATTGTGGATCTTAAACTACAGTTTCAGCTTTTATGTCCCCGCATGATAAGTCTTAAAAGTGAGTAGAATAAAAAAGTAGTTAAGGGTCTGTGCCTATGATGTAAGGAAACTTGAGGAGCCTCTCCTCTTTTTTTTTTTTTAAAGATTTTATTTATTTATTTGACAGAGATCACAAGTAGACAGAGAGGCAGGCAGAGAGAGAGAGAGAGAGAGAGGGAAGCAGGCTCCCTGCTGAGCAGAGAGCCCGGTGCGGGACTCGATCCCAGGACCCTGAGATCATGACCCCAGCTGAAGGCAGCGGCTTAACCCACTGAGCCACCCAGGCGACCTTTTAAAAAATATTTAATTAGGGAGCGCCTGGGTGGCTCAGTGGGTTAAGCCGCTGCCTTCGGCTCAGGTCATGATCTCAGGGTCCTGGGATCGAGTCCCGCACCGGGCTCTCTGCTCAGCAGGGAGCCTGCTTCCCTCTCTCTCTCTCTCTCTCTCTGCCTGCCTCTCTGTCTACTTGTGATCTCTGTCAAATAAATAAATAAAATCTTTAAAAAATATATATATATATTTAATTAATTAATTAATTAATTTGAGAGAGAGTGAGATTGAGAGAGCACACACTAGGAGAGGGAGGGGCAGAGGGTGAGGGAGAAGCAGACTCCCCTCTGAGCAGGGAGCCTGATGAGCCGTTCCATCCCAGGACCCCAGGATCATGACAGCCCACCTGCCCAAAGGGGACAGCCGTTATTCAGATGCTTAAGCGATGGAGCCACCCAGGTCCCCGGAGCCTGTCCTTTATTAGCCTCTCTATGAAATCTACCACAAAGGATTGAATGGGCTCTTCAAGAAGGACCCATGGAAGAAACCCAGGAAAAGATAAGACCCTTGGCTAATGTCCCCTTGCTTCTCAATAGGAAGCTCTGTGTTGGCTCTTTTACTCAGCTGAGATCACTAGTCAATAGTACAGGCAAGACAATGGTAAGGAGTGGAAAAGGACATTGTGAAAAGGAAGGATAGTAATCAAAGACAATTGTCACCCTCCGATTGGGTCTAGGCCCTGTCAGTAACCTTGGAGCTATTGATATGCAGAGGAGGTTTTACCCTCCTGTGTTATTATTCTGATCTTCTAGTAATCAAGGGCACATAAGGTGCTGTGGGCAGGTGTGTGCACCATGTGCATGCACGCGCGCGCACACACACGCACACACACATACATGCACACACACAATCAGATTGCTGCTCTGAGCTTGGAATGCTGCCTGCAGCTGGAGACCTACACCTACACTGAATTCTTCAGACATACACACCATTCAGGTGCTAAAGCTCTCAATCATCCCTTCCATTAGCCCTTCTTCACTCCCCTCCTCACACCCACCAAACAGCCGGTAGACAGTTTCCTGGGAATAGCAAACCAGGAAAAGCTGGTTGAACAGCAGTCAGACATTGAAAGGTCCCAGTGCCCGCCTGGGCTCCAGGTTCATCAGCTCTGAAAACTGCAGAGGGAATAGGAAACAGGAAATTGTTTCTGCCCTCTTTTTCTCCTCCCTCAATTTAAAAACATTGTTAATGCTCAAGGATAGCTGGTCAAGGTATTATGATTATTCAACAGCATCCTTGCCATATTCAAGGAAGAAAATGATCTTGTGTTTTATTTTTAACAGCAATAGTGTATTTCTTGAGGATCTTTTTTTCCACCCTAATTACCACATAAATTACTCCAGCAGCTAACCCTCAAAGTCAGAGTTCAAAGGCAGATACTGAGATTGGATTAGGCGAGAGGCTCTGGAAGTGCACCCCTGTCTACTTCTCTGCTCCTCTTCACTGTTTTTTTTTTTTTTTTTTTTTTAAGATTTTATTTATTTATTTGACACAGAGAGACCAAGTGAGAGACAGAGAGCAAGCAAAGGCAGGGAAGAGGCAGGCAAGGGGGAGGCAGGCTCCCTACAGGACCCTGGGATCATGACCTGAGCCAAAGGCAGCTGCTTAGCCAACTAAGCCAATCAGATGCCCCCTCCTCTTCCCCTGTTAAGGATTCCTTGGGATTTCATCTGCTTTCCCACACTTGCTCCCTTTGCATACCCTCCACTCTGTCTTTAGCAAACCTACCCATCCCTCATGCTATCTTTGGGATTGTTTATATTCTGTTGTACTTCCTCTGCTCTTATTTACTTCATTATTTATTCCTTTTTTTTTTTTTTAAGATTTATTTATTTATGGGGCTCCTGGGTGTCTCAGTTGGTTAAGTGTCTGCCTCCGGCTCAGGTCAGATCCTGAGGTCCTGGGATCAAGTTCCGTGTCAGAGTCAGCTTCTCCCCCTGCCCCTCCCCGCCGCCCATGCTCTCTCTCTCTCAAGTGAAGAAAAAGATTTATTTATTTATTTTGGAGTTGGGGAGGGGTAAAGGAAAAGAGCCTAACTCAAGAGTAGTACGCATAACTGACTGAGCCACCCAGGCGCCCCTCCATATTTACTCTTATATTAATTCACGTTTTACTCTTACTTTAAAAGGAAACTTGAAAAAAAATTATATAACTGTCGTTGACACAATGTTCCACTAGCTTCAGGTGTACAACATAGTGATTTGGACAAATTTCTTTTTTTTTTTTTTAATTTTATTTATTTACCTGACAGAGAGAGGCACAGCGAGAGAGGGAACACAAGCAGGGGGAGTGGGAGAGGGAGAAGCAGGCTTCCCACTGAACAGGGAGCCTGATGTGGGATCCCAAGACCGTGGGATCATGACCTGAACTGAAGACAGACACTTAACGACTGACCCACCCAAGCGCCCCATATTTACTCTTACATTAATTCACATTTTACTCTTACTTTAAAAGGAAACTTGAAAAAAAATTTATATAAATGTAGTTGACACAATGTTCCACTAGCTTCAGGCTACAACATACTAATTTGTACAAATTTCTGTATTATTCTCTGCTCAGCACAAGTGTAGCTACCATCTTTTACCATACAATGTTGTTACAGTACCATCGACTATATTCCCTATGCTGTGCCTTTTATTCCCGTGATTTAGTCCTTCCATAACTGGAAGCCTGTATCTCCTGCTCACCTTCACCTATTTTTTCCATCGCCTCATCCCCTCCCCTCTGGCAGTCATCATTGTGTTCTCTGTATTTACAGGTCTGTTTCTGCTTTTTATTTGTTATTTGTTTTTGTTTTTAGATTCAACATATGACTGAAATCATGTGATATTTGTTTTTCTCAGTCTGACTTATTTTACTTAGTATAAAATCCCCTAGGTCTGTCCCCATTGTCACAAATGACACAATCTCATCCTTTTCTATGGCTGCCTAATATTATATATATGCATAATATTTTATATATATAAACATTATATATATAAATATCGGATATCTCCCATCTTCTTTATCCATTCATCTATCAATGGACACTTAGGATACTTCCATATCTTGGGTACTGTAAACAGTGCTGCAATAAAATAAACATAGATCTTTCAAATAAATGTTTTCTTTTTCTTTGGTATATACCCAGTAGTGGAATTATTGGATCATACGGTATTTCTATTTTTAATTTTTTGAAGAAACTCCACACTGTTTTCTGCAGTGGCTGCACCAATTTACATTCTACCAACAGTGTAGGAGAGGGTTCCCTTTTCTTCACATCCTCACCAAGCCTTGTTATTTCATGTCTTTTTGTTTTTAGGCATTCTGACAGGTGTAAGGTGATATCTCATTGTGGTTTTGATTTGTGTTTCCCTGATGATGAGTGATGTTGAGCATCTTTTCATGTGTCTGTTGGTAATCTGGAGGTCTTCTTTGGAAAAATGTCTATTTCAGGTCCTCTGCCTGTTTATTTTTTATTTTTCATCTTTTTAAAAGACTTTATTTAAGAGAGAGAGAGAGAGAATGAGTGGTGGGGATGGACAGAGGGAAAGAGAGAGAAAAACAGACGTTCTGCTGAGCAGAAATCCCAGATTCCAGGACTCAGAGATCATGACCTGAGATGAAGGCAGATGCTTAACTGACTGAGCCACCCAGGCACCCCACTCTGTATGTTTTTTAATTGTATAATTTATTATTATTATTATTTTTGGTGTTGAGTTTTGTAAGTTCTTTATATATTTTGAATATTAACCCTTTATCAGGGATGTCATTGCAAATATCTTCTCCCATTCAGTAGGTTGACTTTTTGTTTTTGTTGATTGTTTACTTTACTGTGCAAAACGTTTTTATTTTGATGTAGTCCTAATAGTTTATTTGCTTTTGTTTCCCTTGCCTCAGGAGCCCTATCTAGAAAAATGTTGCTATGACCGATGTCAGAGAAATTACTGGCTTGCTCTCTTCTAGGATATTTTTTGGGGATTCACATGTAGGTTTTTAATCCATTTTGAGTTTATTTTTGTGTATGGTGTTAGAAAATGGTCCAACTTCATTCTCTTACCTGTAGCTGTCCAGTTTTTCCAGCATTATTTATTGAAGATACTGTTATTTCCTCATTGCACATTCTTGCCTCCTTTGTCCTAGATTAATTGACCATACAATTGTAGGCTTATTTCTGGGTTCTCTAGTCTGTTGGATTGATCTGTGTGTCTATTTTTGTGCCAGTACCATACTGTTTTGATTACAGTTTTATAGTATATCTTGAAATCTGGAATTGTGATACCTCTAGCTTTGTTCTTCTTTCTCAAGATTGCTTTAGCTATTTGGGGTCTTTTGCGCTTCCATACAAATTTTAGTATTGTCCTAGTGTTTTGAAAAATGCTGTTGGTATTTTGGTAGGAATTGCATTGAATCTCTAGATAGTTTTGGGTAATATGGGCATTTTAACAATATTAATTCTTCCAATCCATAAGCATGAAATGTCTTTCCATTTGTTTATGGCATCTTCAAGTTCTTTCTTTTTTTTTTTTTAAGATTTATTTATTTATTTATTTGACAGAGAGAGAGAGAGAGAGATCACAATTAGGCAGAGAGGCAGGCAGAGAGGGGGAAGCAGGCTCCCTGCTGAGCAGAGAGCCTGATGTGGGGCTTGATCCCAGGACCCTGAGGTCATGACCTGAGCCAAAGGCAGAGGCCTAACCCACTGAGCAACCCAAGTGCCCCTCAAGTTCTTTCATTGATGTTTTATAGTTTTTAGAGTGCAGGTCTTTCACCTTTGGTTAAGTTTACTCCTAGATATTTTATTCTTGATGGTGCAATTATAGATGGTATTAGTTTCTTAATTTCTTTTTTTTTAAAGGATTTTATTTTTAAGTTATCTCTGCACCCACAACCCTGAGACCAAGAGTCACCTACTCCACCAACTGAGTGGGCCAGGTGCCCCATTTTCTTTCTTTCTTTTTTTTTTCTTTAAGATTTTATTTATTTATTTGAGAGAGAGAGAGAGAAATCATGAGCGGGGCCGGCGGGGGGGAGGGTAGAGGCAGAAGCAGACCCCCGCTGAACAGAAGCCCAATGTGGGACTTAATCCCAGGACCCTGAGATTGTGACCAGTTAAAGTGGATGCTTAACTGACTGAGCCACCCAGGTGCTCCAATTTCTTTCTTTCTTTTTTTTTTTTTTAAGGTTTATCTTATTTATTTGAGAGAGAGAGAGAGCAGGGGGAAAGGGCAGAGGGAGAGGGAGAGGGAGAGAAATCTCAAGCAGACTCCCCGCTGAGCATAGAGTCTAAGGCAGGGCTTGATCCTAGGACCCCAAGATCATGACCTGAGCAGAAAACAAGAGTCAGCCACCTTACTGACCGACCCACCTAGGGGCCCCTCACTTTCTTAATTTATGAGAGGAAACTTTTGGAAGCATTCTAAATGTCCATTGAAGGATGAAAATGTCCATTGAGGATAAAGAAAATGTGGTATATATATATACAATGAACTATTATGCAGCCATATAAAGGCTTAATCCTGCAAATCCTGCAATTTGTGACAACATGGATGGACCTTGAAGGCATTACACTAAGTGAGATAAGTCAGACAAAGAATACAAACACTATGTGATCTCACTTATATATGGAATCTAAAAAAACAAACAAAACACCATACATACACAAACAAAAAAAAAATTTTAAAGTAGAAGCCCATAAATATGGAGAACAGATTGGTGGTTGCCAGAGGCAGGGGGAGGGTGGTAGGTGAAGTAGGTGAAGGGGATCAAAAGGTACAAACTTCCAGTAATAAAATAAATGAGTCCCAAGGGTATAATGTACAGCATGGTGACTGTAGTGAATAATACTGTATTGTATATTTGCAAGTTGCTAAGAGAGTTAATCTTAAAAGTTTTAATAATGAGAAAAAATGTATAACTATGTATAGTGATGAATGTTAAATAGATTTATTGTGGGGATCATTTTTCAATATATACAAATATGAGATCATTATATTGTTACACCTGAAACTAATACATTTTTAAATCAATTTTATCTTTAAAAAAAAGACTTTATTTATTTATTTGAGAGAGAGAGAGAGAGCACAAGTGGGGGGCGTGTGGAAGGCAGAGGGGGAGGGAGAAGCAGATTCCCCACTGAGCAGGGAGCCTGACATGGGGCTTGATCCCAGGACCCTGAGATCATGACCTGAGCCAAAGGCAAGTGCTTAACCGACTAAGCCACCCAAGCGCCCCTTTATCAATTTTAATTTTATCTTGATTAAAAATGCCCCAGGTTGCCTGGGTGGCTCAGTGGGTTAAGCCTCTGCCTTCAGCTCAGGTCATGATCTCAGGGTCCTGGAATTGAGCCCCACATCAGGCTCTCTGCTCAGTGGGGAGCCTGCTTCTCCCTTTCTCTCTGCCTGCCTCTCTGTCTGCTTGTGATCTCTGTCAAATAAATAAATAAAATATTTTTTTAAATGCCCCAAATCTGCAACTTACTTTCAGCTGCCTTAGCCATAAAACATGTATGTACATATGTGAACAGAAGAGGAAATTTTATTACACAAATGAGAAAACAGGGTAATTTATCTCTTATGTTTTCATAATAAAAAGATAATGTTCTATGGTTACTTGGACCTATGCTCTCCTCATTAAGAAAGGTTAAATACAGTGTTGTGGAGGTAAAGACTGGCAAGCACCAAACTGGGAGTTTTCCCTTGAGACAGATAGAAGGCTTGAAAGAACTTGAAATGAGACTTTATTACCGTCTGATGTCACTTTAGTTGATGCCCTGCCATATGCCACCTGAAAGCACTGAATGCATCCCATCCTGCGAAAAACACTAAGGAGGCCGATGCCTCCTACAAATAAAATCTTGGGGGAAAAAAAGGTCTATATATTTAAGCAGAAGTATAAAAAAAATAGAAATAGAAAATATAAAAAGTAGAAATATAAAAAATATAAGATATAGAAAATATAAAAAGTAGAAATATTAAAAAAAGGCCTATATATTTAAGTAGAAATATATAGGCCTTTTTTTTCCCCCAAGATTTTATTTATTTGACAGAGAGAGAGAGAGATAGTGAGAGCAGGAACACAAGCAGAGGGAATGGGAGAGGGAGAAGCAGGCTTCCTGCTGGGCAGGGAGGGAGTCCATTATGGGGCTCGATCCCAGGACCCTGGGACCATGACCTGAGCTGAACGCACGAGCCTAATGGACTGAGCCACCCAGGTGCCCCATAAGGTTTCTGTAAGAACTAAATGAAGTGAAGAATACCCTGGGTGTTGTGGCCTGTAATAATCTCTCAATAAATTCTGGTTGAACGTTTATATGGAAACTATAAGGTGCTATGTAAATGAAATTATTATTAACCTAGCATCCATTGGTTGATAAAATGATTGTCCCTGATAGAGCAGGGCATGTCAACGTTGACGAGAGAAGGAAGCTGGCCCTGACTGAATCAGGAAATCACTAGGAAACTAGATGTGTATTTGAAGTGTCAGAAAGGAAGAAAATAGGAAGCACAGGAAAGATCCCATTAACCACCCCCTTTAGTTTAGTCTAGAGCTGTCTTTGAATTCTGTGCCACCTAAAGCAAACTTTATTTTGATAAATCTTCAGCATCAGAAGTTTTAGAGTCAATGTTAGTCCCCTGAGAACTTTTATTGCATCGAGTAGGGAAGCCAACCTCTAAATAAAGGAAAAATATTACTTCCAATCATTCTTCAAATACAATAGAAATATTATCATTGCCTATTCAAGTGTCCAAGATATTGTCTTTATATGTTTTTAATCAGCATGGGAAAGGAATTTCATGCCTTAGATGTTTCAGAAACTGTTCTTAATATTTTACCTTGGTAATACACTTGGGAATTTGTGAAGCATTTTCCATTTAAATACCTTATTTAATCTTCTCTACTGCCCTTTGAAAATATCCAGAGCCTCGTTTCTTTAACATTTATTTGTTTGTTTGTTTTTTTAGAGATGTGCTTGGGGGGACGGAGGGAAAGGGATAGAATCTTAAGCAGTCTCCATGCCAGAGTGGGGCTCAATCTCATGACCCTGAGATCACAACCTGAACTGAAATCAAGAGTCAGATGCTTAACCAACTGAGGCCCCTAACGTTTGTTTGTATAGCATAGTGGTAAATTTCATGCTCCTAGAAATCCTGGTACTCGCTTTATGGTTTTTTTTCTCCTCCTGTGGTTTCAGGGGAAATAATAAGAAACTTTGTATATCAGTTTCTTCACAGGCAATCCACATGAACAGTTGCAATGTTCTTATAAATAAACTAGTCAAGATAATTTGGGGTAGTGAATGTTTTATAAGGTAATTTATTGAAATGAGAGCTAAATTTGGAATTGTTAATTCAGCTATGCAGACTGTTTCACTGTAAGCACCACACCCCAGCCAGGACTGTGCAGATGGGAAAGACAGCTCACTGAGCTCAGAAGACGGTACTGGCTGTGCCAGCTCGTACAATCCACAGCTTTATGGCCAGGATTGCAGAAGCGTGGCTTCCCCTTCAGTCAAAGGAGAAAGGAGAGCAGCTGAGCAGAAGAGAAAGTTAGAAAGGAAAAGCCTAACTATTACCTGAAATTGCATTACTTTTGGTTTGTTCAAAAGCTATTTCCCGTTTCAAAGTCACTTGGAGAGCACTGACCATACCAGAATGATCAGCATTCTCTGTGGCAGGCTGAAGGGTGAGTCAGGATTCTAAATTCTGGCTGCAGTGCTAGGGAAAATGGAAACACCAGTGGAGGAGTACATCATGATGTCAGCAGTTTCTGAGGGCTGATTAAAATGCTGCAAATCATGGTTTTGGGATGCAATAAATGCATCTGAATGCCCTCCCCCAAAACGAGGCAAAGGGTTTGCTAAAAGCAAATCTGAGGACTCGTGGCATTTGCTCTCAAGCAGGCAGAAATTTTGATATGCTCTGCCTGGCCTTCAACATGACATCATTAAAGCACATCGTTGGCATTTAACAGATGCAGTGGTGCTACGAAATGTAGGGGTTGTGGTAGTCTCCCCAAACTCTTGATGGGTAGCCCTGAGTGACCTTCCCTGTATGAAATCACTCTGTCTCTTCATCAGTGATCCAAATCCAATTTTCAGGAATTCTTTATCCCTGTCTGAACTTTACATCACATTGAGAAACAATGATCACCAAGATGTCAACACATACAATTTCATATAACTGACAAAAGATTGGTATCCTGAACAGATAAGGAGTGCTTTCAGGGGCACCTGGGTGGCTCAGTCACTAAGTGTCTGCCTCTGGCTCAGGTCATGATCCCAGGGTCCAGCGGGAAGCCTGCTTCTCCCTCTCCCACTCCCCTGGCTCACTGTATTCCCTCTCTCGCTGTTTCTCTCTCTCCCTGTCAACTAAATAAATAAAAACTTAAAAAAAAATGCTTTCATATCAGTAAGAAAAAGGCAAACAAAATAGACCAAATGAGCAAAATTGGCCCTTCTCAAAAGAGGAAACTTGAAGAGCCTACACATATATGAAAAGATGATCAACCTCACTGATAATGTGGGAAATGTTAATTGAAAAATGAAATACCAAATGAAAGCATGTTTACACAAAAACCTGCATACCAATGTTCATGGCAGCTTTATTTGTAATAGCCCCAAATCAGAAACAGTAGTCCTCTACTTTTGGTTAATCTATGGTTTATCTATAAAGTGGAATGCTCCTCAGTAGTAAAGGAACAAACTATTTGATGCACACAACTCCCATGATTCTCCAGCCAATTATCTCAGTGAAACAAAAGCCAATCCCAAAAGGTTACATACTGCACAATTCCATTTATATAACTTTTTGAAAATTTTATATATAACATTTTTGGGGCGCCTGGGTGGCTCACTTGGTTAAAGCATCCAACTCCTGATTTCCGATGAGTTCATGATCTCAAGATCCTGGGATCAAGCCTTGTTGGGCTCCACGTTCAGCAGGGAGCCTACCTGAGCATTCTCTCTCCCTCTCCCTCTGCCCTTCCCCTGCTCATACTCTCTCTCTCTCTCAAATAAATCTTTAAAAATTATATATATAGCATTTTGAAAGTTTATTTATTTTTTTAATAATCTCTACACCTAACCTAGGACTCAAGAGTCACATGTTCCTCCAGCTGACCCAGCCCGGAGCCCCTATATATAATATTTTTCAAAGGACATTTTGGAAATGAAGAACAGGAATTAGGGAGGAGGAGAAGAGTGGGAAGGAAGTAGGTGTGGGTATAAAAGGGCAACAGGAGTGAATCTTGAGATGTTGAAAGTGTTCAGGTGTTCTGTATCTTGAGTATGTAGGCAGTTACACTGACCTACATGTTAGATTCAATTGTATAAAGCTACACACACACACAGACACACAGAGTACAAGTAAAATGGGGGAAATCTGAACAAAATAATTGGACTGTATTGATTTCATGATTCTGACTGTAACATTTTACTACATTTTTGTAAGATGTTACCATTGGGGGGAATTGGGTAAGGGATATACAAGATCTCTCTGTATTACTTCTTTTTAAAAAAGATTTTATTTATTTATTTGACACAGTGAGAGAGAGATCACAAGGAGGCAGAGAGGCAGGCAGACAGAGATGGGGGAAGCAGGCTCCCCGCTGAGCAGAGAGGCCAATGCAGGGCTCCATCCCAAGACTGAGATCATGACCTGAGCCGAAGGCAGAGGCTTAACCTACTGAGTCACCCAGGCGCCCCTCTCTGTATTACTTCTTTCAACTACATGTAAATCCACAGTTATCTCAGTAAAAACAAACAAAACAGAGACAACATGTTTCATCCATCAGATTGGCAAAAAATAATTTCACAGTGTGAAATGTTGGCAAAGATTTGAGAAATATGGCACCATTACTCCCTGCTGCGGGGAGTATAATTCGGTATGACCACTTTGGAAAGCAATATGGCAGGCAGCCAATGAAATTTAAAATACAGACCCTTCCTTGCCCAACTGTTCTCCTTCTGGGTTTGTATACCCTAAAGAGAGTTTCCTACATGTCCCTGAAGAGACTTGTATGCAAGGGTGCTTATTACAACATTGTTTATAATAACAAAAAGTGGAAGTAATATAAATGCCTTCCAAATTGGGAATGGCTAAATAAAATATATTTATAATACATAGCTGTAAAAATGAACCAGATAAGATTATATATACAATATACATTATATTTACATATTAAATATTTCAGAAACACAACATCAAGTTTAAAAAGCAAGATACAAAGTGATACTTATTCATTCAGCAAATAATTGAGAGCTTGCCACATATAAGGAGCTGTTCTAGGACCCGGAAGTATAGCAGAAAGCAGACAAAGCCAGAGTTCTTGCTTTGTGGATTTTTTGTTCTTAGAAGGGAACACAAACGAATAAGCAAATATATATGAGGTTATTTATGTAAAACTTTTACTGTTCATGTGTATATACACACATACACATATATATGTAGTTATGTGTGTACATATATATGTAATGTAGGCACTACATAGTGTGGAGTTACTACATACTATGTATACATATAGAATCATTATATACTATATACATAGTAATTTTATTATATATTATAAAAAATAGGCCAGAAAGATACACACTGTTTTTGTGATATTAGGAGGAAAGAAAAGAAGTGGGACTCAGGATAAGGAGGGATAAAAGGAACATTAGCTGTGTCTGTGATATTCTAATTGCCTAAAAGCCATTCTTTTTTTTTTTTTAAGATTTTATTTGTTTATTGGACAGAGAGAGATCACAAGTAGGCAGAGAGGCAGGCAGAGAGAGAGAGAGGAGGAAGCAGGCTCCCCACCAAGGAAAGAGCCCGATGTGGGGCTCGATCCCAGGACCTGGGATCATGACCTGAGCCGAAGGCACAGGCTTTAACCCTCTGAGCCACCCCGGCGCCCCTAAAAGCCATTCTTTTGCCAGGTGTAATTTCACATGTTCTCTTTTGTAGTTACAATTCATAATTGAAAGACATTTTCCTAGTATAAACATACAGAGTTTCAAGTTAATGTTTCTTATATTGAAGTCTAAGTACATGTCCCAAGATTTAGAAATTGATTATTTGTTCATCCTCGTTAAACTCATAAGTTTATCACTACTTTATAAATGAGAATGACCATTGAGTTAATTTCCAGAGAAAAAGGCTGGAGACACAAGGCACAAGTGTAGAGTATTAGATTTGGGCTCCCCTTTTCTTATCACCACTGCAGTTACTTGGATTAATCAGGTCACAAGCGTAGCTAGTAGCTCCTTCCTTATGATATGTGGGTGGGACTCTGATTTACTCATGTTAAAGACATCAGTTCTTGGGGCGCCTGGATGGCTCAGTGGGTTAAGCCTCTGCCTTCGGCTCAGGTCATTATCTCAGGGTCCTGGGATCAAGCCCCGCATTGGGCTCTCTGCTCAGCAGTGAGCCTGCTTCCTCCTCTCTCTGCCTGCCTCTCTGCCTACTTGTGATCTCTCTCTCTCTCTGTCAAATGAATAAATTAAAAAAAAATCTTAAAAAAAAAAAGACATCAGTTCTTTTAGGGACTTGTAGGGACTCTAGGTAACTCTATAGGTCTCTGTCTCATTTAAAAATGAGGGGAAAAATGAGGGGATTAGATGAAATATTCTGAGATTAGGCTAAATACTCTTTTAGATGTTAGATTCTAATTCACCCAATTATATAGTACTTATTTTTCAATTTAACCTTGAAAAGTCAATTACATTATTTTTGTAGATTATGAGAACCAGGTGATCAAATTTTTAATGCTCTCTCAAAAAACAACTTAAGACAGTTTGTGATTTGCCATTCACTACCTGTTTTAAAGTTTAAATAATGAAAGTGATCCATATGAAGTTTACTTTTTTATTTTTTATTTTTTTTTCTTAAAGATTTTATTTATTTGTCAGAGAGAGAGGAGAGCGAGCGAGCACAGGCAGACAAAATGGCAGGCAGAGGCAGAGGGAGAAGCAGGCTCCCCGCCAAGCAAGGAGCCCGATGTGGGACTCGATCCCAGGACGCTGGGATCATGACCTGAGCCGAAGGCAGCTGCTTAACCAACTGAGCCACCCAGGCGTCCCTGAAGTTACTTTTTTAAATGAATGCATCTTTTCTTTTAAGAAAAAAATGGATGGTTTACTTCGAACCTTTAAAAACTATTTGCGAGGGGCACCTGGGTGGCTCAGTGGGTTAAGCCTCTGCCTTCAGCTCAGGTCATGATCTCAGGGTTCTGGGATCAAGCCCGGCATCGGGCTCTCTACTCGGCAGGGAGCCTGCTTTCCCCTCTCTCTCTGCCTGCCTCTCTGCCTACTTGTGATCTCTCTGTCAAACAAATAAATAAAATCTTTAAAAAAAAAACCCAACTATTTGCGAATGATGTTCTCTTGCCAGTTATTTTGCAGAAGTAGAGATAGATTCAATTTGGGGTCACAGAGGAGAAAGCCAACTAATGGAAAGCTCACTAAATCATTAGTCAGTGTTTCATATTTTCCTTATCATCCGTTAGTATTCCCTATACTGTCACTTTAAGGAGTCAATGGGAAATTGTAGGATTAGGTTTTGAAAACTGCTGGGAGGCTGGAAGCTTTGTGTTTAAGCACTTAGGCTTCCTCTGTCTGAAGCCTGTCTTGTCATTTATTCACTCTCTGACCTTTGGCAGAATCCTTGAATTCTCTGGAATTTTATTTCCTTATGGGGATAATAAAAGTACATATCTCATAGAGGTTTTGTGTAAACTTAGAGGTCATAAACAATGACTGGCATATAATAAGCACTCCATAATAATAACAAAAATCGTAGATAACACTTTAATAGTAATTGTGCCAGGCCCTGTTAAAGAAATTTATATGTAATATTAGCTATTATTAGATTAACTGATTCCAATTTCAGGATTTAGTTTAGTAAACTGTTTTAACTTCAGAAGCAGACAGGAGAGGTGAAACGATTTATGCTCCTAAAACTTATTTGCATATTTTCCAATTTAAGTCACAGAGACTTTTTCCCGGTAGGCAAAGAAAGCAAGACATGGAGGGTTTAGAAAGATATATACGATATCATCTCCATTGGGCAGCAGAATTTAAGGCATGTACTATGCAGTTGGGCATTTCAGCGGAAATGAAGAATTGGCAGGTCTTGCTTCTCAACTGGTACTCATTTTAAGGAATCCTGAATCATGCTGAATCATAGCATTTTAGCTGGTCCTCCCTCAGGACACTTAATACTTTTTTTTTTCCCTTTAAGATTTATTTATTAATTTGAGAGAGAGAGAGAGAGAACAGAAGCAGAGAGAAACAGAGCCCCCCCTGAGCAGGGAGCCTGATGTGGGATTTGATCCCAGGACCCTGAGATCGTGACCTGAGCAGAAGGCAGAAACATAACCAACTGAGCCCCCCAAGGCGCCCCCAAGGCGCCCCCACTTAGTACTTTCTTATGGTCCATTTCATCTTGCTAGATCTTCAGGGGAAAGGTCTACATCTGAGCTAGTTAACTTTGTAACAGTTAACAGTGCTGAGCACAAAAAGTAGGAAAGACTGGGTAAGACTGAACACTGGAAGGGAGGAGGGGGAGAAAACACATTTTTAGAGGAGGGACTCTTTCTTCATATATGGTTGGCAGTTTATCTTTTGAGTAGGCTGGCTTTTTCCTTTCTTCTTTTCAAGCATCTCTAGTGAAATAGGTGTACCCAAGGGCATATCCAGACAACACAAACGAGTAGAGTTAAATTCCATCATAAACCTCTGGAGACAGAATGCCTCATGATCAGCGTGGCTCTGTTAATAGTAATAGTTATTGCAGAAAGCTGGATGCCAGGTAGAGAAGAGCCATTACTTGTTACCAGAGCTAAGCAGCAAAAACCACATTACATTTCCATTCCTTCCACTTAAGTCTTTTGAAACCTACAGAATCTTATGTCCACTATTTCACACCCACCCTCTTTTTAAAAAAATTTTTTAACATTAGGAACATTCTGTCTCTGCGTCTATAATAAATATCAAACATTTATGTAAGCATTGTGGTTGGAATGATAAATAAAAATCAAGTCAAAAATAGGAATTGATGGTTACTATGACAATTTAACTAGTCCTCCTGGCATGGCTTGGATGCATACAAGGTGGACTTCCTCCGTTTAGCCTCTTGCATTATACTGACTCACTGCTGGGGCATAGGAAATCACTACTTAAGTGTCTGCAAATGCCACACTACTACTTACCTGGAGATATTATAAAGATTAATCAGTTAGGGAGGGGAAATCTATAAAGCTGAGTAAGCTTCTTGGTAATAAAACCATGTAAGCACAAAACAGTTTTATTGGGGCGCCTGGGTGGCTCAGTGGGCTAAAGCCTCTGCCTTCAGCTCAGGTCATGATCCCAGGGTCCTGGCATTGAGCCCCACATCGGGCTCTCTGCTCAGCAGGGAGCCTGCTTCCTCCTCTCTCTGACTGTCTCTCTGCCTGCTTGTAATCTCTGTCTGTCAAATAAACAAATAAAATCTTAAAAAAAAAACAGTTTTATTATTGGTAACTCTGGTGTTATATAATTCAATATACAAACTGCTAGGCAGTTCAATCTTATTGGAAGATTGGGACCCTTTCAAACTGAACTTTTATATATTTTTACTTTAATTTTCTTGGCTAAAAAAAGCTTACAAAAAAAATCACTGGCCCTTGAAATAGGTGATTCACTCTTTGATGATTGCTATCCTTCATTAAGCGCTGTGTTGAGTACTACTTGCTAAATGCACTATACCGTGATTAAGTAAGCACTAGTGATTTGAATCCAGGTTTAATGCCTTATTCTCAACACCTGTGCTCTTAACCACTGTGTCTTCCTACCAACATGATTTCAAGTCATACAGCCTGGGGACTGGGAGGATTCAATGGGATGAGACCAAGGGCAAAGGACGGGTAAAGTCTTCACAGCTACTCACCGAATTAATGCTACAAACAAGGACTGTTTATCACAGTTTTAACATCTTAATAGATCTGTGCAATTAATTTCAAATAAGATGCTCATTAAAGGAATGAAAAGTAAATTTCTGGGACATACCAGCCAACAACTTGGCTGCTTATCAACCTTGAGGAGCATATTAAGTTAATAGGTGACTATAGTAATTTCAGGGCTTTTAGAGCTCAAGAGGCTGGAAGTGCTTCAATTTTTTCTCCCCTTTTTAACAAAAGTCATTTCAAGATGGTACACAAAGGGGCGCCTGGGTGGCTCAGTGGGTTAAGCCGCTGCCTTCGGCTCAGGTCATGATCTCAGGGTCCTAGGATCGAGCCCCGCATCGGGCTCTCTGCTCAGCAGGGAGCCTGCTTCCTCCTCTCTCTCTACCTGCCTCTCTGCCTGCTTGTGATCTCTCTCTGTCAAATAAATAAATAAAATCTTAAAAAAAAAAGATGGTACACAAAATTCTTGAAATTTTAGTTCACATTCAGCAATTTAAATTGTTTTCATCTGAAAGAATATCTATGACTACGTATCCAAGCTTTTTTGGAGAAGATACGAAATCTCAACTAAAGCCATTCCTGAACATGATAGCCCAGGCCAGATGGCTCTTCTGGCATACCGTGTGACGCCCTTGAGTCGCAGGGAATGTGACTCATCAATGTGTTAAACGGTCACAAGGTGTGTTGTGAGGCAGAGAAGTCTCAGGGCCATTCCTTCGCCGTCTTCACACCCTCCGCAGGGCAGGTCCCTTTCCCTCATGGGGTGCATTTTGTGAGGGTTGTTGGTGTTAGTTTATCTGTTAAGAGGTTTAAGCATCATGGCTTCCAGGCTCTGCCTAGGCTCACACAAAAACCAAAACAAAACTTAGGGCCTGTGACCTACAGCCACAGCAACTTCTGTCACTTGGCTGCCGCGACCTTTCCCTAAACTGAGATGTGTGTTTTAGGAAACGGGTACTAGCTCTGAAAATCCCAACCAGAGGTCTCCGAGCAGACCCTTTTTTCTGAGCCCCAAAAGGGATAGGGATTTTCCCTGATCCCACGCTAATCACAGCCATTTCACTGAGACCCGCCCTCTAGCATCCCTTGTCGCCAGGCGCCGCGAGAGATCACAACACTGGACACCCAAATTCCCCCCGGGTGGGGAGGAGCCTGGAATAAGCGGAAAGGGCCCAAGAAAGGTCGGGACCTGGGGTTCCGGGCGGGAAAGGCCGCGCGCAGGGCACGCCGGGAAAGGCCGTGGCGCGCGGAGGTAGAAGCCCGCCCCGCCCCGCGCCGCGCTCAAGCTGGGCGGCCCTCCTCTGGGGCGGCTCTGATTGGACGGCGGAGCTCCGCGTGCTGATTGGCCGCGTGGGCGAGGCGGAGGAGAGCCGTGCGCAGCGGCGTGTGTGGGGCCGTGTGCAGACCCGCGTGTGGCGCAGGCAAGGACCCTGAAAATAAACAGCCGCTACCTTGTGAGCCGCCTCTCCCGGGCCTGCGTCCGAGTCTCCGCAGCTGCGGGCCCGCTCAGACGCTGAAGGTGAGGGCCTAGAGCGGGGCCTGGGGTTGGGGGGAAGTCGCGGTGCGGGCCCTGGCCGAGGCGGACGGAGAGGTTGGGAGCGGTGAGGCGGCGATGGCGGCCGCACTCTGGCCGCCGCACTCTGGCCTGCTCTGCTGCTGCGTCAGGCGGGAAACTCGGCTGCCACCGCCACCTCATGTCCAGGTTTCCGGCCTGCCGCAGTCGGGCGTCCCTGCCGCCCTTCCTTCCGTCTTGGGAAGCTGGGTCGCCGCGCCTCGGGGCCTCTTCAAGGGCCAAGGCCGCACCCCAGGCCGCAGCCTCACAGCAAAGGAGGCCCCAGCCTGTGCGCCCTTGGGACTGAGGCCCTGAGACTTCGAGGGTCGCGGAATTCCGGACGGAGGGTCGATTTGGCGGGAACTTACTGGAAGGAGGCTGTGTGGTTGGAAAAGGACCCTGGTGAGGTTGGAGGGGGGGATGGGTTTGGGTATTTATGCAGGCCATGTGCTGGGGTAGTGGGCCTGGCGGGCCATGTGCCAAGGGTTGTGATGGGCTAAGAAAAGGGTCACTGGAGACGCGCTTGGGTTTAGAGTGGTGGAATACTCCGCCAGAAGGCCCGAGAATCTTCGAAATTCGTACTCTCCATACTTGAATTTTTATCGTGGTTCAAATGCTAGGTTACTTCTCTTAACATTGCAATTCGAAAAAGAGGCAGATTTAGGTCTCCATTTCCGTGAATCAACGAAATCCAACCATTTCATGGGTTAAACAAATACAACTTAATTTGAAATTGAGACGTGAAAGTTGATGAACCAGCCCCCATCTAGATATTCGAAATGTGAAAACCTATTTTAGGACCACATAATTGCCCACATTTGGGTTTGGGTGTTGATTTTATTATGGGTAAGGCGTATGCTTGTTGCCACATGTTAACCACATGGTCTCAGCCACAGGGCACTTCCGAAGGAAGTGACTACATCTGGTCTTGGAGGTCTTAGAAAAAGCAAATACTGCTCAGTAGTCCTCTGTGACTTGGGATAGTGTGTTTCAGTCATTATCCAGAAAGAGCCATAGAGAGGGTAAGAAGCCAGGAGTCTGGATTAATTTACATCCTACATCCTCATCATACCCCAGAGTATACAAATTAAAAAAAAAAAGAAAAAGTTTCCTTCTTTCCTATTGTTGGATCTCATTTTTGAAAGAAATATAACCAGTTAATTTCTGCATGGAGGAGTTACCATAAATTAAGATAGCAACTTTGTTACTCTTGCCCAAACACTATAAATTGCATGTACCATTTTGAGGGCTTTTAAAAGATGTATGAGATGAAATTCTTACCTCTTAGGCTTTTTTTTCCTTCTGCAAAGCAGTCATTTTCAAATGCTTAAAAAATCACTCTGATCATGGTTTAATCAAACCCCTACAAAAGCGACGTACATAGGTACACGCTGTGTTTAGCTTGTTGAGCCTGATTCTTGTCTACAAGGAGCTCTCTGTCCTGGCATAGAAAAAGAATATTAGATTCCCAAGGGCTGAATTAAGGACTTAAAATTTTTTCCAAATCACAACTCTTGGCCTCAGGGTTTTTTTTTTAAGCTAACAGCATATGTTTGTGTACTTATCTGCATGTGTCACATTGGAACACTTGGGTAAGTCTTAGCAGCCTAAAGGTCCACGTTTTCATACTGATAGGAGGTAATGTGTTTCAAACAGATGTGGAGTTTCTGTAAAATATTTTGAGCCAAATCAGTGGAAGACCAAAGGGCATTTATTACACTAGCATTTGAACAACTGGATCTCTTCTTTAAGGTATTATAAATGGGTTTTGTAGATGGTTATATGACTTTGGATTATTTTGCCTTTTAAGAAAAAATCTAATAAAAATATGTGGTATGTATATGGGAAGTTACCAGATTGGTGCTTAAAAGCGATAGAACCACAGTTTGAATCATTGGAATGGTCTGTTGGCTAAGCACTTGACCACAAGAGAGATTTTGCAGTTTTGTTGTTTTTTTTTTTTTTTTTTCCCCCTCTTGCGAGAGTGAGAGTTTTAAAAAATTGTTGGCTTCTTTCCTCTTCCTAGCCTTCTGACAGTAAGTGGAGAGCCAGAAGACTGATGCCAAGGCATCCTGGCCTGCTATGTGGAGAATGCTCTTTCCCTACTGTCTGACTTAATAGAACTCCTATTCTGGCAGTGTCAGTTGCTGCTGCAGTAAGGGCATGCTCGTGAGAATTCAGTAAGCTGTGCATCATTTTTGTGTTGTGAAGAACTGCTGGAATAATAAAGTGAGAGCTTGCGGCCACCAAAATTTAAGTTGTAAGTAGGTAGAATCTGTTAAGCAGTAGTATGAGAGTGTAGTATAGTGCTCACCTGGAGTGGCTTCATAATTAAAAATGAGGCTGTTAAATGGTGAAATCAGGTTGCCAGTCTTTGGTTCTGTGGTGACACTCTTAAGTTCTACCACAAAGAAGGTTGAGAAAATCTGTCTTGGCTTAAAATTCAGAAAGCTGTGTGATGGTATACTGTGAATAAATTAATACATGGCAGTGGGTTTTTAAAAGGTTGATGAGTTCTAGTTTCAATTTACCTAAAGAGAATATTTTTGGCATTACAAATTAACATGTTTTACATAGTCTCAGATCTTCAGTCTCCTTATCAGTGAAATGGGAACAAGAATACCTAACTTGCACGGTTGTAAGGATTACAGATAATATGTTCATTAACCTTTGAGTCATAGTAAATACTTAGTTATTAAAACCCTTTGGGGTAATCAGGGCAGGAACCAGGGTGAAAACCCAGAATCACTCCCAGTATTAAACTCTGGTCTCCTTTATTCTGGCCAGAATGCAGGCAGTGTACAGCGTAACTTGTTTCCTTCCTTTCTGTCTGTAGTTTATCTACCTTACAAGAGTCTGAAGTGTTTCAGTACCATGTTGGAACACCAAACTGATTTATTAGAGCATAATGATGAGTACCTTCAGAGGGGCAAAAGCTCCCCTATGATCTGGATATAGTTAGGTCAGCAACATGAATGAATCAGGGATAACCCTACACTTAAGGGAAATAACTGGAGATACAGTAAATGTGGATACACACAGCTATGTTACGAAAACCATGTAAAGCAATAAAGATAGCCAGAGCCACACAAAAATTGTCATGCGTCCCCCACCACTTGCCTGTCACTACTTATTTAAATATATTTGTAGCCAGAGTTAGGGTCTTACTGGGATTCACATTGTTAGTCTTGATAGTGTGCTGTTAAGATTTAAGTAGTTTACTAGCTTTGTTCTTAGTATCAGAAATGGTGGAAAACTACATTGATAAAGACAAGTTAGTATAATCAATAATGTTTTGGTATCAATTCCAGAATTTAAGCCTAGATGAGTATAAAATAGTCGGACCTCTTAATTATATATGGTCTCAGTGAATTTCCAGTCTTTTCGAGTGATGTCTTGACTGCCTTACTGCTGCCTGGCATGCCCTATTCTCCTGCATTTCTTTTTTCTTTTAAGATTTTTAAATTTTATCTATTTGACGGGGACACAGTGAGAGAGGGAACACAAGCAGGGGGAGTGGGAGAGGGAGAAGCAGGCCCCCTGCCAAGCAGGGAGCCTGATGCAGGACTCCATCCCAGGACCCTGGGATCATGACCTGAGCAGAAGACATTCACTCAACCACTGAGCCGCCCAGGCGCCCGCCCCTCCTGCATTTCTTTTTCTTTCTTTTCTTTTTTTTTTTTTTTTTAAAGATTTTATTTATTTATTTGACAGAGATCACAAGTAGACGGAGAGGCAGGCAGAGAGAGAGAGAGAGAGAGGGAAGCAGGCTTCTTGCTGAGCAGAGAGCTCGATGTGGGACTTGATCCCAGGACCCTGAGATCATGACCTGAGCCGAAGGCAGCGGCTTAACCCACTGAGCCACCCAGGCGCCCCCCCTCCTGCATTTCTTTAAGTTGGTTTGTGTCATGAAAACTTGAGGTAGAAACTAAATAACTGGTTTCTGTTGTTGGAAATATAAAGTCGTTTGGCATTATTACCCAATTTTTCTTACCTCTTCATTCCATTTAGGAAGTAGACTTCGAGATGGGAAACTTGAGTATACGCAGAGTTTGCCCTGTTGTAAACCTGCTCTGTAGGCATTGCACTGGGTTCTAATCCACCTGTAAGCAGTCTAACTTAACTGAGGGAAGAGTAGAAAGACTAAACGGGGGACATAAACCCATAAAGTTTTTAAGTTGAGCACCTGTTAAGGACAAGACCCCTGGTAACAGTCCTTATCACAGATCAGTTTTATCATCTTTTTTCCTGAAAAGGACAGACTTTAAATTGTCTGAGGTAACACAGCAGGTGTTACCCAGGCTTACCTGTTAAGAGAGTCCCCAGATCTTTACTGTGTGACAGTGATAATCCATGTAGATACAAGCAATGATTTTTAGCAGCAAAAAGAAGGAAATACATGCTCTCCTTCTGCCTGGCAACAGTGAAAATACAGCGTTTTGTCTTTTATCTTTATATTAGTAGATATGTCTCGTAGCATTCCATCAAATACTAGAGGTCTAGTAGATTGTGAATTCCTGGAGTAATAGAATTTTATTAGATAATCCGAAATAAACATTTTTTGAGAGTGATAGTACATCCTCAATGAGTACATAATTTAAAAATACATAACCTTTTTTTACTTTTTTTTTCTTTTTTTAAAGATTTTATGACACAGCACAGAAACGGGCAGGAAGGGCAGACTTCCCAGGGAGAGGAAGCAGCAGACTTCCCACTGAGCAGGGAGCCCAACTTGCAGTTCTGTCCCATGACCCTGGGATCATGAGCTGAAAGCAAATGCCCAACTGACTGAGCCACGCAGGTGCCCCTGCATTGTTACTTTAAATTAATGGTGCAGTAACTCTTGTGATAATAAGAATTTAGGTGTTAGTACTTGGTTAGATTGGGTTGAGTCTGTACAAGAAACAGTTTGTTTCATTCGGCAAATGATTATTAATTGTCCCCTCCCCGCAAGCAGTTAAAGTACTGAGTGTAACTGCTACTAAAAGGATAATTGTATGGGGTGTTGTGATTGAAAGGTGAATTACTTGGTCTCTGCCCTCAGGAATATGATAAAAGTCAATATAGTAGTGTCATCAGACAGATACCAATAAAGTACTGTCAGCATTACTAGGAAGGAGAGTTCCAGTCTAGGAGATGTGGTCAGATGCTTTTATAAGAGTTGGCATTTGCGTTGGCCATTGAAGGTTGGAAAAGGTTGTGACAGGTGGAGGGGGCAGAGGCAGCACAGTGCAGCAAAATTCCAGCCAGGAGTAGTCATAGGCAGTGAGAATCACAGAACCATAATTCTCTACGGTCTTACCTTACTGCCTCTTTTCATAGGGAATAGTATATAATTCTCTATAAAGACCTTTTAATTAACTACATTTTGCATATAAGATGAATATTAGGATGGGGACCTTCTTCTAGGATAAGTGATTGGTCTCTAAAACATAGTGGGAATCGGTTGGTTTAATGTTACTGATGAGATAAATCTGTCACAGGAGACTCAGTGAAAATATAGAACAGCTAATTGACTGTGATTGGCTTGACCAAAGGGGGAGAAGGCAGATTGCATATACATTACCTAAGCCCACTGGGAAGATCTTCTAGAAAGCATGTGGCCTACTGATGATGGGTCTTTGGGATGTTAATGAAATGTTTCTTTCCCTTTAAGACTTCGTATTTTTTTTTTTGACCTGTGTTTATTCCAGTAAACAAAATTATGTGAGACTAAAATTTGTTGATAGCAAAGCAAATATCTAAAACTAGTTAAAGTGTATAAAGTTGCCTGTTTAGTAGAGTCGTTTAATTACTGTCTAAATGGAGAAGTATTGCTTTCCTTAAATAATTTATGGTTCATATAGAAATGATTACACTTTAACCAAATTTCAATTAGGAATTAGGGTGAGGAGAAGAAGTAGAGTGTAGTGTTTAATCTTTAAATGTTATTTTAACTAATTGTCTTCTTTCCAGAAGTACTTTTCCTGTGATTTCTTTTTCTTCCTGTTCATTTTGGATCTGGGCCTGTGCATAGAGATATGACAAAATGGAGAAACAATTCATGAAAAAATGTACACATAGATGAATCAATTTTTGGGGGGGGGGGTGGTATCTTCTTTTTACTTATTTGACAGAGAGGGAGAAGCAGGCTCCCTGAGTAAGGAGCCAGATGCGGGGCTCCATCTCAGGACCCTGGGATCATGGCCCAAGCTGAAGGGTAGAAGGGTAGGTGCTTCACTGAGCCACCCAGGCACCCAGAGAAATCAGTTCTTTTTTTTTTTTTAAAGATTGTATTTATTTTATTTGACAGAGATCACAAGTAGGCAGAGAGGCAGGCGGAGAGAAAGGAGGAAGCAGGCTCCCTGCTGAGCAGAGAGCCCGGTGCGGGGCCCGATCCCAGGACCCCAGGATCAGGACCTGAGCCAAAGGCAGAGGCTTTAACCCACTGAGCCACCCAGGCGCCCCGAGAAATCAGTTCTTAAGTAGTTTCTTTAAACTCGCATTTCTTTGCTGAAAGTAAACCTACTTTATATACATGATGATTCATTGTAACATATTTCTTTTGTAGTTTATTATGAAATAAAGTGTCCTTTTAAAGCATCAGTCTAAAGGGGTGATTGAAACTAACTATAGAAATGCGTGTTGAAAAGAAAGAAAGAAATGCGTGTTGAATATGATTATGATTTTTTTTTTAAGATTTTATTTATTTATTTGTCAGAGAGAGAGAGGGAGAGAGAGCAAGCACAGGCAGACAGAGTGGCAGGCAGAGGCAGAGGGAGGAGCAGGCTCCCTGCTGAGCAAGGAGCCCGATGTGGGACTCGAACCCAGGACGCTGGGATCATGACCTGAGCCGAAGGCAGCTGCTTAACCAACTGAGCCACCCAGGCGTCCCTGATTATGATATTTTTAAAAGACAAGTTAATCTTGTTTACACATTTATTGGTAAATATAATTTTTTAAAAGATCTTATTAGAGCATGAACAAGCGGGAGAGGGAGAAGCAGACTCCCTGCAGACCAGCAGCGCTCCGTCCCAGGACCCAGAGATCATACCTGAGCCTAAGCAGACACTTAACTGACTGAGCCAACCAGGAGCCCTATACATACATAATTTTTATGATTCGTTTATTTGAGAGTGAGTGTGGGGGGCAGGGGAGAGAACCTCCAGCAGATTCCCTGCTGTAGGAGGAGCCTGACACAGGGCTTGACCTCACAACCCTGAGATCATGACCTGAGCCAAAATCAAGAGTTGGACACTGAACTGACTGAGCCAGCCAGGAGCCCCTCTTGTTTAAATATTAAATGATAAAATACTCAGGACTTGTCAAATTGCCTGTATTACCTTATAAAAGGAAGTGATCATTTCTGTGCAAAGAATTCATTGACAGCAATAGTTAAATGTGCTTAAACTGGTCTGGCTATTAAGAAACTGGAGAAGATGCAAAATGAAAAGGAGGGTGCAAAGTACCATAAGCAGCTCTTTTCTGTGATCTTTTTATTTTTTATTATTTTTTTATCCTAACTCTTCTCTCTGGTGGTAACCAGTACTTTATATGACTTAAAAGGCAAATACTAGTAAAAGAAAGAAAAAGTAATCTCATGCTTTGCAAAAACACATTTTTAATCTTTATTGGCTGTTTTCTTTTTTTTTAAGATTTTATGTATTTGACAGAGATCACATTAGGCAGAGAGGCAGGCAGAGAGAGAGGAAGGGAAGCAGGCTCCCTACTGAGCAGAGAGCCCGATGTGGGGCTTGATCCCAGGATCCTGGGATCATAACCTGAGCCGAAGCCGGAGGCTTTAACCCACTGAGCCACCCAGGTACCCCTGGCTGTTTTCTTCTGACTAGAAATGTGCATTATGTATCCTGAAACCACTAACTTTTTTTTTTTTTTTTTTTAAGATTTATTTGAGGGGTGGGGGAGGGAGAGAGAATCTTAAGCAGATTCTCTGCTGATCTGCCCATGAGATCATGACCTGAGTCAGTTTAAATCACAAGTTGGACACCTAATTGACTGAGCCACTCAGGTACCCCTGAAACCACTAACTCTTAAGTATCCCATGCTGGTCCCTGCCTGTCCTTCCCCCCCACCCCCATTTTTGGTAATGTGTTTATATGGCAAGTGGCAGGAATTGATAAAAAGATCCCTTTGAAAACTTACCCTGAATCTGATTGTAGAGACTTGGGGTAAGTATTGAGTTCTTTTGAATGTTTGACAATGGAAACGTCTGAAAGTGAACTTCAGCTTAATTTTTAGTTAGTGGATTCTCTATAACTTAGCAATGAACTGGTTACTGAAAGGGTGGCAGGGAGGGGGGACTTTAGCATTTCACTGTCACTTGAGTTTTGGTACTGTGGTTGACTTGGATAATTCCACTCTCCAGTCATAGTAGTTCTTTTGTTTTTTTTTTTTTTTAAAGATTTTATTTGTTTATTTGACAGAGAGAGAGATCACAAGTAGGCAGAGAGGCAGGCAGAGAGGGGGAAGCAGGCTCACTGCTGAGCAGAGAGCCCGATGCAGGGCTCGATCCCAGGACCCTGAGATCATGACCTGAGCCGAAGGCAGAGGCTTAACCCACTGAGGCACCCAGGCACCCCAGTCTTAGTTGTTTTGCTAGATCATGATGCTTATCTTTGAGAGGGTAGTTAAAAAACTTGGTGTACCGTGGGTTGACACTGGAAATAGGGTAAAAATATTGAGATGTAGAAGTTACTACGCTGCATTGTTCTGAGCTAGTTTGTTTTTTAAAAACCACTTTCCTAGGAGTTCCATTCTATTCCAGGAATAGTTCCTGTTTATTTTTAGATTGTTACATAAGAAGTATAAAATTCATTTGCTTTAGTGGGAGTTTTGGCCCCCCTTGTAAATAATACCCAATAAAGGAATCCGTTGTAACATTCCAAATCGCCTTGTTTTAAATGAGTTACAGGAAAATTGAGAAAGAAGAGAATAAAAGAAAAAAAAAGGTCCTGGGCTTTAGATGGTTTTGATACTTTGGTGTACCCTTTTGTTGTTTTTCTAATATTTTTAACATATTGTATCCTCTAGAGAAAATTTATATCCTGCATTTTTTTTTAACATGTCTGCTATAAAGAGTCTGCAGACAAGTGCTGCAGTTAACCAGGCACTGTTAGATGCTAAAGTTAGAAAGTTTCTCTTTAGCTACCCCGCACTCTCAAAGTACATACTATGGTTCTGTTGTTTTGAGCTATTCTGATTTTATGACCATTAAATAACCAGTTGCCCAAAATAAAGTTGACTGGCTTGTAACCCTGAAAATGTGGCCATTAAATTAGACCTGGAAAGAGATACTATTATTTCTAATAATGGATGTGCATTGATACTCTGTGCATTCTATCACCCCATTAATAACTGAATAACATTTGTATTAATCCACATATTCATAATTTAATGGTTTTAAATGGTTTTAAAAATCAAATTATATCAAAACGTTTTACATTTTTTCAGTTTTACTGTATTTCTTAATAGGCATACGATGCCTAAGTACATAGTTGTGTGGCCCTTTTTCTAACCAGTATATATGCTGGCTTCTTCCCTCAGAATAATTATCCAAAAATACACTAAAAGGGCAGTAAAAGCTAAAAGTAATTTCAAGTAGTTTAACAATGTCATTTTTAATATTTCGAAGATCTAACTGCAGCCATGAGCAGCAATGAGTGTTTCAAGTGTGGACGATCTGGCCATTGGGCCCGGGAATGCCCTACTGGTGGAGGCCGTGGTCGTGGAATGAGAAGCCGTGGCAGAGGTGGTTTTACCTCGGATAGAGGTATTTTTGTCGAATAAAAAATTTTGAAGCACTTCAGTGTTTATTAGTATCAAGACTGGTCTAATTAGCCAAATTCTTTTGTTTTTGCCCAAAATAGGTTTCCAGTTTGTTTCCTCATCTCTTCCAGACATCTGTTATCGCTGTGGTGAGTCTGGTCATCTTGCCAAGGATTGTGATCTTCAAGAGGATGGTAAGTATTTAACACTTCTTTTCATACCCTTGTAGAATTTGGAGAGGTGAGCAGGTACTACTAATGCACATAGCATTGGGAAAGACTTAATACCTTTGAGGCTTTGTGTTGTATGGCTTAAAGCAATGTTTTATAAAGGTTTTATAGTCTTGGTCTGCTTCTTTTCCTTATTGTTGAAGCCTGCTATAACTGCGGTAGAGGTGGCCACATTGCCAAGGACTGCAAGGAGCCCAAGAGAGAGCGAGAGCAATGCTGCTACAACTGTGGCAAACCAGGCCATCTGGCTCGTGACTGTGACCATGCGGATGAGCAGAAGTGCTATTCTTGCGGAGAATTTGGACACATTCAGAAAGACTGCACCAAAGTGAAGTGCTATAGGTAAGTTAGAGTGTTGCTAGAGGAAGGCTTGTGGCAGAGATTATTTTAGAAGTGAGTTAGGTATAAATGGAAGGGACTTGGGGACCATTTATTGAAAGTTGGCTGTGACCAGATGATGATAATTTTCAGCATATGTAACCAGCATCCTGTCTGTACATCAGTCACTGTTCTGCCATCAAGGCTTGTGGCTTATGGCAGCTGGACAACTTACACAACTTCGGAACTTTTAAAGATTTAAAAATAAGAACTCTTCTGCTGTAATTTGGAGTTTTCAGAGGCATTGTAGAAAACTGTAATTCCCATACACAAATATTCTGTCCTGCAACCAGAAATCTTTGTGGATGAAACATACAATAAAATGTACATATTTAAGGTATAAAATTTGGAAAGTTTTGATAAGTATCTCCCGGTGAAATCTTAGAGATTAATTTGTATAAAGGTACATCTTGGGACACCTGGCTGGCTCATTCAGAGGAGAGTGCAACTCTTGATCTTGGGGATATGATTTTGAGTCCTACCTGGGTTTAGAGATTACTTAAATAAAACTTAAGAAGAAGGTACATCTTGGCCAGTGTCATTCATTTTAGCATTTTGGAGGGAGAGAGAATCCCAAGCAGGTTCCATGCCCAGCACAGAATGGGGCTTGGGGCTCGATATCATGACTGTGAGCTCATGACCTGGGCTGAAATTAAAAGTCAGTCGGTTAACCAACTGAGCCACCCAGGTGCCCCTGTTTTTGGTGTTTTGGTGTTTTTGGTGGATCTGTTATGGTGAAAATTCTAATTTTATGCCTTAGGCTGCATAATTGAGTGCTTTGTTACTTAATTCCTGCTTCCTGCTCTTAATTTAGGGGTTAATGAGATTCTTGAGGGAAAAAAATGTATTGCTTCGTTACTATTGCTTTTAGTTCCTCAGTTACTATTGCTCCAGTACAGTTTTGCATTTTCTGAGTACATTGTGAAGACTCTCTCTCTTTTTTTAAGGTGTGGTGAAACTGGTCACGTAGCCATCAACTGCAGCAAGACAAGTGAAGTCAACTGTTACCGCTGTGGCGAGTCAGGGCACCTTGCACGGGAATGCACAATTGAAGCCACAGCTTAATTATTTTCCTTTGTCGCCCCTCCTTTTTCTGATTGATGGTTGTATTATTTTCTCTGAATCCTCTTCACTGGCCAAAGGTTGGCAGATAGAGGCTACTCCCAGGCCAGTGAGCTTTACTTGCCGTGTAAAAGGAGGAAAGGGGTGGAAAAAAATCGACTTTCTGCATTTAACTACAAAAAAAAAAAGTTTATGTTTAGTTTGGTAGAGGTGTTATGTATAATGCTTTGTTAAAGAACCCCCTTTCCGCGCCACTGGTGAATAGGGATTGAGGAATGGGAAGAGTTGAGTCAGACCAGTAAGCCCGTTCTGGGTTTCTTGGATATGTTCCCATGTAGGAGGTAAAACCAATTCTGGAAGTATTTATGAGCTTCCATAAATAACTTTAATTTTAGCATAATGATGGCCTTGGATTGTCTGACCTCAGTAGCTATTAAATAACATCAAGTAACATCTGTATCAGGCCCTACATAGAACATACAGTTGAGTGGGAGTAAACAAAATAAAAAGACAAACGTGTGTTAATGGCTGTGCGAGAAAAATCGGGATAAAGGCCTAAACAGGAACAACTTCATCACAGCATTGATGCTGGATATACATAAGGTGATGGCAAAGGTTTAGAACACATTATTTCAAAGACTAAATCTAAAACCCAGAGTAAACATCTATGCTCAGAGTTAGCATAATTTGGAGTTATTCAGGAATTGCAGAGAAATGCATTTTCACAGAAATCAAGATGTTATTTTTGTATACTATATCACTTAGACAACTGTGTTTCATTTGCTGTAATCAGTTTTTAAAAAGTCAGATGGAAAAAGCAACTGAAGTCCTAGAAAATAGAAATGTAATTTTAAACTATCCAATAAAGCTGGAGGAGGAAGGGGAGTTTGACTAAAGTTCTTTTTGTTTGTTTCAAATTTTCATTAATGTATATAGTGCAAAATGCCATATTAAAGAGGGGAATGTGGAGGACTAAAAGCTGACAGTTTGGACTTTTCTTTGTGTACTAACCCAGTCATGTCTTCAGTAATGAAAAACAGCTATTATAAGGAAGTATAGGCTTTAGATCCTTTGGTGTCCTGTTATGCAGGGATAGAAAAAATTCCCTTTGTAACCCATTACAATGCTGCCCTTTACCTCTATGTTCATTCTTGATAGTTTTAATGCCATTGTTATGTTTTAACGTGATATTTTTCCTGGGCATCACAAGGATGTGAAATGTTTTTCATTTCTTGTTTCTCTTAAGATTTGTTCTAGAGTTGAGACAAACCTTAGAAATTACTTGGTTTAATGAACGAACTCACTTTATAAATGAGTTCAGACTTATATAAGCATACATAAGTGGAAGCTTAACTTGTTTGAGAAATGTACAGCTACCTAGAGTCTAGAACCTACACAAGTATACCTCCCCCACCCTATGTTCTCTTTTTTTTGTCCCCCCCCCCCCCAGTTAAACTAACTATAGTTAGTGGTTTATGCTTTCCCGACTTAGTTTATTCTTTTCCCTTCACTGCCATGTGGTTCTTCACATTGGATATATATTGTTTTCCCCAGGTAGTCAATTTTTTTATCTATACCATTGCAAGGTTAAGATGTTGGTGTCTGAGCTGTGCTGTGCCAATTCCTACTTGGTCTCATTAATAGTCAAAAGGAGGCAAAGTAAAAAAGTGTGAAGCCCTGGCATGTAGGTCCTTTCACTCATGAATACAAGCTAACAAGTTTCTATCTCCTTTGATATTTGTATTGAGTAAATGATATATATCAGATGTTAATTAGACATGTTAAATGTCTTGATAATTTTTATTTCTGTTGCAAGGAAAAGATAGCATAAAGGAAGACCTGTTTTCAAAGGCATCATTGTTAAATGTAGATTCAGGTTTGGGGGTGGTACGCATGGGGTTATTCCACCTCCCCCCCCCCCCCCCAGGTTTTCCAGCCTTAAGTTGGAAAACCTAGCTGTGAGATATTTAGAACCATTTTGCTTTACACAACTGCTCTTTGTCCTGCATTTGTAGTACCTAGGAGCCTTTTGTTTAAAGCCCTTTGATACGCATAACTGAGGGCCTATTCACATGCCACATAAGTGTTCTTTCATAAGGTTGCATTTAGTTGCATTGATCTTGATGACTGAGCAAGTACAACATGAAAATACGTGTATTCTAGGGAATTCAAACTAATTGCTGAGAGCCAATGAGAAGTTCCTGTAGCAAGGATGGATTTGTTGTAACTTTTTTAAATGATTATTTTATTTATTGGAGGGGGCAGAGGGAGAGAATTCTCAAGCAGACTCCTCAGTGTGGAGGCTGACACTGAGCTCAGTCCCAAGAGTTGAACACCCAACAACCAACTGAGCCACCTAGGAGCCTTGGTTTTAAGCAACTTTTCAAAAATCATTTTCAGATAGTAAGTAGTATATTGCCTTGATAGGCAAGCTCTGTCAAAAGGGGGGTTTGTTTGGGGTTTCGCAGCTTTCACTTTGGGTAAGAAACCAATCCCCCATTTCTTAAGGTCTGAGAGTCCTATGCCTGCAAGGTCGATAAAAGGGCAAGGATTTCTCCTAACAAGGGTTGAGGGGATGATTGAAGGATAAGTGGAGGTGCTGCAAGGAATTCTACATTGTCTAACATTTTCATCTTTGCATCCCTGTTAAGTTTTGCTGCCTTTTTGCTTGCTTCTAGACTAATTTCTCAGCCTCTTGAAGCTGCTTCAATAGGAGTGGATCAGATGGAATTCTTGCCTACAAACTTACCTTGAAGAATCTAATAAAGAATAGTTAAAATAATCCATACATTGAAGGATGCCTGGCTGGCTCAGTAGAGCATGCAACTGTTGATGTTGGGGTCTTGAGTTCAAGCCCCACATTGGGCTTCGGGGGTTACTTTTTTTTTTTTTTTTTTTGAAAGATTCTACTTTTCAGAGTGCACGCACAAGCAGGCAGAGTGGCAGAGAGAGAAGCAGGCTCCCTGCTGAGCAAGGGGCCCGATATGGGACTCGATCCCAGGGCCCTGGGGTCATGACCTGAGCCGAAGGCTGTGGCTTAACCAACTAAGCTACCCAGGCATCCCTGGAGGTTACATTTAAAAAAAAATAGGTCATGCTCTTGGGGTCCTAAGATTAAGCCCTGCGTCCTGCTCTGCACTGGGCATGGAGCCTGCTTAAAATTCTCTACCTCAGGGTGCCTGGGTGGCTCAGTGGGTTAAAGTCTCTGCCTTCAGCTCAGGTCATGATTCCAGGGTGCTGGGATTGAGCCCCACGTTGGGCTCTCTGCTCAGTGGGGAACCTGCTTTCCCCTCTCTGCCTGCCTCTCTGCCTACTTGTGATTTCTGTCAAATAAAATCTTTTTAAAAAATTCTCTACCTCGGGCGCTTGGGTAGCTCAGTGGGTTAAGGCCGCTGCCTTCGGCTCAGGTCATGATCCCGGGGTCCTGGGATCGACCTCCGCGTCGGGCTCTCTGCTCGGCGGGGAGCCTGCTTCCCTTCCTCTCTCTCTGCCTGCTTGTGATCTCTGTCTGTCAAATAAATAAATAAAATCTTTAAAAAAAAAAAAATTCTCTACCTCTGTCCCCATCCCCACCCCACTGCTCATGCATACACTCTCAAAATACTCAAATTGAGCATTCCATCTAACGTAGATGTGCATACCAAAGCTACATTATTAAGTTGGCTTTTTAAAAGACTTTATTTGAGAGAGAACGTGAGCTAGGGGAGAGGCAGACTCCCCGCTGTGCAGGGGAACCCAGTGCAGGCCTCATTCTAGAACCCTGGGATAGTGACCTGAGCTGAAGGCAGACACTTAAGCAACTGAGCCATCCAGGTGCTCCTATTAAGTAGTAGTTTAAAATGTTAATTTCAGTGATCTTTGAAACTTTATTTTATTGAAGATGTAGAGTGAGCAAAGGTAGGGTCAGTGAGACTCTCAAGCAGACTCCCCACTGAGCACAAAACCCCAGATCATGACCTGAGTCGGAATCAAAAGTTGGATACTTAACTGACTGGACCACCCAGGTGCCCCCCTGCTTTGACACTTAAAAGACAACTGAAAAGATTTCCTTCCTTTCTTTACAGTAGATAGTAAAAAATTCTCTTCCCTACCCAATCAATGTGCTGTGTTGCAATGAAGAATTAACAGCAATGGTGTTAATGTAGTGACACTGGTTTTACTTTGGGAGTTCACTGCTGCACTGTACTACAATGTACGAACATGTTTTTGATGCGTAGCATAGAACTTTGGGGTAGTTGGCTGCCAGAAAACATTTAGATTATGGTATCTGGTTCAGGTTCACTTGTAACCTTGTCTACTTAAAGTGCCAGAGGTAAAACCTTGAGGTTTGAGGGGAGTAAAGTTTATAGTGCGTAACCAGCTTTATCTATTTTGGATGTGTTTGCCTTAGTATGTATGAGTATTTGTTGTGATCATCCAAGTTAAACCTCCATGATACTGAAAATTCTTTAGAAGATTGGGGGCACGTTTTTGTGGTAGACTCGGTATGTCATAGTAAGCATTAAACATTGCATTTCATGTGTGTAACCTGAAGTATTGGGGGTTCCTGTTGTGAGTCTTGTGTGCTTGATATGAAGAGCAGGTAACTGCTGAATCAGCGGAGAAGTGTGAATCTTAGCAACAGGCTTAATGGCTGGGAGCTAGTAACCTCTAGAATTAGACATGCAGCCATTTGACTCTAATTTGTCTAGGTGGGTCCTGAGCTATCACTATTTTATAACCTTCCAGATGATTCTCAGGTACCCCTGGATTGAAAACCATTGATGTAAGTAACCAAGGTCATAGCCCTGGTGGTGCAGTTGTAATTCGAGAACTAGTCCTGTGCTTATGCTCTTAATTACACTGATTTGTGTGTAATTATCCTTTCTTGCTTGCTTTATAATGGAAAGAACATTCATTACACGTAACTGCTTCCCTTCTGTCCATTTTCAACCACACAACAAACCTTTACAAGGAACTTAGCTGCTATCTGTAATCTTAAAGTGAATGTTCTGATAGCAAGCTAAAGTGTTTTACCTCATAAGGTAGCTGGTACATATCCGAAGGCAAGGATGGTGGTAGTGTTTTCTTAAAAATAACAAGCCTTTTTTTACTTAATTCCTTTCACTTGTAAAAAACATCCTTTCCTAAATGGGCCTGAAGAGATCAATTTCAAGTAGTTTGGATGTGTTTTCATCTTGATCCTTCCTAGTTTTGGTTTCCAGCATTGAAGTTCTCATTGAGGTTACTCTGCAGCATGGCCCACGAACCAGGGCCTAGAACCTGCCTACTCTTGTCTCCCCAGAGAACATTGCTAACTGACCAAACTTGGGCAGAAATAATTTGGTGTCAGAGGTCATTCAGTGAATGACCACTTGACTGGGATGGACTTCTTTCCTCAGTCTGGCTCCTTCATTGCTTTGCTTTCACAGAACAACCATCCTTTGCCCTTAGGTTCATTTCAAATATTCTTAGTTGCAGTTAGTATGTCCTCTTGTGCCCCCAATAATGAAAGTCACTGGAGACGTGTTGTGACAATGGGCCCTCAAAGTGGATGCAAGTGGGATGAAACGGGGTGGGGGGTGCGGGGGGGGGCAGTTACCTGGAAGGAGAATGGGGAACTCCAGTCCTTCTGTCTACTACATTTATACTTCTTGGATCAGGCCACAAAGCTGTAGGCCATAGGCACATGTACTTGATGTCTGATGCTTAGTTGACTGCACCTAACATTTCTGAGGCAGTCCTATGTTAGAGCTCTTAGGAGCTTGCTTGCTTGCTTTTTTAAAGATTTATTTATTTGACAGAGAGCAATCACAAGTAGGCAGAGAGCAGGGAGGGGGAAGCAGGCTCCCTGCCGAACAGAGAGCCCGATGTGGGGCTCAATCCCAGGACTCTGGGATCATAACCTGAGCCGAAGGCAGAGGCTTTAACCCACTGAGCTACCCAGGTGCCCCTCTCAGGAGCTTTCTAATCAAGAATTGATCATACCTGGTTGAGTGGTTTAAAGTCAGAAGGCTTTTGGCTGATTTAGGTATAAAAAGCTCCTTAGAGGAATGGCATTCATTCAGTGCTTCTGGGTGGTATTTTTAATTTGGAAAAGTCAGAAACTGTGCAAATTTTATCGTGTAACACAGACAAAATGACACTCTTCAGGCTATTGCTGTTTGCTTGTCTGCTAATGTTTTTGGGTGATAGTTTACACACAGTGAACCTGAACTGATAGGGCAAGAGGTCAGAGTTTATAGTCACAGATTGTTTTTTCGAGTAGGACAAAAATTTAGAGGCAAGATTTTTGCTTTTTTTTTTTTTTTACATTTTTAAACCATACAGCTGAGGGCTGAAAACAGAAGCAAAAAGTTACTTGTCACTGACTTTCAAATCTTTGCTGATTCTCTGTTGTGAATGGAAGAGAAAGTCAATTCACTCTAGTGGGTTTTGTGCCAAATTTCAGAATTAGATCACAGTTCTAGCTGCCAAGTTTATATCGACTTTGTACAAAATTGCTTCATTAACGGGTTTCTGAATCAGATCAGGCGAAAAAATGCCTTGGAATTAGAATATTTGCAAAATGGTAAGTGGTAATGTATGAAGGAAACACAAATTTGATTTCATTTAACTTTTTCCTGCTGGGTCAGGATCCAGTGCTCTCTACATATTGCATCTGGTAATATCTCTTAAATCTTTAAGTTGCCCGTCCTTTTTGGAAAAAACAAGTTGAAGAATCTCTAATGACCTGCATTTGGTTGGTTGTATCCCTATAGTATTGTCTCATATGGTTTTACCTCCCAGAGTTTAGTGGTAGTCAAGTCTAGAAGCGTGATTACATTTTGATTATTTTTTTTAGGCTAGGTACATCATAGGGGGTTTTGTATGTCCTGTTGCATCACATCAGGAGGGACATAATGTCAGGTTGCCTTACTTCTGGTGATACTAGTCTTGATCAGTAGGTTGTGATTTCAGCGTTTTCTATTATAAAGTCTTCCAATAGCCTTGCACCTCATGGGTTTAGCAGCCACGGATGATAAATAGATCTCTACCAATACTTCAGTTATAAAGAACAAATAGTTAAAGGACCTTAAATCCTTAAAAATGCAAGCCCAGGATAGAAGACCTCAGGAATTAATGGGTATGACTTCTAAATGCTGGCCAAGTTATATTTCACTTTACTCCCAAGGTCTATTGGTACTGCAGTACCTGGGCCTCCAAAAACCTGATTTTAGCTGCAGGGCCTTGCCCATTTTAGGGACCATAGCATCATGCAACCATTATAGGCTGTGATGTCAGTCTTGACTGGAATGTCTGTTCCAATTTGAAACAGCAAGCATTTCTAAGCTCGGGTTTCCTCAAATACAAAGTGAAGGGAAAAAAACCCAAAACTTGTATTTTGTGGGATCACCGTGATGGATTACACAAAATGTTATTCATAAAGGGCCTACCACTTAACTGGAATAATAAATGGTACTTAACTGTTTTATGCAAACTTCCTACAGTGCCACCAGATTGTATGCCACCTTGAGAGGAATACCTCTCAGTATGTTCAGCAAGTCTGAGATAAGGCCTGGTTGAACCAGTTCAGGGATACCTTTAATGCATGCCATTAACTCCAGAGCCTTTGGAAGGCCACAGATGGTGATGTGAATGAAACTGGTCAGCTGGGAGATGGAGGAGGTGGTGCTATAGAGAACTGGAGAAGAGCCCACGTCCCTCTGAGGGACTACTACCACGTCCCTCTGATAGCTACTTGGCTTCTCTTAATTGAGAGATTGTCTAATGCTTTCGTGCATGGAGGAGCAGTCTACTATTTTGAACTTTGTGTAATGCATACTCTGTGAAACCTGAGGAACATTTTGAAAATCCGTTTTCCTTAGGCATTTTGATCTTGATTCTAAATTTGTTCTAAATTTAAACTTTGATTACAAATTTAATCTGGCTTTGAAAATTGGAAACACTACAAATACAGTGGTTTAAAATTTTGTTTATAACTTTTTAGAATGTTCTGCCTTTGTGATGTTCCAATCATACGCCATCCTAATGATTAGGTACCCCAGGATTTTATAATTCTACCATATTCCATTTTTATACTTGGTCTGGAGTGTAAACACTCTCAGACCCAAGAGAAAAAGGATACCATCTCATTTCAGGTTATCAGCATGGCAGTTTCTGGTATTTTGGGCTGGTTAGCCCTAGATTAGGACACAGAAGTCCAAAGGTGATTAAAGTCTGAGATGTTGCAAGTGAGCTTGAATCCTCTTTTGTAACAGTTTCTCCTAGTATAGTCATTTAGAACAGGTCTCCCAATCCCTATATTTTAAGCACATTTAAAAATGTTTGGACCCTGGGGCGCCTGGGTGGCTCAGCGGGTTAAGCCGCTGCCTTCGGCTCAGGTCATGATCTCAGGGTCCTGGGATCGAGCCCCGCATCGGGCTCTCTGCTCAGAAGCCTGCTTCTTCCTCTCTCTCTGCCTGCCTCTCTGCCTACTTGTGATCTCTCTCTGTCAAATGAATAAATAAAATCTTAAAAAAAAAAAAATGTTTGGACCCTTTCTTCTAGAAACAAAGTGTTCTTGAAATACATTTTTTTAAGATTTTATTTATTTATTTGACAGAGATCACAGTAGGCGGAGAGGCAGGCAGAGAGAGAGAGCAGGAAGCAGGCTCCCCGCTGAGCAGAGAGCCCGACTTGGGGCTCGATCCCAGGACCCTGGGATCATGACCTGAGCCGAAGGCAGAGGCTTTAACCCACTGAGCCACCCAGGTGCCCCTTGAAATATTTTTTTATTAGGCTGCAGGTGTTGATCGGACCTTTCCATTCTTTGTATAGTTTATAAATTTTCTGGATTGTTTAGCTGATTTTGGACATTTTTATTCATGCTCACTTTGGCAGCTCATATAAAATGGACATTTTTCAATTTTTTGCAGGTAAAAAGTACACTTACTAAGAATAATCTGGGGATGCCTGGGTGGCTCAGTTGGTTGAGTGTCTGCCTTCGCCTCAGGTCATGATCCCAGGGTCCTGGGATCAAGTTCCACATTGGGCTCCCTGCTCAGTGGGGAGCCTACTTCTCCCTCTGCCTGCTTTGCCTGCTGCTCCCCTGCTTATGCTCTCTGACAAATAAAATCTTAAAAAAAAATACATCTATATAATAAATACTTCTGTGTAACAAGAAGTTCCCTTAGCAGAACTCCTTCATGTTTATATCTTTGCAACTAATTTTTAACTAACTTTTAACTTTTCTTAGCAAAAGTATGAACTCATGGGCTTTTGCAAATTCCTCTTTTTTTTTTTTTAAGATTTTACTTATTACAGGGTGGGGGAAGGGCCAGTGGGAGAGGGAGAGAGAATCTCAAGCTGAGTGGGGAGCCCAAGGTCGGGCTTGATCTTAAAACCCTGATATCATGGCCTGAGGTGAAACCAGGAGTCCGAGGGTCACCCGACTACGCCACCCAGGCACCCCTCATTTTTACTATTTTATGCTCATATTGTCACATCTTATTTTCTGCTAAGGACAGAATTCTACAGGATCCATTCAAGGGTTTTCTTGCCCCTGGACAAGGAATCAATCACTGTGTTAGTTACCTGTTGATGTAACTTCATCACATCCCAAAAGAACCTTGGCCATGTATAGTAACATTCACAGGTGGTGGGAATTAGTACATATATACTTTGGCAGGGTATTATTCTTCCTCAGTCTGGACTCTGGCCCCTAAAGATTTCACAGCCATCTCACATGCAGAATGCATTCATTCATCCCAGTGTCACCCCAGGTGCCGACCACTACACACCACCAAAGCAACATTTCTGTCTTGGATCCAAAGTCCCAAGTCTCATTGTCTTAAATCAGGTATAGGTGAGGGGCGCCTGGGTTGCTCAGTGGGTTAAAGCCTCTGCCTTTGGCTCAGGTCGTGATCCCAGGGTCCTGGGTTCGAGCCCCTCATCGGGCTTTCTGCTTGGTGGGGAGCCTGCTTCCCCCCACCTCTCTCTGCCTGCCTCTCTGCCTACATGTGATCTCTGCTGGGTAAATAAATCTTTACAAAAATAAATCCAATCAATCAGGTATAGGTGAGAGCTAGATATGATCTATTCTGGGGTGAAATTCCTCCCCATCTGTGGTTTGGTTTTAAGTTATCTTCTCCCAAAAGTCAATGGTAATAAAGGTATAGGACATTAGTAACATATGGCCCTTTAAAATGGGAGGAACTAGAAGGGAAAAGGGAGTCACTGGTCTCAATTAAAAAAATCTAGCTGGGCAAACAGTATCAGGTTTAATGGTTGAGGATATTCTCCAGGCTCAAGCTGACCTCCCAGGAGCCAACCCCTTTCCTTTATTTCTTTTTCTTTCTTTCTTCTTTCCTTTTTCTTTCTTTTTTTTTTTTTTAAACAGAATGAACACAAGCAGGGGGAGCAGCAGGCAGAGGGAGAAGCAGGCTCTGTGCTGAGCTAGGAGCCCAATGCGGGACTAGATCCCAGGACCCCAGGATCATGACCTGAGCCAATGGTAGATGCTGAGCCAAGGGTAGATGCTTAACTGACTGAGCCACCCAGGCGTCCCAGTATAGCAGAGTAGATTTATCAGCTTGTTTCCTCCATATGAAATTTTGGGAATTCAAGAGCCTTTTTTCTTTTTTTTTTTTTCCCTGTCCATTGGAGTCCAAGCTGGCAGTACAACCTTATGGGTCTTCTGTGTTTGTCATGGGAATTCAATTCATTAGACAAGAGGATCCTCCACAGAACTTTCCTGGATAATTCCATCTCTGTCCTGGGTTCTGCTGCAATGATTGAAAGGATTCAGGAGTCACACACCTAATCTCTTACCCTATCTTCAAAGTGGATGAATATTCTGACCTTTTGATCATTCTGAGGCACTAGAAAAAGGTGGTTCAACCATACCCTTAGCTTTTTCTCCAGAGCACACTTTCCAGTGAATCTCCTAATTTTAGCATCTTTTGTAGTATGGATAGGCTAAGATTTTCTCAAATCATCAAGTTCAGGATCTGTTTTAACAGTACTTCCTTAGGTTATCTCTTTGCTCTTGCATTTTACTATAAGCATCAAAAAAGAAACCAAGGGACGCCTGGGTGGCTCAGTTGGTTAAGCCGCTGCCTTCGGCTCAGGTCATGATCCCAGCGTCCTGGGATCGAGTCCCACATCGGGCTCCTTGCTCATCAGGGAGCCTGCTTCTCCCTCTGCCTCTGCCTGCCATTCTGTCTGCCTGTGCTTGCTCTCTCTCCCTCTCTCTCTCTGACAAATAAATAAAATCTTTAAAAAAAAAACAAAACAAAACCCCTCTTAGCTAAATATCCAAGTTTGTCATATACAAATTCCACCTGCCACATAACTAGGCTACAACTCAGCTACGTTTCTATCATATAAGGATTTCCCTTTTTTCCAGTTTTTAAAAAAGATTTTATTTATTCATTTGACAGAGATCACAAGTAAGCAGAGAGGCAGGCAGAGAGAGAGGGGGAAGCAGGCTCCCCACTGAGCAGAGAGCCTGATGTGGGGCTCCATCCCAGGTCATGACCTGAGCTGAAGGCAGTCTTTTTTTTTTTTTTAAGATTTTATTTATTTATTTGACAGACAGAGATCACAAGTAGGCACAGAGGCAGGCAGAGATGGAGAGGAGAAAGCAGGCTCCCTGCCGAGCAGAAAGCCTGATGCGGGGCTTGATCCCAGGACCCTGGGATCATGACCTGAGCTGAAGGCAGGGTCTTTAACCCACTGAGCCACCCAGGCGCCCCTTTTCCAATTTCTGATAACATTCCCAATTCCTTCTGAGCCCTCACCAGCAGTGCTTTTAGTGTCCATATTTCTATTTATGTATTCTCTACAACACAGATTTTCTCTGTTGAGCTCCTCACTTCCTTCTGAGTCCTCACTAGCAGAGTTGTTATTATCCATGTTTGTACTAACAATTTGCAGAAAGCATTCTAGGTTTTTCTATCATCCCCATAATCCCTCCAGCCTTTGTCAATTGCCCAGTTCCAAACCACTTGTAGATTTTAACATGCACTGACCTAACATTAGGATTTTTTTTTAAGATTTTTTTTTTTTTTAATTTGACAGATCACAAGTAGACAGAGAGACAGGTGGGGTGGGGGGGCAGGGGGAAGCAGGCTCCCTGCCGAGCAGAGAGCCCGATTCGGGGCTCGATCCCAGAACCCCGAGATCATGACCTGAGCTGAAGGCAGAGGCTTTAACCCACTGAGCCACCCAGTCGCCCCTAACATTAGGATTTTTTAATAAAGATTTTATTTATTTATTTGACAGAGAACAGCGAGAGAGGGAACACAAGCAGGGGGAGTGGGAGAGGGAGAACCAAGCTTCCTGGGGAGCCGGGAGCCCGATGTGGGGCTCATTCCTGGGCCCCTGGGACCATGAACTGAGCGGAATGCAAACGCTTAATGACTGAGCCCCTAACATTAGGCGCCCCTAACATTAGGATGTTTTACTTGCATTTTTCTTTAAGTAGGCTCCACACTCAGCGTGGAGCCCAATGCAGGGCTTGAACTCAAGACCCTGAGATGAAGAGCTAGGTGCTTAACCAACTCAGCCACCCAGGGTTTTCACCTGTATTGACAGTTACCATGCAGGAAGAAGGGTTTAGTGTTGCCTCATATCAGGATTTCTGTGTGAGATTTTCCGGTTCTTCACGACAGAAGTCAAAACCAACTCTGTAGGCCAAATTCAGCCTGCTGGTCAGTTTATAGTTGTTCTGTAGATTAGTAATGGGATCTAATGATAGGTCACAATTGTGGATGCATAGATAAGTAAGATATTTAGGATTGACACTGGGATGTAAGTACAGAAAATCTTAGCAATACAACAGGCTGTTCAGATTTACAGGGTGGCTGAGAAACAGCGTAAGTTGGGGCTGTTGGCACACCAAAAAAGGCAGTACAGTGCTAGTGTCTCTGTTGCTTTACTCATTTACTCATCCTATCTCACGAGCCAGACCTATGGGGCAGAGATAAAAAAACAAAACAAGGTAAGATTCCAGTAGGGCAAAGCCTGTAAATCTAAAATTCGATTATTTAAAGGTCATCAGAGGGACGCCTGGGTGGCTCAGTTGGTTAAGTGTCTGCCTTCAGCTCAGGTCATGATCCTAGGGTCCTGGGATCCAGCCCCACAGCAGGCTCCCTGCTCAGCTAGGAGCCTGCTTCTCCCTCTCCCATTTCCCCATGCTTATGCTCACTCTCTCTGACAAATAGATTCTTAAAAAAAAAAAAAAAAAAAAAAGCCCAAAAGAGCTTTTACAGAGTCCCTGAGGCTGGACCAGCTGACTACATAGACTTGGGTAAGGCCACATAATAGATGTGACTTGCAGATCATGGGGTTTTTGGTTTTAAAATAATTGAGTACTTTACATAGATCTGTTCTGAGCACCTTATATGTAGTTTCCTCTTTTAACAACTCTAAAGCAAATGTCCCAATATCATGAATGAGGAAAAATGAAAATAGAAAGGTAAATACTATTATGGCAATTTCACAGACTAGAAATTAAACACAGAAGTTAAGTCATCTAAGGCTGTCTAAATTGTCTCAAATGAGGAAGGCATAAACGGGATTAGTTGGGTAGCAAAATGAAGAAAGGGTGCTGCGGGCAGAAGGAACAGTATGGGCAAAGACAGGACCAGTGTGCACAGAGAAAGAAAGGACATTAGCAGACTGTGGCAGGATGAATGGTATCATCAGGATGCTCTTAGTTTACGGTAAGTCTGACTCTTACTGGTTTCTACACTAAAGAGAGTTTATTGGTCTATATAAGTGAAGACTGAGCAGTGGGCTTGAGGCCTTATTCAGCAACTCACTTAGGTCCCCAAATACTGAGTCTTGTCTTGGAGTCCTAGAGTGGCTGACAGCAGCTTCTGTTTATTACGTTTGTTCTGACATCCACCCAGCCCTGCAAGCAAAGTCTGGAGACTCACTCTGGGTCAGCCTGGGTCTTAAGCCCACCACTCAATCAATATTCATAGGGAGATGACATGGATTGTTTAGCTTAACCTAGCTTTCTTATTCTGTTCTTAAAGCTGGGAATGTAGTTCCCTTCCCCTGAGCCCTAAGATTCCCAAATGGAGTTCAGGTAAGAGGGTAGGCATAACGAATGCTGGAAGGACAATCAATATAGGTAATGACTTAAGAATCCTGTTTCATATGACCTCTGCATCCTAGTGTCAGGGATTTAATGGATAAAGATACAGAAGTCTGAGAAACTTCTGTCTCAGAAAAACTCATTTGAGTGAGGAATGACCTTGCTTGTTTGGGATCAACAAGCTTTGTTATGTGTTACTTATGGTAAAGATTAATAAAGGCAATAAAAGACCCCCAAATGCAGCAGCTTAAACAAGATGATATTTATTTTTCTCTCATTCTACAGAGCTAGATATTCCACAGCTGGGAGGTGGCTCTGGCATCCTCACAATTCTTCCATTTCTGAGTTCAAGGTGGCTGTTGCCATACTCGCCTCTCAGCAGGGAAGGGAAAGGGCAAAGGGAAAGGCATGTCCATACTTTTCATGACACTGCCAAAGTGGCACATATTCCTCTCATTCAGTTCCCATTGACTATTATATAATCACAAACCCATAACTAGCTGCTAGAAACCTGGGAAGATGGAGTCTAGTTGGGTGGCCAAATGCCCACCTGAAACTTTTAAGGAGACAACTTGTCCTTACCATGGTTCAGGCATGAGATTCTGGTGTCACTCTTCCAAGTACTTGTCCTGCCTGATCCTGAACCACAAGTCAGCTGCCTTCCCCCCCGCCTCCCCCCGCGGACTTGTGTCTCAGGTTGGAGCCGAAGGGCTCACCACTGGTTAGGTCTTCTGGCAGAGGTAGGCACTGAAAAGGGAGAGCTGCTGTTACTGGCTTAATTTGCTACCGTCCTTCGCCTGAATTTTACACCACAGCTCTGGACACCATACGGGAGGAGCCCCCAGAACCATACCCACCCATCAAGTGGCCTCTCCCGTGTTCCTGGGTCCTTGTCTAACGATCATCTTATCCTAGCAGTAAGCTCATCACACACTGACCGCATCTCTCTGGTAGTGCTACACATACTACCTCTCTAACCAACCTCCTCCTCCGAGTAGGTAGCTTTTTCTTCCCCGGTCCTTACATTTTTTACTTTAAAAGAAAGTGATTTCAAGTACCGGTCCAGCTCTGATAAGGCCCGGGATTCCAGAAGAGCTCGGAAAAAGGCCCCACGCAAATGACAGGAAAACGCGAAGGAATTAACGAAGCCTGGCCAGTTCGAGCTCCTGGAGAGCACTCGCTCTGCTCTGCCCAAAGAGGCGTTTCAGCGCCCGCTAGCTGGAGTCTGCGCCTTCCACTTCTGGAGCTGCCTGGCCTCTTTTGCGCAGGCTGGGACGACTTCGTTCGGAGGCATGAGGATGAGCGATTTCCACAAGGGCACGCTTGCTCTCACCAGAAGAAGCAGAAAGGGGGACGGAGAGATGCGACCTACAGTATCAACCGTGACGCCAAACAGCTCAGTCTCAACAGCAGCAGGTATCGCCAGCTTCCGCAATACCAATAATTAATGCGAGAAAATTTGCTATCGCGAGATCAAAACCAGGGGGCTAAGCCAAACATATCAGTCTCACTACGCAAGCGCAATTTTGCCAACACCCGCCCCGCCCATCCTTCGTACGCGTGTATTGGTGCAACCTCCAGACGCCTAGGGAGGACCAGCCTTACAGGCGCGCGCTCACGTTTCCTCCTCCCGTTGTCAATTCTTCAACTTCACTTCCGGCTCCCCACTTCCGGTCCTTCCCATTTGTCCTTCCGACAGAAAAATAGGCGGTGCGGTCGCCTAGGGTATTTCTGTTCCCGCTAGGATCTCCCTCTCGGGAGGCGGTGAAGCTCCGGGGGCTGGGGCCGCGCGGCCCCAAGGCGGCACCCTTGCTCAACCATGGTGAGTTGGGTGGGTGCGTGATGGAGGGGGCGAGCGGGCGGGCTGTGAGGGCTCCCGGCCCCATTCGGGGTGCTCGTGGTGTAGGCTCGCGCAGCCGGGCATCACTGCAGGCTTCAGGCTCCTGGGCTACCTGTAAATTGGGTTCTTTTTCCTTCTTGCTTCAGTTGTCAGAAGTTGGGGGAGGAAACGGGAACCTCGGGAGCGGAGGAGTTAGCTTCTCCGACAGTGTTTTCATGTCGATCAAGCGCTTTAAGTTACCGCTCGGGAAAAGTAAGGCACAGAGAGGCGCAAGGACCGGCCCCAAGTCACGGTGCCCGGCGTGGGCCCACTTGTTTGTCCCCAAGTCTCATATGGGAGATGAACAGCGGTTGTGACAATATGTTTCTGGGTTATTTGATTTATGGGTCCTCGGTCTCCCCCACGAGATACAAACTTCACGAAGTCACCATTGCTTTCTTAATGTCTAAAACGGCGTCTGGCACGTTGTGGTGTTCAGTAACGATCGAACGGATGACATAGTGTTATTGCGTGAGGGTGTGATCTCTGTGGTCTGGAGTGGTCTGTTGGCTTCTCCATTCGTTCAGCAGCGCTCACGACAAGTAAACGTGAGAATGCACATCGCGCTGGTACGAAAAAGTTGCTCATATATCTTGGTAACCATAATATTTTCATTAAGTGAAGCCCCCGTAAGAACCACACGACGCAGTAATAAGGTTGTAGATGTATTTATTGCAAGCTCTTGTAGATTAATGAGCCCAAGATCCGAAGAAGAGGAGAAACCAGAGGGCTAGAAGCAGCCCTTTCTGTGGGAGAATATGCCCCAAATTACTGCTTCATACTGCTCTGCTCAGCCTTGAGGCTCTTCCTTTCTGAACTCTAGCAAGCATAGGGAATCCATCTCTCCATTCCCTAGCAGGGGAGAGGGCTCCCTGGGCCTGGATATTTCTGGGTACAGGAGTTGTTGGTTATTTTATAACACTCTAATCATCACACATTTGTATTTGTGGGCCTACATTATCCTGGATATATTTATTCCCTTATCACATTTATTCATTGTTTTGGGGTGGGGGAGTTCCAAGAAGTCCCCTCAAGAAGAAGATCCATGGCTCAATTGCTAGCACCTACCGTGGTATTTTAAGGTGGAGTAAGCATTGAGAAACATTCAATTAAATATTCAGAATCTCTAGGATTTAATGAAATAGCTAGGACACTGCCTCAGCCTTCAAGATGATGGTTTCCCCTGGGAAAGCTGCGCTGTTTTATTCCTTAATAGATAATGTGTTCATGTATCTACCCAGCTTTCGCCAAGTTTTTTCCTGTGGTCATTGAAAGGGAGGACCAGAAAGGATACTTAAATTGAGCTCGCTTTTGCTGAGTACAAACTGCATACCTGATGTTTTCATGTATTTTTCTCATCAAGTCATCATGACATCTCTATGAGATAAGAGGTATGATCCCTATTGTAAAGATGGGGAAACAGAGACTGCTTCTCAGGGATGGTAAGCTGAGAGTAAAATTCAAGTCCCTGACTCAACAAGTACAAGTATAAGCAGAAATACTTATACTACAACCCAGAAAACATGTTCTGTGCTTGACACTGTGTTTCAGGGACAATTGTCTTGACACTAGTATGACAATACTTACATAAAACTCAGTTTGGAAAAGCCAGCCTTTTCTTTCTCAAATTCTGCTGGCAGGAAACAGACAATTGGGATGCTGGGTGGAAAGGACCACAGTAGTTATAAACCCAAACTAAAGGTAGCAGCCCCGTTGGGAAGAACGGGCTACAGAAGAACTTTCTGGGATGGTGATGACACAGATGATACATTTTGAAGGATGGATAGGAGTTAGCCAGATCCAAGGGGGTGGGGTAGTGGAGAGGTAAAGATTTTAGGTGGAGGGAGCAATGTAAGTCACGTCACAGGATTTGGACATCTGTTCATTTTTTGCTGTTGTCGTTACAGTGTACATATACTAGTTCAAACTTTGTTTGTGACTGTCCTTGTGATACTTTTCTCTAAATAGTACATGAAAAAAAGGGTATTTTAAACATGGGCATTTTTCTTCCCTTCTCTCTTAGGCCCGAAATGCAGAAAAGGCCATGTAAGTATCGGCTTAATTTTGTTTGTAAATTTTATATTGCTTAATTATCACCACAGAGCTCTTTTTGTGTTTGGTCCTTTTGGTATGTTTCTTTCTCTACATGTGTTAAAATAGTATTCCCATATTTGCTGTTTGTTTTCCCCACTAGTGTTTTCTGACAGATCCCAGAACTTATACTGGATAAACATTAGTTCACTTGGGGATGGTGCAGGGTGTGTGAGAGTGACAACTGGGCACCCCATGATATTAGTCTTTTAACATCTGGATGTGTTGCTCACCACAATGGTCTGATGCTTGGAGTTCCCCACAGTGTTTACACCCAGTGTAAGTAAAATAGTTACTTGGATGTTCAGGAACACCAATGGCTTTTTTAAGTCCCTCACTGTTGGAACATGGAAACCCATAACTTCTCTGTGGTGACTTAATCTCTTTCACATGCTCGTGTGTGCTCTCTTTTTTTTTAATGAATAAGTATTATGAAAAAGTATATAATAGGTCCATTTCTTTATCAGTTAGGAAGGACGTTAGGTTTGAGGTTGGTGTTGAGGAGAATAACTACCATGACTTCCAGTGCTTTGATGGAATGTCAGGTGCGAGGCCTTCTGGCCAAGTGTCTGCGATTTCATGTTGTTGGAGCCTTCGTTGTATCCCTGGGGGTTGCAGCTTTCTATAAGTTTGCTGTGGCCGAACCAGGAAAGAAGGCATGTGCAGATTTCTACAGAAATTATGATTCCATGAAAGATTTTGAGGAGATGAAGAAGGCTGGTATCTTTCAGAGTGCAAAGTGATTTTGGAATGTAAAGAATTTCTCTGGGTTGAGTTCAATTGAAGTTTGTCACCGACCTGTGTTCCTGAACTATGAAGCGTGAATATTGGGTTATGGAATAGTTTGCCTTGATAAATAAACAACCAACAAATACTTTGGACAGTTAAAAAAAAAGTATATAATAATATATATATGAGTCATATTAATGAATACCTTACATGATGGTCATGAGCAGATCTACCCCATCTAGGAACTTGGATGACAACTCTGGGAGCAGTATCTTACAGAGTTTTCTCTCTTCCTGATAGGACGGCCTTAGCAAGATTTCGCCAAGCTCAGCTGGAAGAGGGAAAAGTGAAGGTTGGTGTAAAGCTTCCTTGTGAATTGTAAAGTCTCAAGAACAAATGTGGTAAAACTCCCTTCTGAGCAGGCTAGATTTCCTGTTCCTTGTCTGTGCTTGCTGACATTCTTATGAGTCTGTACCCATGAATTCTACGTGTACCTCCCTCTAGCTGGGGCAGTGTGACGATCTAGCCGCTTGTTCTTCCGCCTCCTTTGTATTATGATAATTGGCTTCCCATATTATCCCAGCTCTGTCTAATACAGGAAGTGCCATCGAGAGCAGCTCTGAAGCTGCAGCCGGTGAGTGATCTCAATTCATGGAGGCTCAGTCAGGTTAGGAATAATATGTGCCATTCTTTCAATATATATCTATTTTTTAAATTATACACATAAGTGCTTACACACATGTACATGTATACACATATATGTTTGTTCTAAACACTGAAGCCATTATTTCTCAAGATAATATGAATATGCCATGAAATGGATATAACCTAGCTTACTTGGCCATCTCTCTGGAATTTTAAGTGGTTTCCAGTGGTTCATTCTACTAGATACAATGCAGCCTCTGTATGTATGTTTCTGTATGTATACTTCTTTCCTAAGTAGAGACTGGAGAGTGAAATGTAAGGCTTGAAGATCATCTGAAACTGAAGCTTCAAATGTATTTGAACATTTAGACGTTTAGTCTTCAGGGCTGAATCAGTTGTGGTTGCTGTATAAAGCTGGCAACTAGGACAGTGGCAACATGTGTATTTTGCTTCTTCTTAGGAACGAAGACCCTTCCTTGCCTCAGAATGTACTGAGCTGCCCAAAGCTGAGAAGTGGAGACGACAAGTATGTTCTGGGTGAATCTGGTCTTAGTAGAAGTAACAAGTCTCTAATTGCTTCTTTTTGGATTGAGGTGTAATTGATACAGAATGTTACATTGGTTCAGGTGTAAAGCTTGGTGACACCACAAACATAGCTACCATCTGTTACCATAAACCCAATTATAATACCACTGACTATATGCCCTCTGCTCTACCTTTCCCCACACTGTGACTTATCATTCTATAATTGAAAGCCTGTACCTCCCACTCCCCTTCATCCATTTTGCCCATCCCCCAACCTCGCCCCTCTGACAAGCATGAGTTGGTTCTCTGTATTTATGGGTCTGTTTCTACTTTTTTGTTTGTTTATTCATTTGTTTTTTTTATTCTATATATATGTGAAATCACGTGGTGTTTGTCTTTGTCTGACTTATTTCACTTAGCATAACACCTTCTAGGTCCATCCATGTTGTTGCAAATGGGAAGATGCCATTCTTTTTTATGGCCAAGTAATATTCCATTGTATATACCCACCACATCTTCCTTATCCATTCTTCTGTCCCTGGACAGAGCTTCCATATCTTGGGTATTGTAAATAGTACTACAGTTAACATACATTTTTTTCAAATCAGTGTTTTCATTTTCTTTGGGTAAATACTCAGTAGTGGAAATATTGGATCATATAGTATTTCTATTTTTATTTTTAAGGAACCTCCATACTGTTTTCCAAGGTGGCTGCACCAGTCTATATTCCCTCTAACAGAGGGAAAAAGAAAAGAGAACAAGGGTTCTCTTTTCTCCACATCCTTGCCAGCACTTGTTATTACTTGTCTTTTTGATTCTAGCCATTCTGGCAAGTGTAAGGTGATACCTCATTGTGGTTTTGATTTTGTATTCTGTTGTTTCTTATTATCTGAATGGTTCATTACCAGGATTCTAAGGGGTTTTTTAAAATATTTTTTTATTTTATTAAAAAAAATTTTTTTTTAAAGATTTTTATTTATTTATTTTGACAGACAGAGATCACAGGTAGGCAGAGAGAGAGGAAGGGAAGCAGGCTCCCTGCTGAGCAGAGAGCCTGATGCAGGGCTCGATCCCAGGACCCTGGGATCATGACCTGAGCTGAAGGCAGAGGCTTTAACCCACTGAGCCACCCAGGCACCCCCTAGGTATTTTTAATTACTGATTTTGGATTACATTTTTTCTGTGCTTTCAGACATGTTCAAAAGTCATGAGAATTACCTTTTATTTTTTTTTCACAGATCATTGGAGAAATCTCAAAAAAAGTGGCTCAAATTCAGAATGGTAAGGTAACCTGCCTTTTAAAGTGTTGATTCTCAAATCCACAATTAGACGTGGGGATTTCAGCACTTCTCTCAGTAGAACAAGTAGATAGAAAATCAATAAGGACATAGAAGAACTGAACAATAGTGTTAATCAATTTGACATTCATAAAACACTCCAGGAGACATTTGTCAGGATCTGGAGAAATTTCGATTTTTACAACTTGGGTTGCTACTGGCATCTAGTGGATAAAGCCAGGGATGCCGCTAAGTATCCTCCAGTGCCTCCTACAAAGAATTTTTGACCCAAAATCTCAATAGTGCCACTGTTTAGAAACACAGCTCAAAAGGAAATTGAAAGCTGAGTAGCCCTATATCTATTAAAAAATAATAAAAAAATTTCTTTTTCTAAGTAAACTCTGTGCCCAGTGTGAGGCTTGAGCTCATGACCCCAAGATGAAGAGTTGCATCCTCTACTGACTAAGTCAGCCAGGCACCCCTGTATCTGTTAACGAAACTGAATTCATCGTTAAAGCCTTCCAGCAAAGAAATCTCCAGGCCCTGGTCAGTTCTACCAAACCTTTAAGGAAGAAATAATACCAATTCAACATAGTTTCTTCCAGAAAATTGAAGGGGAAGGAGAAGGAATACTTCCTCATTCATTTTATAAATTTTAGTATTAGCATTATCATGATACTAAAATTTAAAAAACGACATTATGTGGATAGAAAAAAACTGCCAATCAATATTCCACATGCATGTAGATGTAAAAATCTTCAACAGAATATTAGCAAACCAAATCCAGCAATTTATAAAAAGGGTAATAAATCACAACCAAGTGGGATTTATCCTGGGAATGCATGCATTGCTGGTTCAGCATTCAAAAATTAACGTAATTCACTTAATCACCATTCTAAAGTTGAGAAACCACATGCCCTTCTCAGTAGATACTGAAAAAATATTTGGCAGAATTTAACCTTCACTCGTGATGAAAACTCCACTGACTGGGAATAAGAGGAAAATTTTTTTTTTAACCCTACCAAAAGACCTATCACTAATATCATAATTAATAGTGAAAGATTGCATGCTTTCCTCCTAGGGGCAGGAATGAGGCAGATACCTGTTCTAACCACTTATATTCTAGGTCATACTGGAGTTCCTGGTCAGTGCAGTAAAGCAAGAAAAGGAAATAAAAGGCACACAGACTGGAAGGGGAAGAACTATAATTCTCTGTTCTCAGATCATGTAATTTTCCCTGTAGAAGATCCCAACAAAGCTATAGAAAGATTTCTAAAATGAATAAGTGAGTATAGCAAGGTCACAGACTAGAAGGTCAATACACAAAAATCAATTCTATTTTTATAGCACTGAAAAATTGGTACTAGAACTTTTTAAAAAGTGCTATTTACAGAAGCACCAAAACACAATAAATACTTGGGTATAAATCTAACAAAACATATGTGCAATCTGTATGCATATTTTTTTTTAATTTTATTTATTTTCTTGAGAGAGAGAGAGAGAGAGGGATGGTGAGAGAGAGCACAAGTTGGGAGGAGAGGGAGAAGCAGGCTCCCCGCTGAGCTGGGAGCCCCACTTGGGGCTCAAACCCAGGACCCTGGGATCATGACCCAAGCCAAAGGCAGACGCTTAACTGACTGAGCTACCCAGGCACCCCTGTAATCTGTATGCTTGAAACTACAAAACACTGGTAAAGGAAATCAGAGATGACCCCAGCACATGGAGAGATACACAACATTCATAGATGGGAAGCCTCAGCATAAAACATTGACGAAATCCCAACAGGATTTTTTTTTCTTTGTGAATAGGTTACCAGATTCTTTTCTACATTTTTTTTTTAAAAGATTTTATTTTTTTATTTGAGAGACAGAGATCACAAGTAGGCAGAGAGATAGGCAGAGAGAGAGGGGGAAGCAGGCTCCCTGCCAAGCAGAGAGCCTGATGCGGGACTCGATCCCAGGACCCTGAGATCATTACCTGAGCTGAAGACCGAGGCTTTAACCCACTGAGCCACCCAGGCGCCCCTACTCAGACGTTTTAATAGGTGGATAAATGGAACTGCAGGATTGCTTCAGTTACAAGGAGGAAGTTGTTTTTCAAGGATTTTTTTCCCCCTGTGCTCGTGAGAACTCTGTTACTAATCCTTGTTTTTCCTTTATTTGGGTGTTGATGGTTTTTCTTATAAATTTAAATGAGTATTTTTGGGGCTCCTGGGTGGCTCAGTTGGTTAAGCAACTGCCTTCAGCTCAGGTCATGATCCTGGAGTCCCAGGATCGAGTCCCGCATCGGGCTCCCAGCTCCACGGGGAGTCTGCTTCTCCCTCTGACCTTCTCCTCGCTTATGCTCTCTCTCACTGTCTCTCTCTCTCTCAAATAAATAAATAAAATGTTTTAAAAAAAAATGAGTATTTTTGTTCCGGATACCTTTGTAAGTGTTGACATTCATTTTTTTTTTTTTAAAGATTTTTATTTATTTGACAGAACACAAGTAGGCAGAGAGGCAGGCAGAGAGAGAGAGAGGAGGAAGAGGCAGGCTCCCCGCCGAGCAGAGAGCCCGATTCGAGGCTCGATCCCAGGACCCTGGGATCATGACCTGAGCCGAAGGCAGAGGCTTTAACCACTGAGCCACCCAGGCGCCCCATGTTCATTTTTAAGAGTATAACATTGAGTGCTATTTTGAAGAAATGATATTAATGTTTTTTGTTTTCTAGCCGGTTTAGGTGAATTCCGAATTCGTGACCTGAATGATGAAATTAACAAACTGCTAAGAGAGAAGGGACACTGGGAAGTCCGGATAAAGGAGCTGGGAGGTCCTGATTATGGAGTAAGTAAGCAGTGGTCTCAGAGGATCTTGGGGGTAAGCCAGCGAGCTTTTTGGGCAGCTGGGTAGCTTTGAATCCCCTATAGCCCCTGGCCCATGTCTGCCACAGAGTAGGCACTTGAGGAATGAAGGAATGAAAGAAGGCTTGGAAAGTGCCTGTTGGATGTGGACAGGAAGCATGGGTAGGATAATCCTTAAAGACCCTATAGCACAGCCCTCAGAGCAGACAAGGCACCTGAGTTTAGTGCCCAGATGTTCTTGAGTAAGCCACTTAATCTCTCTGGGCCTTTTGTTTAAAATGACCCTAGTCTTGGGGCACCTGGCTGGCTCAGTCAGGGGAGCATGTGACTCTTGATCTTGGGGTTGTGAGTTTGAGCCCCGTGTTGGGTGTAGAGATAACTTAAAAGAATAAAAGTCTTAAAAAAACAAAAATGACCATGGTCCCTTTACATCATCTCTGAGCCTCTTGGGAGTCGGGGCAGCCATTGTTGGGTTCTTTCCTGGAGGGGGCTTTGAGGGCCCTCCATTTTTTCCTTTCTTTGGACACTCATAAATGCAGTCGCCTAGACTGGCTGTCAAGTTTTTAGGACCATGACCCATTATAAAACACACACATAATACAAACTCTGTCAAAACCCGATACACACAAAAATGTACCGAAAAAATTTGTGTTGATGCATGTTGAGATTTTTCTATTCTGTTATATTTTTTTTTTCTCTTTTTTTTTTTTTTTAAGATTTATTTATTTATTTGAGAGAGAGACAGTGAGAGAGAGCATGAGCAAGGAGAAGGTCAGAGAGAGAAGCAGACTCCCCGTGGAGCTGGGAGCCCGATGTGGGACTCGATCCCGGGACTCCGGGATCATGACCTGAGCCGAAGGCAGTCGTCCAACCAACTGAGCCACCCAGGCGTCCCTATTCTGTTATATTTTGACTTAAAAAAATTGATGATTGTGACCCCCTTAAATGATTTCATGACCCACTCCTGGGTCTCAACTTTAAAAAATACTAGCCCAGAGCCCACCCCATTGATTCGTTTGTGAAGAGGTCTACCTCAGGTTATTTGACCTGTTCAACGAGTTGTAATGTGTTATGCAGGAAGTAGGTGAAGTTTTTCTAACCTGCTGGTATTCTCATTTTTCTGAAACTTTAACACCTAATTCTCACTTAAGTACCTGATGTGCAAATGAAGAAGAGGCATTCATGTTTCTTGACCCCTGGTTTTGTTCTTGGCACCGTGTGAGGAACTGTCTCACTTAACTCTTGAGCAGTTCGGTGATGGTGATCTTATGTGTCCTGTCGGACAGCTTTAAAGAAATGCAGAGGTTTGCTAACCCTCCCGGAAAAGTGACCTCAGAAGCAGTAAAAAATTACTATGTAAGATATTCTTAACTGCCACCACCCAAAGTCAACATTAATTTTCTTAAAATTTTCAGTGTTATTTTTTACTGAAATATAGTTGACACATAATATGACATTTATTTCAGGTGTACCACATAGTGATTCAGCAATTCTTGTACATACATTATGCAATGAGCGTTGTTAACCATCTGTCACTACACAGTTATTATATTATTGACTAGATTTCTTGAAAAAATTGATTAAAAAATTCCAGTATAATTAGTTTCAGGTGCATAATACAGTGACTCCACAGTTCTGTACATTACTCAGTGCTCATCATGATAAGTGTACTCTTAATCCCCCTCACCTGTTTCACCCATTCTCCCTCCCAGCTCCCCTCTAGTGACCCTCAGTGTGTTCTCAATATTTAAGAGTCTGGTTTTTGTTTGTTTCTTTTTTTAGTTTGTTCATTTGTTTCTTAAATTCCACACATGGGGAAAGTCACGGCATTTTTTCCCCTCTAATTGACTTATTTTACTTATCATGATACCCTACAGATCCATCCGTGTTGTTAAACATGGGAATATTTCTTTCATTTTTATGGCTGAGTAATAGTCCATTGTGTATATATATATATATTTATATTTATATATAATTCTTTATATATATATGTGTGTGTGTGTGTGTGTTTGTGTATCCCATGTCTTCCTTATCACTTTAACAGTCAGTGAACCCTTGGGTTGCTTCTATATCTTGGCCACTATGAATAGTGCTACAATAAACATAAGAGTGCATATATCTTTTCAAATCAGTGTTTTCGTTTCTTTGAGTAAATATCCAGTAGTGCCATGACTGAAACATATGGTAATTCTATTTTTAATTTTTTTAGGAACCTCTGTACTGTTTTCCACAGTGGCTATACCATAGTGTGAATTCCCACTAGCATGTGAGAGGTTCCTTTTTCTCCACATCTTTGCCAACAGTTGTTGTTTTTTGTGTTTTTGATATTAGCCATTCTGACAGGTGTGAGGTAATATCACACACTGTGGTTTTGACTTATATTTCCCTGATTATGTGTGATGTTGAGCATCTTTTCAGTGTGTCTGTTGGCCATCTTTATGTCTTTGGAGAATGTTCCTGTCCTCTGCCCATTTTTTAATTGGAAAATTAAAAAATTAAAAATTAAAAATTTTAATTTTTATTTTTTTTGGGTGTTGTTAATTTCTTTTTTCTTTTTAAGATTTATTTATTTATTTATTTGACAGACAGAGATCACAAGTAGGCAGAGAGGAAGGCAGAGAGAGAGAGGAGGAAGCAGGCTCCCTGCTGAGCAGAGAGCCTGATGCTGGGCTCGATCCCAGGACCCGAAGGCAGAGGCTTTAACCCACTGAGCCACCCAGGTGCCCCTGGTGTTGTTAATTTCTAATATTTTGGATATTAACCTCTTTTTTAATTTGGATATTAACCTCTTATTGGATATATCATTTGCAGATATCTTCTCCCATTCAGTAGATTGTCTTTTAGTTTTGTTGATTGTTTCCTTTGCTGTGCATAAGCTTTTATTTTGATGTAGACCCAGTAGTTTGTTTTTGCTTTTATTTCCTTTGCTTCAGGAGCCCTATCTAGAAAAATGTTGGTATGGCTGATGTCAGAGATATTACTGCCTGTGCTCTCTTCTGGGACTTTATGGTTTCAGGTCTCACTTTTAGGTCATTAACCCATTTTGAGTTTATTTTTATGTATGGTGTAAGAAAGCAGTCCAGTTTCATTCTTCTGCATGTGACTGTCCAGTTTTCCAAACACCGTTTGTTGAAGAGACTGTCTTTTTTCCGCTGGATATTCTTGCTTCCTTTGTCATGCATTAATTGACCGTACAATCCTAGGTTTATTTCTGGGCTCTCTATTGTGTTCCATTGATCTATGCATCTGTTTTTTGTCACAGCCCTACTGTTTTGATTTATTATAGTTTTGTAGTATATCTTGAAATATGGAATTTGGCTTCGTTTTTCTTAAGATTGCTTTGGCTATTCAGGGTTTTTGTGGATCTAAATAAGTTTTGTAATTATTTGTTCTAGTGTTTTGAAAAACATTGCTGGTATTTTGATAGGGATTGCATTAAATCTGCAGATTGTGTTGGGTAATGTGGACATTTTAACAATATTAATTCTTCTTGTACATGAGTGTGAAATGTTTTTTTCATTTGTCTCCTTCAATTTCTTTTTTTTTTTTAATAAGATTTTATTTATTTGACAGAGAGATCACAAGTAGGCAGAGAGGCAGGCAGAGAGAGAGGGGGAAGCAGGCGCCCCACTGAGCAGAGAGCCCGATGCAGGGCTCGATCCTAGGACCCTGCGATCATGACCTGAGATGAAGGCAGATGCTTAACCCACTGAGCCACCCAGGTGCCCCAAATCTTCAATTTTTTTTTATCAATGTTTTATAGTTTCAGAGTATAAGTCTTTGACTTCCTTGGGTAAGTCGATTCCTAGGTATTTTATAATTTTTGCCGCAATTCAACATCAGTGTTTTTTTGTTGTTGTTGTTTTTTAAAGATTTTATTTATTTATTTGACAGAGAGAGATCACAAGTAGACGGAGAGGCAGGCAGAGAGAGAGAGAGAGAGAGAGGGAAGCAGGCTCCCTGCTGAGCAGAGAGCCCGATGTGGGACTCGATCCCAGAACCCTGAGATCATGACCTGAGCCGAAGGCAGAGGCCTAACCCACTGAGCCACCCAGGCGCCCCTCAACATCAGTGTTTTAATGTATTTCTTTTTAGAGTTTTTTAAAGATTTTATCTTTAAGTAATCTCTACACCCAACATGGGGGTTGAACTTACAACCCTGAGGTCAAGAGTTGCATGCTGTACCGATTCAGCATGCCAGGTGCCCCTCTTTCTAGAGTTTTTTAATGCTTACCAATTCTATTTCCATTTTCTATGTGTAAAAGTAATACATTTAGAGTCTTAGTTTCACAAGATGAGGGGAGTTCTGGAGATGAATGGTTGTGAGGGTTACATGATAGTTATGAACGTATTTTATGTCACTGGACTATCCACTAACGGGTTAAGACGGTACGTTTTGTTACCTATATTTTACCACAATAAAAAAGAAAAGAAAAAGTAGTACATTATCATCAAGGTCAGAAAAGCATAAAGAAGCAGAGCATTCAGTCAGAATGCCGTTACCTGGATGCAACCTGAATAGTTCCTTCCGTTGTTCTTCTGTGAATGCCAATGACTGAGATCGCACTTACTGTCTTACTGTACAACTTGGTTGTAGCATTTATGCTTCTTTCCAAAATGGTAGCATTGGTTATGTAGATACTACATAGTTCTGTGCAAAAGCAAACAAAAAACAAAAAAAAAAGAGTGAGAGAGAAAATATAAAAATTATACAATATTTAAAAATTTGTTATGTTCTGTGCATGATATAGAGTATATTTTTCTAGCCCACAGAGCTGCTGCTGACATTTTCTATTTATCTAACTTTTATCCTATGAATGTTCATTTTTACAGAGATTCTTTCTCTTTTTTTTTTTTTAAAGATTTTTATTTATTCATTTGACAGAGAACACAAGTAGGCAGAGAGGCAGGCAGAGAGAGAGGAGGGAGCAGGCTCCCTGCTGAGCAGAGAGCCCGATGCGGGACTCGATCCCAGGACCCTGGGATCATGACCTGAGCCGAAGGCAGAGGCTTTAATCCCCTGAGCCACCCAGGCGCCCCTACAGAGATTATTTCTTATTCTAACCATGTGCTTTGTTCACTTAACAGTGTATCAGCGACATATTTACATATCAATAATCATTTGTATCACTATTTTCTTTTTTTTAATTTTTTTTTTTAAAGATTTTATTTATTTGACAGACAGATCACAAGTAGGCAGAGAAGCAGGCAGAGAGAGAGAGAGAGGAGGAAGCAGACTCCCCATGGAGCTGGGAGCCGATGCGGGGCTCGATCCCAGGACCCTGAGATCATGACCTGAACCGAAGGCAGAGGCTTTAACCCACTGAGCCACCCAGGCGCCCCTGTATCACTATTTTTTTTTTTTTAAGATTTTATTTATTTATTTGACAGAAAGAGATCACAAGTAGGCAGAGAGGCAGGCAGAGAGAGAGGAAGGGAAGCAGGCTCCCTGTGAGCAGAGAGCCTGATGCAGGACTCGATCCCAGAACCCTGAGATCATGACCTGAGCTGAAGGCAGAGAGGCTTAACCCACTGAGCCACCCAGGCGCCCCCTGTATCACTATTTTAAAAAGCATTTTTGAGAAAGTTGGAAAATTAGTACAGAGAATTCTTATATACCATTCATACAGATTTACCAGTTTTTGATACTTTGCCAGATTTTGTCATTTTCTGTGTGTCCCTTCAGATTTATTTTTTCTGAACCATTTGAAGCTTAAATACATCATGCTTCCTTATCCCTTAGTACTTAATATCTCTGTATATATTTTCTTTTTTCCTCACTCTGTCTGTATTTTATTTTTTTAAGATTTTATTTAATTATTAGAGAGAGAGCGTGTGTGTAAGCACACAAGCAGGAGGAGCTGCAGAGAGAGAGGGAGAAGCAGGCTCCCCACGGAGCAGGGAACAGACACAGGGCTCGATCCCAGGACCCTGGGATCATGACCTGAGCGAAGGCAGATGCTTAACTGACTGAGCCACTCAGGCGCCCCTCTCTGCGTATTTTCTAAGAGTAAGAATGTTCTCCTTACATAACTATGGTAGAATTATCAAGTGTAAGACATTTAACTTTTTTTTTTAAGATTTTTTTTTTTGAGAGAGAGAGCACAAGCTGGGGGAACAGGAGAGGGAGAAGCAGGCTTCCTGCCGAGCAGGGAGCCTGATGTGGAGCTTGATCCCAGGACTCTGGGATCATGACCTGAGCTGAAGGTAGACACTTAACCGACTGAGCCACCCAGTCGCCCCAAGACATTTACCTTTGATACAATCATTTTATCCATCCTTCTTGGCTGTTTCACTGATTTTCCCAGTAATCTCCTTTTTAACATTTGCCCCTCTAAGACAGGACCTAGTCCAGGGTCACATACTACATGTAGCTGTTGATATGATCATCTTTGATCATCTTCAGGATGTATCTCATTTGTCTTTTACTGCTTGTCATTGAAGTTGTTTGCAATTGTTTCTTTAAGCTTTTGTCTCTTGGGTCATATCATAAGTATTATCCTAAGGTGATACGAAAGTTTCATAAGAATCATCATTTTTAAGGCATAGGATATTTTCCATCCTTGAGTATGCTGAAATTTACTTAAATCGTCCTCCTGCTGCTAGGTATTTAGGCTGATTTTATTTTATTTTATTTTTATTTAGGCTGATTTTAATTTATGAAAAAAAATGGACCTAAATATTTTTTCTCTGTACATCAGTGTTTTCCCACATTCATGTTATTATCTTAAAGTATATTTGCAAACATGTGAACTAAAAGATCAGATCCATTTTCTCTTTTTCCTTCCCAATAAGAAAGTTGGCCCTAAAATGCTGGATCATGAAGGGAAAGAAGTCCCAGGAAATCGAGGTTACAAGTACTTTGGAGCAGCTAAAGATTTGCCTGGTGTCAGAGAGCTTTTTGAAAAAGAGCGTAAGTAACTGCTAATGTTTGTGATGTAGTTTGTGATGATGCTAATGTAGGTTTTAGCCTCTGATTGCTAGTGATCATGATAACACATCTGTAGGCTAGGTGCTCTTCCTGTATTGTTCCTCAGATGCTCCGCAGTGGTGTCAGAATTATTGTCCCCAGATTTGAGAGGAAGGGAAGCAGGCTCTCTGCAGAGAGCCTTGATGCGGGGCTTGATCCCAGGACCCTGGGATCATGACCTGAGCTGAAGGCAGAGGCTTAACCCACTGAACCACCCAGGTGACTCTTATTGTCCCCAGATTTCAAATGAGAAACTGTAAGTACTAGTAGTTGAAGTTGTAGGCCCAGGGCGCACAGATGGGGCTGGGAGGTGGATCCAGAATTGACTGGCACCAAATTCTCACCCTTGGCACATGCCAGTCTCTCAGCCTAAATATTTCCCTGTTTGAGGTTTCCTTAGATTATCAGGACAGACTCTGATGTTCATTGAAACAGGTTCCTGTTTCAGTTACTTATTAGTTGAAAAGCCCTACCTGAAGAAGACGTACAACCTTGGGCCAAACCCCAGGAGGTATAAATGGAGAAAAGTGGAAAGGCTGTGTGTGGACTTCCGCTACTGGTCCCCTCACCTGACCTGCCTTCTCTCTCTGTGGCCCTGGGGAGTGTCAGCCAAACCTTGGCCTTCCAAAATGCACTTGGAAACCACTAGCCTGGAGTGTTTGTGGATTTTAATTTTGCCTTTTAGGAAAGTAGTCTGAACTCTTTATACAAAGAAGTATGAATAGCAGAAAAGACCCTAGTATTCTCACCGCTATTGGGATTCTGCCCCATTTCCTTCCAGTCAGTTTTTCTGTTTGTTTAAAAATATAATTCTACCTAGGGGCACCTGGGTCGCTAAGCAGGAAGCCTGCTTCTCCCTCTACCACTCCCCTGCTTGTGTTCCCCCTTTTGCTGTGTCTCTCTCTGCCAAATAAATAAATAAAATCTTTAAAAAAACACAAACAGGGGCGCCTGGGTGGCTCAGTGGGTTAGGCCGCTGCCTTCGGCTCGGGTCATGATCTCAGGGTCCTGGGATCGAGTCCCGCATCGGGCTTTCTGCTCAGCGGAGAACCTGCTTCCTCCTCTCTCTCTCTCTCTCTCTCTGCCTGCCTCTCTGCCTATTTGTGATCTCTCTGTGTGAAATAAATAAAATCTTTAAAAAAAAATAAAAAATAAAAAAACACAAACAAATAAAAATACAGTTCTACCTATATTAAGCCCTTCTTTTTAAATTAATTATGCCCAAACTGTTTTGCCTGTGTTATTAACAACACTTAAAAACAACTCAGGGGGCAGTGCACCTGGGTGGCTTAATTGGCTAAACACCTGACTCTTGATTTTGGCCCAGGTCATGATCTCAAGGTCATGAGGTTGAGTCCTGTGTCAGGCTCTGTGCTTAGTGGGGAGTCTGCTTGGGATTCTCTCTCTCCCTCTTCCTCTGCCCCTCCCCCCTCTAAAAAATAATCTTTAAAAATAATAATAACAATTTAGGGGGTGCTTGGCTGGCTCAGTAGGTGGAGTGTGGGACTCTTGTGAGTTTGAGCCCCATGTTGGGTGTAGAGATTATTTAAAAATAAAGTCTTAAAAAAAACTTTGAAAAAATAATTCAGAGTTTAAGTATCATGCTGTTCATTATGAAATTAATATAATTTTATTAGGAGAAGTTGCAGAATACAGAAAAATCAGAAAAAAACCTGTCCATATTTTCACATCTTATAGATGACAGTTGTTGACATGTTGGGGCATATTTTCTTCAGTTTTTAAAGGGAAATGACAACCCAACATATTGGTCAAAGAATCAAAGCTAATAATTTAAGAAGGAAAAATTCATGTGAATGAAAATACGTATGTGGAGGGGGCTCCTATACTGAGGTTATACTGGACATATTACTTTTTTAAATTTGCATTTTTCTAAAAAAATCAGTTGAAGATTTTTTTTTAAAAAGGCAAGTGCTTTGGTCTTTTTTTTTTTTAAAGATTATTTATGAGAGAGAGAGAGAGTGCACAAGCAGGAGGAACAGCAGGTAGAGGGATAAGCAGCAGGGTGCTCCGCCCCAGAACCCTGAGATTATGATCTGAGCTGAAGGCAGACAGTTAACCAACTGAGCCACCCAGGCACCCTGTAAGTGCTTAAGTCAGTCTTAATGAGTATAATTCAAATAGCACTGTCCCCTGGGTGCCCCCCCATCCCTGTGCCCCTGGATAACTGGTAATCATAATTATCTGATTTGGTACATTCCCTTCCAGGCTTTTTTTTTTTAATACACTTACGTGCTTATTTCATCAGCTAAATTTCATCATTATAAGTGACAGATGACTCAACCCCAGTTCTGTTTAGGCAGAAAAGTGAATTTATTGACTCACATAACTGAAAAGCCCACGGGTGGTTTGTCTTCAGGAAAGGCTGATACCGGGTCACATTTCCTCCATGTTGTAGTTTTGACTTCCAGTCTGTGAGCTTGTTTCTCTCTTTAGCTCTCTGCTTGTGGTGGCAAGTGGTCCATAATCAGTTTATGCTTTGTCCTCTCTCAGCTAGAGATTTTTCCTCGCCCTGAAGTGGTTAAAGCAAAACTCCTAGAATTGCTCTGGTTGGCTTGGATCTGATCCTAGGTCCATCTGTGAACCAGCCCCTGTGATGGGAGGGATGCAATGTTCTGAGCCAGCCAGGTTTTAGCCCTGTACCCTGTCCTGGGTGCAGCCAGAATTGTCACAGGACAGGGACCAAGAGTGGTGCAGGGTTGGACAGACTTGCCGTCACCAGCGTCAGGGTGATGGGTGGAGGCCTGCCAAGACCCAGTGGCACTCCCATACCTGTTGTGCCATGTTCTGTGTTGATATCCTCCCATCGTTCTGCTTAGAACTCTGTGAGTGGATGTGAAGGATTAAAGCACAGAGGATATGAATTAGCCGTACATTATGTAACCATTCATTTGTAGACCTTTAGCTATTTCTAGTTTCCCATAATTGTAAAATTTTTGCGGATCTGATGGTTAAAAATTTATTATTTTTACTTTTTATTTCCTTGATTTACTAATGAAATTGAATTCAGTTACTAATTGAAATTTTTTTTTTCAAGATTTTATTTATTTGACAGACAGAGATCACAAGTAGGCAGAGAGGCAGGCAGAGAGAGAGGAGAGAGGAGGAAGCAGGCTCTCTGCTGAGCAGAAAGCCCGATGCGGGGCTCGATCCCAGGACCCTGGGATCATGACCTGAGCTGAAGGCAGAGGCCTTAACCCACTGAGCCACCCAGGCGCCCCCTAATTGAAATTTTTATACACGCAAAATTTTTCTTCTGAAATGATCAGCTTTTACTCTTTCACCTGTTGGGTTATCATTTCCCCTTTGATTTTTTTTTTAAAGATTTTTATTTATTTATTTGACCGACAGAGATCACAAGTAGGCAGAGAGGCAGGCAGAGAGAGAGAGAGAAAGGGAAGCAGGCTCCCTGCCGAGCAGAGAGCCTGATGCGGGGCTTGATCCCAAGACCCTGGGATTATGACCTGAGCCAAAGGCAGAAGCTTTAACCTACTGAACCACTTAGGCGCCACCCCTTTTGATTTTTTAAAAATATTTTTTATTTTTTTAATTTTTGAAAAAAAATTTTTAAAAATTTTTATTTAAAAAATTTTTTTTTTTTAAGATTTTATTTATTTATTTGACAGAGAGAGAGATCACAAGTAGACAGAGAGGCAGGCAGAGAGAGAGGAAGGGAAGCATGCTCCCTGCTGAGCAGAGAGCCCGATTCGGGACTCGATCCCAGGACCCTGAGATCATGACCTGAGCCGAAGGCAGCGGCTTAACCCACTGAGCCACCCAGGCGCCCTATTTTTAAATTTTTAAATAAACATATAGTGTGTTTTTATCCCCAGGGCTACAGGTCTGTGACTCGCCAGGTTTACACATTTCACAGTACTCATCATAGCACATACCCTCCCCAATGTCCATATCCCCACCACCCTATACTGTCCCCACTCCCCCCAGCAACCCTTAGTCTATTTTTTGAGATTGAGTCTTTTATGGTTTGTCTGAAAAAAATTTTTAAATACTTTATTTGAGAGAGAGCAAGCGAGCACAAGTGTGGGAGAGGGCCAAAGGGCAAAGGAGCCCGATGTGGGGCTGGATCCCAGGACCCTGAGATCATGACCTGAGCCGAAGGCAGACACGTAAGCGACTGAGCCACTTAGGTGCCCCTAAGATTTTTTATTTTTAAGTAATCTCTGCACTCAACATGGGACTGGAACTCATGACCTTGAGATAGAGAGTTGAACACTCCATTGACTGAGCCAGGCAGGGCCCCCCTCCCTTTCGATTTTTAAGAATTACATAAATATTCTGAGTACTAACCCTTAGTCTGAAAATATTTTCTTCAAGACTTTCTCATTTATCTTTTTGGTTTGTTTATAGTTTCTTTTGTCTTATCTATATACTTAAGATTTTTCATCGCATTTTTATTAAACCTCATGACATTTCCTGTATTATCAAAACACCTTGTGAAACAGCTATGGGGGGCCATAGGGAACCCTATTCCCCACACATCCTGTAGTTCACAGCCATAGTTATTCCAGGTTTTCACAACTCTGTAAACGATGCACATTTCCGTCCATAGAGCTTTGCCTGCCTTTGTTTTTGTTTTTTAAGTTAGGATAAATTCCTTCTAAATAGGCTAATTGGGTTAAAGGTTTCAAAACTGATTGAGAAAAGGGTGGGTTGTACCACTTAACGGTAGTTCTATGGCTAATATAGGAGGTGCTTATGTTGTGGTGTTTTCTTTCTTTTTTTTTTTTAATATTTTATTTATTTATTTGACAGAGAGAGTGATCTCAAGTAGGCAGAGAGACAGGCAGAGAGAGAGAGGAAGCAGGCTCCCCACTAGGCAGAAGCCCGATGTGGGGCTCGATCCCAGGACCCTGAGACCATGCCCTGAGCCAAAGTTAGAGGCTTAACCCACTGAGCCACCCAGGCGCCCGTCATGGTGTTTTCTTGAGCGTACTCCCTTGGCTGAGAAACATTGTATGGGATGCAGGCTCGAGTGTGATTGTGGTGATTTAGTTAAGTCGGTGCTATTTCTTTTAGCTCTTCCTCCTCCAAGAAAGACACGTGCGGAGCTCATGAAAGCAATCGATTTTGAATACTACGGTTACCTTGATGAAGATGATGGTGTCATCGTGCCTTTGGAACAGGACTATGAGAAGAAATGTAGGTCTATGAGCAACTCATTTCATTATAGATGGCATCTGGTTTCCGTTCTGTCCTTAGAAAATGGGTTTGTAAATAGTGCCATATGTCAGAAGCGAGTTTATTTATTGCTGATGGTCTTCAGAAGCCGTGGTCTGCTCATGACTGAACCCTCCATTAACTACGATGCCATCTGGGGCTGTGTGGGGCCAGAAGCAGCAGATGGGGGGAAGCCCAAGGGCGACATCGGACCTGTTCCCCACCCACCCGTAATTCATCATCTGGATTCTTTCCCACGTTGGCCTTTCTTGAACTCAGGAACTGGTGCCCATTTAAGTGACTTTTCAGTCTGCTTTAACATTAACAGTGCAGAGCAAGGTGGCTGACCCTGAGCACTTCCTCCATGCCAAGTCTTGTGCTAACTATTTTCTGGACTCTGTTCTGAAGCCTCATGACGGCCCTGTGAGGAATCGTCAGTGCTGATCTCCCAGTGGTGTGTGGAGCTAGGGTTTTGGTTGGGAGTCTGAGCCTGTTTCCAGCAGCATGTACGGTTGTGTCTCCCTTGTCAACCTGAAGCCACTCAGGTTGCTGAACTTGGGAGGATCTTGGAATGTCCCCTAAACAGCTGCCTTCTTGTGACTTCCGGCCAGAGCTGTGGTGTGACCAGACTCTCTCACATTCTTCTCCTGCCCGCCAGGGCAGAGTGGAGGGCGCTCCTCTTCAGAGGGGACACGGGGCCTTGCCCGGCTTGGTGGGTAAAGCTCATTCAGAGGCCTGACTCTCCTGTTTCTGCAGTCAGGGCCGGGTTGGTGGAAAAGTGGAAAGCAGAGCGAGAGGCCCGGCTGGCGAGAGGAGAAAAGGAGGAGGAGGAGGAAGAGGAGGAAGAGATCAACATATATGCTGTCACTGAGGAGGAGGTACTATGGGCGGGGGTGGGGGGGCCTCGTCCTCACTGCCTTCTGCTCTGAGCCACCCGCAAGACTGGGCCTTGGGGGAATCAGTGGGGCAGTAGGAAGCCTCAGCTCACTGGGGAGAGATCAGGGTCAAAGCCCAGCTCTCTGGCTGGGAACTCCTCTTCCTCACCTGGAAGATGGGTATGAGGATCACCTCACGCATCCCAGGGAGGGTTCCAGAAGGGAATGGCTGTGAGAGTGTGAGAGCACTCTGTAATCTGTGCTTTACACCCAGAATTACTTTCCTGCTTCTTAGAGGTAGGTCCCCCTGAATATACTGCTACCCGACTTCTAAACACATGGGAAGCCATATGAGTTACAGCCCCTACCCCCATTTTTCCTTCTTATTTATCTATTCACTTATTTATTGTTACTGTGTTTTCAGGCACAATTATAGATCTGTTGCATTAGTTGCTTTTACTTTACAAAGTACCACAGATGGTGAGGCTTAAACGCCAGAAATGGGTTTACTCGGTGTTCTGGAAGCTGGAAGTCTGAGCTCAAGGTGTCAGCAGTAGGTCTTGTCATTTCTCTTTAGATGCCGGTACCAGTAGCCCTGCTGCAATCTTAACATCCCCCAACCCCCCAGGGTAGAGATAGAAACCCATCCAGAGCAGACAAGGCTTTGATGCAGAAGGTCACCTCAAGGGCGGAGCTGTCGTCCTGCCTCGCAGCCAGAGCCTTCTAGCTCCAGGCTCTCCTGAGGGGCCTGCCATGTAGGCCTCACTCCTTGACACATCCAGAGAGAATGAAGTGGATTTGCTGGACTGAGAAGGGGAGGGGCGTTACCGTGTGGGCGGTAGGTCAGGGCCTGTATGAGGAGCTTGCTGTGACACGGGTGGCAAAGAAGCAAGCTCAGAGAAGGTGAGCGACTTGTTGGCATCACACAGGATGTAGCTGACCGGAGGCTTCTGGGCAGGTCTGGCTGATGAGCAGTGGGAACAGTGAAGCATTTGAAATAAGCTGGCATATGTGCTCGCTTCGGCCGCAGATACACTGAAGTAGGCTGGCAGCATGCCCTAGGAAGGTCTCGTCTGGTCTTGTATTTTCTTCTCTTGTCTTGTTTTTTCTTTTCTTCCTGCCTCCCTTCCTTTTTCCTTTTTTTTCCCCTAAGCGGAACCCAGCGCAGGGCTTGAACTGAAGACCCTGCAATGAAAACCTGAGTGGAGATTGAGGGTCAGATGCTTAACCAGCTGAGCCACCCAGGAGCCCCTACCTAGGAAGGTCTTCTTCAGCTGCAAACATTCATATGTTCTTTTAGCAGCTGTTGGCTTAATTAGTGGCTACTGGGAGCCGGGCCCATGTTGGGGCCACAGCAATAACTGAGCTCTACTTGTAGCGTAAAGTCAGTGGGGAGACAGTCCAGTGGGCAGTCAGTGGAAAACAGTGGCTGTCACAGCAGCTCTGAGACAGTGACACAGGGTGGGGAGAGCCCTTGAAGCCTTTCCTGGGGAGCAGCCCATTCAGCTGAGGCCTGGAAGATCAGGAGAAGTTTACCAAGTGAGAGGCGGTGAGGGAAGAGTGTTCCAGGCAGAAGGGAACAGCATGTACTGAGAGACACTGTGGGAGTTGGGGGACAGAGGACAGGCCCGAGTGGCTGAAGCACAGTGTGGGCTGCTGGTGGAGAGAGGAGAGGAGGCGGGAGAGAGGGGCAAGGCAGGACAAGTGAGCGCCCCAGCTCTATAGGGAGGAGGCTTTGCCTTTATCCGGAGAGCAGTGGCAGGCCTCCAAAGGTTGTTGTGGGTTTTTTGTTTTTTTTTTAAAGATTTTATTTATTTATTTGAGAGAGAGGAGAGAAGGAGCATGAGGCAGAGGGAGAGGGAGAAGCAGACTTCCCGCTGAGGGGGGAGGCTGTTGTGGGACTCAGTCCCAGGACCCTGAGATTATGACCCCAGCCGAAGGCAGCCACTTCACTCACTGAGCCATCCAGGCGCCCCAAGTGTTTTTTTTTTTTTTTTTTTTGGTTGTTGTTGTTGTTTTAAATAGTTGACAGGAATGGTAGCACAGAGGGTCCCATGTATCCTTCACCCAGTTTTCCCCAATGGTTACATCTTCCAGAGTTAGAGTACAATATCCACGCTGCAGGACAGAGTTGGGGTAATGAGTGCATAGCGTTTGGTGTCTTCTATCACATGTGGATTTGTGTAACCACCATTTCTTTCTCTCTCTCTCTCTCTCTTTTTTAAAGATTTCTTTATTAGAGTACGTGTGGTGAGGAGGGCAGAGGGAAAGGGAGAGAGAGTCTTAGATGCTCTGCTCAGCACGGAGCCCAATGCGGGGCTCAATTTCACAAACCTGAGATCAGGACCTGAGCCAAAACCAGGAGTTGGTCACTTAACTGACTGTGCCACCCAAGCGCCCCTATAACCACCATTTCAGTCAAGATACAGAGCTGTTCCCTCTCTGCACTGCTCCCTTAGAGTCACACCTCCCTCCTTCCCCCATCCCTCACCCCTGGCAAACTCCAATCTGTTCTCTTTCTTTATAATTCTGTCATTTTGAGAATGTTTCATAAATGAAATCATACCTTATGTCACCTTTGAGGATGGTTCCTACACTCAGCACAATGCCCTTGAGATCCATCGGAGTTGTTGGATTCAAGAGTTCATTCCCTTTTATTGCTGAGTAGATTCCATGTGGAGAGAAGTATGTGAGTGGTAAGTGGGCAGGTCAGTGCATTTTCACAAGGCGAACAACCCCATGGAGCAAATACCTGGTGACGAAACAGAACATGACCATGACCAGCACCCTAGAAACTTGCTTCCGCTGCACTGGGTGTTACTCTCCTGACCTCGGATAACCCTTAAGCTCTTACCTAGTTCTGAACTTGACGTTTGCTGGTGGAATCATGCATACTCTTTAGTGTCTCATGGTCACAGGTATCTGTTTAGTGTCCAGTACCAAAGGAAGCTGCCGTGGCCTTCCTTGTTCACAGAGAGCCATTCATGTTGCGTGTACATGGAGGAGCAGAATTATCAGGTTGTAGGGAAGGCATATGCTGGGCTTCAGAAGATGTGGCTGAACCATTTCCTGGGGTGCTGGGCCCGTTTGCCCTCCTGCCAGCAGCATCCGAGACGTTCCGCTGAAGGGTCTCCAGCCAGCTTCCCTGGGCAGCGGGTGTGCCGAGAGGCCGGTGTGGGCTACCCAGGGCCTTCCAGGGGTCCTTGGTGCTCATGTCTCCCAAGCCACAGTATTTCCTTAGGTGATTAGTAATCTCTCTTGACTCAAGTGCAGCCTCTGAGTTGGCCTTTTTTTCTCTATGTGGTACATTTTAAAATCTTCATTAAACAAAATAGAGAACATGTACGAGGTTCAAAAGCCAAAAAAAAAAAAATACATAAAGATCAACAAAAATTCTGTAGGTCTCTTGGTGCAGAGATGTGCCTGGTTCTCAGAGCTCTCGCTAGTTTCTGTTCCTGTTTTCTTTCCTCAGACAAAAGGTGACATCATTTACACAGCTTCGTTGCTCTTTATTTTTTTTTAAATATTTTATTTATTTATTTGACAGACAGAAATCACAAGTAGGCAGAGAGGCAGGCAGGGGGCGGGGAGGGGGGGGAAGCAGGCTCCCTGCTGAGCAGAGAGCCGGATGCGGGGCTCGATCCTGGGATCATGACCTGAGCCGAAGGCAGAGGCTTTAACCCACTGAGCCACCCAGGCGCCCCTCATTGCTCTTTAAATAGGTAATGGTGGGGGTGCCTGGGTAGCTCAGTGGGTTAAGCATCTGCCTTTGGCTCAGGTCATGATCCCAGGGTCCTGGGATTGAGCCCTGCATCGGGCTCCCTGCTCAGTGAGGAGCCTGTTTCCCCCTCCCTCACTCCCCCTGCTTGTGTTCCCTCTCTTGCTGTGTCTCTTTCTCTGTCAAATAAATAAAATCTTCAAAAAAAGTAAAAATAGGGTGCCTGGGTGGCTCAGTGGGTTAAACCTCTGCCTTCGGCTCAGGTCATGATCTCAGGGTCCTGGGATTGAGCCCCACATTGGGCTCTCTGCTGAGCGGGGAGCTTGCTTCTCCCTCTCTCTCTACCTGCCTCTCTGCCTCCTTGTGATCTCTCTCTCTCAAATAAATAAATAAAATCTTTTAAAAAAATTAAAATAGGGCGCCTGGGTGGCTCAGTGGGTTAAGCCGCTGCCTTCGGCTCAGGTCATGATCTCAGGGTCCTGGGATCGAGTCCCACATCGGGCTCTCTGCTCAGCAGGGAGCCTGCTTCCCTCTCTCTCTCTCTCTCTGCCTGCCTCTCTGTCTACTTGTGATCTCTCTCTGTCAAATAAATAAATAAAATCTTAAAAAAAAAATTAAAATAAATAGTCAGTAGTGCTTCTTCATGTCTTTCTGAGCCTTGAGCTTCCTCTTTCCTTTTGTTTCTTCCTTGTAAGCAGCTGCACAGATGTCCAGTTTTGTAGTGATACTGGCCTGTGTTTAATAGGCTCCCGCTCACTGACTATTTGGAGGTTCTGTTTGTAGTCTGATGAGGAAGGCAGCCAGGAGAAAGGAGGTGAAGACGGGCAGCAGAAGTTCATCGCCCACGTCCCAGTGCCATCCCAGCAAGAGGTAGGACAGAGTGGGGGGAGCTGCCCTTGCCGGTGGGGCTTCCCCAGCACCAGGGGTCTCACCTCTAAAGGAGACTGCATGGAGTGGGGGAGCGGGTTTGCCTCGGCTTTCCTGTCCATTGAGGCAGCTCTGACTCCAACCACACTGGTCACTATGCTCACAACAGAGTGTGGACTCCTGAGGAGGCAGGCTCTCGTCTGCTTTAGGGAATACTGACACACGGTGTTCCCACGCTTCTGGTGGGGAAGAGTGAGGCTTGGAGAGAGGCCTCTGGGTTTTGGCTCCTCAATGGCCTCTGTCCTGAGCACTCCCTCCTGGCCAGGTTCCGGCAAGGCATGGAGGGCCTCTCGGAGGAGTAAAGGATGAGCCCTTTCTTCTTGCCATCCACAGATCGAGGAGGCCCTGGTGCGGAGGAAGAAGATGGAACTCCTCCAGAAGTATGCTAGCGAGACCCTGCAGGCCCAGAGCAAAGAGGCTAAGAGACTTCTGGGCTACTAGGGCTGAGCTGAGACCTGCTCAGGGTCTGAAAATCTGACAGGAGACCATCATCCCCCGCTGGCCCTTGGTGAGCCCACAGGCTGGCTAGTGCTGCGAGTCTTCCTGCTACTTCCCCTACCTTTCCTAACCCCCATCTCCCGATGCGAAGGGAGGGGCTGCCTGGGCCTCCCTGGCAGGCTGTCTGCGTGCCGAACCCGTTCAGCTGTCACTTTTGTACAAATGTTTTGCTATTGTAGGAACCCACTTATTTTTATCCAGAGTGTGTAAAACAGGCTGCTCACAGACGGCCTGTGTTTTACTTAGCTTTCTACTGTCATCGCTGGGGAGGGAGGTCAGTTTATGACTGCCATTAAAAAGATGCAATTTTTCCTAAAAAGACATATTGCTACCTCCTCTTGAAAAATGACAAAATGTGTCAACCCTGGGCCCATAGTCACATATGTCAGCCACCAGCCAGGGCTGTTCCTTTTGGGTCAGGTTCTGCTCCCAGTTGTCTGTGGCCCACTCAGCCTGCCTCATTCCCTTCTGCCCAGGTGGCAGGAGTTTCAGTTTGTTACTTCTGTCTTACGACTTGTTCAGAAGAGAGCTATTTTTATTAAAGATTTTTATATGAAAGGGAAACTTCCATGTCTGCAGCTTGTTCCCTGGAAGCACACTGAGGTGCAGCGGGATGCCTGGTGCAGAGTCCCCGCTGGGGCCAGAGGCCCGAAGCACATGGCCCGGGTGCGGGAGGGATGGGACCCATCCCGGGGTCTCTCTCAGGGCAGAGGCTGGGGAGGCCCCCAAGGTGGCCCTGGTCAGAGCACACCACGGATGCCCAGGAAGCAACAGTCAGGGCTAAGCCTGCCCTCTGGGCTGGGTCTGCTCTTTCCAGTAGAGATAGGACAGAGCAATCTCTGGGGCTGGGGGGGGGGCTCCACATACTCTGTAGGGATCCTGGGAGGGTCTGGGAGTCAGTGTCAGGACCAGGGGGCTGTCCTTTGGGTCCGGGCCCCAACTTGGACTATGTGTCAACAGGAGGCCCTGCTTGGGGAAGCCTGTGACATGGGGGAGTTGGGCTCTTTGGGCAAGTCTGGGGGTCTGCCTGTCAGGGGAGCAGCAGGGTGAGGGAACGCCAAATCCCCATGTGGCTGGGGGTGGTGAGTATCAGGGGAGAGGCTAGCCAGGCCATGGCCAGCCCAGACAGGCCCCTTGAGGGAGCTGTGCAGATCCTAGCAAGAGTTTGAACCAGGCAATGTGTGACCTGCCTTAGGAAGGTGTGTGGAGCTATATGTGGAGACAGGAGGCAGGAGGCAGGGCAGGCAGAGGCTGGCTGGGGCGGAGGTGGGGGGGTGGCGGGTGGGGGGTGGGGAGTGGCTGCATGGGAAAGGCAACGGAGGGTGAGGAGAGGGGTTGTGACTGGGGTGGGGGAACCTTGCCTCCTGGCTTCCCTCAAGGAAGGGCTGGCTTGTCCCCCCTCAGCTGAGCCCCTGGGTGAATGTGTGCAGGGAGCAGGGGGGAGATGGGGTTGCAGCTTTAGGAACCCCCAGGGGAGGGGCAGGGCCAGGCTCAGCTCTGGGACCTAGGCCCCTGGCCTTAGTTTCTCTGTTTTAAAGCCCAGGACTTTGTCCCAGGGTCCGGCAGTGCTACTGTGCAGGCAGAGGCAAGCGAGGGCCCTCATCACAGCCTCTTTGGGGTGTGTGGCGGCCTGGCTCAGACCACTCCCTCGGGGGTTTTTCTTCCAAGGGGCACTTGTAGGCTTGGGGGCTGCCCTGCATTCTAGGACAGCAGGAAATCCAAACCGCAGGCATTTCTTCTTCCTGGAAAAGGTGACTGGAAATGCCTGGAGTGTGACCCTTCTGGAAGGTTCAGGCTCCAGGCCTCCATCCCTCAGTCAGTGGAGTTACCAGGCTTCTAACCCCTGGGACAGAGCCAGACACCGGGGCCCCTGCTCCAGCCCCGCAGTGTCCAGAGCCTGTCCCAGCTGGGGTCTTACAGTGGCTTGCTGGGACGTAGGCGGACAGGAATGAGTGTCCCATATCTGAGGAAACCAAGGCTGGGTGGGAAAGCACCTAGCACCATGTCCTACAGGTGTCCTTGGCAGAGATGGCCCTGACCCCAGGCTTCTTCCTGTCCCAGAGGCCCTGGCTACTTGCCCTGCCAGGGGCCCCAGAGGGAAGATTTCTGCAGAGCTCCCATTCTGGACCTGCAACAGCAGAGGAATCTGCTGGGCAGGTGTCATCACTGGTGGGGATATGGTTCCTTGGCCCACTTCATTGCTCAGAGACAAAAGAGCCAGTCCTGGGAGCCTTGAGTTTGTTGACAAAATCTGTTTCGTGGTTTATATTAGCTTTGGCTTTGCCTGAAGTTTCCAAAAAGGCGACTCTCCATAGATAGATTTCCATAGACTTCCCTCCCCTTTGCTCACCCCACTGGTTTTCCTACAAGTAAAACATCAGTCTTCCTCTTGGTTTGCTTTAAGATTCATCAGACCAGCACCATCCAGGCCTTAGGCTGGCCTTCCTCCCCATGCATCCCCACCCGCCCTGTACTCTCACCCCCCTGACACTTGTGTTCGGGCTCTTGAGCAATTTATAAACAAGGAAGAGATGAACATGTTCTACTCTGACCCTGGATACCTTGGGCAGTGATGAGAGGGACAGGCCGGTCACAGGGGAGCAAAGGTTCCGGTTGTGTGGCCACACAGACAGCACCCCCCCCCCCATCCTCTAACAACTGAACTGGAGAAGAGACATCAGCATCCCACTGCCTCCTCCCAAAGCCCTAAGAAAGGATGCAGTGGGGGTGTCTCAGCCCCTGCTCACAGAAACTGTGAAGCGGTGACAGCAGGACCCCATCTGGGTACATCAGGCCTTCCCTAATGGGGCAGGCAGCGCTCGACTAATGAGCAGACGGGACCCTGGGGAGACCAGTGGCAGCACCCCGCCCCTTCAGGCGTTTTCATATCTGTCCCCCTCCTGTTGCACACCCCCCCCAAGCCCCCCTCCCAAAAAGAATGTAGAGGGAAGTTCCCTGCAGGGCTGAGGGGTGCTGAGTTCCCATACAGGGTATTTCCTGCACATCTCAGAGCCTGGGTTTCCATCCCAGTCAGTGTGGTGAGGAGTGGGGAGAGCAGGACTTGATCCCCCTCAGTCCCTCTGGCTATGCCATGGAGGACTCCATGCAAACTGGCAAGTTGGAGGGTCTGGGAAAAAGGGCGGGGATGGGGGACACAGATGATGGAGGAATAAGGTGTAATACTGTGTTTCAGAGGGTCTGGGACTTATCACTGAAGTTTGAGCAGGGGAGTGGCCTTGACAGAGCCCCTTGGGTGGGGGGAGGGGAACTGTGGGAACTTGATGCTGAGGGGGTGGTATGGAGGAGGGGCTGTTAAGCCAGGATAGGCCTGGGTGGGAGCACTGTGCCAGGTGGAGGGTGGCAGTGGGGGTGGGAGGACAGCATGGAGCTGGCAGAGGTAGAAGTAGGGGTGCTGAGAGCCATTTGATCCCTCTATTTTCAGGCAGAGCCTCAAGCATGAAATGGAATCAACAGAAGCAGGCAGGACTGGGGTTCATTTCCCCGTGTTCATGATGTTTTGGGGTTCTGGGAGTGGGGAGAGAGTTGGATAGCTGGCATTTCTTTGGCCTCCAGTTGGGCTGAGGGCTGGCCCCTGGGAGGGCGCCTTCCCAGTCATCAGCCAGCACCAACCAGCCCAGGTACCCACGTCTATAGCTCTGGTAAGATAGCTTTGCTTCCTTGCTGCGCCATTATATTCTAATGTCGCGTAGCAAGCACTCTTCTATATTAAGAATGCAGGGTATCATCGTTGATGTCTGGTCTTCGCTTCCTTACTGTGTTTTCTCACCTTCGTGTCTGATGGGTCTCTTGGAGGCACATTTTTAGCAGTAAGTCTGGGCGCTGCGAAATAGAACTCGGGTGATATTGTTAGAGGTTGTGTATTTTAATCATGGTGATGGTAGAAAGAATAATGATGAAAAAAGAAAGGAGGAAGAAGGGTGCCTGGGTGGCTCAGTTGGTTAAGCGACTGCCTTCTGCTCAGGTCAAAATGCCAGGGTTCTGGGATCAAGTCCCACATCAGGCTCCAAGGAAGGGCAAGAAAGATGGCATTGGAGTTCTGATCCACAGACTGTTGGGGTGACCACGGGCACTTTGGCTTATCAACTGGGATGGTGTGCCCCCATGTAGCAACAGTACAAACACAGTTAAAACTCAGCCCACCCACCACTAGCTTTAAGAATGTTAAATTGTGGGGCCCCTGGGTGGCTCAGTTGTTGAGCATCTGCCCTCTGCTCAGGTCATGATCCCAGGGTCCTGGGATTGAGTCCTGCATCAGGAAGCCTGCTTCGCGCTCTCCCACTCCCCCTGCTTGTGTTCCCTCTTTCACTGTGTCTCTCTGTCAAATAAATAAATAAAATCTTAAAAAAAAACAATTTAACATTTTTAAAAAGATTTTATTTATTTGAAAGAGAGAGAGAGAGCACAAGCAGGAGGAATGGCAGGCAGAGGCAGAGCGAAAAGCGTCTCCTTGATGAGCAGGAAGCCAGACCTGGGGCTCAATCCCAGAACCCCGGGATCACGACCTGACCCAAAGGCAGCTGGTTAACCGTCAGAGCCACCCAGGTACCCAAGTGCCCCAAGAATGTTAAATTCTTGGCACATTTTAAAAATTTGGGATATGCATTGTTTCAAAACTGGGGCATTAAGTGAGATATAAACATTTTTGAATTTGAATCACTCTGTTTCAAATGAGCATAATTTGATTTCAGATAAAATGCCATTGTGCTACGTAGAAACTTACCACCAAAAGAGAGGAAATGCAGATTTTTTTTTTTAAGATTTTATTTATTTATTTGACAGAGAGAAATCACAAGTAAGCAGAGAGGCAGGCAGAGAGAGAGGAGGAAGCGGGCTCCCTGCTGAGCAGAAAGCCCGATGTGGGGCTCGAACCCAGGACCTGGGATCATGACCTGAGCCGAAGGCAGCGGCTTAACCCACTGAGCCACCCAGGCGCCCCATTGCAGATATTTTTTAACAGCTTTATTGAGGTATAATTTACTCACCATCAATTCCACCCATTGTAAGTGTACAATTTAAAAATTTTAATAAATTTCCTGTGTCATGCAGCCCTCACGACAGTCTAGTTTTATTTTATTTTTTTAAAAAAGATTTTATTTATTTGAGGGAGAGAGAGAGGGCGTGCTTGCAGGAGGTGGGGGGTAGTGCTAAGGGGCAGAGGGAGAAGCAGACTCCTCTACTGAGCAGGGAGCCCAATGCGAGGCTCGATCCCAGGACCCTGATATCATGCCTGAGCCAAAGGCAGACACTTAACCAACGGAACCTACCCAAGTGCCCTGACAGTCTAGGTTTAGAACATTTCCATCACCTACAAAGACAAGTGGTAGCTGGACTTTCTGGCAAGATCCATAGCCAGACCAAGGGGCCTTTGTCCCACTCTAAACCAATTCCAGGCAAGGCAAAAAAAGGCCAGTTCAGTTATTCAGCCACATGTCCACCCCACCCTGTGAATGTCTATACTCTTTGTTCCTTTCTCCATGCTTCCAGTAGCTGAGTCTTGGCTCATCTCGGCCCCCGGGCTCACCTTTTCCTTTCTTCTTTCCACCAGTGCCTGTGAGGAGCCACTCTGGGCTGGAACAGATGTTATTTTCTGGGGTTCTGAGCTTTGACATGCCTCAGAGCCAACCCAAGCTTGTGGAAGTCTTCCACCCCATGTCCTTCTGTCTCCTACTACTTCAGAATGGAAGGCTATTTCCTGCCCCTCCAGTCTGATATAATAAAGCTGGGCTCCCCGAATTGCTTTTCCATAGCACTTTGGGGGTTCCTGTCTAACACTGTTGGGCACTTCCCATGGGAGAAGAGCTTCCATGGTTCCAGAACAGGTTGTTGTTCCATCTTCTCCATGGGTCTGTCTTTGCCTCATAATCCAGTCTCTTCCCCACTTAGCCAGTAAGGTAGGTCGGGGATCCTCAGGGTACTACTGGTCCTGGTGGACTTGCCCTCCGTGGTCTCCTTAAGCTATGGGAAAGCCCTCTTCCCTTTTCTGCTGGGGAGGGTATGGATTTTTGTCTGCTTTGTTCACTGATGTGTTCCAAGGGCCTATAGTAGGTATTAATAACAATTTATTGAACCAAGTAGAACTGGAGTCTGAAGAGGGCAGGAGTGTCCTCAATTCCCTCCCTGCTGGGTAGTTGGGAAGCCCTTTGTGGGGATAGGTTCCATTTGATCTATTTTCAAGGACTCTTGGTTTATGGATTATCTTGGCAAAAGCTTGTCTGACCTACCACAGAATTCCCCACAAACTTCCCATGCTCCTCTGCTCAGCCCAATCATTGGTGCTGTTTGGCTGGGTCAGTTTCCCCAAATGGACCCATAACCCCAACTGAGCCAGCCCACCCTGAGCCATTAGGACAGCTGCTTAAACGCTAGGCTGCCTCTGGGGGTTGTGATCTCCCAACTCCTCCTTCCCGCCTTGCCATCCACCAAATGGGCCCTCTAGTTCCCTACTCTCGAGAGTCCTGAAGGGGGCGTCACCTTGAGCAGGCAGCCTTCGGGTCCCTTTCCCCACCAGGATTCTGGTCTTCACCCGTTTTGTAGCCGGCTTAATTTCTGGTCTCACTGAAGCCTTCTCGTTCCTTCGCCTTTCCCGTCTGTGTGGGAGACACAGACATCCCCTGTTGCAGGGATTCTGCCACGCTTGTCCCCTTCCCAGTGATCCATTCTAGAGGAGGTCATTCCGGGTTCAAGGTTTGGGTTAATCGGCCCCCACGCCTGCAGGCCCAGGGACTCCACCGTACCCTCGAGGCGAGTCCTGATTGCTCCAGTGAGGCAGCCTAGCCGTCGGCGCCGGGGGGCGTGGCGAGTGCTGGCAGTGCCTTGGGCGGAGTTGGGTTGTGGGCGGGTTTAGGGGCGGAGCTGAGAGGCTGACTGTCGGCGGGCCGAGGGCAGCGAGTCGGGCTGGGGGCGGGGCCAAGAGTGACGCTGGGGGCGGAGTCGGCCAGGGCGGTGCTGGGGCGGGTCCGGGGGCGGAGTCTGACTGGGGGTGTGGCTGAGGGCGGAGTCTGTCCCGCGAAGGGCTGAGGTTGGAGTGGGGATGGGGCGGGCCCAATGCGCTCAGGGTTGAGTGGGGCAGGGGCGGGGCTGAGGCCGAGCGCGAGGACCGGACTGGCCCGGAAGGGGCAGAGGGCCGGCCGCGAGCTTTGCGGAGGCGGGACTAGGCGAGTCCCGGGCTGAGCCGAGGCCCGCGGGGCTCCGGGCTGGCCGGGGGCGGGGCGGGGGGGCCGGCCGGGGCGGGGCCGGGCCGGGGCCGGGCCGGGGCCGGCAGACAGCGGCACCCCTTCTTCAGGTGTTGCGGCGGTTCCACGTCGCCAGGCGGTCCGCGGCTTCCGTGAGCTCCGGCTTCCTTCAGCGTCCGGAGCGCCGGCCCTTCGGCTCCCGCGCGGCCATGGCGGGGCCGGGCCCGGGCCCGGGGGACCCGGACGAGCAGTACGATTTCCTGTTCAAGCTGGTGCTGGTGGGCGACGCGAGCGTGGGCAAGACGTGCGTGGTGCAGCGCTTCAAAACCGGCGCTTTCTCGGAGCGCCAGGGCAGCACCATCGGCGTCGACTTCACCATGAAGACGCTGGAGATCCAGGGCAAGCGGGTCAAGGTGGGAGGCCCAGCCTGGGGTCGCCGGGCGGGGGTGGCCTGGCCCTCTCTGACTGCCGCGCAGCCCGTTCTCCGACGGGCACCGGGAGTTGACCGGGACCCCTAGAAAGCGCTCCCTCAGCGGAAGCGGTCCCAGGCCGCTGCGAGCGCCCCGGATTGTCCTGAGGTTTCTGGCAAATCCCTTTCGATTCCCCCTTTCCCTTCCTCCTGTTGGAGCAGGCCTGGGCCTTGGGGTCTGGGTCGGTTCAGTCCTCAGAACATCGGCCTTGGGGTGTGTGTTTGTGTGTGTGTGTGTGTTTTGGGGATGCTGCGGGGGAAGAGGCCCTGCCCTCCGGAGCTCACACCCTGGGGGCACTTTTGCTCCAAAATAACTTAGCCAGTGGAAGGCAGCAGAGCGGCTTGGGGTGCGGGGGACAGAAGGCCGCCTGGCTGGCCTGACCCATCCACCCTCGATCGAAGCCCCCAGCTCGGCCCTGGTGGGGGGAACCCGGCCAGAGAACTACACCGCCCCAAGCCTAGGAAGGATCAGGAAGTAGTTGTTTCTAGGACCGGAGGGCCAAAACTTTTTGTCAGAATTTCCGGCCTGGCCACGCCTCCCTGCAGTCTCTTTGTGGACCTGGTGGTGGAACTTTACTCAACGAGGGCCAGCCCTGGGTCCCCTCCCCCAGCTGGAGTTTGATAGAACTGAAAAGTTCACAGATACCGGAAGGTGGGGGAGAGGACACAACTTTGGCAATGACTCTGAAGAGAAACAGCAGGATGTAGTTGCCACAATGTCCTGGCAGTGCTTTGATAAATAATATTTGTGATTAATGAATCAGTTTCTTAACCTGGCTACCAGGCCTCCCTCATAGAGTGAGGAGACCGTGGCTGGGGCAAAGCATTGTTTTTGCTCAGTAACTTAACTGAGCTCTGCAGAAATCTTTTCCATTCTCTCACCACTTTCAGTTCACATGATCTCCAGGACAGTCCTTAAGAGCACTGGTCAGGGGCAGCACAGGACAAGTGTTATCTCCTGTTATCTCTGTGTTTTCTAGAAGTTGAGCCAAGGTATGGGGGAGTCCCTTGAGACCTGAAGCTCTGGGGCTTTGTGTCCCTGGGCCACTGTAGCCCCGCTCATGTTTGCCTTTAGCCAGGGTACTTAGCTCTTTGTTTCTGCAAAATTGGTATAATTTCTGGGTGTTGCCTACCTCCTGTTCCTCCGTGGAGAAATAGTAAGCCAACAAACTTTACATGATTTGATGTGCCAGCGGAAGCAGAAGCTCCTTGCCTGAAGGCTTTTGTTTTGTTTTGTCTTAAAGAATCTTCTGGGTTTCTGTGTGTTTTTGGTTGCCTTACATTGGAGAGAAAAAAAAAAAAAGCAAGGTGGGGCCGGCAGCTTTGAGTCATTATTTGGGACCACCCCTTTGGAACAGGTGGTGAGGGAAGGGCTGTGGGATGGGTGGAGTGTGTCTGTGGATGAGTTTGTGCCCTGCGATGATGCCAGCAGCCACAGGGAAAGTGGAGTGCCCAAAATATAGGCATAAATAGCATTGGTGTTCCTGTGCGCTGCCGGCCTTCTCCTACCCCCGAGTGTTTGTGGTGGCTGGGTGCTGACGGTGGTCAAGGAGGGGGCGGGGTGTTCCTGTTTACCTGGCGAGATAACAGCCTGTGCCCCAGTGGAGCCCAGGGTGTACTGTGTACCCGAGCACAGGTTATGCAACGCAGGGCAGGGAGTTGGCGATTTCTGTTCCCTATGGTTACCTCCACGTTGTTCTTAGGAAGCAGCCTGGTGGGATAGGGACTGGGATCCGGTCGGGGTAGAAGGGTGATAATGGCTGCCCCTCTTGGTGGCTGTTGTGTGCCAGCTGATGTACAGATGTGTTCTTATTAACCCTGTCCTGGCATAGGACAGGCTGGCCCCAGGGTACCCAGCTCATAACTGACACAAGTGGTCATTTTTCTTCCAGTGTTTCTGACATTGAGGTCTTTCCCCTACACCAGCCTGCTTCTTAGAATCTGATTGTTTGGAGTGGGAAAGTCTTTGGCAAGTATCTACCTCCTCAGTTTGCAAGTCAGAGAAACCTGAGGCCAGGTACTAAAGAGGCTTGGGATTGAAACTGAGGAGCAGTGGCGTGGGGGTGGGGGTAGCCCTTCAATCAGCCATTTGGGGGCTCTTCTGACTCAGCAGGAGCAAGTCATTTTTGCTCTCCAAGTCTGTTTCTCCATCTATAAAATACCTCGGAGGTGTCTTTGTATGTTGTTGTTGTTGTTGTGTTTTTTTTTTTTTAAGATTTTATTTATTTATTTGACAGAGAGAGATCACAGGCAGGCAGAGAGAGAGGAGGAAGCAGGCTCCCTGCTGAGCAGAGAGCCCAATGCGGGGCTCGATCCCAGGACCCTGAGATCATGACCTGAGCCGAAGGCAGCGGCTTAACCCACTGAGCCACCCAGGCGCCCCTTGTTTTTTTTTTTTTTAACATCAGGTTTGTTCAAGTTAAATTTATTCTCCTTAAGCTTCACCCATTTTAGGTGTACAGTTTTGTAAATCCTGATGAAATGTATAGAGTCCCATAATCACCAGCACAGTCACAGTATACAATACTTCCAGCAACCCAGAAAGTTGCCCTGTGTCCCTCCCTTTGTGTCAGTGTCCTCCCTTCACCTTAGCCCCTGGCAATCACCGATCTGTTTTCTGTCCCTATAGTTTCAGCAATGTCACTCTAACCGGAACCTTTGATGAGCCAGATTTTATTGTTATTGTTCCTGCACTTCAGGGATTTAAAACCTTTCCAGGGACTGTCTGGGGCCCAGCAAGGATCCACCATGATTCCCCATACCTCCTCTCCCTGTACTGCCAGATTTTGTTAGAGCTTGAAGAACCCAGAGATAGATCACCTGGTGTTTTTGCAGCTCCTCTGAGCTCCAGTGCTTGGGAGCTGCCGCAGGGGTAAAGGGGAAAGGCCAAGAGGCCACAAGTTCAGAAGGGCCTTAATTAACTAGCTTCTCACCCAGCCCGAGCAAAACCACTTTTATCCAGTTCTATATTGAGGTTCCACTTGTTTTTATTTGACTGAAAAGTTCTGCTGCTAAAAAAAATAAGAAAGTTTGCAACATCACAGATCAAATTAAACCTCTTTATTTCTATAATCACTTCCTGTTGCAACCAGAATGGCATCCAGACTCCTCACCTGAAGCCATGGGCCCCCTGTCTGCCTTGGCTGTCTTATCTCCTTCCCTCTGCCCTCACTTGCTGCTCTCTAGCCTCGCTAGCCCTTTCTGTCCTTCAGACATGCCCTTCAGACATGCCTGCTTTGGGCTCTTTGTATCTGTCCCCCTGCCTGTCATATAATGTCCCTACCTACATCCCCCTCCTGCTTCCTCATTTGGCTCCCACTGCAAATGTGGACCCTCTCTCCACATTACAGGGTGAGTTCAGGGAGTAAGTTCATAGCTCATCAGACTGGAAATGACCTCATGTGTTGATCTCCTCCTGTACAGGGTCTGTCCACTCCTTGAAAGTGCAGGGATCTAGTCTGCTCTGTGGGCCTGTGAGGCCCCGCACCCGCAGCAGTGTTAGACACACGGTGCACAGTACATGTCTCTGAATTGATTTTTATTAATAGAGGGGAAGCTGAGGCCAAAATAAAGGAAGTGACCAGCATACCTAAGGCCACACCCAAATCAGGTGCAAAACCAGGACTTGAACCCAGGGTCTGCCTGGATTCTAAGCCCAGTGCTCATTTTTACACTTGACCACCCGTCTGAGTCCCTCTGAGTTCAAAATGATGACCCCGAGAGCCTGCAAGTTAATGAATCTAGTAAAAATGCAGTTGTAGCCACTGTACTTTGAGAAACAACGTGGACTTGGGCATTTGATAGATTTTTCAGTAATAAGGGTTGAAACCCTAGCAAGTTTCAGGATATTTGCTCCCAAAACATCTAGCCAGCTCTGAACAGCTCACCTAGCCTGCTGTGCTGGTTAGTAAGGCTCCATATAGGGCTCCTGTGCCATACCCCATGTGGATTCCCACAGCTCTAGCTATGCAGGTTGAACTTCAAGAGCGAATGGGGGGGTGCCCCGAATGAGGGGAATGCGGGGGCGGGCTGCATCTTTCAAACTGTGGGGTCTCTGAAAGAGAGCACTGGCTTAGGATTCTGAAGATCCGAGTCTTATTTCCAGCCTCACCACAACTGTGGCCAGTTCTTTCTTTCTTTTTTTTTTTAATTGTGTTATGTTAGAAATTCTTTTTCCCTTCTTAGTTCTTCTTAGACCCCACAGCTTCCTCATTTGGGAGTTGGGACTAATGATCTTTGCTCTGCCTGCTTCTTAGGGTTGTTGGAAAACTATGGACATGCTTAAACTAGTATAAAAATTCCCTTTATATATTTCTGAATAGATAATCCAAATACATGGTCCAGAATTTCAAAATTTCAAAAGTGTAAAAGGGCATACAGTAAAAAAACAAAAACAAAAACAAACAACAGCTTCCTTCCACCTTCGTCCCCCAACTCCACACTGCCTTCTAAGAAGAGGCAATCGGTGTTACTAGTTTCTTGTCTATCCTGAAAGTGCTAATGCGAATAAAACCGAGGAATTACAAATGAGGACTTAAATTATTGTGGTCCTTGTTAACCGTTTTCCTCCTTCGATCAGACAGATGATTTCTTAACTCACCCTTCCCCCCCCATCCTTGGCTCCACCCCTGCTCCCTGCCACCCCCAACCTCATTGTCCCCCAGGAAATCTCAGCCGGTTCTAAATCCTTAAAACATTCTGACCGCTCCTCTACTCTCTCTTATCTGGGACAACACAAAGGCCTGTTATGTAAACTCATTTTACAGATCGCTAGGGACACAGGCCTCAAGTCCACACACAGAGGTTAGCCTTGTCGAATTGTACCCCCTTTATTCGGCTCTCTGTCAGGTTCACTTTCCCCTTGTTGGGGATGTTGCCAGATCTCTCCCTCACAGAGGTAAAGTGTATGCCCTTGGGCCTTGGCGCTAAAGCTTCTCTAGGCCCTACAAGTCACCTTTGTTTTTGTAGTGGCTTCCAAAGGAGGGGGCAGGCAAGGAAATAGGAACTGCCTTGTTTTAAAGTTTGCTTCCTTGGTCCTTCCAATCAGGGGTCTGATTTTGCTATTTGGATCAGGTGCCTTCCTGATATGGATGTTATTGATTTGACTTTTTCAGGTTTTTTTTTTTTTTTAAATTTTAAAAAAAGAATTTATTTATTTGACAGACAGAGATCACAAGTAGGCAGAGAGGCAGGTAGAGAGAGAGATGGGGAAGCAGGTTTCCTGCTGAGCAGAAAACCCGATGCAGGGCTCGATTCCAGGACCCTGGGATCATGACCCGAGCCGAAGGCAGAGGCTTAACCCACTGAGCCACCCGGGAGCCCCGACTTTTTCAGTTTTGATCAGAAATAGCAAAAGGGGGGCGCCTGGGTGGCTCAGTGGGTTAAGCCTCCGCCTTCGGCTCCGGTCATGATCCCAGGGTCCTGGGATCGAGCCCCACATTGGGCTCTCTGCTGAGCAGGGAGCCTGCTTCCCCCTCTCTCTCTGCCTGCCTCTCTGCCTACTTGTGATCTCTCTATCAAATAAATAAAATCTTTAAAAAAAATAGCAAAAGGACTGCTAAATAAGCAAGAAATTCTGGGTCATGCTGGTTGTCTGAAATCTGCTCTTGAGGCCAATGACAGCTATCCTGTTGCCAAATAAACTTTGTCTCACGAGCTTTCTGACAGCCCTGAGGTAGCACATGTCATGGAAAGACGGTGGAAGGAGGGCCAGTGTTAGACCCATGAGGCACCACCTTAAAATCTTGACTTTGCACGTAGCGCTCCAGGCACGTGACGTCACCCTTCCTGATCTGCTTCAGTTGGAGACCTCTTAGCTTCAGCGACCTGACCTGTTGCAGATCATCAGTAAATGGGGACTGATGTTGGTATGGAAATCACCTGGAAGAGAGCGTGGCATGGGGAGTCCAGAAGCTTGGCTTCTCGGTTCGGGTGCCCAGCTGACTTTGTACAAGTCATTTCAGTGATCTGTTCCTCGGTCAGTGAGCTGCAGAGAGAATCCCTATCTCACCTACTCACACAGGGTTTTCTCATGGTCGCCCTGTGAGAAGGATCCCCATCTTACAGAGCAGGACATGGAGGCCTTTATTCTAGACCACCCACCGGTAGTACGTGCATAAACACTGCACATACACATGTGGGTGTGGGGGATGAGTTTAATATCTGGGCCATCGTATATCACTTGCATTTTATGTTTTTTTGGTGTTTTGATTAGCAATACTGTATCAGCATCCTAATGCCCAGTTCTAGTTAAACAAATCCTTATTAATTCAGATGCATTGGGTGAATTGGTTCATATGGCTATTGTGAACAAAAGAAAAAGCCCATCTTCTAGAACGGCTTACAAAATGCTGTTCTGTTGAACATGGAACCACAGAACCCAAGCCACTGCTGTTAGAGAGAGGATCTCTCCAATCTGCTGTGATAAATTGATAAGCAAGGACCGTTTCTCATTAATAGCTTCTATGTCTATACCATGATGTATGTGGACTCCTCTGATCTGACTTGTACTCCTCTGCCTTGTAAGCCTCCCTTTCTTGGACTAGAAAAACAGGAACTTAGTCCTCCATGAGGTGTGTAAACATTGTGAGTTCTTCGAGATTTTCGCACCTGTTCATCCATGTTTGAGGTGACACCATCCCAGATTTGGAGTGTGACTAAGATGTAATGGGACTGATTTGTTTAAAAAAAAATTTGTGTCTCGATGTGTTCCTGGGTGCTCCCCTCTTTCAGGATAGTCTCCTTGAGAAATTGTGCACGGATTTCCCAGGTGTTTGATCAGTTGTGATGATACTTTTTTTTTTTAATATTTTATTTATTTATTTGACAGAGAGAGAGAGAGAGATCACAAATAGGCAGAGAGGCAGGCAAGAGAGAGAGGGAGAAGCAGGCTCCCCGCTAAGCAGAGAGCCTGATGCGGGCCTCGATCCCAGGACCTTGAGACCATGACCTGAGCTGAAGACAGAGTCACAGAACCCACTGAGTCACCCAGGCGTCCTGTGACGATCCTTATTCACATTCTTCGGAGCCTGCAGCTCTTCCTCCTGGCAGGTCGTTCAGGGGGGTGTATTGGAGAACATTCCATAGTGGTAGCTTTCTTTGTTCCAAAGGGAGGTCTAACCAGAAAGTCAGAATCCTGGTTCACGTCAGGCCAGGGGGCTTGTCCAAGGGCCCTGACAGCAATTGCAATGTGTGTTGGGCAGTGACAGGTCACTAGAGTGTGTCCTCTCTTGAGGTGACTGTTTTTGAAGGAGACGCTGTTCATCTTGATGTGAGAGGCCTGAAAGGTTGACTTGCAGCTCACAACTTATGGTTAGTGGGTTAGGTTAGCTCATGCTGATGATGTTGGATCATTTCATCACTGAAGGATCCCAACCCTCTGAAAAAAAGAAATTCTTCCAATTTCAAGCCAGGGAATCCCCACTCCTGCCATTTTGATGCCTGAGAAGGGTAAAAAATTAGGTATTTTGAAAATGAAAAATATTTTGGGGCACCTGGTTGGCTCAGTCAGGTAAGCATCCAACTCTTGATTTTGGCTCAGGTCATGATTTGGGGGTTGTGAGATCGAGCCCCGCGCCAGGCTCCATGCTCACCCCGGAGTCTGCTTGGGATTCTCTCTTTTTGCCCCTCCCCCAACTTGTGCTCACGCTCTCTCTCTTAAAGAAATAAATATCAAGGGGTGCCTGGGTGGCTCAGTGGGTTAAGCCGCTGCCTTCGGCTCAGGTCATGATCCCAAGTCCTGGGTTCAAGCCCCGCATCGGGCTTTCTGCTCAGCAGGGAGCCTGCTTCCTCCTCTCTCTCTGCCTGCCTCTCTGCCTGCTTGTGATCTCTCTGTCAAATAAATAAATAAAATCTTTAAAAAAAAAAAACTTAAAAAAAATTTTTAAATGTTCTGTTTACATTTTCCAATGGAAAACTTTGTGGGTTTTTTTTTTTTTCCCGTTTAACTTGTTTTTTATTCTTGGGTTTTAACTCTCATGAGTACACAAATAGTGAAAGATTTTGTGATGAAAACATAGATCTTAGCTGTCAGAAGAAAGTTTAGTTCACTAGCTATGAATTGTTAATATCTGCCATGTTTACATTATAGATAATTACATAGAAAAAGATCAATTTTATAAAATATGGGAAAATTCTTTGAAATACATAGAGAAAAATCTATTTTATTATTGAAATCACAAGGTAAATACCTCAGTGTAGACTCTAACTGTAGTGTTTTCTTGGGGTTATTCTCCCCAGAATAAGCCTTTGGTAAGTGTTGGCTGAATGAACTAGCAAGTAGAGAGAGACAAAGGGAGGGAGAGAAAAGAGAGCCTTCTAAGCAGGAAACGGTATCAGTGAACCTCTGCTTGAAGGGTTGGGTTCACGCAGGAGCTGAAGGGCTTCCAGCCAGCAAGGAGAGAGAAGTGTCAGGTGAAAATGGGAGACGTTATAGGAACTTGGGGGTTTGGTTTTGTTTGGTTTGGTTTTACGACTTTTGAGAAACAGGATCACGATAGCCCAAGTTGGTGGGGAAATTTTTGTAGACTGGTTTGTTAAAAAGCTTAATCTCTTAAAATTTAACTGGCAAAGTTTGGCTAATTTGAGGCAAAATGGTCAAGATTGGTGTTTTCAAGCCTAGCATGAAAAACTCATTAAGTATTAAAAGGACTCCAAGTTATAGAATTCCAGCTGGATTCTTTTTACCACTCAGGGATTCCCCTGCCTCTGAGCAGTGATAATGGATGGAAGGCCTTTGTGTGTTAAGATGTTTTGGGGCAGTTTGCTCTGTGTGTATACATGTGTACACACATCGATAGATTGTTGTTTCGCTTTACATGAGTTGGCCTTATTTGACTATTTTTTTAAAAAATTTTTAATTTTTTAATTAACATATAATGTATTATTAGCCCCAGGGGTACAGGTCTGTGAATCGCCAGGTTTACACACTTCACAGCACTCACCATAGCACATACCTTCCCCAATGTCCATAACCCAATCACCCTCTCCCTATCCCCCTCCCGCCGGCAACCCTCAATTTGTTTTGTGAGATTAAGAGTCTCTTATGGTTTTTGACTATCTTTTTTTTTTTAAGATTTTTAAAATTTATTTTAGCGAGAGTGTGAGTTGGGGGAGGGACGGAAGGAGAAGAGAATCCCCAGCAGATGCTGCGCTGAGCGCAGAACCCGACGTGGGGCTCGATTCCACAACCCCAGGATCATGACCTGAGCCAGAATTAAGAGTCAGATGCTCAGGGCGCCTGGGTGGCTCAGTTGGTTAAGCGACTGCCTTCGGCTCGGGTCATGGTCTCAAGGTCCTGGGATCGAGTCCCGCATCGGGCTCCCTGCTTGGCAGGGAGTCTGCTTCTCCCTCTGACTCTCTCCCTTCTCATGTTTTCTCTCTCTCTCTCTCAAATAAATAAATAAAATCTTAAAAAAAAAAAAAAGATGCTCAATTGACTGAGCGGCCCAGGTGTACCCTACTTGACTGTTTTGTCTAAAGTAGCGCTCTACCAAGTTCCTTAAAAAAAACATCTATTGAGATATAATCCATATGCCGTAGAACTCCCCTATTTAAAGTGTTCAGTTCAGTGTGGTGTTATATACTAACAGAGTTGTATAACCATCACCACAATCATTTTTTAGATATTTTCCTGCCTCCCCAGAACCCCTGGCAACTACTGGTTTACTTTGTCTCTATAAAGTTGCCTGTTCTAGACGTTCCACATAAGTGGAATCCTACAATACTGCGGGTTTTCCTGCATCTGGGTTCTTTCGCCAAGCATAACGTTTTTGATGTCTGAGTTGTCTTCCTTACTCGCCTTGCTCTGTGTTTTTCTTCCCAGCACTTACTCCCAGCCCTTGTCTTGCTCACTTGTTTGTTCCCATGCTGGTGAGGGAGTGTGAGCTCTGCTGTGTCCCAGCACTCAACATCGCACCCTCTCTGTTGTTGCTGAATGAACTAATGAAGATTTCTGCCCTCACTGTTCAGTGACCGAATTTTTCCACATCACAAAGTACTCTTGGCTTCTGTTAGATCTCTCCCCCCATGCCACCCTCTTAGTAATTTGGAAATACATATGTCCTGTCTCTATTCATCCCATATATTCAAATTTATATTTTCCCACCTGGGGTCTAGAATTAGTGTTTATTTCTTTGACCCTAAGAGGACAAGAACCGTGGCGCACTTTTCCTCCCTCCTCATTGCCTCCCCACCGCCACTTTCCATGTTGAAATCATCTGGGATTTGAGGCCAGATCATTATTGATTTTTTTTTTTTTTTACATTTTGCATCAATAGTTATTTTAGACTTTAATTCCAAGTTTTATTGATTTATTTTTGGCTTACTGTTTTTTTCTATTACTTTAGTTCATTTGGATTTTGCCTGAATTGTTCCTTAAGTGATTCTTTCAGAAAGAATCCCTAAGGGACTCTTGAAATCAAGTGACCCTTGATTTCTAATGTTCTGAAATCTTACCATAGTGTATCTAGATTGTGGGATATTTTTTTCATTCACCCTGCTCTGAAGTCAGTAGGTATAATCAGAGTGAAAATTCCTGTATTTCTAAAAGTCTTAAGGATTTTTTGAAAAGATTTATTTATTTATTTGAGAGAGAGAAAGAGAGCATGCGCGCACGCCAGCAAGCATGGGGCAGGGAGGAGCAAAAGAAGAGAGAGAAGGAAACCCAAGCAGACTCTACGGTGAGCGCGGAGTAGACATGGGGCTCGATCTCAGGACCCTGAGATCATGACCCGAGCCAAAAGCAAGAGTTGGGTGCTTAGCTGTCTGCACCACCCAGGCGTCCCTATAGGTCTAAGGAATTTTTAAAAAATGTCTTTGATTAGCTCCTCTTCTCCCCTCTGGAGCTTATAGGGGTCGGGAGCTGGAATTTAGGGTCTGTTCTCCACATCCCTTACCTTTTCCATCTTCATAGCATAGTGTTGTATTGTGCTGTGTTCTGGACAAACCCTGGGCTTTGCCTTCCAGCACACTGTTTTCCTTTTCAACTGTGTCCGTTCTTTTTTTTTTTTTTTTTTTTAAGATTTATTTGAGAGAGAGAGAGAGAGCATGAGTGGGAGGGGAAGACACAGAGGGAGAGAGATTCTCAAGCCAATTCTGTGTTGGGTACAGAACTTGACCCCAGGCTCCATCCCTAGATTGTGACCTGAGCCCAGATCGAGAGCTGTGCACTTTAACCAGCTATGCCACCCAGGTGTCCCACAGCTGTATCTGTTCTGATCATTCATTCCATCTCGTTTTCTTTATTTTGACAATTACAGTTTTAGTTTCCAAGATCTCCACTTGGTTCTTTTTCATATCAGTAATATTTTCATTCTGTGGGTATTAATACTCTTATTTTTTCCTGACTTTTTTTTTTTTAAGATTTTATTTATTTATTTGACAGCAAGAGAGAGATCACAAGTAGGCAGAGAGGCAGGCAGAGAGGAGGAAAGAGGCTCCCCGCTGAGCAGAGAGCCCGATGTGGGGCTCAATCCCAGGACCCTGAGATCATGACCTGAGCTGAAGACAGAGGCTTAACCCACTGAGCCACCCAGTTGCCCCACCTGACTTTTTTTTTTTCTTTTTTTTTTCCACCTGACTTTTTATTATGAAAACTTTCAAGCATATAGAAAAGCTGAATATGCTTGAAAGAAGAGCACAGTAAACCCCAAACCTATCCTCCACCTAGACAGTTCCTGTTTTGCTCTGTTTGCTTTGTATTCCTGTAGATGTAATATACTTTTTTTTTTCCACCTGAAAGTAGGTTGCAGATAACATGATCTATCATCCATAGCTCAAATACAACTTTTAAGAATCGGCTTGATATTTTTTTTAATATTCTTTAAACCCCAGTGTAGTTAGCATACAGTGTTATTTTAGTTTCAGGTATACAGTATAGTGACACAACAGTTCTGTACATTGCTCAGTGCTCTTCATGGTAAGGGTACTCTTTTACTTTTTTAATTTTACTTACTTATTTGCAGAAAGAGAGTGAGCACACAAGCAGGGGGAGTGACAGAGGGAGTGGGAGAAGCAGGCTCCCCACTGAGCAGGGAGCCTGATGCTGTGGGACTCGATCCCAGGACTATGTGATCATGACCTAAGCCGAAGGCAGACATTTAACCACTGAGCCACCCAGGCGCCCCTTGAGGAGTGTGCTCTTAACCCCCTTTATCTATTTCATCCATCTCCGCTCCCATTTCTGGCCAGCGCCAGCTTATTCTCTGTATTTAAGAGGCTGTTTTTTGTTTGTCTCTTCCTTTGTTTGCTCACTTGTTTTCTTTTTTGTTTTGTTTTGTTTCTTAAATTGCACATATGAGTGATTTGTCTTTCTCTGTCTGACTTACTTCACTTAGCATTATACCCTCTAGGTCTGTCCATGTTGCAAATGCCAAGATCCCATGGTTTTTTTTTTTTTTTTTAATGGCTGAGTAATACTCCATTGAATAATTTACCACATTGTCTTTATCCATTCATCTGTGGTTGGGTGGTTGGGTCTCTTCCACATCTTAGCTATTGTAAATAATGCTTCAGTAAACTAGGGGTGTCTATAGCTTTTAGAATCAGTGTTTTCATTTTCTTTGGGTAAATACCCAGGAGTGGAATTATTGGATCATAGGGTAGTTCCGTTTTTAATTTTTTGAGGTGCCTCCATATTTTTTCCCATAGTGGCTGCACCAGTTTGCGTTCCCACCAATGGTGTGTGCAAGGCTTTCTTTTCCTCCACATCCTTGCTAACACTCCCTTTTCCTTTCCTCCTTCCCTCCTCCCTTCCTTTTTCCCTTCCTCCCTCCGTCTCTCTCTCTCTCTTTCTTAAGATTTTATTTATTTGCTTGAGAGGGAGAGTGAGAGAAAGAGTGAGCAGGGGAGAGGAACAGACTCCCCTCTGAGTGAGGAGTCTGACGTGGGGCTCAGTCCCAGGACCCTGGGATCATGACCAAGCCAAAGGCAGATACTTAACTGATTGAGCCACCCAGGCGCCCCAACACTTTCTATTTCTTGTCTTTTTGATTTTAGTTGTTCTGACAGATTTTGGGTGACAGCCATTGGGACAGGTGACAGGTGGTAACATCTCATTGTGGTTTTGATTTTTATTTCCCCAATAAGAGTAAGAACAATTCTTTTAACACGCCTAAGTAAATCAGTACAGTTGACCCTCGAACAACTGGGTACACTTCTATGTGGATTTTTTTTATAGTACAGTTCTGTAAATGTATCCTCTCTTCTTGATAACATTGGTTTTCTCTAGCTTATTTTATTGTAAGAATACAGTATATAATACATATAATGTACAAAAATAGGTTTTAAATCGACTGTATGTTATTTACAAGTCTTCCCATTGGTAATAGGCTATTAGTAGTTACATTTTTGGGGAGTCAGAAGTATACACAGAGTTTTGACTGCCCAGGGGTTGGTGCCCTTGACCCCCATGTTGTTCAAGGGTCAACTGGTATTTCTATCAAATAGCATCTCCTGTCCAGTCAATTTTTAAGTTTTTCCAACTTTCTCCCAAATGTTTTTTTATAGTGTTTTTCCTCTTTGTCTTTTGTTCTTTTTTGGAAAGATTTTATTTGAGAGAACACATGAGCGGGGAGAAGGGCAGAGGGAGAAGGAGAAGTAGGTTCCCCGCTGAGCAAGGAGCCTGATGCAAGACTTGATCCCAGGACCCTGAGATCATGCCCTGAGCCGAAGGCAGAGGCTCAACCGACTAAGCCACCCAGATGTCCCTTGTTTTTCCTCTTTGAACCGTAGTCCAATATAGTTTGGTCCAGAACAACACCTTGCTTTTTTTTTTTTTTTTTAAATGACTTTTTGTTGGTGGTGTTGTTAATGATACTGATTTTTTAAAGATTCAGTTCCTGGATTTGTCTCATGGTTCCCTTGTGGTGTCTTTGCACTTGTTTCTTTGTCTCCTGAATTTCCTGTAGCTGGAGGTTGAGTGAGAGGCCAGATTCGACTTGGGTGGGACGGTTTTGGTGAGAATGAATCACAAGTAACATTGTGTGCTGCCCCTTGCTGCTGTGGCAGGTGGCACACGATGCCAGGTTCCTGCTTTGGTACTGTTGATGCCTTGGTTTGATCACTTGGTAGCATCTACCAGATTTCTCTATTTGCATTTATTATTAAAAGATGCCTTTTTGCTCTGTTAACTTTGTTTCTTGGGGTATCACTCAAGAATCATACCTTCAGCTGGCCTTTTCTGCCTGGAGCAGGATGCAATTGAATTCAAAGGGCAAAATGCCTGAAACTTTGAAAGTGTTTTGTCCAGCCTAATTATAGTTGTTGGTAGATGTGACCATCTGACACCCTGAGACATAAACTGTGTATTGGGGAGATCATTAAATGGCAAATAGTGGACGGTTGGTCTGTCCGTTTGAAACTACCTCCTTTCCCAGGCATTCTTCTAAGCTCGAGAAAAAAAGGTGAATAAGAGATAGTCCCCATTCTTCAGGAGCTCCTAACTGGTTGGGGGGAACAGACGTGCAAACAGATAGCTTAGCGTGCAGTGCTGTTAATGAGTTGCCAGTTTCTGAACCAGGAGTTGGAAACACATGGCCTGACAAGTTTGTGTATGTTTATTTTGGCGACAGCAAGACTGAATATTGAAAATTAGGGCTGTTCCTGCAAAGCAGGGCCCTGTGGTTGCCATGGCCGTCACAGGGATGTCTTCTGAGCGCCACAGAGGCACAGAGGAGGCAGCAATCCGCCCTCCCCAGGGTGACGGGAGCAGTGAGTTTCAAGCTACTGAAAGATATGTGAATTTCCCAGGGAGGAAAGATAGAAGGGGCTTTGCTACCACAGCCATCTATGTGCAAAGCCATGGAGGTGTGGGAGAGGAAGTGTGGGTGTTTGTCCAAGTCAAGCAGAGCTAGAGTGTCGGGGAGATGAGACTAGGGAAGGGGCTCAGCACCAGACTTTTGATCATGGAAGGTGCGTCAACTGTGTCCTGAGGGCTGTGGGAAGCTGTGTGTGGGAGACCCACTGTTTGTCCCGGAGGTTTGATGCTGGCTGGAGGCACCATCAGCCTTGACTGAGCAGAGGGGCATCCAAGGGGTCAAGGCTGAGCAGGACTCCGGGCTGGCGTACTGTCCATGAACCCTAGTGGCAGGGGCGCAGGAGGGACAGTTCGAGGGAAGGCAGAGCTCGTTTTGGGACATAGGGCATCTGACTCCTCTCTTGGTTAGGTCCTTGCTTCAGAGGAGCTTTGGAAAAAGAGGCAGATGGGTATAAGGGAATTAGTGTGGAAGCAGTGAAGGCTCCATGACACCATTTACCCAGGAAGTTGGAGCCGGTGGCCGTGGCCTTGGAAATGCCATCACTTGCTCTCAGCTTCTCCTGGTGGGCATAGGTTGTTGCCACAAGGAGTTGGCAGTCCACCTGTTTTTTATGGGCACTTCCCAGCCTCGCAGGCCTGCCTGACCACCGCATCAGGGGTGAAGGGGCTTCTAGCTCCCTGCTTCAGGCAGGTAGCTCTCTGTTTCCCCGTAGTGCTGAAGAGGGCCTGTGAGTGCGGTTTGGTGGCAGCAGGGAAGGGGGCCACAGAGGAAGGGGCTTGGGTTGTGCTTGATGGTCTCAGCTTCCCTGGGAGAGGGAGAAGGGGCATCCCTGGGGAGCCAGTGGCCCTTTGCGAGTCACCAAGGCAAGACTCCTTGGTGAGAGGCTTTGGTCCGTTTCCCACGTCTTGTCTTTTCCCCACCAAGACTGTTAGGGAAGGGGTTTGTTGGATTCCTGCAGGAGGTATGAATCATCACTGAGGTTTCTCAGAAGAAACAGAACAAAACAAAACAAAGAGTTTAAGTTTCTGGAGGAACTTGTGTACATAGTAAAGGGCATGGGGTTTTAGAGTCAGACAGAGTTCTGCTGCTGCTACTTCCCTGTGACCCCTCATGCAGAAAGAAACTGGGTGGCAGAGGGGAACACTAACACAGGCAGCACCCGGAGGTTCTCAAAGGACATTAGAACCCCTCCTGCACCCCATGCTCCCGCCAGCCCTATGGAGTGGGACCAGTCACCGCTGTTCCCAAGTTCCCGGTGAGGAAATTCCAGACCCCAGGAAGCTACTGGGACTGTCCTTGACACCTGTTCTGATGGAGTAGAACGGAAACCCGGGATTCCCGATTGCTTGTTCCCTTCCAGCTGCGGATAACCTGCCGAGGAGGGCTGCCTTGTAACAAGGGACAAAGAGACATCTGTGATACTGGGATCTTGAGCAGCTGTGTTGAGGGGGCAGGAGGCGTTTTGAGCTCAGGAGGACGCACGTAGCCCTTACTGCCCACTGCAGAGGAGCTGGCTGTGTTCAGGACCATGTCATTTGCCCCTCCCTGTGTCACTAGCCCAGCCTGTTTTTACCCTGTTCTCCCTCCCTCAGCCTCTGCCCACCTGCCTGCGTGTCTTCAGCTAACATACCGGATGTTTGGCAGCTTCTCGCTACTGCTTCTAAGAGTGCACCCCGGGTCTGTCACCCCACGTCCCAGGCCAGGCTCTTCCCTGGAGGACATAGGAGAAGTGACATAGGAGAAGTGACAGTGGCTGGCCAGAGGAGTGGCCTGCAGACTCCACCTCCTGGTTCAGCTCACCACATCCCAAGACATAATGAAAAATAGCTCAGGAACTCGTATTTGGGTCAGTCTGACCAGATTTCAGAGTTTTGTCCTCAGAACTAATTTTTCCAAGGTCTTTTTCTACTATGAAGAAGCAAGGAACTTTCTACTGTCTGTTTCATCATGCTGGAGAAAGACTGAGTAAAATCCTCTTCTGTTTCCACCAGGGGAGACGGTGCTGGATGTAGGTTTTGGGAACTGAACCACTAATCGTGCTTGTTATTATTAAGATTTATTTATCTATCAGAGAGAATAAGAGAGCACTAGTGGGAGGGGCAGGAGAGGGACGGAATCCCAAGCAGACTATGCACTGAGTGTGGGCGGACAGGGGGCTCCAACTCATGACCCTGAGATCATGACCTGAGCTGAAATCAAGACTCAGACGCTTAATTGACCGAGCCATGCAGCCACCCCGCTAGCGGCGCTTTTAAGCTAATGAGCAGACTTGATTTCCCACTGGGGCACATGGGAAGTCACTCCTTAGGGCCAAGCAGGCACAAATCCCTGGAAAGCAGCTTTAGCCTCACCGTACCTCTTGTCTCCCTCTTGTTCCCTCTCACTGGCCTGACTACCAGGCTCTACCTTCAGAAGGGGTTCCTTTATTGAGTACCTGGTCTGTGCCTGGTTGCTGGTGGCATAAAGGAGTAAGATGGGGTCTCTCCCCTCAAGAGTCCATTCTTGAGAGCAAGAGAGACTTACAAACCAAGAAGACAGTCCTAGGCCAGTCCCACTAAAAAAAAACCCTCTTTTTTGGTCCTGCAGAATGGTCATTTGCTGCTTTGTTTTTAATTGGATTTGCTTTAGGCCAGATAAGCTTTTCTGTTGTCTTGCTGCATTTTATGTTCCTTGCCTGGCCCCCAAAGGCATCTCAGTTTGGGACACTTGAGTTAAATGTTGAGCGTACTCTGCAGTGTGTGCTGTTACAGAGGAAAGAACACAGATGCTAGGGAGCAGGAGGGCAAGAAGTGAATTCTGCCCTGGGCGGGGCTTGGGCCTGTGTGTCAGGGAAAGTTCTCCTGACCAGGTGACTTTTGAACTAGGGTCTTGAAGGTTAGGTAGGAGTTCACCGAAAGATCAAGATGAATGCAATCTCTCCTAGGAAAGGAAGATAAAGACAAGAATATGCCATCACGGGTGTAGGGCCTCGGAGGGACAGTGTAAACAAGGAGTCATTGACTATGGGGCTTAGAAGACAAAACAGGCCTCATCTCTTACCCTGAGATCATACTTCCCAGACTGAGGCAACAGTCCATGGGCCCGAGCCCTCCCATCACCAGGGCAGAGGAAGGACCCAAACGAAACCCAGGACCTTACAGCTTGGAAATGCCCACAGAAGAGGGGAGCCGCCCCTACCCCCACCCATTTGAAACCTACCTGACTGACCTCTGCAGCTCTCCTCTTCTGAGTGTAAATAAATATTCTAGGAGCCCTTCTCCATCCTAACTGGGCCTCACTCCTACCTTCCATGCTCAGCAGATGCTTCTGAACTTCACTGCAGACATCAGAATCCCTGAAAATTTCCCCTGAAGTCCGATGTAAGATGAGAAGGCCTGGCTTGGGGAGAGTAGGAGAGGCTGGTGGCGTGCCAGGTGGCAAGTGGGAGAGTTAGGGAGGGCCGACTGGGGTATAACCCACAGTCCAAAGTCCCTGCCTATTTGTCAAGTGAGCGTGCTGGCCAAGGACTTCTGGTGGGTGGGGTGGCGGTTTCCACCTGGCAGATGCTGTCATTGGTTTCAGACTGATGTCAGATACTCAGTCTCGTTAGACTGCAGACACTGGAAGGTTTGCTTTCCTAAGCCAAGGCCTGCAGCCCCAGCTGCTAGATGGAGACCCGGCAGAGCAGGGGGACAGGCTCTAAGGGCAAGAAGGGTACTCACCCGTTTAGCCTGTATTAATCGAGCAGCTTCAACATGCCAGGCACTATGCTGGGTACTGGACATAATGTGGAAAGCCAGCTAGTCAGGCCCTGCCCTCGTGAAACTCCTATGAAAGAGAGCAGGCAAGATTTCTTTCTTTCTTTCTTTGGCAGAGAGAAAAAGAGCCAGAGAGATAACACAAGCAGGGGGAGTGGGAGACAGAGAAGCAGGCTTCTCGCTGAGCAGGGAGCCCGACATGGGGCTCGATCCCAGGACCCTGGGATCACAACCTGAGCGGAAGGCAGATGCTTAACGACTGAGCCACCCAGGTGGCCAAGGGCTGGCAACATTTAAAAAAGTGCATGTGTGTGAGGGCTGCCCCAGGAGAAAAGTAAATCAGGATGAAGGGACAGGATGGGCTGCTCTTTTAAGAAAGGAGGATCAGGAAAGACCTGTGAGTGTCCTTGGTACTTGAAAGCAGGTGGAGTGAAGGGAGGCAGCCATCATGTGCTGATCTGGGAGTAGAATACTTCAGGAAGGGGAATGTCAAGGGTGGGGGTCTTTGTAGAGAGACCCCTGAGGGCTCAAGGGACTGGCCAGGAGCAAATACGGCTGAAGAGAAGTTACATGAAGGCAGATAAAGTCCAGGTTGTGCAGGTCCTAAATTTAGGCCTTTCCAGGGTGGAGCTCTGAGGAGTGTTTTTCGGGGCTTCACCAGGCTGCTATGTGGAGAGTGGACCGAATGCGGGTGGAAGCCTGGGGCAGGGTTGCGGCTGTGGTGTGAGGCTCGGTGACATCCGGTGTGGAGGGGAGGGAGCAGCAAAGGACTCGGCGCCCATGATTGCTGCTCACCCAGGGCTCTGCTGAGGACAGAAGGGGAGCCGGGAAGTAGGCAGACAGACAGATAGACAGATGGGCGTGGGCTCAGCATGAGGCTCTGATGCCTTGGCCAATCACGGCATGGTGGGAGCCTGCCCTTCTGCTCTGTGCACTGGGCTGGTGGTCTCTGCCCTCAGGCTCCTAAGCGGACCCAGCCTGCTGCCTCAGGACCCCACAGCATCCATGAGGTGCCTTCTGCTTTGGCTTCTGGGAAACAGAGCCTGCGGCCATCCTCACCTGTCTCTTGAGTAGCTAAGGCGGCTGATCGCACTCATTAAACTTTTCACCCAGACCCCATTGGGGCCCTGCCTAACGGAGAAGCTTTGCTTGGCTGCTGGGAAAGTAGGCCCTCACCTGGCTTGGCTTCTCCCACCTGTTCTGGAACACAGAGGGCATCTGGGCCTGGAGACTGAGCTTCTTTTACTGAACCTTCTCTGCGATCCCACAGTAGGACCCCCGCTCTGCCCAGCCCCCCAGGTGACACTTGATGAGCATCAGTCAGAGTTCCTCTCCTCTCAGCCTGCGTTCCCTCTGGAAAACAAGAGCCTGAGACACGGGCTTACATGTAGCTCCTTTGTTCTGGGTACCAGAGAGAATAAAACAGAGGAGGAAGGAAATGCTACAAGGCTGCATCCTCAAGTTGGTCCCTCCCATGGGCAAGTAGGGCTTGATTTGGCCAGGCATGCCTTGTTCCCCGTTGGCCAAGGGTTGATCCGTAGAGGGGTAAGGCCTTCTTACTTCCCGGTCACGAATGCACGAATGCTTGGTGGTTTCCAGCAGGTCTCCTGGTTTGAAATTGGGGAGGCTCCAAGGAAGGCAGCAGAGTTCCTGAGGCCGTTATGCTGTGTGGGCTGGTTGTTGCCTGCAGTGGGCTGGAGTTCAGGGTGGGCTGCTAAGATAATGTGAGGTGGGATAAAAGAGACCTCTAATACGTATTTCCCTGCTTGGGACAGTCTCCAGTGGCTTCCCGTTGTCATAAAAATAAAATCCACACTCAGCGTCGGCCTGTAAGATCCTGCATGTTCTGGCTTCAACTGCCCCTGACTGCATCTCCTAACATGTGCCTGCTTCACTGCTATCTGGCCACACTGCTCTTTCTGTATCTCCCAACACGGCAAGCTTTGTCCTTCTGGACACTGTGACACTGTTCCCTCTGCCTGAACACTGTCCCCGTGCCTGGCTTCTCATCCTTAGGCCACCTTCTGGGACCACCCAGGTGGCCCCTATCCTGGGCAGTCTCCCCCTATTATCTTTATTTTCTGCAGAGTGCTCATTATCCTTCTCTGCAATGATCCCATTTGCATTCTTCTTGTCTGTCTTCTTTCGCTGGGATGTGAGCTCTGTTTTGTTTGCAGTCTCCCCAGCTCCTGGAACAAGGGGGGGGCCCATGGCAGAAACACAGTACTTAGCAGACAAACAAGTCAATCGGCCCATGCATACAGCCAATATATTTTTCTTTGGACATTTTATGTATTCTACCTTGCATTAAAGCTCCTTTGCTTATATTTAAAACACTAGACAAAAATTGTAATAGCGCAGTAAATATTGTTAAATGGATTTTTTAAAAAGACTATTTGATAGAGCACAAACAGGGGGAGCGGCAGGCAGAGCGAGAGGGAGAAGCAGGCTCCCCGCTGAGTAGGGAGCCTGATGCAGGGGTTGATCCCAGGACCCCGGCATCATGACCTGAGCCGAAGATAGACACTTAACCGACTGAGCCACCCAGGTGCCCCTAAATGGATGCATTTGTCTAGCACCTTCTCTGTTAGGTACCATGCACCCTGAATCTATCATTTGGCCCTTACTGTACTTTTTTTTTTTTTTTTTTTTTGAAACAGATGAGAAACTCAATTAAGTTGTAGCTCAGAGACACCATGCTGGAAAGTGATGGGAGCTGGCTTATGCTCTCAGGCCTGTTGGACCCTGGAGCACTGACACTGTTCTTTTCCTTCCCTTCCTCTAACGTGGGAGAGTAGGATGAGAATATGACCAGTCATGGGAAGGACCTACTTTCCAGAAATATCTCCTCCATTGCTGCCCAGATTTCACCAATTGCTTGACCTAGATACCTTAATCTGGAGCTATTTTGTTGGTTTTTAATTTAGTTTTTATTTTTATCAGAGTTACACATATGTGTGGTTTAAAGAGTCATTAGGTTCAACAAGGCTTGTTACAAAAAGGTCTCCTGGTACCCCCACCTGCAGCCTGGTGGGGGAGTGGCAGGAGGAGAGGTAATCACCTCCGGTTCTTTTTCAGCTGATGGGATTTTTCTATTTCTTTTGCTTATATTGTGACCCACCCCCTCTTCCCCCAAGTTGAAGGCGTAGTTTGTTGACTTCTGACTTTGGAAGGTGATGGTAAACTAACTCTCAGTGCTGCCCCAGCCCCCACCACACACGTACACACTTTACATTCTCCCAGTAGAGCTGTGTGGCAACAGTGATTAGATCATGACTACATTCCTTTCAGCTCTCTTCCCAGAATTTGCTCACTTCTCCCTTCCTCCACTGTTACCTGTCACCCTGGTCCAGCCACTGTCTTTTACCCAGATTGTGGCCATTGCCTCCTAACTGGTCTCCCTGTTTCTGTCTTTGATCTCTTCTCAGTACAGCAACCAGAGAGATCCTGTTAAAAAGTAAGCCTGATTGGTTCAAAACCCCCATGGGTTCCCACTTTGACTCAGAGTCAAGTCCAGAGTTCTTACTGTGGTCTAGAAGGCGCTGTGTGATCTGGGCCCCTTGATATTTCTCTGGCATCCCTTATTATTCTTTCCCTTTGTACCTGCTCCAAACACACCAATCTTCTTGCTTGCTTTGTCTCTGCCTCAGGGCCTTTGCACTTGCTCTATTCTATTCCTGGAATGCTTGTCTCCCAGACATCTGCATAGTTAGCTAACTTCCTCCACATATTTATTTATTTATTTATTTGAAGATTTAATTAATTAATTAATTAATTAATTTTTTTAGAAAGCAGGCTCCCCACGGAGCAGAGAGCCCGATATGGGGCTCGATCCCAGGACCCCGGGACCACGACCCAAGCCGAAGGCAGAGGCCTTAACCCACTGAGCCACCCAGGCGCCCCTGAAGATTTAATTTATTTATTTGACAGAGAGAGACACAGCAAGAGAGGGAGAGGGAACACAAGGAGAGTGGGAGAGGGAGAAGCAGGCTTCCCACCGAGCAGGGAGCCCGATGAGGGGCTCAATCCCAGGACCCTGGGGTCATGACCTGAGCCGAAGACAGATGCCTAATAACTGAGCCACCCAGGCGCCCCTATTTTTTTAAGAGAATTTCTTTAAAGTTTATTTTTTAGTAATCTCTACACCCAGCACGGGGCTCCATCTCACCACCCAGAGATTGAATGTTGCACACTCTCCTGACAATGCCAGCCAGGCACCCCTGTATATTTATTTTTTAAAAGATTTTATTTTTAAGAATTTCTACATCCAGCCTGGGGCTTGAAACTACAACACCGAGATCAAGACTCCAACACCACCGACTGAGCCAACCAGGCACCCCTTTCCAGATCATTACCAATGATTATCTCAATGAAGCCTTCTGTGACTGTCCTGGCTAAATCTTCATTCTTCACTGTGCTTTATAATTTCTTCCCCTGCTCATTTGTTCCACTCTTTTCACTATCTAGCATACTTATTATTTTTGTTATCTATTTTATAATAAATATCTTAATTTATATTATATATGTAGGTATAAATATGTATGTTTTTTTTTTAAGATTTTATTTATTTGACAGAGAGAGATCACAAGTAGGCAGAGAGGCAGGCAGAGAGAGAGAGAGGGTGAAGCAGGCTCCCTGCTGAGCAGAGAGCCCGATGTGGGGCTCGATCCCAGGACCCTGGGATCATGACCTGAGCTGGAGGCAGAGGCTTTAACCCACTGAGCCACCCAGGCACCCTAAATATGTATTTTTTATAATAACTATAAATCCTTATTACTTAGGATCTTACTTAGCATTTGTCTCCTGCACCAGACTATAAGCTTGAGGATAGGAATTTGCATCTGTTTTGTCAGCCCTGGTATCTCCACTCCAGTATCTGGAACGCATAGTAGGTGTCTAGTAAGTTCTTACTGAAATGGGTGAATGACCTTATGATTAGTAAGTGCTGTTCACTTCTAAGCCATGTGGTGCACTGCCATTATTTTTCATTTACCATGGTCACCAGTTTTTCCTGGAAGTAGTAATCATGTTTGTTTTGCTTAGGTGTCTATGTATTTACCATTAATTCATCTCCCCAGTTAGGGGGGATCCTAATTGATACACCTTTCCTCCCTATCTGCCCAGTGTATTGTATACCTTGCCTCTCAATGTATGGCCTTTTCTCAAATCCATCTTCTGTTTTTGTTTTTGGTTTTTTAAAAGATTTTATTTATTTATTTGAGAGAGAGAGAGTCACCATGAGTGGGGGAAGGGGCAGAGGGAGAGGTAGAAAGAGAAGTAGACTCTCCACTGAGCGGGGAGCCTGACACAGCCTGATCCCAGGACGGGAGATCATGACCTAAGCCGAAGTCAGACACTTAACTGATTGAAAGTCAGTTAGTAAGCCTGATTGGTTCAAAACCCCCATGGCTCAGGCACCTCTCAGTTCTGTCTTCTTGAAGAAATCTCTCAGAGCTTTCTTGATTTCTATTTTAGTTTTGCATGTGTGTGTTGTCGGGGGGGTGTGGGTGTGTGATTAGAGTAATAGTCTAAGAATTCAGCCATTTGAAATTTATTGAGACTTTTGAGGCCCAGCATATGTATGGTTTACCTTGTTGAATATTTAGGTCCACTTGAAAAAAAATGTGCTGTTCTGCAGTATTGGGTTTAATGTTCTGGAAATGTCACTTTGAGCAATAGTGTTGTTTAGATATTCTTTATCCATGCTGATTTTTTGGGGGGGGGGTGTCTACCAACTGTATCAATTTCTGAGAAAGAGGTAATAAAATCTCCAACTACATATGTGGATTTGTTTCTCCCTTTAGTTATGTCAGTTTTAACTTCATGAAATTTAAAACTCTGCAGTTAGGTGGATACATATTTAGTATCATTATGTCTTTTCTGATAATTGCCTCTTACCATTACAAAATTCTCTTTATCTCTTGTAATTCTTTGTTTGGAAGCCTAACATACTCCTATAACTTGAGTCATACTTTCTTATGCTTACTTAACATGTACTATATATATATATATATTTATTTATTTATTTATTTTGCTACCTATTTCTGTCTTTATATTTAAGGGAGATAGCGTATAGTCTTGCCTTTTTTCCAGTCTGACAAGCTGTGGCTTTTACTTGGAGTGATTAGTCCATTTATATTTGATGTAATTACTGATCTGTTTGAGTTTAAATCTACCATTTGCTCCTCCTTTTCTCTTTCCCTCTTCTATTTCTTATTCCTTTATTCCTTTCCTCCTTTCTTTTGGTTTAGTTGATTTTTTTTTTTTTTTTAAAGAATACCACTGTATTTCCTCTATTGACCTTCTATTTCTCTTATTAGCTGATAGGACTTATAAACTTTCTTTATAAAGAAACTTATAAAGTTTCTTTAGAGTCAGTTTTGTATAACTTCATATGTTACAACTGACACTTAACACTTCTCATTTCTCACTTCACCTCTGACACCTCACAAGTGTAGCTCACCTTGCAATAGTATGATTTCATTTAACTGCCCTCCTTTTTTGGTGCACTATTATTGTCATACTTTTTATTTCTTTATTTTTTTAAAGATATTTATTTATTTATTAAATATTTTTATTTATTTATTTGACAGGCAGAGATCACAAGTAGGCAGAGAGAGAAGTGGGGAAGCAGGCTCCCCGCCCAGTGATTTTTATTTATTTAACACACAGAGAGAGATCACAAGTAGGCAGAGAGGCAGGCAGAGAGCCTGATGCAGGCCTCAATCCCAGGACCCTGTGATCAAGACCTGAGCTAAAGGCAGAAGCTTAACCCACTGAGCCACCCAGGTCCCCCTTTATTTCTAATATATTATAAACCCCACTTTACAGTCATTATTTATAGTTTTTTGGTTAGTTGTCTTATATGGCAGTTATAAGAAACAAAAATCAGATTTTGAATACACCTACCTATTTACCATTTCTGGTGCTTCTCATTCCTTTTGTACATCTGAGTTTCCATTTAGTATCATTCCTCTTCAGCCTGGAGAACATATTTTCGCATTTCTTGTTGTGCAGGTCTCCCAGGGAGATTCTACTTTAATTTGTCTGAAATTGTCTTTATTTCACTCTCATTTTTGAGAGAGATTTTGTTCCTGGTTAGAGACTTTGATGTTGAAAGGTTTTTATTTCAGTACTTTTTTTTTTTTTTTTTCTCTTTTCACCATTGTCTTCTGACATCCATTATTTCTGGAGAGAAGTCATTTGTCATTTGTTACTGTTACCTGTATATATCTTTTTCTCTGATTCCTTTAAATTTTTTCTCTTTTACATTTGTTTTCATCAGTTTGGCTGTAGTCTCCCATGGTACATTTTGTATTCTGCTTGGTTTTGCTGAGGGTTTTTTTTTTTTTTAAATCATGAAATTGATGTTTTCATTAAATTTGGAATTTTCAGTCATTAGCTCTGCCACATTCTCAGCATTTTCTCCTCCTGGGACTGCAATTATGTGACTATGGAAGTGTATGATGTTGTCCTACAGGTCCCTGTGCCTCCGTTGCTTTTCCTTCAATATTTTTTTTTCTCTTTGTTCTTCAGAGGGAATAATTTCTACTGATTTTTCTTCAGGTTCACCAGTTCTTTTTGTGTGTGTGTGTTTGCCATCTCCATTTTGCCGCTCAGCTCACAGAATGAATTTTCTACTTCACTTATTGTACTTTTAAGTTCTAGAACTTCTACTCTTTTTTGTATGTTTAAAAAAATAATTTCCATTTCTGTGCTGATATTCCTTATTTGCCCAATCATTGTAATCATATTTTCCTTTAATTCTCTGATCATACTTAACTGCCTTAATATTTTTGCCTACTAAAATCCAATATTTTGATCATTTTGACATCATTTTCTACTGACTGTTTTTTTTCTTTGTGAATCAAATTTTCTTAGGTTTTTTTTGTTTTTTTTTTTGTGGGTTTTTTTGCATGTTTGGCAATTTTTTATTATATACTAGAAATAATGGTTGATGCTATATTGAGAGTCTGGATTCTGTTCTCTTCTTTTGAAGAGTATTCATTCATGTCCGCCCCACATTTTTTTGGTAAAAGATTTATTTATTTGAGAGAGAACAAAGGTGGGGAGAAGCAGAGGGTGAGAGAGAGAAAGAAACAGACTCCTTAATGAGCAGGAAGCCCAATGTGGGGCTTAATCCCGGGACCCAGAGATCATGACCTGAGCCAAAGGTGGACCCTTTATGGACTGAGCCACCCAGGCACCCCCACTGATTCATGACCTAATAGTCAATTCAGTTTGCTGTCCAAACACCTTGAACCTGTGTAGCTTTGCTTTTATGTTTTGTTAGGGCAGATAGGTAGAAGTCCAAGGATGTTTCTCTAGCCTCTCTGTCTTGACAGAAGTCAGCCTCCAAACCTGAAACTCATGTTGGTGTTTGGTTTTAGGCTTTGTTAGGGCAGGTATCTGGAGGCCTTTGTCTGGTCATGGTCTTCACTCGTAGGTGACAGCCTTTCTGATGTCTCCAGTTACTATCTAGGTTACTTTGAACAAGGTGCTAGGGACGCCTCTTCATTATGACTGGATTGGAACCAGCATTCCCTTAGCACTGCTCAGCTTCTATCTCTGGTCTTTTCTCAACCCGGCCAGAGTCACTCTCTGGTAAAATTCTGGTAGTCCCACCGTGTGCATGGATCCCTCAGGGAAGGACTCACCAAAGACTCCCACACCACACCCAGACTTTCGGCTTTCCCACTCCTGCTTCGCTCCTCGTTCCAGTCCCATCAGCTGCTCCAGAATCTGTTTGCCTCCTGGCCACATGGGACCAGCCTGCTTTGCTTGGGTTCTAGCCCACTGTCTGGCAGTCAGGAAGCCATCGCCGGGTAGAGAGTCATGGTGATGGGAGACGCAACTTACAAGTTTTGCGTCTTTCAGGATTATTGTCTCCTGCTGCTTGTTGTTTACATTTTGAAAACAGCAGCAACCTCCCATATTTTTCTCAGTCTAGTGGTTGTTTGTTGGGGGAGGGGTCAGCTGCCAGTAATTACTCTGCCAGAGCTGAGAACTGTGCCTGGAACCCGGTGGCCTGCTGCAGATGGGTTGATGTCCAGGCTCGCTGCTTGGCTGTTGTCTTGGGATCTCCCTCGACCACCATCCTGGGGTTCCCTATGCCTGTCTTTTGAGTTGAATTCTCTGTTTTGGGGAATCCCACATCTTCTTCTTTTCAGTTGATTTCTTTAGTTAGAGGAACCATCAGTGGCTTCCTGAGAAAGGGTGGCAGGAAGATAAATTTTTTGAGGCCCCTATATCTGAAAATGTGTTTAGTAAACCATTACACTCGACTGATGATTAATTGGGTAGAGAATTCTAGGTTGGAAATAATTTTCTCTCCCAATTTGAGGCATTTTTTTCATTGAGTATCTAATGCCATGTGGATTTTGTCAAACTTTAATGTTAAAACCTGTTTTTTTCTTATTCTTTTCCTCTCTGGAAGCTTTTAGGACCTTTTCCCCTTCCCCACTGTTGTGGAATTCCCACATGGTGTGTTTTGTGGGGTTTGTTTTCCTCCATTGTGTGGGTGCTTTGTGGGCTCTTTCAACCCAGAGGAAGTTTCTCTTTGATTTCCTCCCCTTGATTTTACCATTCTTTTCTTCTGAAATGCTTAGTATTCCCATATTGGACCTCCTAGGGTGGCTCTACAATTTTTTTCCCTCTCTGAGGGATTTATTTTGGTCTTTATTTTGGTGGGATTTCTTCAACTTTATGTTCCAACTCTTAGGTTGCATTTTCCATTGATGTTCTGTTTTTAATTATCAAAAGTTCTTTTTTTTTTCTTTTAAGATTTTATCTTTAAGTAATCTCTACATCCAGTATGGGACTTGAACCCACAACCCTAAGATCAAGAGTTGCATGCTCTTCAAACTGAGCCAGCCAGGTGCCCCTCTGTTTTCTTTTTCTGAATACTCCCTCAACTGGTTTTTTGTTTTTGTTTTGTTTTGTTTTTAAGAAATAGTATTCTATTATTGTTTTATGATCTTTTCCTATCTCTGAAAATACTGATGTTTGTCTTTGGTAAACAAAACTTGGCCTCTGTGTAGTTTTTGTTTGGTCCAAGTCACTTTTCTTCTGTGTTCGTTTGGCCTCTCTTACGTGCTCTCCTCTGGGGTGTGGAGATGAGTTTCTTGGTCATCTGGATTCCAGGTTTCACCCCATGTGTGAGCTAGCAGAACCTGGTTTCCTTGGAGCCTTTTATAGTTGAGGAGTAAATAGGAGCTCTCAGGACTGGAGGGTTCCACTGGGCATGTTGTGGCCCAGAGTTTGTTAATTCTTAAACTTCTGTCGGTGGCGCCTAGGGAAGAGGCAGTCCCTTCCACAGCCCTGGCCTCAGGAACTGTCTGAGGCCTCTGGTTTTTTCCCTATCCTGGACAGACGAGGGGGCCTCCCACACCTTGTGAACTAGATAAAGAGGCCCCTAGAGTGCCTGTGCCCGTGAAGGAGGATGGATGGACCCACAGCTCGGTGGAGATCAAAGGCTTGTGTTCACCTTCAGAGAGCCCCAAGAACCTGTGATTTGTGGAGCAGAGAAGACAAACCCTGAGCCCCCAAGGACCCTGGCATCTGCCCACTCTGATGGCCCCCAACAGCCCATCTCTTCCGGGCACAGAGCTGATGATCTCCACCCAGCCCGGGCACAGCACAGGTCCAGGTCTTCTCCGCTTGCAGCCCTTGCCCCTGCCCTATTTGGCGTCTGTCATGCCAGGCTTCTGCTTCTGCAGAAACCAGGGGAGCTCCTACTACCCACAGGCACCTCTCCTCCATGGCCAGTGTCCAGGAGGGCTTGGCAATGGGCACCAATGGATGTTTGCTAAGTGAAGACATGGCAAGGAAAGACCCCAAGTTTCTTGCCTTTGGCCAAGCTGGGCCAGCTGGTGGTCAAGGCCCAGCGGGAGGACCCTATCCACTGCTTCCCCCTGGGCATCACTGAGGTAGAAGTAGAGAACCCTAATGCTGGAGGAACTTTCCACATGGCTGGGTACAGTGGTGCATTTACAGGCTCAGAGAGGGGAAGGCACAGGATGTGCACACTCAGCCAGCATCATAGCCCACCTGGAAGGAACCATGAGCTGCTGGAGCTCCTCTGGTTCATTGTTCCCAGTAGTGAGCCCGGTGTGTAGGGGAGAAAGGCACACAGAGGACCCTGGGTCATATGTACTTCCTACTGCAGTGCAGAATGTCCCCTTACCACCTCTCCCTGGGGACTCTAGAGAGCAGAGATGAGGGCTCCCCACCTTCCCTCTGCATCCTTCTGTCCCCCCAAAGTTGGGCCACTGGGTTGTTTCCTAAGAGCTCATAAGTCCCTTCTCTCTCTGTCCACCTTCTAGCCCCACTTGCGTGATTCCTGCCAAGGTGTGGGCTGGTGGCCTGCCCAATGGGACCAGTGCTTTGGGCATGGGTCTGTAGGAATTGCCCTCCCTAACCCCTGCGCGTGGTCACACCACCAGGTTCACAGGATGTCCCCTGTTTCTTTAGCTGCAGATCTGGGACACAGCTGGCCAGGAGCGATTCCGCACCATCACCCAGAGCTACTACCGCAGTGCCAACGGGGCCATCCTTGCTTACGACATTACCAAGAGGAGCTCCTTTCTGTCAGTGCCTCACTGGATCGAGGATGTGAGGAAGTATGCAGGCTCGAACATCGTGCAGCTGCTGATTGGTGAGCTGGAGCAGGGAACAGGGCAGGTCCAGGAGGGTTCCTCAGGACCGCGGATCTTGTCTCTCTGTCTCTCTGTCTGTCCTTTCTCCTTTTTAAATAAAGAGCACATGGAGCACAGAGAGAGGTTGAACTTGGCCAGGCAGGAAGGAAGCCAGAACTGGAACAGTGATCTTCCAAATTCTCATGCTGCCTATCACTTAATATAAGTTATATTCAAAATCGGAATTGGAGGAAGAAAGGGAGCTAATGTTCACTTTGCAGTTACCATGTATCTCCACGGTGGGTAACACCGGTTAAAGCTTCACAGATGTCATTGGATTTATTATTTATTATTTGGTTATTGGATTCCCATAACCCCGGCAACTCCTTGTTTGTCAGGGGCTAGAGCTGAGGCTCAAAAAAGTGAAGTAATTTATCCCAGTCCATGCAGCCTTTGAGCTCATGAATAGGCAGCCTGAGCTCTGCCAATCATCATTCGGTGACTTGCTGTCTCACTGCACTGCAGAGCAAGGCTTCTCAACCATCTCTGTGCTTCCCGATCACTTTGCAGTTTGTGAAAACATGGATGCCAGGCCCTTGAATGTGCATTTCTCACAGGTTTCCAGGTGGCGCCATGTTTGTGCCCGAGGGACCCCACTTTGAGAACCTCCGTTGCTCTTACTGCCATTTTCCCTTTCCCTCCTAAATCACCTTCCCAGACCTGAGCCCAAGAAACTTTGGACCATTTTTGTGGTCCCTGGGGTTCTCTTTCCAACTGTCAGGCTGATTTTCTTCCAAAATGAGGTTGTTCAGATGGGGCCTCACCATCGCTCCATCTGGGGAAAGGGTGGTGCTTGGTTCTACCCAGCCTGCCTGGCCTGGGATGGGGGAGCGCTTGGCCGAGCTGGACTCCCCAGGCCGGAGTGGAGTTCTCCTTACCTGGCCTTACACTTCCCTTTTATCCAGAACATTTAAAGTAAAACATCCTGTCCTAGAGGTGTTTTATACAAATACGAAAAATAGAATAGTGCAGTGAACCCCGAATACCCAACCCCTGGCTTCAGCCTGCGCAACTCCATGGCCAGTTTCTCCTCTACCCTCGTCTCTTCCCCTCCCTTGTCTTGCTTTGGGGCGAATCCCAGCACCGTTAACTATTTCACCTATAAATATTCCAGCATGAATCGATACAAGATACAAACACTTAAAAAGTACCTAACAACAATCCCATTTTCACATCTGAGAAATATTGATATTTTCATAATACAATCCAGTAGCTGATCAGTGTTCAGATTTATCATTGCTCCTAAATATCACGCATACTTTTTTTTTCCAGTTTGTTGAAAGCAGGATCCAGATAAGCTCCCCACACTGAAATCGGTTACTGCATCATTTCAGGCTACGAAAGAAAGTTTAGATCTTTCTAGATGGTTCTCTGTTTTGTTTGTTTGTTTGGTCCTCCCCATATAGTCACATTACAAAAGTCAACCATGTAAAAGAATTCTTCTAGAAATTGGGTCAAGGAGCCGTTGACCAGATTTTGAGGAACATAATGAAACGTCTGATAGCTTGTAGGAGAAGCCAGAGGTGTGCAGAAAAGCAAAATAATCGAAAACCACGATCTTACAGTGAATGAGAGAGTTCCAAAGGAAAATAGGAGAGAATAGATAATAAGCATAACAAAATGTTAGCAAAGAACAGACCTGGCAATGCTTGATCTCCTTGTTAACACGGCCACATAGGGTGTGCCTGGTGAGCTCCAGCTGTTTTCCTGCTCCATGTACCATCAGTCCCCTTCCCTCGCTGAAGGTGGCATCAGAGATGGGGAAACTGACTCTTAGGAATGGAGTGACTTACCTGAGGGTCACACAGCTAGGGCAGGGGAGCCGAAGTTCCTCACAGCTCTGAAGTACCACGTTCTGTGCACCAAACTCTCCTGCTCCTACTTGTTAGGAGGAAGCAAAAAGTACGCGAGCCTCTGGCAAAGAGAAAAAGGAGAAAAAAAAAAAAGAGGGATGGAAGGTTAAAATAAGCGCTTTAAAATTTAACAAGGTCTTTTTTGTTTGTTTTCTTAAAAACAAAAAAAGAGATGGTCACACAAAACAGTATTCGTTGGTGGCGGACAGGGCCACCGGGGTCTCTCAGCTTGGCCCTGCCAGGGAGGGGACAGGGCTTGCTGGCACCTGTGGGCCTCATCTAGCCGCTCCCGGCCTTTCCCTGCAGGGAACAAGTCGGACCTGGGCGAGCTCCGGGAGGTCCCTCTGGCCGAGGCGCAGAGCCTGGCAGAGCACTACGACATCCTGTGTGCCATCGAGACGTCTGCCAAGGACTCGAGCAACGTGGAGGAGGCCTTCGTGAGGGTGGCCACGGAGCTGGTCGTCAGGCACGGCGGCCCTCTGCTCAGCGAGAAGGGCACCGACCACATCCAGCTGGACAGCAAGGACGTCGGGGAGAGCTGGGGCTGTGGCTGCTGACCGGGGGACAGGGCAGGCAGGCAGGGCCCTCCCCACCTCCTCTCTCTTTCTCTTTCTCTCTGTCTCTCTCTGGCCTGCCGGGCCCCCCTCCAGAGCTGGCCCTCTATGGCGCCAGTGATTCTAGAGCAGCCAGATAAAGTCCTGGAATGATCCATTCCGTGGCCTGGGTACTTGATGGGAAGGCTACCTTCGAGGAAGGAAGAAGCGGGTACCTTGTGAGGGAGACCTGGCATCATACCGGGTGTCGGGTGTGGGGCCCATTCTACCAGCTGGGGGCTGTCCCCTCTGCGTCCTTCACAGTCCAAGACTGGCTCTGGGCCTGCTGGGGTGGACCACCATAGGAGAAGGGGCCAGGACGTGCCTCCCCTGCTCAGCACCGACTGGTTCTGACCATTCCACACCTTGCATCTTGCTATGGCTATGGCGGCAGGTGGCTGCCTCCAGGGATGCAGCTGGTGCATTGCGTTCTTCGGAGTCATTCCAGGGCCTCTGTGCGTGAGCCTCAGAGCATGAGAGCAACCAGGCCGACAGACTTGGTTCCTGAGCCCCAGGGAAGCCCTAGCTCCTTCTGGGCAAGGAACCATCTTCCTTTCTTCACTGCCAGCTCTAAGCTCAGAGATAGCTTGGGGTTTGGCTTGCTGCCTTAGCAAGACCTCTCAAGTTTTCTCGTTTTCCGTGTAGCTTCTTGTTTGCATCGGCATGAGCATGGGGTGAGGGCCTGCAGCCAAGCAGGGACTGTCTGCTGACCTGGGGCCCGAAGTTTTGCCACTCAGGTTGCAAAACCAGCTGATTGTTCAGCACCGACTCTCAGAACTTGGGGGGTTGGGGGAAAGAAATAGGAATGTGGACATTTAAGGGAAAAGTAAAAGCTGGCATCCCTGAGGCTAAGGTCTGAGAGGGATCCTCGGGGTCCCTAGTCTGACCTGTGCAGAAGCTCTTCCTGCCACCCGTAGAGTGACAGCTCGCCCACTGCTCCCAGTCTAGTTTGTGGTTTCTGGGACAAAGAAGGCAAGGCCCTGGCAGTTCTGGGTCTGGCCATGTCCTCCTCCGGGGGCTCTGGGAAGCACACCGGCCTCTGGGGGTAGTTCAGAGGATCACAGAGACTGAGCTGGGGGAGGCAGGTGATCTTCCCGTACCACCCAGGCCCTCCGTGTCAGCCCGGTCTAGTCCCTTAGGTCCCCCTCTGTATGGAGCCCCAGGAAGGACACTGCCATCAGAGCCATCTGGCATATCACAAGCCCACACCGTGGATGTGGAGCCCAGGCAGCGCCCTGGGCCCAGCCCCGGCCCTCCAGTGGTGGGTCACAGGCCTCCAACTGACTTCCCTTGCCTTCCACTTCCCGTCCTTTGGCCGTCGTCACCCCCTCTCACAGGCAGGCCTGACTGCAGAGCCAGAAGCCAGACCTTCTGCAGCAGCCAGACCCACAGCAGTCTGGTGAAGCAGGATTGGGCATGGAAGGCTTCCCTGGCCGAGACCAAGACAAGCAGGGCTGGTGACTCCCTTTCAGGCAGGGAGGCAGCCCTGGGATTGGCTGAGCCTGGTTCTGGAGAGGAAGGATGTGGTCTGGTTGGGCCAGGAGCTACTGAGCAGGGGCCTGCACTGAGGGGAACCAGCCCACTGGTGGCCGGGTGGGGTGGCACCTGAGAGCAAGAAGGCCACCTGGCTTCCATCCTCAGTGGCCTTGCTAGTGGGATGGGGTGAGTGAGTCCTGGAGCTCAGCCGCTGGCAGGAAGAACTGGTGTCTGCCGGGCCCCTTCACCACAGTGCCTGGGCTCTAACTGCAAAGTAGAATGTGTCTGTGACTAATGCACATTCAGGCCAAGGGCAGAGGTCTTCCACTCCATGACCTCTGCTTGGGGGGTGATGTTTGTGCAGGCTGGAAGAGAAATCTCAGGAAGCCTGACCTTGCAAAGACCTGCTGCTTTGCGGGGGGCGGTGGCGAGGGTGCAGGGGGCCTTGGAGTGCAGGTCTGGGCCTACCCCCATGATTGACTTGCAGCCTCAGTTCCTGCTGAGCCCAGATACGGATCCTGCCCCTTGTTACCTGCTGTCTCTCTGCACCTGAGGGCTGGATCGCTATGGAACACAGGAGGCCCTTCCATTCCACATCCTTCACAGGGACGCCCTGGGGAGGCACAGCAACAGGTAGCTGGCTGGTCACAGGGGCTTGGACTATGAACCATCCTCCTGCTCCAGACCCCAGGGTTAGAGGCCAAAACCTTGCAGGGGCTTGGTTGAGAAGGGAAGAGAGCAGCCGGCCCAGCTAGGACCAGGGAGGTTTCTGCCCACTGGCAGCTTTTAGCTCACCTAGCAACACTGAAAACACTTCCCTTTCCTGCCTTTCTCAGTCCCAGGGTGTCTTGCCATTATGGCCTCCAGGGGTTTAGCTTAGAAATCCAGGGGTTGTCTTAGGTTCCTCACTCTCTCTCCCTACCCTAGCACAGTGCTAGGATCCCACTTGCACTCTGCCCCCCGCCTCTGCTCTGGACAGGCCCCGGCCTCCCCAGCACACCTCATGGACCTCCTGGGCCCCTGGGCTTCTAGCTTGGGCAGCCTGAGGCACCCTCCTGCTGCACTCAGTGTGGCAGTAGTAAAAGGTCATACTGATGCTGTCCCCTCACCTTTTGGGGTACCAGGGACCCTCGGGATACGGTCCAGGCTCAATCTGGATGCCCATGGCCTCCACAGCTCTGCCCTGGCTTCTCCCTAGCACTCTGTCCCCCAGGAGCACCCTCTGTCCAGGCTGCCCCTTCCCACCCACTCACCCACTCACCCAGCCTTTATTTGTGTCTTTTAGAGTCCCACAAATGACCCACTTGGACACCTCTGAGAACTGGCCCCACCCCAAGCTGGTCCCTTACTCACAGTATCCCTTGGCAAAGAATGAGTTCTTTGTCACCCTCTGCCTCAGCGGGAACCATTTCCTACAGGCTCAAATAGACCATTTACAAGCTTCAGGCCCAGATACAAACATTCGTGCTCAGGGCCCAATCCTGGTGTGGCCTTGACTGCACACCGGCTGGGCTGCCTGCCTGTAGGGCCCTGTCGGGCAGGGGCCTCACCGTCTCCTGGATCTCCATCTTTTGTCACATGGGGACCCGGACTTGGGTACGAGAAAGTGGGGAAGTGTTGAGAAATAATACAACCCACCTCGGTTTCCTCCCGCAGCAGGCCTGGGGCTTCTGGGGCCAGAGAGCCTCAACTCTTCCTCTGTTTATAAATTACCCAAGAGCAGGAACAGGTCGGGGCAGGGGGTAGGGTGTGGGAGAGGAGGCAGGGGACAGAGGGTGTGGAAGTGTCCTGGCAGCCAGCAGGCCCAGGGAGAGCACCCTCTGTGGTCGGGGGTGCGGCCAGTGCGACACGGGCTGAAGAGCAAGAAGACAAGGGACACGGATCATGATTACCGAACCGGAGAGGTGGGGCCCTGTCCTTCCAGAAGAGGGGTTCGAGGACATCAGGCCCCAGAAGGCACGGAGCTGGAGGAAGCTCCTAATTCATATTGAATTCAGTTACTCTTTCCCAGGAGGGCTGCCAGGGCTGGGGCCTCGGACGCTCCACACCCCGCTGGCCTGGACCGCTGGGCCGTGGGGAGGGCCTCCGCTAAGCCCAAGGATGCTGTTTGCGTTGGGGGGGGGGGGGATTTTTCACATTTCCTATTTATGATACATAAATCTTTATAGCAAATCTATTTTTTTTGAAACATAGAAAAGTTGCCTTTATGGAAACGGCAGAGCCAGAATGTACACATTCCTAAACCATTAAACAGATTTCTGCAAAGAGCCGATGGTGCCCAAGACTGGTTCTCTCCACTGCTGAGCCTAGAGCTGGCCCAGGTGGCCATGTCTCCACAGATGGTTCCACTGGCCCAGCGGGCTTCCCTGACTAGTCTCCAGGCCCAGAGTGAGGGTAGGGTGGGGTGGGGTGGGCCTACGCACTGCCTACAGGCCTTCTGTTGTCCTGTTAAGACTTCTCTGCCCCAGACCCATGTGGGATCCTTTAGCAGAGAAGCAGTGAGTGCCTAGGGGCAGGAAGGAGCTTGGGTTGAGTCCTCTGCCAGGGATATAACTGTGTGACCTTGGGCAAGTTACTGCACTTCTCTGGGCCTCAGATGCCTTCAGCCGGGTTTGAGCTGCAGAGGCAGATTGAGGCGTATGATTGAACGATAACCAGGGGCACCAGGCCTGGGATCTCTGATCCACAACCCTGTGGGAAGTTGTTACTATCCTTGTTCTTTGCACATGAGCCAACCGGCTCGGGGGTTAGGGAGTTCCTTGCCCCGGCATTGAAGCCACAACAAGTCAGAACTTTTATTCCTAGTCAGCAGAGCCCCCTCGAGGGCCAGACCGGTCCTGCTCACTGTTATGTTCTCAGGGCTGAGAATGGTTTCAGGCACATAGTAGGGAGTGGTGCCTCACTGGACTCTTGGCACCAGGAAGTCCATGAACTCATAGCCCACCCAGGTACTCTGGGGTCTCTTCCCGGTCATTCTCAGAAGGGCGTCTCTGCTGACATGGGGACCAGATAAAGATTGCATGGCGCGGCTGCTCACTGTGGCCAGGTCCTACTGTACTTGGTCTCTACTCGGTCTGTCACGCCCCGCTTTATGACAAACGGACATCGTGGAGGTCAGACCAACCTCCAGCCAAATCCCAGGTCTGCTGTGACTAGTTGCGTGACCTTGGGCCTTGGGCCTCGGTTTCCTCAGATATGGGACACTCATTCCTGTACTGCTGCATCCCAGCAAGCCACTGTAAGACCCCAGCTGGGACAGGCTCTGGACACAGTGGGGCTGGAGCAGGGGCCCCGGTGTCTGGCTCTGTCCCAGGGGTTAGAAGCCTGGTAATTCCACTGACTGATGGTGGAGCCCTGGAGCCTGGACCTTCCAGAAGGGTCACACTCCAGGCATTTCCAGTCACCTTTTCCAGGGAGAAGAAATGCCTGCGGTTTGGATTTCCTGCTGTCCTAGAATGCAGGGCAGCCCCCAAGCCTACAAGTGCCCCTTGGAAGAAAAACCCCCGAGGGAGTGGTCTGAGCCAGGCCGCCACACACCCCAAAGAGGCTGTGATGAGGGCCCTCGCTTGCCTCTGCCTGCACAGTAGCACTGCCGGACCCTGGGACAAAGTCCTGGGCTTTAAAACAGAGAAACTAAGGCCAGGGGCCTAGGTCCCAGAGCTGAGCCTGGCCCTGCCTCTCCCCTGGGGGTTCCCAAAGCTGCAACCCCATCTCCCCCTTGCTCCCTGCACACATTCACCCAGGGGCTCAGCTGAGGGGGGACAAGCCAGCCCTTCCTTGAGGGAAGCCAGGAGGCAAGGTTCCCCCACCCCAGTCACAACCCCTCTCCTCACCCTCCGTTGCCTTTCCCATGCAGCCACTCCCCACCCCCCACCCACCACCCCCCACCTCCGCCCCAGCCAGCCTCTGCCTGCCCTGCCTCCTGCCTCCTGTCTCTACATCGGGCTCCATGCACTTTCCTAAGGCAGGTCACATACTGCTCAGCTCAGCTCCTTGCTTGGATCTGCATAGCTCCCTGCTGCCTTCAGGCTCCCTCAAGGGGCCTGTCCTGGCCTGCCATGGCCTGGCTAGCCTCTCCCCTGACACTTGGCTAGCCCCAGCCACATGGGGCTCTGCTGTTCCCTGACCCTGCTGCTCCCCTGACAGGCAGACCCCCAGACCCGCCCAAAAAGCCCAACTCCTCACTGTGTCACAGGCTTCCCCAAGCAGGGCCTCCCTTTGACACACAGTCTGAGTTGGGGCCCAGACCCAAAGGACAGCCCCCTGGTCCTGACGCTGACTCCCAGACCCTCCCAGGATCCCTACAGAGTACGTGGAGTGCCCCCTACCCCGACACACACACAGCCCCAGAGATTGCTCTGTCCTATCCTCTACTGGAAAGAGCAGACCCAGCCCAGAGGGCAGGCTTGGCCCTGACTGTTGCTTCCTGGGCATCCGTGGTGTGCTCTGACCCAGGCCACCTTGGGGGCCTCCCCAGCCTCTGCCCTGAGAGGCAGCCTTGTGCTTCAGGCCTCTGTCCCCAGTGGGGACTCTGCACCTGGCATCCTGCTGCGACCATTGCTTCAGTGCGGTTCCAGGGAACTAGCTAGCTGCAGACATGGAGCTTCCCAGTTCCCAGTTCAAAGCTGCTTACTCATCAGTGCAGGGTCAACAGTACTTACAAGGGAGCTGGAGGGTCTGGTGCAGTGCTGAGGGGATGTCAGGCGATGCGGATCTGGCGGAGGAGGTCAGGAGAGAGGGTGAACGGGGGCTGGTGAGTTAGGTCCTGGAAGCTGGGTAAGTGGGGCCAGCATGCTCCAGGCTTCTGCTCGACGTGTAGTCGTCCAGCAGCCCGGTGTCCTCCAGGAGCTGGTTAGAAAGGCACGATCTCAGTGTCCATGCCAGAGGTCCTGATTCAGAATCTGGATTATAGTAAGATCCGTAAGGTTATAGTTGGAGGAACGCTGGTCTACACAGCCTGCCCACTGGTGGCCCCTGGGCAGGCCTTCCTGTCTCAGAAGTTTTTAGGTTTTTCCTAGAAAAGAAGGCGTGAAAGTTCTTGCCCATTCACCCCTGAAGTGTGTTTTCCATCCTCCGGAGGGTTGTGCCTTAATCCCCTGAAGTCCTGGGAGGGACCCTTGGATTCCGTGGGGTGGGAATGTGGCTGAACTGACAGGTATGCATTTGACAAAAGGGACACGATTCTAAGTGGACGTTTCTGAAAATAATAGAAGTCTTACGGCGATTTATCTCCAGGAATGAATCTTAAAAACAATAAAACCTCTATGCACAGGAATGTCCACAACAGCCTTATTTCTATACAAGGGGAAACTGGGAGGCAGCCATCCCTCACTGCGGAGTATTTTAGACCATATGTCTGAGCGTTGGAGGTGGAGGACAATCTCAGCGAAGGACTGGGGAACTTGGGTCTTCCTTCTGCCTTTCCACACTTTCCAGTCTTCTATGATCAACACCGACTACACTTGTCATAGAAGGGCACAGTGTACTTCAGAAAAGTCATGAAAACAACGTAACATTCGAAACCATGATGCCAGTCACAGACGGGATGCATTTCACCCAATCTGGTCACTGTGAATCTAAAAACAAGCAAACAAGCAGAACCTTAAGGCCATTACCCCACCCAACAAAAGTAATCATAATTCCAAGTCCTTCTCGATCTGTCCATATGCTAATTCACCAATTGCTCAAAAAAAAAAAAAAGTTTTCTAATTTTGACTTTGGTTGTTGTTGCTAGTTATCAGATTTGGGTGTGTATCTCTTTTTAGGTCTTTTTTAACCTAGAGTAGCATTCCCTTCTTTTTTATTTTTTTCATGCCACTCACTCGTTGGCGAAACTGGGTCATATGCCTGTAGCATCCCCTCTCACGTTTTGAATTTGGCGGATTACACCCCTGTGGGATTCTTTAGTATGTTTTTCTCTCTCCTGTACTTTCTGGAAACGGGTGGTTCAGTTGGCTTCTTGGCAAGAATAGGGGTGATGTGATTTGTGCTTTTGATCATGCCAGGAAGCACGTAAGGGCAGGGTGTCCCCCTTTCAATGTGTTGAGGATTGATCAAGGGGGTCAGATGGTGCCCACTCGGGCCTTCTCGTAAGGTTCCTCATTGGCCTTTCACCTAATTTGTTTACTATCTGTTAACCATCGCTGCCTGACTCAGTCCTTTCATCAGGGGATCGCAAAAATGGCACCATCGGGGCACCTGGGTGGCTCAGTGGGCTAAAGCCTCTGCCTTTGGCTCAGGTCATCTTTAAATCTTTAAAAAAATCTTTAAAAAAAATGGCACCATCTAACTCCTTCTGTTCAACTTTCCCATTAAAGTCGTCCCTTCCATGTACACTAGCTGGAATTATTTGAGCCAATATGGCTTCAATGAATTAAAATATACCGAGTGTGTGTGTGTGTGTTTCTTTTTCTTTTTTTTTTAAAGGAGAGAGACTATTTCCTTGGTCCTTGGTCTTACTTTTTTTTTTTTTTTTTTTTTTAAGATTCTATTTATTTACTTGACAGAGAGATGGAGAGAGAGAGAGAGCACATATGGGCAGAGCGGCAGGCAGAGGGAGAGGGAGAAGCAGACTTCTCACTGAGCAGGGAGCCTGATGCAGGGCTCAGTCCCAGGTCCCTGGGATCACGACCCGAGCCAAAGGCGGCCGCTTTAACTGACTGAGCCACCCAGGCACACCACTTTTTTTTTTTTTTAAAGATTTTATTTATCTATTTGACAGACAGAGATAACAAGTAGGCAGAGGCAGGCAAAGGGAGAGAGAGGAGGAAGCAGGCTCCCCGCTGAGCAGAGAGCCCAATGTGGGGCTCAATTCCAGGACCCTGAGATCATGACCCAAGCTGAAGGCAGACGTTTAACCCACTGAGCCACCCAGGCACCCTGTGTGTGTGTTTCAGTGAAGGAACACATTCAGTGGGTTAATCCACTGAAGTCATCGTTCTTTTCAGTGCTCTATTTATTCCATCTCTGGATACCAAGACTCCTTTCAAGCAGACTCCCGAGTTCTTTGCCATGGCGCATTGGTCTTGAGTGCTACTTTGCTTTCTGGCCTATATCGTGCGTTTTCTGCCCAGACCTAGAGTCATTCATTACTTCAAGGAGCCACGGGGTGTTTTGCTGTTTCCAAAACAAGTTTTCAAGTGTTCTCCTGTTCTTTGCTCAGTGTTCTTTTCTTCCTGCCATTTGTTTTGATCACACTGGAAGCTTTTCTCAGCCTGGTCACCCCTAACTGTCCCTCCTGTATTGAAAGCTTCTGGGGAGCGTAGCTGAATGTGTGGGTCCCACGATGGGGTGGCTTCTTCCTATAAGGTAATTGGGGCCAATCTGGCTTTTCCACTAGGGAGGGGTCCTCAGATGTCTGTGCCTAGAAGTTTTTTCTCCCAGGCCTTTCTGTTTTTGCAGTAAGGATCCTCTGTCTCCTCCCATGGATCGATGGTCCTGCCTGTGGTTCCAGGCCTGGAGTCTCTTCTCAGTGCTTCTGAAAGCACATCTCCTCTCTCCTGCAGGGTTGGGGCAAAATGATGGTCATGTTGAGGTGGAAGTTGGAGAGGGCGCCTGCCGGTTCCAAATGCTCTGAGCCTGATTTTCAGCCAGCGCTTGGTTCTCAGCCCCTAGCCTCTCCCATGATCTGATCTTAAAATCTGTGTAACCTAGAAATAAAAGCAAATTCCTCTTTGCACAAATTGTTACCTTTTTAAAATATAAAGTGGTTGGTGCTACAAAAAACTTTTACTTCCTAATGTACGATTTTCTACAAAGTTGTTTAATAAAAGGATAAATTCTATTTTAAAGGTTCTGTGTGTTTTTCCTGGATGTGAACTATTCCGATTGCTTTGGTACAAGAGCTTGTAAACGAGGCATAACAGAAATATTTTTAGGATCTACATGATGGCTTTGGCACACCCTTGCTGCTTTAGAGTATCGTGTCATCAGTGTCGTTTCGCTCATTGGTGCAGTTTGTTACATTTGAATTTTGTTATCTTTTTTTTTTAATTTTGTTATCTTAAATGAAAATAATGTAAAGTGGTGTCATCTTGCAGACCTTAAAAAATTCTTTGGTTTTGGGACGCCTGGGTGGCTCAGTTGGTTAAGCAGCTGCCTTCGGCTCAGGTCATGATCCCAGCGTCCTGGGATCGAGTCCCACATCGGGCTCCTTGCTCATCAGGGAGCCTGCTTCTCCCTCTGCCTCTGCCTGCCATTCTGTCTGCCTGTGCTTGCTCTCTCTCCCTCTCTCTCTCTGACAAATAAATAAATAAAATCTTAAAAAAAAAAATTCTTTGGTTTCCTTTCTGAATAAAAGTCATATCCCAATTGCATAAAGGGAGCATAGAGCCTCCTGGGGGTTCTGGGGGATGATGGGGCTGCCCCTCCTTGGGGTCCCTCTGCAGGTGGCGGGGGCGCTTTTCTCACCTGCCCAGACAGCTGAGGTTCCTCTGCCTACTCTCCATCTTACAGAAGCTTGTGGACATCACTTTCCTACAGTTGTCTCCTTCATTAACCTGGTCCTTGTGGGTTTATCCCTTTTTTACAATCATCTGGGTGGGGCTTGGGGCAGGGAGCGGGGACTTTCCCATGTGGTCAGTATGCCCAGTGTAAGCAGAGTCTCGGGAAGGTTCTGTATGCACCACCAATGCCTCTCCAAACAGCAGTTCTGGCTTTATCTGGCTTTCTGCTTACCTCTCTCATGAAGATCGATTAAGGAGGTTCAGGTGGTCTCGGTCTCATCCCTGATTTGTCAGGTTCTATTGCCAGCATTTTGACTGGGTGAAATTGACTTTAGAGACTAATCTGGGAGGACTGAATCTTGCTGTTCACAAATGGGTACCTCTTTTCATGTTTCAGACCTTATGTCCTCGGTGACACTTTGTTATACTTTTTTTTTTTAAAGATTTTATTTATTTATTTGACAGAGATCACAAGTAGGCAGAGAGGCTAGAGAGAGAGAGGAGGAAGCAGGCTCCCCGCTGAGCAGAGAGCCTGATGTGGGGCTCGATCCCAGGAACCTGAGATCATGACCCGAGCTAAAGGCAGAGGCTTAAACCACTGAGCCACCCAAGCGCCCCTCTCATACTTGTTTTTTTTTTTAAACTGAATTTTAATACTCTAGTTTGGTGTCTCATAAAGGGGCTTTTTAAGAGTCTTGAAGCTTTTCAGTAGCCCACAAAGGGCAGGGATGGAGAAGGAGGAGAGGCAGTGGTTAGACCCCCCTCCAACCAGAATGAGCCACTTTATTTCATATACCAGGTACTGCTTAAGGGTTCATGGGAAAATACGTCTCACAGCTAAAAACATTTGAGAACCATCACTCTAGACTTTAAAAACATTCTGATCAAATATACATAACATAAAATTTACTGTCTTCAGCATTTTTGAGTGTACAGTTCAGTAGTGTTAAGCAATTTCAGTGGTTGGGGAACCATCACCAGCATCCACCTCCAGAGCTTTGAAATCTTAGTTCTTGCAAAACTAAAGCTCCATACTCGTCCAACAACTCCCCATTCCCTCCATTCCCCCGAGTCCCCACTCCAGACATTTTTTTAAACTTTTAAAAAAAAGATTTTATTTATTTATTTGAGAGAGAAAGAGAGGATAAGAGAGAGAGCATGAGGAGGGGGAGGGTCAGAGGGAGAAACAGACTCCCTGCCTAGCAGGGAGCCTGATGCGGGACTCGATCCTGAGACTCCAGGATCACCACCTGAGCCGAAGACAAACGCCCAACCAAGTGAGCCACCCAGGCACCCCCGACTCTGACCTTTTAAAGACAAAATGAATGGGTGGCTTCAGTTACAGAATAAAACAATCCACGTTTGTTGAAGGATCCTACATAAATATACAAAGACTGGGGCACCTGGGTGGCTCAGTGGGTTAAAGCCTCTGCCTTCAGCTCAGGTCATGATCCCAGGGTTCTGGGATCGAGCCCCGCATTGGGCTGTCTGCTCAGCAGGGAGCCTGCTTCCTCCTCTCTCTGCCTGCTTCTCTGCCTACTTGTGATCTCTGTTAAATAAATAAATAAGTAAAATCTTTAAAAATATATATATATACAAAGACTTGGTTAAAAGACTTTATAAGGTAACCACACTTTCTGAACTCAAAGTAAGAGCTAGTTATTCAGGTTGCGATGCAGGTGCGTGGAGTCCTTTTAGAACCGAAAGCATCAAGTGCCTGCATTCCTGTTCATGCTTTTACTCACAGGTCGGCACCCTGAAGCTTTCAATAAGGAACCCAGCAGGTTGGCTGAACCTCAGCGCCCCACTTCTCCTTTCATGATGTCTTTGTAAACCTCACATTTTTTTCTACTTAGTAGGGATACGCAGACCCAAAAGAAAGAAATAGGATTTTTATCTCTGTCCCTGTAAGAGTCTGAACAGAAACAGGATCATTGGGGCTGTCAAGGGCTCCATCTGGATCCTTCTGTGTGGTTGCCCTGACAACCTTGAGGTATTTTAATTTTTTTAAATTAAGAAGGTAATACAGTTTAGCTTTCCTCTCTGAATTTAACCCACTTCATTAGAGATCTAGCTAAAAAAAGACTTTCCCAAGATTTTGAGACATTTCGCGAAGTCTGAAGTGTAAGACATCACTGCCTACCACCTGTAGTGTTTGAAAATGAGGATTCCAGCCCTGGAGCTGTTTAGAAAGCTGCCAATCAGAGGCCCAGGGATGTCTTTGGATTCGGATGCTGTTCTTCAAAGATTCCCCAGGCCACGGACTCAACTGTTCCCTTGCAGGGGCAGAGCTGAGCAGGGACAAGAGTCTTCTACATTCTGCCATCTCGGGCACACACACAAGGCGGGCTCAGGTTTTGTTTTGTTTTCTCTCTTTTTAAAGATTTTATTTATTTATTTGAGAGAGAGAGAGAGAATGAAAGCAAGCGAGCATGAGAGGGGTAAGGTCAGAGGGAGAAGCAGACTCCCTGTCGAGCAGGGAGCCTGATGCAAACCTCGATCCCATGATTCCAGGATCATGACCTGAACTGAAGGCAGTCACTCAGCCAGCTAAGCCACCCGGGTACCCTCTCAGGCCCTTTTCAAGAGATGGAGCGCATTCTTCTTCGCTTACCAAGGAATTAGCTCTCATCTTGTTAGACGTGTCATCTGCAGGGGCTGGAGATGGTGAAGGTCCTGGCTGGGAGACTGCGTGCATGCACTCACAGGAGGTGCAGCTGAGTGTATATACAAAACACGTGCGCCCTGGAACTGTGTCAGCGGCTGGGTGTGGCTGCGGCTCAGGGCCAGGACTCAGTGTGTGCTCCCCCAACCCCCAGAGAGCCCACCCTTTGTAGACACCCTCTCGACACTGGGTCCGCCTTCTGATCTAGCACCATTAGCTTCACATAGACCTGTTAGGGCGGGCGGTAGCCAGAGGCCCACCTGCTGCCATGGCTGGGCGCCCAGGAAGAGCACTGTGCCATGCCTCCCTGCGGTTAGGGCGGGGCCGGTTCCTGGTTCTGGACAATGACTGCTTGCAAAAGCCATGGCTACCACTTCTAGGCCTGGCCAGGAACATCCGTGCTTTCCCCTTCACTCTGTCTGCTCGCCCACTGGCCAGAGGAATGCAGAGGACTAGCATGGGGCTCCCAGCGGGCCCCAGGGAGCCAAACTGAGCGGGAGCCTGGAGCAGGGCAGAAGGCTTGCTGGTGAACAGCCCCCCTGGTGCAGTCAGTGGAGGGGTCAGTGGCTGGCAAGGAGGGACTGGTGGCAGCAGCTGGTCAAAGTCGCCTCAGCAAATTCTTCCCATGTGGCTTGATTTTGAAAATGCAGTGGAGCTAGTGGTGACGGAGGCGGCAGAGGGCTGGTGGTGGGAGACAGTGTCACCTTCCAGGGCGAACGTTCTGTGGCCGTGGTGGAGAGGATGAGGGGAGCCAAATGTGAGGCCTGCGGGCAGGCCACATGGACGTCAATAGTGGCTGTGCTGGGGCTGGTGTTCCTGGCATCAGGAGTAGTGGGGTACTGCGGTCCTGCAGGGGACAGCGGTGGCCAGTGGGGGATGGTTGGTCGTGGTGGTAGGATCTGTGGTTGCTGGTTTGGTGGCTGGGGAGTGGGCAGGGACTGTGTACGTGGCTCTGTGGTGGCCACTTTGCTGGCCTGGGCCAAAGACCACTGGGACAATGCAGGTGGCAAATTGAATCTCCCAGTGCACCTATCTCCCTGGGGATTCTCGTCTGAATCCTCCATTCACCGTGGGAGATGCCTGCCCAGCTGCTGACAGTCCCTCTCCCAATGCCCACGGGGACATCATTCTCGGCACTGGGGATACTGTGCTCCTCGGGATCCTGGAAGGTTCTCACGGGACCAGCCGCTCAGTTGGAAGAATCAAGGCTTATGATCGCTATTGTGCCCAGACCTGTGTCTGCAGGTGTTGGGCTCAGGAAGGAGCACGAGCAGAATTTAGGGGCACCCCGCCCAGAGACTGGGGGGCCGAAGGTCCTTAGTCTCAGGAAGCTTTCAAGGTGGCACTTTTCAGGTGTGAAAGGGGAGCTGTCAGGGATCAGGCCTGTGAAGTGACTGTCAGAGGTCCTGGGCTTGTGTCCTCTGGCCAGTGTGAGGGAGCAGTACCTTCCTCCCAGGGTACGAGAGGAAGGGCCCACGGCCCGTCCTTCATGCGGGGCCGCACACATCCTCAGTGCCAGCTTTTCCCGTTCTCACGAGACAGCTGATCCGACTGCCGAAATCACTGACTCCCAGCCCGTGGACTCCATCCAGCCGATTACTGGGTTTTATTTGTGCTGTTGGTATTTCCGTAACAGGTTTTGGATTTAGTTGCTAACACTTGAGTCCGAGATGTCCCACACAGATGTAGATTTCCAACCCTCCCTGGAAGCTTGGGAAGACTTGGTGCTCAGGTCCACAGTCTGTAGGGAGCCTTAGGTAGAACGCCCGCTCACGGGTTTGCCGCAGGATCCACCTCTCCCTAACGCCCCTCCCCACCCCCAAATTGGGCCTCCTGCTCCACTCTGCGGCTCTGTGCCCACCTGGCCTTCCCTGCGGGACCCTCCGAGCCACAGGTCCACTGCATGGGTCTCCTCGAGGGAAGGGCCTCAGTGTAATTATATCGGGGTTTGGGGTGGCCAGAACAGACCCAGCAATATTCTCTCACATGGTGGAGAAAAGATTATTAGCTTAACTGCTGGCATCAGAATTCCTCTGAGGGAGAGAAGTGTCTTATTTGAAGAATTTGGTGGCCATTGCTGGGGATGGAAGTAGGACTCCAGTTTGCGGCTGTCTGGTGTCAGCCGCTGGAGTTTCCATGAGAAAGGGAAGAATTTGTTGTTTTGTTTCTGAAGAAGAGGGCTAGAGAAGAGGAAGAGGAGAGAAAGCTTATCAGAGAAGACGAGGAAGGATGGGACCAAGTGAGCAGGTGTCTTCATGGCCAAAAGGAAACAGTGGTGTGTGTGCCTTTCAAGGTTATGTCTGTCAGAGAAGGAAATGGCTCTCCTCCTCCCCACCCACGTTCTTCCGTGCCTCCTGCTCTGCTTGCTGCCGTGGTGGGGGGAGAGCACACTTTCTGTGGAATTAAGAGAGGAGCTAAACGCTGATGTGACATTTGCGTGGCCCCTCTGGAGTGGCCCATGCAGGAAGTAGGTGCCAGGATGGAGGAGAGCGTGAGGACTGTGACAGCCTGGGACCCGGAGGAAGGGCTCGGGATGTCCACAGACTGGGATGGAGGGTAGCTGGTGTGGAGGAGATGGGACAATCCCCGCACTGGGGGACAGAGAAGCCCCAGTTGGTATCTGGTTATAACAAAATGGACCCAGTTTTCCAGAAAGAGCCAGACTTGGGTGCTGAAAGGAAAAATAACCAAAATTCTGAACTTGGATAAAATGGTCGAGCAGCCAGTTTATTTTGAGTTACTGGTGGCCCTGATGCCCAGGCCTGGCGGGGCCTGGGGAGGGACTCAGGGTGACCCTGGGGACATGGCCTCAGTCAAAGATCTCTGTAGCAGTGCACAGGAGGCCGGCCAGGAGAGCCAGGCCCAGCATGGCCACAACAATCAGCAGCACATCCCACCAGAGCCCTGGGTAGGTCCAGGACTCTGGGAGCTGCCAGCCGCAGCTCCCCAGCTCAAAGCCCGTGAGCTGGCCCAGGGGGCGGGCCGTGGCAAGCTCGGGGCTGGCGCAGCGGACATGCAGCAAGGCCTCGGGTGTGTGGTCCTCCAGCCAGAGACGCAGGTAGGTGAGGCTGCAGTCACAGTGCCAGGGGTTCTGCGTCACGTCGAGGATCTGCAGCTGGGGCAGGTGGTCGAAGGCGCCAGGGGGCACAGAGCTCAGGCTGTTATTAGCCAGCAGGAGGTGACGGGTGTGGACAGGCAGCGCAGGCAGGGCCGTGAGCCCCTGTCCCTGACAGTCCACCCACAGCCCCATGGTTTCCAGGGCCCGGCAGGTACACTCGGTGGGGCAGTCGTTGGTAGCCTGTGCGGCAGCCCAGAGCAGCAACAGGGCCCCCCAGGCAGGCATTGGCAGGCTGGCTGTGGGCAGAGTGGCCGTGAGGGGACGGAGAGCCTGGCAGCCCACACCCCCTGCCAGCCAACGGCCAGTGGGACCAACCTGGGACAAAGGAAAACTCACCTCCCTTCTCAGGCCTCAGCCTTCTCCTCTGTGGAATGGGGTGGTAATGACGGCAGGAGGTGAAGTGTGCCCAACCCAGGCCTCGCTGAGCCTCCCAGGACACTCAGAAGGCAGGATGGTGAGTGTAGCTGTGGGGTGGGGGCGGGGAATGAGGGTAAGAGGGCTCTTGGGAAGGAGCCAGGAGGTCCAGCCCCTCCTCAGTGGGGTGGGGAGGGTTGCAAATGCTTGCCAGATGCTTCCCAGTCCCGACTCCCGGCCCCCAGGCTGCTCGCAGCCCCCATGCCCAAGCCCGGGGACAGGCTGGTGCTGCAGACTTCACAGAGCACCTTGCGCCATCGATGTCCGCAGCTGGCCTGTGGCCCGGTGATCTCTTCGGTGATACCCATGTACAAAACAGCAGGATGAAGACACTGAGATGGGGACCAGGAGGAGCCCCCAAAGGGGCTCCCTCTGGAAAGCCACGCATCGAGGCTAACACTCAGAGTTGGGGAAATCGAGGCCTGGAGACAGAGTGCGACCCGTGCAGGGTCACCTGGCGGTCTGTGTCACAGAACCGAGGCCAACTCAGGCCTCCTGAGCTCCAGGCTCTTGCCTGGGTCTCTGACTTGCTTCGCCTTCCTAAGACAGGCTCTCCCCTCAGGGCCTGGCCCACAGCAGGTTGTGAAAATTAGTTGAATCAACCAAGGAGCCAGTGTCTCAGAGCCGGTGCCCTCTCCCTGCCCGTCTTCTGGAGGGGAAAGTTGAAGGGGGGACAGAGGTGGGCCGGTGGCTGGCCTCCTCTCCCACCGTCCCGCCCGGGTGGGGGCGCGCTGTGGGAGGTGGTCCTGGGTAATAAGAGTACCACTTACTTGTAGGCCTGCAGCCAGCACTCCTTTCTGCGCCCTGAATTGTCCTGGTTGAGGCTGAGATGACAGCTCTATGCAAAGCCGCTGGTGGCCGCTGCTGGAGTGGGAGGAAGGAAATGATGAAAATAGCCTGGCTTATCCCCCGCATGCAGCCCTGGGGGGCTGTCTCCGGAGGCAGCGGGCCCTTGGGGTCCCAGGGAGTTGGGCCCTAAATGGTAGGTCAGCCCCTGTTTACAGAAGGGGGTCCTACAGGTCATCACCGTGGACTACCAGTGCCTCGCTGGGCCTGGGGGAGAACCAAGGAGGCCCCTCATCAGGTCTCAGGAGGTGGGGAAGGCTTCCAGGAAGATGAGGCCTTGGAGGCCTCCAAATCTCCTAGTTCCTTATCTGTAAAATGGGAGCAATCATCCCTGTCCTGCTTGCATATGCAGGATGTGGCTGGGGCAGCTCCCGTGGGCAGAGAATCCTATGGCGGGAGAACAATGTCATTTTGGATTTTCTTTGGTTCTTCGGAATAGGTCAAGGAGAAAGTCACTTTTTGGTGTCACTGCATCTTCAGCACTTTCTAATAACCTCCTGATCTTTCTCTTTCATGGGATGCTGCAGGCCCATGGCTCGTCTCCATCAGTCATTGGTCTCTAGCTAGACTTTAAGATTGTTTTTTAATCTGCATTTTATTTATTTCTGTCACTACGGGGTAGTGACATCAGTTTTCCATTTTCGTTAATGATACAGAGTTCTCTTTAAAAGATAAGTGGATTTTCAGTTTATTTATCTATTTTTAAAGATTTTGTTTATTTAATTGAGACAGAGAGAGAGAGAGAGAGAGAGGGAGCACAAGGAAGGGCTGAGGGAGAAGCAGACTCTCCACTGAGCAGGGAGCCCGGCGTGGGGCTCGATCCCAGGACCCTGAGATCATGACCTGAGCTGAGGGCAGACGCTGAACAGACTGAGCCAGCCAGGCGCCCCTCAGGGGCGCTTTCAACACCCCGTTTGCACACTACTCTAGACCCACACGAGCGTGCCTTATGTTCACAGAGTGTGGGTGTTTTATTTTTTTTAGCATCTCGCAACTTGGAGCTCGCTTCAAGGCATGCTCCCGTTCATCAGTGTATCCGTCATCTGCTTCTCCCCGACAGCACAGCAGCTCCCTGAGGGCTGTGTCCGTGGTCAAGCCATGCACCGAGGTCAGCGCCTGCACCTCACAGGTCCTTCCTTAGTCTGCGCCGGCTGATTGCCGGGGTGAGCCAGCAATTTGACTCTGAAAGATTCCATCAGCAGGAGGACCCCAATCTTCTAACCCGACCCCTCGTTGTGCAGATGCCGGCAGACCACTCAGAGGGGAAGCCTGACTCCCTGAGAGACTCCTTTGCCCCCATGGTCCCGTGGCCCCATGCATGGCCTGCTGCTTCTAGGACACCTGGGATTGGCTGGGCTTGGTTTTAAGTACCCAAGGCTGTGCATTGCAGCATTGTTAATGGCAGCAAAAAGCTGGAAACGAAAGGAACAGTTACCGGTCATGCACACCACGGGATATTAGACAGACATCACACTAAATGAAATAAAACCACATGAATCATGTTGTTGGAGGAATTTCCATTGTGTTGCTGAGCAGCAAGAGTGAAATGCACAAGAGTATGAAGTAATACCCCGTTCTGGTAGAACAAACTGTGATAAACTGTCCTTGCTCAGGATGACTTGGGCCTCCTTATTTCTTACTGTGTGCCCTTCTCAGGCTAGCCTCTGTCCTCCCCCATGGCCAGAAGGCTGGGGTCTCTCCTGCTGGCCCCGGAGGATGCTTGGATTCTCGCCCTCCACTCGGCCCAGCTCTGCCCTCCAGAGAAGGCGCTGGGCATTGACCTTCCTGTGATGCCCAAAGGGCCAGCCTCCCCAACCTTCTGATCCCTGGCCCAGATCAGGGCGGGGAGGGAAGGTGTCATTCGGTCCCCTGGAGTTATGACCGCTGTCACTGGGGTCACCTGGCAGGTACTTGGTGACCACTCTCATCAGAACCTGGACCCCAGACCAGGAACCTCAGCCTCCACGGACCTTCCCTTCTCCCACTTGTGGACGCCTGGGCTTGTCCCATCTTCATCTTCCTGCATGCCTTTACAGCATGTGGGGAAGGAGTCCCGGTGAGTGGGTGCCCCCCAGCCCCCAGGTTGTGTTTCCTGACCTAGTTGGGCACACGCTCTTCCTCTTGGACCTCTGAGACTTCCCTCTTATTTTTTAGCATATACAACTTAAAAAAAAAAGGCCAAACAAAAAGCAGCATACATGAAAACTCATTTTTGTGGTGGAAAAATTGAATGTTCAGATGAGCAAGAAGAAAACAGTAAAATGTCCCTCAATTCCAATATCAAGCAAGACTGCCTTTTATTTATTTATTTATTTTTTCCAGTGCGTATTTCTTTTCTTACCCTGAATTGGGTCACTTGGGACCCACGCTCTCCTGGAACCTCCTTTTTCCACCTGCGAATACACCCACATATGTCACCAGTGTTTGCCATAGTTCCATTGTATGGACATGGCAACTTTTATTTAAGAATTTCTGGGCATGAAGAGTGTGCCTTGCTCTCCTTATCTCGGTCAGACAGGACTTTGTGGGGGCTGAGGGTGGGAGAAGGGCAGCTCTTCGGGCTTCCTGAGGTGGGGATGCTCCTTCTTCCAGGGCTGCCCAAGTCAGCTGACCCAGTATCCTATGCCATTTTTCCTGTGGAGAAACTGAGGCATTCTCCACTCCTGCCCCTTCAGGCTCCTTACTAGGTCACCTCCCCAATCCCTATTTATGGAAGCCCACTCTGCCTGCCCCCTCCATCCTCTCAGTCTGTAAACATGCTTATGACCTCCTTTATTCTGGAAAAATCTGGTGTGTGTGTGCACATGTGTATGTGTGTGTGCATGTTTTGAACACCCCAGCACGCTCCCTGTTCTCTTCCCTCAGCCCCTTGGGTTGACAACGAACCCAGATACAGTTGCTACTTCCCGAGGGCACCAAGTCCTATCTCAGTCATGCACATTCTCTCTTGGCTTCCAGTACAGCTGCCCCTGCTTGCCCAACTATCTCCAATGCCAGCCCAGACGTGCACATCCTGTCCTACCTGGACATCCCCTCTGAGTGTTCTACAGGAGGCTCATACCCACCATGGCCTAAACCTGGGTGTCTTTCCCCCAAAAGCCAGCCCCCCTCAGTGTTTTCCACCTTAGAGAGGGCCACCTGCAACCACCCAGTCACCCAGCCGGAAACCTGGGGCACCATTAGGGATGTCCTCCCTCCCCCCACTGCCAAATCCCATGAACCGCCAAGTTGGCCAACTGTCTTCTGCATATCTGTGGACTTTGTCCCCTTCGGGGTGGTTCTCTACTCACTCCATGTCCCCTTCTCTGGCCTGTCTTCCACTTCTCTCAAGTAACCCTCACCCCCTCACTCCTCCTCTGACATCTTCCTCCATTTCTAGAATGGGAACCCAGCTCTCCCCCAGGACCCTGTCCTCTTGCCTCTTCTTGCTGTTTCCTGGGATTTCTCTTCCTCACTCAAACCCCAGCTCTTTTGATATGCATGTTGTCTGCTTGGCCACCTGCTCCTGCCTGCTGCTCCCCATCCTGGTTACTCCTCTTCTAGGTGACCCTCACTTTGGGCACAGGGCTTTCTGTCCACCATGAACATTGTCTCCCTCTCTGTAATTCCAGCATTCATGCAGATGACTCTTAGTCACCTTGGCCTCATAGTCTGTTGACCTCTCCCGGAGCTGTGCTCCTGTCCTCAGGTCTACCACAGCCACTCACCCTCACGGTCCTACCCCAGACTGGTCATCATCAGCAACTGCTCCTCCTCGAAGTCTTGATACAAGTGCCCCACCTCTGGACTACACCTCCCCATTCCAGCACAAGTCCTTGAGCCTACCCACTCTGGTCCTTCTCCAGCCCCATTGAGGCCTCCCGGCTGGTGGCCTTATCACAGTACTTTTATACTTTCAACGGCATGGCCTCACAAGCTGACCCAGGGATGACCACTGTCCTTCAGTGTCCACTCTTCCCTTCTTTCACGCAAATAGAATTTTAGCTGAACATGTGGCCTTTAAGCTAAAGACTACATTTCCCAGCCTCCTTTGCCTTCAGATGTAGTCATGTGACCAAGTGTGGGCCAATAGGAAAAGAGGAAGAAGTGATGGTTCTGCTTCCCCCGGCGGAGGTGGGGGCTGGTAAAGCCATCTTGGTTCTTGGGGCGTAGCCCTGAATTTTGGATGGCAGAGCAAAAAGATAGAAGGAGCCTGGGTCCTTAATGATTCTGGAACTGCCATCCAGCTCACGCATGCCTACTTGGGACTTTTCCAGGGAGAGAGAGAGAAAATTTTATCTCGGTGAAGCCTGTCTTCAGGTTTCTGTTACTGTCCCCCATCTTCCTCTGAGGGCAAACCTGCCAGTCGGCCTGCAGTGGAGGCATGTCCTCACACATTCTGCCTTCCCGCCTGCTACCGCACCAAAACGACCCGCTGCAATGAGACAGGCCTTAGGAATGTCCCCTCAAGATCCTTCACGCTAGTCCTCAGAACTGGTGAATCCGAAGAAACAACCCTGCTGTGGCTGTGCTGTGTTCTGCGGCTCAGCTGACCTTTAAAAAGGGCGGTTTTCCAGCAGGACCTGATCTAGACGTGTGAGCCCTTAAGTGCAGAGAACTCTCTGCGACCGCCGGCAGAAGAGGAAGTGAGAGAGACGCCGCAGAAAGGGAAGTCGGAGAGGTCTGGACCGTGAGAATGGGCCCTCCGCACACACGGGAAGGCGGGTGGAAATGAAGACTGGCACGCTAATGCTGCAGGGAACTCGACTTCAACGGAACAAGGGTTTCTCTTCCGCATTCTTGCCCGCCCCCTCCTCACTTGTGTTTCTGGAGGATCCTTTCGTTCAGTATGGCCACTTCGTAACGAGACTCGCGCGGCCTGTGCCAGCGCCAAGTGTCAGACCGCGTGGGAGACATGACAAGCGTGGCGGGCAAACGCACCGGACTTCTAGCAAAACCTCCCATATCGTGGACTTTCCGATTAAACCCCTCTCAGCCTTTTACCCCTAGCGGGTCTGCGGTTTTAGCCGGCTGAAGCCTCCTTCACCTGGCAAAGTAAAATAAAACCATCATTCCTCTTTATTCCCAAACTCCGTCTTCGTGTCCTACTTCGGCTCCCGACCATAGAGGTCGGTTTTCGACAACAGGAAGGACTGGATGCGTGATTGCTGCTTGGAAGCTTCTAGAAAGCAGGAGCTGGATGGTGCCGACAGCTGCAATAAGCCAGCGAGTGGATTCTGCTCCGGAGCCTCTGGGAAGGAGGATGGCCCGGCTGGCGCACCATCATTTCAGCCTGGCGAGACCTCAGGCAGAGAACCCACCTCCACTTTGTGCCCACTTATGCCCCTTGAAAACTGTGAGATAAGGAATGAGTGTTGCTGTAAGCCTCTAAGTGTGCGGTGATTTCTTACAGCAGCAAGAGAAAACCAGTATGAAGGACAAACGGCTCTGGGGCTCAGCCTTCTGTCCCCTTTGTGAAAACGAACGAAAGGAAGTCTAGTGTAGAACGGAGTGGGGAGGCTGGCAGGGAGAGTGCTCGTGCCCTACCTCTCTGGTCACCTACCTCTCTGGTCAATGGTAGACCGGATAGGAAGAGAGGGACCTTGCACTTGGATGCTACTTTACTGTCCCAGCAGGTGGAAGGAAGGTTTCTTCCCCCGCCTCTCCTCCCACCCTGCAATAGCCCAGCCAATGGGAGACCATCACAACTCAGCCAATGAAAAGCCACTACACTTTGAGCTCCCAGTTTACTCCAATGGACTTTTTGTTTCTAACAGCCCCTCCCAGCTCCCCGCCCCGCCCCCCACCGCTTTCTCTATAAAGGAGCCTTCCTCTCCTCTATTATATGGACTTGTTAAGGTTTTGTAGTACTTTGGTTGTGTGGCTTGCAGTTCTGTGCTATTCCCGAATCAACCCGTTTTTTGCTGGCAAGGAAACCGGTGGTTTTATTTTTAAGGTTAGCCTCTTTCACTTTCTCAAGGACGTTGCTCCCACAGCTACCCACTCTCCTGCATCATGGAATTTATCCTTTACTGGATCATTCCCATTAGGTTAAAAATGGCCTATAGTATTGTCCTTTTAAAAAAACCCTTCTTAGTTCTGCATTTTCCTCCAGTTACCACTACTTTTCCTGCCTCTCTCCACCACAAAACTCCTCCAAAGATTTGGCTCTACCTGCTACCCAACCCATCAGCAATTCCTGTTGTCTCAGCCCCCCAAATATATTCAGAACTAACCCCCTGTTCTGCCACCGCCCTAGTCTTCTCTTAGCTGCCTTGGCTTCCCATTGCAACCACAATGAACTCTACCTCCTCCATGTTTCATGAGGCCCTTTATGCCTTGACCCCCACCACTAGGTGGGGGTCAAGGCATAAAGGGACCTTGTAATGCAGCAAGAGAAACTGCATACAAGTGACCTTGTAATGCACTCTCCTCTTTGCTTGCTAATCTACAGCCACACGGACCTTCTTTCTGTCCCTCAATCACTCCAGTATCTTCCTGCCTCAGGGTCTTTGCACTTGCTGGTCCCTCTGCCCGTGGCACCCTTCCCCCAAACTCCACCATGGCTTCCTCCTGATCATCATTCATGTCTCAGGTCAAGTGACCTCCTTCTCAAAGTGCCCCCCCCAGCTGAGGAAATTCTCCATTATTCACCATAGTATTCCATTTAATTCTTCCCAGCACTTAACATGACCTAGGATTATCTTGTTTTTAAATTTTTATGCATTTAAAACATGATTTTTAAAAGGTTTTTATTTAAGTAATCTCTATACCTAACGTGGGGCTCAAAGTCACAATCTTGATACCCCAAGATCAAGAGTCACACGCTCCCCTGACTGAGCCAGCCAGGTGCCCCTAAATTTCTATGCATTTCTTAAATGTTTGTGTTCAGTGAAAGTGAACTTCAAGAGGACAGTGTCTATGTTCCGTTAACCGCTGTTCGTAACCACACCTATGCCTAGCACATAGTCCGGGCATAATACACATTTGTCAGTTTTGCTGACCATCTCTCCTCTGGTTCCAGCCAGACCATATCTTTCCAGGACTTTTATCTCCTGGATAAAAGCTTTGACTTTGACACTTGCCTGCTCAACATCTTTTCATGGCTCCTCAGTGTCTTTGGGATGAAATCCAATTCCTCTGCAGAGTTCTTCTTGGCCATTCACTCCAGGCTCCCCTGTTACTCTTCCTGACCTGAAGCTTCATGGTAGGTCATCTTTGTCGCTACTCACCACCCACATGCTGGTTTCCTTCTCTGTACTTTTCTCTTTTGGGAGTCCCTCCACTCCTCCGCCCCCCCACCCCCACCCCCACAGTTTTGCCTGTCACTCTCTCTTTTAAGATTCACCTAGGGCATGACCTCTTCCCGGAAGCCCTCCCTGACCTGCTCCCCCAGCTGAGTTAGTGGCCCTGCTGTTTGCTTGTCTGCCCACCAGTCCAGCTGCTCCTCAGGGATCCCAGTCATTGTGGCGTAACTCACGAGGTTCACAGAGTGTGGAGTGACCGAAGGTCAGTTGAGTCTCTTAAGGGATTTCGGGTGGTACACATGCGTCGGACATACATACTGAGACACACGAGGGACAGAGCCACTCCTTTCCCATTCCATGACCCAAAGGAGGGGGCCTTGGTCTGGTCATTGTATTACAAAGGAATCTGCTCAGAAACCTTCACGTGGGGTGAGGGGAGGATCCTTCATTATCCCCTGAAACATTTTTTTTTCTTCTGATGAGAAGCAGAGGAGAGTAAGAAGTGGAAACTATTACCTAGCATTTTTAGCCTGTGTACGACCAGGGGTCAGTGGGTCCCTCCTGCCCCAGCTGCTGGGGCCCCTTGGACCAGAAACTCTGCTGGCTGGTTCTATGTGGATACACATGTCTGTCCAGAAAGCTGTTAGGGGCCAGGCTGTGGAGTAGCACGACTGGCTTACTAACTCCGTGATCTTGGGAAATAGTCTCTGCCTTCTCTCTGCCTCAGTTTCCTTGTCTGTAAAATGGAGGCATAAAAGAACCTGCCTCCCTGGGAAGCCATGAAGGCTAAGTGAGTATGAGGCCCTTGAGGCCTGTTGCTTGGAGCCTGGCACGGTCTGTGCTGGGTCAGCTAGTTGTCGGCGAGGGTCTGCCTGGATGCCGCCAGGGCATGAAACGTGGGCCTGACGCCCTTGGATCTGTCTGTGGTGTCAGAGGGTTCGGTTGAATGGGTCGAACAGTCCAGTTTGGCACCCCTGACCACTGAGATGTTGACCCTTGCTTGTCCCTTCAGGCTCAGCAAATGCGTCTGGTTGGAAGTCAACAGGTCATTGTATTTTCTGTGAACTGACTGCAGTGTTACCTTCTCTGTATGGCAGGTGGCATGGCTTTCTCAATTAAATGAGAGCATGTCGACTTTCCTTCCTAAAATCATTTCCATAAATTTAAAAAGTGGACTGAGTCTAAAAAAAATATCGAGGCGGCAATAGCACACTTGGTGCAAAGATATAGCGAATATCTCAGGGAGGGGTGTTCAAATGAGTTCAATCCCGGACTTACAAGACCTGGCGCTAGGGGTGATTTTGAAGCCTGTTTATTCCTCTATTCAATGAGTGCGCTCGCCACCTAGTGGCAAGAATATGGAATTACAGGATAGTTGGACCAGCGGGGGCAATTTCAGGTCAACAGAAAAATTTTGTTGCCAGAAGGTTGAGAGAGGGTGTTAAATTCCTACAAAAACATTTTTCCCCCAGAAAAGCAACCTTAACGAATTGCAGACCATTTGAACAATCCCAAAGAAGTCTTTCTAGAAGGCTTGCTACTCCTTGCTTCTCCGCTTACCTGGCGCCAGCTTCAGGGCACACAACCAGTGACCAGTGTAGCTGAACACTGAAAGGCCCTGCGATTGGGGTGTAATGCTCTGTGGCTGCTGCCTTGAAATTCATAATTGTCTTAACTTTGAATTTGTTCCATGGAGCATGCCCTGGGGCCTTGGAGCCTGCCTGACGCATGCTACACTCCCTGTCACCCTCCTGACTTTTGGTTGCCTACTCCCCTGCCCCACTGGTCCCCCAGACCCTCTCCTGCTGCCCCTCGGGGCCAGCGTGCATTTTGATGTTGGGTTAGCTAGGTCTGGGCCTGGGGACCCCTTGTCCTCTTTGCAACCTGCTAGTGATTATTGTCAGGCCTCTGATGACAGTGATGACTAATAGAGCCAAACACCCGGATTATCCTGTGTTCTGATAAAGCCTTTTTTTTTTTTTAAATTAGGTAATCTATCTTATTTCCTGCTCTGTAACAAATCATCGACCCAACGGGCAGCTTGCAGCAAAAACACATATTTATCTATTATCCCGTAGTTTTTGTGGGGCGAGAATGTGAGAGTGTCTTCAACAGGCGCTGAGAGGCAAATCAGCAAAGGTGAGGGGCCAGGAGGCCCCTGACACCAGGGCTAAGTGCAAACACAGCTGAGAGACCTTTTGTGCCCATTCTCCTTTTTTTTTTTTTTCCAATGGAGTTAATTTTTTAACAGCAAAATTGAGCAGAAAGTGTAGAGTTCCCCTATATTCCCTGTCCCTGCTTGTAAGCATATACCCACTATCACCAGCCCAAACCTGGGTGGTCCATTTATGACAACTAATAAACCTACATGGACACACCATCATCTTCCAAAGTCCACAGTTTACAATAAGGTCCACTGTCGGGGTGTATGTTCTATGGGTTTTGACAAATATACCTATTGGGGTCTCATACAAAATAGTTTCTCTTCCCTAGATTCCTCTGTGCTCCACCCTGTCATCCCTCCCCTGCCAACCCACCTCTGGCAACCTCAGATATTTTTACTCCATAATTTTGCGTTTTCCAGAACGTGATCTAGCTGGACTCGTACAGCATATAGTCTTTTCAGACTGGTTTCTTTCACTTAGTAATACACATTTGACATTTCCCTCATGTTTGTTGGGGGCTTAATAGCTCATTTCTTTTTATTTTATTTTATTTTTTAAAATATTTTATTTATTTATTTGACAGAGATCACAAGCAGGCAGAGAGGCAGGCAGAGAGAGAGAGAGAGGAGGAAGCAGGCTCCCTGCTGAGCAGAGAGCCCGACACGGGGCCCGATCCCAGGACCCTAGGATCATGACTTGAGCCGAAAGCAGAGGCTTTAACCCACTGAGCCACCCAGGCGCCCCTAGCTCATTTCTTTTTAGTGCTGACTAGTATTCCCTTGTCTGGACCTGCCCCAGTTTCTGTATCCATTTCCCCCACTGAAGGACATTGTGACTGCTTCCAAGTTTTGGCAACTGTGAATAAAGCCGCTCTTACACATCCACATGCAAGCTTTTGTATGAATGTACATTTCAACTTCTTTGGCGTAAAAACCAAGGAGCATGACTGCTGGATCATGTGGTGAGAGCATGTTTAGTTTTTAAGAAGATGCCACACTGTCTTCCCAAGTGGCCGTACCCCGTGTGGAATTCTTGTCAGCAAAGAACAAGAGTTCCTGTTGCTCCACATCCTCACCAGCATTTGATGCTGTCTGCCTTTCTGAGCTGGGCCATTCTGCGAGGTGTGGAGCAGCATCGCCTTGTGTTAATCTGTGATTCCTCAGTGACTTCTGTCGGGGAACGTCTTTTCACTCATGTAGTTGCCATCTCTGTATCTTTGGTGACTTGTCTGTTCAGGGCCTTTGCCCAGTGGAAAAAGAAATCAGGTTGTTAACTCTCTTATTATCGAGTTCTATGAGCTCTTTGTCTCTTCTGGATAACAGTCCTTTATCGGATGTGCCTTTGCAAATATTTTCCCCCAGTCTGTGGCTTCTCTTCTCACTCCCTTGACATCATCTTTCTCAGAGCAGGACATTTTAATTTTAACAAATTCCAGGGTATCAGTTAATTCTTGGAGGGATTATGCCTTTGGTGTATTTTAAAAGGCCGTAAAATCCTCAAGTTTTCTCCTGTGTTATATTTTGGGAGTTTTTAGGTTTGTGTTTTGTATTTAGGTTTGTAACTCACTTTAATTTTTGTGAAGGGTTAATTTTAGAGAAGGGTGTAAGGTCTGTGTCTAATTTTTTTTTTTTTTTGCGTGTGGATGTCCATTTGTCACAGCACCATTTATTGAAAAGTCTATTTTTGTCTTGTGTTGCTTCTGTGCCTTTGTCAGAGATCAGTTGACTGTATCTGTGTGGGTCTCTTTCTGGCCTCTCTATTCTGTTTCACTGATGTATTTGCCAGCAACGCATGTCTTTTTTTTTTTTTTTTAGATTGATTGATTGACTGATGTGTCAGAGAGAGAAAGTGAGTGTACGTGAACAGGCTCTCCGCTGATCAAGGAGCTGGATGTGGGACTCAGTCCCAGCACCCTGGAATCATAACCTGAGCCAAAGGCAGACATTTAATCGACTGAGCCGCCCAGGAATCCCAGCACCACACATCTTGATTACTGTGGCTTTATGACAAATCTTGAATTCAGGTAGTGTCAGTCCGCCAGCTTTGTTGTTCTCTTTAATATAATGTTGGCTATTATGGGTCTTTTGCCTCCCCATAGAAACTTTAGAATTGGTTTGTCAATACCTGCAGAATAACTTGCTGGGACTTGGGTTGGGGCTGCACAGAGTGGAGATCAGTCGGAAGAACTGATATCTTTTTTTTTTAATTTTATTTATTTATTTGTCAGAGAGAGAGAGACAGAGAGCCCAAGCAGGCAGAGTGGCAGGCAGAGGCAGAGAGAAAAGCAGGCTCCCCACTGAGCAAGGAGCCCAATGCAGGACTCGATCCCAGGACGCTGGGATCGTGACCTGAGCCGAAGGCAGTGGCTTAACCGACTGAGCCACCCAGGTGTCCCAAGAACTGATATCTTGATAATGCTGAGTCTTCCTGTCCGAGGACATGAACTATGCCTCCATTTATTTAGTTCTTTGATTTCTTTTATCAGAGTTTTATAATTTTCTTCATATAGATTTTGCACATATTTTGTTAGATTCATATCTAAATATTTCATTTTGGGGAGTGCTAATGTAAATGGTGTGGAGTATTTTTTTAAGATTTTATTTATTTTTTTGACAGAGATCACAAGTAGGAAAAGAGGCAGGCAGAGAGTGAGGCATGGGGGAGCAGGCCCCCTGCTGAGCAGAGAGCCCAATGCAGGGCTCGATCCCTGGACCCTGAGATCATGACCTGAGCTGAAGCAGAGACTTTAACCCACTGAGCCACCCAGGCTTGGTTATTGCTTGTGTATAGGAAAGGAGTTGACTGTTGTATAGTAACCTTATATTTGAAATTATGCTATAATTGCTTATTCCAGGATTTTTGTTGTTGTTGTTGTTGTTCCAAAAGAAATCTTTTGGATTTCTATTTAGATGATCATGTCATCCGTGCACAGACTGTTGTATTTCTTCCTTCCCATTCTGTGTACCTTTTGACTTAGTCAGGGCTGTTGCAACAAAACACCATGGACTGGGAGGCTTAAGCAACACACATTTATTTCTCACAGTTCTGGAGGCTGGATCAGTGTGCCAGGGTGTTTGGGTTCTTGGTGGGGGCCCTCTTCCTTGTTTACAGATGACCACTGTCTTGTATCCTCTGCTGGCAGAGACCGAGAGAGGGGGAAGCAAGCAGTCTCATGTAGAAGGGCACTAATGATCATGAGAGCTCCACCCTCCTGACCCAATCCCCCTCTTCCTGCCCCCCACCCAGAGGCCTCAGCTCCAGCTACTATCCCATTGGGGATTAGGGTTTCAACATATGAACTTTGAAGGGATACAAATGTTCAGTCCAAAGCACCTTGTAGTTCCTTTCCTTGTCTCTTGTCTTGGCTAGGACTTCCAACAAGATGCTGAAAACGAGTGGGGAGAGGGGACATCCTTGCCCTGTTCCTGATCTTAGTGGGAAAGTACCTAGTTTCTCTCCACGTAAGTGTGATGTTGGCTCTAGGTTTTTTTTTTTTTTAAGATTTTATTTATTTATTTGAGAGAGAGACAGTGAGAGAGAGCATGAGCGAGAAGGTCAGAGGGAGAAGCAGACTCCCCATGGAGCTGGGAGCCCAATGCAGGACTCGATCCCGGGACTCCAGGATCATGACCTGAGCCGAAGGCAGTCGTCCAACCAACTGAGCCACCCAGGCATCCCAAGGCTCTAGGTTTTTCGAGTTAGGAGGTTCCCTATGCCTAGTTTGTTGACGGTTATTATTATTGTTTTATCAAGGATAGGTGTTAGATTTTGTCCAATGTTTTTTCTGCATTTATTGATATAAACACATGATTTTTCTTCTTTAGCCTGTGGATGTGATAGAGTACAGTTAATTTTTGAATGTTGAGCTTGCCTTGCGTACCTGGGATGAATCCCACTTGGTTATGGTGTATAATTCTTTTTATATATTGTTGGATTCAAATTGTTAATTTTCTTATGACTTTTGTATCTGTGTTCATGATAGAGATAGCTCCGTAGTTCTCTTTGCTTATAATATCTTTGTCTAGTTTTGATTAGGGTAATGCCAGCTTCAGAATGAGTTAGGGAGTATTGCCTCTGCTTCTATCTTCTGGAAGATACTGCAGAAAATTGGAAGAATTTCTTCCTTAAATGTTTGGTAGAATTAACCAGTGAACCCATCTAGGCCTGGTGCTTTCTCTTCGGGAAGGTTATTACTTATTGATTCAGTTTCTTTAATAGATAGAGGCCTATTCATATCTCTTCTTGTGTGGGTTTTGGCTGATTGTGTCCTTCAAGGAACTGATCCATTTCATCTAGGTTATCTGATTTGAGGGCTTAGAATTATTTGTAATTTTACTTTATTATCCATATAATATTCAACTATAGTGCTATCTCCTCATTCATTTCTGATGTTAGCAGTGTGTGTCTTCTCCCTCTTTTTCTCAATTAACCTGGCAAGAGGCCTATTGAGTCTGTTGACCTTTTCAAAGAACTAGCTTTTGTTTCATTGTTTTTCTGTTTTCCTATTTCCAATTTCATTGATTTCTGCTCTAATTAAAAAAAAAATACTTCTTTTCTTCTGCTTACTTTGGATTTAATTTGCTCTTCTTTTTCTAGGTGGAAACTTAGATTTTTTTTAGATCTTCTGCTTTTCCAATATGCATCTGATGCTGTATCCCGCAAATTTTGGTAGACTGTATTTCATTTTCATTTAGTTCCAAGTATTGTTAAGTCCCCCTTGAGATTTGTTCTTTCACCTATGTGTTATTTACGAGTGTGTTGTTTAATTTCCACATATTCTGGGATTTTCTACCTATTTCTATTGATTGACTTCTAGTTTAATTCTAGTATGGTCTGAGAGCATACAGAATATGTTGAAATTTGTGAGGTGTGTTTTGTGACCTGGAATGTGGTGTATCCTAGAATAGTCCGTGTGAGCTTGAGAAAAACGTGCACTGTGCAATTGCTGGATGAAGTCGTCTATTGATGTCAATTAAATCCCGTTGGTTGATGGCACTGCTGAGTTCAACTCTGTCTTTACCAATTTTCTGCCTGCTGGATCTGTCCATTTCTGTTAGAGAGGAGTTGAAGTCTCCAGATACAATAGTGGATTCATCTATTTCAACTCACAGTTCTACTCGTGTTTGCCCAGTCCTGCCCACTGGCCCATGAGGAGTCCTGAGGACTTTCTCAAAAAAGCCTGGCCCACCCTACAGGACCAAGGGTAGGGTGGCCCCTCAGGAGTGGCCACTGGCCTTGGCCTCTTTCATTCCATTCCCAGAGGATCCATAGGGAAACTGGGTAGGGACTCCCAGGAGGGGCTCCCTGATGCCTCCTGGCCCCATCCAAGCTGCTGAGTGTCTGAGACCAGACAGGTCAGGAATGCCAGTCAGGCATTGTTTGTCTCCAATCCCTGCTACCCTGCTCTGGAGTGCCTGCTGCTCCCAGACTCCCCACTGGGTACCCCTTGATCCTCCTTCTCCCACGATCCCCTCCTGTGTCCCATAGCTCTGGCTCCAGGCTCCTAGTGCCGCCTTCCTCCTGTAGTCCTGCAGTTGCCTCTTCTTCAGTCCCCTCCACCTACCCTCTGTGAGGCAGCTCAGAATCCTCCAATGGCTCCCGATTGCCTGTGGGAGCAAGTCCCAGTCTGTCATCTGCCATCAAGTCCCCCTATGACCTGCTACTGTCCTTCCGGGCACCTGCCCTCACCCCTACGGTTCCACTCTGTAGTACATCAGTCCTCTTTGGCTCAGATGACCCCCTCTTGGTTGAACTCTTGCAAATATTTTACCTTGATCTGGCTCTGATTTCACCCATGTCACACTATTTGCCAATGTATCTTTCTCTCCTACGAGACGTTAAGGTAGGTGAGACCAGACAGCTTGTCTTACTCCTTCGCATGACTCCGTGAAATCCAGTGCCCGCTATCTGCCTGGGAAAGAGGCATCCCAGGTCCTGTAATCCTTTCTCTGTCCATCTAAATACCACCTCTCTTCTACAGCTAGTTCAAGGGCAGCCTCCGTCCAGAAACTTGCAGTAATCATCCCCACCTTGTGTTTCCCCCAGCCCTACCTGGTCTTCAGCACTTCTGGGGGTGTGGGGATTCCCCAGTGGGCCAGGTGTGGCCTGGAGGTTGGGCGCAGCAGTGAGAGGAAGGGGACAGTGCTGGGAGGGGGAAAGACCCCAGGAGACCAGGGAAGGGATCCTGGGCTGGGCTGTGTGAGAAAGTGGGCAGGGGAGGCAACAGCAGGTATGGGCTGATCCAGCAGCCCCAGGACTTGAATGTGAACTGTGGCACCAGGAATGCAGGGGCTGTGAGGGAACCTGGGAGGAACTCAAGGAGATGATGTCTGCCAGGCTCTATTGTGGGAGGCTTTGGGGTTGAGCCCAGTCTCAGGAGTCAGGGTCTCTAGGGTTCTGAGGATGTGATGGTGGTTGGGGTAGCCGTGGAAGCTCATCCGATGGTGGTCAGGCTGGTCAAGGAAACTGGTCTGGTCACAGTCAGGTTGATCTGGAGGCTGGTCTGATGGAGGTCAGGCTGACCGAGGTGCCCTTAGGCTGGGCCAGTGACCTCAGCAGGAGATGAGGAGGGGGTTGGCTAGTGCAGGAGTTGTGGAGGCTGGTGCCGAGAGCTCTCTCTGCAGGAGCTCACAGCCAGCCAAAGCTTGGCGCAGGGCATCCAGGATGGCCACGGGTCCACATCGCCCCTCTGGAAGGAAAGAGTGGACAGGGAAGGTAGTTCAGTTTGCTCACTGTGGCCTATATAGCCACTCTTCCTCCTTTCTGGGGCCCTCCCCAGTCCTGCCTAGCCACCTCCCCCTCTTGTTTCTCTCCCACTGAGGGCCCCAGAGAAGGGGCCTTCTAGCACACAATTTCTAACCTCCCTCTCAATTCCAGGGACCATCCAGGGCACTGGACCTACCCGAGCCTTGCCCTGGAATGCCTTGTGAGGCCAGTGAGCAAAGGCTCATCACCAGTTGGTTGCCCCATTAGCATAGGAGGCCCTTTGAGGAGAGAGCTTGGCCTGACTCTTGATTTCACCAGCCGCAATCTGGTACTGATGAAATCCTACTGCCCTGAACTTTGTCTAAACAATGGGGGCCACTTAGCTTACTGCTTAAGGGAGAGACCCAAGGCTTTGGGTACAGCTGGCACTTGACCTTTCTCTGCTTTGGTCTCTCCATCTGTGAAATGGGTACAATAACAGCACCTTCTCCAGTAGGCTGTTGTCATGACTTGGGGGATTAAAACCACATGGGATGCCTCCACAGAGCCCACACTCAGCCCAGTGACTGAACTTGCCTAGCGCCCTTGGAGGTTTGACCATGCTGGCTTCTGCTTAGCTCTTCTCCCTGGGACACCCAATAGCATTTTCCAACTTTCTAAAGCTCGTTCCTCACTATGCACTATGCACATCACAGGCAGTCAGAGGAGTCATGACAGTGGCATTTTGTAGACAAGACACTCAGGGCAGAGAGTTCTGAGTCAGGCTGCTCTCCAGACACTGTCCAGGCTCTGAAAGATGGGGGAGTTCTCCTACCGGGTGGGGCGTCCTTGCAAGCATCCAGTGTGTTCAGCAAAATCTTCCCCAGGGCTCTTTTCGATATGTTCTTGAAAAGAAATGGAGACAGGGCTGGACTGCACTGTGGCTGCGGTGTCCTTGTCCAGCAGGCAGGACTTGATGGCCCCTACAGCTTCTGTAAGGCTCCCTGGGGGGCACATAGAGTCACTATCCCCCCCATCCCTACCTGGGTCCCTACCCTTAGCCTGGCCACACTGCTTGATGGGCTTCTCAAAGACTTTTGGTGGGTGGATAGTGTGGGCTGCAGCATCCATTCCCTCAAAGATCACATATTTATGGATTATCATTTCTGTGCCAAAGTAAAGTTGGCACTTAGGAAATAAACACAAATAAGCGCATTTTTACGCATTGGCTCATTTAATCTTTGCAACAAGTCCTATTATTAGGCTCATTTTAACCAGTGAAGAAAAGCAGTGCTGAGAAAAAATGAGAAATTTGCCTAAAGCCACCCAGCTAAGAGGAGGTGGGAGAACCAGCTTCTACCCCCAGGTTGTACGGCCTGGAGCTGTGGTGATAACCACCGCCTTCACTCTCTGCTGGTGTTGGCTGCCGCTCAGCCATTCTCTCAGGCTCTGCTGCCCTGGCTTTGGCCTTGGTCGTTCTGTCCTAGGCAATCTGGTGCATTGGCAAGAACCCACTTAAAACGCCGGCAACCTGGGTTTAAATCCTCCTTCCACCTTACAGTGGCTATAATCCCAGCTTAGTGGTTTCTCAAAGTTTTTTAATGATTTTCTGACGCTATTTAGGAACACAATTGATTTCTGTGTCCTGACATTTTAGTATTTACCTGGCCAAGAAATGACAATAATTTGCCTCTGGATTCTGTTGGGTATTCTGTATAGATGAGTATGATATATGATCACCGGTAGCTTTGTCTTCCTGTCTAATCCTTACAACTTTTCTTTCTTTTTCTTGTCTTACTGCATTGGCTAGACTCTCTAGTTGGCATACAAACAGTGATGACAGGCATCACTGTCTTGACTCTGACTTTAGAAGCATTCCTTCCAACATTTCACCAATAAGTGTGAAGCCTGTGAGAGATAGTTGGCTGAGACTCTGTATCTGGTAAAGGAAGTCCTTACTGTTCTTAATTCGCTGATAAAAGAAGACTGTTCTTGACTTTTCTACATCTATTGAGATGAGCATATCGTTTTTGTCCTTTAATCTACAATGTGTATATGTCGTTAATAGATTTGTTGATCTTAAATGATCTTTAAATCACTGATCTTTAAATCACTTTAAATTCAATGTGGTCATGTTGCATTTCTTTGAACACTGCTGGATTTTGGTTTGCGAATATCTTATTTAATATTTTGCATCCACATTTCCATGTTACATTAGCTTATAATTTTCCTTTCTTATATTTCTCCTTCTCTGGTTTTGAAATCAAAGTTGGATCAGCTTTAGAAAGTGAATAACACCACCTTGGGCGGGACAGACTGGCCTTCCCTTCTTTTTACTATAACATCCCTGGGCCTCCTTTTCTGCACCTGGAAAGTGAAATTGACAGCTGCCTAACGTGAGGAAACTCCGGGCCAAGTGCCTGGCAGAGGCTGGTGAGAGCTCCTCCCTTTGCCCTGGGTGTGCCAGCGCCCATGAGCCTACCAGGTCCCGGAGCCTTTGCAGGAGCTGCAGCACATCCATGAGCTTCTCCTCCAGCAGGGACAGCCGCACCCGCTCTGTCTCCACCATCTGTAGCTCCAGCCTCAGGTGCTCAATCTCTTCCACCTTCTGCTGCAGCTCTGCCTGTGGGGGCCAGCAGGGACTCAGCACTCACCCTGCTGCCCTCTGCCCAGCACTCACTGTTCCATCTCCAGGCAGGGCCCATGACTTGCCTTGACCTTTTCACGGAGGTCATCTCTTCCGATCTTCCCTCTCTCCCTGCACCTGCCAGGGGACTGAGCAGATAAAATCACCCATCTTCCCAGTGGGGGCACCAAGGCCCAGAGAGGATACATGTCTGGCCTAAGGTCACATAGTGAGTGGTGTTAATGTAAGAGTATGTATATTTCGTTTTCTAGATGAGGACTCCATTTTCCCTTCTTCTTCTATATTCATCTGCTTTCTTTTATTTTTAATACTTTTTTCCCTTCTTCTTCTTCTTCTTTTTTTTTTTTTTTTTGGTTGCAAGCAACAGAAAACTATCTGGCTAGAGAAACAGAAAGAGAATTCACTGGCAGGCTCTAGGTCATTCCCAGAACAGACCGGCAGCTGGAGAAGCTCAGGGATAGGGCCACAATGGGGGTTGAGATGGTAGGACAGCCTCAAGCCTCTTCTCCAGAGTTCAGAGCTGAGAAGGACACTCTCCAGCCACTCTTCCACTTCCCTCAAGAGAGAGAGCCCCAGGAAGGGCCTGGATTGGGCCAGCTTGAGCCCTGAGACCATGGGTCCTACCAGGATACTCACCAGGGGGCAGTCACAGAGCATCATGTGGCTATCTGCCTTTTAAAGCAGGGATGCCAGATGAGAGGCAGCCCCTATTCTTGGCACCAATGGAGGGAAAGAGAAGCAGCTGAAGGTGTGGCATCCTCAGACACTCTGGGTCCACTCTGGGCTTTGGGTAGGACAGAGAAGGCATGGTGCCGGTGCCCACCACAGATAGGACTGGAAGGTGGGCTTGGGGACACCACTCACATACCTCAGTAACTCTCCTAACCCCCACTTCCTTGGAATTTACTTAGAAAAGGGGTGGTGGCCATGCCTTTTGGAACCACATCAGACCACAACTATGTCACAAACAGTACGGATTTTGAATTTCAGATATATAAATATAAAACTTCCTTAGGTCAATACAACAGTTTGCAAAAGTGCAGTGGGCTAGGGCTTTGTGAAATGGTAACTCTCAATAACACTCTGTACTTGATTACTGGGGAATGGAGTAGAGAGATGGAAAAAAATGCAAAGTGTTCCTATTGGAACAGAGACACCCTGCTATTGGTGTTGCCTGCCAGCTCCCTCCCATAACCCTCAGTAACTTTCCTGGGGAGAAAAAAGTCCCTCCTCCCTGTCGTCTGACTTTGATGGAGCTGCTAATCCCTGAACATTGCCTGCCTACCACAGGGACTGGGCCAGGGATGGGCACATGACCAAGACTGGGTCAGCTGGAGTTCTTCCCTGAGATTTTATATATCAGGCTCTTAATTCCCCTGGGTGGGTCAATGGGAGCCTGGAGCTGTCTGTGGTCCTGCCTTTCCTTTGACCACCACATGGAGGAAGCCCTTCTGAAGTAGGGGGAAACGAGGCCAGGACCTGGGAAACACCGAGCAGACAAAGATAGATGGAGACAATCTCGTCTGAGTCACTGGATCCCACTGTTCCTGAATCTCATCTCCTCTGCTGTTTTTGCCAGCTCCATATTCTATTAAATACCAGTTTTGCACTGAAGCTAATCTGAGTTAATTCTGTTGACTTGCAACCAAAATATTCTTCATTAAATCTAAGTCAAAGCAAGTTGCATGTCCTCTCTGAGTCTTGGTCTGCTCATCTGTGAACAGGGCCCAGTACTTGGCTGACATCCCTTGGGGTTCTTCCAGCTATAAGAGATTCTAGCTTTGATCCAGACCTCGACCTCTGGGGCTTAGCTTACCTCCTCCCCAAGTGTCCCCAGGGCCTTGCCACGGCAGCTCTGGGTCCCCAGCTGCTCCACCAGCGTGGTGATGTGGGTCTCCAGCTGTCCCAGTGTGCAGGCATGGTCACCACTGCCAATGTGGCTGAAGTAAGTCGTGAGCTTCTTGGCTGTCTGGTCATCACACCTGCGGCAAAGGAGAGCACCAGCACTGTGGAGTGGCTCTGCAGAGTCTGGTCCAGCCTCAGAATGTGGGTGTTGCTGCCAAGCCTGTCTCTTGAAAACTAAGCCAGGCCATGGTACCCTCTGCCCAGTACCCTCCTGTGGCTCCCCTTTTTACTCCAAGGAAAAGCCAAAGCCCCCCCTCCAATCTGCCCCTGCAATCTCTCTGACCTCCATCCCATTCATCTTCACTCACCGTGCTCCAGCCTCAGTAGCCCCCTCATTGCCCCTAGAGCATGCCTCAGGGCCTTTGCACATGCTGTTCCCTCTTTATAGAATGCCCTTCCCTTGTGTCCTTCAGGTTTTTGCTCACATGGCACCTTCTTAGAGTGACCTTCCCAGCATCTTCCTGCACCACCCTCTGTCCCTCCCCCATGCTTCACCTTTTCTCCTCACACTTGTCACCACTCACTAGAATAGGGGCTCTGCTATCGGGATGGTGCTGTCTTGCTTATTGCTGTTCTCTCGGTGCCTCCAGATTTGCCCAGCACGTAGTAGGTGCTTCATAAAAGCTTGCTGTTGACTTAGGGGTCGGGGATAACAATCACCTGGAACACTGACAGCACTGTACAATATAATTAAAGCCTGCGCTGGCTCTTGGGGGTGAACCAATGGGGATCAGGCACCTTTTAGGCATTTTATAGCTGCGATAGCAAGTCCTCAAAAACCTCTGCCAGACAAGTGTTGCTGGCCCATCTTAGAGATGAGAAGGCTGAGGCTCAGAGAAGTCTGCGACTTGTCTGCCGTGCCCCAGGCATCTGGATCTTTCTTCCCTCCAGGGTGGGTGTGAGGATTCAATAAGCCAGGGGGTCAGCTGGAGGAGGCATTGTAAGCGCTGTTTCTCACAGGAGCAATGGGGAAGGAAGGATCTGATATGTCCTGGAGTAGCACTAGAACTTGGGGCCACGTCTTGGGATAGCGGCCAGGGGAGTGTGAGGGAACCAGTGGGAACGGCAGCTCCGTGCCTTTGTCAGTCACCTCATTTCATCCCTGCATATGCTGGGGGGCTCATCATCTCACTTTCCTCCTGTGGACCAGGGGCCAGAGTGTCTGGGGAACTGGAGATGATCCAGTCGGGACTTGAATCTGGTCCTCAAGGTCAAGCTCTGGGAAGGGGCTCTGGGCCTCCAGCGCGGATTGCCCTGCCCCAGCACACATACCCACTCCTGCAGCTGGAGAGGCACGCCAGCAGTGTCTTGATCTCTGCCAGTGAGCTCCGCTCTTCCTGCCACTTCTCCTCACCTTCCTCTTCTTCATCGGAGGCGGCCTGGCCTTCCACTGAGCGGAACAGCTGCCCGTCCACTGCCAGAGAAGCAGGGGCTCAGGCACCAGGAACAAAGGGAGGGAAACCGGGCAGCCCTCCCCAGGGGCAGGTGTGGGTGGGCTGCACAGAGGGGACAGGCTCTGGCACCATCCGCCCCTTTTCCAGAGAGCCGCACTCCCACCCTCTCCATGTCCCGACCAGTGAGGCCACCGAGGCTGATGGGGCCCATCCCCAGGGCGTGGCCCAGGCCCTGAGCTGGCCAGCTGGAGCCCCTCCCTGGGGTTTTATACAGGGTCCCGGGGAGCGAGAAGCCGTTTCTCTTCTCTGCTTTCTAAGATGACACAACCAGCCAGGGCCTGTCTGCGCTCTCAGAGGTGCATATTATTTCCATGTTAGGGTGTGACCGTCCCAGCCAGGGAGGCCAAGGGGCTGGGGTCAGGGTTCTGCACAGCACGGGCACCAGGGTGAGCCAATTTTCAGCTCTCAGGGAGCTGCGCACCTCTACCGTTTGGGGGATGTACAGGAAGGATTGTCATATGTGTGACCCTGTGTGACACACACCCTGTGTGTGGCTGGTTGGGGCCAACATTGACCACCCCCCGTGTCTAGTTGGGGTACCTCAGTTGGGTTGTGCCGCCCAGTATCAGGCTCTGTGTCTAGGGGAGGGTGAGGGGCAGCCCTCCCTTTGCTCCCCCTCCACCCTAGCCCAGGAGACACACGAGTTCAGCCTAGTGTGAACTATGACTAGTTCTGCCAAGGCAGGGGACCCAGCATGAGCTAAGGAGAGCCAGGCCAGAATCAGAGTCAAACCTCCAGGGAAGAGAAATGCCATCATTCTTCTGGCCCGGGAGGTGGAGGGTGTGGGTCTGGAGCTCGTGGGGGGCTGTCTGGTCAGTCTGAGTGGAGTTTCTTCTGCACAATGGGTACCCCAGGGAGAAAGCAGGCAAGGCAGCAAGAGGTGACATTCCGTGACATCCTGGCTGTGCCTGAAGCTGACTTGGACTTTTTAATTAATCTGAGCCAGTCTGACAGTGACAATAGCCTGATCCTTGTGGACAGATAGTGCCCTGAGCAGCAAAACTGTGTCTTCCTCCCCCTGCAGGGGGAGAGGAGAATCCTAAGCAGCAGAGCTGAGGTGGGCCTGGGCCTCCGTATTTTTAAGAGGCTTTAGGGTGATCCTGGCCACCTGGCAGGTCTGGGAACCATGGACTCAGGTCTCCTGACTTGGGACACCCATCTCTCCAGCCTGACAGCCCCGACTGGGTGGGCGCAGGGCCGTTCTGTTTTGTTTCAGTAGAAACTGTAACAGACCGAACAGAACCAGGGTTGAAGGGACTGGTCCCTGACTTTTTGGTTGTGTGAGCTGCATTCCCAATATTGGCAATTCATTTTCCATCCTGGCAATTTCCTGACACCATGTGTGTACCTGTGTTGTGTACGTGCACGTGTGTTTGTGTGTATGTGTGTGGCATCCTTGTTGTCACAGTCATTAACACCGTCCAGGTGGCCCAGGCAGGGGTAGGTGAGGGGATCTGAAGAGGAATGGGAAGGACACCGCCCAGTAGCACCTCCACAGCTGCCCATAACTGAGCCCGGAGTGTACCGGGCACGTTCTCAGCCAGCATGGTTCCTCTTTCCACATGAAGGTTCCACACCCACCAGGCCCAGGTTCTTAAGACAACAGGTTTCTTTGTTGTCTTCTTAAGGGGGGGAACCATCCAGCCCCCGCTTACACACCTCTGATGATGGGGTGCTCACTCCACCTCAGTTCCCTTGGCACCCAACCCATCCCTGCGTGGGACTAAAAGGAGACAGTTTTTTCGCACACTGAGTTGGAGCCTGTCCCTGGGAACCACGCTCTCCCACTGGATGTCTATGCTCTGCAGCCTGAGGAGGGAGCCCTTGTGGACTTGGGAAGCCCAGCCTCAGCACGCAGGGAGAGAAGGGTTCTGTCTGGAGGCCAGATGGCAGCCTCAGTGCCGACAGGGCCATGGGACTGGGACTGGGCACAGCCGACCAGTTGTGAGCCCGGCAGCAAGTCTGAGCGGGGCGGGGACAAACCTTCGTCCAGGGGTCTGCTCCCGGAACCGGAACCACTGTCTGACTGCCAGGCTCCCTCTGGAGGGCTGTCTGGGTTTCTGGTCCCATTGTCTGGAGGGTCACCACTCTTGGCTTCCGGCTCTGGGCTGGCTTGTGATGAGATGGGGAGTTGGGTGCCCTCTGACCTGTGGGCAGGGGAGAAGACACAGGTGTTGAGAGAGAGGAGGGGACTCGGCCGGCTTCCCGCAGGAGAGTGTGGGATGTGGACCCACTCTCTTCCACTGCTTAGACTGCATGGGTAAGCTGTGTATGATAGGCCTGAAGAAGACACTGGGTAGTCTCTGCGGTTGACCCTACTAGCTCCCTAACACATTAGGCCTGGCATGTTAGAGTCAGCCTTCCATGACACACACTCACTCTCTCAGCACCTTTTGCACTAAAGGCAAAGTCTGAGGAGCCTCTGGAATGGATCTGTGTCTCTTCTAATAAGAAGATCAGCAAACAAATCCCTTCCTTCCTGCCTTCGGACATTGTCACGTGGATATGATGTTTGAGGTTATGGCAGCCATCTTGAGACCATGAGGAAATGGCTGAGAGAATTATAGAGTACTTAAACAAGAGCCCTGTCATCTTTCAGCTGCTGAATTTACTAGTCCTGGAGTTACCTACCTCTGGACTTCTTATTATGGGTGAGATCTTTTAAAAAGTCTTAATTGTTTCAGTTACTTTTAACTGCATCAAAATTTAAAGTATCTCTCTTCTTTGGGCTTTGGAGAAACTGCTCATCAATCTGTTTTCTTGATAGTGTAAGGTCCTCACTTTTTGAATATTTACTTTCCATGTCACTGCAGTAACAAAGTCAAGGAAAAAATGAAAACGAATCTGTCATAACATGAAAATATTCACAATGAACTAGCTGCTTGTTAAACTAGTCCTTCCCTCCTCCCTCATTGTGCACCAACATCTCTCTCATCTCTTCAGAATCTCTCATTCCTTATTTCTCTCAGACTATCAGGTGTAACAACCCCAGTACAAAGGGTGTGTAAAATGAAACTGCACATCTTGGAAAAGTCAGGAAGAGGAAGCCACTGAGAACCGAATGTGGAGAGTGGGACAGATGAGGACATACTTTGGAGTGTTCCAAGAAATAAAGTGCGGCTGCAGGGAAACAGAGTTTCCCTAGGGAGACAAAGGGTGTGCTACACTTCTCTAGTAATTGGTATTTAACTGAGTCTGTCATTACCCTGCTGATTCAATCTGTAAGACCATGCCCATAATCACATAAATGTGCTGTAGTGTCTCTACTATAATACAAAAACCAAACCCCAACCAAACAAAATAACCCTCCCCACCATACGGCTTCCCCCAGCTACTACCCCTTTCTCTGTCTCCTACAGAGCAGAGCTTCTTGAAAGAGTTGCCTCTGCTACACATTGCTGTTCCAACCTCAGCTTGTCAAACCCATCCCTGCTGTGCTACTAGACCCAACGGTGGCTTCTCAGTGCTTCTCTCCTTTGGCTGGTGAAGTGAACACTACATTTCATGGTGTACATTTCACAGTGTACATTTCAGAGTGCACACATCATAGTGTACATTTCACAGGGCACACTTCTTAGAGCATATTTCATGACTACTACTACACAGAGAGCAGTGAGTTCTAAATGACTCTCTCACCTGGTCACTTTCTTCCCGTGGCTTCTAGGAGTGCCTCCCTCCCTGGCACTCCTCCTTGTCTACTTTGCTAGTTCCTCCTTTTCATCCCTATGCCTCTCTGCTGGCTGCTGTGCCCTCAGACTCCACCTGAGAACTTCTTTCTATCCATTCACTCTATAAGGGGTCTCAGCCAGTGCTGTGACCTTAAGCGCTGATGACTTCCAAAGGTACCTCCGGGCCTGGCTTCTGGGATCCAGTGTTCTGACAACCTCACCCAGCTTAACTGCTGCCTTGGGGTCTCCACCTGGATGTCCCACAGGCATTGCAGACGCCATGTCTTTGTCTGCTCCTTCTGCTTCCCCTTAGTGAAAAGCGCCACCACCCACCTGGCCACGCAAAGTGGAGGTCATACGTGAGAACGGACAGTCTGGACCATCACTCAGTGCCAGCCCAGGGGTGCTGCGGGGAGGCTGCTCAGCAAAGGGCCGTGGTGTCATGCTATTTTGTGATCACTCCCTTGCCTGGGTTTGTGCAGATGTGGACAGAAGTGAGAAGGAGGAAGGGGGGAGAAGGAGTGCCACCCCTGCCCTCGGGGGACCTCTGGGTGGCAGGGAGCCCAGAGTTTTCACTCTTCAGGGCCATGCACACTAGACTCAGGGCCAGACCCTCACATAGGCATGGAGGGCGCTGGGTCCACAGAGCAGGGAGGGTGTCCTAGAGGACTTGGGGACTTGGGGTTGAGTAGAATAAAAGAGGTTTGAGTGGAGGAGTAAAGGCAGCAGGTGTGTTTGGGGACAGATGGGGGCCAGCAGGGCTAGAGACGAGGATTTACAGCAGGTCAGAAGGGGCTGAACAGACCCTGGTTGGGTACCCCAACTTTGGGCTGGGCTTCTGTGTGCTATTTTGGGTCCTGCTCTTCCCCTGGACTTATGAGACTGGTAGCTCTCAAAGGAAGAGAAGGTTAAGTCAAAGAGGGTGGGGGGCCAGCAGGGATCTGGACCTGGGTCTTTCTTCCAAAGCCTGACCTTGTTCTATTGCTCCATCCCTTGTGTCACCAGGCCTTGGAAAGTCCCACATATTATAAATGGTGGAAGCCAGTGGAGCTTTGCAGGTATTAGGTTAAACCCTATGGAATTGCTTTTGCTGCTTTTTGACCTGCAAAAGGGGAATTTAAAATGGTTCAATCTGATCCGATAGAACATGTTTGTATAATGTTTCTTGATTCAGGAGTGATTATCCTGGTTTGTGAAAGGCTTTGTTAGAATTTTCTGGCCTAAGGGCTGCCTGGCTTGCTTAGTCGGTGGAACATGTGACTTTTGATCTTGGAGTAGTGAGTTTGAGGCCCCTGTTGGATGTAGAGATTACTTAGGTATAAAAATCTTAAAGAAAAAGAGAAAAGGATTTTCTGGGCCTAGAAATCTGACCGCTATCGGCCCTAAGACTGGACCACATGGCCCAGAGGTTTAAGTAGGGTTTCCCATAAGAATGGGTCCCTGAGGGTTGGGGGAGGAGATGGAACTGCCTGGGTATGGGGCAGAGGGTCACTGTGGCCCTGCTGAATGATCTCGTAACCTGCAGATCCAGCCTCCTTACAAACATCAGCCCCAAGGTCACGGAGCTGACGCTGTATCACGTTACATCTCTCCTCTTACCCCACTCCTGGGCCATCAGCACTTGCTACCATGGCCATTTTCTGGAAGACAGCTCCAATCCTGCTCCAAAGCCCTCTGTGGCTTCCCATGGCCAACTAGAGAAGCCCAGATCCTCTGATACTCCAGCCCCTCCATGGAGGAGTTTCTGAAGTTGCAAAGCAAAGATCCCAAGGAAGAAAGAACACATTTCATTCAGGAGGGCCCTGTGGGTGCAGAGAAGTCCCTCTGCTCTCTTCCCACCCCCAGTGCTGCCCCTCCAATCCCCACTGCGGTGCCAAAGGGAGTGGAGGTCAGCTCTGGCCCTATCTCTCTTCTTTCAAAATGCTCTCTGCAGCCAATAGGAAGAACTCCAGTGTCCTAACACAACACCGAAGGTCCTCCGAGATCTGACCCACCCCTCCAGCCTGATCGCTGGTGATGACCACTGGACACAGCGCAGCCAGGTGCACTAAACCTCCTGTGTGTCAGCCTCAGGGCCTTTGCACATGACAAGCACAGCTAACACCTATATGGCCTTACTATGTGCCGGACACTGTACTGTTCTGAGTATTTTTGTGCCAATTCATCTAGCCTTCCCAGCAACTCTAAGGAGGAATGATTCTTCTTGCTGCCATTTTACAGATGAGGAAACTAAGGTGCAGAGAACAGAGTAATTGGCCCCAGATCACATAGATTCCTCTGTCTTCAGGGTGTACACCCAGCTTAGGAAGCTCTGTCTGGAAAATCCTACTGGCCCTTCACTCTCCCCTCTCTAATGTACATGCCACATCCTCTCCTGTCTCTTGAATGGACTCCCAGAGTTCACATGCTCTCAGGTGTCCTGTTAGGATCTGTGTCCCTCATCAGAATGGGGTTTCCTCTGGGCGTACAGCACAGGGACAGAGGGGTCCAGTAAAAACTGATTGAATGAAACCACTGATAATAGTGGGGGTGAGGAAGAAGGGCAGGTAAGACCTGGACCAATCCAGAGCTTGGATGGGGATCCCGGGGGATGGGGAACACTTGGATGGGGAACAATCTTAGATTGTTCCAGAAAGGACAGAGAGGAGAGCATTCAATTTGAAGCCACAAGATCCAGGCGGAGTCCCAGCTCCAATGAGCTTTACCTGTGGATCGGGGGCTAACCTCCCTGCCCACATCACTGAGGAGTGGACCCTCAAAGTGGAAGGATGAGGTCAAGTTTCCTAAACCACAGACATTTTTTTTTAATATTTTATTCATTATTTGACAGAGAGAGTGAGATCACAAGTAGGCAGAGAGGGAGGCAGAGAGAGAGAGAGGGAAGCAGACTCCCTGCTGAGCAGAGAGCCCGATGCAGAGCTTGATCCCAGGACCCTGAGATCGAGATCATGACCTGAGCCAAAGGCAGAGGCTTAACCCACTGAGCCACCCAGGTGTCCCAACCACAGACATTTTTGATCACTGACCCTCTTGCTTACTGTATGGATTTCCTTTAATAGGAAACATTATTACTAGTAGTGAAAAACCAATATATTGTCATGCATAGAAAGTAACCAGAAAAATACGTAAAACAACAACAAAACAAAGTGAGTCAGTTGTAGCGAGGCCTTCTTTTCTGTCTGCTCCCAACCCTGAAGCTGTTATTTCTCCCTTAAAATGGGGGTTAGTCCTGTGAGGACCTAGAGATTCTCCCGTTCCAAACCAGGACTGAGAAGGCCCAGCGCCCTGGCTCCATGCCTCCCTGGCCTGGGAGCCCTTCCGCGCCTCTGTGCCATTCTCCTTTGGGAGCCATGGAGGAACTGGGGGAAGAGGGGACTCCTGTGACTGTAGAGGTGCCTGTCACTCAGCAGGCATTAGAGAAGGTTCTGTGGGAAAAGATGGGCCCTGGAGGCTGCCCACTGTCCCCTCGCAGACTCACTCCCAGACGGGCCTGAGTCCTTGTGTGCGGTTGGGCGTTGTCTCCAGCTGGTCACATCTGTGCACTGCCTGGAGCCTGGGGTGAACCTCTAATGTCTCCCTCCTGTCAGAGGCTGACGGCCACAGCGGGCCACCAGCCCAGCGGCTTGCATAATCTGACAAAGGCCAGATGTTGCCCTTTCTCCCTTCCTCCAGTCCTGCAGCTTCTGGCCCTTGGCTTCCGGGTCTCCAGTGGACAGACTCCCCACTGGATCTGTCATGGGATCTGGCATGCTGGAGAGGGGTCAGGGGAGCCGCCAAATCTGGGTTGTGCCCCACAGGACTGTGGCTTTACAGTGTGACCCCCTCCCCAGCCTTCATTCCATTCTCCAATTCACTCATCAGGAAACACAGAGGGGCCCTGAGTCCCGTGAAGAAAAACAAGATGGCCGGCTGAGGAGGAATGCCTGTGTCCGCCGGCCTTCATTATGCCGTGTCCCAGCGAGTCTGCAGGTCTTCCTAGCCATCTGCCTGCTCATCTGCTGACCTATCTGTCCGTCCATCTGTCCATCCATACATCTATCCATCCAAATACATTTTCTTAGCCCATATTCACAATGGAGTTTTATATTTCCATATGTCTTCCAACCATGGGGAGCTCCTGCCTTCACCAGCATTCGAGGCCATTTGAGATGGCGCCCAGATGAACAGCAGCGTGTGTGTGTTTTAAACAGCTAAGCATTGATTTTTAATGTGTATTAAAAAACAATTAACCTAGGAGAAGAGTAAATGAAACAAGATGGGATTGGGAGGGAGACAAACCATAAGTGACTCTTAATCTCACAAAACAAACTGAGGGTTGATGGGGGGAGGGGGTTGGGAGAGGGGGGGTGGGGTTATGGATATTGGGGAGGGTATGTGCTATGGTGAGTGCTGTGAAGTGTGTAAACCTGGCGATTCGCAGACCTGTACCCCTGGGGATAAAAATATATGTTTATAAAGCTGTAAAAAAAAAAAAAGAAAGAAAAAAGAAAAAAGAAAGGATGAATCCCCAAGTTTTGTAGCAACATGGACGGGACTGGAAGAGATTATGCTGAGTGAAATAAGTCAAGCAGAGAGAGTCAATTATCATATGGTTTCACTTATTTGTGGAGCATAACAAATAGCATGGAGGACAAGGGGAGATGGAGAGGAGAGGGAGTTGAGGGAAATTGGAAGGGGAGGTGAACCATGAGAGACTATGGACTCTGAAAAACGATCTGAGAATTTTGAAGGGGTGGGGGGTGGGAGGTTGGGGGCACCAGGTGGTGGGTATTGTAGAGGGCACGGATTGCATGGAGCACTGGGTGTGGTACAAAAATAATGAATACTGTTATGCTGAAAAAATAAAAAAATTAAAAAAAAAACAATTAGCCTTATTTCACTTAGCATGGGTTCCATCTCAACCCATGAGACTCTTAATCTCAGGGAACAAACTGAGGGTTGCTGGGTAGTTGGGGGGTAGGGATAGGGTGGCTGGGTGATGGACCTTGGGGAGGGTATGTGCTATGGTGAGTGCTGTGAACTGTGTAAGACTGATGATTGCCCCTCTACCCCTGGGGCAAATAATAAATTATTTGTTAATAAAAAAAAGAAAAAAAGCAATTAGCAAACACAGCAAACAATTTGTTTTACCTGTATGATAATGATATACCCTTCTTTTATTTTTATTTTTTATTTTTAAAAGATTTTATTTATTTGAGGGGTGCCTGGGTGGCTCAGTGGGTTAGGCCGCTGCCTTTGGCTCAGGTCATGATCCCAGAGTCCTGGGATCGAGCCCCGCATCGGGCTCTCTGCTCCGCGGGGAGCCTGCCTCCACCTCTCTCTCTGCCTGCCTCTCTGCCTGCTTGTGATCTCTGTCTGTCAAGTAAATAGATAAAATCTTTAAAAAAAAAAAAGATTTTATTTATTTGAGAGAGAGCATGAGCAGAGGGGGAGGGGCAGAGAGAGAGGGAGAAGCAGGCTCCCCACTGAGCAGGGAGCTGGACATGGGGCTCCATCCCAGGACCCTGAGATCATGACCTGAGCCAAACGGAGACACTTAACCGACTGAGCCACCCAGGCGCCCCAATATACCCTTCTTTTAAATAAGTTTATTTAAGTAAAAAGAGTGATATGATTTAAGGAAAAATGTTAATCAAATAATAATAGTACAGGTGCGATGCAGGACTCTATCCCAGGACTCTGACCTGAGCCAAAGGCAAACGCTTAACGACTGAGCCACCCAGGCGTCTCTGGGCACCCTATTTTTATAATGGATATTTTGGAATATCCCGGTGTGATCCCAAAATGATCTGGATAAATAATATACCTAATCTTCCCAAATATTTTAAAACAATTAATGTGATGCTCTAACAGTGATCTAAAGTAAAAAGGGACTTTATGATATATGTTTCAATATGTAAATATTAAGACATCTGATTTTTTAGATGTTTAAACCTATTTAACAGGGCTAAGATTTTTTTTTTAAATTGAAGTGTTATTAACACGCAACATTTTCTTAGTTTCTGGTGTCCAATATGGTGATTATACATTGTGCTCTGCTCAGCCACAGCGCGGCTACCACCTGTCACCATACAGCCCTGTGACAATACCACTGACTACATTTCCTATGCTGTGCCATTCATCCCCTTGACTCACTCATTTCATAACTGGAAGCCTGTATCTCCCACTCCTTTTCACCCATTTTGCCCATCCCCCCACCCCTTCCCCTCTGGCAACTATCAGCTTGTCCTCTATTTATGGATCTGTTTCTGCTTTTTTTTTTTTTAAAGATTTTTTTTAGAAAGATTTTATTTATTTATTTGTCAGAGAGAGAGCACAAACAGGCAGAGTGGCAGGCAGAGGCAGAGAGAGAAGCAGGCTCCCTCCTGACAAGGAGCCTGATGACTCGATCCCAGGACCCCGGGATCATGACCTGAGCTGAAGGCAGTGGCTTAACCAACTGAGCCACCCAGGTACCCCTTTTTCTGTTGTTGTTAAAATGACTGTTTGAGTTTGACACTAGGAAGGTAATATTCAATTGCATATTGTTGACATTCTTTTCCTATGTTTGACATTTTGAAATAAGGACTAAGAAAATATATTTGGATGGATAGAGAGGCAAACGGACAGGCAGATAGATGGATAGATAGATATGTAGACTCACTGGGACATAGCACAATGAATGTCAGGGGACATAGGCATTGCTTATCAGTTGGTTAAGCACAAGTGTGATGTGGTTCTAAAATGGTGAGCAACTCTTGGAAAATTCAAACAATTCAAAACAAAGTATAACCTTCCCACTACTCACACAGCATTGCATTCTTGGAAAATCCATTGTGCGTTAAAACTATGCAAAAAAATTTGTATTTTTCTAGGTAGAGCAGAGTTAGAGTCTAGTCTTAGATCATGGTAGTAAAAGCAAGTTTTTCACAGAATGAAAGCCCAGGGACATCTGGAAGTCGTGGGAGGTACAGGGCAACCCTGGGTAGCACAGCACCTGTGCGGAGGCTCATATCCCAAGTGTCAGGAACCCTTTCCCCTAGTCACTGAGACACTTCCTCCACACAAGTTCCCAGAATGTTGCTGGGGGAGACATACCCTGTGTAAGCTCTGTCCCTGATCCTCTGTTCTAGCCTCATATCCCAATGGTTTTGGCAGCCTCCACCCACACCTAGCTCTAGGCTGCCTTGTTGGGGGGACTGTGAGGTGCCCAACTGATGGATTTGGACTTGGGGCTGCCAGGTCAGCCACCGGGGCCGTGCCCAGGCCCTGGGGAAATACCCAGGATCTGCACCTGCCAGGACCCACTGGCATCCTGGCCCCTTCCCCATGTGGCCTCTGGACTCTCCCAGAGCCATGCAGGATTGGGGATGGGCTTGTACCTGTTTACTCCTGGGCCAACCTCTCAATCAAGGGGTGCCCTCATCAAGTCCCTTGCCCAAGTCACTGAGACTCGGCCTCCCCATCTTTCGAATGGGGACATTGCCCCCACTCATGGACGAGAGCTGGGGCTAAGTGAGGCAACCACGTGCCTGGGACACAGTAGACACACTACTCTTGTTGGTTCCCATCCTCCGTTCCCAAATGCCTCCTCCTGTAATCATTTTGTTTTCCGAAAACCTTGAATAAATGCTTGAGTGGAGGGATAGGCCCACAGTTTCTTTTTTGTTTCTTTTCTTTTTTTTAAGGATTTTATTTATTTATTTGACAGAGAGATTACAAGTAGGCAGAGAGGCAGGCAGAGAGAGAGAGAAGCAGCCTCCCTGCTGAGCAGAGAGCCCGATGCGGGGCTCGATCTCAGGACCCTGAGATCATGACCTGAGCCAAAGGCAGAGGCTTAACCCACTGAGCTACCCAGGCGCCCCAGGCCCACAGTTTCTTAATCTGATCTGTTCCGTTGAATATAGCAGCCGCTAGTCACCCTGGGCTACTGAAGTTTAAATTAATTACAGGGAAATAAAACCAAAGATTCAGTTCCTCAGCCATGCTAGCCACATGGGAAGTACTCAGTAACCACATGGGGCTCACAGCTACCATATTGGACAGTGCCGAGGTAGGCCATTTCCATCATCACAGAAAGTTCTGCTGGACAGCACTGAGATCATGTTAAAAGGTAAAAGGGGAAGTTATAGTTCAGAGTCATTTTGTCTGGAACTGTAATGGCCCCCTATTCAATTCACTATTATGTTCATGCAGTGACAAATCTGCTGAAATTGTAATTATCTGAACCTAGAACTTGACTCTGCTGTAGCGTATACACAAAATATATCACGAGTGAGGTTCCTGCCATAATCCCAGCACATCCCTCTCCACATGGAGAAAACCCAGCCTGGGTCCCTGTCTATACCACCCAAAGGGGTGGGGCCTCGATAGAGACCAAAATTGAAGGGCAGAATTGAAGTAGAACATAGAGCAGGATGAATGACCTTGAAACCTAGGTGTGGGGGACAGCTCAAATCAAAACTCAAAAGCAAAATCACAAGACCCAAAGCATTTGGTGAACCGCATTACATCAGAGAAGACATGGGAGCCTGCTGGTGTCCCCTGGCCACATTATCTCTAAGCCCCCCCGCAACCCAGGAATTCCTCCCTGGGGTATATTTTCTGGGGGGAAGTTTCCATGGCCGTCTGCAAGGGGGCGTGGTGGAGTGTCACCTGCAGATGTGGGAGCTCGAGGCAGCTCTGGGATTGGGTGTCCGCCTCTGGGACTGGGTGGGAGACTCGCCATGGGAGACTTGCCAGGAGGAGAAGCAGAGGACAGACGTGCGCATACCCAGTGCCCCCGAAACACATGGCACTGAGCTAAGAATGCAAGAGACAGAGTGAGGCCTAGAATGCAGTGCTAATATGGACACAGGACATAGACACGAAACCACACATTTTGCAAGGACACGACAACAAGAAAAAACATGGAACAATACGAGAATGGTCGTCTATAGGACAGATAGGGGAGGGGCAAGAAAAGGGGGAAAAAAATCCATTCCTACCCCTGCTCCAACCCAAGTCTCCCATTCAGAATACACAAGTTCCCAAGTGTCAGAATAAATGTTCACCAAATGTTCAACCAGCATAGAAGTTGGAGGACATTATCATTTCACGCAGGGGCCGGCCAATGTTTCCCGGAGAGGGCCACGTAGTGAATATTTCGGGCCCGGCAGCCCTTGTGGCCACTGTTGCAATGACTCAGGGCTGCCTTTCTGGTGCAGAAGCAGCTACAGATAATACAGAGAGGAATGATCATGACGGTGTTCCAGCAAAACTTTATTTACCAGTCCTGAAATTTGAAGTTCATGAAATTCTTCTGGGTCAGGAATATTGTTCCTTTTTGGAGTTTTCCCAACCACTTTAAAAGGTTAAAATCAGAGTTTGCACCAGATGCAAAAACAGGTCCGGGGCTAGATTTGGCCCATGGGCCATAATTCGCAAACCCCTGATTTTTTTTTTTAAAGATCTTATTTATTTATTTGACAGACAGAGATCACAAGTAGGCAGAGAGGCAGGCAGAGAGAGAAGGGGAAGCAGGCTCCCTGCTGAGCCCAATGCGGGGCTTGATCCCAGGACTCTGAGACCATGACCTGAGCCGAAGGCAGAGTCTTAACCCACTGAGCCACCCAGGCGCCCCTATGAACTCCTGATTTAACTGATGGCTTTTGCCCCCAGTGCATAGACTCCCGTCCAGGGAAAACAGGTTTAATCAGTGTGGCGGACTGAGGTCTCACCTTTGTTCCTAAGGCCAGCCAGCCAGTACCTTCTGGATTTGCTAAGAGCCCCGAGTGAGGATACGGAACAAAGCAACTATCTGGAAGGGGCCACAGAGCCACGCTGAGAGGAGCACAGTATGTCTGTCCATCTGGTTCAGTAGGAGGGAGAGATGTTGTAGCTGACAGGCGAAGGGGGTGGGCAGCTGACAGTCTGTGGGATGCGCATTCACATGCAGGTGCAGGCTCACTTGAGCTCACAGGTGGCGTCTGATGGCATGGGACCTGAGCTCCAAGATTGGCTGGGTCTGCCCTGCCTTGCTTTTGGCCCGAGTCTGGCCCTCCAACCTGCACATTGACTGTATTGACCCCTGACACCCTCCCAAAGAATTCTCTTCCTGCTTCAGTGAGCCCGTGTCATGTCCTGTTGTTTGTGACACGGACCCTGGGCTGGTATGGCCTTGAGCAACTCATGTTCACTTTTCTAAGCTTCACCTTTCTTTCCAAAGAAATGTCTTGACGTGGTGTGCACCATGGTTACTGCAGGGTGGGCAGAATTTCTAGGAATGACTCAAGCTTCCACACCCTAATCCCTGCAGTCTGTGAACATGGGGAGGTGTCATTCTCGTGATGGTGTTACATTATGTGGTACAGCTGATCTCAAGGGGGTTATTGTTCCCATCTAGTCACATGAGTCCCTTTAAAAACAGAGCTCTAGGGGTGCCTGCGTGGCTTAGTCGGTTAAGCGTCTGCCTTTGGCTCAGATCATGATCCCAGGATCCTGGGATTGAGCCCCGTGTTGGACTCTCTGTTCAATGGGGAGCCCACTTCTCCCTCTTCTTCTGCCCCTCCCCCTGGTTGCACTCTCACTCTCTCAAATAAATAAAAAAATCTTTAAAAAAAGATTAAAAAAAAAAACAAAAAGAGAGAGCTCTCTTGGTTGGCGCAAGAAAGGTCAGGGAGAGCTGAAGCATGAGAAGGACTGGGGTCCTTGTTAGCTGGAAGGTGAGTGAGGTCACATGAAGTGGAGTGTGGAGTGTGACCCCAGGGCTGACAGCCAGCAAGGAAATGGGGATCTCAGTCCTACAACTGAAAGGAACCTAATTCTGCCCACACCTGGCCAACAACACTTTGATTTCAGCCTCCGGAGAGCCTAGGGAGAAGGAAGCCAAGCCTGCCTGGACTTCTGGCCTACACCGTGTGAGATCGTAAGTGGGTGTTATTTTAAGCCACTAAGTTTGTGGTAATTTGTTATAGTTGCATAGAAACCAAACACAGTTGCACAAACAGACACACCCATCTGCCTTGATGGCACACACAGACTCAATTACTCTTTCAGGCACAGAGTGGCCAAGTGCTTCTAGAGAAGAGATCTGATTGGTCTGTGCTGATCATGATGATTCCTTCCCTTTACCAAGGATTGGTTTAGGGATAGGCATGTGATGTGCCTCTGGCCAATGAGAGGGGAGGGGGAAGTCTTCCTGGACGATATCTGGGAAAAGGGAAGTCCAAGGAGGAAGTTACGTTTCTGTCTGTGGATGTGGTACTGATACCTGAGGCCATGGCAGCCAGATTGTGACCATGAGGGGCATTTGCTGACAGGTGAAGATGACAAACTGAGGATGACAGTGTGGGAAGATGAAGAACTCTGTCCTGGCCCGGGGCACCTGGGTGGCTCAGTTGGTTAAGCACCCAACTCTTGATTTCGGCTAGGTCATGATCTCAGGGTTGTGAGATTGAGCCCTGCACCAGGCTCAGCAGAGAATCTGCTTGAGATTCTCTCCCCGTCCCTCTCCCTCTGCCACTCTCCCCCTCCCACACCGTGCTCTCTTCCTCTCTAAAATAAATAAGCTAAAGTCAAAAAGAAAAAAAAAAAAAACCCTGTAAGCATCTTTGCAGACATCAGAGTTGCAAAGAAACTGCTTTCCCCTGGGCTTCTCATTCACAATCATCAGTGTCCTTAAGATTTAAGCTGTTCGGAATGGGATTTTCTCTTTTCTCTCTCTCTCTCTCTTTTTTTAAGATTCTATTTATTTATTTGAAAGAGAGAAGGCACAAACAGTGGGGAGAGACGGAGAGAGAAACTGGCTTCCCACTAAGCAGAGAGCCCAGTGAGGGGCTTGATTCCAGGACCCTGGGATCATGATTTGAGCAAAGGCAGACAGTGAACCAACTGAGCCACCAAGGTGCCCCTGGAGTTGGGTTTTCTGTTTCCTGCAGCCTAAAGCATTGTTACTGAAAATGGCTCACAGTGCTGTTTGGGGGTTAAATGAGATTGTTTACGGGAAGTCCTTAGCACGGTGTCTCGTGCCCAGCGAGAGCTCAGAAATGCTGGCCTGTGTTTTTGGGGCTGCTTCCTTCAGCCTCAGCCCTGGGGTGAGTCCATGTCCAGATGCAGAAGCGGGGCCAGTGGGGGATACTGATCTGTGTCTATGTGTTTAGCTATAGTGCTGTCTCAAGGGCCTTATCACAAGGAAGTAGCTTCTGTGATGATGACAGGGCTGGCTCGACCAGTGTGCCATCCATAGGAGGGGGAGGTCACAGGCAGGCTGGTCACAGGTGGAACCCCTTCACTTTTGCAGGGGAGTCCACCGTCTTGCTTTAAAGGCCTTTCAAATGATGAAATCGGGTCCATCCAGATTATCCAGGATACTCTCCCTTACTGTGAGTCAGCTGATGATGGGCTTAAATAACATTGGCAAAATGCCTTCACAGCAAGTGTAGATTCCTGTTTGGACAACTTGGGGCTGTCACCAAGGGATACCTCAAGGTGACCCAACAGAAGACCATCACCACTTGACCCCCCCCGATAGACCGCCCCCTAACACAGCCCCTGTCCCCCACCCCCATCCCCCGCCCCGGCTCAGCTTTATAGAATGGATGGAAAGTGTCACTTGTGTTTGCTTCTCTTTCTGCTTTCAGCCATCCAAGCCACTCACGTGTTCTGTGAGCTCTGGGAAGCCGCAGGGTAGCTAGGACACCCAGAGCCCGGTCAGGGCCTGCTGAGGGGGCCGGGGCGGGGGGGCAGCTGCCAGGCAGGGGGCCAGGCAGTGAAGCCTGCCCCAGAGGGCCTGAGGTCTTGCGCACCGGGCTTCCTTGACTGCCTGGCGTTTCCTGAGCGAAGCCTCCCTCGCAGGAGCAGGAAACGGAGACTAGCATGTGAAAACAAGAGAACAACAGTAGGAAGAAGAGCTTGAGAGGGGGGCTATGAAGGGTGAGCTGAAAATAAATCATGAAGAAGGGAGCCTTTAGGCCTGGGAAGCGCTTCTCCATGGCCCCTCATCTCTGGCTCCCACTCGCCTCTACTGGGGTGGGTGGCAGGTGCAAGGGGACCCATCGGCTCGATGCTGCCGCTGGGGAGTCCCCAGAGGCGTCTGCCAGGCTGGCTGCTCGTTCCATCCTGTGATTCATCGGACAGACGCATTACTGAGCCTGCTGCTGCCCTGGGTGCGAGAGATCCTGCCCTCAGCCACAGAACAGCCCTGACCTCGTGGAATTTACCTTCCCCTGGGAGACGCAGATATGAATGATGTCATCACAAAAGTACATTAAGGACAGAAAAGGCCAGGGGCTGTGAGAGACAGCAGAGGCACGGACTGGATAGAGCCAGGGCCTCTGAAAAAGCAAGCCCTGGAGAAGGAGACTGGCAGCGTGGACGTGGGCTAGGTGGGGCAGGCCTGACAGCAGGCAGGAACTGAATGCCAGAGGAGCAGAGTGGAAGACGCTGGGGCTGGATCCATGGACAGTGGCCAGATCATGCAGGGCTACAACGGTAATTGTGAGGAGGCCAATGTTTATTCTAAGGACAACAGGAAGCTACGGGGTTAGATGTGGGTTTAGAAAAGCTCCTTCCCGCCCCCAGCCACTTCGTGGCTGGTGGACTGGCGGGGAGCTAGGGAAAGCCATCACATCCGGGCTGGTGCGGGGAGCAGGTGGGTTGGAGACATGGCAGGACTCAGAGGGGTAGGCTCTGAGATCCCAGCTCAGATGTTAGCTCCTCAAGGAAGCCTCCTGCCATGGACTGAATTCATACGGAGTCCTCCCCCTCCCCCACCCAGCACTTCAGAGAGTGACTGTGTTTGGAGACAGGGTATTTACAGAGGTGATCAAGTTCAAATGAGGTCACTGGGGAGGCCCTAATTCAATCTGACTCGTGTCTTTATAGGAAGAGGACCTTAGGACACAGACACGCCCAGCGGGAGGGCTACACGAGGACACAGGGAGAGGACAGCCATCTGCACGCCCAGGAGAGAGGCCGGGAACACATTCTCCTACAGAGCCCCCAGAAGGATCCAACCCTGCCAACCCTTGATTCCAGGACTTCCGGCCTCCAGAACCATGAGACAATCCATATCTGTTTAAGCCAGCTACCCCATGGTACTCGTCCTGCAGCCAAGTTCACTGATACACTTCCCTGAGGGCCACAGTCAAGCAGCCTTCCCCACCTCACCCATTCCCCCTCATTCATCCTCTTTACTATTTCCCCCAGTGAGGAGGTCCGTCCCATGAGGGCAGAGACTTTGTCTTGGTCATGGCGGCCAACCCAGCATCAGCACTCTCTGGGATGTGACAAAATTTGGGTGAATCAAGAAAAGTCAGTAGTTATTTCTGACAGAAATTGTGAAGAGACTACGTGAAGAATCTCTGTCCCCCACTCTCACTGGGTCTCTCACCGCTGTTGGCCCCAAGCTTCTTCAGCTCACCTCAGTCCTCTCAGAAAAGTCCCCACTGCCCCCCCATTCAGAGTAGACCAGGGGAAACCCCGGATGTTTCTGATAGTCCACGCACTTGCCAGTCAGAAGGAAACCCTTGTCTTTCCTGGGCTTAGCCCTCTGCTGGGCTCAGTGGCAGCAGGGACAGAAAAGAAGGGCGCTGGGTACCATCACTGCCTGCAAGAAGCTTCCAGTCCTGGGAGAATCCACCTTATACCATGTGACCCAGACCTGGTCAATCATAGAAATTGGTCCAGAATATTTACACAACCCCTCTTGGACCAATCTGCACATTCATGTCCCTCGTGTCAGTGCTTGGTTCAAGGATGGGCATAATCATGTCAGGATAATCAAAGCTAATCTAAGGATTTTGTTGGAACTACTAGAAAAGAAAAGCTCTTTCTCTTGGGGATGATTGGGAGGATGGGAGCTCATCCTGTGTTGGCAGCTGTCTGCTCCCATGTAGGAAGAATGTCTGAATGTGGAGCCAACTAGAGGAAAGCAGAGATAAGAGATAGACTCCATGTGTCATTGTTTGGGCTCCTAGATGCAGCCGTGCCTGAAGCCATACTCTCAAACTTATGAGTAGATAATGCCCCCCTACCTTTCGAGATTTATTTAGTTATTTTGAGAGAGAGGTGGAAGAGAGAGAGGGAGAGAGAATCTACAGCAGACTCCCCACTGAGTGCAGAGCCTGACACAGAGCTCCATCTCAGGATCCTGAGATCATGGCCTGAGCTGAAACCAAGAGTCAGACGCTCAACTAACTGAGCCATCCAGATGCCCCAATGCCCCCTGACTTTAAAATTTAAGCAGTTTGGCTTTACTTTCAGTCATTAGCAACAAGTCTCCAATATAATACAGTGGGTCCCTCTACCTCGAAAAAAGCGTACATTTATTTCTCACCGTTTCCGCTACACAAGGGCACCATGATTATTTATACCCCAGGTCATCCCATCAGAAGATCCCAGAGACCATGGTGCTGCTCCCTCATGTGCTCCAGAGTTTCTCTGGCTTGCGCCTCCAGCAGAAGCTATCTCTAGCCCCCAAAACTTGAGCCCAAGCAATGGCAGGATCCTGGTTCCGGAGCAACGAGGTACAGGAGGCCTCCTCACAGACACGGGCCTCTTCTTCCAGTGTTGCCTCATGGGTAGGCAGCACATTCTTATGTGGATGGGACCACCCTAGAGGAGGGGAGCCATCCACATATACCAGGACCTCTGACTTTCTAGAACATCACAATACAACGTTACACAACAGACTCCCAAAAAACTTTCAACATCTGGCTCTGAGGCCCAAACGTCCGCTCTTTCGTTTGCCCTGTGCTGGGTGCCATGTTACAGCCTTTATATTTCTTTGGAATTTTGCTTCCAGAAAGGAAGTTCCCTGGCTGGACTTTTGCTGGTTTTGTCTGACCTGCGTCCTTCTTCTGTCTCCTGGCAACAGCCCCCTTGTGGCCTTACGGAGCGGCCCCGCCCCCATCTTCCCCAGACTGCAGGGTGGCCGGCACGTTCTGGCCCTGGTCCCACGGAGTATGCCAGCACCCTTGCCTCAGGCGCCCTACCCCTGGGTCTGTCACCCAGGCTGGGTCAGCCGGCCCTCTTCCCTGGGACTTTATGCACAGGCACTGGGAAGTAGTAGGTTAGGCCACCAAATTTGAAAAGCAGTGAATCTGGGGTCACTGCGGCCATGTTCCCTACCATGTGGAGCAGGAATGAGTAAAGCCAAGTGGGGACAGGCTGAGATACAGGACGCATGGAGTGTGCTGGTGGCACGGGGCTTTCAGTCTGCTCCAGAGTGTGGAGTGGATGCATGAATGCCCCCCCACAGATGAGAGGTCTCCAGCCGCGAGAGGGCCAACCCCTGACAGTGACATCTGTGAGTGCTAAGTACGTGCCAGGCACAACGTGAAGTGCTTTTTAGATCCCGTTTAATTCTTGCCTCATGATGTAGGCCCTAAAATGAACCCCATTTTCCAGGTGAGGAAACTAAAGCACAAACAGGTTGAGTCAGAGTTTCCCAAGAAGTATCAAGGCACCAAAAGAAATAGAGAGCATTTCAAGGTAAGTAGAGAAGGCAGGTCATGGCCAAAGGCAACCGGTCCAGCCCCTCAGGCCACCCTGGGTCATGTGTGTGGCTGGCTTTGACTGAGGACCCTGGTCCACTTGGAACCCATCTGCAGGCCCCAGGACCCCACCTGGCTTGAACCTGGACAAGGTGGGACTTGAAAGCTGAGGATCTCAGAGCCCTTCCCCTAATCTAACCCCAGAGACACAGGAACTGAAGCTTGTTCTGAACCCCCCAAAGGAAGCAGCACAGACAGCCTCAGACTCTGGGACACTTGAGGGCTGTGCCCTCTCCTACCAGGTGGAGATCACTGTCCCTCTGTGGGCTCCAGCTTCCTCTCTGAAGGCCACATCTACTGCACACATTAGTTGGTACAGTCCAGATCCCTCCCACTGGTAGGGGCACAAAGCCCCAGACCCTGGGCTGTCAGCCAGAAGTGTGGGCTCAGCTCTGTCCTCAGAGAAATCCAGCTGGGGATATGCACTTGAATGAGGGTTGACCTCTCTGGGAGATACTATTAATCAATGAACACCATGGTTCCTCTGCCCAGCTGTCTCCATTCTTGGGGCTGAGAAGGCCTGTCTCATTCTCTGGGTCCTTCTGGCCCTCTGTGACCCCGCTCTGGCCACGGTGTTCACATAGACATCCACTAGTGGTTTCTGGGCAGGTTTTGCTTTTCTAGCCAGAAAAGAACAAGATGTCCCCTTTCTTTCTGCCTTCCTTAGGGTTGTGGAGCCACTCCTGGACTTCTAGATGAGGTGTGGACAAGGAACCCCCAATATATTCAAACCACTGTTAGGTGAGTTCTCGGCAGTTTGTAGCTGAAAACATCCCTAACTGATAAATCCAGCACTAGGGACAACTTCCCAGCTGCCCGAAGCATGGCACCCTTCCACAGGTGTGGTGTGACCGCCCACGGGCAATGCCGGGCCAGAGTGTATGACCTGTGGACGATGTGGCAAGAGGCTTCAGGGAGGCGGTACGAAATTGTACCTGGAGGTTGAATTGAGATCCGGGTGGTGTGGCTTGCTAAGGATGGCTTTGCAAACTCTGGCTGCAGTTTCAGAGGAAGGTAGCTGGGAGATAAAAGGTCTGGTGGCCCTCCCCTCCTCCCCCAACTCAAGGCTTCATGCGCTCTGGTGGGACCCCGACCAGTCGGGAGAAACCACTCACAGAACACTGTCTACCCACCTTGGGCCGTGCCTGGTGGTATCCTGAAATGGGCTCCTTTGAACTTGTCACCATAAACACAACCCGTGTAAGAACCATGAGGCAGGAGGCTCACCCTCTGACCTCTGAGGTCTGAGCTCTCAGTCTATTCCATGCTTTTCTAGCATGCCCACAATAATAATGGAGTGCAGAAGGCTCTGTCTTGGAATAGAGAACAGCAGGCATGAGGCTCCCCCCAGCTCCTGGCAAGGCCTCCAGGTATGGGGCTGGTGGTCCATCCCTTCTCAGGTGCTGGAGGTCAGGCCTGTGTCCTCTCCCTCTGGACCCAGATATATCCTCGTCACCTGCCTCCTTGCCTCTAGTCATCCCTCCTGCCTGATCTGTCCTTCACATGCAGCCAGAGGGAAGCTCAATCTGTGAAACTCAAATCTGATTACTTTGTTTCTTGCATAAGCCCTTCTCTATCTCCCTCGTTGTCTGGGGTAAAGGCCTCATGTTAGGCCTGGTGCTCAGATTCTTTGCCACCCCCTGCCTGCCTCCCAGCTTCTGCTCCTGCCACTTTCCACTTTGAACCCTTCACCACAGTACATCTCCCTCATTCCAGGAGGCACCAGGGCCCTTCACATCTCCAAGCCTTTGTATTCACAGCAATCTGCCTTTGCAATGCCTGAGAAAACTCCTACTCATCCTTCAACACCCATGTTGGATGATGGCATTCCCCCAAGAGATGTCCTGACCACTAGCCAGTCATTCAGGCCTCCTCTGAGCTTGTCTAAATTCTGCAGCTTTGTTAGCATCCTGTCTACAACCAGCTGAAACTGTCCATTGTTTGCTAGGGGTCTCCACAGATAGAAGGCTCTCTAGGGGCTGGACTCTGCCAATATTAACAATACCAGCCACCACCGCCTTTACTAATGATGGGGGGTACTGTGATGAGGGATCAATAATACTAATTTTCAATATTTATTAAGCATTCTCTCAGTGCTAGGTACTTTATACAGATTAGCATTCTGAATCTTTATACGCCCTAGGAAGTAGATATTATTATTAGTAGTAACATTCTCATCATCCCCATTTTACAGATGAGAAAACCGAGGCTCGTGAAATGAGAATAATTTGCTGCAGGCCACACTCCCAAGGCTGCTGCCACTTCCAGCTCCTACACCCCACTGTGTCCCCATGTATCACTGGATATTCATCCCAAGACCCGGAGGAAGAGGACCTCACGCCTACTTGGTGGATGAGGAGGTTAGGGCTAATAGAGAGAAAGGGAAGGGCTCAAAGCCCCACAGGCAATATGTGGAGGAGCGAGGATTCAAACCCCGGTCAGGCTGGGCCTCCTGAGCCCAGGCCCCCACCCTCCACGCCTATCTGTGTAGGGTCTCAGGCCAGAGCGTGCAGCCAGTGCCTGACCCAAACTACCCCTTTGTGAGCCCCGGGTATTGTCTCCGAGAGAAAGGCCTCAGTTCCCACCAGCGGCCACCCACACACCTGCTTCCAAGACTAATGGAATCCATGACCAGACTCCTCCCAGCTCCAGATGGTGCCCCGTGCCCCTGCTTGCCTCCCTCCCCTGACCTGCTGACTCGGCCCACCCCCTCCCCCCACCCAAGGTCAGGCTGGGCTGCTGCACTGGGGCAGAAGAAAGGAGGTGTGCCTCCAACGGCCTCATCTTTGTGTCCCCTCCATGGTGGTGGGCCAAATGAACTGTCCTAGCCGCATGGCTCCCCACCCCCCTCCAACCAGGCCTTTTCATCTTTTCCTCCCAGACAATAAAGCCACAGAGGCCAGGCGGAGGCCCCTCCTCCCTGCTCCAGCTGAGCTGGGTTTTTCAGTCTCTTTTTCTGTGAGTTTGAGCCCAGGCCCAGCCCAGTGGTGGTGGCCTCAGGCTGCCTGTCCAGGTGTCCTGGAGGCCTGGCTGTCCCTCAGTGCAGAGATGGGACAGGCAGATGGCCGACACCCCGGGGCTTCCAGAGAAGGTGGAGACGCCCACAAACCCCCAGTCGCCCCAGTCAAGGGCAGCTCCTCCAGGAACACCACTCCCCTTGAAGCAGGGTCTGTCTGCCAGACCACTCGCTCAGGGCTTACCTTGTGCTGGGGTCCCATATGCCCACCCCCTCCTCACCAAGATGTGTGTGAGGTCAGTGTCCAGCTGCAGGCTCATGCCTCCATTCATTCGCCACCTTACTGTGAGCCCGGGGCTGGGTGCTGGCCCAGAGAAATGCTAACATGGGGTACTTTGGGGAGGATGCAGGCCCCTGTAGCCAGCCCAAAGCATTCAGCACCCTGGGAAAGCCAACTTTGAGATAAGCCTGTTCTGTGTCTTACCAGACGTCCTCCTGGGGCCTCCACCATCCGGAGAGTCTCCAGTGGCCCCAGGTGGCCTGTTTTTTGAGACAAGAGAAGGGAGTCAGGCCACAGGCTCCAGATAGAGGCCTGTGTTGTTTAACACGCATGGGCTAGGCTCCTCCTTGATTCTCCTGGGAGCTCAGTCCCAGAGTTCAATGGGGCTGGCTGTGGCTCCAGGTATGTGACTAAGGTTTGGCCAATCAGAATGTCAAATTGTCTTGGCCGCCCCGATGCATTCAGGGATGAACCTGTTTCCAAGTTGTTCAATAATTTCCAGTTACAGGCATTCAGTGGGACAGCTCAGATGAGAGATGATCTTTCTACTGGACTCAGAGCTTTGAACAGATAAGCACCCCAAAGGCTACCAGGGGGAAGAACTTCCCTGAGAGCAAAGCAGAGCTTCTATATTCTGGTGACATTATTTGAGTACCTGGATCCAGCCATGCCTGAAGCTGGATGGCTACCCTTTCCTTTTTAACCACTTTCTTTTTTAACCCAAGTCAGGTAGAGGCAGGCTTTCAGGCACTTATCTAAGAGAGATGGCTAATAGGGAGAAAGAGAAAACAGAGAAGAGAAAGGTGGAGAGTGGCTGGGTATAGTTTGGGAGAAGTAACAGCGAAACACCCCTGTTAGATGTGCGGTCAAATGACATCTTATGAATCGTGATGTCAACTATTCATATAAGACTATCATTGTAATGTAATCTGTGCCCCTCCCCCCCGCCAAATCATCAGTAAGGTCTCCTGTGCTCAAAAATGTATTGGGAGGAGAGATTTTGTGGGATTAGAAGAGACTGAATCCAGCTGTGGGAAGTGGGAGCCCAGAGGTTGATGATGCTGTGATGGAACAGGTGATCCTTCCTGGCCGACTGGGCTGGGTCAGGTGAGCCCCTGGGTTTTTGCCTGGTTCCAAGAGGCCTGAAGAGCACTTTATTCCTGGAATACTTCTATATGATCTGGGATTCCCACAGCTGGGGCCCTCTGCACCCAGCACATTTGTGTCCTAACATGCGTGTTCATGACCTGCTTCCCTCAGGTCCCAGAAGAGCCTCCGAGGGCAATGGGGACATCTGTGCCATTCCTGGTCACCCGAGGTATCCACTTTCTCCATGGAAGCTGCATACGAAACATGGAACTAAGAAGTGAGTATCCCTATTGCTTAAATATTTACTGTCCATTCTCTTATGTTCCTGGCCAGGATGGTGCATCGAGGTGCTAGGGAAGGTTCCCTTTCCATGTACAAATACACAGAAGTACTGGACAAAATATAACCATTTAAAAGAATACAGAGCCAAGGGGCATCTGGGTGGCTCAGTCAGTTGAATGTCTGCCTTTGGCTCAGGTCATGATCCCAGGGGTTCTGGGATCCAGCCCCGTGTTGGGCTCCCTGTTGGGGGGGAGCCTGCTTCTCCCTCTCCTGCTATTTGTACTCCGTCCTCTCATTCTCTCTCTCTCAAATAAATAAATAAATAAATACACCTTAAAAAAAAAGAAGTCAGAGCCAAGGTCAATAACAAGGAGGAAAGACCTCCAGCTTGCACGGAATGCAGGAGATAGACCTGAAATGCCCAGAGAGGGGTCAAGACTAGGGTTCTAATGCCCAATGAGGATAGGTACTAAAGACCTCACCTGGTGAGTTCATACAAGGAGGCTCCAGCATGAGGCTGGAGGCCCCCCAGGGGCTGTCTCATCCAGAAACAGAGGTGAGAGAAACCCTACTTACTGGCCTTGGGATGGTACGGAGCTGGTACGGAGCTCAATTTCTCCCGATGTAGTTATGAAACGTGAAGCCAAGAAATGAAATTAGAAACTGTCCTAGAATCAGGCCCTGGTGGGACAGCTCTGGACGGAATTCCACAACCTTGGTGATGGGTGGATTCTCCAGGATCATGGCTTCTGCCAAAGAGGGAGGGGCTCGCTGTGGACGATCACAATAGCACACGGAGAACTTGTCATGATCACAGAAAGCAGAGATGAAACACCAGGGAGAGCTCAGATGTCACAGCAATCCCAAAGAGACTGGAAAAGAAGAATGTTTAAACGGGAAAGAGATGAAGGACAGGAGAGAAACCACAACACAAGGACACTGGGAGGGATTGGAAAAGAATGTCCGGTTTTGAAAAAGAAGTACGTGGAAGTCCAGGAAATGAGCAAGGGAGTCTTTGAGATATCATTTAAAGGTGATGGCAGAGAAGGGGAAAGGACGTTTTTTCGGAGTTGGGAGACTCCCCAGGGTGCCAAAACAGCCAAGTGTTGGTTAGGAGACCACCCCCAGGGCTCTGTTCCCTCATTTGAAAAAAGGTGGCATAATACCAGCCTCCAAGTGTTATGAGAAGATCAGAGCAGGTCAGTTTCTGTGACATAGCTGGAAAAGTGTGTTGGGTCATTCATTCTAACCAAATGGCTTCAAGCTGTCATTCCCGGGAGGGATTTTAGTCCTTGCATGGTTTTCCCCCCAAAGATACATCTGCAGAACACCTGGAGGCATTTGAGAGTGACGTCACTTAAGAGGGCGTGCTGGGGCTCTAGTCTTTGGGGTGTGGTGCGTCTTCCAACCCCCAGCTCCTCTAGACTGCAGGCCCAATGGGTCAGGCCACGGAGGGAGGGCTTTCAGCTTAACAAACAGGGGACATCTGAGTTCCAGCCCCTCTGCAGGCTGTGAAAGGTCCTGCAGGTGTTTTAGGGGGAGGGCTGGAGAGAGGGAGTCGGGGAGGACTTGTACGCTGTTGCCAGGCTGGCCTGGGGTATATGGCTTTGGGGTCTTTGGGCTGAGGTCTGGATTCTGGCTTGTCACTTGCTGTGCCACACCAGCAAGTTGCTTCCTCTCTGGCCTTGGCTTTCTCGTCTGCGAAGTGCAGATCATGACACCTTTCTCTTAGGCCAGTTGAGGGGCTCCTTTGAGCGAATGTGGGGAAAGGGTCTGGCATCATGCCTGGTACACAGGTGATGCCCAGTGCATGTCCTTGGCTGTTCTGTGCCCTTCCCATCCTCTCTTCAAAGAAGGAGAGCTTTGGGGCAAGTTAACCCACAAACTCTGCCCACAGAAAGCGGGCAGAGGAGGTCTGCCTCCTGCCGGCATGTTTGTACAGGGGCAGGGAAACAAGGACAAAGCCATCTCACTGTGGCCTGCCTGTGGCCTTCATGCGATGTCACTCAATCTCTGGCTCCCAGTTTTCTCATACACTGGGCCTCTCCTTGGGGCTGCTGAGGTATTTTCCTCACCAAGAGAACCTAGTTGTGTTTGGGGCATCATTATGGTCAGATTTCCTGCAGACAGGAGCAGCCACGTGATACAGTTCTGGCCCAGGAGATGGAGGTCCGAGTTCTGATGGGGTAGGGGTATCTCTCCCTGAACACAAAGGCAAAGCTCACTTGAAGAAAATCCTCCCCACCCTCAATCTTGCCCGTCCTTCTCGCGCCTGAACAGCAGACATGAGGCCTGGGGGTGTGACAGCCATCTTGTAACTGTGCATCAAGAACAACAAAATGGTAAGGTGGAAAGAAAGAAAGACACAGGCTGTAGGGGCAGGCCGAACTTACTTTTCCACTTTCTGGCTGGGGGGCCTTGAGTAGATTAGTTCACTTCTCAGAGTCTCACCTCCCACCATCTGTAAAATGGGGATAACACCTCTACCTTGCACAGTTCTTGTGAGGATTCAATGGCGCCATGGAGACAAATCCACCTTTTCTACCAGGAAGTGCTATCTGGATGTTCACCGTGGCTCTTACGTCAGGCTGTAGAGGACAGTTACTTTAGGGTATCACAAAGAAGAGACCCTTTATTTCTTCTCTTGGAGAAAGTTCCAAGGGTGGACACGGGGCCCCAAGCCAGCCAGCCCTGCGCTTGAGCCGGATCAGCTATGCAAACAGGAAGTGACTATCCAAACATTTGGAGCTTCAGGAGGCTGGCCCAGGGTGGGCCTCTTCATGGAGGCCTCTCTCCACATTGTGGCTTCTCATCTCCCAGCTGTGAGCACCTCCGAACTCAAGGAGGAGGCCCTCCTCTAAGAGGCTAGGTTCAAAGCCTCCCCTTCTGGTTGCCCTGCCCACCAGCCTGGGCCAGCCCCCATTCCTTTCCAGCTGGAGGCTGGAGGCGGACCATAGCCCCCTCAGTGGACTCCCCACTGTCTCTTGGCTTTTCCCCCTCCTCCCACCTCTTTGTCACAACTGTAGCCAGGATGATTTTTTTAAAAAAATGCAGATCAGTCACTGTCACCCTCTTGCTGAAAACTTCCATGCTCTCTTTGAGGGAAAGATTAAAGTCCCTCACACAAGCTTCCAGGCCCTGGAAGGCCTGGCCTCTGCCTGCCTTTCCAGTTTTCCTCCTCCAGACAGTCTGGCCTCCTTTGAGTTTCTGGAACGTGCCATGGTCCCTCCTGACTCAGGGCTTTGCTCGTAATGTTCCCATTTTCTAGAACACACTCCCCTTCTCCCCTCCTCCTCTCCCAGGCCCATCTTGGCACATAACATCCTATACTCAGCTCTCAGCACAAGTGTCACCTCAGGTTCTGGCTGAACCTGCAGCAAGCATGGTGAAGGTCCTGCTCTGCCCCCAGTTCATGCGGCCTGCCACCATTCGCCCAGTCATATGCTGATCTCACACGCTCTGTAGTAGCCCCTCAGAGCAGGGACTTCGGGTTGCCTTGTTCCCAGTCACCTCCCTGCCAACCGGCACAGTCTCTGCACACAGCCGATGCCTAGTTAACATGGATATTAGGCAAGCAGGTGTGCCTTGTGGTTCAAAATGGAGAGGGAGCTGTTTACTGAGCACCTACTGTGTGCCAGGCAGGACGCTGCTGCCTCTTCACAGCTACCCTGGCCAGCAGGGACTCGAATCTGTGTTCTGCCAGAGGGGGAAACAGAAGCTCCACGAGGGGGCAGTGACTTGCCCAAGGTCACACATCTGGCAGAGGCCCCTAGGATTTGAGACTTGGTCCCACGCCCAGCTTCCTCCCTGTGTGGCTAGCACCAGGGATCATTGTACATCTGCTTCCTCATCTGTAGAATAGGGATGAGGTGGGACCCACCTCAAAGGGCTGTTATGAGGCTTAGCCCAGAGCCGGGCACACAAATCAAGCGTTCAGCGACTGTGGGCTGTCATCATCATCATCGTTATTATGTCGGTAAAAGAACAAATAAAAATAATAACCATATCCTCTTGGGACCCACGAATGGGCAAGTGGAAGGCCTTTGTGCGTGAGCGGGCACGTGAATGGCTGGGTGAGTGGAAAGCCAGTGAATGAGGGCATGAATGACCGAGGACGTGGAAGAACAGCGGAGGGAGCGGAGGGACCCACAGACAGACGTGAACGAACAGAGGAACAGGAGATGCAGTGTGTGTGCGGGAAGGATGCACACCTGAGATCTGAGAGACCCGGAGCTGACTTGGGGCACCCGGGCCGTCCCTCCTCACCCCGCCACCCCCCCACCCTCAGCCCCCCCCCGCTCACCTGTAGCGCCGCAGCTCGCCCTCCAGCCTTCGCACCCAGCGCTGTAGGCCCGGCACCTGTCGCGCCAGAGCCTCCAGCTCGCGCACCCGGCCCAGGCTGCGCAGCACCGCCTCCCGGGCCTCCTCCGCACGCCGCCGCACCTCCGCCTGGCCCTGGCGCAGCCGCCCCGCGCGGGCCTCGGCCACCGCCAGAGCGCCCCGCGCCTGCCGAAGCTCCTGCGCCGCCGCTTCGGGCCCGCCGCGCCCAGCCTCCTGCGCGCCCGCCTGGCTCTTCCAGAGGCCGACCTGCAGGGGACAGGGCCGCGGGGATCGCGGTGAGCGCCTCGCGTCGGCCACCGGCCTCGACCGCGGCCACCGTTCCGGCGGCCCCCCCCCCCCCCCCCCCCCCCCGAGCACCCGCGGTGAGCCTTTATTGTGCGCACTGTCTAGCGCTCCCCGGGTGGTCTGAATTCGTGTAATCCTCGCAACCACCCAAATGAGGCAGGAGCTCTAATTATCCCCTTTTTCCTGGGTGGGGGAAACTGAGCCACAAAGCCCAGTATTCTCATCTCTGCGCGGTACCATTAATTCCTGAACTTCACGCCTCTTCTCTGCCCATCTCCTGCCTTGGTAGCGTTCAACCTTCTGGGACTCCTCCGATCCCTGGAGTCGAGGAAGAATCTGAGCGTCTCAAACAGGTGTTTCTGGACCTCCCTGGTGTCTGGTCAACAGACTGTTCTTGAGGGTGGGGTTTTTGTCTTATCTTGTTTACCGCTGTGTCCCCTACGCCTAAACCAGGTTTGGCACACAGTAGGTGCTCTAGAAATACTTGGAGAATGAATGATCCTGGACCATCTTACTCGGCACCACGGGAGTCATTTCCCACTCCCACCCTTCACTTCTCTTGTGCTCCCAGGCCCCCAGCCCTTGCCTGTCCATAGCTATGACTCCTGAAAGCAGCACCTCACCACCCCTCCGCATGCGCAGCCTGCCCTCTGCCACTCAGGACTGGTGACTGGGCAATGTGCAGAGTGGGGCTAATACAAGTCAACTCCTTCCTGATTTAGGGTCCCTTGGGACAGAGGCTTTTCTTTTCCTCCTCCCACCCCTATGGCTCTTGGCACAAGGCTGCGCCCAGTGCTGAGCGCAGCACTGAAGTGTTTGTTGACTGAATCTCAATGCTTGGGCTGGATCCATAATCACTCAGTGCTTCCTTTTCAACATCCCAGAGGTCTGGCCCCCACATGTGCTCGGTGACCAGCGACTGCCTGATGAAGAGTGACACCATTTTAGCACCTGCCTTGGCCATGAGGGAGGCCCATAAATATTTGCTGAACGACCCAGTGAGCTGCCGGTCTACCCTCATTAGGCAAGAAGCTCCTTAAGGAGGGGGACAAGGCCCTTTTCACCCCTTATTTCCTAACCTACCCCCTTCCCCACCTCCGGCCTGGCACCAGGGAGAGCTCAAGATGCCTATTGAATGACTGGATGTGTGAGACGGCCCAGGTTTCCCGGGAGAGTTCAGCTACTGGGTTAGAAGAGGCAAGACGAGATAGTGAGGGTGGGGCGATGGCGTGGGACGGTGATCCGGGTGGGAGAGGGGTTTTGGAGGTGGGATGGGTGTGGCGACCCATTGACCGCAATGGGGTGGGATAAGGGGAAGTGAGCTGAAGTGGGGTGGGGCTGTCCTCTCCCCCTCTTCCACTTTCTGAGAGGGTCCCTGGCTGCTCAAACGACCCCCGCCCCCCTCCAGTCACGACTGCCCCCCCCCCCCGCCCCGTCCCTCCGCGGGCGTGCACCTGCAGCGCTAGGCAGCGCGCGTCACTGCTCTGCAGCGCGGCACGCAGGTCCTCCACCAGCTCGCGCAGGCTGCTGTTCTCCTCCTCCAACCGCGCCAGGCGCTCGCCGTCCCGGCCGCCGTCGGGGCCGCGGTCCGAGGCTGGCGTGCGGGGCGTGCGGCGGCGGCGGCGAGGGCGGCGCAGGCGGATCTGCGTCTCGATGTGTTCGCTGAGAGCACCACGGGGCAGCCGGGGCCCCGCGCGGGTGCCGAAGTAGCCGCAGAGGCGCGCGTGGAACTGGCGGAAGGTGAGCTCGGGCGGCTCCGCGTGCAGCGCCAGGCGCGCCTCCTCTTCGACATCCGCGTCCCCGTCGGTGGCCACACCAGCGGCCGCGACCCCGGCGGTCTCGTCCCCCGGGTTTGCGTCTCCCGCGGCCGCATCCCCGGAGGCCTCCCCGGTGGCGACCCCCTCGGCGCGCAGCCCCAGCACCGCGCAGAGAGCGCGGAAGTCAGCACGGGGCAGGCGGCCAGCGCCACGGCAGTCCAGGTGGTGGAAGACCTCCTGTAGGTACTGGTCCAGGCCGGTGGCCAGCACCACGATCTCGTTCTCCACGCCGCGGTCCAGCCCATAGTGGTGAGCCAGGGCGCTCAGCAGCCACTGAGTGCGCCGCGCGGGTCGTCGGTACGGGTCCCCCGCCGCGCCCTCCATGCCGGCCTCCCGGCCCCGGCCGCTCGGCTCCGTCGCTGCGGCGCGTCGCTCCCCCAGTCCCTCCACCCCTCCACTTCCAGGGGGCGGGCCCAGAGTTCTTCAAAAGGAGGGGCTTAGCGGTCGCGGTCTGGTTGGAGCGGCGCGGAGGGCGGTGTCCAGCAGCTGCTGGCTTGGCGGGGCGTCTGTGTTTACTCGGCTTGGTTTGGAGGAGGCTGGGGCAGGGGACCTGATCCGTCTCTCTGTGTCGCTTCTCCGGGTGACCCCCGCTTTCTTCTCCCCTCGTCACTCCCGGGGCGTTCCTGGAGTTTCCTTTCCCCCTCCTACTCCCGGCTCTGTCGGCGTTCAGCTCGCGCACCGTCTGTCCCACCCGCCTTGCGCTGAGAGTTGGCCCTGGGACCCGCGCGAGGCGTGGGCGCAGGATAGGAAGTCCGGGAGGCCTGGGAGGGTAGCTGCCAGCTCCTGTTTTGTTGGGGGCGTGTCCCCCAAGCCCACGTGTCACTCCACTTTCTCCCGGGAAAGTCTTTCGAGGGTAGCCCAGTGAGCTGGCTCTAACCGCCCTCTCCCGGCGCAGGTGCGCAGAAGCCACTCTCCCTTTATGTTCAGATACAGGGTTCCCAGCTTCACGTGTCTCTCCACGGTAGATGGTGCTGAGGCTCACGCAGTAAACTAGAGCAGAGAGACAGGGTTGGAGAAGTTAAGTGGACTGCTTTGGGGACATCCCGCTGGTAAGAAGTCGATCTGAGATGGACGCTCGTTCTCTCATCTCAGTGTGTGTTTGGTGGGGTGTTGGGGTGGGGGAGGCGGGGATAGAAAAGTGGTTTCCAGCCTTCATCTTTGTGCCTGTGGATGGTGAGTTGGCGATGCAACCTGAGTTCCGTCTCTGAGCTGGGGTTATGCTAACGGGGCTGTTTGGCCAACGTTTTCTCTGGTGCCTTACAGCACATTTCTGGAAGGTGGAAGAAAAACCACCTTCTCAGGGGAGACCTAGGCTGTTTTTCCTTTCTCTTTCACGAGCTGTCCTGCACCTGTTACCTGCACTGGGACCGGTTATTCAGCCGCGCTGGAGCCAGAGACAGGCTTTATTGAACCGTCTTTGGATGTAAGAAGGGCAGAATCTGGCTTCCTGTATAACTCTAGGAATTTAAATGCTAAATCCTGGAATTTGAAAAGGCACTAAAATTCTGTCTCCTGGGCTGCAGTATCCCAGAATTGGCTATTTATTTATTTATTTATTTTGGCAAATCCCTCCTCATTCTTGTAGATTTTGCCCAAGGGAAGGGGTTAGATGCTTCTCCCCAGCCATTTTGGACATATATATATATATATATATATATATATATATATTTTTTTTTTTTTATTATAAAAGCAATAGCATTTTGACAAAAAGTTTTACTTCAATGTCACTTCTTGGCTCCTGCCTTAGGAAAAGACACGTGCACAGGATGTTCACTGCATCATTGTTTATAGTACGGACAAACTAGACAGCCTGGTACTCATCAGTGCATCAGCCAGGATGAATCACCGAAAAGGGATGAGTGAAATAAGCAATTTGCAGCCTCTTCTGTACCGCGTTATGACCTCGGTAACAATAACAACAAAACCGCACCAAAGGGTATTAAATATTTTCCATAAGGACATGCGTATGTAACTGCATCATAAAAGATGGAAGCAGGGGCGCCCGAGTGTCTCGGTTGTTTAAGCTCCTGCCTTTGGCTCAGGTCAGGATCTGGGGGTCCTGGGATGGAGCCCTCCCCCACCCCCACCACCCCCACCCGCCTTGGGGCTCCTTGCTCAGTGGGGAGTCTGCTTCTCTCTCTGCCTCTGCCCCTCCCCTCCTCACGTTCTCTCTCTAAATAAATAAAACCTTTAAAAAAATTAAAAGAAAAAGAAAAAGATGGAGGGATTCAAAACTGACACAGCGGTTATTTCTGGAGATCAAGAATGCTTAGCCTTTGCTGTAACATTTCTCTTTTTGCCAAGGTTCTTTCTTTGGGGGCGGACACACCTTATTTACCATTTACATATCATAAAATTCATCCACTGAAGGGTGTAAATCAATGCTTTTGGTACGTTTCTAAAACCTAGAGCCATCACAATCTAACTTCATAAAGTTCTCATCACTCATTTCCCAAAACCCTTGCACGGGTTAGCTCATTTTCTCCTTCACCTTTCCCCCAGCCTCCCGCGCTAGGCAACCACCACTCTCTGTTTCTATGGATTTGTCTATTCTGGACATATTGTATAGATCGAATCATATAATATGTGACTGGCCCATTTCTGAAAACACTAACAGTAATGTTTTCAAGGTTCACCCACCCTGTAGCATATATCATTACATCCTTCCTTTTTATGGCAGAGCAATATTCCATTGTGCGGCTAGACCATGTTTTTGCTTCTCTGTTCATCAGCTGATGGACATTTGGGTCGTTCCCACCTTTTGGCTGTTCTACATAGCACTGCCGGGAACATTCGTGTGCATGTTTTTGCATGGACGTGTTTTCATTTGTCTTGCGTGTAGACCTAGGAGTGAGACCTTTGCTTGGAGGCTAGTTTTATGCTCTAATTTTTGAGGAACTGCCAAACTGTTTTTCATGATGGCTGCACCATTTACCTTCCCAGCAGCCATGTTTTCGTGTGTTTCCTGACGGGTTAAGTAACACAGATGTTGGACGCCTGGGTGGCTCAGTTGTTACGTGTCTGCCTTCCGCTTGCGTCATGATCCCAGAGTCCTGGGATGGAGCCCCATATTGGTCTCCCTGCTTGGCAGGAAGCCTGCTGCTCCCTCTTCCACTCCCCCCTGCTTGTGTTCCTGCTCTTGCTGTGTCTCTCTCTGTCAAATAAGTTTTTTTTCTTAAGTTTATTTTTCTTAAAAAAAAAAAAGTAACACGGATGTTCTCAGTCCTCCATCTCACCTTACTGGGCCCCTGGCCTTCCTCAGCAAGTTCCTGCCATCTTCCATTCTTCTCTGTGTTTACACCCGGCACCCAGGCTGTCAGGCTGTCCCTCACTACACATCCTGAATCCCACTCCCCCGTCCCACTCCCCGGGGAACACCCTGAGCCAACCCCCCAGCGTCTCTCACCTGTATTCTTGCAGCAGTCTCCGCCAAGAACTGCCTGTAGCTGGAGGATCCCCTCCTCTCTGCTCAGGAACCCCTAATGCTTTCCCTCTCCCAGGGACTGAAGGCAAAGTGCTCACGTAGCCACCCCCCAGCCTCCCTCTCATCTCCTGCCATTGCCGCGCCCCCCTCCCACCTCCTCCCTGTTCTTCTAACTCACTTCAGGGGATTTGCAGCTGCCTCCCCCAGATGTTTACCTCCTCAGGCCATCACCTCCTCAGTGAGGGCTTTGGTGACCCCAAAAGACTCTGTCTTCCTGTGTGTGCTGTCTCTCTCCCTGTGTCGAACTCGCAGTCAGCCATGACGGTAGCAGTCCTCGTCAGTTCCCCTGGACCGGTGTGTGGCACATTGAAAGGATTCAAGTAGTCTCCAGCTTCCTTCTCAGTGGCCTCCCTGGTTGCCCTTGGGAATGGTGGTGTGTGTAGCCTTCCACGTATTTTTCTTTGCCTACAGATGATACGTATATTTTTTATTTGAATTATTTAATATGCATATTTTTTCAAGGCAGCTGTTACGCCTTGGTCTGTGGCCTCACACGAGGTGTGAGCTTCCCAAGGCTAGGAACCTGGGGCCCCTCTGTCCCTGCAGGGGCCTGGCACAGCGTAGGCACTAATAATCTTGGTTCGCATGAACACACGTTTGTTGGCGTAAACTCACTGCATCAAATGGGAAGATGGCCTCTAGTTGGCCTTGGGGGGACTGGGTGTCTTTGATTCAGCTGATGATGTTGGAATCAGGGAGACTCGAGAGGCTGGTAGTTGATTGGACCCCCAGCGGGACTGTAGAAGCTTCTAGGCCTGCAGCCCCATGGCCTGTGTACATTTAGGACAGGATTCTGGAACTTGGCTCTGGACCTCCCAGTTGTTTCTGTGCAGTTGAATCTGATTTGATTTCATGAGTGCTGAGAGCCCGCAACGCCGCCAGACTGCGGCCCTCCCCCCACCCCCGACGGTGCTGCAGCTGGGGACTACTTTCGGAGGCCAGGGAATCCTTTGAAAAGTAACGTTCCTGGGCCAGTCAACATTGAAAAGAAAGCCTTGAAATATCTTGCCCTGGAGCGTTGCCTGGGCCTCTGCTCCCCGCCACATACCACCCCCTCCCCGGCTCAGCGGGGGGCCAGGGAAGTCAGGGTGGATAATGGGGCGCTGTCAGGCCTGTCTGTCTGCGGGGCAGTGTTACCAGGCGCCTCTGAAATCATTCCGGTCGGACCCACAAGGTTTTTGTTGAAGGCTGGAAGTGAGCAAACTTAGAGGTCTCCTGGGCTCTTTTGTCTGAGCCGGGTGGGGGGTGTGTGGAGAGGGGTGTGTGGGGGGATGGGTGTGTGTCTGGTCTGTGTGGGGGAGAGCAGAAGCCCCGGCAAAGAGATGATTTTCTGAAGTCAGTTAGCTATTGTTTGAGCCATTTCAAAAAGAATATTGTTTAAAATGTCTTTAAGTAGCCCAGAAAAAAACGCTAATTTTTTTTTTTTTTAATGAATCGTCACCAGGAGAGAGGACCCCCGATACTTCAGCTCTATTTGTTTCCAGGTGTTTTCCATGCACTTGGGCATGAAAGAACTTTCCCTGGAGTGGTGTTTACATGACCATATACATCTGTCAAAGCACTTAAAAAGGATGAATTTTACAGGATGTGAACTGCAGCTCATTAAGCTCAACATAAAGAAACATGGTTGAAATGCTGTTGCGGGGATCTTTCTTTGTCAACTGTACCTCCTAAACAGCTTTGCCATCATGCATAATCCTTCGCAAATGTTCTGCAACACCACTCGGGTTCCCTCTAACTACTGAGCGGTGAGGTACCTCATTGACCCCAGGGAGGCTTCTCAAGGTGTTTTTAAGTTTTTCTCCATGAAAACAACACTGTGAGCTGTTGACTCTGTGTCCCCAGTGATTACTACAGGGCCAGGGAGTTAGAACCTTCCATGCGCTCTTGATACTGTCAAACTGTTTTTCAGAAAGCTTTTGTCATTCTGTGCAGTCCCCGGAGTGTCTGGGAATGTCTGTGAGCTATCGTTTTTTAGTGACAAAGCTTTTATATTTTCAGGAGTCTTGGTTAGTAGATCTGCACCAAGTTTTACTTCTGTTAAAAATCGGGCTGAACAATACAAAAATTTGTTAGATACAACACAAAGTGAATGGTCCAAGAAAGAAAAAAAAAATCAGTAAACGGGACGTCATCAAAATTCAAAACTTTTGCATTTCGGACAGCGTGTTAAAGACATCGTTAAGAAGGTGACAGGACCAGCGAGAGACCAGGAGAAAATATTTGCAGAACACAGATCCCATAAAGGACTTGTATTCAAACTTTACAAACAACCCCTATAGCTCAGAAAGAAGAAAAACAACCCAATTGAAAAGGGGGCAAGAGACAGGAACAGACATTTTACCAAAGAGGATATGTGGATGGCCAATAAGTCCATGAAAAGATCTCAGTATCATTAGTCATTAGGGAAATACGAAATAAAGGCACAGTGTGATACTATTTCACACTCATGAGAATTCATGGGAAGTTACATTGACAAGAAGTGGTTTCTGGAGAGGATGGAGAGACAGCAGTGTTCGTACTATGATGGTAGGAACATGAAATAGGGCAGCCACTTTGGAAACACAGTTTGGCAGTTTCTCCAAAAAGAGAAAGCATGAAACTGCTGATGTGGAAATACTGGGGTTCGGGAGCAAATGGTCAGGAAAGAATTCTTGAGACGTCTTTGGTGCAGAAAGGTAGGTTTTATTAAAGCGAGGGGACAGGACTGGTGGGCAGGAGGAACTGTGTTAGGTTGTGACATGTGACTGATCATATACTTCCAAGTTGGGGGGGTGGTTAGGGACAGCATAAGTCTCTAGGGAATTTTGGAAACAAGGTTTTCAGGACCTGAAGGGCCAGCTGTTGCTTGGAAAGGTTATTTATTACAATCTAGTAAATCCTTAGTCATGAGACCCTTCAGATGTATATTGGTGAGTCATGTGCTTGGAGGGTGATTGCCAATATATATCTTGGCTGGGGGAGGTAGAGATAAAAGAAGTTTCCAAGGAATTTTTAAAAGTCTTTTTAAAAAAAATTAATATATAACATATTGTTTGTTTCAGGGGTACAGGTCTGTGATTCATCAGTCTTAGGCAACACCCAGTGTTCACCACAACACATACCCTCCCCAATGTCCATCACCCAGCTATCCCGCCCCCCCATCCCTCCTCCCATTCAGCAACTCTCAGTTGATTTCCTATGATTAAAAGTCTCTTATGGTTTGTCTCCCTCTCTGGTTTTGTCTTGTTTCATTTTTTCCTCTCTTTCCCTATGATTCTCTGCCTTGTTTCTTAAATTACTCATATCGGTGAGATCATATGATAATTGTCTTTCTCTGATTGACTTATTTCGCTTAGCATAGTACCCTCTAGTTCCATCCATGTCGTTGGAAATGGCTATTCATTTTGATGGCTGCATAGTATTCCATTGTGTGTGTGTGTGTGTGTGTGTGTGTGTGTGTGTCACATCTTCTTTATCCATTCATCTGTTGATGGACATCAAGGTTCTTTCCATAGTTTGGCTATCATGGACATTGCTCTCTAAACTCTGAGGTGCACATAGCCCTTCAGATCACTAGTTCTGTATCTTTGGGGTAAATACCCAGTAGTGCAATTGTTGGGTCGTAGGGTAGCTCTATTTTTCAACTTTTTGAGGAGCCTCCATACTGTTTTCCAGAGTGGCTGCACCAGCTTGCATTCCCACCAACAGTGTAGGAGGGTTCCCCTTTCTCTGCATCCTTGCCAATGCCTGTCATTTCCTGACTGGTTAATTTTAGCTATTCTGACTGGTGTGAGGTGGTATCTCACTGTGGTTTTGACTTGTATTTCCCTGATGCCGAGTGATGTGGAGCACTTTTTCATGTGTCTGTTGGCCATCTGGTTGTCTTCTTTGCAGAAATGTCTGTTCATGTTTTCTGCCCATTTCTTGATTGGATTATTTGTTCTTTGGGTGTTGAGTTTAGTAAGTTCTTTATAGATTTTGGATACTAGCCCTTTATCTGATATGTCATTTGTAAATATCTTCTCCCATTCTGTCAGTTTTCTTTTGGTTTGGTTGACTGCCAAAGGAATTTTTATACGTAAAACCAGAGTTACAGAATCCTAGAAGTCTGGCTGATGTTAAGCTAAGGTTGCCTTTTGCCTCTAGCAAAGTATTAACGACAAGGCAGTTGAGTTCCTAGAGGAAGGTCACTCTGCCTGTCTCAAGGACTTGTTTGTCAGTGGGCTTCAAGTAGTAAGGAAATTGAATTCTTTTTGTTTAGCCTTTGTAACCTACATCACTACCACATGACCCAACTATTTTATTCCAAGCATACCCAAGAGAAGTGAACACATCTGTCCGCGCAGTGAACACTCTGTCCATGCAGAGACATTTCTGGCTGTGTTCATGACAGCATTTTTCATAAATGACTAAATGTTCAACTTCAGTGACTATTAACCAATGAACGGATGGACAAAAATGTGGTATATCACATGATGGAACATTATTCAGCCACAAAAAAGGAATGAAGGATTGATTAATGCCACAGCATGAATGAACTTCAAAAATATTCTGCTAAGCAAAACAAACCAGTCGCAGAGCCAAGCCACGTGTCATATGATGCCATCTATATGCAATTTCTAGAAAAGTCACATTTTACGAATTCATTTATGTATGTATTTATTTGTTTATGGAAAGAATGATCTTTTTTTTTTTTAAGATTTTACTTATTTGACAGAGAGGGACAGCGAGAGAGGGAACACAAGCACGGGGAGTGGGAGAGGAAGAAGCAGGCTTCCCACCAAGCGGGGAGCCCGATGCTGAGCTTGATTCCAGGACCCTGGGATCATGAACTAAGCCAAAGGCAGCCGGTTAACGACTGAGCCACCCAGATGCCCCAAAAGTCACATTTGTAGAGATAGGAAGTAGATTAGTGTTGGCCTGGGGCTGGGGCTCAGGACAGAGATTAATTGTAAATGTGCATGAAGGGTCTTACTGGGAAGATGAAAATGTTCCAGAACTTATTTATGGTGATGATTTCATCACTTGTTAAGGTTACTTAAAATAATCAAATTCTATACTTGTAATGGGTGAATTTTTTGATATAAAATATACCTCAATAGAGCTATTAAAAAGGGGTGTTAGAGATGACAAGGAGAAGATGGGTACAGCTGTTCCCCAAATAGGTGCCCAACTGCCAGAGGCTTGGGAGAACTTCCAAAAGGCCTCTGGGAACCCATGGAAGCTCTGGGGCTCCCCTATCATGAGAGAAAGAAGGACGCCATCACTGAGTGCCTTCGGATTGCTCCTATCCGAGGGCTGCCTCTCTGTAATGTGGCTTTGCCCTTCCTCCTATCCAGACATGGAGTAGGTTCTTCAGCTTCTTGACTCTTGGCTGGCCCTCGTGACTTGCTCTGGTCAATGGATACGGCAGAAGTGACACGGCACCATTTCAAAGCCAAGGTCTCAAGAGGCTTTGTAGTTTACACCTTTGCTTTCTTGGACCCCTGCCCTGAGAATGTCTTCTGAGGGAGCTAGTCCAGCCTGATGGAGCAGGAGAGGTGACATGGTGGGGGAGGGAGAATTGAAGGGGTCCCCAGCCAAGGTCACCAACTGTGAGACACATGAGGACATCTTGGACCTTCCAGCCCTATTGATACAGAATGATACACCCCCGGGCCCCACCAGTGAATATTCACCCAGCAGATCCATGGAACTGTAAAAAACAAAGTGGCTGTTGTTTTATGCCGTTAGTTTTGGGATGCTTTGTTACGCAGCAGTAGGCAACCAGAACACATACCCTTTTTTCTATGCCTTGAGTTTGCCTGTCCTGAAGCCATCTTGGTTGAGGTGAGGTTGTGGACCCACCTCTTACACCAGAATACCAGGTGGCACACCTTTTTCCTCACTCCTTCCTGTGACCTCTGGGGACACCGTTTCTCTCAGGGCAGTGGTTCTAAACCTTGGCTGTGCGACAGAATCTTGGTGGAGGTAACTTTGAAAAATATGGGTTCTGTTCCAGTCATTTATTGTACAACAAATCATCCTGAACCTTAGTGGCTTAAGACAACAGTAATTTACTTTGGTCATAAATCTGCAGTTTGGGGATGGCTTGGTGCTAAGAGCTGGTTTCTGCTACACACAGTATCAGTGGGGGCAGCTCAAAGGCCGGGAGCTGGGATTATCTGAAGCCTGGCACACTGGTGTGTCTGGTGGTTGAGGCTGGGGTCAGTTGGGAACTGCTGGCAAGAGTATCTACATGTGGACTTAACATGTAGCTGCTTGGGCTTCCTCATAACATAGTGGCTGAATCCTTTTTTTTTCCCCCAATATTTTTATTTATTTATTTGACAGAGAGCGACAGAGAGAGAGGGAACACAAGCAGGGGGAGAGGGAGAGGGAGAAGCAGGCTTCCCACTGAGCAGGGAGCCCGATGCAGGGGCTCAATCCCAGGACTCTGGGATCATGACCTGAGCTGAAGGCAGATGCTTAACAACTGAGCCACCCAGGCACCCCACATAGTGGCTGAATTCTTAGAATGAGGTCCCCAAAAGAACAAGGCACATGGTACAAGTTACATGGAGTTTGTACGAGCTGGTCTCAGAAGTCATGGTGTCACTTCTGCCATACTATATTGTCTGAGATGATCACAGACGTCTCTCTGGGTTCAAGGGGGAAGAGCCTAGACCCGTTACTGGATGGGAGGAGTGCCAACATCACTCTGTAAGAAGAACTTGTGGGAGGAAATCTATTGAGGTGGTTAGCTTTGGAAAATACAATCTGTTCCTGGAGAATCAGTGCTGAAGGTCTGGAGTGAAGCCTCGGGATTAAAATTTCCATGTTCCTGGGTGATTCTGAAGCATATCTAGGACCAGGCAATGGGCCCTTGTCTAAGACCTAAGGTCCCTCAATCCTGAGCTCAGAGCTGTCCCTGTTGGAGACATTGCAGAGACTGGCTGCTGCCCTGGGTTATAGTGTGACCAAGGACCCTTTGGAAGGAAACCAGCCTCAGGCCAGCAGGGGGGACCCCAGGAGCAAGAGGCCTGCTCTTGTGGGTGTGTCCCTAATCTGCCCTTATTTATTAACCTCCCCAGGCTGATTCAACCTGAGGAATGTTGGAGAGTACCAGCTGATGGGCAGTATTTTAGGAGGGGCTTCCCTCAGCCCCTGGGAGTAGTCTAGGGAGGAAGGAGGTAGGAGGCAGGGGACCTGGGTTTCAGTTCCAGCTCTGCTACAGTTTTTCTCTTTAGACTTGGGTAGGTGATATCTCCCCTCAGAGCCTCAGTTTCCCCAAGAGTTACATGTGTGGAGCCTCAGTTCCCATTCTCCTAAATGACCTGTGTGAAGTGGAGCTGCTCTCCCTTAGAAAACCTAATGTGGCTCCCCATTGCCCATAGTCTTGGACCCCTGCCTGCCCTCCACACCTGTGTACCAGGGGCTCTGCCCACCACTCCAGCCTCATCATCCCTTACTTGAACTTGTCATGCAGGTTCCCCTCTGATCTTTTGTATATGCTGTTCCCTCTGCCTGGAATATTTTCTCTTGCTTTCACTGCCTGGCAAACCCCAATGTTTGGCTTTTGTCACCTCCTCCATGAAGCCTGCCCCTGCCTCCTTCTGCTAGTTACCCCCGTGATGTGTCCTTGCACCCTAGCCCCTTGGGTATTCTGTGATCTACATTGGGAGCAACAGCTAGCCTTTTCTCTCAGCTGGGGGGATTGGTGGGGAGGGTGTTTACAGACCAGAACAGCCTTTGGAATTAGTCTGGATTTCAGTCCAGTGCTGCTGCCACATAATTGCCTGTGTGTGACCTCAGGCAGGTCGCCCCACCAATCTGAGCCTCAGTTTTCTCATCTCTGAGATGAGAACAGAATTTTCACGATATTTTAAGGACCTCAGCGACAGAAGCAGAGTCCGTGTGAAAGAGGTTTGAAATGGGGTAGTTTTTAGAGCTTTCAGAGCCCATTGTTTCCATTGCCTTTATCGAAGAATGGGAAGTGGGGGTTGATGGCCCTATAGGGGAAGCAGAAATCCCTGTTCCCTGTACTGTAGGGAAGGGCTAGGCGTGTAATAGGGGCTCACATTCAGAGCAGGAGTTCTTCAAAGATTGAATGAATGAGTGGATGAATGAATGAGTGAATGAAAGGAGGCAACTAGTTTCTGAATTTGGATATACCTTTTTGCCAGACCTTGTCTGTGCAAGGGTCGACCCGCGGCGGAGGCGGGAAGTCCCGCCCCCAGGAACCCTGCCCGTCTCCTAGCAACGGTCAAACATAATTGGCTCAGCCCAGGCCCGTGGGCCTTCCTGCCGGCGTCAGCAAGGCTGCGTCGTTGGAGCCTTCTCGCCTAGCGGCCGTGACGCCCAGGCTGCTGCCCAGCGCAACCCCTCTCAGGTACCGAAGGTCCCTCTCCCGCAGCTCCAGCTGGGCACCCCCTTCTAAACAAAACGTTAGCCGGCCTTCCTCCTCCACGGACCCTGAGCTTGTGCCCTGAACCCAGCCCTCAGGGCCCATTCCTGCCTTGCCTCGGGGGTTCTCGCCCTCTCTGACCTCATCAGACCCTTGCACGCGCTGTCCTCCTGCCCGGTTCGCCTGTCCCTACATTGCAAACTCATCTGTGCTTTGGCCCTGCTCTCACCCCGACGCTTCTCCTGGTGGAAGGAAGCACAGGGTTCTCTCCCAGCTTTTCTGTCCTTGGGTAATTGCACTGACCTGGAGCTGGCGTTCTGGAAGTGTCTGTGATTGACTTGTGAAAGGAGGAGCAGCTGGGACTGGGGGAGGATAGAGACTCAAGCTGGAGAAGCTGAGGTTGCTTGTTTTCCCGATCACTGCAAGCCACCATTCTCAGTGGTTCATTGTTGAGTACCTACTGCGTGCCAGGCAATGTCCGTTCAACCCAGGACAGGACAAGGGATGGGAAGGTGGGTCATCCTGAAAGAGGCAGGGCTTCCCTCCTGGGAACAGAAGGAGGTGACAGCAGCTCCTTTATTTTCTTGCAGCCAGGAGTGTCAGGCCCGTGGGTGCTCAGCAGAATGTCGCTGAACGCCTGGGAGTGGGAGGATGAGGACCCGGTGAGCATGGGGCCCATGTCCTCCATGGCCAGCTTTTACCAGTCTGGGAGTGAGTGTGATGTGGAGGAGTACCTGAAGGTCAAAGCCCAAGCCCAGGAGTCGGACTCTGAGCACCCGTGCAGCAGCGAGTCCTCATTTGGGCTTGCAAGCACCTTCAACTCCGATGTGCCCCAGACTGTCCCCTGCAAGTTCATCATCTCACTGGCCTTCCCAGTGAACACTGGTAAGTGCTGGAGCAGAATCCCAACACCCTCTGCAAAAAGGGGTGCGCCCATGACCTTCCCCCAGAAGTTTGGGGCACCTGAGCTCCCTCCACTGGCTTCCCCAAGTGAGGTGTCCAATGCCAACAGCAGAAGTCAGGAAGGAAACTGCAATTTTAGGGCCTGCTGTGGGCCGGGCAAGTAGGTGATTAAATAGGCTTCCCGTGCTTAATCCTCTCAACCCTAAAAAGCAGGTGAATGAATGAGGAAGAGATTACAGAATTGGTTCACATAAGCTGCCTGTGCGTCCCCAGATTCCTTGTTTAAGTTCTCAGATGTATTGAATGAAAATCTCTGAGTGTTTGGATATATCGATTATCTATTGCCCCCCAAATTCTGCATAACAAACCCAAACAACTCCCCAAGTCAGGGGCCCCAAACAGGAATCCCTTGTTCTCCTGGATGAGCAGGTCAGCGGATCCAGGCTAGGCTTCCCTCGGTGGCTCTGTTCTGCTCCCCGTGTCTCTCATCCTCCTCCGGGACATGTGGCTTAGCCAGACACAGTCTTGCTGTGGAAAGGCAGAGACACCTGGGAGAGTAAGCCCAGACATCCAAGAACTCTTCTGGCCTTCGGGTACCTCTCACCTGCTCACAGTATTTTGACAAAGCAAGTCCCATGGTTGGACCCCTAAGATCAGGGGCAGAGAAAAGAACTCCACCTTGATAGACATTTTTTGGTCTACTTGCACTACCCCCTGAAGATTAATTTCAGCTTCTCCTTGTAGTTCTATCCATTCTTGCCTCTTCGGTTAGACACATACTATGCTTAGAATTGACCTGTCTTCTTGGTGACTTGAACTCTATACCTCGAAGACCAGGGGGAGGTAGGCAAAGTGCCACAGGTGAAAAATGTAAGGAGGCACATGCTCTCAGCGTCATGCAGTGGATTTCTGCCCTCTGTTACTCCACTGGCTAGGGGGCCCGGACCTGCCTCTCAGCCCCCCAGGTTGGACAAGCAGCACGCGGGTGGGCGGCCTCCCATAGCATCAGGCTCTTTCTTGTTTGCAGGGAACCGTGGCGATGGATGTGCTTTCCCATGTGAGGTTCAGCCAAGACTCATTAAATCCATGTCTTCTAGGTTATAAAGGAAAATATACAGGTTTGATGGAAAAACATAAGAAACACCCTAAAATGGACAAACCTGCTGCAAAGTTTCGCCGTTACTACCACATTGAGTATTTCCTTCTGCCAGATGATGCTGAGCCTAAAAAGGTTGACATGGTGCTGTTTCCCCTGGTGGCCAAAGTGTTCCTGGATTCAGGAGTAAAGGTGTGTGTGTGTGTACCTCGCATAGAGTCTGCTATGGCGGAAAGTGCACTTGCTTCCCCTCGGAGCTTGCTAGAAATGCAGGATATTGTGTTCCACCCCAAACCTACTGAATGAGAGTCCACACCGACCTAATAATATCCATTACCGGACTTTCCATTTAGATATCTTTTTCTAGTCATTTCTTTGGTGTTTTGAAACATTTTGCCACTCTTGTGATTTCCTTCTCTGCGTGAGTACCCCGTGTGTCAAGGTGTGAGCACACCTGCCTGCTAGGACACACACACGCACACACACACACATACCCACCCGCCTGCCTGTGGCCCAACTCTGGCTCAGTGCTTGGAAGTCACTGGAAAGGGCAGGATGGGCAGGTAATTGCTTTGACTCTGTCTTTTTTCCGATAAACCCAGAAGTGTGACAGGGCCCTGGCCAGGACACTGATCTCCTGACGTGAGGTGGGAGATGGGGAGCGCCAGGCCCAGAAGGCAGACAGGTGGAGAGCAGTGCCCTGGAGGGCAAGGCCAGTGAGGGTGGGTAACCTCAGGCTGCTAAGCCCCCCAGTCCTGCACACTTAAAGTCTCTTGGTGTTCTTTTATATAGACAGTGAGGCCGTGGCATGAAGGGGACAAAGTCTGGGTGTCATGGACCCAAACTTTTAACATCAACGTGACGAAGGAATTACTCAAGAAAATAAATTTTCACAAAATAACCTTGAAGGTCTGGGACGCAAAGGACAAGGTTTCAAGAAAAGTCCGGTATTACCGGTTAAAGAATACTGGGTATTCCGAAGATACGGGATCTTTCGGTAAGTTGGGTATCCGTTTTATTATTATTTTTTAAAGATCTTATTTATTTATTTGACAGAGATCAAAGTAGGCAGAGAGGCAGGCAGAGAGAGAAGGGGAAGCAGGCTCCCCGCTGAGCAGAGAGCCCCATGCGGGGCTCGATCCCAGAACTCCAGGATCATGAACCGAGCCGAAGGCAGGGGCTTTAACCCACTGAGCCACCCAGGCACCCCGGGTATCTGTTTTATTTGAAACACTTCTCCTGGCGTGTGATTTCTCACCAGGAGTAGGATCAAAGCCAGTGTCCCCTATTTTCCTTCATCCCACCTTCCTGAGGCACATGTGGCTTTGGGTGTCAGTCCCTCCAGGACAAGCTTGAGCTTCTGGAAGTACCGCCCCCTGGAGTTGTGTCTGAGGGTGTGCGGTGTCTGTGCATGTGCGGTGCTCACCACCTCTACCTCCGCTGCATTTCTGGACTTCCTGTCCCCAGGCAGCACTCACACGTGGGTTTCCCACTGGCTTGTCTCCTGGCTGAGTATTGGGTGTTTTGGGTTTTTTTTTTTTGTCTTTTTTTTTTTTTAAGGATTTTATTGATTTATTTGACAGAGCAAGAGACCACAAGCAAGGGAAGAGGTAGGCTGAGGGAGAGAGAGAAGCAGGCTCCCCTGCAGAGCAGGGAGCGCGACGTGGGGCTGATCCCAGGACCCTGGGATCATGACCTGAGCAGAAGGCAGACACCTAACCATCTGAGCCACCCGGGCGCCCCATACTGGGTGTTCACTGACGAAAAAGACACCACGAAACAAGAGAAAACTTAAGAATCCTATGACCCTGAGACAACCATATTAATCTTTTCATAGAGACCCTCTAGATTCTTATTTGGGTAAATATATTTCTTAAAGATTTTATTTATTTGTTTGAGAAGAGAGGGAGAGAGGGAGCACAAACAGGGGATGGGACAGAGGGAGAAGCAGACTCCCCGCTGCGCAGGGAACCCAATGCAGGGCTCTGTCCCTGGACCCTGAAACCATGACCCCAGCCAAAGGCAGACACCCAACCAACTGAGCCACCCAGGTGCCCCTAGGTGAATATTTTATCAATGCCAGAAAGTCTCTTTTTGAGCTCACCTCCAAGGAGAGCTAGGGAGAGTGGAAAGATCCAGGCTTGGAAGTCAGTCAGCTCAATTCAACCTGTCTCCCATCTTGAACTAGCCAATGACGTTGGGCACCCTCCCACTTTCTCTACTTATATGCCTCAAGGCAGGGTAATGGGAGTGTACCCAGCCCCCAGCAATGAGAGAGTGTGTGTTGTCTGTATTTAAAAACGAAAATGCTGCCAATTAAACTATGCTGTGGCGTTAATTGTAAGACGTGTCCAGTTTTGAGAAACGTGAAAAGGTCATGGCAATGTGCATCTGAGAATGGATGGAGTCTGGTACCATTATCACTGTTGTTGGTGGCTCCAGACAAGTATAGTTATTTTGCAGTGAGCAAAGGAGACTGACACCTGCTTGAAGTGTATGCAGTGCCAGAATCAGAACCCATTTTTTTTTTTTTTTTTGTGACTAGCAGAACCCTCTGCTTTCTCCGGCTTTCCAGCCTGACTTCTTGGGGAGGCTTTCTGGCACGGACACTTGGCCCTTCTGACTGTTCATCTTTCACTTATATCTGGGTTTTCTTACCCTTGGTGCTATTGGCATTTTGGTTCAGATCATTTCTTGCTGTGGGAGCCGTCCTGGACTCTACCTGCTAGATCCCGGTAGCAGCCTCCCAGTTATGACAACCAAACTTTTCTTCAGACATTGCCAAATGTTTCCTGGGGAGGGGAGCAGAAACACCCCTGGCTGAGAATCACTGGTTTATATCTAAACTACTCACTGTAGGGTTTCTGTATGAGAAAATGGCATTCAAAGAGACTTTTCTTACTTGGACCCAGGAAAGACCCATGTCTTCAAAGCATGGGGTTCAAAACCACCTGTGTTAGATGCGTTTGAAATGCTGCCCAGGGTGGGAGGTTGGGTGAGCCTGGTGGTGGGTATTATGGAGGGCACGTATTGCATGGAGCACTGGGTGTGGTGCATAAACAATGAATTCTGGAACACTGAAAAGAAATGAAATAGAAAATTTTTTTTAAAAAAGGAAAGAAAAAAGAAATGCTGCCCAAGTGCAGATCCCAGGGTCTGCCCCAGAGCTGCTAAACCAGAATTTCTGGTAAACATGTGCCCTGAAGTGAGCTCACATTGGAGCACGGGTGCTGCGGCAGGTGTATGGGGCCATGGGAGCCAAGTCTGGAAAGGTAAATGAAATCTACTGGCCAGGAAAGGAAGGAGGAAGTGTGCTCTAGGCCCTGCAGGGAGGGCCATGGGCCTTCGAGAGTGTACTTGAAATGATAGCACTTGGTCTTCCCCAAGCCCTATCTCACACCTGACATCACTGCCTCTTATGTTAAATAATTTCTTTCCATAAGCAGTGTATGTTCACTATGTAAAACAACTCAGAAATTGACTAGCACAGGAGCACCTGGGTGGCTCATTTGGTTGGGTGTCTGCCTCATGATTTCAGCTTAGCTCATGATCTTGGAGTTGTGGGATGATGGTCTTGGTGGGGTGGGGGTCTGTGTCTCTCTCTCTGCCCCTCCCCACACACGCTCTCTCTCTCTTTCTGAAATAAATAATCCTTAAAAAAATTGACTAGCACAAGGGAGAAAGAACTAAGATAACATGATGCCTGGACCAGAGGCAGTCATTGCTAACATTTATCTGTGCGTCTTGTGTGTAAGTAGAAAGAACATTTTAATAAAAATGCATCTGGTGTGCTTTTTGTCTTAAGTCCTTTTTTCACCTTAAAAGCTGTCTTCTTGAAACTCTTGTCTGTGGGAGGAAAGCAACAACCTGAGAGGTTTGGCTCATGTTCCAGAGAGGATAGGAAATGTATCTGGATGAACTATAGGTCCCCTGCCTGAACTGGTTAATTTTCAACCTGTTGCTGGTCTCGAATGGAACATCCCATCAAAAGTCAACATTCCTCCTCTGTTAAACCTCCTCAGCTTCTTGGTTTCTCAGTTATTGGACAAAGACTGCATCGTTCACGAAGCCCCAGAGTCATGCATGACCCCAGCTATGCCTTCAGCTCTTGGCTGTCCCTCCAACCAACACCTGATTGGTGTCTCTGCCTCTGTGGGGCCCTTTGGGACTCTCTGCCTCTCAGCTGGCTCCTGCCTCGGCATTTAAGTCTCTTTCCCATCTCCTCTCCTACTGCAGTTCCCTGACTTATCTATAGCCCTGCTTTGACCTTGGCACTCCATTGTTCTGCACCTTTTTATGGCCGTCTGGTGGCTTGGGGAACCAGGTCCATTTTCTGAGTCTGGCCTTGAAGGCATTCTCTAATTTGTTCCCCAAGCCTCCTTTCTCACCGCTATTCTCACCTTCACTTCTGGTCCCTGAAAACACGAGGGTTTTCCTGGTTGTGAGCCCTGCCTTGAGCTATGGGGCCATACCCAGTGGGCTCTTAGCCTCCTTCTTTCTCCACAATCAGTACCTGTCCTGAAACACTGAATCCAGTCGCACCTCTTCTTTTCTTCACCTCTTCCTTGTAGCTTCCATTATCCGCATTCATTATTCCTCCCATGTTGGTTGCTGCTACAAGCATACGGAGTCCGGTATTGATAGAATGAAGGAGAGAGGGCTCATCTCCCTAGCTGGCTGCGAGGAGCCCTGGGGGATAGTTCTAGCTCAGTAAGTACCAGTTCTCTGACCACAGGAAAATTACATAAGTGTCATACTCCCCACCTGTAAAATGGAAGTGGGAGTGCCTTCCTTCACGTGAAGTGCCATGATCAAATGGAAGGACGCATGTCAAGTACTTAATGGTCTTGTTTGGAAGAAGCCATTGCCAGCTGAGGTTTGGGTTTCCTGGCATTTTGAAGCAGCGCCTAGGAGTCTGCTCCTGCAGGGCAGGGGCCCTGCCTCTGTTATCCGCCTGTTCCTTCTATAGCCCTAGGATAGTGCTGTACACGTAGAAGGTGTTCCATAAGTATTTCTGATTGGTTTGAGTCAATGGTTCTTCTCCTGTCTTCTAGAAGAAGTGAAAAGTTTGGTTTTAAATCAGAGAAGATTGTCTGCACAGGCCCCACACATCAAAGAGGAGTGGAACCAGGAGGATGCACGAGATAAAGCAGAAAAAGCAGGAAAACACATCAAGTCTTTGCGTGGTGAGTGGAGATGACCTTTGTGAACAAGTTGGGGGAAATTGATGGCAGGGAAGGGGATAAATGGGTGTTGCTGGTGTCGTGCATGTACACTGGTATCATTCCTGTGTATCAGCAACTCCTGCTGGTGCTGGCTCATTCTGGAAGGCATCACTGCTCTCAGTGCAGGAATCACTTTTTGTGGTTGGTCCTTTTTCTTTGTTTAATTTTTATTTAATGACTTATAAAACTTTTCTAACTGTAGAAGTTACATATGTGTGGTTTGCTTTTAGAAAAGTCAGTGACTATGGAAAAATATAAAACAAGCAGGGAAAACAATCTATAGTTCTATCACCAGGAACAAGCATTATAATATTTTGGTTATTATGTTATGGAAAATTCCTTTGTTGTAAGATTTTTTTTTTTTTTTTACATAGATAGGATTGTTCTGGATACATACTTTTGTATTCTGAGATTCTGAGATGAATATGTCCCTACATGCACTTTCCTATTTACTTAAGAACCTATTTACTAAAGAACTGCATAAACTGCATTTGTGGTGTCCATAATTTTTCATCTGCTGGTAGCATTGACAGATTCTCTGTAGATGGGGAATAGGGATCTTGGGAGTGTTTTCAGTATTCTCTGATGTAAACAGTGCCAAATTAGACAACTGAATAGATAGTGACTTTTTTTTCCTTTTTTTTTTTTCCACCCTCCATGGGGTGTTATATAAGAAATTGGTGGCTTCCTCTTGCCTCCATTTATCCAAATAATCCTCATTAGTCTGTGCATATTCATTCATTTACTCATTTATTATTAACCAGCCTTTTTATGCTCACCGCTGCTTGGTGACTGCCATTACAAAATGGGTAAAGGACCCTCATTTCTTAAGGAACTAGAATGGACCAGGAAGTCCATTTGCTAATAAATATTATCATATTCTCACCCAGCGGAGTTTGAAACTTTTCCCAAGATCCCCGAGGGAGATGAGAAGGTACTCAGAATGGAAGAACTTGCCACAGTTCGGTAAGGATGGAACCATGCTATTTCAGCGATTGGGAGTGGAACCCCCTCTTGCATAAACCGTACAGTGTCTCACCGAGAGTCATGTGGATTTTTAGTAACTTAGCTAAGTCAGAGCTCATGCAATCCAGGTGAAATTAGAGGAACAGAGAAAGGAATACTGTGTTTATGAGCGCAGATATGCCCTGTGCTTTTTGCACATGTTGGTTTACCTCAATTCTCATCATGGTCACTCTGAGAGATGGTATTATTACTATTTCTGTTTTCTTCATAACATAACAGAGTGGTTAGTGATTTGCTCAAAGTTTTAAAACTGGAATTCTTGGGAATCTTGGGAGTGTTGGTAAAGCCAGGACTCTAGGACTTCAGAGCACCAAGTCCACAGCCTTTCCTGCTATGAGTGCAATTGCTCTTAGAGCCTAAGAAGGATCTGGAGATTCCTTGGATGCCGTGGGGACCAGAGGTCGAAAGGAGGCCCAGCTGGAGGCTTGGGAGAGTGGGATGGGGAGAACCAAGAGACTTTTAACCAAGATTAAAAAATCTTGACTTCTAAAAAATTGGTTTTTTAATGTTGAATTGACACATTAATTTGAGAAGAACTGACATTTTTACGTTCTGAGGCTCTCCCATCCATGATCATGGTATATCTTTTCACCTAATTCAGCTCCTCCTTTATGATTTCTAATAGAGTTCAAAAATTTTTTTTCTTCCTATAGATGTTGGATAATTCCTGCAAATGAATTCCTGGATATATTAGAGTTTTGACTGCTTTTATAAAAATATATTATTTTCCATAATATTTCTAGTTAGAAATTGATAATGCGAGTGTGGTCTGCAGAGCAACAGTATCAGCATGACTGGGAACTTGTTAGAAATGTGGACTCTCAGGTCCACCCCAGGCTTACTGAACCATACCTGCATTTTCTTTAACAGCATTTCCAGGTGATTCATATGCACATTGAAATTTAAGAAGCTTTGGTTAGAGGAATGCAATGTCATTTCTTAAAGATCTGCTCATGGAAAAAAAAAAAAATCTGCTCATGGGACACCTGGGTGGCACAGTCAGTTAAGCATCTGCCTTTGGCTCAGGTCCTGATCCAAGAGTCCTGTGATCGAGTCCCACATCAGGCTCCTTGTTCAGCAGGGAGCCTGCTTCTCCCTCTGCCTGCTGCTCCCCCTATTTGTACTCTCTCTCTCTCTCTCTGACAAATAAATAAATAAAATCTAAAATAAATAAATACAATAAAAATCTGCTCACATTTGGTCCAGTAAATAGATTCTTCGGTCTGGTCCCTGCTTTTTTTCACCTTCATTTATTTTTCTCTCTGTGAATTTTCTAGATGGAGTATTTCAAGAGAAACAGCTCTTTCTTTGGGAGCAGCAGTCAGCATGGAGATGGAAGGAGAAGATCATCATGAGAGATCATCATTTAGCAGTTTAACAAACATGTTAGAAAAGCAAAAATTTCAAAGTAAGTTAGGATGGGATTTTGGAATTTTATAATATAACTAGACTTAGAAGCATTATGAAATATTTCAAATTCAGAATACCTCAGAAAGATTGCTGATATGTGACCATATGTTACTTGAAAGTAAGAACACTACATATCCTTTCAACTTACCCATTCTGTCTCACCCCATCCAGCCATTCCAACCCACCTTCTCCCATTCATTTACCTGCATCATCCCACCCATTTGCACATCAGCCCTTCCCACTCCTGCCAATGCTTCCACGCTCCTGACTCATGATGTCATGAACGTGGGGAGCATGGAAGTCTCTAAAGTTGACTGTAGTCTTTCAAATAAATAACTGCATTTCTATGTGATAGATGCTGTGGTAAGTGTAGGTAGGTATGTTGAAGAAGCAAAGAGTCAGCTTTATAGAAGGACTCTCAGAAGATAAGAGGTTCTTCGCTTCTTATGGTAGAATGAGGGAAATTGCATCCCAGGTTGCAGGAACCACTCATGCAGAAGTCTGTAGTCTTGGTGACAGACCAAGAGGCGAGGGTTCTCAGAAGCTACTACGTTGACCTCTTCCTTCTTTTTTTTTTTTTTTAAGATTTTATTTATTTATTTGATGCAGAGAGACACAGTGAGAGAGGATATGGAAGCAGGGGGAGAGGGAGAGGGAGAAGCAGGCTCCCTGCCGAGCAGGGAGCCCAATATGAGGCTTGATCCCAGGACCCCGGGATCATGATCTGAGCCAAAGGCAGACACTTAATGACTGAGCCACCCGGGTGCCCTGACCTCTTCTTTCTTAACCTTGTTCTCTTCACCAGTTTTTCAGCCAGCAGTTAGGTTTCCTGTATGAGGTGGAATATTCTAGAACTGGTGCACTTGCTGCCTCCTGGGATGGCCCACTGTACTGTTTGTACAGCTGTAATTGGTACAAATCATTTCCTTAACTCTTTATCCATTAAGTCTGCTTTTCCTGGTTCCAGTTCAACACTCTGAAGCTGCAGAGAGAAGTGACTGCTCCAGGCGGGCTCTCTGCCAGGCGTCGGAAACACAGTTGCTCACATTCCCTTTTTAAGGCCCTAGAAGACTAGTCCACGCTTTCATATCGGAACACCTTCAGCTCTTTGAAAAGTTTTCTTTTCCAGATTAAATAGCCTCACCTTTTAAAAATATTCTTTAAGCATTTGAATGAGATTTTCAAACCATCTTTTTATTTTGAAAAAAAAAAAAAAAAATAGAACACCAAAAATTACGATGCATATACAATTTAGGCATTGAGATTTTGCAACATTTCCTTCATTTTTCTTGCTCTTTCCCCTTCTTTCTTTCTTCCTTTCTTTCCTTCCTTTATTCCTCCTTCCCTCCCATCCTCTCTCCCTCCAGCCCTCCCATCTTCCCTTCTTTCTTTTTGAAAAGTTTACATGTAGTCTCCTTTGCATCCTGTGCTTTTAAGAAGCATCCCCTAGGGGGCGCCTGGGTGGCTCCATTGGTTAAGCATCTGCCTTTGGCTCAGATCGTGATCTCAGGGTCCTGGGACTGAGCCCCGTGTAGGGCTCCCTGCTCAGTGGGCTGTCCACTTCTCCCTCCCCTGCACCTGTGCTCTCTCTCTCTCTTTCTCTCAAATAAATAAATAAAAATATTTTTTAAAAAGCATTCCCTATCCTACATAGAAATTGGTGTGACCCTTTCCTGCCACCCCATTCTTTTTTTTTTTTTTTAAGATTTTATTTATTTATTTGACAGAGGCGATCACAAGTAGGCAGAGAGGCAGGCAGAGAGAGTGAAGGGGAAGCAGGCTCCCCGCTGAGCAGAGAGCCTGACATGGGCCTTGATCCCAGGACCCTGGGATCATGACCTGAGCTGAAGGCAGAGGCTTTTTTGAGCCACCCAGGTGCCCCTTCCACCCCATTCTTTCTGACACATTCATTGTTGTATTGATTTTTGTTTTTATGAGTTACAGAAATGGTTTCATACTATACCTATCTTCCTGCAACTGGCTCTTTGCATTCAGCTTGATTTTTGAGGTTTATTTGTGTCCACATGTCTAAGTCCATCTCCTTCCTTGTAAATTCTATAGAGGGCCCCATTGGAGGGCTGTGCATTCCTACACCCATGGACTCCCCACTGAGAGACATTTGAGTCGTCTCCAATTTCCCACCGTCACCAACACTGTGATAGCGATCCTCCTTGTGCAGGTCTCTGTGTGTCTGTGCTACAGAGCCTAGGGCATTTGCCCAGTGGGGGTCAAAGGGCATGGGAAACGCACCTCGATCCCTCAGGAGGTATTGCTGGTTTTTATTCTCTGGGTTGTACGTATGTGCCCTCCTGACAGAAATCCTGAGAATTCTAGCTTTTCCCTGTTATCAGTCATGCTTGGCATGGTCAGGAGCTTACTTCCTGATTCCTTGTGGACTTGAAAGCATCTCCTATGCTTATTTGGTTATAATCTTATGTAATTTGGCTATTCCTGCTTCTTGGCTTACTTTTCTGTTTTTTTTTTTTTTAAGGATTTATTTATTTGACAGAGATCACAAGCAGGCAGAGAGGCAGGCAGAGAGAGAGGGAAGCAGCTCCCTGCTGAGCAGAGAGCCCGATGCGGGACTCAATCCCAGGACCCTGAGATCATGACTTGAGCCGAAGGCAGAGGCTTAACCCACTGAGCCACCCAGGCACCCCTTTCTGTTGAGTTTTAAGCTTTTCTTTTAAAGATTTTATTTATTTATTTGAGAGAGAGGGAGAAATTTGAGGGAGCAGGAGAAACAGACTCCCTCCTCAGCAGGGAGCCCATCTCAGGGGCTTAGAACTTGAACCCTGGATCCCAAGATCGTGCCCAGGCTGAAGGCAGATGCTTAACCGCCTGAGCCACCCAGGCACCTCTAGGTTTTACATTTTTTTCTTATGGATTCAGAAGCTTTATTCTTTACATCTTCAGATGATTATGTGTGATCAGTTACGTACCCTGTAAACATCATAGGCCGGGGTCTGTAAGTTACCCGTTTATGTGTGCTGCTTTTGCACACCAGTTATGTAACTATTCCTTTCCAGTTTGTACTTTCTGTGATGTTTAAGAAATCCTTCCTCATCTGGACATCAGTAGAGTCTCCTCTGTATTCTTCTAATTAGTTTGAAGTTTTTTGTTTTCCACCGTTAGTCTGCCTTTCATTTTGCCTATGGCACGAGGTGCCCGATAATTTCATTTGCCTCCAGATGGAAAGTATAATTAATTGACTAGTCCATCCTTTCTCATTAATCTGAAATGCCACCCTGGCATCTGTTAAGTCCCCTATGTGTGCAGTGTATTTCTGGGCTTTCTATAGTCTGTTCCATTGGTCTTTGTATCATGGAACAAATAGCTCATGGCTTTAATTACCATAGATATATATATGTTTTATTGTCTCCTCCCCCACCCCTGGATCTGAGCTTGGCACAGAGCTGAATATTTTATGTTCCTTTGCTCATTTACTCTTTTCAACACCCTACAAGGTAGGCACTACTATCCCCATTCTACAGGTGAGGTGACTGAGGCTCAGGATGGTTAAGGAAGAGGAGACTTGGTTCCGGAACCGTGGTGGTCTGACTTCAAAGCCCAAACCTCAGCCCTACACTGTGGTTAAGAGCTGACTTGGGGGAGGAGTTTGGTATGTGGCGATGTTGCTCTTCATCCAACCTCGGCCCCCTCTGCCCATGTTTTTGGGGCGGACCGGCTGGGAGATCAGGATGGCCCTCATGTTCTTCCTGCATGTAACTGACAACCACTTTGTCATCTACATGTAAACACCTCTTCTGGTTGCTGGGGAAGGGTGGCAGCATAAAGGATGACCTCCGCCTTCCAGGGTCTTCCAGAACCTCTTTGAGTCTCTGTAGCACGTATGTATTCACATACAGGAGCTTGGATATGAGCTCCTTGGAATGCTTGTTTTCTTCCTTTGATTTCACAGTTAAAAGGAGAGACTCAGAGGGGAGAAAGAAGAGCCAGAAGAGAGGGAAGAAATCTCAAACAGAGGAGGAAACTGACCTCAAGATGGAAGGAGATTGGAAGCATGGTACCTTCTCCACCGAGCTGGCGGTGATGCCACTCCTCGCAGGTGGCTACCCCTGGTCCCAGCGGGTCTTGGTTGTTTTGTCCCATGTGGCTAGAATGTCCATAAACAGGATGCCCGCATTGACCAAGCCTCTGTTCTGCCACCTAGCTTCATGCCCACAGTCACTTCAGCAAAGTGGAGGTAAGTGTCTCTGTTGTACAGAGGAGGACAAGGAGGCACAGAGAGGTCAGATGTATTGTTCGAGATCACCCAACAAGTAGGGGCAACGCCACGGTTTGAACTCAGGCCTGCTTCTGAAGAAACTGGTGAGAGTAATTGTGCTAATTTTGTTTGCTAAATAAGATGCTGCTTTTTATAAGCACTTTCTTGCAGATGTTTATGAAAGCATCTAGTGGAGGAAAGCGGGGAAGGAGCCAGTGTTTCCCCGCCGTCCTTTACTGCTCATGGCAAACTCTGAGCCTCCCAGTAAGCTTGTAGGAGTGCTGTCGGGGTGCCTGTTCTTGGTTCTGTGAGGAACCAAAACTTGAAGAAGGCAAAGCAATTCACTTGAGATCACATAGCTCAGGGGCAGAACTGGGGTTCCGTTCTCTTGCTCCGTAAGATTGATCACAATTTGGAAACTAGGTTATCTACGGTTTGACAAATAATAAGTAGGTATGCGTGTTATATCCCTAGGTCTTGATAACGGAAATCTCACAATGTATTTTGGGTAAAATTACATGACTTTGTTTTTAAAATAGTAATATGGGGGGTAACCCTCTTTCTTTTCAGAAAAGTCTATTTCATGGTTGGGGGGGGTACGGGAGGGGGTTTGTGGTTGGCTATTAGGGTGAATGTGCGCCCTCTACTGGCCAATCTGCAGAAATTGAGGCTACTGTCGAGCTGGCCCAAACCCTTGAAGTGGCTTGCGGTTTTACCCCATAAACATTACACATGTGCCAGGAAAATGGAATGCTCACAAGCTCTTGTATTGCCAGCTATACATTTTTGAGGAAATACCATTAACTTTTCAGTTTTCCTTTTTAAATGGATTTTTGAAAATCAGCTTTCACCTGAAGTTGGGCCTTGAATTCAGGCTGTCTTAGTTTTCCTGAAGCAATGGAGTCTTTTCGAGAGAAGTGAATTTTCAGAGACGCTTACCCCCTCTCAGGCTGTGGTCCAGGAGGACCCAGCCTCCACACCGCGGTTTCAAGCTCCTGCTCGGAGCACACATCTCTGGGGCAGCTACCTTGTGGGCTGAATCCCCAAGAGAAACTGGTGTCTAGAGGCGGGTGAGCTCCGGGTGACCTGTTGACTTTGAATCGAGGTTAATTTTGCTTCTTAATTTTGGTGTGGGGGGAAGGAGAAGCTCAGATGGTCTCAAACAGCCTGGTGTGACTTTTTCCAGCAGGGTGAAGCCCGGAGGTGTCTGCCGGCTCCCCGCTGTCAAACTGTGCCGTCACGGCCCTGTAACGGCTCAGTGATTCCAAGAGCACCAGTGACAAACAGACTTTGAATCTTGGCTCAGCCACTGCCCAGCAAGTTGGCCACTTCCTCTGAGTCCTTCAGCTCCATGTCCTCATCTGTAGAATGGGGGGAGGATTTCTACCCCGGAGGGCTGCAGTAACGGTCACGTGAGATAATGTGCATAAATTCGCACACAGTAGGACTCAGAGAGGTTACTGAAGTGGAGCCGCTTCTGTCAGAACATTTGGGTGGGCTGGATACAGGGTGCTGGGCCTCCAGCAAGAAAGAAAGACAAGCCTCCTTCCTTATACCGATATCACGGTTTATGGTCCTCAGCTAAGAAGGGCCTTAGCTCGGCAGGCCAACTGGATGTTTGTTTTTGCCATAAAATAACAGCGTAAGATCATTCTAAAACCAGCATGATAATTTTTGCTCATCATCTTTGATTTCGAATTGGGCCCTAGGCTTTGCATCCCTTAGTGGTGGATATTGGTTGGCATTACGATTCTAACCCATTACGATTCTAAAAGGATTCTGGAATGATCTCTTGATTTTTGTTGCAGAGTGGAGGGGCCAAGTGTTGCCAGGCAGGACTGGTCTGGACATGCGTTCCACACTCCTTGGCTGAGCGACCTGGGATGCTTTCTGAACATTTCTGGATGCCAGTTTCCTCTGTCTAGAAAGCAGAGATGGAAGCAGCCACACAGGGCTGTTCTGAGGACCCATGACTTTAATACACACTGGGGTCTGGCCGGTGTAGATGAATGCTCATTGCGGGGTCCGTTCCCAGGCTCTGTCTCTCTTACTCCGGAGCAGGGCTTCTCAGCGTGGGCACTTGTGCCCCTAGGGGGACATTTGGTCATATGAGGAGGTTTTTTTCTTTTTTCTTTTTTTTTTTTTAAGATTTTATTTGTTTATTTGACAGAGATCACAAGTAGGCAGAGAGGCAGGCAGAGAGAGAGGAGGAAGCAGGCTCCCTGCTGAGCAGAGAGCCCAATGAGGGGCTTAATTCCAGGACCCTGGGATCATGACCCGAGCCAAAGGCAGAGGCTTTAACCCACTGAGCCACCCAGGCGCCCCATGAGGAGGTTTTTTGGTTGTCACAGGTGGGAGCGGAGGGATGCTGCTGTTCCATAAAGCAGAGGACGGTCCCCACAGCCGAGAATTCTCTGTCCCCAAGTATCTGTGGTTTTGAAGTTGTGAAACCCTACTCTGGAATTATGGCTGAAACCCTCCCTCACTTTCTGACTGGCGGTTTGAGTGCACATTGGTGGTGGAGATATCTTCCATACTGGGCAGTCTTTTTCACGAAAAGGTTTACAGAGTTCTAGAATACAAGTCATGATTAGTTATGGCCTTGACGAGTCAGCTTTGTTGAAGAGAAAGCCGTGGGAGCCCTGAGAGCTGTCCCCAGCAGGTGCACATGGCCCCATGGTCACGCCGTTGAGCTCAGCCGCACATCCGGGGCCCATAACTTATTTTAGAAGGGAACCTCTTTCCGAGTGTGAGTGACTGGGCCTTCGTGTGCCCTAGAAATTTACAAACCTCGTGAAAGGAACAGAACTGATCTTTCTGCGTGCCCACTAGCCTCTTCCCGTACATATACCCTCTTAATCACCCTAAGCACGGTGGGATCTCTGCCCATATGAAGAAAGGAAGCCCCTCAGAGCCTCTGACTTCTTGTAGGTCACGTGACTACGGTGCGAGCCTAGGCCTCTCTGCTTGTACAATGGAAGATTTGACCTCCCCCCAACTCCCAACATCATTCATTATTTCTCCACCTGGTATGGACCCTTTTCAGAAAAAAAAGATTCTCCCAGCTACGTGTTTCCCACGCAGTGGCTCCATTTACCTGCCCTTTTCCCAAGTTGCGCTATTGCAACACGGCCCTACCCGAAGTGTGCTGTGCTCGATCCAGCTCTGTCGTACCAGTTGTGTTCTACGTCTGGAGCTGCACTTCTCTGCTTGGACCACACCTGTTAAAGCAGCACCACCGGCCACCACAACAGACACCCCGGCATTCCGTGCTCTCGATCGTCTTCTCTTCTAACGTCATTGCCTGAAGCAGCACCGCCCAGAAGAGCTTTCTGTGGTGATGGAAATGTTCCAGATCTGTGTGGTCTGGTCCAGTAGCTCATAGCTACACATGGCTACTGGGCATTTGAAATGTGACTCCTGTGATGAAGGAACTGCATTTTAAATTGTATTTAGTTTTATTTATTATTTGTAAAGATTTTTTATTTATTTGTCAGAGAGGGAGAGACAGCACAAGCAGGGGGAGCTGCAGGCTCCCTGCTAGGCAAGGAGCCCGATGCGGGGCTCTATCCCAGGACCCTGGGATCATGACCTGAGCTGAAGGCAGATGCTTAACCCACTGAGCCACCCTGGTGTCCTGCCTGGGGAGCTTTTAAAAACCCTAGAGTGGAGGCTATATCCCAGACCCAGTAAATCCGATGCTTGAGGGTCCCACCTAAGCATCGGTATCCTTGTAGATGATTCAGGAAATGCTTAAATTACAAGATGGTCATCAAGATTAAATCACAACAATTAAATTCTCTTAGGGAGCTTATGGGACCTCAGTTTGAGAAACTGACATATAATGTGCTGACAGTAGGTGTTTGCTAATTGTTTTTTGGTTTGGGGTTTTTTGTTTGTTTGTTTTTTTAGTTTTCTTCTCTTGGTTATAATTTATCATTGGCTCTTCTCAGGTTGCCTGATCCCTCTGTACTTGTCTTGGAACTGTCATGAGTCACAGTCTAAAACTGTCTGTATTTCTCTCCTGCCCCCTCCAGGATGGCAAACTATTGTGAGTCGTGGTAGGGAGAAGTCTGCCAGCATTTTAGATTGTTTTTTGACTTTAAAAACAGAAGTTCCTATCATGACTGAGGAGCAAAAGCAGGACTTAAATCCCTTGACCATAAAGATCAAGTGTGTTTCCTGCCTTCCGTCACAACCTGTTCCCTTCCGTGAACTAGAGGTAAGATTGAGTCAGAAAAATTGATTGGAGAGCTCTTTTTCCCATCCGGTTGCCCATTACATGTCATCTCTAATTCCCCACAATGGCCTGCTGTGAGATGTATTATCATCCCTATTTCACCATTTAGGCTCTCACAGCGAGATATGAGAGATCAGGTTCCTTCCTGGGTTTAGGAGCTACTAACGCTCAATGTCTCCCCACTACACAACAGATGTCCTTCCAAGGCAGGTAGTGAGCCTCCCATCAGAAGAGTCTCCAGGCTTCATGGAGACAGGAGCAGTGCTCACGTAGATGCTCATGCATTTTGAACGAACCGGGTTTAGCCCTGATATTTACCCTGGGAGTTTCCTTCTTCTTCTTCTGGTGGGATCCTTGTCTCCTGGATTCTGTCTTCCTTTTGGTTTGTTTGCTGTCTGGTTTTGCTGGAACACATCTGCCTGTAGCTTCTTGAGGAAAGGTTAATGAGAGATACTTGTTTTGAGGTCTCATGTGTCTGAAAATATCTTTATTTTACCCTTACTCTTGATTAATAGTTCAGCTGGGTAGAGAATTATCATTTTTCTTCAGTTTTGAAGGCGTTATGTTTTATGTTCCATGTTGACCCTTTTGAGCTTTTTTCTTAAAGCTGTAGAATCTTCTTTCTGTTTTCAGAAACTGCTTGATTAGGTGTCTTAGTGTGGGCATATCCATATCCATGTATTATACTTCCATTTTGAAATAAAAATTCAGAGAAAGTTGCAAAGGTGGTACAGAGAGATCCTAAGTACCCTTTGCCTGTTTTTTTTTCCAGTGGCTATGTCTTATGTAACAATAGTATAATATCAAAGTCAGGCTATTGATAAGTGTATCTGTGTAGTTCTCTGTCATTTTATCACATGCATGAATTTATGTAATTGTCATTTCACTTAAGATACGAGCTATTCCATCACCACAAAGATCTCTCATGCTCCCCTTTTATAGTCACAACTGCTTCGTAACCTTGCATTATCCCTAAGCAATATGTTTTCCATCTGTATAATTTTGTCAATTTGAGAATGTCATTGTTGAGGATTGAATTGTGTTCCCTCAAAAAGGTATGTTGAACACTTAGCTTCCAGTGACTCAGAATGTGACTTTATTTAGAAATTGGGTCTTTACAGAGTTAATCTTGTTAAAATGAGGTCATCAGAATCCAGTATGACCAATGTCCTTATGAAAAGCAGAAATTGGATGTAGAGACTGACACAGACAGAAGACAGACTAAATGAAGAGATGTAGAGAGAATGCTATGTAATGAGTAGACTTATGTTGTCACAAGCCAGGAGATGTCTGGGGCTACCAGAAGCTGGAAGAGGCAAGGAAAGATGCTCCCTTAGCACCCTCTGAGGGAGCATGGCCTTGCCGACATCATGATTTTGCACTTAAAGCCTCCAGAACCGTGAGACAATGAAATTCTGTTATACTAAGCCACCCAGTTCATGGTAACTTATTATGGCAGTCCTAGGAAATTGACAGTTATATAAATGGAAACATCCAGTATGTGACCTTTTGAGATTGGCTCCCCTTCCCCATTCAGCATAATGAATTTAGTGAAGCCATTTAGTGAAGCCATTTTTTATTTACTTTTAATTGCTTTTTAAGACCATTTACATTTAGTGCAATTATTGATATTTTAGAGCTTAAGTCTGCCATTTTATTTTATTTTATTTTATTTTATTTTTGACAGAGAGAGATCACAAGTAGACAGAGAGGCAGGCAGAGAGAAAGAGAGGGAAGCAGGCTCCCTGCCCAGCAGAGAGCCCGATGCGGGACTCGATCCCAGGACCCCGAGATCATGACCTGAGCCGAAGGCAGCGGCTTAACCCACTGAGCCACCCAGGCGCCCCAAGTCTGCCATTTTAATATTAGTTTTCTATTTTCTGTTTCTTTTGTTTCTTTGTTTTCTTTTCCCTGTGTTCCTGTGGGTTCTTTGAAAATTTTAGAATTCTATTTTATCTGTAGTATTTTTGAATGTATAGGTTTTTAGTGGTTGCTCCAGAAATTATATTATGCATACATAACTTATCACAGTCTACTGGTGTCAACATCTTTCCAGTTTGAGTGAAGTAAGAAACCTTACCTTCCTTCAAATCTGTTTACCCTATCTCATTTATAATTGTCTTAAATATTTCCTCTATATAGACTGAGAACCACTTCAAGATGTTTGACTTTTTGCTTCAATGGTCAATTGTAATTTAGAAAACTCAAGAGGAGAAGGAAAGTGTATTGTATTTACCTATAGATGTGCTCTTTCTAATGTTCTTTATTTCCTTTCTGATGTTCCAAGATTTCCTTTTCCTTTGCTTTTTAAATTATTTCTGTTTCAAGAACTAAATGACTAAAGTCATTCTTTTAGGGTAGATGTTATGACAACAGATTCTCTTTAGTTTTTCTTTGAGATGTCTTTATTTCTCCTCTATTCCTAAATGATAGCTTCATGTGATTTAGAATTTGGGGTTGACATTTCTTTTTCTTCAGCATTTGAAAAAAAGTTGTGCCACTTCCTTTTGACCTCTGTGGTTTTTTTATGAGAGATCAACTGTCATTTGAATTATTCTTTCCCATTGTGCTGGGTGGAACTTATCTCTTGCAGCTTTCAAGTTTTTTTTCTTTGTCTCTGGTTTTTGAAAGTTTGACTCTGATGTCTTGGTGTGGATTTTTTCGGGGTTTATCCTGTTGGGTTCACTCAGTTTTCTGAAACTTAAGTTTATGTCTTTTGAAAAATTTGGGAAATTTTAGCCATAATTTCTTTAAAAAAAAAAGATTTAATTTATTTATTTATTTTAAAGAGAGCAGGAGAGGGAGGGGCAGAGGGAGAGAGACAGGGAGCAAATCAGACTCCTTGCTGAGTGTAGAGCCTGACACAGGGCTTGATCCCAGGACCCCAAGATCATGACCTGAGGTGAAATCAAGAGTCAGATGCTTAACTGACTGAGCCACCCAGGCGCCCCACCATTATTTTGTTAAGTACCTTCTAGCACTACCCTTTTCCTGCTTTCATGACACCAGTGTCATGAATGTTAATTCATTGTTACATCCCACAGGCCCCTGAACTTTTGTTCATTTATTTTTAGTCTGTTTTCCTCTATGTTCTTCAGGCTGGGTAATTTATATTGGTTTATTTTCAAGTTCACCAAGTCTTTTCTCTGTCCCTTCCATTCTATTATTAAGCCCATCCACTGAATTTTAAATTTTTAGAAAGTATTGTATTTTTCAATTCTAAAATTTCCATTTAGTTCTTCTTTATATCTTCTATTTCTTTGATGAGACTTTAAATTTTTTTCATTTGATTCAATCATGTTCACACTTGCTTTAAATCATGTTCTTGCTTGCTTTAAAATTACAAACAATTCTAAGATGTGTCAGTTTGGTGTTAGCATCTGTTGATTGTCATTACTCATTTAAGATGGGATTTCTCTGGTTCTTGCTATGATAAATGATTTTTAAATTATATCCTGGACATATTAGATATTAAGTTATCCTATTTAAGTCTTATGTTTTAAATCTTCTGCCAGTGGAAGAAGGGGAATGCTGTCTTATTCCTGTCAGGTGGAGGTGGCAGTCCAGGTTCTTTCGTTCTTCACAACCATGCCCTAGGGTCAGATAGCCTTGCTACTACATGCTTCGCACATGACCTTGGCTAACCACCACAGTGGTGCGGAGGCCACATAAGTACTAGATGGTGAGGCACAATTTTGGCCTCTGCCTCCCTTGATGCCTTGTTACTACTAGGCAGGGATGAAATCCTTGACTCCCCACTTGATCTTTTCTCATGCCACCCAAGTGAGGGGAATTGCTACAGTCGAGCAAGGGTGGAAATCTGGGTTTCCCATTTGACTTTGCTTATGGGGGTGGGTTGGGGCTGGTTTCCTTCATGGTGCTTGCTTGAAAGTTTTCTGGCTCACTAAGCTGCCCCATTCTTGTTTCTTTGGCTGGACAGAGAAGACTTTGGGGAGATTCCCCCCCCCCAAAATCCCATTAACATTTCTGAGTTTCTGTCTTCTCCAGCACTTAGTCTAGAACATATGAGGCAAGTAGAAACCCCAGAGAATTCTTCACAGTCCTTAACCTTCATCTCTCCATCCTTCTGAGTCTCTTTATGTTTGTTTTATATATAAATCCCAGAGTTGAAAGCATCTGTGCTTAGCAGGGGAAATAGGAAAAAGTGTGTTTATTTCATTGTGGTCCAGAATAGGAAGCCTGTAGGTATATAGATATACATGTACATTTAAAAAAAATTTAAGATTTTATTTTTAAGTGATTTCTGTACCTAATGTGGAACTTGAACTTAAAGCCCCATGATTAGGAGTTGCATGCTTCACTAACTGAGCCAGCCAGTGCCCCTAGGTGTAGATATATTTTGTTTTTATTTTATTTTAAGATTTTATTTATTTATTTGACAGAGAGAGATCACAAGTAGGCAGAAAGGCAGGCAGAGAGAGGAGGAAGCAGGCTCCCCGCGGAGCAGAGAGCCCAATGTGGGGCTCGATCCCAGGACCCTGGGATCATGACCTGAGCCGAAGGCAGAGGCTTTAACCCACTGAGCCACCCAGGCGCCCCTTGTTTTTATTTTAATCACTTGGTGCTCATCATGTCAAATGCACTCCTTAATCCCCATTACCTGTTTCACTCATCCCCCTCACCTCCCCTTTAGGAACCATCAATTTGTCCTTAGAAGTTAAGATTCTGTTTCTTGCATTGACTTTCTCTTTTTCCCTTTGCTCATTTGTTTTGTTTCTTAAATTCCACATATGAGTGAAATCATATAGTATTTATCTTTCTCTGACTTATTTCGCTTACCATTGTACTCTCTGGTTCCATTCGCGTTGTTGCAAATGGCAAGATTTCATTTTTTATGGCTGAGTAATATTCCATTGTATGTATATACCATGTCTTCTTTACCCATCCAACTATCAAGGGACACTTGTGCTGCTTCCATAATTTGACTATTGTAGATAATGCTGCTATAAACATCAGAGTGTATGTATCCCTTTGAACTGGTGCACTTGCTGGGTCATAGGGTAGTTCTATTTTTAACTTTTTGAGGAACCTCCATTCTGTTTTCCAGAGTGGCTGCACCAGTTTGCATTCCTACCCACAGTGCAAGAGGGTTCCTCTTTTTCCACATCCTCACTAATACCTATCGTTTCTTGTGTTTTTTATTTTAGCCATTCTTTTTTTGGGGGGGTGGGGAGTGTGTGAGTATGGGGGGAAGCGCAGAGGGAGGAGAGAGAGAATCTTAGAGTTCATGCTCAAGGTGGCGCCTGACATGAGATTCAGTCTCACAACCCTGAGATCATGACATGAGCTGAAATCAAGAGTCAAATGCTTAACTGACTGAGCCACCCAGACACCACTGATTTTTAGCCATACTGACAGTGTCTGTTCGTGTCTTCTCCTCATTTCTAAACTGGATTATTTTTGGTGGGGGGTGTTGAGTATAAGTTCTTTATATATTTTGGATAATTTTATCCATTATATCATTTGCGAATATCTTCTCCCATTCCACAGGTTGCCTTTTAGTTTTGTTAATTGTTTCCTTCCTCATGCAGAAGTTTTGTTTTTTTTTTTTTTTAAATGTAGTCCCAATAGTTAATTTTTGCTTTTGTTTCCCTTGCGTCAAGAGACATATCTAGAAAAAAGTTGCTGCAACCAATGTTAAAAAGTTACTGCCTTGGGGTGCCTGGGTGGCTCAGTGGGTTAAGCCTCTGCCTTCCGCTCAGGTCATGATCCCAGGGTCCTGGGATCAAGCCCCACATCGGGCTCTCTGCTCAGCAGGGAGCCTGCTTCCCCCTCTCTCCCTGCCTACTTGTGATCTCAATCTCTCTGTCAAATAAATAAGTAAATAAATCTAAAAAAAAAAAAAAAAGTTACTGCCTTATTCTCCTCTAGGATTTTTATGGTTCCAAGTCTCACATTTAGGTCTTTAATCCATTTTGGTTTTGTTTTTGTTTGTGGTGTAAGAAAGTGATCCAGTTTCATTCTTTTGCATGTAGCTGTCCCGTTTTCCCAACACCATTGGTTGAACAGACTGTCTTTTTCCATTGGATATTCTTGCCTGCTTAGTCAAAGATTGACCATATAGTTGTGGGTGTATCTGTGGGTTTTCTATCCTGTTCTATTGATCTGTGTGTCTATTTTTGTGCCAGTACAATATTGTTTTGATTACTACAGCTTTGTAATAAAACTCAAATTCTGGAATTGTGATGCCTCCTGCTTTCCTTTGCTTTTTCAAGATTGCTTTGGCTATTTGGAGTCTTTTATGGTTTCATACAAATTTTAGGATTGTTTGTTCTAGTTATGTGAAAAATGTTGTTGGCATTTTGATAGGGATTGCATTAAATATGTGGTTTGCTTTGGATAGTATAAACATTTTAACAGTATTTGTTCTTCCAGTCCGTGAGCATGAAATGTCTTTCCATGTCTTTGGGTTATCTTGAATTTTTTTTTTTTAACCAATGTTTTTATAGGTTTCAGAATATAAGGCTTTCATCTCTTTGGTTAAGTTTTTTCTTAGCTATTTTATTGTTTTTGGTGTAATTGTAAGTGGGATTGTTAATTTCACTTTCTGTTGCTTCATTATTAGTGTATGGAAATGCAATGGATTTCTTTTTTTTACATTTTAGATTTTATTTATTTATTTGACACAGAGAGAGAGATCACAAGTAGGCAGAGAGGCAGGCAGAGAGAGAGAGAGAGAGGGAAGCAGGCTCCCCGTTGAGCAGAGAGCCTAATTCGGGGCTCAATCCCAAGGACCCTGAGATCATGACCCAAGCCAAAGGCAGCAGCTTAACCCACTGAGCCACCCAGGCGCCCCTATGGATTTCTTTACATTGGTTTTATATCCTTTGAGTTTACTGACTTTAGCAGTTCTAGCAGGGATTTTTTGGTGGAGTCTTTCAGGTTTTCTATATATTGTATCATGTCATCTGTAAATAGTGAAAGTTTTACTTCTTCCTTATGGATTTGGATGCTTTTTCTTTTTGTTGTCTGTTTATTTCTTTTTGTTGTCGGTTTGGCTAGCCCTTCCAGGACTATGTTGAATATAAGGGGTGAGAGTGGACGTGTTTGTCTGTTCCTGACCTTAGGGGAGAGAATCTCAGGTTTTCACCATTGAGAATGATATTAGCTGTGGGTTTTTCATATAAGGCCTTTATTATGTTGAGGTATGTCCCCTGTAAATATACTTTGTGGAGGGTTTTTATCATGAGTAAATGTTGTACTTTGTTAAATGATTTTTCTGTATCTATTGAAATGATCATATGGTTCTTATCATTTCTCTCATTGGTGTGATGCAGCACGTTGATTGATTTGCAAATTTTGAACCACCCTTACCACCCAGGAATAAATCCTGCTTGATTGTGGTGAATGACTTTTTTATTGTTGGATTCGGTTTGCTATTATTTTGTTGAGGATTTTTGCTTTCTGTATTCATCAGCGATATTGGCCTGTAGTTCTCTTTTCCTGTGGTATCTTTATTTGGTTTTGGTATCACGATAATGCTGGCCTCATAGAATGAATTGGGAAGTTTTCTTTTCTATTCTTTGAAATAGTTTGAGAAAAATAAGTATTAACTCTTCTTTAAATGTCTGGTAGAATTTGCCTGTGAAGCAAATGGTCCTGGACTTTTGTTTGTTGGGAGTTTGGTGATTACTGGCTCAGTTTCTTTGCTGATAAATCGTTTGTCTAAATTTTCTCTTTCTTCCTGATTCATTTTTGGTAGGTTATATGTTTCTAGGAATTTATCCATTTCTTCTAGGTTGTCCAATTTGTTGGCAAATAGTTTTCACAATATTCTCTTATACTTGTTTGTATTTCTGTGGTGTTTGTTATCACTTCCCCTCCCTTATATATGACTTTATTTAATTAGGTCCTTTCTCTCTCTTTTGTTAATAAGTCTGGCTAGGGGCTTATCAATTTTATTGATTATTTTTGAAAAACTGGTTTATTGATCTTTTTTTTTTTAGTTTCTATATCATTTTTTTTCTGCTCTAATCTTTTATTATATCCTCCCTTCTGCTGGCTTTAGGTTTGGTTTGTTGTTCTTTTTCTAGCTCCTTTAGGTGTAAGGTTAGGTTGTTGAGATTTTTCTCACTTCTTGAGATTGGTCTGCATTGCTATAGACATAGCAGTCATTTTTGCTATATCACAAAGGTTTGAACTTTGCGTTTTTGTTTTCATTTGTTTCCATGTATTTTTTAAATTTCTTCTTTAATTTCCCGGATGACTCATTCATTGTTCAGTGGCATGTTATTTATCCTCCATGTATTTGTAGTCTTTCTGGGTTTCTTCTTGTAATTGCCTTCTAGTTTCATAGCATTGTGGTCAGAAAAGATGCATGGTATGACTTCGATGTTCTTGAATTTTGTTGAGGCTTGTTTTGTGGCCTAATATGTGATCTATTCTGGAGAATGTTGTGCATGCACTTGAAAAAAATGTGTATTCTGCTGTTTTAAGATGGAATGTTCTTTTTTTTTTTAAGATTTTATTTATCTATTTGAGATAGAGCACGAGTGGGGGCTAAAGGGCAGAGGGAGAGGGAGAAGCAGGCTTCCCACTGAGCAGGGAGCCCCATGTGGGGCTCAATCCCAGGACCCCACATCATGATCTGAACTGAAGGCAGACACTTAACTGACTGAGCTACCCAGTTGACCCTAGGATGGAATGTGCTGAACATATCTGTTGGACCCATTTGGTTCGGTGTGTCATTCAAAGTCATTGTTTCCTTGTTGATTTTCTGTTTAGTTGATCTCTACAGCAATGTAAGAGGAGGTATTAAAATTCCCTACTATTAATTCATTATTACCAATTAGTTCCTTTATGTTTGTTATTAACTATTTTATGTGTCTAGGTACTCCCATGTTAGATGCATAAATATTTACAGCTGCTAGATCTTTTTGCAGGGCTGTCTGCTTTATGATTATATAGTGTCATTTTTCTCTTATTACAGTCTTTGTTTTAAAGTCTATTTTATCTGATGTAGGTGTTGTTACTTCAGCTTTCTTTTGACATCCATTTGCATCCATTTGCATGATAGATATTGGAGATTTTGGAGATATGGAGATTTCTCCACCCCCTTACTTTCAATCTGCAGGTGTCTTTAGGTCTACATTGAGACTTTTGCATTGATGGTTTATTGCATTTTTATTACTTCTTTTGTGGTTGTTTCTGAAGATTTTCCCTGATTCTTTCTTGTCTTTCTCTCTTTCATGGTTTGATGATTTTCTTTAGTGATATATTTGGGTTTCTTTCTCTTTATTCTTTGCATATTTATTAATGGTTTTGATTTGTGGTTACCATTATGTTTGTATAACAGTTTATGTTAAGTTGATGGTTGCTTAAGTTTGAACCCATTCTTTACTCCCTACCCCTCCCCTCCATGCTTTAGTGTCCTATGGTGTCATATTTTACATCCTTTTATTTTATGAATCCCTTTGACTGATATTTACAGAAATGCTTATTTTTAATCCTTTGTGTTTTTTACTTTTCATACTCACTTGTGTTCTTTCCATTTGAAGTGTTCCCTTTAATATTTCTTGCAGGGCTTATTCAGTGGTCATGAAACTCCTTTAGTTTTTGTTTGAGAAACTCTATTTCTCCTTCTATGCTGAATGACAGCCTTGCTGGATAGAGTCTTCTTGGCTGCAGATTTTTCCTTTTCAGCACTTTGAAGATATCTTGCTGGTCTCTTCTGGCCCACAAAATTTCTGCTGAAAAATTTGCTGACAGCCTTATGGGGTTTCCCTTGTATGTAACTGTCTTCTTTTTCTCTTGGTGCTTTAAAGTTTTTTTCTTTATTACTACTTCTGCCATTTTAATTACTATGTGCCTTTGTATGGGCCTCCTTGGGTTGATTTTTGATTTTTTTGATTTTTTGCCTCCTGGATCTGGATATCTGTTTCCTTCTCCAGATTAGGGACATTTTCAGCTATTATTTCTTCAAATAAATTTTCTGACCCCCTTTCTCTCTCTTTTTCTGGGATCCCTATATAGCGAATGTTATTATGTGGTCACTGAGTTCTCAATTTGCATAACTTTTTTGGTCTCGTTTCCTCATCTTGGTTACTTTCCATTACTGTCTTTCAGGTCATTAATTCATTCCACTGCTTCATCTAGCTTTTTCTTAATTTCACCAAATGTATTTTAAATTTATTGTGTTCTTCATCTCTGATTCTTTTTTATCTCTAAGGATCTCACTTATGTCCTCCACTATTTACTCAAATCCAGTGAGTATCTTTATGATCATTACTTTAAATTCTCTGTCAGGCATATTACTTTTATTCATTTCACTTAGTTCTCTTGCTGTGGTTTGGTCCTATTCTTCCATTTGGACATATTTCTCTGTCTCCTTAATTTTTCTAACTCTCTATGTCTGTTTCTCTGTGTTAGGAAAGTCAACTACTTCTCCTGCTCTTGAAGGTAATGGCCTTATGAAAAAGAGGTCTTGTAGTGCCCCGCAGTGCAGTGTCTCCTGTTGCCCAGGACCTGTCACTTCCAGGGAATGTCTCCTGTGTGTGTTGCCTAGGTCTTGCTGTTGAGTCCTGCTCCCCACTCCTTTTTTCAGTCCAGTTGTCGGCAGAGCCTCCCCTTGCCTCTTATGGGCAATATTTTGTTCCCAGCAGGGGTGGGGTACATTTTAACTAGGTGTAAACTGGCTGCTTGTGCAATGAGACCTGCCAACACAGCTGCTGCCACTTGAACTGAGGTCCAGCAAAATACCTAGGTCAGGAGATGAGGTGTTGGTGGGTTTGCGCCAGTTTTCTGGGAGAGGGGCCCTGCAGTGTGGGTACTGAGGCAAGCATGAGTGGGAAGGCAAATCTGCCAAAGTGCAGGGGGTGGGACAGAGGACATGGTGTAAGCAAGTTAGATAGTGACTGTCAGTGGTGCACTGGTTCCCACAGATGGCCTTATGTTTATGCTGGAGAGTAGGGGAAGGAAATTGTGTCTGCCAGCTCCTTTGTTTCTGGAGGTGTCTCCCAGTGATCCTGCCTCTTGGACATGCTTTGAGATGAGTAAATCACTCTGACTCTTATCTGCTTCCCCCACCCCCAACCATGGCATTTTTTTAAACTGCTGCTTCTAGGCTGTATCTGCATGGGTTGTTTGTCATGCTGTCTCTTTAAGGACAAGGACGCTTCTTCCTAATGCCTTCCAGGCTCTCCTAAGGCTAAGCCTGCTGATTTTTAAAATTCCAGGCTTTAAGTCCCACAGGTTGTAAGAACCTATGAAATTTGGCCCCTTTTCCTTTCAATGCCAAATGTTATGGGGATTTGTCTTCCCCTTGTGGGTTCCCCAGTGTTCAAGTCTGTTTTTTGCTCTTCTCTGTACTGCTGGCTCCTTCCCCACCACGGATGTTGTCCATCTTGCTCCCAAACTCTCTCTTTCTCCTTCCTCCCTTCTTTGATGTGGTCTCTTCTCTACCTTTAGATTTGGAGTTTGTTCTGCCCATCTTCAGATCGTTTTCTGTGTTATTTACACTGAAGTGAGTGTTATCTGGTTGTACCCATGGGAGGAGGCACAGTTAGGGTCCTCCTACTTTGCCATCTTCCCAGCCTCCTCAAATATCTTTTCTACAAATTTCTTTTCTTTTTCTGGAACTCTGATGGTACAAATGTTTGGCCTTTTGTTGTCCCACAGGTCCCTGGGGCTCAATTTACTTTTAATTTTCAATGTTTTTTTCTCTGTGTGTTCAGATTGCATACTTTCTTTTTTTTTTAAGAAAATATTTATTTGAGGGTGCCTGGGTGGCTCAGTGGGTTAAGCCACTGCCTTCGGCTCAGGTCATGATCCCAGGTCCTGGGTTCGAGCCCCACATCGGGCTTTCTGCTCAGCAGGGAGCCTGCTTCCTCCTCTCTCTCTGCCTGCCTCTCTGCCTACTTGTGATTTCTCTCTGTCAAATAAATAAATAAAATCTTTAAAAAAAAAAAAGAAAAAAAAGAAAATATTTATTTGAGAGAGAGGGGAAGGGAAATGTGTGTGTGTTGGAGGCTGGGGATAGAAGAAGAGAGAGAGATAGTCTCTAGCAGACTCTGTGCTGAGCACAGAGCCTGACATGGGCTCAATCTCATGACCCTGAGATCACGACCTGAGCTGAAACCAAGAGTCAGACACTTAACCAACTGTGCTACCCAGGCACCACTCATATTGCATATTTTATATTGATCTATATTCAACTTCACTTATTCATTCCTCTGCCACCTACATTTTGTTCTTTGGATCATTCAGGTGAATTTTTAAATTCAGGTATTATATTTTTCAGTTATAAAATTTCCCTTTGGTTCTTCGTTATAGTTTCCATTTGCTGAGACTGGCTATATTCTATTTGTTTCAAGAATGTTCAGTTACTTATTGGAGAATGTTTATAATTGTGTTAAAGTTTTCATCAGATAATTCCAGTATTCAAGTCATCTCAGAGTTGGCTTTTGTTGGTTGTCTCTCCCCTTGATAACTGGTCAGCATTCCTGGTTCTTCATATGTCAAGTAATTTTGGGTTATATGTTAGACATTTTAAATATTAAAGTTGTGAGTCCCTGAGTCTTGTTTAAATCCTATGGAGAATGTTGGCTTTTTGTTTTATTAGATAATAACCTTAGTTAGGGTCAAGCTGTAATTTCCAATTTACCTTCTGTGGCTGTGTTTTTTAAAAATTATTTTTATTAACATATATTATTTGCCCCAGGGGTACAGGTCTGTGAATATCAGGTTTACACATTTCACAGCACTCACCATAGCACATACCCTCCCTAATGTCCATAACCCAACCCTACCCCTTCATATCCCTACCCTATATCCCTACCCCCTCACCCCCCAGCAGCCCTCAGTTTGTTTCATGAGATTAAGATTCTCTTATGGTTTGTCTCCTTCCAAATCCCATCTTGTTTCATTTTTTTCATTCCCTACTTCCCACAACTCCCTACCCTGCCTCTCAAATTCCTCATATCAGAGAGATTGTATGATAATTGTCTTTCTCTGATTGGCTTAATTTGCTCAGCATAATACCCTCTAGTTCCATCCATGTTGTTGCAAATGGCAATATTTCATTTCTTTTGATGACTGCATAGTATTCCATTGTATATATATACCAATCTTCTTTATCCATTCATCTGTTGATGGACATCTAGGTTCTTTCCATAGTTTGGCTATTGTGGACATTGCTGCTATAAATGGGTGCACATGCCCCTTTGGATCACTACATTTGTATCTTTAGGGTAAATACCCAGTAGTGTGATTGCTGGGTCATAGGGTAGCTCTATTTTCAACTTTTTGAGCAACCTCCATGCTGTTTTCCAGAGTGGCTACACCAGCTTGCATTCCCACCAACAGTGTAGGAGGGTTCTCCTTTCTCCACATCCTCGCCAGCATCTGTCATTTCTTGACTTGTTAATTTTAGCCATTCTGACTGGTGTGAGGTGGTATCTCATTGTGGTTTTGATTTGTATTTCCCTGATGCCTAGTGATGTGGAGCACTTTTTCATGTGTCTGTTGGCCATCTGGGTGTCTTCTTTGCAGAAATGTCTGTTCATGTTTTCTGCCCATTTCTTGATTGGATTATTTGTTCTTTGGGTGTTGAGTGTAATAAATTCTTTATAGATCTTTATAGATTTTGGATACTAGCCCTTTATCTGTTATGTCATTTGTGAATATCTTCTCCCATTCTGTCAGTTGTCCTTTGGTTTTGTTAACTGTTTCCTTTGCCGTGCAAAAGATTTTGATCTTGATGAAGTCCCAATAGTTCATTTTTGCCCTTGCTTCCTTTGTCTTTGGCGATGTTTCTAGGAAGAAGTTGCTGTGGTTGAGGTCAAAGAGGTTGCTGCCTGTGTTCTCCTCAAGGATTTTGATGGATTCCTGTCTCACATTGAGATCTTTCATCCATTTGACTTTATCTTTGTGTGTGGTGTAAGGAAATGGTCCAGTTTCATTTTTCAGCATGTGGCTGTCCAGTTTTCCCAACACCATTGTTGAAGAGACTGTCTTTTTTCCATTGGATGTTCTTTCCTGCTTTGTCAAAGATCAGTTGACCATAGAGTTGAGGGTCTATTTCTGGGCTCTCTATTCTGTTCCATCGATCTATGTGTTTGTTTTTGTGACAGTTCCATACTGTCTTGATTATTACAGCTTTGTAATAGAGCTTCAAGTCTGGAATTGTGATACCACCAACTTTGGCTTTCTTTTTCAACATTCCTCTGGCTATTTGGGGTTTTTTCAGGTTCCATACCAATTTTAGGATTATTTGTTCCATTTCTTTGAAAAAAATTGACGGTATTTTGATAGGGATTGCATTAAATATGTAGATTGCTTTAGGTAACATAGAGATTTTCACAATATTCTTCCAATCCATGAGCGTGGAGCGTTTTTCCATTTCTTTGTGTCTTCCTCCATTTCTTTTATGAGCACTTTATAGTTTTCTGAGTACAGATTCTTTGCCTCTTTGGTTAGGTTTATTCCTGGGTATGTGATGGTTTTGGGTGCAATTGTAAATGGGATCAACTCCTTAATTTCTTTTTCTTCTATCTTGTTGCTGGTGTACAGAAATACAACTGATTTCTGTGCATTGATTTTATGGCCTGACATTTTACTGAATTCCTGTATGAATTCTAGCAGTTTTGGAGTGGAGTCTTTGGGGTTTTCCACATAAAGTATCATATCATCTGCAAAGAGTTAGAGTTTGACTTCATCTTTGCTGATTTGGATGCCTTTTATTTCTTTTTGTTGTCTGATTGCTGAGGCTAGGACTTCTAGTACTATGTGGAATAGCAGTGGTGATAATGGACATCCCTGCTATGTTCTTGACCTTAGGGGAAAAGCTCTCCGTTTTTTCTCCATTGAGAATGATAGCCATTGTGGATTTTTCATAGATGGCTTTGATGATATTGAGGTATGTACCCCCTATGCCTACACTGTGAAGAGTTTTGATCAAGAAAGGATGCTGTACTTTGTCAAATGCTTTTTCAGCATCTATTGAGAGGATCATATGGTCCTTGTTCTTTCTTTTATTAATGTATTTATCAGATTGATTGATTTGCAGATGTTGAACCAAACTTGCAGCCCAGGAATAAATCCCACTTGGTTGTGGTGAATAATCCTTTTAATGTACTGTTGGATCCTATTGGTGAGAATTTTCACATCTGTGTTCATCAAGAATATTGGTCTGTAATTCTCCTTTTGATGGGGTCTTTGTCTGGTTTTGGGATCAAGCTAATGCTGGCCTCATAAAATGAGTTTGGAAGTTTTCCTTCCATTTCTATTTTTTGGAACAGTTTCAGGAGAGTAGGTATTAATTCTTCTTTAAATGTTTGGGGGGAATTCCCCTGGGTAGCCATATGGCCCTGGGGTCTTGTTTGTTGGGAGATTTTTGATGACTGCTTCAATCTCCTTACTGGTTATGGGTCTGTTCAGGTTTTCTATTTCTTTCTGGTTCAGTTTTGGTAGTTTATATGCTAGGAATGTATCCATTTCTTCCAGATTGTCAAATTTTCCAGCATATAGTTGCTCATAATATGTTCTTTAATTGTTTGTATTTCTTTGGTGTTGGTTGTGATCTCTCCTCTTTTATTCATGATTTTATTAATTTGCGTCCTTTCTCTTTTCTTTTTGATAGGTCTTTCAAAGAACCACCTCCTAGTTTTGTTTGTGGCTGTGGTTTTAAGGCCAGTTCAGTTTTCAAAGATTTTGTAGTGATATTCAAGCCTGTCCTGCATGTGCAGTACTAAGGCACCAGTCAGGTCTGTGCCATGGTCTCTGTAGTTCAGTTCTCGAAACCCCTGGTATGCTGCTTAAGGCCAGATTCCACACGTGCACAGTCGAGGGGTAAGTTTACACATAACTTTATGGAATCCCTTCCTTGATTTCCCCCTTTCTACACTCCCCAGATCCTAAGGAGTCATTTTCCTGGTCTGTTGGCTTGAAAGGTGTACCTTTAGTATTTCCACTCTGACATGCCCTTCCTGGGACTTAGTCTGCCTCTGAGGACAGATGGTGGGAAGATATGTAGAGTAAAAACAATATTGAGGGTTTACCACATACTTTTTGTATCACAATTCCTCTGGTTGAAAAGGATTTCCCTGTCTCAGATTTTTAGGTGCCTGCCCAGCTGCTGCCACCATCAGATTGTAGCTTTGGAGCTTGAACTTGCATGAGGACAGGGCCAAGAGAGAAAAACAACAGTGGATCCTTCCAAACTCCCGCTCTTTGTATCCTATGGGGGTCCTTCCTCCCACTCCTTAGAACAGAAAGAGAGGGCTTCTCTTAGAGCTCTGTCTGTGTCTGGTGCACAATTCTGGGATTCAGGCTTCCTTTTGAGTCCAGTCTGCGACATACAAGAGGAAAATAAACCCAGTAAACTCATAGCTGTGTTGGTTGTACTTTGAGTTTGGTTTCCATTTCCAATTTCCCATTACCTTTTACTTTTCAGAGGCCTCTGACAGTTGCTCTATGCATTCTGTTTATGGTTTCTGGATACATTCACTAGGAGATGGAGGGTGGGGTGTGCTTACTTCACTTAACCAAATTTTAAAGTTCATCTTCTAATATTTTTAATTTTTTCTTTCATTATTTTATATATGTTCTTTTTAATATCCTGTATACAAGTCCTTCATTATATATATAGGTATACACTATCTATATCTATACCTATACCTATATCTATATCTATATATAGACATATAGGCATGTATTATACATGTTTTATGCCAGTCTAGGGCTTAACTTTATTTGATAAAGTCCATGTTATCAACTTTGGCTGTTATAATTAGTGTTTTTTTGTGTCTTGTCAAAGAAATCTTTTCCCACATGGATGAAGATTCTCTCCATGGGACGCCTGGGTGGCTCAGTTGGTTAAGCAGCTGCCTTCGGCTCAGGTCATGATCCCAGCGTCCTGGGATCGAGTCCCGCATTGGGCTCCTTGCTCAGCAGGGAGCCTGCTTCTCCCTCTGCCTCTGCCTGCCATTCTGTCTGCCTGTGCTCGCTCTCTCTCCCTCTCTCTCTGACAAATAAATAAAATCTTAAAAAAAAAAAAAGATTCTCTCCTATGTCTTCTTCAAGAAGATGTATATGGTCTATGATTCATCTAGAATTAATTGCATTTTCCTATCCATGAAGATTGTATATTTCTCTATTTAGATTTTCTTTAATTTCTCTCTGCACTATTTTGTTCTTTTCAGTGTACAGGTCTTACACATTTTTCATTGCATTTCTTTCAAGCATTTTATGTTTCTATGCTATTGTAGGTGATATTTTAAAATTATTCATTGTTAGAAAATAGAACTAAAATAGATTTGACCTTATTATATTCCTTTTTATATACCTAACCAAACAAATATATTTAGTTTATGTTTCTGGTCACTCTAATATCTTATGGCTTTGTGCAACCAATTTTGCTAGAAGTACCTTTTACTTAGGAATTTTGTAATTTTTACTGTGGTTTCACATTTAATTGAACTTTCTCCATGAGGATTCTTTGAAGCCTAGGTTGAAAGTGGATTTCTGTAGAAGGTTTTTTGAAAACTTCTACGAGGTACCTGGGAGCATACCAACCCAGGATTATTTAAAGGTTTCGGTGTAAAATAAATAGTACACTTGGAGTATGAATTCAGATCACAAACTTTCATAAGGGTTAACTTTTGATTAAAAAAGTCTTAGCGTCAAGGTTAAAATATGCAAGATACCCTGTTTTCTGTCACTCCTTTCCATCTTATTTTCCATGCCCTCTTAAACCCCACACCTCTGAGCCCTTCTTCACCTTGTGGTAACTTTCTGCTTGGATACCTGTTAATATGCCAAAGGTGAGCCCATAGCAACCCTCCAAGATGTCTAGGAAATACAGATTGCCTTTTCTAAAAACCACTTATCTCCACCTTTTCTGCACCTAGCCTTGGGCTTGGAAGTAAAAATATAACTGTACAAAATGCACATGTCCTGTCTTCATGGCACTCAGTTTGGGAGGAGGAAATAGTGACTTAATACTTATTAAGCCCTGTCTTGTGTCAGCCACCATCTTGGTGCTTTCATGTATGTCACTTAATCCTGGGGATGACCTTGGAGAGCTGGCTCTTTCCTTGGTATTTTGTGGATGAGGAAATCCAGGCCACAGGGACTGCAGGGGACCAATGTGGCTCTAGGATTTGAGCCCCCTGTGGGAGCCTACCTTTAAAGGGGAGGCAGAGTGACTGCCACTACAGCCTAGTGATCTGTTGTCACCTCATTCTCTCCTAGAGGCTGTGCATCCCTGTGTACTGCAAGTACCAGTTCTTTAAGACTCCGGTTCACAGAACGGAGGGGCGGCCCCATGGAATCCACATCCATTTCCAGGACATCAATGTCATCTTTCTTGGGGCAATGCAGCCCAGTGACCTGAGGGAATACCTGGAGGGGCCTCCCATGGTGGTGCAAGTTCATGACAGGGACCGCAAGTTAGAGGAGTATTCCCGGAAGCCCACCCTGTTTGGGGATGACCCATTGGATGCATACCTCAACCTCCAGTCCCTCATCTCTCCAGAAGAGACAGAGAGCAACCCCTTTGAATCCCATAACAAGATATGGGACCCTTATGGGGTTGCCCAGGTCAGTTTTGCTGACCTTCTCCTTGGCCAGAAGTACTTGAACTTGGTCGTCCCCATCCACAGCTGTGAACCCAAGCCCAAACACCGTGGCCAGGATGGCAAGATCAGGAAGGTTGTGGGGTTTCGGGTCCCCACAGATGGCTTCCAGCGCAATCCAATGCCCATGGGTAACTACCTTGAGGCCAACTCTCTGCTCAAGATGCGGGTGGACATTGCTGTGCCACTGCAGGCCAGGGCTGAAGCCCCTGACCCAGAGCTTTCAGGTACCCAGTTTGGCCGCATCATTTTCGTGTTTGACTCTAAGAAGATCTCCCTCCTCTATGGCCTGCTGCAGGACATCACCATGATCAATGCCAAGGCCCTTGATCTGGAGGCCCACCCTATCAGGAACATCCAGCAAATCCTTTCAGCCTTTAAGATGCGGGTGAAGATCCAGGAAAGGCAGGACCTGGATGTGCTCACTGGCTTCCACCTGCTGGATGGGAAGCTCCACCTTCTCATTCTGGAGGGCTTGGCTGACCAAGGCTTGAAGCAGCTATGGGACAGCCATCAAAGCCGGTAGGTGGGTGTTTTTTTGGTGTTTGTGTTTCATGTAAAAGTCATGATGATGGATGCTGAGTGAGTGGAGTGGGGAAATCTTTTTATTTTTTTGGTAGGGGGAAATCTTTTGAAGCCAGGCTCAGGTTTAGTGTCCTCATCTGTAAGAAGGATATATTGATTCAGTTCCTTTTGGGGTTTATTATAGAACACTTCACAGGACTCCATTATTGACCTTGATCACAGGCAGAATTTCTTGCCTTTGGATGAAGGGAAGACTTTAGGGCCACGCAGCAGAAAGGGTGGTTCAGGAAAATGGGCCCTCCCTTCAGACTTCTGAGGGGCCTACTTGGCTAATAAGGAGAAGAAAATCCTGTATGGCCCTAAGATGGACACCACAGAGAAGTAGATTTCCACTCAGTCTAAGGAAGACCTATCTGACTATTTTGAGGCTGGAGAAGCTGCCTAGGCTGCAGAATATTCTCCTTCCCTGATGACCTTTAGGAATACCTAATTACTCCTCAGTGGAAATATTGTAGAGGCGATCGAACTTTTATATTCTGGGCTGGAGCAGGTGGCCCCTTATGGTCCTTCAGTTCTTCAGTTTTGTCTTCATGACAATTCTCTTTTCCTTTTTTTATTTGCAAGTATCCTAGTTTGGGCTTAAAGGGCCTCTTTATTTTTATTTTTTAGATTTTATTTATTCAAGAGAGAGAGAGAATGAGCTGGGTGGGGGAGGAGCAGAGGGAGAGGGAGAAACAGACTCCTTGCTGAGCCCCAACATGGGGCTCAGTCCCAGGACCCTGAGATCATGACCTGAGCTGGTCGGACACTTAGCCCACTGAACAACCCAGGCGCCCCAGTACCTCCCTTTTTGAGTTTGGAAACTCCCCCTCTCTGTCTTCGGAGTTCAGATACCCTAGAACCTAGATGCTGACAACAGCAAGTAGTCCTGAGGTTGAGTTGTATTCATCCAGGACAGGAGAGCAGCCCTGTGTGGCCCTGTCTCGATGTGTTGGTAAGCCAAGAGGCGCTATGGAGGAGCTGGCATTGTGTCTAGTTATCTGCCCAAGAGAACTGAAAACAGGTCCACACAAAAAACTTGTATGTGGATGTTCATGGCAGCATTATTTATAATAGTCAAAAAAGTGGAAGCGGGCACCTGGGTGGCTCAGTGGGTTAAAGCATCTGCCTTTAGCACAGGTTGTGATCTCAAGGTCCTGGGATCGAGCCCCACATTGGGTTCTCTGCTCAGCAGGGAGCCTGCTTCCCCCCTCTCTCTGCCTGCCTCTCTGCCTACTTGTGATCTCTGTCTGTCAAATGAATAAATAAAATCTTTAAAAAAAAAAAGTGGAAACAACTCAAATATCCCTCAACCAATGAACAAAATGTGATATATCCATAAAATAGAATAATATTCAGCCATGAAAAAGGAATGAAGTACTGATATACACACTTCAACATGGATGAACCTTGAAAACGTACTGAGTAAAAGAAGCCAGTAAAAGGCCACCTGTTGTATGATTCTGTTAATGTGTGATTTAGGGATAGGGCTTTGGTCTTGTCATGTCAGTTGATCTGGAGACTGAGATTGCCATGTGAGCAATCAAGCAAGTAATCAATCATGCCTCTGTAATGGAGCCCAAATAAGAACTCTACATACCAAGGCTCAGGGGAACTTCTATGTGCGTATTGTCCCTCAGCAATGTCATAAGCGCAACACATCCTGATTCCATGAGGAAAGAGCAGTGGGAACGTGGTGTTTAGAACCATTCTAAACTCTGCCCTATGTGTCTCTTCCTCTGGCTGATTTTAATCTGCATCCTTTCCCTGTAATAAGCTGTGAGTGTGAGTGTAACAGCTTTCAGTAAATTCCGTGAGTTCTTGTAGCAAATTGTTGAGCCTGAGGGTGGTATTAGGAGCCCCTTAAACTGGGGCTCCTGGGTGGCTCAGTGGGTTAAGGCCTCTGCCTTTGGCTCAGATCATGATCCCAGGGTCCTGCGATCGAGCCCCTCATCTGGGTCTCTACTCAGTGGGGAGCCTGCTTCCCCCCCTCTCTCTGCCTATTTGTGACCTCTGTCTGCCAAATAAATAAATTAAATCTTTAAAAAAAAAAAAAAGGAACACCTTGAACTTCAGTTGGTATCAGAAGTCAGGGCAGTTTGAGAAACTATGACCTCAGACTTTGCAGTTTGGCTAAGTCAGGGATATGGTATGTATCTCAATGAACAGTTTTGTCCCAGTAGAAGAAAAATATAAAATATGCTCATGGACCCCAGTTCAGTGAAGCTACAAATAAAAGATCATTAACCAGGAAAAAAACTCACATGCTTAGAAATTAACAAATACTTCCAAATAACCGAAAGAGAAACAAATAGAAATTAGACATTATTGAATTGATCAATAATGAAAATAGTATAGTATCTAAATTTGTGGGGTGATGTTAGTGTTAGAGGAAACTTTATAGACTCAAATGCTTATATTAGAAAAGAAGAAAGGCTGAAAATTAATGATAGATGTTGCAGTAATTTAAGTGGTTCCACACCCAATGTGGGATTTGAACTCAAGACCTTGGGATCAAGAGTCAGATGCTCTACCGATTGAGCCAACCCAGGCTCCTTGTTGCAGTAATTTAAATAAGTGTTTTAAACCGTGTCAAAAAATTTAAATTAATGTATAAAAAATTGCAAAGATAATATAAAAAATATTTTCAGATAAGATAGTTTAATGAGGTTTCTGGATACAAACATTAATATAAAAATCTATTGAATTTCTGAATACCATCTATATACAAAAATCATTTAAAAAGTGAATGCTTTTAAAGTATTATAAAAATATGAAATTCACATGAATAAATTCAACAAAAAGGAGTAGAACATCTCTATCATGAATATTATAGGATTTTTAGAAACATTAAAGAAGACCTAAACAAGTGAAGAGACTACCATGTTCATGGATTGGAACACTCAGTATTATAGAGGTGTCAATTATCTACAAGCCAGATGTATAAATTCAAAGCGATCCCAATTTTAAAAGTATGGAGCTTGAGAACCTGATTTAAAAATTTACATCATTGTGTGTATAAGAACAAGAACAAGATGGGAGAACTTGTTCTACTAAATATCAAGCCTCCTTATAAAACCATAGTGATTAAGAGTTTATTGGAACAGCGATAGACAAGCAAACATATGAAATATAATAGAAAATCCAAATACAGACCTCCATGCCAGCAGCATAAGATGTGCGGCATTGGAAGATCAGCAGCAAATGGCTATATTAAAACCATTGAATTGTACACACGAAATGGGTGAATTTAGATAATGTGATACCACTTCACACTGGCCAGTTTGGCTGGAATTAAACATGTCCGATAATAGCAAGTGTTGACAAGGATGTGGAGAGCTCAGAATTGTCATTCACTGCTGGTAATGAATTAGATGGTAGAGTCACTTTGGAAAACAGTCTGGCAGTTCCTCAAATGGCTAAAAAGAGATACTGTATGACCCAGCTGTCACCCTCCTAGGTAAATGCCCAAGATAAATGAGAACACATGTCCACGCTGGACAGTATATAACTGTTTATAAGAGCACTGTGATCGCCATTAGGTGGAAACAACCCAAATGTTTATTAATTGATGAATGGCTAAACAAAATGTGACATATAAATACAATGAGCTGTTATTTGGACATAAAAAGAATGAAATACTAACTCACACTATAGTAAGTGAAGTGAAAAGAGATAGTCACAAAAGGCCACATATTGGATGAGTCCTTTATATGAAATGTCAAAAATAAGCAAACCTATAGAGACAGAGGATTAGTGAATCCTTAGGGTTGTGGGTTAAGGGATGAGAGTATAGATGGGGGTATAGATGGGTACAGGTTTCTTTTTTAGGTGATAAGAAAGCTTGAAAATTGTGATGATGATTGCGTATATCTATGAATAGACTAAAAATGATTGAATTATACACATTTTACACATTATGACATCTGAATTAAATCTCATTTGAGGGGCGCCTGGGTGGCTCAGTGGGTTAAAGCCTCTGCCTTCAGCTCAGGTCATGATTCCTTTGTCCTGGGATCGAGCCCTGCATTGGGCTCTCTGCTCAGCAGGGAGCCTGCTTCCTCCTCTCTCTCTGCCTGCCTCTCTGCCTACTTGTGATCTCTGTCTGTCAAATAAATAAATAAGATCTTTTAAAAAAAAAAAAATCTCATTTGAAAAATACCTCTAGCTGGGGCACCTCGGTGGCTCAGTGGGTTAAGCCTCTGCTTTCGGCTCAGATCATGGTCCCAGCGTCCTGGGATGGAGCCCCATATCAGGCTCTCTGCTCACTTGGCGGGAAGCCTGCTTCTCCCTCTCCCACTCCCCCTGCTTGTATTTCCTCTCTCTCTGTGTCTCTCTCTGTCAGATAAATAAAATCTTTAAAAAAAGAAGAAGAAGAAGAAAAATACCTCTAGCAAACAAACAAAAAAATCTGTTGAGGAAAGGAGAAACTTTTAAAAAAACGGTGTTGGGATAATTGTTTATCCATAAGATAAAAGGAAAACAACTTCCAAACCTCAAACCATTCACAAAAATCAATTCTCACTGCATTAAAAATCTGTGTACACTTTCAACTTTTGAAATAGTTATAGATTCATAGGAAGTTTAATGAATATTCCAGAGATTCCCACATACCCTTTCCCCACAACGGTCACATCTTGCTTAACTGTGGTGCAGATATCAAGCTGGGATGCCAATGTCAGTACGTATGTTGTTTGTGCCAGTTTATACATACAGATTTGTGTGACCACAGCTATAATGAAGACCTCGAACTAGCATATTGTTACCGAGAGCTCCCTCATGCTGTGTGTTTATAGTCATACCTACCCTCTTTAACTATCCTGTTTTCCATCTCCTTCATTTTTTTAAAATTTTATTTATTTACCTGACAGAGACACCGTGAGAGAGGGAACATAAGCAGGAGGAATGGGAGAGGGAGAAACAGGCTTCCCACTGAGCAGGGAGCCTGACATGGGACTTGACCCCAGGACCCTGGGATCATGACCTGAGCCGAAGGCAGACAGTTAATGACTGAGTCACTCAGGTGCCCACTTAATTTTTTCATCTGTATGTACTCTTACATATTAGTGGAATCCTATTATATGACCTTAGGAGTTTCCACTCAGCATCCACTCAGTGCTGGAGAGCCAATCACATTTTTGCATATATCCGTAGTTTGCTCCTCTTTGTTGCTGGGTCATATTTCATGGAACAGATGTGACACAGTTTCACTATCCATCTGTTGAGGAACATTTTGTTTATTTCCAGTTTTTGACTATTACAGATGAAGCTGCTGTGAGCAATAACGTACAGGTTTTTGTGTGGACATGTTTTCTTCTTAATTGAATTATAGTTGACCTACAATATTAGTTTCAGGTGTGCAAGACAGTGATTTGATATTTTTATACATTGCAAAATGATCAGCATGGTAGATCTAGTTACTCTCTCACTATACGAAGTTACTGTATGATTGACTCTGTTCCCTATGCTGCACATGACATCCCTGTGACTTATTTATTTTAAAACTGAGAGTTTGTACCTCTTAATCCCCATCACCTGTGTCACCCATGCCTACCCCCACAACTCCCAGCCCCAGCAACTACAAGTTTGATCTCTGTACCCATGGAATGGTTTGTTCTGTTTGTTCTATTGTTCTAGTTTTTAAATTTCACATATAAGGGAAATCATACAGTATCTGTCTTTCTCTGTCTGACTGACTTACTTCACTAAGCATAATACCCTTTACTTACATTCATGTTGTTGCAGATGGCAAGATTTCATTCTTTTGTATGGCTGAGTAATATTCCATTACACACTCAAACACACAGTCCACATCTTTATCCATTCACCTGTTGACGGACACGGAGGTTGCTTCTATATCCTGACTATTGCAAATAATGGACATAGCGGTGCATATATCTTTTTGAATGAGTGTTTTCATTTTCTTTTGGCTGAATACCCAGTCATGGAATTGCCGGATGGTATGGTCATTCCGTTTTTAAATTTTGAGGAATCTCCATACTTTTTTCCACAGTGGCTGCACCAGTTTGCTTTCCCAACCACAGGGCATGGGGGTTCCCTTTTCCCCACATTCTCCATCACCAATACTTGTCATCTCTTGTGTTTTTGATCGTAGTCATTTGACAGGTGTGAGGTGGTATCCCATTGCGGCTGTGATTCGCATTTCCCTGATGTTCAGGGATGTTGCAATTTCCTCATTGTGTGCGTTGGCCATCTGAATTATCTTCTACTTAGCTGTTCTGCCCATTTTCAGTTGGGTTTTTGTTGTTGTTGTTGTTGTTGTTGAGTCAAATGAGTTCTTTATGTATTTTGGATATCAATCCCTTATTGGATATATTGTTTGCAAGTAGCTTCCCCCATTCCACAGTTTGTCTTTTCATTTTGTTGGTTTCCCTCACTGTGCAAAAGCTTTTTGGTTTGATGTAGTTCCGTTTGTTTATTTTTGCTTTTGTCACCCTTGCCTAAGGAGACATAACCAAAAATATATTACTTAGGCCAATGTCAAAGAGCTTATTGCCCGTATTTTCTTCTAGGAGTTTTATGGTTTTATTTAGGTCTTTAATCCATTTGAGTTTGTGTTTGTTGTAAGAAAGTGGTTCAGTTTCATTCTTTGCCTGGAGCTGTCCTGCACCATTTGTTGAAGAAACTGTTTTCCTATTGAATATTCTTGCCTCCTTTATCATGCATTAATTGACATATAATCATAGGTTTATTTCTGGGCTCTCTATTGTGTTCCATCAATCTATGTGTCTGTGTCTATGCCACTGCCATACCGTTTTGATTACTACAGCTCTCGTATAACTTGAAATCTGGAATTGTTATACCTCTGGGTTTGTTTTTCCTTTTCAGATTGCTTTAGCTATTCAGGACCTTTTCTGGTTACATACACATTTTAGGATTGTTTGTTCTAGCTCTGTGAAAAATCCTAATGGTATTTTGATATGGATTGCATTGAATATATGGATTGCTTTGGGAAGTATAGACATTTTAATATTTGTTTTTCTAATCCATGAGCATGGAATATCTTTCCATTTGTTTGTGTCATCCTCAGTGTCTTCCTGTCCAATCTGTATTTCCTTCGTGTGATGGAGGGGACTTTCCCCATTACAAATATGATGTTAGGTATAGGTTTTTTGTAGATGTCCTTTATCAATTTAAGGAAGTTCCACTCTGTTCCTAATTCACTGAGAGTTTTCTAATTCAGTGGCTCACACAATTCACAGAAATCAATTCCAGGTAGATTAAAACCCACTTGGAATAGTTACAGACTCACAATCAGTTGCAAAAATAATCAGTTGCACCCAGTACCTTATTTCCTCCAGCCGGGACATCTGACAAAAGTAGAATGCCTTATTGATGGACACAGTACAGTCAGCTAGACCACAATTACCTCGTCTTATTCAGAGTTCACCAGAAAAGAAAAATCTGTTTTTGAATAGTGAAACGCTAAAGCTTTCAGATGATTAGGATAAAGAAAGATTTCTTGAACAAGACAGAAGTACACAGAATAAAGGAAAATGATGCTGGATCCAGCTACATGAAAGAGAATCACTTCTGTTTGTCCAAAGGTATCAAAAAATTATGAAAAGAAAGACTCAGAAAAAAATTATTTGCCATGTGTGGAGTTAGTATCCTGAATATGTAAAAAAACCTCCCATGAATCAATAAGAAAATAAGAAAACAGGCCAAGGGAAGAGTGGGCAAAAGGCTCGGACAGGTACTTCGCCAAAGGGGAAAACCTCATGACCAAACACCCATTCACCGAGGGGATAGGCAGGGTCCATGCTGCCTTCCCTCAGTTTCCCCGAGGTGTAGGAGCCGCCTGTACCAACACAGGGGCGTGGGTGGCGGGGTGTGTTTAGCACCTCTGCCAGGCTGGGAATGCCGGCCAGCCAAGTGTGTGAATGGGAGCGGCGGCAGGACAAGAGGAAAATGAAGTAGGGTTCTGCATTTTCACTGCCAGGGTTTGGAAAAGATCGTCTATCAGATGTTTCATCAGGTGTTTTTCAGATTATTTATTGTTAACGCATTCCGAAACAAGTTCTGCCCAAGGGCAAAACCGCAGAGCATTCTGGGAGTCCTCAGCGAGGCGCTAAGGCCCCGCCCCTTGGCCTCTTTCCAGAATCACCAGGGCAGAGCCGGGCAAACACAAAGTGCTCTACAACTCGGCGCTACGGTTCCGCCACCGCCTCTACGCCGACCTGGAGACCGTCCTGTACCAGGTGCACCTCTTCAAGCCCCTGTCGCAGCTCATGAAGCACTCGGCGCTCTACATCCGCAACAGCGTTCTGCAGAAGGCCTTCCAGGCCCTGACCAGGTGCGCCAGGCCGCATCCCAGGGAGTGGCCACGGGGAGGGGGTGGCCACGGGGAGGGGGTGGCCACGGGGAGCTGGTGCCGCTGGGGGTGGTGCAGGGACCCCTCCAAGGGCCAGGGGCAGAGGGAGAGAGAGAAAGCAGGCTCCCCGCTGAGCAGGGAGCCCTAGGTGGGACTCGATACCAGGACCTTGAGATCATGACCTGAGCCGAAGTCAGACGCTTAACCTACTAAGCCACCCAGGCGCCCCAGCTTTTATTTTAATTTATGCCTCAAGAGGCTGAGCCTAGGAGTGGAATTCAGTTCCCAGGGACCCCAAACCTGTGTCATTCCCTCTATTCCACGTGTTCTCCCAAGGGGGTTCGGAAACACTGGGAGAAGGAAGGCCCTTTCCTTGAACACAGGTCACACGAAGCTATCTGCTTTTCTGGGGGAATAGCCCAGAACAGCCCAAGTAGTGAGTGATGGGGACCAGAACCAGATCCACCAGGCCTGGAACAGTTTCCTCTCTCAGCTGTATGTTTGCTTCTGTTGCTTCTTCCCTAACCTATGCAGAAAGGCGTCCTCCAAAGATCTAGATCTTCCACTCTGTGCCTGCCTTTACCTGTCCTGTTCTACTCCAGGGCTGGTGAACCTCTCCCCCTTTTCACCTTCTCCCCCAGGCCTTCTGCCTGTGACCCTGCGAAGCCATGTGCTCCTTCTGCAGGACTGAGCATGGCTCATGCTCCCAGAGGGCCTTCTCCATTCATGTAGGGAGCAGGAGGGCCAAGCGAGGCACCCCCAGTTTGGAGTGGAGACTGGCCAAGCCTAGTGCAGTGGGAGCCCTGGGACCATGGCCAGCCTGTGCCGGGCTCTGTGGGGGCAGTGAGGGACAGTGGCTGGTTCTTTCAGGACGTTGGGAAGGGTTGGCCTTGAATGTCAGCAAGCAGGCCTTCATTAGGGGACAGTCTGCTCACTGGAGCCAGGGGTGGGGGATGCCAACCATTTCTTTAAGCTTTAAAGCCAGCAACAGCCCTGGCCGAGAGTCTGCTCCCAGCTTATCAAATATATTAATGAAGGAGAGAGTGGAGTCGGGAGAGAGAGGAAGGGCGGGCGCCCAGGGCCATGGAGAGTGGGGACTGAGTCCTGTTATCTCCCACCTCTCCCCGCACAGCGCTACCTGAAGGGCTAGGCAGGGGTGGGCTGGGAACCCCACAAACAGCAGGCCGAAGCTGCAAGTCAGGAAGGGGGACGGTGCCAGGGGCCTCAGCAGGCTCGTGCTGGGGAGGTGCTGGAGCGTTTGGGTGTCTAGAGCCCCAGCGGTCAGTGAGGGGACGCTGGGCCCTGTCTTAGGGAAAGGGAAGAAAACTGCTATTTACTAAGTGTCTGCTGCGTTCCAGGTAGCGGCCTTCCTCAGGGCTTTATCTGCATCTGCAAGGCCAAGGGGTGGGCCACAGTAGCGGAAAAATAATCAGAGTGGATTATGGGAAGCCTTTAATTCTGAGGGCTGTGAGGAGAGTGAAAAGGAGGCATTCTCTTTGGTGGGCTGTCCAGGTGGACTCTAAGCTTCGAGTCCCTGAGTTCTGTGAGCTGGGATGAGCCAAACGACTCCTGAGCTGCACATTCTCTTGGAAAACAGGACTGGTAAACACGTTTGGAAAGGTAGGTGAGGCCATGTGGGTGGCCCTCTGTCTTGCAGGATCTACTCCATCTGCCATCACAGCACCAAGCTCAGGGAGGTGATTGCGAGAGGCCTGCTGCCATCCTCCGCCATGGTCAAAGACTTGAGCCAAGAGCTGGGGCTGCCCATTTCGCAGGACGATCTCGCAGATGGAAAACTGATGGTCTTGCCGTCTCAGCCCGCCCCTTGTCCTGAGCGCTTCTTAAGTCGGAAATCCACACTGGCTTACGAGATCCAGGCCCACAGGGACAAGTATCTGCCGTGGCGGAACACCATGGTGCTCAAGAGCAAAGGCCAGGAGCCCAGCCTCATCCAGGTGGGCATGTTCTCCTCCCAAGGTCAGGGGTCCCAGGCCTCTGCTCACCTTGGGGCTGTCCAGTCACCTGTGGGGACATACAGGCTCCATGACCAGTTTCTTTATCTCCTTTGATCCTGGGAAGGGTGGGCAGGGGGTGCAGGCTGCAGGGCTGAACCGGGTCAGAAGTGTGCACTCCCAGCCCTCAGGTCCCCATCCTCCCTGCAAGGGAGAAGAATGCTCTTACCTTGGCCCCCGAGTTCATCTCAAAGGAAGAACTGGGGTGTGTGTGTTCTTCAATGTGTAAGGGGAACAGAATAGGAGCTGAGAAGCTGGGGAGGTGTAAGAAGGCTGGGTGCTCTGTGGCCTGAATGGCAAGAGAGAGCCTTGCTCACTCCACACCAACCAAAAACCAAGGACTTGAAGTTGTCCACCCAGGGGCTCTGTGAAGCACCCCCACCCCAATCTCTAGGGAAAAGAAAGTCTCTCAGAAGCTTTGAGAGTGTATATTGTTTATGAAAACCAGTGAAGAGGCTTTTCCCCATTAGTGTTCAGGTTTTTACGGAAGAACCAGTTCTTGGAGCTATCAGTCTTCTTTTTTATTTTTTCTATTTTCTAATTAACTTCAGTTTTAATTTTTTTATAATGTTTTAAAACTTTATCTTTCTCCTATTTCTAACTTCTTTAAATTTTTTTTATTAATGAAGTATAATTGGCATACAATGTTATATTAGCTTCTGGTGTGCAACATAGTGACTGGACTGTACTTTACTCGGTGCTTATCACAATAAGTGTAGTCACCATCTGTCACTGTACAACATTAGTACGGTATTGTTGACCATATTCCCGATGCTGTACTTTGAGTCTCTGCGACTTATTTTGTAACTGGAGGTTTGTACCTCTTAATGCCCTTTATCTATTTCACCCATCCCCCCACCCACTTCCCCTTTGGCAACTATAAGTTCTCTGTATTTAAGAGATTTTTGTGTGTTTGTTCATTTTACCTTTTAGATTCTACATATAAGTGAAATCACATGGTATTTGTCTTTCTCTGACTGATTTCACTTAGTGTAACACCCTCTAGGTCCATCCATGTCATTGTAAATGGCAAGGTCTCATTCTTTTTTATGGCTGAGTCATATTCCATTGTATATATACCATGTCTTCTTTTTTTTTTTTTTTTTAAAGATTTTATTTATTTATTTGTCAGAGAGAGTGAGCACAGGCAGACAGAGTGGTAGGCAGAGGGAGAAGCAGGCTCCCCGCTGAGCAGGGAGCCCGATGTGGGACTCGATCCCAGGACGCTGGGATCATGACCCGAGCCGAAGGCAGCTGCCCAACCAACTGAGCCACCCAGGCGTCCCTACCATGTCTTCTTATCCACTCATCAGTTGATGGACACTTGAGTTGCTTTCATATCTTGGGTGTTGTAAATAATGCTGCAACAAACATAGAGGTGCATTTATCTTTTCAAAGTAGTGTTTTATTTCCTTTGAGTAAATATCCAAGATCATATGGTAGTTCTGTTTTTATTTTTTGAGGCACTTCCATACTGTCTTCCACAGTGGTACCCCTTCCTAGCTTCTTTTTTTTTTTTTTAAAGATTTTATTTATTTATTTGACAGAGAGAGATCACGAGTAGGCAGAAAGGCAAGCAGAGAGAGAGAGAGGGAAGCAGGCTCCCCGCTGTGCAGAGAGCCCGATGCGGGGCTCGATCCCAGGACCCTGAGATCATGACCTGAGCTGAAGGCAGCAGCTTAACCCACTGAGCCACCTAGGCGCCCTAGCTTCTTCTTTTTTAAAAACGATTTTATTTATTTATTTGAGAGAAACCATGAGTGGGGGCGGGGGAGGGGGCAGGTGCAGAGGGAAAGGGAGAAGCATCCACTCCACTGAGCAGGAACCCCAACAGGGGCTCGATCCCAGGACCTTGAGATCATGACCTGAGCTCAAGGCAGACACTTAACTGACTGAGCCACCCAGGTGCCCTTAACTTCCTAGTTTCTTGTGTGGACTATTTCATTCATTTTTATTTTTTCTTGTTTAATAAGAAAGCCTACTCATTTTCCTCTGTTTACATCCTTGGCCATATTCTGTAAAGTATTATATGGACTGTATGTTCCGATTGTTATTTTCCTTAAATTCCTTATAAATTATGAAACAAGACTGAAGATAGGCCTATAAAAAAGTCAAACAACTGAGAATATTAGCAGTCCTCCCTTACCCCATTATTCTACCATCTGAGTACACTTACATATGTACATACATGTGCACACACACAAAGTACTACATCACATGACTACATCACATTCATTTATGGGTTAATAGTGTTTTGTTAATGTCATTTAACAAAGGATATTGAAGATTTTATGATAACATGGCTATAAAATTTATAATATGTTTACACAATTTACATAATATCTTCATATCACTTATATTCGGTTGAAACCACCTGGAAACATCATTCCAGATTTTTAAAAAGATTGTTTCAAAAAAAAAAAAAAAAAGATTGTTTCTATTAGTTACTGGTGATTTCAAATGGCCTTAGCTAGCTTATCCATACCATAATCAATCATTGAAACCCAACCATAATTTAATTTTTTCTATCCTTACTCTGAGATGGAATTTACCTACTGTAAAATGTAATCATTGTAAGTATATATAAATAATTTTTAAGTAAATTTATGGAGTTGTACAACCATCACAATCCAGTTTTAGAACATTTCCATTCCCATAAAGTTTTTCCTTATGCCTGTTTGAAGTCAATCCCTGCTCCCACCTCCAGCCCCAGGTAACCATTGATCTGTTTTTTGTCTCTAATTTGCCATTTCTAGACATTTCATATAAACAGAATCAGACAATATGGGATCTTTTGTGTCCGGCTTCCTTCACTGAGCATCCCCTTTTGAGGTTTGTCCGTGTTGCAGAGCATACTAATAGTTCCTTTTTAAAACTGCTGAATACTATTCCATTAATTTAATGTATCACGTTTTTAATTTACTCATTCCCCACGTGGTGAAATTTGTATTGTTTCTAGTTTGAGACTATTATGAATATCACTGCTATGAACATTGGCAGACAGATCATTACATGAAAATGTTTTCATTTCCCTCGGGTAGAAACCCAGATATAGAATTGCTGAGTCATGTGGTAAATTTAAGGAATTTTTTTAGCAGTTTTACAATGAAGTTGCACCATTTTACACTGCAGAACGTAGCCTGTGAGGGATTTGGTCTCTCCACATCCTCACTAACTCTTGTTATTGCCAGTCTTTTTGATCAGAAGCCATTCTAGTATGTGTGTGTAATGGTACCTGATTATGGTTTTAATTTGCATGTTATAATCATTTAAGATTTTGGATATCTCTATATATTTATTGATGATTTATCTCTGGTAACTCCATATATTTACATGCACTTTAAAATCAGGTTGTTGGGGCGCCTGGGTGGCTCAGTGGGTTAAAGCCTCTGCCTTCGGCTCGGGTCATGATCTCAGGGTCCTGGGATCAAGCCCCACATCGGGCTCTCTGCTGAGCAGGGAGCCTGTTTCCTCCTCTCTCTCTCTCTGCCTGCCTCTCTGCCTGCTTGTGATTTCTCTCTCTGTGTATCAAATAAATAAAATCTTAAAAAAAAATAAAATCAGGTTGTCTTCTTGTTGAGTTGCAAGAGTTCTTTATTCTGGATATAGTTTCTTAATCAGAACTATGATTTGCAAACATTTCCTCTTGATCTGTGGCTTGTCTCTTTATTTTCTTAATTGTGTAAAGAAAAACTCTGTAAGTGTAAAGGCTTTTAATTTTGATGAATTCAATTTATCGGCCTTTTAGTCTAATTGATCATGCTTTTGATGACATAGCTAGGAGCTCTGCCTAATTCACGGTCACAGAGATTTTCTTCTATGCCTTCTAGGAGATTTAGAGTTAGCTTACATTTTAGGCCTTTGAACAATTTTGACCAATTGTGTGTGTGTAATGCAAGGTAGGGATCTAAATTTTTTTTTTTTTTTTTTGCATGAGGATAGCACCACTTTAAAAAAAAAAAAAAGATTTATTTATTTATTTTAGAGAGAGGGATGGGGTGCGGGGAGAGCGTGCACAAATGGGAAGGGCCAAGGGAGAAAGAGAGAATCTCAAGCAGACTCCTTGCTCAGCACAGAGCTCAGGATGGGCTCTATCCCATGACCCCAAGATCATGACCTAAGCCTAAACCAAGAGCTGGACACTTAACCAAGCCATGCAGGTGCTGCTCTAGCACCACTTTTCAAAAAGATGAACTATCCCCCCATTCTCACCCCCTATCGAATTGCCTTGGCGCCTTTGTCAAGAATCAGTTAACCATAAATGCAGGAGTTTATTTCTAGTCTCTGTTATATTCCATTGACTTAGATGTCTATCCTTATACCAGCCCCACATCACCTTGATTGCTAGAACTTTAGGGGCAGTTTTGAAACTGGGTTGTGTAAGTCCTTTAACTTCTTTTTCAAAATTATTAAACTATTTTGGGTCCCCCACATTTCCGTATAATTTTGGGATCAACTTGCCAATTTCTACCCCCAAAAAACTCCAAAAAACAAAAACCAAACTTAATGGGGGATTTTCATGAGGCTTGTGTCGAATCTATAGATCAGTTTTGGGAAGAATTGCCATACTGTCAATTTTGAAGCGGTTAAGCCAGAAACATGGAATGTCTGTACTTTAATTTGGGTCTTCTTTAATATCCTTCAGTAAGTTTTGTAGTTGTCATGTACAAGTCTTAGACCTCATGAAATTAATGCTGTTATGAATGGAATCATTTAATTCTTGAGTTGTAAGAACATAGAAATCCAGTTGGTTTTTTTATATTGCTTTCATATCCCAAAATCTTTTGAAGTTGGATCATATCATCCATGGGTAAAGACCATTTTACTTCTTCCTTCCCAATCTGGATACCCTCCCCCCGTCCCTTCCTCCCTCCCTACCTCCCTCCCTCCGTCCCTCCCTTCCTTTCTGCATTAGTCTGTGCTGATTGCCATACAAAACTCCACAGGTTGGGTGACTTAAACATCAGAAATTATTTTTCTCACAGTTCTGGAGGTTGGGAAGTCAGGATCAACATGCTGGTAGAGTAGGTCTCATTCTGAGGCCTCTTCTCTTGGCTTGTAGGTGGCTGCATCTTGCCATGTGCTCTGCGTATGCAGGTGTGGGGAGAAAGACAGTGGGCTCCCTGGTTCCTCTTATAAGGACCATGATCCTACTGGATCAGGGTCCCCCCCCCAACTCTTATGACTCATCTAACCTTAATTACTTCCTTATTCAGATACAGCCACATTAAGAGTTAGGGGGTGGGGGTATTCATTCCGAAACCGCTACCCCCATCCCTTTTTACTTTAGAGCCTCTAGAATATGGTACAGGGTCACACGGGAGTGGTAAGAGCACACCTGCTTGTTTTCTTTCTGTTCTTGAGGGGAAAGCAATCTTAGACTGTTAAGTTAGATATTAACTGCAGGACTGTGGTGTGCTTTATCAAGTTGAGGAAGCTTCCTTGTAGTCTTAGTTTGTTTTTAATCATGAATAAATGTTGAATTTTGTCAAATCCTTTTTTTTCTCTGCCTCTATTGAGGTTCTCTTTTATTTATACAATGTATTACATTACTTGATGTTTGGATGTTAACCCAATCTTGTATTCCTGGGATGCATCCCACCTGGTCAGGGCGCATGATCTTTTATCTTTGTGTTTCTGAATTTAGTTTGCTAATATTTTGTATTTTTCTTGTAATAGCTTTGTCTGACATCGGTACTTGTGTAGTATTGGCCCTGTAAAATGAGTTGGTGTTTCCTACCCTTCTGTTTTCTGGAAATATGTGAAATGTCGGCATTCATTCTCTTGGTATTTGGTAGAACTATCCAGTGAAGCCATCTAAGCCTGAGCTTTTCTTGGTGAGTAAATTTTAAATGGCTAATTTGATCCCTTTACTTGTGATAAGTCTATTCAGATATCTTTTTTTTTTTTTTTAGGTTTTATTTATTTATTTGACAGAGAGAGGGAGAGAGATCACAGGTATGCAGAGAGGCAGGCAGAGAGATGGGGGAAGCAGTCTCCCTGCTGAGCAGAGAGCTTGATGCGGGGCTCAATCCCAGAACCCTGAGATCATGACCTGAGCCAAAGGCAGAAGGTTAACCCCCTGAGCCACCCAGGTGCCCCCAGATATCTTTCTTAAGACAGGTGTGATAATTTGTGTCTTTTTAGGAATCAGTCCATTTATCTAAGTCGCCTAATTTGCTGACATATGGTAGTTAATAGAATTTTCTTATAATTCTTTTAATTTCCATAAAGTTAGTAGAATGTCCCCTCTTTCACTCTTGATTTTACTAATTGTATCTTTTTTCTCTTTCTTGGTCATCCTAGCTGAAGATTTGCCAATGGTGGTGGTCTTTTTGAAGAACATTTTTGGAGTTTGTTCATTTTCTCTATTTTTCTATTTCATGTTTTTCTGCTCTAAACTGTAATTTCTTCTGCTTATTTGGGTTCCATTTGTGACTCTAGTTTCCTAAGGAGTAAAGTTATGTTTTTGATCTGGATCTTTTTATTTTATACATGTAGGTACAGCTACAAATTTCCCCCAAACACTACTTTAGATGAAGCCCATAAACTTGGTTTGTTGGTTTTCATTTTCACTCACCACGAAATATTTAGTCATTTCCATTATGGCTTTTAGAAATTTAGAATTCAATTTTGTTGTGATTGGAGAACATACCTTGTATGATTTCTGTCCTGTGAATTTTTTTTAAAGATTTTATTTATTCATTTGACAAGAGAGACAGCAAGAGAGGAAACACAAGGCGGGGGAAGTGGGAGAGGGAGAAGTCTTCCAGCCGAGTAGGGAGCTGGACGTAGGACTCAATCCCGGGACCCTGGGATCATGACCTGAGCGAAAGGCAGATGCTTAATGACTGAGCCACCCAGGTGCCCCTGTCCTGTGAAATTTATTACAATTTGTTTTATGGCCTAGATCCATCCTTAGGCTTGAAAGAAATATATATTCTTCTAACACTGGGAGGAATGTTACATAATGGCCAGCTCTGTTTGTTCAAGTCTTGTGTCATTGATTTTCCTTCTAGTTGTCCTGTCAGTTGCTGAGATTGAGGTATTAAAGTCTCTATTCATGGCTGAATCATCTATTTCTCCTTTCAATTCTGTACATTTTTGTTTATTATATTTTGGGGCTCTGTTGTTATATATGTTTGTGTTTATATCTTCCTGATGAACCGACTTTAATCATTATGAAATGTCTTTTTGTTTCTAGTAACATTTCTTAAAAACCATTTTGTTTTATGTTAATGTAGCCACAACAGCTCTCTTCCAGTTTGCATACTACATATTTTTTCACCCTTCTTTGACTCTCAAACTGTTTGTGGCTTTGCATCTAATATGTGTCTATTTTAAACAGCAGATAGCTGGATCTTTTTTTAAAAAATCCAGTCTGACAAACTTTGCTGGTTGATTGTCCATTTATGCATAATATAATTATTGGTAAGGTTGGATTTATGTCGTTTCTTAAATATATTTAATATTGATTTTGATCCTTTGTTTCTTTACTGCCTCCTTTTGTGTTGAACAGGTATTTTTAGTGTACCATTTTAATTTCTTCATTGAATTTTTTCCTTAAAGAAGTTATTAGTGGGGTTTCTGGGTGACTCAGTGGGTTAAGCCTCTGCTTTCGGCTCAAGTCATGGTCTCTGGGTCCTGGGATCATGACCCGCACCAGGCTCTCTGCTCGGCGGGGAGCCTGCTTCCTCCTCTCTCTCTGCCTGCCTCTCTGCCTACTTGTGATCTCTCTCCGTCAAATGATTAAATAAAGTCTTTGAAAAAAAAGTTATTAGTGGGTTCTCTAGGAGTCTTCCATTATATCCATCTTAATCACAATCTAGTTTAGATTATTACTAGCTTTATTAGGGTAAAATGTAGAAACGTCTATAATATAGTTCCATTTCCTCCCCCTCCTTTATGCTGTTATCGTTATATGTTGTTATGTTACTGTGTGTGTGTGTGTGTGTGTATAAAACAATCCCCAAATGTAATTTTATTATTGTTTTATGCAATCATGTCTTCCAGATTAGAATTTGAGAGAAGGAAAAATGTTTATATACAATTTTACATTCACCGTGTATTTATCTTTTCCAGTGATTTTGTTAATGTAGATTTTAGTTATCATCTGGTGTCATTTATTCTCAATTTCAAAAGACCTCCTTTAGTATATCGGATAAAGCAGGTCACTACCAACAAATTCTACCTTTATCAAAGAATATTTTTATTTCACTATTACTTTTGAAAGATGGGTTTTGCTTGACATAGAATACTTGATATTTACTGAGAATATTTTTTCTTTCAGCACTTTGAAAATACCATTACATTGTGTCTCTATTGTTTCTGATGAATATTAAGCCATTATTTATATTGTTTCCGTATACATGGTGAGTCATTTTTTTCTTGCTCTAAGATTTTTCATTGTCTTTTTCTTTCAACTGTTTGATTCTAATATGTACAGGTGGGGATCTCTCTAGATTCACCCTACTTCGGGTTCATTGAGCTTCCCTAGGTCAGTAGGTCAACCTTTCAGGCCTTAATGTCTTCAATACTTTTTTCTGCTCCTCCTTCTCTGCCCCTTCTCAGACTTCCATTTTGTGCATGTTGGCTCACTTAACAATGTCCCACAGGTCATGAGGCACTATTAATATAAAAAAATATTCTTTTGCTTCTATTTCTCAGACTGGATAATCTCTATCTTTAGGTTCAGATTGTCAGCTTAAATCTGTTATGTCCCTCCAGTGAATTTTTCATTTCAGTTACTGTACTTTACAACTTCAGTCTTTATATAGCTTTTTTTGAAAATATCTCTTTATTCAGATTGCCCATTTCTTGACTCGTTGTATATTTCCTTAAATTTCTGAAATAATTTTTAGTTAGCTTTTGTATCAGCTGCATTGAGGTCTTTGTTAAGTCAAGCAGCTGAATTCACTCGACAGTTACTAATGACTGCTATGTTTTCCTGAATTAAGGCTTACACTTTACTATTTCTTTGCTTGTCTCCTAATTTTTGGTTGAAAACTAGACATCGGAAATGCATTGCAGCAGCTCTGGATTCTGCTTTTTCTCCCTAAGGGTGATGGTGGTGGCTGTTATTTATTAATAACTTGCTTGCACAAAATATGTGGAATCTCTTTCCTCAGTGGTCTGTAGCAAGCTGATTATCTTTCCTGGTTTTGTTTTTACTTTTATTTTAAAGATTTTATTTATTTGATAGAAAGTGAGCACAAGCTGGGGGAGTGGCAGGCAGAGGGAGAAGCAGACTCCCCACTGAGCAGGGACCCCCCCCCCCCATGTGGGACTTGATCCCAGGACCCTGAGATCATGATCCGAGCTGAAGGTAGATGCTTAACCAACTGAGCCACCCAGGCATCCGTTTTGTTTTTAGATAGTGTGTGTGTGTGTGTACATGAATGTGGGGGGAGGGGCAGAGAGAGGGAAAGAGAGAATCTTAAGCAGGCTGCACACTATGGGACTCAGTCTCATGACCCTGAGATCATGACCTGAAACGAAATCAAGACTCTTGCTTAACCGACTGAGCCACCCAGGGACCCCTCTTTGCTGGTTTTAAAATTGCTTTTTATTTTTAAGCCTGGCTTCCTTGGAGTCACCGCCATGTTTGCTTCAATCAGTGATCAGCTGGTAAATGGTTAGAAGTTGCGCACCTCTAGCCAGCCAGGTTTCCAACCTGTTTGAGTGGATCTGTGTGTGGGTAGGGTAGGGGCATGCATTCAAAGTTGGCTCTGGCTTTGACTTTTCACAGGCCCTCTCATGTCTCCCCTGCATATGCAGGCAAGCAGTCAGCAAGGGATGTATGAAGAGCATGTCAAGGTCCTTTATGGCTATCTCATTTCCTCTATCTCCCCATTAAATTTTGATTAATTTGCTTGCCGCATATAGGATTGCAACCTCAGGCCTGCTGAGCAGGGGGACGGCTCTGTTTCTTTGCTGATGCGATTGCTATTGTTGCTTATAATTAGCTGCGCACATGGGGTTTGCCAAACTGCAGTTCAAATTGAGTAAGTCTACGTTCAAGTGAGCAGAGCAGCCGCGGATTTTCAGGACTGGCGTGCCCCCGCAGAACTACTGCCGTTAAGTGCCCTGGGGTGGCAAGAATGACACAAACTCCTACTGTGCTTTCCTGAAGTTCAGCACATTTTTTTTTTTTTTTAAAGATTTTATTTATTTATTTGACAGAGAGAGATCACAAGTAGACAGAGAGGCAGGCAGAGAGAGAGAGAGAGAGAGAGAGGGAAGCAGGCTCCCTGCTGAGCAGAGAGCCCGATGCGGGCCTTGATCCCAGGACCCTGAGATCATGACCTGAGCCGAAGGCAGCGGCTTAACCCACTGAGCCACCCAGGCGCCCAGTTCAGCACATTTTTATGAGTAAACATATCTAAATGTTTTGTATGCCTTTGGACAATTTCCAGTGGTTGCTTTTGACAATTTCATCCAGATTTATTGTTTCTTGAGGAGAGGACTAAGCTCCTTACTCCACCATCCTGGAAGTCCTATCTTCCTCCTTCCTAACTACAATTTTACTTATTTCTATTTGCTATGATGTGTAGTGGGGGGGGCGGGCTTGGGGAGTTGTGTCCACTTTATCCTTTGTTTACTATTTATTTTTAAGATTTTACTTTTATTTAAGAGAGAGAGGGAGAGAGCATAGCAGGGGGAGTGGCAGAGGGAGAGGAAGCAGCAGGACTCAATCCAGGACACTGAGATCATGACCCAAGCCAAAGGTAGATGCATAACAACTAAGCCACCCACACACCTATACACAATTTATTAATGGGCATTTATATTCTTATGTTTTGCTATTTAAACAATGTAATTACATATTTTTAACATAGACATGCAGAATTGTTTTGAGAGGTTTACTTAGGATTAGAATTGCTAAATTAGGGGTACCTGGGTGGCTCAGTGGGTTAAAGCCTCTGCCTTCATTCAGCTCAGGTCATGATCCCAGGGTCCTGGGATCGAGCCCCGTATCAGGTTCTCTGCTCAGCAGGGAGGCTGCTTCTCCCTCTCTCTGCCTGCCTCTCTGCCTACTTGTGATCTCTGTCAAGTAAATAAATAAAATCTTAAAAAAAAATTGCTAAATTGTACTTTGACTTGTCTGGGTAATACTTTATTTTCCAAAATGTTTAGACCATTATATGCCTGCCAACCATGCATAACTTTGTTTTCCTACTTCCATGCTCATACCTCTTATAGTCAGACTTTAATTATTGCTAGTCTCTAATGTGTAATAGTCTCTATGAAGGTTTTACTTTGCATTGTTTACTACTGCAGTTGAATATATTTTTATTCAATATATTTTTACTATTTGAAATTTAATAATTTCTTCTTCTGTAAATGTGTTCCTTTGAACTCTAGGTGGTTTTAATGTTCTCAGTGCTAACAATGGCATTTTATAAACATTGCAAATCTTCTTTTGGTGCTTGACTTCTTTTCACTCTTATTGCTGTCTTTTAAGGGACAAAAGTTATTTTGTAAAATTTCCATTTATGACTTAAATGTTTTGCCTTATTTAAAATCTTTTCCTACCCCAAAGTCATACAACTATTCCGTGTTTTCTTCTAAGAAGATTTAAATTTTTGTTCATCAGATTTAAATTTTGAATTTATCTGGACTTTATTTTTCTTTAAAGATTTATGTTTTGAGATAGAGTGAGAGTGAGCGAGAGAGAGAGAGCAATAGCTGGGGGCAGAGGGAGAAGGAGAAGCAAGCTCTCCACTGAGCAGGGAGCTCAATGCAGAGCTCAATCCCAGGACCCTGAGATCATGACCTGAGCTGAAGGCAGAATGAGCCACCTAGGGACCCCTGGAATTTATTTTTCGTATGAAGGTAGGAATCTAATTTCATTTCTTCCACATGTTCAACAGTACCAGCACTTGGCTTAAAAGCCCATCCCTTCCCCAGTGATATATAAGGCCAATGCAGTCAGATCAGGTTGCTATTTATACTTTAGTTTGTTTATGGGTATTTGAGATCTTCATTGAAATTGCAATTACAAATGCATTATTTTCTTCAAAGAATCAATTATCTGTTGCTTTTTAAATTTCCATATTGTACATTTATTTTCTACTTCATGGATCTCTATCTTATTCCTTCCTACTTTTGTTGGCTCGAATTTGCTCTGCTTTTTCTAATTTCTTCAGATGGACGTTTAGATAATTTTCAGATATGAATCCTTATAATGTATTCATTTTAGCTAAAAACTTATGAACATTAAGTGCATCCCCCAGCTTTTGTATATCATATTTTCATAATGACTTAGTTAAAAATAATTTTCTATTTTCCATTTTCATTTGTCTTTGATGAGTTAGTTAATAGTATACTGTGTAATTTCCAAACATTTTAGGATTTTTGTTACCTCTTTTTGTTACTCATTTGTACCTTGACTGCATGATCAGAGGATATATTCTGTATAATTTCTATCCTTTGTTGATATTTGATTTACAGTCCAAAATAGGTTAATCCTGGAAAATGTTCCAGAATCCTTGAAAAAAAAAAGTATCCTGTAGTTGTTGATAGTGTTCCAAACACACCAACATTTTTTAAAATTTTTTTCCTTTCCCAAATCTATATCCTTATCTTTAAATTCTGTCTCTTCTCTCAGGTTCTAGGGGAAGTCTGTTAAAATCTCCAGATATGATTATAGGTTTATCATCTGTTTTTGCTTTATATCTGTCAAGCTTATGTTTTAAATATATACAAATTTCAGACTGCCTTAGCCTGTTGATTTCTTTTATAAATATGATAGGTCCTTTTGTCTCTGGTATTACTTTTTAGATGTATGTGTTAAATACAGTAAGCCATATGAATCTTAGGTATACAGCCTCCTTCATTTTTATCTATGTACATACCTATGAAACCATTACACAGATCAGGGTATAGATGATTCCATCAACCTAGAAAGTACCATGCTTCTTCCCAATTAACTTCTATCTTGAGATCTACTTTCTTAGTAACTTTCAAATATACAATACAGCCCCGTTAACTATAGTTACCATGCTATATATGACATCCTGTGATTTACTTATTGTATAACTGGAGTTTGTACCTTTGACTACATTTATCCATTTCACCCCCCCCCACCTCTAGCAACCACCTATCTGTTGTATATCTAGGAGTTCGTATTTTTTTAGATTCCACAAATAAGTGAGGTCACTCAATATTTGTATTTCTCTGTCTTATTTCATTTAGCATTATGCCCTCAAAGCCCATCCATATTGCCACAGAAGGCAAGATTTCCTTGCACTATGTACACACACGTGTGCGCACATGCATGCACGAACCCCCCCCCCATCTTATTTGTCCTTTCATCCATTGACACTTATTAGGTTTCTTCCATGTCTTGCCTGTCGTAAATAATGCTGCAATGAACATGGGGGTGCATGTACCTTTTTGAGTTAGTGTTTTTATTTCCTGCAGATAAACACCCAGAAGTGGAATTGCTCAATCACATGGTATTTCTATTTTTATATTTTTGAGGACCCTTACTATTTCCATAGTGGCTGCAGCAATTTACATTCCTACCAAGAGTGCACACGTGTTCCATTTTCTCCTTGTCCACACCTGTTATTTCTTGTCTTTTTAATAACAGTTCTAACAAGTGTGAGGTGAAATCTCTTTGTGGTTTTGATTTCCATTTCCATGATGATTAATGATGTTAAGCAGTTTTTCACTTACCTGTTGGCCATTTGTATCTCTTCTCTGGAAAAATGCCTATTCACATTCCTCTGCCCATTTTTTAATCAGGTGTGTTTTGTTGTTTTTTGGTTTTTGCTGTTGAGTCCTAGTTCTTTATTTTGGTACAAACCCCTTATCGGTTATACCACTTGTAAATGCCGTCTCCCATTCAGTAAGTTGGCCTTTCATTTGGTTGATCGGTTCCTTTGCTGGATAGAAGTTTTTAGTTTGATGTAGTCCCACTTCTTTATTTTTGCTTTTGTTGTCAAATCCAGAAAAAAAAAAAATCACTGCTGAGACTGATGTCAAGGAGCAAACTACCTACTGTTTTCTTCTAGGAACTTTGTGGTTTCAAGTCTTAAGTTCAAGTCTTTAACATTTTGAGTTAAAATGTTTGTGTATGGCATACGATAGTGGTCCAACTGCATTTTTTTGGTATGACCTATTTTCCCAGCACCATTTATTGAAAAGACTGTCCTTTCTCTCCATTGTATATTATTGGTTCCTTTGTTATACACCGTATATATGTGGTTTTATTGGGCTCTCTGTTCCTTCCATTGACCTATGTGTCTGTTTTTATGCCAGTACTGCACTGTTCTGATTACTATAGCTTTGCAATATAGCTGAATCAGGAAATGATGCCTCCAGTTTTGTTCTTTCCAAAGACTGCTTTGGCTATTCCGGGTCTTTTGTGGTTCTATAAAAATTTTACAATTGTTCTATTTCTGTGAAAAATGCCATTGGAATTTGGATAGGGACTGTATTGAATCAGTAGATTGTCTCGGGGTATTTCCTAAATGCTGAACACTGCACAGGAAAAATTGTGGAGGCTCCCGAAATCTTCCACCAGAGAGGATTTAATTATCTTCTGTCAAGACAAAGGACAAACTCTCTTAAACAGGTTTATCCCTTCTTTGCCCACATTTCTAAAGCATAGATTTTCTTGAATTCTGAACTGTAAGCTTAGGGTGTAACCATGGGCCTTCCTCCTTGGCACACTGTGAAATCCAATTTTTGTTTCCCTAGTATGGTGACATGTTCCCATATTATCTGGTTAACATCTGAACCTCTTAGCTGCTTTTCCTGCTTGGGTTCTTTTTATCTGCCTCATTTGTTTCATTCATTGGCAATTTAGGAATCAGCAAATACCTTGAGAACAAACTGTACTGGAGAAAAAAAGGATTCGGTTCTTCTCTCCAGATTCTTGGCCCCTCAAATCCCGAGTGCTTGCTCTCCTGTGATGTCAAGCAGATGTCCATTTCTCTCTGCAATGCTGTCAGCTGTTGCTTAATATATTTTGAGACCACATTGTTAGGTGCATAGATGTTCATTGACAGTGACACCTTCTTGCTCTCTTTCTCAACATACAATGTCTGTTTGTGCCTCTTGATAGATTTTTATCTTGAACTATGTGCTCTGATATTAAGAATACCACGTTTATGTCTTGGCTTTGTGATTCCTTTTTGCCTACTTTATATTCTTCCTCCCTTTAATTCCAACCCTGTTATCTTTTTGTCTAAAGCTGTTTTTAAAAGATTTCTTTTGTAAGTCCTCTCTACACTCACTATGGGGCTTGAACTCATGACCCTGAGATCAAGGGTCGCATGTTCTACCGACTGAGCCAGTTAGGCGCCCCTAAAGCAGTTTTTGTAGACAACATATTCTTAGCTTAAAAAAAAAAAAAATCGGAGGTTAATTGGCAAACAACCCATTTACTGAGAATATTGTTAGGTTGGGCTTCTGAGGGACCACCTCACTTTCTTTTAAATTTCTCCTGTTTGTTTCTTTTGACAGGGTAGGGTGGTGGTTTTTTTTTTTTTTCTGATTTAAAAGTTTATCTTGTTTCTAAAGTGGTTGTCCTAAAGACCATATTCATTTTTATATATTCCTACTGAATTCTGAGAATTTTTATATTAAATTTCCTTTATAAGACCAATAGCACACTTATACCCCTTTTTATCTTTTCCTACTCACACCCTACTGTCCTTTTTATATATTCAGTCTCCAATTTCAGTTCTAGATCATTATACTTTCCATGTCCCTTTAAGACAAGAAAACCAGGGACGCCTGGGTGGCTCAGTTGGTTAAGCCGCTGCTTTCGGCTCAGGTCATGATCCCAGTGTCCTGGGATCGAGTCCCACATCGGGCTCCTTGTTCTGTGGGGAGCCTGCTTCTCCCTCTGCCTCTGCCTGCCACTCTGTCTGCCTGTGCTTGCTCTCTCTCTCTGACAAATAAATAAATAAAACCTTAAAAAAAAAAAAAAAAAACCACTAGGATACCAGACACCATCACTTGCTACCTTTGTCCAAATACTCCTGGGTTTTCCTCATCCCTTTTGGACTTTTTCCCAAGTGTATTTTCCAAGGAAAGTCTCTGTGTAAACCTCCCAAGCCTTGTACACCTGACGCACTGCTGTCAATGGAAGGGCCGTCTCGTCTGGGTGTACAGTCTTAGGTTCAAGTGCTTGTTCACAGTTCTGCTGCTGTGGAATTGGAGGCCAGTCTGGTACTTTTACCTGCACAGGTGGCCTGCTCTTTCTCTGGCAGTTTTCAGAGTTTGTCTTTAACTTTGTGGTCTTACCTGTCACTAACAGTGTGCCCAGGCTTGGAATTTTTGTTCTCTTTTCTGAGGCTCCTTCTTTCTTAAAATTTCCTACTGCTTTCCCTTTCCTTTCTCAACTTCTGTTATTTGGATTGTTTCCACTTCGGTTCCCAGTCTCTGAACTCAGGCTTTCTAATTTTATCTCAAGCTCATTTCCAGTTCACTCATTCCTTCTACAGCTGCCCCACTTCTGCAGGGTGTCTCGCTTGCTTGTGTCCTTTATTTCAACTTTGGTGTTTTATATGCACTGTTTCTTTAGTCTGCTGCTTTTAAGACTGATTATTACATTTGCCTTGAATTTTTATCCCATCTCTTCCAACAGCTTGGCTTCTGTTCAGTTTGTGTCTGTGGTCTTTTATGCTGGTTCTACTTCTCAGGCATCTAGTTCCTTTGGCTGCGAGTCCAAATTTCCCTGCAGCCTTCAGTCCCAGGGCCGGGAATCCCGGGTGTCCGGAACAACCGTGGACCACTGTTCTCACCTCACCACGTGGTCTCTTTTGGTCAGAATGTCCATTTTAAACTCTAAGGATTGGGGCGCCTGGGTGGCTCAGTGGGTTAAGCCGCTGCCTTCGGCTCAGGTCATGATCCGAGGTCCTGGGTTCGAGCCCCACATCGGGCTTTCTGCTCAGCAGGGAGCCTGCTTCCTCCTCTCTCTCTGCCTGCCTCTCTGCTTACTTGTAATTTCTCTCTGTCAAATAAATAAATAAAATCTTTAAAAAAAAAAATAAACTCTAAGGATTAAGTACCATGAAAGGAGAAATCGGTCTCGGTTGTAATGCTCTAGCTCTAAGGTTTGGAAGGAGCAGGGGACTTGCACTAATTATGAAAGGAGACTGGCTCATTCAGACCCCCCCCCCCCCCCAATTGAGAACAACCAGAAAAACTGGACAGAATACTCACTGCTCTGACTGAAGCTCTGTGTGCCATTACAAGGTTCCAGCATAGATGGCCCCTCTGGCATAGTCCTCTTGAAGGGGCTCCACGGCAGGAGTCCTGTCCCTCATCCAAGGATCTGTGGCCTGCCTCTGCCTCCAGACCCTGTTGCTCTCAAACTGCCTTGACTTTTCTCTCCTGTGTGTGAATCACAGATTTTTGAATCTTTTCCTTGATTATTTTGCATTCTCTTACAGAAATTCCTCAAAGATTACAAAGTCAAGACACTTGGGTTTGGCCTAAAGACGTGGTTAATGTGAGTCAAGGTTACCATTTTCGGTTAAAAAAAATTTTTTTTCCCAAAGCAAAAGATGGTGATTTTGCTGAAGGTTAATAGGCAAGTGGCGGGCAAGCAACACTGCACAGTGCTTAAGAATGCAACTCCTTCTCTTCGGGGTCCCAGCCACCTTCTGTTCTCTACCTTCACTGCAGCTTTCATTCACAAAGGAAGCTGACAGACCGTCTTGGGGGCTCTGGAAAGGTGGTGATACTTCCTGTGTAGTCAGCACTAAAAGCTGACTGGGGGCAGGGAGGGTAGTTCTTATTGCTTGAGGTCACCATCTCCCCTGTATATCCACAGAAGCATGAAGTGTCTCCCACTTCTGACCATCAAAGCCCCAAATTCTATCTGTGGCCAGGTGTTGTGAATTCTAGTTACTTTGGCCTTAGGCAAATCCCATTTCTGGCCCTGCCCACCACGTTGGACAGGGCCAGAAATGGGAACCTTTTGGTAGGTTCTGTGATGGCACAGCAGCTCCAGAGCTCGAGACGTGATCCCTGAACACTGCGGCCGTGCCCCACAGATCACCTTGCTCACCGCAAGCCGGCAGCTGGCGTTGAGGGGTCTGTGTGTAATGACTGGTGTCTCTTTCCTCAGAAAAATATTACTGGAGCCTACCAGCTTGGCAAGAAGCCTTCAAAGTCTGTGGTGAAGGTGATCCGAATTTCAGCCCCAGCCAAAGACGCAGTTTATAACTACAGTATCCAGACCCTGAATTCCACAGAGCTTGCTAAGAAGGAGCTGTATCGAGAGATGGCCAAAGTGAGTGCGAGGCCCAGGGAGAGAGACAGACAGTCCGTGCTTATACTCCAGACAGAATAGTAATTGGCTAATCCAGGGAGCTCGCTCCTCATCTGAACATAGGAGGCAGCAGGGGCGCTCTGGCGTGCACCAGAAAGCCAAGCAGCAAGAGGAAGGAGACCAGGTGCTGGGGGGAGAGGTATTCCGTTCCCACACCCTGTGGGAATCCCCCACACACGAGGGAGAGCTGAGAGATGCTCAGCATAGGCTCCCGTGTACCCTGCTGCAAACACCTGCAAGGCCCCTACCTCTAGAAAGCAGCTCGTTGCTGTCACCCCGAAGGAAATACCTCAGCTTAGGCTTCTAACGCATTAGCTCTGGAGAAGGGTTCCTCTGTTGAAGAGAACACGAACATGACTCCCAGTTCAGTTATTCTGAACGGTCTAGTTATGCGGTCACTCCCATGTGCCACCGTTTCCAGTGTTTGCTTGGAGACTGGAGGGCCAGTCCACCCCAGCAGTGGCTGCTACCAGCCCTTCCCTCTTCATGTCTGCCCCTCGTTTGCAGGAGCCAAGGAAGAGATTCACGTACTCCCAGAAGTACCTCTCCGCCATGGTGGAGCCTCAGGACTCTGAGGAGGAGGAGAAGAAAGCCAAGAAGAGATCCCGCCAGGCCTGGCTCACAGCCAATGGATTCCAACTGACAGGTCTTCACAGAAGCCCGGAAAGCGACTGTCACCTGAGGATGCCTCCCGTCAGCACTGTCCCAGAGCTAAAAGAGGTCCACGGGGCAGAGTGGGGGCTCAGGTGGAGTGTCCACGGGGACCTCCCTCCTTACTTACTGTGGTGTTCTCTGTGTAGGAGTGGAGGGAAAATGCCGGGTTTGCTGCCATGCTGGATCGAGAGCGGTGGGGCTGGGACCGGCGCCACCAAGACTTCGACCTGTATAGGCAGCCCCCACTTTTCCTGGAGCTGCCCCCTCCTCTAGCGCGGAGGCCTGCGACAGGTAACAGAGGCCCCTGCAAGGCGGAGCGTCCTAACGAGGGCAGTCAGGGTCTCTGCGGCTTGGCGTCCTGGCCTTTTCGTTTTCGCTAAAGCTAGGAAGTTGAGTCAGAATGGGGCAGGCATTAATGTGCTGGGCTGGGACTCGGAGCCCTGGATTCTAGCTGGAGCCATAGTACTAACTTGCTGTGTGACGGGTGAGTCCCTTCACTGCTCCTGGTCTCTGGCACCACAGCAGATGCTCTGAGAAGAGTGCACGTGCAAGCGGGGGCAGGGCAGAGGGGGAGAGAGAAAATCCTCCAGCCTGAGTGCGGAGTCTGACACAGGGCCCAAACCTGGGACCTGAGCCATAAACAAGAGCCCAGCCACTTACCCAACTGAGCCAGCCAGGGGGCCCCTCTGGGCCTGGCTTCTTAGCTATAAAACATGTAAGTGGGGAAATCGGTCTAAGGGCTTTCTGGGCCTCAACAGGCAAGATGTCTAGATGCCTGGCCAACAGCTGGGGCAGAGGCTCTGGGCACCTCTGGGACCTTCTGACTCCCTTCCTGCTCCATGATGTTGCCATCGCCCTCTGTGAGAGAGAGGGAGGGAGTCTAGAAGCATGGGTCCCTTTAGCCTTCTGTTTATAAAGATGGGTCTCCATTTATAGATTGACAGAGAACCCAAATTTGCTGGTTACCAGAAACTTCATTCAGGGACAAAGAATTTAGTGACAAGGTTTGCCAGAGAAACCATTCCCTGAAAGCCAGAGCAGATAAACAAATGGATTTCCTTCCTCCCCCAACCCCCGAGGTTGATAACAGCTCCATGAAGCAGGAGGAAATGCCGACAAGCTGCTGAAATTTGTCCCCCCTGCTCCATCTGCTGGCCCTTGCTGCCTCCCTTCAGAACAGGCTCTGGGGCTGCCTGAAGCTCTCCTGTTACCTGTTGGGGTGGCCCGGCCTAGTAATGCCAGGCTTGCCTCCTTGGCCCGAGTGCTGCCGCTGGGCTCCCTGCAGGCCTTCCCAGCCCGCGCTCCCTGGGCACGTCTGGCAGCCGGGGCCTCTCCTCCCCACCATGCTTAAAGAAAACTCGAAAATGGCAACTGGGAAACAAGATGTGAACCAGGGGTCTCAGCCTTTGAAACTCGGCTAGATGAAGAGAAAACCAGCTGCTGACAGGGGTGCCCATGCCACAGGGCCTATGGCGAAGTCCCCTTTCCCAGGACGTGGGGGCTAGAGAGCTGCTTCCCAAGTTTCCTTGGCAAAGGCACTCTATGCAGCCTCCGGTCCCTGTACCGTCCCAGATTCGTACTCTTCTTGCCAACAAACTACTTAAGAAGGTTAGCTCTGATGTCATAAGATCTGTCAACTTTTACCTTTTGAAGATCAGTTATCCAGTCCCTGGCAAAGTGCCAAGGCCAGCCGAGGTGTCTGCGCACCAGATAGACTGTACTTGAAGGGAAAGGAAAGAGTCTGGCCTTCTCCTCCCACCTCAAGACAACATCTGTGGTGGGTTTTCTGGAGCCCCAAACAGCCCCGAATCCAGACAAAAGCTCCAAGCTTGCCTGCGTGAGCACACTGGGACCCACTGTATCTGGCAAGCAAGAGCAGAAAGGAGTCCAGAAAAATGCAAAGGCCTATTAGTATCACCTCATGATTCTGCGTTGTCCCCCCTTTCAGGAATGAAGGCCAAGCTCTGTACAGACTGTGCAGAGAAACGCCCCAGGCAGGAAAGAGTGTATACTGTCATGTACCAGACCATGTAATTTGTACCCATCACCTAAGAAAGACCAGAGACGGGCTCAGTAATCCCCAGGACACTGTAGCCTGGCCTGGGCACCTGGTCCTCAGCATTCAGGACCCTCTTCCTGCAGGGTGAGGACAGAACGCACTGGAGGCCATCACCAGAGGGAGGGCCTCAGGGTTCTGAGGAAAAACAGGATCAGTACAGCACAAAGGCTAGAAGGGTAAACACAAACCGTGCATTTTATATCTTTTGTTATTAAATGCATCTGTTCCACTTAGTTTGTAGGCTGTTTCTTGGAGAATGCACAGTCTACAAGAAGAACGTGCGGCTTAGCAGAAGCGGCTCTCCATGCCTCAAACAGGTCCCTGTCAAACTCCTCCCACAGAGCCAGTGCCATAAGCCTGTCGCCACTGTGACGTCTCCGAAACTAGCGGAAGCCCCTCATATCCCAGGTGTCACCAACTGCGTTCTCTCTTTCACTCTGTCTCTTTAGAACCTGGGACCAGGTCAAGCAGCAGTGCCCCCAGGGCAAAGCCTAAAGAGGTACCCTCAGGTCAGAAGGCCCCTCTGGTATACATGGGGAAGAAATAACCCCAGTGCTCCATCTGCTGGAGAAAGTTGTCCATCGATTGGCCATGGCTTGGGGGCAGCAGGGAACACTGTTGGTTTGCTTCAGAATGTCCTGTCCAGAGGGTGGGCACAAATGTAGGCCTGCTTCTCTAGGACCTGCTGGGATACCTTCTTAATCTGCTCATCTAGATTTTCTGGAGAATCTGGGAGGAAAAAAAAAATAGGTTTGTGAGAACAAATATTGCTGGGGCTGCTGCTGATGCTCTAAAAAAAAAAGAAAAGAAAAAGCCCACACCAACTGTGAAGGAACCCTGAAGGTAACTCTCCACTTCCACAGCCCCAGAAAGTGATTCTGGCTGCAAGGAGAAACAGGGCTAGGGCTTCATTCTAGAAAATGAAGGGCTCATCATGTTAATCCCTAAAAACTCTGGATCCTATGGGAGCAGGGCCTGGAGAAGGACCTTCTTGCCAGTCAAGCCTACGAGAGGAGCAGCCCCGTCTCCCCGCCACAGCATGGACCAACACATGCCAGCACCCGGAACCAGGAGCTGCACAGAATTATGTGCTCCTCTCCTCCCATCACTTGGCAACACGGCCGCGCTCTATAGCAGGGGACACATGACCTGGGGCCCTGAGGCCAAAACGACTGTAAAGGTCAGAGGAATCTGAGCCGGACGTTTTCAGACATGGCGAAGTGACTACGGTACGAACAGCCCCAGGAGCCAAGCCCCTGCACAACTAGAGCCAAAGCCTGGGCTATCTGCTATGAGGGCAGCTGCCAGACTCAGGTCAGGCAGGCTGGGCCACGCCTGTGGGCTCTGACAGTCTTCATCTGCAGGTACATGTTACTGTCTGGCAGGCCATCCTGCAGGTGAACCTGACCTTACTAGCCCTCACTCAAGGGAGAGGTTTGTGAGCAGCCAGCAGGCCCTGGGAGCCTGGCTGTCAACAGGCACCTGCACTCAGCGCCCCCCACTCAAGGCCACACTACTTACACTTGTCCAGCTGGGACAGGGTGAAGAGATTCTGGTAATAAGCTTCTGCGCAGAAGATGTTGGCCAGCAGAACCTGTCAGAACCAAGGTTGAAGATGATGACCTAGGACACCCCCTCTCTGGTGTGTGAGAAACTCAGCCAAACTCAGCCACTTGGCCGAGGTCAAAAGGCCTGGCGCAGGAATCAGAGTCTTAGGTTCTAATTCCATCCCTGACTCAACCAGCTCTGTCCCCAAAAGCAAATTATTCAACATTTGTGAGCCTCAGGTTCCTCTGTGGCAGGAAGGCCAACGTAATCCTAGTTCCCACAGGCTGTTGTGGGACAATGCATATCAAGACTCAGCACACAGGAGGCACTCAGGGACTGCATTCCAGCCGCTGAGGGTAAGGAAGGCAGATGGGGGTGAACGCACAAACTTTGGGATCCCATTACTCACCTATCCCTCTTTCCGCAGGCAGAAAGACAAAAGCGAGTGGCCCTGTGTCCTGAGTAGCACAGACCTTCTCATTGGAACGGACCACCAGTGCTGGCCATGGCCACAACTCAGCAAACCCGCTGGCGGCCTGGGCCCATACCTGGGTTGAGGCCCTTGACTTGCCCAGTTCCCTGTCCCGACTGGGCCATGCCGCCCACTGACCCCCTCCCTTAACCACAGGCCTCATTAAAGTTCAGAGGACAAAGCTGGCACGAAAGGCTCACCTCGTGGTCATGGTTGCGGATCCCCATTCGGATGGAGCGGCTGGCCCTCGACAGCACGGCCGTCATGCCATACAGGTTTATGAGGATGTTGGCTACCCGCTTCAGGACCATCTGCTCCTCCACGATGGTCTGTGAACACAGAGCCCACGGGGAGACTCACAACCCAGGACTTCCCTCCCCGGGCACAGCTTCAGCCATCTCTAAGACTCATTTCATGAGTCTTAGAAAGTAGAAAGTAAAGGAAGCTAACACTGCCTCTCCGTTTGGGTGGTGAGAGCCTGGCTCGCTGGCTGCCTGTTTTCCCTTCTGTCTAGATTTGGGCATGGGTCAAGCCAAGACCAGGTCCCAGAAACCTGGCTGAGGCCACAGGCTGTTGCTTACTGTGCTTCATGTTACCCTCAGCAGCAACAGCCTCACAGAACGGGGCCCTAGATCTGGGCCCAGATGGGGCTGCCCTCCCTACTCCAAGGAACCTCCCTTTACTGAGAAGGCACCACCCAAGTGGCCCCTGGGACAGGCAGTTCCACCCTACCCCTCCATGGTGACCAAGATCTCTTTCTAAGCCTGGTCCCAGAGGTGGACACCTGGCAAAACACCCCATCTCCCTGACCCCAAAGTTGGAGGGCCAGCCATCCCCAGATGTGGCAGGGGCCGGGGTACCTTGCCAAAGCGGAGTAGCAATGTCTCTACAGTGCGGCCGAAGTAATACACGTTCTCCTCGAGCTTGTTGGCACTGTCCTAGTATGCCAGGGGAAAGACCACTTAGTGCTACTTCCCTGTGGTGCCCATCCCACCCGGCTGGGGCTCTGGGGCCCAGGCTCTGTTTTTAGGCTGGACCATCCTCCCCAATGCCCTGGTCACAGCCCTCTAGAAGGTGATACCCACACAGGGGCAGGGAGGTAATGCCATCTGTCCCCACTCACTGCGACACTGGGGTGCACCGCTCCCAGCTTCCCTGTCAACCCCAGATCCACAGTTCGGCCCAGGGAGTCTCGCAGCCTTCGGCCAACGGTCTCAATGACAGTGGTCACGTTGCCCCGTTTAAGCTCTCTGCAGAAAGCCCATGGCCCCATGAACTCAGGCCCCACTGCTGGTTCCCAATGCCCAGCAACAGCATTCCTCTTAGTACCTGTTCCCTCTGACTGTCCAAGGCATTAAAGGGACCAACTCAGGACCTAGGTGCTGTCTCACCTGGCCCTGGGCCTGCTGGATGCCTGAGACCACCCCACCACCTCCGTCAGAGAACAGCTGGTCTCTGAGGTAGAGCCACACAGAGCGCTCTCCACAAGTAAGTCATAGCCAGCCCCCTCCACCCCCACCCCGGGGGTGCTCCAGGGTTAAGGAGTCTGCAAAACGCCCTGAGCAACCCATGCCAGGTGCCAGCAGCGATTTCTAATTGCTCCAGCCCCATGATGGGGGTCAAGCGGAGCAGGAGAGTGCAAGAAGAAAAGTGGTCTTGTGGTTGGTAGCCCTGGAGCCCAGCGCCTGTTGGAGGGACAGCTCTCATTCCCTAGGTTCTGAAAACAAAGCTCCCTGCAGTGTGGGTGATGGGAGCCGCCAGGGGAGGAGAGCAGTGAGGGCTTCCTGAGGCAGCCGGCCCCTCTGATCACCTTCAGGTGAAGGCCAAGCTCTGGAGCCCGGCTTTTAAGGCTCCTGTCTCTTTCCCTCCCTCCAGCCAGCCTCTGACTGAGCTGAGCACTGCATGGCTCCACGACGCCCATCCCAGGACAGGGTAACACCCTGCCCTTGCTGCCCCAGGATGGACCTCTGATGGGCAGAGGGGACGTGAGGAGCAGCTGGCGGGGCTGGCACCTACTTGATCCTTGCAGTCAGGATGCGGCCGGCGTGCTGCAGGCCTGTCAAGGCAATGTACATCCGGAGAATCTCGTTGGTTCCCTGTGGCCAGAAGATAAGTCATGTTGGCCCCACTGGGATGGCCCTGTCTGTGCTGTGCATGCAGCTGGCTAGGCTACCCCACTGCCCACTCAGTGCCATGGAAGCTGCCACGTTGGAAGCAGCGTGACCCTGGGAGCAGGGCTGTGACCAGAAGGTGACAGCAACACACTGGCAACCACTCCCAAAGGGACAAACAAGGGCCTGGCCAGACAGCTGTGGCCTCCCTCAGGATCTACCACCTCTCTCTGACCAGTGATGCAGGAGTCCTTCCTTTCTGTAAGCCTCCACTCTGGCTTCTTTATGATGGGAGAAACCACCTTCCCCGGGAGGAAGGGGTGCCGGTGCCCAGGTGCAGCGAATGCTGGGTGGGTGCCACTATATTCCTCAGGGAAGCCACTGGTTGTAGAGGACGAGAGCTGGCTGCTCCCCAGTGCCACACAGCCATACCCAGAGGGCCACCTCTCCTAGCTGCTGTCCTTGTGCACATGGCTCACCACCTGGGATTATCCCCAAACCCCCCACCCCCAGTCAGGACCAAATTCAATCAGGCTGAGGGGAAGGGGCCTCCCATGGGAGGAAGAGCTTGGAGGCCTGCAGGCTAAGGTGGGCCCGGTCCTGCATAGTCTCCAGCCCAGAGCATGTGTTTCACACAAAGGGCTCCATGGCCCTCAAACCTTCTGTCCCCCCACAGTCAGGACCAATTCAACAGGGCTGAGGGGAAAGGGACTCAGAAGCAGCAGTCCTGGGGCAGCAGGGACACGACACGTCCCCCATGCCCTTGGGAAAGTGCCCCTTGTGCCCTCAGGATGGTCACATCACATCCCATCAGGCCTCTAAGAGGACTGCAGGGCTGGGATGCCAGGCGGGGGGAGAGGGGGTTGCTGGGCATGCCAGGAGTGAGAGCAGCCATGAGGCCTTACCCCAGTTGGGGAGCCAGGCCCCACCTGCAGGCACTCTGAAGGTGCCCTTCAGAAACCATCCCGGCTGCTCAGGCTCCAAGCAGTGTCTACGGGTCTGCCTCTTGTATTCCCTACGACCATCCTAACACTCCATCCATCTCGCCACAGCCTCTGAAGTCAACCCCTCTTTTCTGCTGCAGGCACCTGGCCTCTGCAAAACGCACACCCCAACATCAGCCCTGGGGAATTTCCCAGAATGGCAAAGCATTCAAGTCATACCCTGCTCTGACGGCTTCCAGTGCCTGCATAGAAGATCCAAATTCTTCTGCTTATCAGTCAGGGACCTCCACAGCCTGGCTACTTGTCTCCCCTTCTCATCTACCTTCTGCTCCCACCCCATCAACTCTCCTAGAACCTGCCCCAGCTCCCCTGTACCAGGACCAGCCACTGCTGCCACAAAAACTGGCTTGCTCTACCCAGTGCCAGCAGGTAAGGCCCTATCTGGGCCTGGCACATTCCACGTCCCTGTCCTTGGCCCAAACTACCTTCCCCCGGGCCAGGCCGCAGTTGTTTCTGCCCCCGAGGGCCAAGCGCACTTGCTTCCTGAGACCCCAGCCCACTGTAGGGGGAGGTGCCGCTCAGGCCCTCACTGCATAGGTATTCCCCCACTCAGGCCGTTTGGTTAGACCCCAAGCTCCTCAAAGGCTTCTCTGTGGCCCCAACCCCCTTTTCTGACCCCACCCAGGGTCTCCCCCACCTCACCCCACCACACTGAATTCCTCTTTAGGCCTGTGAGCCCACGGAGGGTGGCAGCGATTAGAGAGGGAGGTGTCCGGGCTGGGGAAGCCTGTGGAGAGGACACTGCTGAGTTGCCTCAGTATCCTGAGGAGGAAAGCCAGACCCAGAGTGAGCCCTGGAGGCACAGCCAGGCCTCCCGTTGAGACCTCTGCTTGTCCCACCACCAGAAGCGCAGACTCAGTAGGAAGGGCACTCGCTTGGCCCCTCGGCCTCCCCTCCACCCTGGGAGGTGAGGCGTGAGGAAGGACAGATAAACTCGCTTGGTGGGGGCTCGGCGGGCTCACCTCGAAGATGAGCAGGATACGGCTGTCCCGCAGCAGGCGCTCATACGGGTAGTCCCTCATGTAGCCCGAGCCCCCGAGGATCTGCAGGGCCTCGCTCACACACTGCCAGGCGCCCTCTGAGCTGAACACCTGCCACGGGGCCAGGACATGGTTAGCATGGGGCCGGCGGTGCTGAGTGCCTTCCACAAGGGGGACTGCAGCCAGGGCAGGGTGGCTGGGCAGAGAGTGGGAGGCTCGGCGTGGGGAACCTGGCTCCAGGGTGAGACTAACCCAGACTAACCCAGCTGCCCTGTCATAGTCTCATGGGGTGGACTAGGGCAGGTCCTTTTCTTCCTTCCACGGGGACCAGCCGTGGCTCCCTATCCGTGTCCCCTCAAGACTCTTCCTACATCTGAGGCTTTCTTGGGGTAAAGGGGCCCATCCATACTTGCCACATGGAGAAAACTCCTGTCCCTTTTTTTTTTTTTTTTAAAGATTTTATTTATTTGACAGAGATCACAAGTAGGTGGTGAGGCAGACAGAGAAGAGGAAGCAGGCTCCCTGCTGAACAGAAAGCCCGATGTGGGGCTCGATCCCAGGACCCCAGGATCACGACCCGAGCTGAAGGCAGAGGCTTTAACCCACTGAGCCACCCAGGCGCACCAACTCCTGTCCTTTTAAAACCTATCTCAGACTTCCTCTCCGGGAGGCCTAACCCTGCCCACCCAGCCCCATTCACCCACAGCTCGCTCGTGCGTGAGCTGCTTGGCCCCACACCTGGCTGCGGGGGACACACAAAAGTGGAAGGCCGTCCATCCACAGTAAAAGTCCTTCCCAAGAAAGCTCGGCCGCTGCTGTGTACTGATGGAAAATTTTAACACATGGCCTGTATTTTCTCCATCTGTTATCGACTGGTGACAACTTGGCACAAACTGTGCTGGGGACTCAACTGGGCACTGTTCTTTGCTGTTTCTCCTGTGCCATGCTGGCCTCCCCAGATGCATCCTAGGGCCATGCCTGGCACATGGTGGGGACGTCATAAATACTGGATCAATGATAAACTGACCTATAAGTGAACAAGAAGAGGAAGGTGGCAGGGAACACGGGGTCTGAAAGGCCGCAGCTAAAGAGCCATTCTGGGTCTCTCAGGCCGGGCAGGGATTACCTTCACCATTGCAGCCTCGATGGAGCAGTCGGGAAACCCCGGTTGGTCCAGCATCCCCGCAGTGAGGTAGGCCATGCTTTCCATTACATAAGCCTTCTGAGCCATCAGGGCAAACTTCTCCTAGTGTGTTCAGGAAAAAACACAATCAGGAAATAATCTGCATGTGGTGAGACCCAGATGTGCCAGCCAGCAGAGAAGGTAATAAAGTCTGGAGTCTCAATGCCCACGAGCACCAAACCCAGCCTTCCCGGCAGGGAGCCACATTAAATAAAGCTTTATCTTGTCTTCTTCCGAATCACAGCGGGAGTGACCACCACAGGCCACAGAAGCACACCTTCTGTGCCCATACGTGTCATCAACACATGCGGCGCCCTCCATAGCCTTCGGTACCTGAATCAGTCCAAATTCACTGAGGTTCTTGTTGAACTGTTTCCTTGTGCAGGCATATGCAGCAGTCATTTCTGAAGAAGATCAGAGTCATTAAAATAACCATTTTCTCATTATCCTGAAATGCTTTCCCAAGGCTATCCTCACTGCCCTGCAAATGCTCAGGCAAGAACTAGGAGAAACAGGTCTGCTGAGACCAGACACCCCGCAAGACGGCACTGCCCCTTCCTAGCGCGTCTTGTCAGAGACAAGGCCTCTCCTGCTCAGGCGGGCCTATGGCAGCAGACAGGAACAGAAGCACAGAGTCTACCATCAGGCCTGAATCTGGCACTTTCTCTTATCAGGTGAGGTGGTGGGCCAGGCCGAGCAGCTACCATCCCTGACCACCACCACCCACCTCACAGCATTGCTGCCGAAGCGGCCAGAGCTGCAGTGTGAGTGAGGCGCCGAGCGCAGAGGCCCCCTGCAGGAGGAGCAGGCTCATGCCTGTCACAGCCGTCCACTACCAGAGCAGGAGGGCAGCCTGTCGTGTGTAAAGCACCCGAGAGAACATGGCCGCCGGCAAATGCCGGCCGCCGGCAAATGCCAGCCCCCTGCCCCCTGCAGTCAGTCTCCTCAAGAGCCATCCTTTGGGGGCAGGCCAACTGTGAGAGCCCCCAAGAAGCTCTTGCACGGAGGCATTTTCCCGATGGGGAAGCAGAGGCCCAGGGCACTTCAGGGCCTTGATGGCAGCTCAGCACAGTGAGGCGAGCCCTGAGTTTGGAGTCTGACAGGATCAGCTTTTGGGCCTAGATGAGTAGCCTTGGGCAAATCACTTTCCCTTGCTGAGCCTCAGGCTCCTCATCTATGAAATGGAACTAAGAGATGAAAACAAAGCCTCCCTGTCCCCACCTGGCCTCTGAGTAACTTCATAAACATGACCAGGACACGAGCCACCCCCCCTCCCTAAAAGTCAGGGCCCCGTGCCCTTCCCTGCAGTTGCTTTCACAAAGCTAAGATGGTAATGACATCTGTACCCAACAAAAACCCTACAGGGCTGTTCTAAGTTCATTGGAAAAAAAAAAAAAAGTCTAGGCTTCAGGTATGCTAACAAAAAACATAAAGGGAAGATCCTGAGGCTGAGAGACCAGAGTTCCACGCCTCACCCACTGAGTCTCCCCCTGAATCAGCACCGAGGGCTCGCTCACCCCCAGATGTCTGTGAAGCAGCTCTGTTCCTAGTGGTCAGAGCAGCAACCCCTCTTGACCTCTGACAGACCACCCGCTCCCCGCCTCCTCTGTGAGTAAAACAGAGGAGTGTCAAGAAGGAACATGAACCACTTGGGGGCAGACTGACCACATTTTTTGGTCTAAACCAAAGTCCGAATCTTAAATTGCAGCTGGGCTGTCTGTCCGTCCAAAGGCCCGGCCTAGCAGTGGCCTGTGTGAGGACACGGTAGAGTGTCCAGGCTGGGGTGGGGGCTGCAGGGGCAAGACTGGGGCACAAAAGGTTCCTGTCCCTGACTTACCTACCGATCAATTTCTTGAGCATCCCGGCCACAGTGCTGCCCATGCTGAACCGCCCACTGTTGAGGATGTTCATGGCCACCTGAAGGGAGAAAGGGGGCAGCTCACTGTGACCACACTCTCTAAGTGTCCTGCTCACCCCTGCTGTGCTGGGAAAAGCCTAAAGGTCCTAGAGGACCACAGGTGACAGACCACAGCACTGCTTGTCTGTTTTACCAAATGGTTTCTTGAGGACAAAAGGTGAGTCTCTAGAGAATTCTGTGCCAGCATCTTGGAAAGTCAATTGTCCTGCCAGTCAGTTCCCACCAGGCCAACACATCACAACAAGGTAACTCAGTCACAAACATCCTTGGAGTCACCCTCTGATAAAGGAACTGGGTAGCATTATTCCAATAAAAAAGTCAATTATTAGTCCTCAGAAGAGGGGCAGAAACTAAGACCTGCTGATTACACCCTACAAGCTACCTAGACTTTGCCACCAGCATGAGCCTCCTGAAGCACAGTAGTGACCTGCCAAGCCCCAACCACACCTGTGATGCCCAACTAGGAGGCCTCAAAGACAAGCGGGGCTGAGGGCAGAAAGGACTCTGAGTTTTCCTAAAAGCTCAACTCCAAGTATATATTACTGCTTCTAACTGAATGCTAATGTGTGACCTGGATGGATAAACCATGCGACTGATTCCGAATTTATGATCGGTTGTTAACCTCAACCGGAGAATCTCAAAGCAGACGCTATGAGGTTAGAAACAACTGCTCCAACAACTAGGAGGGGCGAGTGCAGATTCCACCTACTGAGTCCGAGGGGACTGGGACATGCGGGAACAGGAAACAAGGCCCAGTCCTGGGAGCTGGATGGTGGAGTGGGCGTGGTTACGTCCCACCACAATGTGACACCCAGATGCTGCTCTGCCTCCTCTGGGGGCCGGCTTCGACCCCAGACTGCCCGTGTCTCCGGCCGCAAGTGTGCACTGGTCTCGGTACCTGCCAGGACTATGAGGAGCAAGTGAATTCTCCCACCTCATCCCCTCTGCCCACTTGGGCTTGCAAAAGCTGGCTCATGGTTTTATGAAAGAAATCCATTTCACAACCCCTTCAAGAATTTCTTCTTACCCTCATTAAAAAAGAAGAAAATTTCAAAAGAAAAAAGGATTTGAGACTAGATCTCATTTCCCAGAGGATCAAACAGATCTCACCCTTTTTTAAGAAGGGCTCCTGAGGGGCGCCTGGGTGGCTCAGTGGGTTAAGCCTCTGCCTTCGGCTCAGGTCATGATCTCAGAGTCCTGGGATCGAGCCCCGCATCGGGCTCCTTGCTCAGTGGGGAGCCTGCTTCTCTCTCTGCCTTTGCCTGCTTGTGCTCTCTCTCTCTCTGTCAAATAAATAAATAAAGTCTTTAAAAAAAAAAAAAAAAAAGAAGAAGAAGGGCTCCTGAGAGGGGCGTCTGGGTGGCTCAGTGGGTTAAAGCCTCTGCCTTCAGCTCAGGTCATGATCCCAAGGTCCTGAGATCGGTGGTCCTGGGATCCAGCCCCACATCAGGCTCTCGGCCCAGCGGGGAGCCTGCTTCCTCCTCTCTCTCTCTGCCTGCCTCTCCGCCTACTTGTCTGCCAAATAAATAAATTTTTTTAAAAATCTTAAAAAAAAAAAAAAAAAAAAGGGCTCCTGAGCTCAACTACCAATCCTCCTCCTTAACCGTGGGGTCTCCCCTCCCGTCTATGCGGCACCTGCCCACTTTACCAGCTTCTCTCCCTCGGACGTCTCCTGGCATTTCTACAACAGCATTCTACACCTCACTTTGCCAAAAGTGAGACACAATCCACATTTCCAACAGCCCCTGCCTGGCAGTTCACCAACAGCCTCCACGCCTCCATGGCCTGACTACCGATTAAACCTCTGACTACCCAGAGGAGGCAGCTCTTCCTTTTTTTCCCCTTCAGCCAGGCGATCTTCACCTGGCCTCTGATCGGTCTCCGGAATCACTCACTTTTTAGCATTAAGGCCAATGGGCAAGCAATCCTACTCATAACAAAGAAAGAACTTTGGAAATCTATTTTTTTTTTTTTTAATTTATTTGACAGACAGATCACAAGTAGGCAGAGAGGCAGGTAGAGAGAGGAGGAGGAGGCAGGCTCCCTGGTATCAGAGAGCCCGATGCGGGACTCGATCCCAGGACCCTGAGATCATGACCTGAGCCAAAGGCAGAGGCTTTAACCACTGAGCCACCCAGGTGCCCGGAAATCTATTTTCTTTTGCATATTAAAACAATTGTTTTGGGGTGCCTGGGTGGCTCAGTGGGTTAAAGCCTCTGCCTTCGACTCAGGTCGTGATCTCAGGGTCCTGGGATAGACCCCCACATCGGGCTCCCTGCTCGGCAGGGAGCCTGCTTACCCTTCTCTCTCTCCCTCTGCCTGCCTCTCTGCCTACTTGGGATCTCTGTCAAATAAATAAATAAAATCTTTAATTTAAAAAAAAATTTGTTTTTATACCTAACACAATGGGGGAAAAGTTTCAATGCCTAACCTGTGGGACACCCAACATGTGGGAAGGACTAGGGCAAGGGGCATCCCATACAGGAGCCAGCCCGACTCCCCACACGTGAGCTGGCAGTGGGTGCCCTCTGACCTGGACAGCCTACTGCTGGGTGTTTAAACTGTGGAAACAATCAGACAAGTGTGCATAGATACATGCGAAGAGATACACCATGCAATACAGTTCTGAGTAGCAAGGAGGGGAAACCAGTGTTAAATGCCTGACCCTGGGAACCTGAGGACACCCTTTGTGCCGACACCACCCAAAGAAATACTCTGCAGTAAACATTTACTAGCATGAAGAGAGTACTAGGATTTCTTGATGAGTGAAAAAATATAGGCTATATAACACAAATAGTATTACCAAATGTTTAAGAGATGTACGCCCTCCAACAAGGTCTGGAAAGGGACACCTGGGTGGCTCAGTCCATTAAGCATCCGACTCTAGATCTCAGCTCAGGTCATGATCTCAGGGTTGTGGGTTCAAGCCCATGTGGGGCTCCACGCTGGAGTGGAGTTTACTTCAACTAACTTAATTAATTAATTAATTAAAAGGTCTAGAAAGATAAGCACTAAAATTAAACAACGAATAGCAACTCTCGTGGGACCACGCTTCAAGTAATTTCATTTTTCCCATCTAAATTCTCTCATCTGTATATAACATCCAGATTACACAAATAATAAACATGCCACTGTGCATGCACTGCTCCCTTTTTGTCCTTTTGTCCTTTCACCTCTCAAGTCCTTTGGTCCATATTCATCAAGCAGCCTCCAGCCAGGAGCTCTGGCTGAACGCATTTATCAGATTCTTGTAATACCCAGGGAGGGAGAAAGGTACTGCTGTAATCCCCGCTTCACAGGCAAGGTGGGTGGGGCTCCCCAGAGTGCAGATACTTGCCCAAGTCACCTGGAAATTAGGGCTGGGCACCAGTAAAGACAAACAGCCAGCTTACAAATGGGCAAAGGAGGGGGCACCTGGGTGGCTCAGTCAGTGGGAGTGTGTGACTCTTGATTTTGGGGTCATGAGTTCAACCCCACATTGGAGTAGAGTTTACTAAAAAATAATAGTAATAATAAATAAGCTTCAAAAAAAATAAGCAAAGTATTTGAAAATACATTTCTCTAAAGAAGATGTATAAATAGCCTATAAGCACCTGAAAAGATGCTCAATCTGATCACTCATTAGGAAAAACTAAGTCAAACCCCAATGAGATACCACTGACACCCTCTGGGACGGCTGTCATTTTAAAAATGTCCAGGGGCGCTTGGGTGGCTCAGTGGGTTAAGCCTCTGCCTTCAGCTCAGGTCATGATCCCAGAGTCCTGGGATTGAGCCTGCATCGGGCTCTCTGCTCAGCAGGGAGCCTGCTTGTCCCCCTCCCACCTGCCTCTCTGCCTACTTGTGATCTCTCTCTAATAAATAAATAAAACCTTAAGAAAAAAAATAATAAAAATAAAATAAAAATGTCCAGTAACAAACACTGGTGAGGGTGTGGAGAAACTGGACCCTCCTATGCTCCTACTGGCCGTGTAACATGGTGTAGCCGCTACAGAAAACAGTCTGGCAGTCCTCAAAAAAACATACAGCCACCATATGACCCAGCAGCGCTCCTTCTAGGTATGTATCACCCAAAAGAACTGAGAACAACTGTTCACGGGAAGACTTGTGTATGAATATTCATGGCAGCATTATTGATAATAGTCCAATGTGGAAAGGGTCCAAACGCCCATGAGCTTATGAACGGACAAACATGGTGTGTCCCTGCAATGGAATGTTACTCAGCTACAGAAAGCAATGACAAGAGCTACAACATGGGAAAACCTCACAAACATTACACTAAGTGAAGGAAGCCAGACACAAAAGGTCGCATGTGGATTCCATTTACACGAAATGTTAAAAATAGGTAAATCCACAGAAACTGAAAGTAAAACAGCGACTGCCAAAGACTGTGAAAGGGGAAATGAAAAGATAGGGCATTTCTTTCTGGGGTGATGAAAATGTTCCAGAATTAGACCATGGTGATGGTTGTACAACAAAATTATTAAATAAACCCACGTGTACATTTAAAAATTAAGTTTATATGATGTGAGTTTTAAGTTAATTAAAAAATAATAAATCTGACTCCAAGGAAAAAATTCGGGCAGGGCCTCAGGACTTCAGGGCCGCATGGTTGTGCACTCAGAAAGCCTGAGCTTCGTCAGTGCCCACTGGCCTGCTTCAAGCCACACCATGAACCCTCACGGGGGGCTGTTCTCATGACGCACCTTAAACCCGCCTCCGACTTCTCCAAGGACATTTTCGATGGGCACCCTGGTGTTTTCAAAATGCACCTCGCAAGCTGAAAAAGAAGAAATTGAAGGCCTTAACTGATGAATGCAGAGCACTCGCACTAGACCCATAGGCATGAAATGTAATTTATTAATTCCTTCACTCATTCATTCTCCAGCTACTGAAAGAACAGTAGAGAAAGACAAGGTTCCTGTCCACATGGAGCCCCTACTTCGCTAGGGACACGATGACGATGCTTTAAGTACTATAGGTGAAATAAATAGAGAGCTGAGACAGAATCAGAAGTTGGAGAGGGAGTAAATGACAACATTTTTGTTAAGGGCCTTCATCATGCTTTTCTTTTTTTTTTTTTTTTAAGATTTTATTTAGTTATTTGACAGACAGAGATCACAAGTAGGCAGAGAGGCAGGCAGAGAGAGAGGAAGGGAAGCAGGCACCTCGCTGAGCAGAGAGCCCGATGTGGAGTTCGATCCCAGGACCCTGAGACCATGACCTGAGCCGAAGGCAGAGGCTTAACCCACTGAGCCACCCAGGCGCCCGTCATCATGCTTTTCTAAGGTGACACTCAGCAGAAGTTTGGAGGAGGAGCACGAACCAGAGGCGGAACATAAAAGTGGATGGCGCAGCCCCTTCAAAGGTGCCTGGACTCGATGGGAGCAATAGGAACACAGGTCCCACTTAACTCCAATGCACTTGCAGCCTGCACTGTGGCTTGTGGAAGCAGACAGCCTTTCCCTGTCTTGCCCTGCCAGCTGTTGCCAGAACAAGGAGCCCACACAGCTAGAGCCCTGGCCTTCCCTGTGCAGGCATGGTCCAGCCTGGCCCACCAGGGGCTCCTGTGATCCACTATGAGAACAAGGCCCAGCACGGTACCCACAAGGCAGATCGGGACCCCTCCCACAGCCCGGGGTAGGCTGCCCAGAACCGGTGGGCTATGAGAGACAAAGGTTCACTGGCAGCTGAGCGCTGGGGTGGCTTCTCAGACAGGGGGATGGGGACAGAACCCAAAGTGAGGAAGCGCCTGGTGTGGAGGCAGGCAGAGAGGGGAAAGCGTGGCAGTGGTGAGTACAGATGTGGGAGGAACAGGGGCTTCTGCACCAGTTTTCGCACTGTCACACGCACACTGCAGCACCCAGCAACTTAACACCAGAAAGAAAGGGAGACTCGGGACAAAGAAAGTCACGGCTCAAGAGGAGCCAAACAGCAAGCAACCAGGTCTGCTTACTTTATTCTACTATTCCAGTGGCTTGGTTGTGAAATACAGTGAAATCATCTCTGGCTGCTAGTCCTATTAATAACATACAGGCTATGGGGCCAGGCCCTTGTCCCAGCAGCTCTAACTCCTTCGCAGGCTGCTGAGGGTGGGAAGGATGCTGCCTCCCCGCTCTGACCTCACCCTGGGCCACCCGATCCACTCCTGTGGTGCCACTGCATGATTCCGGGGCACCAGCCACCCCGACTTCAGTGTGGACGCCGGCCCAGCAGTGGTGCAGGCTGCCACCTTGCTCTCTCCCTCGCCTGGATCAACTCTGACCACCTTTTCCCCACTGGCACCTCACAAGCTCTGTATCTTGGGCCTCTGAGCACGCTCCTTCCTCTGCTGGAAGGTTCTGGGTAAGTCTCAATAGGCAGCACAAGTGTGGTGGTAGGTAACACCTGCCTCCATGTACACGAAGCATTATACAGATGTCCTAACACTCCCTTCCCAGTCACCTCACCACATGCGTTCTCTGTTATCACCCCTTTCTGTTAGGGCAGGAAACGGAAGCACAGGAAAGCAAATGAGCTGGTATGAGGTCACGGAATCTCTAGGTAGCAGAGCCAGGCCAGAGCTCAGGGCCCTTGGACCCCGCCGAGCCAGGTACAGGGCAAATACTACTACCCAGAAGCCAGGATCCCCAAAAAAGAGGTGGCAGACAGAAGCGGGTCTGGAGGCGCCGCCTGCAGTCCTCTGCGGCACAGATATCCCATGATCCGAACTAGGAGCCCCAGGAGGCAGTCTCATGAGGACTTCCTGGCAGTGCTGGTTGGGTTGGGACCCACGTACAGGACACTAGCCTCATGGCAACCAAGTGCTGCCCAGGGGGGTGCACGGGAGGGCGACAGGGAGGAGCTTCCAGGCAGGAAAGATGGGGTGTCCTACAGTAGAATGTTTACCTAGGATACCCCTCTGCCTCCTTGGTTTCCATTACAGCCTCCCTCACAGGATAAAGTACTCCCGGGGAGATCACCAGAACCCCCACACAGAGAGGGGCACACGCAACATGTATTAAAAGAATCAATTAGCTTCAGGGAGCTCCTTGGCACTACCATGGAGTCACTGTGGCATTCCTAAAGGGATTTGGCTGATATGCTTATGTGGAACCAGAACTATTTATATCTCATTTTATCTTGAATTTGGATGGGGCCACACCGCACAAACGCACGCTACTTACTGTTGGAGCCACGTATGCCTAACTTATCCTCAGGTTTCCCGTGAGTGACTCCACCAAAGTCTCTCTCTACTATGAAGGCTGTGATTTTGTCTTTTACTGAGCTGTCAGAGTCAACAACCTCTGTCTTTGCAAACACAGTAAAAATATTGGCAAGTCCTCCATTGGTGATCCAGACCTGAGGGAAGAAAGGAAAAGGGCTTTGGAGAAAAAGCAAACAGTTATGCACCACCTCTCAGCTCTACCCTTTGCCACAGATACCCTTTGTCAAACTTCAGGCCAGAAACATAAAGCTCCCGGCTCTGGGAAGTCAAGCCTGTGTGGACAAAGGGGTTCACCTCAGTCTCAATGTGAGAATGGGGGTTTTGACTTTGGGGTTTAAACAGTTTCATCTTGTGGAGACCTGTACTCAAAGTCTCAGGGATGCGATGCAGGTGCGGCCGGGCTGACGGAGGAACAGGCGGGCTCGGGGTTAGGAGCTGCTGATGCCAGGGCCAGCTGACAGGAAGCTCGTTATACTAAACTCCTGCGTGGGTCTGAAATATGGTCACTTCACCTCCCTGCACCACAGTTTCTTCCTCCAGAAAGAGAGAGTCACACGCAACCAATAGCGGCCAGTCAAGACACGGTGTGCACGTGCTTCACAGCCACGGTGTGCACGCCGTCAGCATGTGGTGACAGCCGGGCAAGACCCCAAGCAGGTGGCGAGCGCTACCTTGGAGCCGTTGAGGATGTAGTGCTTCTTGTCCTCACTCAGCGTGGCCCTGGACTTGATGGAGGCCGCGTCGCTCCCACTGTGGGAACAGAAACACACCGGTGAGGCACACGATGCTGGGCGCAAGGAGTGGTTCTGGGGGCTGACAAATGGAGGGTCTGGTTACTTTAACACGGGCACTGGGGAACTCTTAATAAAGGGATGGATGATAAACGTTTCCAGCTCTGCAGGCTACAGGGTGTCCGTTCCACCAGCACGTCTCTACCACTGCGATGGGAGGATGCGCTCCAGCAAAACCTCACTTACAGAGACAGGTGGCAGGATGGACTTGGTCACCCTGCTTCTTCACACGAAAGAGCAGCAGCGCAAATGACCTGGCCTTCGGCTGGAATGTGGGCATGTGTGCACAGAACGGGCTCATCTGCGCTCCCATGAGAAGGAGGGCAGGGCACCCCCGGTTCCCAAGTGAGGGGAAGCGGGATGGAGTACGGTCCAAGTAACGGACTCGGCAGTGGACGTCCTGAGTCCTCCGTGGCCTGTGTGACCCTGGGTTGATGACACCACCTCACTGAACCCTCGGTTCCTAACCTGTTCAGTGGGGATAGTACTGCTTGCCCGACACACTTGGAAAGCCGCTTAGAAGGCTGAAAGCCCTATCCTGCGTGAGGTGCGCTGCAGCCCACGAATAGCCCGACAGGTGCTGTCGGGTATGCTATCTCATTTGTAAGTCTCGCTGGGACAGACAAGTAAGGTAAACATAAGAGAACTGCAAGAAAAGTTGCTGAGTCGATGATCTGGAAGATTCAGGGATAGAAGAGAGAAAAGCCACCACCGATTCACCAAAACCCACAGCCCTCATCCCAGGGCACCCAGAAGATGCACCAGGAGGCTGCCATGTGGCACCTCTCGCCGGGGGCACACCTGCTTGGCTCCGTCAGACAGAAGGCAGCGATGTGCTCCCCCGATGCCAGTCTGGGCAGGTACTTGGCCTTCTGCTCCTTGTTGCCGGCCAAGATGATCCCCTAAACCAAACACACACAAGGCTGCTATCAGCTGTGGGGAAGGAAGGACATGTACCACATGCTTGCAGAACACGGCCCTTTCTAGAGAAAACAACTCCTGCAAAAGGAAATATCCTGAGCCCAGAGCTAGCAGCCCCAAGATGGGGAAGGGGAGGCTGCTGACGAGCAGGCAGTGGTAGGCTGCCAAGGAGCCACCCAGAAGTGTACCCTCTGGCGGGGCCTGGGTCTGGAGAACCAGCATGGCTTTGGGCCGGACTCCGGGACCTGCATCACTGCAGTTCAGGCTGGGTGGCCTCGGGCCAGAGATGTCCCTCCTCTCAGCCTCCATCCTCTCAACTCCACACTGGGGGTAATGCTACCCACTGGAGGGGTGTTTAGATGATAACGTGTGAAGACACAGGCATGCCAAGGCCATGCCTGGCAGAAAGAAGGTGTGCGGGCAGTGTCAGAACCGTCCCACCCCTTCTCAGTCAGTAGCATGGGGAGAAGTGTGCTCTTCCCACTGGATGATTGCTCGGAGCACAAGTGCTGTCAGGGTTGGGGGAGGGGGCAGGCACACCGTTCACTTGGCCCCTTTCATTTTCTACAGGGAGCAGAGACAGCCTGAGTAGTGGGATGGTCAGGGAAAGCTGTGTGACCATGGCCCTGCCCTAAAATGCTCCAAGCCCAGGATAAGGAAGACACATGCACGAACAGCAGGGAGGACACGCTCTGGCCCCTCATGAGTTCCAAGCTCAGCAGGAGAGATTTGCATCCAGCGGTGAGGTGAAGACAGGCTCCTCGGACATAGTGGCATCTAGTGCGGGCCTCAAAGGATGGGTGATGGAGAAGGGAGGAGGATTCCAAGGGAAGGGACAGTGTGATCAAAGCAACTTTGATCTTGTGTGGGGACCCAGCGCCATCCAGTGTGGCAGCAGAGAGGAAGATCACAGGGAGTGCTGCAGGGCGCCCCCCCAAGACCCTGAGACAGCAAGCCCAAGTCACTTCCTGGTCAAAGTGAGCAAGCCTCCTGCCTCCATACACGCAATGTGACTCCTGACCTTCACAAAGCATCAGAAGGAAACCCTAGACACTTAACCTTGAGGCCAATAGCCTGGTGTGCCGCCAGGGTCACAGCAATTGATGCATCCAGGCCGACGATTTCTCCTAGACGTGCGTACATAGTGTTGGAGAGGCCCAGGCCACCTGGAGAAGAAACAGACTAGCTTTATTTGTGGCCCAGACCCAAATTCCTCCCATTAAAGGCAAAGGGCTTGACTGCTCTTTTTGCTTATAAAGACCATGTCACCATTTTAAGAAATCACAGTACAGAAAGGTCCAAAGAAAATAAAAATTACCCATAAACTTATCAGAGCATTTCTGAGTACATCCTTTTAGATTTTTTCTAGGCATATAAACATATGTAGATATGTATGTTTTCAGCATAAAAATGTAACATTCAACACAAAGAGCGTACCTTCACGCGCATTAAATCATTTAAAATGTTGTGTCTTCTGTCCCAGATACAGATCTTTATAAACCTGGCAGCTGTCCTGCAGCCCTTTCCCTGTATCCGGTGGGCTCTAGGACAGGTTTTCTCTGCCTCCGCACTCTGACACTCTGGGATGGATTGCGCCATGCTGTGGGGAACTGTCCACCGCACTACAGGACTTTTGGCAGCACGGTCGGCCTCTGCTTGCAAGGTGCCAGTAGTTCCCTTTTTCCCAGGGTTTGACGGCCGAGAACGTCTCTAGACGTTGCCAAACATTCCCTGGGGAGGTAAATCAACCTGGATAGAAATCACTCTTCTATGAAGAAGACAAAGATTAAAAAAAAACAAACACTCCACTGAGCTGATGTATCTTGCTTTTCATCTTCAACTTCTAGAGGCAGCTGGGTGGCCTCTGCCATCTTAAAAATGACAGATGGGGGCCCAGGGTCACGTGGCCAACAGGAGCAGAGCTGGGCTCTGAATTTGGGTGGGGGTGCTAGCCCTGGAGCCACTGCACAGCCCGCCTACAGAGGGTGCCACTCACACATAAAGGGAAGGGTGGCCCTGCCTGACGTGTAGTCCCCCAGGCTCCACACTCCGCAGTATTCCATCCCCACCCATGCCGTTACACAGAAGTGTGACACAAAACACTTTTGGTCTTACTCATTTCATATCCTGAGGGACACAGTACTGTTTAAAAAAAACACCAAAACCTTCTGGTGCCTTTTTTATTTTTAAAGATTTTATTTGACAGAGAGAGCTCACAAATAGGCAGAGAGGCAGGCAGAGAGAGAGGGGGAAGCAGATTCTCCACTGAGCAGAGCCTGACACGGGGCTCGATCCCAGGACCCTGAGACCATGACCCGAGCCAAAGGCAGAGGCCTAACCCACTGAGCCACCCAGGCGCCCCTTCTGGTGCTTTTCCACTAACACAGGTATCACTGAAATCATGGAGGAACAGCAATCACATGGGGACAGACAACAAGTAGGTGGAGACTGCTGGCTAGGGAAAAGCTGAGGTGGCAGGAAGGAATCACACACTGGGCAGCGCACAGGGAACTCGGGGAGAAAAACCCAAGCTGGGCTGCCAAAAGGGCCTCCATTTTCCAAGATGGTCGTTTCCAGCCAGTCTTTAGAATGCTCCAGACTGGAAACATTTCCCCGAAAATTTTGGGGCACAAACATGAAGTTGCTGTTGTCTTAATTTCCCAAGAAAAAAGATTAAAAAAAAAAGAGAGAGAAAAAAGAAAGCGAAAAGCCCCAAACTCATCTCAGGAAATAAAGAACATTTTCATATCAGTGAGTAGGACAGAACACAAGAATAAAGGGTGCAGAGTCACACCATCGCATGCCAACACACGCACACATACACACCACCCACACGTGCTGGCACAAAACACACACAGATGGAGAAACATACATCCCAAACAGACACAAAGTGTTCCCACATCAAATTAAGTACTTTTCACCAATCAAGAGGCAATTTAAAAATGATTTTGAAGGGGAAATATGTATTATCACTAACCTGGCTATGTCTAGAGGTTCTCTTCTGCCACTTCCATTTTCTCCAAGCACTTAGTCATTTATATTTTTTAGCTGACAGACCCGCCACGGTTCTCTGGCTCCGCCTCCACCTTCACTCTGTTCCCATATTCACCTTGGACTACACACTAGGGCAGTCGACTGCCCTGTGCCTTGTGAGCTAGGATGCTGACAAGCCTCAGCTGTCTGGACAGAGCTCAGTCTCTCCCTGCCGCACACGGAGGTTGCAGATTGGGGAAAGGAAATGCAGCACACGGAGCTGCTTCCACGGAGGCGCAAGCTGCTGTGCTCTGCCAGGAAGGGAGGCGGCAGCACTGACGCTTTCGTGTCCTCTTGCAGAGAGAGCAGTGTTGTTATGCCTCCGAATCAGATCAGGCCTGCACTAGTGGGTCCTAAATGTTCACACTTGATCTCAGCCAGGACCGGCTCCAGGTTGGATACCAATGGGAACTTACTCTACAGATGTCGAGGGCCCCCCAGCCCTGGCTGCTGAGGGGGGAGAGGAACAACACAGGCCTAACTTTAGTCTCTGGAGACAAGTCAGGCAGAGACAGAACGTCAAGAAAAACTGTCTTCTGTGTCTTGCTCTGTAAAACCTAACTCACAACCTGGCTGGAAAAATGCCCCAAATATCAATGTCCTAATAAACACCTCAAAGACAAGAAGTAGGCCCAAACCTTTAAAGCAGCATCAATAGCTCCTTCCCCTAAACCGGACTCCTAGCTGACCCAAGGGGAAAGCGGCTTCAGAGAAGGCTCAGGCAGAGGGCTCCCAGAGCAATGGCTGCAGCATACGGGCTGTGGAGCCCAGAGCCATGCTTTTATGTCAAAGGGGACCAAGAGGTAAAATTAAATGGTGTGTGCATGTATGTGACTGTATTCTGCCCCTGTGCCACAGGCTCTGTTCCTCGTCTCCCTAACCCCCTGCCCCACTTCCGGTTGTCCCCTTAATCCCTACAGAATTTAGATAACCAATTTTAGATTAGGCAGAAGAGAGAGATCTGTAGTGATTGGCCAAATCTAAGAAGGCAGAATCACGCTGGGATCCTGGGGAGAAAGGCCGGGTCTTTCATCTGGGGGTTGAAAACATCACTACAATGATCCAGGAATTACAGGGACAGTCCAGAACACAACCCACCTGGTTTGAATGTTCTCAGTGATCTAATCTCCCACCTCAATGCCCCTGTGTTCTACAACCATGCGCCTTCTTCCTCTGTACCAGGACAGGAAGCAGAGTGGCAGACCCTGACACCTGAGCTCTCAGCTGGAGTCATCCCTCCAACAAAAAGGCTTGTAGGTCAGGGGCAATTCCTTTGTGGAGAGACCAAAGGGCCTCACAGTGCGGATGACACTGAAATTGGCCAATGTGGCTTTAAGGTTATACACACCCCCTTCTCCGCGGCCCACAAAGACCGGGAGAGCACGGACATCCTGCAGTGGCCCTGATCCACACCAAATGAACCAAGTACAGGCCTCAACATTTCTTCCTGTTCCTAGATCTCTTAGTCCACACACTCACCTGTCAGCTACCCCAGCTTTGGTCTGTGGTGGGTGTTTTTATTAATTCCAGTGGTTTTATAGTTTGATCCTGGACATACTGCATTTAAAGGCCACCTTTCCCAAACAGAACCCTTTCCTGGAGGAACATGGAGTGCTTACTTAAGAGCCAAACCAGCAGGGGGGTGTTTTCCTTTACTTACCATATTCTTCTGGGACTTGCATCCCAAAAAGCCCCAAGCTCTTCAGTTTCTCGAACGTTTCATCTGGAATTCTGCCCTCCCGGTCAATTCTTTCAGAGTCCACTACCAAGAAGACATATTTTAATTAAGCAAAATATAAGCTATGTCTACAAAGATAGAACAATTTTCGTATAGCACATACTCCCAGGGTCAGAAACTCCAAAATCGACAAGTCTGGTCAGTTATTCGGCATCTGTTCAACTTCATCTAATGAGCCCAGCCAACACTGTATTTCAAAAAATGGCCTGTACCAGGCAGTATTCTGTTTCTTGATCTGGGTGCTATTCACACAGGTGTATTTGCGATGTGAAACTGCAGCAGATTAACTTTTCTGAAAGCATACTGTACCTCAATTTTTTTTTATTACCATTACCTCCTAGAAAATTAGAAAATAAGTACACCACTTCCAGAAATGTCCTAAAATGTCAGGCTAGATAGCCAAACTCTGGGCATTATCTGTACCCACATCTACCTGGTTTTCAGACACCATGACTCTTTCACCACAGCCCACAGATTCTGAGGACAGTTTACTCTGTTTAACACCTACTCACGTCCATGAGAGCAGAATGGAACAATCACTAGCATGAGGTCTATAATTACATACCTGTATGTACACATTTTTGCCTGAATCAAGTTAATTAAAATCTTCTTCAAATTGCCAGCATATTAAACTACACTATTATAAATTTTAAAAAACCACCATAACGTGCACTTGGGCGTTTTTATGGACATGGGCCACCAGTGAGAAATATGGATTTCCCAGGAGTCCAAACCTCTCATTGTTTTTGTTTTGTTTTACTTTATTGACATATACAAGCGGCATATAATAAACCACGTATTTATAATATATAATTTTTTGGGTCCTGACATGTTTGTCCATGAAATTACTCCCACCAAGTAAGTAATAAAAACTTCCTTTTCCACAAAAAATTTCCTTTGTGATCAGCCCATTTCCATTCCCAGGCAACCATGAATCATCTTTTTGTCTATAGATCAGTTTGCATTTTTGAGTTTTATTTATTTATTTATTTTTAAAGATTTTATTTACTTATTTGAGAGACAGAGCATGAGAAGAGAGAGAGGTCAGAGGGAGAAGCAGACTCCCCGCTGAGCAAGGAGCCCAATGTGGGGCTTGATCCTGGGACTCCAGGATCATGACCCAAGCCGCAGGCAACTGCTCCATCAACTGAACCACCCAGGCGCCCCTCATTTGGGGTTTTAAATCACATGGCAGGTAGTCTTTGATCTGGCTTCTTTGATCCAGGAGGATTTGGAGATTCATCCATATCACTGCATGTATCAAAACTTTATCATAATACTTTTTAACTGTTCAATATTCTACTGTATAGAAGTTTATCCATTTGCCTTTCAATGGACATTTGGATGGTTCTCAGGTTTTGGTTCTTAGAAATAAAGCTTCTTTTCCTTTCCTTTTTTTTTTTTTTAAAGATTTTATTTATTTGACAGAGAGATCACAAGCAGGCAGAGAGAGACGGGGAAGCAGGCTCCCTGCCAAGCAGAGACCCCAGTGCAGGGTTTGATCCTAGGACCCCGAGATCATGACCTAGCTGAAGGCAGAGGCTTAACCCACTGAGCCACCCAGGTGCCCATTTTTTTTTTTTTTTTTAAGATTTTTATTTATTTATGTGTAAGAGAGAATGTACCAAGTGTGGGGGGAGGGACAGACCCTGCTGAGCAGGGAGCCTGATGCGGCGCTCGATCCCAGAACCCTGAGTTCATGACCTGAGATGAAGGCAGATACTTAACTGATGGGCCACCCAGGTGCCCCTAGAAATAAAGCTTCTATGAGCATTCATATTTAAGTTTTTACATAGCTCTGTTTTCACTTCTCTTGGGTCACTACTTTGGGGTGGAATGGTTGGGCTGTATGTATACTATGAAACTGTCAGGATTTGGGGAGACCCCTGCTTCCAACCAAGATGGAGTAATAGGGACTGGAATTTTTTCCTTGCTTCAACATACTAAACCCACAGGGCATGCAGAAGAGCAATGAGGAACGTGTTACTAGTAGAGAAGAATTAGCCCTAGACCACAAATTCTCAAAAAGGGCAACAGCACCCCCAAAGGTAATAAAAACTGGTTCTGGAGTGGGGCAGAAAAGTTTTTTTTAATGGATAAAGAACAGAAATACAAATAACACACAAACAGATAAATGGTATAACTGTGGAATTAAAATTTCATGAGTGGGGTGTAAATAGGGGAAAAGTGTCTGAAAAGAATTTGGGGGGGGGGGGGTAATAATAAAAACAGGTTGAGAAACACTGCTCTACAGGATGCTCTGCTCCCACCTAACAACACTTAAAAAGCAAGCCTTGACCAAAACCTAAGACATCACCAAAATCAGATGTTCCTGAGGGAACACTGATCCAAAAACCCTTAACAAAATACTAACAGACTGAATTCAGTACTACATTAGCTGGATCATTCACCATGATCAAATGGGATTCATCTGGGCATGTAAGAATGGTTCAGCATCTGCAAATCAATGTGACACATCACATTAACAAAAAGAAGGTTAAAAATCATGGTCAACTCAACAGATGCCATAAAAAGCACTTAATAAAATTCAACATTCATTTCTGATAAAACAAACTCTCAACAAAGAAGGTATAGATGGAATTTAACTCAACATAATAAAGGCCACGTATGACAAACCCACAGCTAACATCACACTCAACTGTGAAAAGCTGAGAGCTTTTCCTCTAGGATCAGGCTTGACACAAGGATACCCACACTTGTCAGTTTCATTCAACATAGTACTAGAAGTCCTAGCGATAGCAATCAGACAAGGAAAATAAACTACTACAAAACATGAATTCAGTAAAGGTGAAGGATAGAAAATCTACATGAAAATGTTGCATTTCTATACACTAATAATGAACTATCAGAAAGAGAAATTAAGGGGTGCTTGGGTGGCTCAGTTAGGCGTCTGCCTTAGGCTCAGGTCATGATCCCAGGGTCCTGGGATCAAGCCCCACATTAGATTCCCTGCTCAGTGGAGAACCTGCTTCTCCCTCTCCCTGCCGCTCCCCCTGCTTGTGCTCTGTCTCTCCCTCCCTGTCAACTGAATAAATTATTAAAAAAAAAGAAGAAAGAGAGAGAAGTTAAGAAAATCTCATTTATAACTACGTCAAAAAGAATAAAATAAAATACCTGTGAAACAAATTTCACTAAGGAGGTAAAAGACCTATATTCTGGAAACTGTCAAAGCAGTAAGAAAAGAAACTAAAACTAACAAAAATGGAAAAACATAAAAGCATACCTCATTTTAGTGGCACTTCACAGATACTGCATTTTTTACAACTTGAAGGTTTATGGCAACCCTATGACAAGCAAGTCTACTGTGCCATTTTTCCAGCAGGATCTGCTCACTTCATGTCTCTCTGTCCCATTTTTGGTAATTCTCACAATATTTCAAGCTTTTTCATTATTTTGTTATGATGATCTGTGGTCAGTGATCTTTAATGTTACCTACTGTAATTGTTTTGGGGAGCCATGAACTCCACCTATATAAAACAGTGAGCTTAACTGATTAATGTACATGTTCGGACTGCTTCACTTTCCCAGTCTCTCTCCCTCTCCTCTGGCCTCTTTCTTCCCTGAGACACAATGTTGAAAATAGGCCCATTAGTAACCCCACAATGGCCTCTAAGTATTCAAGTGAAAAGAGTTGTATATAGTCTCTCTCTTTCATTCAAAAGCTAGAAATGATTCAGCTTAGTGAGGAAGGCATGTCAAGACCAAGAGCTAGGCCTCTGGTGTCGAACAGTTAGTCAAGTTGTGAAGGCAAAGGAAAAGCTTTTGAAGGAAATTAAAAGTGCTACTCAAGTGAACACAAAAGATAAGAAGTGAAACAGCCCTACAGCTGATGTGGGGAAGGTTATAGTGGTCTGGAGAGATCAAACCAGCTACATTCCCATAAGACCAAGGCCTACTCCAGAGTAAAGCCCTTAGTCTCTTCAATATATGAAGGCTGGGCAAGGTGACGAAGCTGCAGGAGAAAAGTCTGAAGCTGGCAGACGTGGTTCACGAGGTTCAAGGAGAGACGTCGTCTCCATGACATAAAAGTACAAGGTGAAGCAGCAAGTCTTCACGTAGAAGCTGCAGCAATATCCAGGCAGCACCCTCACCAGCAAAATGGCTAAACCTTACTGCAAGCTCAAGGTGACAGCATTTTTTAGCAATATAATGTGGGTGGTTGTTGTTTTTTTTAAGATTTTTTATTTTTAAGTAATCTCTACAAGCTCAAACTTAAAACTGCAAGATCAAGAGTCACATTCTTGGGGCTCCTGGGTGGCTCAGTGGATTAAGCCTCTGCCTTTGGCTCAGCTCATGATCTCAGGGTCCTGGGATCGATTCCCACATCAGGCTCTCTGCTCAGCAGGGAGCCTGCTTCCCCACTCTCTCTCTCTCTCTGCCTGCCTCTCTGCCTACTTGTGATCTCTGTCAAATAAATAAATAAAATCTTTAATAAAAAGAGTCATATGCTCTAACTAGAATGTAAATAAAGACATGAAAAAAAGTCTCTACTGACTGAGCCAGCCAGGTGCCTCAGCAATAAAGTATTTTTAAATGAAAGGTATTTTCTGGGCATCTGGGTGGTTCAGTCAGTTAAGCATCTGCCTTCAGCTCAGGTCATGATCCCAGGGTCCTCGGACTAAGTATCACATTGGGCTCCCTGCTCAGTGAGGAGCCTGTTTCTCCTTTTCCCTCTTCTCCCTGCTGTCAAATAAATAAAATTCTTTAAAAAAGGTATGTACATTTTTTAAGACATAATGCTAATACTATTTAATACACTGATATAGTGTAAACAGAACTTTTATATGCACTGGGAAAACAAAAAATTCATTTGACTGGCTTTATTGTGGTAGTCTGGAACCAAACCTATAGTATCTCTGAGGTGTGCCTATACCATGCTCACAGACTGGGAGAATGTCATTAAAATGTCAACACTACCCAAAGAAATCTATAGATTTAATGCAATATGTATCAAAATAACAGTAGCATTCTTCACAGAGACTAGAATAAATAATCCTAAAATTTGTATGAACCGCAAAATATGCCAAATAGCCAAAGCAACGATAAGAAGAATAAACCTGGAGGTATCATGGTCCCTGAAGTTCAAAGCTATAGTAATAAACACAGTATGGTACTAGCACAAGAACAGACAGAGATCAGTAAGAATAGAGTCCAGAAATAAACCCACACTTTTCTTTTTTTAAGATTTTATTTATTTATTTGACAGGCAGAGATCACAGAGAAGCAGGCAGAGAGAGAGCAGGAAGCAGGCTCCCTGCTGAGCAGAGAGCCAATGCGGGGCTCCATCCCAGGACGCCGGGATCATGACCTGAGCTGAAGGCAGAGGCTTTAACCCACTGAGCCACCCAGGCGCCCCTAAACCCCACACTTTTAAGGTTAATTAGTCTTTGACAAAGGGGGCAGGAATATACAATGGGGAAAAAGACAGTCTCCTCCATAAACACTGTTGGGAAAACTAGACAGCTACATTCAAAACGATGAAACTGGACCATTTTCTTACATCATGAACAAAAATAAACTCAAAATTGACTAAAGATTTAAATATAAGACCAGAAACCATAAATCTCCTAGAAGAAAACACAGGCAGTAAGCTCTTAGACACTGGCTTGAGCAGTGATTTTTTTTGGCTCTATGTCCTCAGGCAAGGGGAACAAAAGCAAAAATAAACCAATGGACTATCAAACTAAAAAGCTTCTGCGCAGCGAAGAAAACCATCAACAAAATGAATGGAAGAAGGCGTTTGCAAGTGATACATAACCAATAAGGGGTTATATCCAAAACATATAAAGAACTCACAACTCCATGCCAAAAACCAAACAATCCAACCAACTAAAAAACAAGCAGAGGTTGTGAACAGACATTTCTCCAAAGAATACATACAGATGACGAAGAGACACAAGATGCTGAACGTCACTAATGATCAGAGAAAGGCATTCAAAACCACAATGAAATATCACCTCAGACATGTCAGAATGGTTAGCATCAAAAAGGTAATAAGTAACAGGTGAGGATGTGGAGAAAAAGGAACCCTCAGGTACCGTTGGTGGGAATGCAAAATGGTGCAGCCACTGTGGAAAACAGTATGGAAGTTCCTCAAAAAATTAAAATTAAAGGGGTGCCCGGGTGGCTCAGTCGTTAAGCATCTGCCTTTGGCTCAAGTCATGATCCCGGGGTCCTGGGATCGAGCCCCAGTCGAGCCCTGCATCAGGCTCCCTGTTCAGCAGAAAGCCTGCTTCTCCCTCTACCACTTCCCCGGCTTATATTCCCTCTCTCGCTGTGTCTCCCTCTGTCAAATAAACAAATAAAAATCTTCAAAAAGAAAATTAAAAAATAGAACCACCATACAATCCAGTAATTCCACTTCTAGGTATTTGTATGAAGAAAGCAAAAACATTAATTTGAAAAAATTCATCAACCTCTATCTTTACAACAACGTTATTAACAGTAGCCAAAATACAGAAGGAACCTAAGTGTCCACTGACAGATGAATGGATGAAGAAGATGTAGTATACATAACTCAGCCATTAAAAAAAATGAAATCAAGTCATTTGCAACAAGATGAATAGATCTAGAGGGTATCACACTATGTGAACTGAGTAAGACAGAAACAGACCATACAATTTCACTTATATGTGGAATCTAAAAACAAAACAACCAAAACAGAAACAGACTCACAGACACAGAAAACAATATGGTGGTTGCCAAGGGTGGGGAGGTGCGGGTGGGGAATGGAGGGAAAGGCAAAATAGGGGAAGGGAATTAAATGACACAAACTTCAAGTTATGAAGTAAATAAGACATGGCAATATAATGTACAGCATAAAGAATACAGTTAATAATACATAACAACTTTGTACGGCAACCAACAGTAGTTAGATTTATACTGGTGATCACTTTGCAATGTATATAGGAAGCACTGTATCACTATGCTGTACACCTAAAACTAATAATATATATCAATTACACTTCAATTAAAAATATAATAACAAAATAAAATGATTTCACTCCAAAAAGCATAAAGGATAAACTGGTCCTCAGGGAGTATTAAATAATCTAATTTAACTGTATTGTTATAAACAATATAGGACCCTAGCTTATATTCAAAATAATCTGAAGTCTAACAGGCATTATCAATTGTGTCTGGGGACACGTTTTATTTGCAGTAATTTTTTTTTAAGATTTTATTTATTTATTTGACACAGAGAGAGAGAGAGAGATTACAAGTAGGCAAAGAGACAGGAAGAGAGAAAAGGCGAAGCAAGCTCCCCGCTGAGCAGAGAACCCAATGCAGGGCTCGATCCCAGGACTCTGAGATCATGACCAGGGCCGAAGGCAAAGGCTTAACCCACTGAACCACCCAGGCGCCCCTGAGGTAATTTTGGTATATAAATATTTCATATTTCATTTCTTGTTAACTGATATACAAAATGTCCACCATTTCCTATTATGCTCTCATATTCTCATATCCCTATTAGCTCTCATTTCCACATAAAAGAACAGCCTCGGGCAACATATGAACAATTGATAAGAGAACTTTAACTTGGGGCTCCTGGGTGGCTCAGTGGATTAAGCCTCTGCCTTCAGCTTAGGTCATGGTCTCAGGGTCCTGGGATCGAGCCCCACATCAGGCTACCTGCTCAGTGCGGTGCCTGCTTCCCCCTCCCTCTCTGCCTGCCTCTCTGCCTGCTTGTGACCTCTATCTGTCAAATAAATAAATAAAATCTTAAAAAAAAAATTCACAAATTATGTAGCCAAAATAGCCTTATAGCTATTAAAGAAATTGAATTAGTTAGGGATGCTGGGCGACTCAGCCAGTTACGTGTCTGACTTTGGCTCAGGTCATGATCTCAGGGTCTTGGGTTCAAGCCCTGCGTTGGGCTCCATGCTTAGCGGGGAGAGTCTGCTTGTCCCTCTTCCTCTCCCGTTACCCCTCCCCCTGCTTGTGCTCTCTGTCAAATAAATAAGTAAAATCTTTAAAAAAAAATAAATTAGTTAAAATTTTTCCATGAAGAAAACTCAAGGGTCAAATCTTTCACTGGTGAATTCTGCCAAATATTTAAGGAAGGAATCATACCAGCTTTATACAAAGTCTTACTGAAACCTGAAAAGGAAACATTTCCTGACTTAGTCTATGTGGCAAGCATTATTCTAATTAAAAATTGGATTGTCTGGGGTTTTTTTGCTACTGAGTTGTAGGAGTTCTTTGTATATTTTAGATATTAACCTCTTACCTAATATATGGTTTTTACAAATATTTTCTCCCATTCCTTAGGTGATGGGTTTCCTTTGCTGTGCAAAAGTTTCTAAGTTTGCTGTAGTCCCACATGTTGATTTTTGCTTTTTGTTTGTTTTGTTTTGAATTGCTGTTGGCTATGTCTGTGCCCCAAGTATAAATACAAGGTCTTCTTAGGTTTCCTGAATCCATGCCTTTCCCTGGGCATGTGTGGTGGCTTTATGATTCCCCCTGCATATGTGGTTGCTTTTGAATGACCTCATTTTTAATCTGGCTCCCAAAAGAGAAAGAAAAATGAAAGGTGGGGGGGTCAAAAAGGCACAGCACCTTAAATCCCCTGCAAGTCACTTTGGCCACAGGGGTGAGGGCTTGTAATCAGAGCACATATCCCTAATATCTGATGGACAAGGTCTTTTTTTTCCCCTACTCTGGCTCCCATAAACCATGTGTAAGCTGCTCCAGGAATAAGTGCACAGCTGCCTGCTTTGGGGCTGGAGGTAGAAGATGGGTAGCGGCTGCTGTGCTCAGAGCTAACTGATCAAAATTAACTGCAATTTACTATCCATGCTTCCCTGGAAACTGAAGGCCTTCAAGAGATTCCATAGTTCCAAAAGCAGTTACACTACACAGACTTTGTCACTGCAGTTGTTATCCAGGTGGGGAGACAGATTTCTGGTGCTTCTTACTCTGCTACTGTCCCAGAATCCTCTGGTCACTTGACTGACAAAGGTACCAAGTGAATTTAAGGAGGAAAGGATAACCTTTTCAACAAATGTTGCTGGAGCTATTGGACAATCGCATGCAAAAAAAATCCTCAAATTTTATCTCACATCACATATAAAATTAACTGGAAAGGGGTCATAAATCTGAATGTTAACAGTTAAAAATACGAAACTTCTGGAGGAAATTATAGACAAAAATCATCATGACCTTGGGTTTGGCGGATTTTTTACATAAAATACAAAAAAAGATAAACTACAAAAGAAAAAACTTCACTTAACATTAAAAACTTTTGCTAATAAAATGAAAAAAAAAAAAAAAAAATCAAGCCAGACTAGGAGAAAACTTGCTGAACGTATACTAGAGAGAAGACCTGTATCTAGAATAAAGGCTTCTTATAACTCAACAATAATAAGACAATCCCAGTTTTTAATGCATAAAGTATTTAAAGGACATTTCACTAAAGAAGACATACTGATGGCAAATAAGCACCTGATAAGATGCCTAACGTTACTAGTTATTAGGGAAATGAAAATTATAACCACAATGAGATACCATAACACACACACTAGAATGTGACCGACATACCAAGTATTAGTGAAAATATGGAGCAACTGGAACTTTAATAACTGGTGGGAATGGAAAGTAATAACTCCGGAAAACAGTTTGGCAGTTACTTAAAAAGTTAAACATGGGGGCGCCTGGGTGGCTCAGTTGGTTAGGCAACTGCCTTCAGCTCAGGTCATGATTCTGGAGTCCCAGGATCGAGTCCCACATCGGGCTCCCTGCTCAGCAGGGAGTCTGCTTCTCCCACTGACCTCTCTCCTCTCATGCTCTCTCTCTCTCAAATAATTAAATAAAATCTTAAAAAAAAAAAAAAGTTAAACATGAACCTACCTTATAATCTAGATATTCCACTCCTTCCATACCTCCCCAAGAGAAATGTGAGCATGTCTGTCTACATCAGACTCATAGAAAAACATTCACATCTTCTGTGATAGCTAAAATCTGAATACATACTGAAAGTCAGTTAATAGGTGGGAAAATAAACGGTGGTATATCCACACAAAGAGATACGACTCAGTGTTAAAAAGGAATGAACTAGGGGCGCGTGGGTGGCTCAGCCGGTTAAGCGTCTGATTCTCAATTTCGGCTTAGGTCAGGATCTCAGGATTGGGAGACTGAGCCCCATACTGGGCTCCATGCTGGGCATGGAGCCTGCTTAAGATTCTCTCGCTCCCTCTACCCCTCCCTCCCCTCCCCCCGCAAAAAAGGAATGAGAACTCGAAATTATACCAGAAGCAGCTACGCAAAGATGTATGTAATGTAGAATTCAATTTAAAAAGAATTCCAGGGGGCACCTGGGTGGCTCAGTGGGTTAAGCCACTGCCTTCGGCTCAGGTCATGATCTCAGGATCCTGGGATCGAGCCCCACATCGGGCTCTCTGCTTGGCAAGCAGCCTGCTTCCTCCTCTCTCTCTCTGCCTATCTCTCCGCCTACTTATGATCTCTCGCTGTCAAATAAATAAATAAAATCTTAAAAAATAAATAAATAAATAAATAAATAATAAAAAGAATTCCAGGAGGGGCACCTGGGTGGCTCAGTGGGTTAAAGCCTCTGCCTTCGGCTCAGGACATGATCCCAGTGTCCTGGGATCGAGCCCCGCACCGGACTCTCTGCTCAGTGGAGAGCCTGCTTCCTCCTCTCTCTCTGCCTGCCTCTCTGCCTACTTGTGATCTCTGTCTGTCAAATAAATAAATAAGATCTTTAAAAAAAAAAAAAAGAATTCCAGGAAATGCAAACTAATCTACACAGAGAGAGAGCCAATCAGTGGTTGCCTGAGGACAGGTGGGGATGAGAAGAGGATGAGAAGGGCAAGAGAAAGCATTCAGGGTAATGGATATGTTTATTAACTTAATTGTGCTGATGGCCCCTTGGGGATACATATATGTATTTTTTAAAGCAGAACATTATTATATTTGAATACACAACTTCTATACAATCAAAAAGTAAAACATCAAAAAAAAAAAGTAAAACATCACAGTGAATTGGTGGTGAGAACACGTGGTATTTCATGTGCAATGCATGGCAAATGGTTAACATCCTTAGTCATAAATGATCTTTTAGAAACCAGTAAAAAACGCAAAAACGCAAATATTCTGAAGAAAATGAAATAACAAGTGACCAGTAAGGTTTAAGAACATATGAAGATGACTGAACTGAACAGTAAGAGAAGTAAAGCAATTTTTTTGTAATACCACACTGTCATAGATTAAGACATTGAAATGTAATGTTTGTACTGTTCAAGAAAACAGAAGTTTTATGAACACTGGGAGACAAGATTGATGATGACAATCCATACCATTTGGGGAAAATTTCTACTTTTGACTCCAAATATAAATTTTGGATACACTTACTTCCAGTAAGGTGGAAATACTAGGACTATTTCAACAAATTAGGCAGAGAAATTAAAAATAATTTATATATAAAGCATGTGAGTGCCTAGAAAATTTGTATCTAATATATGGGTCCAAAAGACTACTAGCATAACAATTTGTTCATTAATATGGGGGCACATATATATCAAAATTTATCAAACACTATACTTTAAGCAGGTGTAACTTACCATAAATCAATTATACCTCTGTAAAGCTTATGAAAACCCTGACAAATCAGATTGTAGAAGTTTAAGTAAAACAACAAGGAACTAAGAAAAGATACAATTAGAAGATAACCACTAGAACAAAAACAGAACAAATATTTCTAAATAAAAGATATTTATACACAACAAAGCAACTTTTAAAACCAGCAACAGAACAAGTGTTAGTGATGTAGAATTTCTATGAGTGTGCTGGGGGGAGGGTGTGCACACGGACAGAAACACTTCAAGGGGGTCCACCCGGCCAAAGCTATTTTAATAATAGTAAAATATTCTTTGCCTTTTTAAAAATTCTAATCCTAAGTATACACGGGGGTTTTCCTGGAGCAGTAAGATATGCATCACAGATTAAATGCAGAAAATTATGAGAATCCAGCTGGATTCTACCTGGTTCTGGCTAGATTCTGGTATCTATTGTTGTATATAACAAAGCCGAATATTAAAAAGATCTGTGAAACTGTAAAACCATACTCCTCACTATTTTTGTCTGTTTGTAAATAAATATTCTCATTTAAAATATTGTTTGCTAACGTATACTGGGCTTTTCATGATTTTTAAATAAAGTAATAAATGAACAAAGTATTTTTTAAATTTTCGTTTTAATTTTCTAGCAGGGCACACAGTCATAGATAAAACCCACATAAAGAAGAACCCTTGGGGATCCTCAGTGCTAGAGAAATACTACTGTCAATCAATCATCACGGAGAGCTCCCTCCGTCAAGACGTAGCCCTGTCAAAGGGCTGGCCAAACAGTCTAACGGAGGGATCTTCAGGCCACACTGGTGCTCTTGACCTGTGCTCTGCAAGCAGCTAAACTACTCCTGGTTCGTAACAAGCTAAGAGAAAGTAAACCTTTAAAAACACTTACAGCAATTTTACACTGCCAAACAACCAAGCACATGATCAATGGATTTATATTTTGTAGGTCTCTGTGGTTTTTTCCCCTCCATTTTCCTAGTTGTCATTTTATTGTATTTTACAAAAGTGCTGGTTTGCAACAGTCTGGAAATGTTTAAAAGCAATCCTTCACCACATATACATTGTGTACATTCTCAATATACACTGAGAAACACTAAACTAGATGCCTTCTAATTAAATAGCAGTAGTGATGATTTTTTAAAATTCTTTATTTAAATTCACTTTAATTAACATATAGTGTATTAGTTTCAGAGGTGGAATTCAGTGATTCATCAGTTCCACTGAACGCCCAGGGCTCATTACTTCAAGAGCCCTCCTTCATGCCTGTCACCAGTTACTCCATCCCCTGACAACCTCCCCTCCAGCAACCCTCAGTTTGTTTCCTAGAGTTAAGAGTCTCTTACAGTTTGTCTCTCTCTGATTTTGTCTGATTTTATCTTTCCTTCCCTTCCCTAATGTTCATCTGCTTTGTTTCTTAAATTTCAAAGCAAGTGGGATGATTAAGCAAAATATTATCAATAGATATTATTTCTATATGATTAGTAACGTCAAGAGAGCTTCCCCTATGTATACTGCTTCTAATGTAAATATCAAAGCAACGGTCCTTAAAATGGAAATTAATAATGATAAAGAAGATCATACATACCCTCTTCAGTGAAGAATTTTTCTACCGGTCCCACAAACTGATTGATATCATTAAGTTCATCTTGGCTAACTTCTGGAAACGGGAAAACTTCTTTCTAAAAATGATAAACATTTACTGAAAATTTAATTTTTAGAAACTTCCCATCATGGTAACATCCATCAGAAGGGGAGAAAACAGATACTACACTTGCTATTAGCCAAAGGGCCCAGAAGCACAAGGGGAGGAAAGAGTTGCTGGATTCCGTATCTGGCAGGCTGGGCAGTACTCGCTAACAGAAGTAGAGCGCAAATCGTGGAACAGGAATTGTGCATTAGGTTCCACCACCAAGAGACATCTTCTGCCCAATTCAAGCAGACTTCTTCTGGCTTTTGCTCCGCTTTCCCTATCAGTAACAAGTTAGGCAGAGTGTCCCGTGAAACAAAGAGCCCTAACATTTCAAAGCCCTGGGCTCTGTTCCCTGATTTGCAGCCTGCTAACTGGGTGGCCTCAGCCAAAGCCCTTCCCCTCTCAACGCTTCCACTGCCCGGCAGGTAAATATTTATATAACATGCAGGTAAATATTTACTCAAGGGCGTGGGGAGGATTGTGAAAGGCAACAAGAGGGAAAGCTCTCTACTGAAATGTAAAATTCTACGCTGGTTATTTTGAGTTCGAAGATGCCATGCCCACGAGAATACAAGGCAGTGACCTGGCCACCCATCTTGCCAGCTATTGCCCGGCTATGCACTCCAGCCTCCGTCCCTCCTGTTCTGAGGACATCTACTCGCAGGAGGGTCACTGCAGGACACCCAGCTGTTGGGTCACATCAACCTGGATTCAACTCCGGCTCCACCACTTACATGTGTGGCCTGGCCCTTTTCAAGGTCAGTTTCTCTTCTGTTACAGTTGACCCCTCAGAAGGGGAGGCTCAGAAGAGATAAGGTGTGTCCTGGAATATGAAGGAGCTGTAATAACTTGTTTAAGACACTGGTCTGCTTTTGTTTTTGCCTCTCAAGCCTGGAAAACAGCTGAGCTTCAAGTCTGTCTCAAACTGTCAATGGCCAGTGTTTCTGGCTGACCCAGGATTCTCACTGGGCCATCACTATATATTGCCTTAAACTACTATCTATTGTATGTTGTGTCCTTAGCTCCCCTGGCTTTCCGGGTTCCTGCCACCCCTGCGCTGCCAGCACAGCACGAGGACCTAGATGAGTACTTGGATTTGTTCTCATTAACAGCTGAAAGAGGATGTCCCAGGCCACAGGCTGCCAGCCCCCAGGAGTCCTGCCTCTTCTCATGGCACTTCCCACCAAGTGTTCAAGAAAGGTCTTCAAAACAGAGGGGTCCCCAGTGTTCCCCCTCTAGCTTCGTGTATCTAATCAGCCACTGAAGCCTGTCCACTCTAAAAACATGCCCCCAAGTTCTGGACCCAGGACCAACGACTACAGGCTTGGGGTGGGTCCCTAGCCGAAAAGAGCCAGCAGACTAAAAGGAATTCTTTCCTCCAGGCCATCCCTGACCCTGCCCTCAAGATGGTCTAGATGGAAACTAGGTGGAGTCTTTCATCCCTCACATCCTCTCAGAACAAAGCTGTCTGCTTAGCTGAACACACGGAGGCTCAACCCAGACCCTTCCTAGGCTCACTGGTTCCTATGGGCTTGTGCAATAGGTGGTGTTAGAGGAAGAGGATTCCGTTCTGATACCAGTGACAATACGAGATGAGAAAAGAGAACAAACAGCCTGGGAGCTAGTTGGCCCTCACCTACAACCAAAGGATAACTGCTACAGGAAGAGAGATCTCAAGTGCATATAAGAACAATATTCATAATCCCAGTGGGGTGCCTCATGGGTGCTGGGCTTGATATCTAGCAGCAGTTTTTAAAGTTTTTGAAGCAGTGGAACCAGTTTCTCAAATAAGTCTACTATGGAAACCAAATATGTAAAACAGATAAAAGCCAAGCCGCTCAGGTTGAGGATGCGGGTGGGGAGCTCACCCAAATGCCTCCCATTCAACTCCCCGCCTGGTCCCTGCAGTAGCCCCTGGGATGTTTCCAGGAATAGCAAGGGTCCAACCGAGGGTGGCATGGACAGCTACAGGCCTAGAGGACCTCGACAGCTTCTCTTTATTTATTTATTCTCTTTATAGCATCTCAAATGCCATGCTCCAGCTTAAATCCCAGTAATGCTGTGAGAGGATGTCAGCTTAAATCAGGACAGTAGCATGGGAGGGGCTTAAAAGTTGTCAGATTCTAAATATATCCCGCAGGTAGAGGAAAATAGGATTTGCTGTTGGCTTAGACGTGGATTATGAGAGTAAGAGTCATCCAAGGGGATTCCAGGTGTTTGGCCCAAGTAAGTGAACAATAGAGCCACCCTACCATCTCAGATAAAGATGACAATAAAGATGAGGGAGGGGAGGAGCAAGACTGGGTGGCCACACCAGGAACTCAAGTTTCAGATATGCTAAATCTGAGGTGCCTGTTAGACTTCTAAGTGGAACTTTTGGGTAAAAAGGTAGACATCAAGAGCCTGGAGTTCAGGGGAGAAATCTGGTCTGGAGAAATGTATTAGAGTCATCAGGATTCTGATATTTATTTTTTTTTAAAGATTTTATTTATTTATTTGAGTGAGAGAGAGAGGCAATGAGAGAGAGCATGAGTGAGGAGAAGGTCAGAAGGAGAAGCAGACTCCCCGTGGAGCTGGGAGCCCGATGCGGGACTCGATCCCGAGACTCCGAGATCATGACCCGAGCTGAAAGCAGTCGTCCAACCAACTGAGCCACCCAGGCGTCCCAGGATTCTGATATTTAAAGTCACAGACTAAACTAGATTAAAGGAGGAGTTGTGGATAAAAAGAGAGGTCTACAGGGGCGCCTGGGGAGCTCAGTGGGTTAAGCCTCTGCCTTAGGCTCAGGTCATGATCTCAGGTTCCTGGGATCTGAGTCCTGCATCGGGCTCTCTGCTCAGCAGGGAGCCTGCCCGCCCCCCACCCCCGCTCCCCTCTGCCTGCCTCTCTGCCCACTTGTGCTCTCTGCCTGTCAAATAAATAAATAAAATCTTTAAAAAAAAAAAAAAAAAAAGAGGTCTACAGACTGAGCCTCAGAAAACCCCAATTTTGAAAAACAGACCCATATATACAGAGAACTAATGGGTGTGAGAGGAGGTAGGATGGGAAAAATGGGTGAAGACGAGTGGGAGGTACAGCCTTCCAGGGAGGAAAGGTACAGCATAGGGAATCTAGTCAATGGTCCTACAGTAGTGTTGTATGGTGACAGGCGGCAGCTACACTTATAATAAGCGTAGTAAGTACAGATTTGTCAAATCACTATGTTGTATATCTACAGCTAATGTAACATTGTGTGTTAACTATACTTCAATTAAAAAAAAAAGAAAAAAGATTCAACTGAAACTTAACACTTCAACACTGCATGTTACTATAGTGGAAATTAAAAAAAAAAAAAAAAAGTCAGGGGCTGGAGAGTATAATGCTAAGTGAAATAGGCCAGTCAGAAAAGACAAATACCATATGATTTCACTCATACACAGAATACAAGAAACAAAACAAATGAGCAGAGAGGAAAAAAGAGAGAGAGAAACTAAGAGTTTCTTTTTAAAGATTTTAGTTATTTAAGAGACAGAGGGAGCCAGAGAAAAAGAGAGCAGAGAAGGACAGTGAAAGGGAGTAGACTCCCTGCTGAGCAGGGAGCCCACAGAGGGGCTCTATCCCGGGACCCTTGGGATCATGACCTGAGCCAAAGGAAGATATTTAATCAACTGAGCCACCCAGGCACCCAAAGAAAGACGCTCTTTTTTTTTTTTTTAATTTAAAGATTTTATTTGTCAGAGAAAGAGAAAAAGGCACAAACGGGAGCAGCAGGCTCCTTGAGCGAGGAGCCTGATGTGTGACTCAATCCCAGAACGCTGGAGATCATCACCTGAGCCAAAGGCAGCTGCTTAATGGACTGAACCATCCAGGTGTCCCAAGAAGAGAGAATCTTAACTAAAGAGAACAGATGGTTGCCAGAGCATTGGTGGGTCAAGGGATGGGTCATATAGGTGGAGAATTAGAGTACGCTTACACAATAAGCACTGAGTAATTATTAGAATTGCTTAATCAGGGGCGCCTGGGTGGCTCAGTGGGTTAAGCCGCTGCCTTCGGCTCAGGTCATGATCTCGGAGTCCTGGGATCGAGTCCCGCATCGGGCTCTCTGCTCAGCAGGGAGCCTGCTTCCTCCTATCTCTCTGCCTGCCTCTCTGCCTGCTTGTGATCTCTCTCTGTCAAATAAATAAATAAAATCTTAAAAAAAAAAAGAATTGTTTAATCACTATATTGTATACCTCAAACTAATATAACACTGTATGCTAACTACACTGGAATTAAAAATTTAAAAACAGGGGCGCCTGGGTGGCTCAGTGGGTTAAAGCCTTTGCCTTTGGCTCAGGTCATGATCCCAGGGTCCTGGGATTGAGCCCCGCATCGGGCTCTCTGCTCAGTGGGGAGCCTGCTTCCTCCTCTCTCTCTGCCTGCCTCTCTGCCTACTTGTGATCTCTGTCAAATAAATAAAATCTTAAAAAAAATTTTTTTTAAATTTAAAAAAAATTAAAAAACAAAAAAAGAAAATTCCTAACTCTGAATGGGCTAGTCAGAAAGACTGGCCAATGTTTAGAAGTTAAGGAGCTAAAAAGAACCGGCATAGGAAACTGAGATGGATCAGCCAATGAAGTCAATAGAAAAGCCAGGAGAGAATGGTTTTTTAGAGGCCAGGAATCATGAACTGTGTCAAGGAAGAGGAGAAGAGACCACTAGATTTGACAACATGGAAATCACTAACTGACCTCACAAAAGAGCAGTTTTAGCAGACTGTTAAGGACAGAAGCTCAGTTTGAGTTCGGGATGCAGCAGGGAGGGTACAATCACTGATGTAGATTAGAAAGGAGAGAATTACTGGATCAATGCCCCTGAGTAGATGAGGAAGCATGGGTTCTAGTGATGAGGTTGGTTTGCTAAGAGTAGGGAGATACCCTACTCTTATTATCCATAGTAATCGACTGTAGACCCTACGGGTGCACCTGTGAGGAGGAGGGATAAATGCGGTGGTGGAGGTTCCCCCACGGCACGTACTCTCTCAGTAAAACTAGAAGCAAAGTTGACAGGTGAGTGAGGATGGAGGAGGTGGTGCGAGAAGCCTGGAGAAGGAGAAGCATGAAAGATTTGCGGTCTTTTCACCAATGTGCTGGAAGGCATGATGGACATCCCAGGACCCAGTGGACCAGTAGCCCCAGGTTCTGGGAAGAATGGTTTCTCAAACATTAACAACTGGCTTTGCACTTCCCAGCGGGGCAAACCACTCTGAGTTTAAACTTCTGCACCTGTACTGCCTGACTGATTAGAGGAACAGTCTTTAAAAAAAAACAAAAACAAAAAAAACAAAAAACAGAGAAAAACTCCTTAAACAATACAGTACCAGCCAATATTCCAGCCTACCTCAAAGCATTTTACACACATTTTTTTCCCTTTGCTTTGCACAGCACTTTTAAGAGAGGGCAAGTACTACTTTCACTATTTTATAGATTAGCACACTCAAGCACAGGAAAGTGAAGTGACTAATTCAAGATCACAAGACTACTAAGTGGTGAAACTGGCAAACATTACCTATTCTGCTGCCTCTTGCATCTACACAGCACCTGATGGTTTTATTTATTTTTTTTTATTTTTTATTTTTAGAGAGTTGGTTTTTTTTTTTAATTTATTTGACTGGCAGAGATCACAAGTAGGCAGAGAGGCAGGCAGAGAGAGAGAAGGAAAGCAGGCTCCCTGCTGAGCAGAGAGCCCGATTGTAGGGCTCTAGGGCTCGATCCCAAGACTCTGGGATCATGACCTGAGCTGAAAGCAGAGGCTTTAACCCACTGAGCCACCCAGGTGCCCCCACCTGACGGTTTTAAAAAGCATTTCCGCCCATTATAAATCTCATTTTACAACACATCTGTGAGGCAATACATGTTTAGTTCCACTTTAAGGTTAAAAGAACTGAGGCTGAAAGTCGCACAACTAAGGTCAAATCTATTAACAAGAGTGCTTGATATTAATGAGTGCTTGATAATGCAGCTGTTAACTAATGAGTAACAGCTAGGTTACTGTTGGGTTATACCACCTATGGAAGGGACCGGGTGTGGAAGGGACCTTGGAGCCAGCCTGCAGAGGCAGGGTGAGGCGCTGGAACTCAAGCCGTGAAAGCTAAGGAGCCGCTGGAAACGGACACAAGAGCACCACGGTCACGTCACGGTCTGAGCTGTTTAGTAAACACAGAGGAAGCCCCGCACATTTCCGAGGCAAAATGCTGAGCTAAGAGTTGCTCAGTGACCACCTCGCCTAGGGATTCCCAAACTGACCTAATTGAATTAGCTGTCAGAACTGTAGACTGATTCTCAGGGCCCGTAGCCTGGATTCTTCCCTTTACCTTGAAAGATTCAGGTAGGACTCGGGAACTTGGGAGTTTTAGCACACCTCCGCCTGGCGGGCGTACGTATCAGCCAGGTGTGGGGACTCTCACTTTGACCTCTTTCCTGCCAAAGGGCAAAGAGCGGAAGGCAAGAGAGTAAGGGGCGGCTAGGGCTCGGCATTACCTTCTCGATTTTGCCCAGGAAGAGCTCCTTGGCGAAAGCTCGGCTCGGCGGACTGGTGCGCAGCAGGCGCCGGCTCGTGGCGAAAGCCACCAGAGCCCGGGAGACGCGCACTACTACCGCCCTGCGCGAGAAGAGAACAGAGACAGCCATACTGCCTGACCGGATCCACGCCAACTCCGCGCCCGCAAGTCTTTCTTAACGCCTCAGTCACGTGCACCCTGCAGGCGCCGCGGGATGACGCCACTGGCCTGAGCCACGCCCCTGGTCGGCATTTGCGACACCCCGTCGCCTTTGCGCTTGCGCCGCTTCCCACGAGGGGGAGGTCCCAGGGGCGGGACCGACGCCATGTTGGCAGCCTCTTGCTGGGCTGTTAGTGGCAACGGGAAAGCCTTTGATATGAAGTGCTTGGGTGGTTGCGTCACCACCACCCCCCAAACTTCTTGACCCGGCGCAGACCCAGCGCGGCCCAGCTGTCTCCCTTGCTTCCCTGTCGCCAGTTGGGGCGACGAGGACGCGGCAAATCTAAAGGAAATGGGAGAGGGATTCTCAATATTGGTTCCCTCTGGAGGGGAACTCAGTATGTGTAATGTGGCGGTTTTTTTTTTTTTTTTAAGATGTTATTCATTTATTTGACAGAAAACCTACAAGTAGGGGGAGTAGCAGAGGGAAGGGGAAAAGCAGGTTCTCCGCTGAGCAGAGAGCCCGATGCTGCGCTCTATCCCAGGATCCCGGAACCCTGACCTGAGCTGAAGGCAGTCGCTTAACAGACTGAGCCACTCAGGTGCATTTTATTTTATTTTATTTTAAAGATTTATCTACTTATTTGACAGATCACAAGTAGGCAGAGAGGCAGACAGAGAGGAAGAAGCAGGCTCCCCGCTGAGCAGAGAGCCGGATGCGGGTGCGATCCCAGGATCCTGAGACCATGACCTGGGCTGAAGGCAGAGGATTAACCCGCTGAGCCACCAGGTGTCCATTTGGTCTTTTTAAGTGGATTCATGAAGATACCTTTTGTTGCATAGTTCTCATGTATGTTACATATAGCGATTTTGGAAGGGGAAAATAGAAGGCTTGTTCTGCCAGAACGAGATCTGGCTAGTACTCCTGAGTCACAACTATGCCTGGGAAATGATGAAGGAGTAAGAAAGTGAGCTGAGGACAAAGCTCAAGTGGACACCGACAAACTGCTCCCCCCCCCCCAAAAAAAAACCCTCCCAGGTGGTATCTGTGTGACATTCTTCAGGTACTCCTGGCTGCCCTAAATCAAAGGGAAGGAAAAACAAACGGTTACCTTACAGAGATTGTAGTCAGGAGTCTCCCTTAGTTCACAAATGTCTTAGTGATTTACAAGGAAAAAAGCATTCTTATCAATAACCTTCCAGAAGGAAATGTAGGTAAAATTAAATGTCCTTATACCCTGCAGCCCACTGACAAATACTTGAGGCAGGCAGAGTATAAGCTCCTTCAGGAAGCTCCCAACTATCTAAATGTTAATGCCTTGCTAGAGGGAAAAACAACCTTGGTTTGACAATAGCCAGGCCTTAGGTTTCCAGTGAGTCTTCTTTAGCATAGGAAAATCCTTTTGAAACTTCCCTGATCTTTACTTCCCTCAACCCCAAAGTATATAATCCCTTGTTCCTCAGAATCCCAGGGCAGCAGTCTTTTCTGCCCAAGGGCCCTGTCCCTGTGGTTTAATAAAACCACCTTTTTGCACAAAAGACATCTCAGGAATTCTTTCTTGGCTGTCCAGACCTCACTTACATTCCAAAACTACATCTAGAAACACCAACTTAAAAGGCAGATGGAGGAAGAGAAGCTATAGAGGGAACCCAGAAGGGATGTGTGTAATAGGGTGGTATGGGAAAGGCCATCCAGCCCAGGGAAGAGGGCCTGGCAAACCCCCAGCGCTGCATAGTCAGGCCCAGCCATAACTGACCCGGGGAAAGGATGCTCTCTATTAGCCTTAAGTCATCCTCCTCCAGGAAGATTTCTTCTTGTTGTTCTTGTATTTACCACAATACTGGGAACTGCTTTCTGCCTCTGTTGTGTGAACTCCTGGAGCCAGAACAGTGGGAAATCTGTCATCTCATCGTGCTTTGCCAGCCCAGCCCAATAAAAGATTGACTTGATGACAACATCAGGGGGAAAGAGCTCAGAAACTTTTTTGGTTGCATAATATTTGCAAACATCTTCTGCAATCTGTGTTATCTGTTCTGTCTTTAAATCTGAAAGGTTTGACAGCTTGTTTCTTCATCCATGTTCAGTACTTGCTCATTTCAGCACTTGCCTTCACTGGAAGGCCTTTGGATGATGAGGGAGCAGAAGGCTGGCTGAGGGTAAAGCAAAAGCTGGCACCTTGTACCCCCTCTCCACCCGCTCCCCTCGGTAATATGTGTGACATTCCTCAGGCATCCCTGGCTGCCCTAAAAGAAAAACAAATAGTTAACTTGCAGAGATCACAATCCTGCAAGACAGGAGTCCCCCTCAGTTTACAGATGTCCTGGTGATTTACAACAAAGAAGCCATTTTATCAATAGCCCAATTTCCAGAGACAAATAACTCAGTTCCTCAAGCCCTAATGTCGCCCTCCCCTCCATAAAAACTGAAGGAGGCTGAGGCAGAAGGAAATGTAAATAAAGTTAAATTTCTTCTAAACCTAAATCTCACTAATAAGGACACTTGATAGGAGAAATGTGAAACTTTATCTATAAACCTCCAAGATAGTGTCAGCAATCATTCCCAAGCATATGACCCACTGATATACATCTAAAGGGTCTCACGAGAAGATTTTTACTAGTAATAAATAACCTTTCTCCTAACAATAGCTAGCCCCTCAAGGTCCTGGAGACCTTGCTTCCAAAATTCCTTAGAGACTAAAATCATCCCCTTTGTCCTCACCTACCCAACTCCTGTGTATATAATTAGCCACTCCTCAGGATAGTGGGGCAGCAGCTCTTCCTGTCCACAGGTCCTTTCCCCGTGCTTTAATAAACCACCATTTTGCACCAAAGATGTCTCAAGAATTCTTTCTTGGTCATTGGCTCCAGACCTCACCCCACCCAAACTCACCTATGTTCTAGAACTTCATCAGAAATAACCGCCTTTGAATAACCCCACAGGCAAAACAAGAAGTGAGATTACAGGGCGCCTGGGTGGCTCAGTTGGTTAAGCGACTGCCTTCGGCTCAGGTCATGATCCTGGAGTCCCGGGATCGAGTCCCGCATCAGGCTCCCAGCTCCATGGGGAGTCTGCTTCTCCCTCTGACCTTCTCCTCGCTCATGCTCTCTCTCACATAAATAAATAAAATAAAATGTTTAAAAGAAGTGAGATTACAAAAACTGGGTCTCAAGGTTGAGTGGTGTACGTTTTTTGCCAAAACCTGTAGTCTTATCATTCAATCAGATAATCTCTCGGTCCTATTTAGTGTACAGAGGTTTCCCTATATGAAGCAAGTGAGAAATTTAGTGGCATATAGTTTCCAAAACAAAAATTGGGAAAAATTTAAGGCATAGGTACTCCAGTAGCATGTACAGCAGGAACAGTTTTGGAGTTCTACTACTTTGCCAGTTTCTAAGTTCAATTTTCTCATCTGTAAAAAAAATGAGTATAATACCCCTTATCTCATAGGACTTGCATGGATTAAAATAATAGGAAAGCATCTAGGACAGCAAATGATCAATGTTGCACTATGTGATTCTCATCTCACACTTGAAGATCAGCCTCTGAGAAACAGGATGCTATTTTTAAACAGTTTGTTTGACATGTAGAATTTCCTATATTCAGTGTTTGAAACACTCCAAGTATCTCTGAATGTTCTTCCTGTATGATCACGTCAACACAACTGATTCCCATACGTAACTTAACCAGCAAATAAGCTGACACTCTTCCATGGCTGTAATGTTAGTGTGAGTACAGCAAGATGCTTGGCTTTAGGTCTCAGGCACATTGAGTAGAAAACTAATCTTAGGGGCGCCTAAGTGTCTTAGTTATTGAGCATCTGCCTTTGGCTCAGGTCATGATCCCAGGGTCCTGGGATAGAGCCAGTCCAGCCATCCTGCTTCCTGCTCCATGGGGAGCCTGCTTCTCCCTCTCCCACTCCCCCTGCTTGTTCTCTAATCTCTTGCTGTGTCTCTGTCAAGTGAATAAAAAAAAATCTTAAAAAGAAAAAAAAAAACCCACAACTATTTTTTTTTTTTAATTTGTCAGAGAGAGAGGGAGAGAGAGCAAGCACAGGCGGACAGAATGGCAGGCAGAGGCAGAGGGAGAAGCATGCTCCCCGCCAAGCAAGGAGCCCGATATGGGACTCGATCCCAGGACACTGGGATCATGACCTGAGCCGAAGACAGCTGCTTAACCCACTGAGCCACCCAGGCGTCCCCAACCCACAACTATTTTTAACTCCCTTCGTGTTAAAGCTGCAAAGCTAATGAGAGATTTACTTACACAAATTGGGGAGCAAAAGGGGTGGAGTTGTCCCCTATTCTAAGACTACAAGATCAATAATCAGTTACATGAAAAATGAGTTAGTCTTTAAAATAAAATAAAATAAAATAAAATAAAATCCACCCTTGGGGCCCCTGGATGGCTCCGACAGTTGGCGGCTGCCTTCAGCTTAGGTCATGATCTCGGGGTCTTGAAATCAAGCCCCACATTGGGGTCCACACTCAACATGGCATCTGCTTGAGTTTCTCTCCCTCTGCCCCTCCTCCTGTATGCTGTGTCTCAAATAAATCTAAAAAGAAGAAGAAGAGCAACCACCCATATACCAGGTGTCCAGCCCTCTTTCTCTATTCTCTTTTCCCCATTATTGGCTGACCTGAGATATGGCCACACTAGTCTAATAGATAAGGCCAGGAGCCCCATTAGTTCTTTCACTCTCCACCTCTCCCAACTCACTGAGGGTAATAGAGCTTTTAGATCAAGATTGCATGAATGGACAGATACAACATCTGTACACTGTGCTCATCATTTGTGTGCTTGGTTTCTTCTTGGTTATAATCATCAGTGTGATATTTTGGACTTGTCTAATGAGTCTTTCTGCCCAACAATGTATTAACAAGATATATTGTCCTCTTCTTCCCACTCCCTCACTGCCACCACACCTTGGGCAAGATGTGACCCATCCTAGAGTCTCAGTTTCCTCATCCATAAAATGATGAAATCAATACAAATTATGTATTTTTAAAGTTTTTTTTTAAGATTTTTTTTTTTTAGATTTTATTTATTTATTTGACAGACAGAGATCACAAGTAGGCAGAGAGGCAGGCAGAAAGAGAGAGGGGAGGAAACAGGCTCCCTGCTGAGGAGAGAGCCCAATGTGGGGCTCGATCCCAGAACCCTGGGATCAGGACCTGAGCCGAAGGCGGAGGCTTTGACCCACTGAGCCACCCAGGCGCTCCAAAGTACGTATTTTTATGTAAGACTCGATGGACTAACATTGACTTGTCCTCTTGTTTCACCCACCCTAGATTTCAGAGTCTAGCAATCCAACTGAAAAGGGAAAACAAAAGTCTTAAAACAGGCACTTTTTTTTTTTTTTTTTTTTTAAATTTGAGAAAGAGAGCATGCATGAGTTCAGGGGAGGTGCAGACGGAGAGGAAGAAGCAGACTCCCTGCTGAGCAAGAAGCCCTACACAGGATTCCTTCACAGGACCCTCAGATCACAACCCAAGCCAAAGGCAGACACGTAAGTGACTGAGCCACCCAGGTGCCCCTAAAATTAGATACTTTTATTTATTTATTTTTTTTTTAAAGATTTTATTTATTTATTTGACAGAGAGAGATCCCAAGCAGGCAGAGAGACAGGTAGAGAGAGAGGAAGGGAAGCAGACTCCCCGCCGAGCAGAGAGCCCAACGCGGGGCTCGATCCCAGGACCCCGAGATCATGACCCGAGCCGAAGGCAGCGGCTCAACCCACCGAGCCACCCAGGCGCCCCAATACTTTTATTTTTTTAAAAAGATTTTATTTATTTATTAGACAGAGACAGAAAGAGAGCACAAGTAGAGCAGCAGGCAGAGGGAGAGAGCAAAGCAGGCTATTTGCTGAGCAGGAAGCCCAATGTAAGGCTCTATCCCAGGACCCTGGAATTGTGACCTGAGCCAAAGGCAGCCACTTAACCAACTGAGCCACCCAAGTGCCCCCAAAATAGATACTTTTAAGTTCAGATTCGGTCTTCCTGATGACAGTCGTTCAAAATCTCAAGAGTGGAAATATTAAGAGTGTTAACAACAACACGAACAAAACACTTTTTGATTTTTCTCCTACGTTTCAGAAGCCAAAATAGCCCAAGATCATGTTCTAGACCCTGTAGCCCCCAATCTTACAGTGGGGAAAGTGTGTGAAATAATACAAAGCTGTGTTTAAACTCTTAGATTCCCAAAGCAGTTGCTGTAAGTAAGAGGCAGGTAATCACCTTAACTCACTTGGGTCTTCCGTACCTGCATGAAAGCCAGGACAGCAAAATCTTATCCCAAGATGGCAAGGTGGCAGTGCCAGCATGGGAAAACCTTAGCTCATGGGAAACAGCCCACCAACAAGGCACAATGCCAGTCCTTGCTAAGGGGACTTATTACGGACGGAGTGCCACAGTCTCCCAGCACCCTCCGTCCGCTGCTTCCCTTCCTGTGCTTTCAGTTCCATGGTCAACTGCAGTCCAGGAGAGGATTCCTTCTGATAAATGTTTGGAAGGTTGAACACTAAGGCATAGTGCCTACATCATTCCCCTCACTTCATCTTATCAGGAGGGCATTTTATCATCTCTCATCCTCACAGGGGTGAGTACAGTACAATGAGATTTTCTTTTAAAAAAATTTTTATTTGACAGAGAGAGACACAGTGAGAGAGGGAACCCAAGCAGTGGGGAGTAGGAGAGGGAGAAGCAGGCTTCCTGCTGAGCAGAGAGTCTGATGCAGGGCTCCACCCCAGGACCCTGGGATCATGATCAGAGTCAAGGGAAGACAGGCGCTTAATGACTGAGCCACCCAGGCGCCCCTCAATGAGATATTTTGAGAGAGAGACAGGCAGACAGACTCCATTCACGTAACTTTCATTGAAGTATATGGTTATAATTGTCCCAGTTATTGTTGTTAATCTCTTAGTGTATCTAATTTATAAATGAGGCTTTATCATAGACACATAAGGAAAAAAGTATATATATTTTTCAGGCAGCCACTAAAGGTCTTGGAAATATTCCCCCCCTCCCCCGTGGATAAGGGAGGACTACCGTATTCCTCTTCAACTCAAGCAAATAAATACTGGGAAACACATTTGGGAAAGTGTAGCTCATCACCCCGGCGCCTGGAGGAGTGGAGTCAGGACACACAGTGGGTCATTGTCAGGAAGGGCTGCAGCCAGCCTTGTCTCAGAAAACCCTTGGGGCTGCAGCAATAGCATTTAGCACTCAGCACTAACCTTTCTTTGAAAGGAATAACAATATTTTTTGCAATCCTCTTAGCCAGTGACTGTGGGACTGCAAACCAGATAATGAAGCGCCATGTGGGGAATTCATTTTAATGGTTTACCCACTGAGCACAGAAGGTAGAGACCCTTCAGTCTCCCAAGTCAGTGTCTGCATTTCAAAAAGCTTTCAATGCTCACCCAGCATGAGCTGATCAAGAATACAGTTTGCTCGCCATTAAAGCTCAATAAAATACCTAGCAGATGACAATGTGATTTCCTACGTGGAGACTGATAACCAGCTCTGCTCTCCGAGTTCTTTCATTTATCATTTCTACCCTGCCTGCCTCCAAGAAGGATCTGGAGTGTATATCCACATGCCATCAAAGGAATGAAGTGCTTGAAAAACTCCTCTCTGTTGTTCCTGAAGGTTGTAAATGCAGATTACGGGACTGTGGAGATTCAGCATTTAAGTCAAACATTATTGATAATTGCTGGATCAGTTCCCTTTTAAAGACAATCACTCCTCTTAATCACAGAATAGAACTTGGCGTGTACTCAGATTCACTTCTCTTCCAGCTATAATTTATAGAAGAGAGAACTCAGCGAAACTCATCTGAGCAACTAATTTTATGTTTTCCCCCGCAATACATCATAATTAATGGGTTTTTTTTCCCCTTTATTCCTGGAGATTCAATATTCTATTGCTGGCCAGACTGTAGCCTATAAATTCTTAAATGCCCAGCACTGCCCTACAAAAGTCATACAACATGGGGTTTCAGGATGTCCAGCCAAAGTTGTCAGACATCTGGGTTGGGATTCCAGGTCACAGTGAAAGGGTCATTTGGGGTGCCGTAGACTAAGAAGTACTCCCTAGAATGAAGGCTTGTTTCTTCTCCGTGCCTGCCACATGTGAATTACCTCCCCAACTTGAACACAAAATTCAGCGATGTGCATGGATTCAGCTAGTGAGATAAGCAGTAGGTTCAGGCACCAACATTTTTTTCTGTGGATACCAAAGTTAAAAAAAATTTTTTTTACACGATAGGTTGTTGTAAAGTACATTATTTCCTTATGGGTGTTAAGGATAATGAGTTTAGTTTGAGTTCCAAATAAATGAATTGGGTTTTAACTTGAAAAGCAAGAAGGACGACTATGGGTAAAGGATGAGTTTTTTTTAATTTTTTTAAATATTTTGTTTATGAAAGAGCAGGGTGAGGGGCAGGAGGAGAGGGAGAAAGAGACTCCCTGCTGAGCAGGGAGCCCAACGTGGAGTTTGATCCCAGGACCCTGGGATCCTGACATGAGCTGAAGGCAGATGCTTAACTGACTGAGCCACCCAGGCACCCCAAGGATGGATTTTATTAGTATTTTGTTTATTTTTTAAATTTTTAAAATATTTTATTTATTTTATTTAATTTTTTTTTTATTTTTTTAAGATTTTATTTATTCATAAATAAAGACAGAGAGAGAGAGAGGGAGAGAGCACATGCAAGCAGGGGGAGCAGCAGGTAGAGGGAGAGGGAGAAGCAGGCTCCCTGCTGAGCAAGAAGCCCGATATAGGACTCGATCCCCAGACCCTGGGACCATGACCCAAGCTGAAGGCAGCCGCCAACTGTCGGAGCCATCCAGGGGCCCCAAGGGTGGATTTTATTTTATTTTATTTTATTTTATTTTATTTTATTTTTATTATTATTATTATTATTTTTTTTTTTAGGATGAGAAAATAAGTTTTATTGACAAATGAATATGCCGGTGGCCAGCAATCCCCAAGGGAGACAAAGGACCAGAAACACACTATGTCTTCTAAGATCAAAAGTGCCTCCTTGGGTGTAATCCCAAAGTAGCCCATCCGGTGGGACTATGGTCAGAGAGCTACTGGGAGGCAAAGTCCTGACATCTGGACAAGCAAATTGAAAAGGCTTTAGTCCCAGAGCAGTTGGAGCAATTTAGTTTAGGCGGGCCCAGCCTCTGCAGGTGGATTTCCAGACGTCGGGACCTATGACCATACTGACTATTTCTCTGAATTGCCTATTACGACTGGAATATTTTTCACCCTCCTATTGTACCGCTTGCGCAGTGAATTCAGAGGGCTTTGAAGCCACTTCCAGATTTCCTGATTGTCATCTCTTTCCCGTTTGACACTCTTAAACAGCCGCTTCTTTCTTTTTGGGGTTTTCATGCCAGTGACTTTGAAGATGTTATTACTCAGCTGGCTCATCCTGGAAGTAGAGACAAACCCGGAGTTAACATATTCATCAATTTTTTTCAGAGTTGTATTGACCAAAGACTGCACAGACTCCACAGGATCATTCCTCAGACTTCCAATAGCAGTCTGTATGATCTCCACATCATCATCATCTATTTGAGTCATGTTTAGCTTCTTAGTTGTTAATCCTATGAAGCTGATGGCAGCTGCTCTTAGGAAGGACTGAGGGCTCTTCAGGAAGTCGAAGCTCTGGGACAGTAAGTCCCCCACCAGCTGGGTTTTGCTTGTGCTCACCAGGTACTTGCACGTCTCTTCCAACACCTGGATGTGATCGCTGAGGGTGGCGTGCTTGAATATGTGGGTCAGTGATGACCAGCCGATCACAGTGGTCCACTCCATCAGGGCCCCTCCGCAGGCCTTAATCATGTCTCGGCCCCGCTCTTTCATGACCGCGCTCATCAGCTGGGCCGCTGCTAGAGACACCTTGGCCTTGCCGTCAGTCAGGCCCTCCATGGCCGTCAGCACCAGGGTGGTGAGCTGCATCTGCGTGAAGTACTCTGCAAAGGCCTGCAACAGGGTGGCGTCAGGCTGCCTGCCCGGGGGCCTCCAGCCGGAGATAGCCCATCCCACCTTCCTGTTAGGGCAGGTGGAGAGAGCCTCTCCTGGGAACCTGGAGTGCTTTGTCCTAGGCCTGTGCTGTCTGCCTCTATTTTATTATTTTTAAAGATTTTATTTATTATTTATTTGACAGACAGAGATCACAAGTAGGCAGAGAAGCAGGCAGAGAGAGAGAGGAGGAAGCAAGCTCCCTGCTGAGCAGAGAGCCCGATGTGGGGCTCGATCCCAGGACCCTGGGATCATGATCTGAGCCGAAGGCAGAGGCTTTAACCCACCGAGCCACCCAGGCCCCCCCAAGGGTGGATTTTAGATCCAAAGTTGATGCAATGGTGTTTCTCTTTTACAACCTCTCCCTTGTTATGGCTTTGATGCTAGACAAGGCTACAGGACCTAAAGGAATACTATGAAAAACTAAAAAGGACAGACACTTGGTTTATGACCAGCAAGAAATGCAAATGCCTTGATAAAGCTCTTGGGTCCTGGTCGGCAATGTATTTCTTGGTACACAGAAGCAGCTAGGTGCTTCTCAGCATGCTCTAAAGCTCAGCTTTTGGGGGAAAAGAACTACACGAATGTCTCTGATGGGTTCTAAGTTTACTAGCAATACCCAATAACGGGGTCAGGAAACATTTTTGAGGAAGGAGATTTAGACACTGTCCAAAACAACATTCCCAGCATAGGATCTTTTGTGGAAAAAAGGCAAGGTATGAATATAATAAATACATCCTAATGATCTTTTTCGATACATAAGATCAAAATTAAGTCAGGCCGGCATTCTGGGCGAGAGAGTGGATTGCACCCATCCACCCATTTTTGCTCCCTTCCCACTAAAACGGGAACAAGAACAGCACAAAAGATAAATCCTTAAACATGAAGAGAACAAGAGAGGAGAAAACACAATAAAAATCTGGAAGTTGGAAAACAGATGGACAAGTTGTCAGTGGCTTAGCATACACCCAACCCTCAAGCTGGCATGGAGAAATTTGAGAAGCAATCTTTATACTACAGATATCTCAAAATCTCGGGAACTGGAAAGGCCAGTATCTCCTGAAATGAGAGTAAGGAATGGCTAAATACAGAATATTGGGTAAGAGGCATGTGAGAAGAGCTAAATGGGTCCTTTCCCAAGTCTGCTGGGTAGTCCTCTGCAAGTTAATTTCTCAGTAAATTAAGAAAAAAAAAGGCATTTTTCAGACATGCAAAAGCTCAAACAATTTATCTCCCATGTACACCTCTTTTCCCAAGAAGCCACTGGAGGATAACGCTCTATCAGACCAAAGGGACAGAGTGAGAAAAAGGCCATGACTCCCAGGAAACAGGGGATCCGGTACAGGAAGGGATAAGGGGAACCCTGGGCTGGTTACCATTCAATAGACCTAGAGGGACAGCACTTGACCTTTAAGAAGATTCAGACATTTGTAACTAAGGAAAATGCAGGGCTCTGTATCTGTATCCACGAGAATGACTGGAAGCTAAGTTCTGTCGATAAGATCCACAAAGATGGTGAAATACGGCTGAGAGTGAACAGTAAGATGAGGATGTTTGCAACATGGATGCTTGTGTTGAAGCTTGGTGGCTTTCTTAATATTTTGGCAAGAACTTTCTGATCCTCATAGATTTTTTTTTTTTAAGATTTTATTTATTTATTTGACAGAGAGAGAGAGAAAGATCACAAGTAGGCAGAGCAGCAGGCAGAGAGAGGGGGAAGCAGGCTCCCTGCTGAGCAGAGAACCCGATGTGGGGCTCAATCCCAGGACCCTGAGATCATGACCCGAGCCACCCAGATGCCCCTGATCCTCATAGATTTTATATTAGAATAAAATATCAACCTACCTGAACAAGAGGAATTCTCACATGCATTGTTTGCGAGAGTATCTCTGGAAGGGATCCCAGTATGCTGGTGCCAATAGTTGTCTTGGGAGAGAGATTTGGCAGGCTGGGGAGAAGGAGGAATACAGAAGACAATTTTACTGTTTGATTTTTGTTGTTGTTCCTTTTGATATTTGTACCATGTACATGAATTACTTATTCAAAATAAATTAATGAGCTAAAATAGATCTTCCAAACAAAACAAAACAAAACAAAACATCATGCTTGGGGCACCTGGGTGGCTCAGTGGGTTAAGCCTCTGCCTTTGGCTCTGGTCATGATCTCAGGGTCCTGGGATCGAGCCCAGCTTTGGGCTCCCTGCTTGGTGGGGATCCTGCTTCTCCCTCTCCTTCTACTGCTCTCTGTGATTGTGCTCTCTCACTCTCTGTCAAATAAAGAAATAAAATCTTTTTAAAAAATAATAAAAAATTTTAAAAATCATGCTTGTCACTCATAATCACTTGATTGGAATTTCTGCCAATGCGAATTCTTGAGGACATGATTACAAAATCACCTGCCAGGTTATTTTATTATTTCCCACAAACTCTAACGCAGGCTATTTATTCTGGCTGTGTCACCAAGGTGGGCGGGATAGCCAATTCAATGAATTCACTAAGTGGGTGACAATAAACAGAAAGCATTTTCTGCTGCTGGTTCTGCCCTTAGGGAAATCTGTAAATCTGGGGAGGTTCATAGAAGTAGGTTTCTTTTCCTGCTCCTTGGCTTACTAATGCTGTAACCTTGCACAAGTGACAAGCTATCTGAGCCACTTTCCTCCTCTAAGGTAAGGGTGACAAGGATGAAAGCAGCCAGCACAGGACCCCGGGGCAGGGGTGGGGATAGACCCTTTTAGACCAACAGCAGGATCCAAAGGAGTACTTTTAACAGGTGCCATGCTCTTCCTCTCTGCCATTCTTTCCTTTAACTTGGAAAATTTGGAAAATAGGATCCTTCCCGTGCCTCAAGAATTTCCCTGGCCATCTAGTAAGCTTTACGACTAAGAAATAACAATCACTCCATCCAACTGAAAGTTGCTTTTTAAATGATTAATGTTTGCCCCTCAAAGGAGAACAGAGGGAATGGGAGTGTGGAGGAGGCCTCCAAGGATGGCCCCCAATGGTCCCCAGCTTCACAGCAGTGTGTCACCCCCTCCTGCAGTGTACCACTCTGGGTCTGTGTGACCCATAGGCTGGAGGCACTTCAGCTCCTAACTTGTGCTCTCTCCCCATGGTATATCACACGGTCTGGGGGAAGCTGTGTGTCACGACAGGACACCCAGCCCTATGGAGACCCTTGTGAGTGAGGGAGAGAAGCTTCCTCTGGCCCAACACTGCTTCACGGAGCTCAGGGGCAGGTCCCCCCAGCCCCTCCTCCAGGCTTCAGAGCCTGCAGCTCCTGCGGACATCACGGAGCCACAATAAAGCCGCCAAGAGAAGGATACGGACTCAGAGGCATTACCATGAGTGAAACCTCAGAACTTCTTCAGGTTTTTTTCCCCAATCATCCCAGCAAGACCTTTCCAACAAAAAGAATGAAGCCCCAAACTGTGTTGCATTTAGTTTTTTCAACCTAGAAAAGTGCCCCAGCCATTCTTTTGCTTTTCATCACTTTGTTTTTACTTTCCTATTTTTAAAAAAAATTTAATCCCATTGGGGTGCCTGGGTGGCTCAGTGGGTTAAAGCCTCTGCTTTTGGCTCAGGTCATGATCCCAGCGTCCTGGGATGGAGCCCCGAGTCAGGCTCTCTGCTCAGCGGGGAGCCTGCTTCCCTTCCTCTCTCTGCCTGCCTCTCTGCCTATTTGTAATCTCTGTCAAATAAATAAAATATTTAAAAAAATTTAATCCCATTATTTATTTATTTATTTATTTTTAAAGATTTTATTTATTTATTTGACAGAGAGAGATCACAAGTAGGCAGAGAGGCAGGCAGAGAGGCAGGCAGAGAGGGGGGGGGGAAGCAGGCTCCCTGCTGAGCAGAGAGCCCGACATGGGGCTCGATCCCAGGACCCTGGGATCATGACCTGAGCCGAAAGCAGAGGCTTTAACCCACTGAGCCACCCAGGCGCCCCTAATCCCATTATTTAAAAAATTTTATTTATTTATTTGACAGAGAGAGGGAGATCACAAGTAGGCAGAGAGGCAGGCAGAGAGAGGGGGAAGCAGGTGCTCTGCTGAGCAGAGAGCCCGATGTGGGCCTCCATCCCAGGACCCCGAGATCATGACCTGAGCTGAAGGCAGAGGCTTAACCCACTGAGCCACCCAGGCGCCCTTTATTTTCCTATTTTTGAAGTCTATGGACTGGTTACTTGGTAGAACGTCCCTCAGTGTAGCCTTATCTGACGCTTCGTCATTAGATTCAGAGCAAGCATCTTTGGCAAGAATATCACAGAAATAACGCTGTGCTCTTCTCACTGCATTTTTCTGGGTATACATGATTTAGGTGGTATCTGCCAGGCTCTTTTATTGACGAGTTGGTCTTCTTCCCATTGTGATCTGTAAGGCTGTTGTGGGAAAGTACTTTGCTTAGTATGATACCCACTAGATCCATTCATGTTGTTGTAAACCGCAAGATTTCGTTCTTTTTCATAGCTGGGTAATACTCCACTGTCTCTAGAGCGTGTGTGTGTGTGTGTGTGTGTGTGTGTGTGGTGTGTGTGCATATGCCACATCTTCTTTATCCATTCATCTATGAACAGACACTTGGGCTGCTTTCTTATCTTCGCTACTGTAAATAATGTTGCAACAAACAAAAAGGGGGTGGGAAGGTACATTCTTTTAACACATGGCTTGAACTCATGAAACTGAAATCAAGAGTCACACCTCCACTGATGGAGGCAACCAGGTGCCCTGAGTACTTTGAACTATGTTAATATCCCATTCTGTATCAGATGTTTAATTAATTCATTTTTAACTTGGTAATATGGATTCCTTTTTTAATACATGATTTAATACATAATTCATATTTATATATAAAAGTTAAAAAATTTTACATAAATAATTTATACAAATTTATAAATTTTATAAAGATTTATTAAAATAAATTAAATAAATTAAAATAAATACAATTTATTTTAATAAATTTTTATAAATCTTTATAAATTTATTTTTATAAATGTAAAAATTAATTTATAATTTATATTACTTATTTATAATAATAATAAATATAATACATATAAATATAATATTTATATTTATAATATAATATTTGTATAATATAAATATCTATATATTTAATACTATATATTAATAACATATATAACACTGTAATATATATTTAAGTAATGATATTTATAATAAAGAATAACAATATTTATAATAATGAATATAATACATATAAACATAATACTTTGTTTTAAAATAATTACTTATTTATAATGATAAATTTGTAATTACTTATTTTAAAACTCAAAATAACTCATACTTGTTTAGTAGGAACCCTTTCAAGCTGGCTTCTGTGCCATTTTGAGCATGTCCTTACTTTCTGGCACAACGAAGTGCTCCAGACTCATCTTGTATTTTTCCTGCCCTTGCCCTGGAGTCAGCCATTACTCCTTGGAGCTCTGGTTCATGTCCATGGAGAATAGTGTTCAGAAGCCAAGATCTGGGCACTAGGTACACTCATGGCAACTGAGATCTTCAATGCTCCCAATTCTGCTTAGTGAACACAGGGAATGTATGTATTTCTGACATATTTACTTCTCTTTCTATATTGAAAAACTTGACTTTACACCAACTGGTAGCCAGCCTCCAAGATGGTGTCCCATGACCCCACCTCCTGGGATTCATGCCCTTGTCTGAAAGGCACAGAGACTGTAAGAAATGAAAAGAGGTCATTGGACATCCAAAATTCTACTGGCAGAAAACAGGCTGAGAAAATCACACTGTTGCAAACACATACCACCTTCCATGGAAAAGGAAGGATGACCCAGAGGGAAGAGCTGAGAGCAATGGGGAGTCACTCCAGGGCAGGAATAGGACCAAGTCCCAGTCAACGAGCTTCCAACATTTTCTTGGCCGCATTTCAAACTGCCTTGGATCACGGACTGCTGTGTGCCTTCCATTTTTCCCCTTTAGGAATAGCTCTACATTGGCTATCCTATGCCTATCTCACAGTTGTACATTGGTGTGTGTGCTTTGGGGTTGGGGGTGCTGGTCACTTGTTTCTTCAGTTCAGGAGACAAGTGAACTGTGTTCAAAGAGCCTTGCCTGCACCTGGATGACAAGATCATGGACTTTGAGCTGCTGCTATAACGGGATGAGATTGACGGAAGTGGGGTGAGCCTATTTTGCATGTAGGATAGACATGAATTATTGGAGACTAGAGGGTAGATGATGCTAGGCAGTTTCCAGGATGGTCCCCATTCTTCCTCTAGTGTAATTCCCACCCATTGCATAAGGGCTGCACTTAGGGACTGGCTTCTGATGAACAGAATAAGTCAGAAGTGACCCTGTGTCACTAACAATAGGTCATAGGAAACCATTCGGCATTGCTTTGGTTCTTAGATCAAGCACTGTAGGGGAAAGCCAGCTGCTATGCTGGGAGCATGCTATGGAGAGGGCCACATGGTGAAGAGTGGATTCCTCTGGCCAACAGCCACGTGAGCGAGCTTGAAAGCCCCAGTCAAGCCTTGAGAGGACCGTGACCCTAGCTGACACCATGACTGCAACCTAGTGAGAATCCTGGGCTGGAACCCCAGCTAAGGGGTTCCTGCATTTCTGACCCACAGGAATTATGGGATAATAAATATGTACTGTTGGAAGCTGCTAAGTTTGGGGGTAATTTTTCTACAACAGTAAATAACTGGCTGAGTTAATAAAAATAAATAAATGCCTGGCTGGCTGAGTCAGGAGAACATGAGACTCTTGATCTCAGGGTCAGGAGTTTGAGCTCCACGGTGAGTATAGAGATAACTTAAATAAATAAAACTTAAAAAAATAACTAATACACTCCAATATATCCAATTTCAGTCCATCACTATGGGGTTCCTGCAATGGACAGGTCTAGAAATATCTATTTTTAAAATCATGAATTAAATATTAATACTTACAAATTCAATTTACATTATAGAATGTTTCTGAACTTCTTTTTTTAAAATAAGATTTTATTTATTTATCCGACAGAGAGAGATAGCAAGAGAGGGAACACAAGCACAGGGGAGCTGGAGAGGGAGAACCAGGCTCCCTGCCGAGCAGGGAGCCCAATGTAGGGCTCGATCCAAGGATCTTGTAAACCCAGCAATACACACAGTTCTATTTGAGCTTGCTTTTCCGCAACTGAGCTACCCAGGCACCCCTGAACTTCTTTGATATATTTGTATCTTTCTACTTATATTAAAATACCACTTTTATTAAGATTAATATATTTACTTACTTGCTTTATCTAATAATGTACATAAAGTAGTTTCAATTTACAATAACCATGTTACTAATTATAATAAAACTGAGGGAAGTTTAAGGTTTATTTGCAATTCCCTTTGTCCTTAGACTACATCCCACTGAGCATACAAGGTCAAAATAATGGGTTCATAAGTCACTTGGAATTGCATATGATCCAGCAATTCCACTCTTAGCTATATATCCAAAAGAAATGAAAACAGAAACACAGTGATACATGAATGCTCACAACCGCACTATTCACAATAGTCTAGAGATGCAAAGAACTCAAACGTCAGCAGATGAATATATAAACAAAATGTGGTCTACCTTGTGGTTCTTTGGATGTGTAAGCAACATCCTCCTGAGTCATGAAATGTACTTGTGTCCCAGGAAGAGGTTCAGCAGCTATGACCCTCCTTGTGGGTCTTATGGTAACAGGTGGTGGTTATCATGGGTCTGGGGGAAAATGAGCATCTCTTTAATGTGCCCCAGATGGGTATCAGGGCTCTCAGACAAAGGAAGGATGGTCTCCTCAGATAATGGGAGCTGGGGAAGACACTTCCATTGGTGTGGGAGTGATACGAGGATTCAAGAATCTGTTTCATCTAGGTCCAACCAGATGCCCCCATTCTAAGTTTCAGGATCCTATCTTTTCCCAATGAGTGCCCTAACCCTCACATAAGAAATTTTAAGATTGTGGATTCAATGGTTGCCGTAAACCCAGCAACACACACAGTTCCATTTGAGCTTGCTTTTCAGCAATGCCAGCCCCGTGGCTACATGAAATGAGAGGGTTTGTTTTTTTTTAGGGTTGTCACAAAAGCTGTCGAGTTCTCAGACCCTGAGTTGGGAGTTAAAGAATCCAGGCTTGGGGCACCTGGGTGGCTCAGTGGTTAAGCGTCTGCCTTCGGCTCAGGTTATAATCCCAGGATCCTAGGATTGAGCCCCATGTAGGACTTCCTGCTCAGTGGGAGAGCCCGCTTATCCCTCTCCCACTCCCCCTGCTTGTGTTCCCTATCTTGCTCTCTCTGTCAAATAAATAAAATCTTTAAAAAAAAAGAATCCAGGCTTACCATTTCCTCTCTGGACGGTCCAGTGTTGCACGCTGGAAAACCCACCCGCCCCACAGTCCTTGTGCCCACCATTACTGCCATAAGCCTCAGGTGGGTTCCCAAGGCACTTATTTCAGTTGTCATTCCACCACAGACGACAGTGTCACCAACTGTGACGGCACTGTGGACCACCGATGGCCACCGCCCCACTTTCCGTTGGCAAGGTGCTCAGCACTACACTCAAGTCCACGCTCCATCCAACCAGTTCCCAAATCCCATCGTGGTGGCTCTACCCCCTCGCACTATTTAGGCACCAGCTTGGTGTCCTCACAGTCCTGGGAGCAGAAACCACAGAGCAATCCCTGGGGCCAGGGAAGGTTTAATATAAGGAATTTGTAACTAGAAGTTACAAATGCTAAGGAGAGACAGAAAACATACTCTCAAAAAATGTTGTGGGGCTGAAAGAGATGTCTGAGGAAGAAACAAACCTGGGGGTAGGAACAGACTTCCCAACACTGTCCTTCACATTTCACTGGGTTGCCAGGGACCAGAGCTCCCTGCAGTTACCAACCTGAGCCAGGGAACCACAGACAGGTAGTGGCAAGCAAGGACAACTCCCGCCAAGGAGCAGACGGGCAGAACCTGGTGGGCAGCAAACTTGGGCCAAGAATAGCAATCAGGAAACTCCCCTCGAGGGTGCTGATGCTAAAGAATGTAGGCAGGGCACTGCCAGCTGCACTTGTAAACAGGAAAAACTGAGTCACCTGCCCTGCAAATAACGCAGAAACTCATCAGAACCTGGAAGAAATCCCCAACACCCGGCAGTGCCCCTCCAGCGCCATCTATCGACAAAGTTTAACATCACGCCAGGTGGCAAAGGCAGAATCCAGCTCCGTTATCCCAGAGCAAAGGCAAGAAGGGTGGATTGAGAGCTGAGTCGGTAAATCGGAGAGATCGTCAGTGAAAATGCAAGATGCAGAACGGTGTGCATGGTGTGTTATTTTTTGTGGAGGAAAGCCTGGAAAATTAAGTGCATCTTTGCTTAATTTTGCACAATAAAACACTGGATTGATATACCTAGAAACTAGTAAAAATGGTTAACAATTTAAAAGCCAGGAATGAAGTAAGGATAGAGGAAATGGCATGGAAGTGAGATTTTCTGAAAATTGATGCGGTTTTGACTTTTGAACCATTATTTCATGTGTCCAAAATAAAATTAAATGAAAAAAGTGAAAGAAAAAAAAAAAGCAAACACTAACTGGTTTGCCGTATAGCCACCGTTACCAAGGAGCAGCTGGCTTAATTCAGAGATGAAACAGCTTCATGAAATTTACAGAGCCAGTCGGGGGACACTACCTTGGAAGGACAGGTTCTGTGCTACGGGATACAGGATGTATTTTGAACCCAGACCCCACGACATGGTGGCTTCTCCTCCATGGTCTGAATACACAGGTGCGGACAGGAAGGGGCAGAAGGGGGGGGGGTGCATGCACGGAACCCTTGCATAGAAATGTCCCTTTCTGTCCCAGCAACTTTGAGCTCTGCTGGTTTGGGGGGTCTTCACTCCCAAGGAGGAATTGCTTCCACCAAAGGAAAGAGAGCAGATTTTGTTAAATAGCAAGAGGAGACTTTCACCCGGCTATTTGGGGCTCCTTATTGCCACTGAACCAACAGGAGACAAAAAGGTTTATTCTGCTGTCTAGAAAAATTGTCCCTAATTTACCCTGGGGGGATTTTGAGCTGCTGCTACACAGTGGGGCAGGAAGGATTGTGTGTGTAACCCAAGGGGTTCTCTTGGGCACCTCTTAGCAATGCTTAATGGGAAAATACAGCAACCCAAACTGGTAGGACACTTGAAGATGCAGGCCATCTGGGAAGGATGGCCTGTTATTCCACTCTGACCAGCTGAAATCTTGGAGAAGATTTCATGGGGAAACATGGAATGGGTAACAGAAGAAGGAAGCAGCCTCGTGATCAATTCCAAAACTGAGGACTGTGGTAGCCTTGTGCATGGTAGCCTTTCCCTGTCCTCTGTAGGAGGCTTACACAGTTTCTGTCTTCCTTCTCCTTCTCCGCCGCCCCCCTTTTCATTTTATATGCAAGTTGTTGGAGGGTGGCTCAGTCTTTAGGTGTCTGCCTTCAGCTTAGGTCATGATCCCAGGGTCCTGGGATCGAGCCCCCCGTGGGGCTCCCTGCCCAGCGGGAAGCCTGCTTCTCCCTCTCCCACTTCCCCTACTTGTGTTCCCTCTCTTGCTGTGTCTCTCTCTGTCCAATAAATAAATAAAATCTTAAAAAAAGAAAGATTTCATCCCCAAGTTTTGTAGCAACATGGACGGGACTGGAAGAGATTATGCTGAGTGAAATAAGTCAAGCAGAGAGAGTCAATTATCATATGGTTTCACTTATTTGTGGAGCATAACAAATAGCATGGAGGACAAGGGGAGATGGAGAGGAGAAGGGAGTTGAGGGAAATTGGAAGGGGAGGTGAACCATGAGAGACTATGGACTCTGAAAAACGATCTGAGAATTTTGAAGGGGTGGGGGGTGGGAGGTTGGGGGCACCAGGTGGTGGGTATTGTAGAGGGCACGGATTGCATGGAGCACTGGGTGTGGTGCAAAAATAATGAATACTGTTATGCTGAAAAAAATAAAAAAATTAATCTCTAAAAAAAAAAAAAAAAAAAAGAAAGATTTCTCTCTCTCCTGAGGTCAGTTTTGGCTAGTTATCAGTTTCCTTTAATTCATTTATTCATTTCCTTTAATAAGACACTTAAAAAAAAAGATTTTATTTGACAGACAGAAATCACAAGTAGGCAGAGAGGTAGGCACAGAGAGAGGGGGAGGCAGGCTCCCTTTCGAGCAGAGAGCCCGATGCGGGCTCCCTCATAGTGCAATTGCTAGGTCATAGGACAGCTCTATTTTCAACTTTTTGAAACAGTATGGAACCTCATACTGTTTTCCAGAGCTGTACCGGTTTGTATTTCCACCCACAGTGTAAGAGGATTCCCCTTTCTCTGCTTCCTTGCCAACATCCGTTGTTTCCTGAGCTGTTAATTTTAGCCATTCTGACTAGGGTGAGGTAGTTATCTTATTGTGGTTTTGATTTGTATTTCCGATACAAATACCGATGCCGAGTGATGTGGAGCACTTTTTCATGTGTCTGTTTGGCCATTTGGATATCTTCTTTGCGGAAATGTCTGTTCATGTCTTCTGCCCATTTCTTGACTGGACTATTTGTTCTTTTGGTGTTGAGTTGGATAAGTTTTTTATAGATTTTGGATACTAGCCCTTTATTCGATAAGACATTTGCAAATATTTTCTTCCATTCTGTCAGTTGTCTTTTGGTTTTGTCAACTGTTTCCCTTGCTGTGCAAAAGCTTTTGATCTTGATGAACTCCCAATAGTTCATTTTTGCCCTTGCTTCCCTTGCCTTTGGAAACATGTCTGGCAAGATGTTGCTGCAGCTGAGGCTGAAGAGGTTGCTGCTTGTGTTCTCCTCTTGGATTTTGATGGATTCATTCGAAGATGAGTTGACAACACAGTTGATAGTCCATTTCTGGGTTCTCTATTCTGTTCCATTCATCTATATATCTGTTTTTGTGCTGGATAAGCAATCTTGATTGCACAGTTTTCTCACTTACTACCCTGATTTTATCATGCAAGTCCTTTCTGGTCTGCCAGGTTTCTGTGGATAGGTCTGCTGCCAGCCTATGTTTCTACCCCTGTAGATTACAGACCTCTTGTCCCAAGCTTCTTTCAAGATTTTCTCTTTGTCTCTGAGATTTGCAGGTTTCATTATCATATGTCAAGGTGTTGACCTATTTTGAGCTGGGGTTCTCTGTGTCTCCTGAAATTGAATGCTTGCTTCCCTCCCCAGATTAGGGAAGTTCTCCACTATAATTTGCTCCAATATAGCTTCTGCCTCTCCCTCTCCTCTTCTCTTCTTCTGGGATCCCAATTATTCTAATATTGTTTCATTTTATGATATCACTTACCTCTCAAATGCTCCCCTTATGATCCAGTAGTTGTTTATCTCTCTTCTTCTCACATTCTTTATTCTCCATCATTTGGTCTTCTATATCACTAATTCTTTCTTCTGCCTCATTTATCCTAGCAGTAAGAGCCTCCATTTTTTTTTTTTTTTTAGATTTCATTTATTTGTCAGAGAGAGCGAGCACAGGCAGACAGAGTGGCGGCAGAGGCAGAGGGAGAAGCAGGCTCCCTGCTGAGCAAGGAGCCTGACGTGGGACTCGATCCCAGGACACCGGGACCATGACCCAAGCCGAAGGCAGCTGCTCAACCAATTGAGCCACCCAGGCGTCCCAAGAGCCTCCATTTTTTATTGCACCTCATTAATAGCTTTTTTGATTTCAAGTTGGTTAGATTTCAGTTATTTTATTTCTTCAGAAAGGGATTCTCTACTGTCTTCTATGCTTTTTTCAAGCTCAGCTAGTATCTTTAAAATCATTATTTTGAACTCTAGTTTCAACATCTTACGTCCATACTGGTTAGGTCCCTGGCAGTCAGTACTGCCTCTTGTTCTCTTTTTAGAGGTGAGTTTTTCTGTCTTATCATTCTTGCCAAAAGCGGTTGCTTTTTTATTTGTAGAGTTGTAGCTATTCTTTTCTTAAATCTCCGGTTGAGTTTGCAGGTGTTCAGAATGATTTGATAGCTATCTATCTGAATTCCTAGGACCAGAGGAAACTAAGATCTTCTAATCCTCCACCATCTTGGACTATCCCCTCTCCTGAACAGTTCTTAAAGGATGTGGAGAGAAATTCCACTTGAGGTGACCATGATTACCCTCAGGCATTTTTATTTTAGAATGCTTTCTTTCCTACTAACTCCATGGGAGATGAGAAGTAGCAGTGGTCACATCACACTGGAGGTGAGAGTGGAACATGGTTGTGAACAACAGGAAGTGGAGAAAAAATTCCCCTAGAAATGCCTCAATAATCACAAAGCTGCACATTAGAAATGGGGAAAATTAGCCTTCATGACATTGCTGCCATCAGCCAGCCAATAAATCTTTATTATAGCCCATTCTGTGCTGAGAGGTAGTATGGGTTCCCTTGGGACGTGAGCACTGACTTGAATACACTGAACGAGTGGCATCTCACTGACACAAGGCTACCCAGAGTCGCCAAACTTGTGTCGAGGTTCATCCCAGGAACTCAGGACTAAGGTTACATTCAAGGGTATCCAACTTCTCCAGGTCTCATATCCTTACCAGAATCACCAAATCCACTCAGAAGCTCTAGGATTTCCTTCTGCTTCTTCCTTGTTTACCCAAATGACACTCTCCGTATGTCAAGTACATCATGGAACATCCATATGATGGGCCATTATGCAGATGCTATAAACCATTGAGTCTTTCATACTAAAGGGAGCAAAAGAATAAAATTTACACATACAATATTGTACTAAACTGTAAGTTGTAGAGTGCAAGAGCCCACAGCTCAGTAAGTTTGGGAAACATGGCACAGACTGCCCTTCAGAGATTCATAGTGCACATCATCTTTTCAAAGGCTCTGAGAAGTCCTGTAGTAAAAAACCAGTTTAACTTTGTCTAATCTGACATTTTCTACGTGTTTTTGCTTGTGAACTATTTGTTCATGATAGGCACCAAAGAACACTTATAAACCTTTTGGGATATACATGGAAGATCTGAACCAGGCAATTGAGACTCTGTGTGAAGAGAAGATGGAAAGCAAGTAGTCTTAATAATTATAACTGCTTTTGGGTAGTGGGATTGTAGGTGAGGGTTTCCCCTGCTTTGTATGAATCTATTCTTTCCAAATGCTCTAAATGTGAGAACACATTCGGTGAAAGCTAAAACACAATGATTAAAGGCCTCCAACCACTGTCCCACTGTTCCTGGAAGTAATGAGGAATCCCAGTAAGGCTGGTTGGCTGCTCCCCAGCACCCTGGGCCCATGCTGCTTCTCTAGATCTCTGATCTCATTTTAAGCCACTAAATTACATCGTGTATTTCAGCGCTAAATTACATCTTTGGTCCTAGGAGTTCACCTGTTCATCCAACAAACATTACTGGCAGTTCTGCTTGTCCCATGTGTTGAGATGTATAAGAGACACCACTGCCCCAACCTGGGATGTCTGCTGTCGCCAAGTGATCACACTGTAGAATATATAACCACAAGGGATGAATCTCAGAGGGGGTAATGGCTGAACTAAAGCTTGTTGGATGAAGTAGGAGCTAACTAAATGAAGATGGGAGGAAAAGCAGCCCCCCATTGGGGGAAGGGAGAGAATACTTGCATAGGCCCAGTGGAAGGAACCAACTTGTCTGGGCAACTCCAAGGCCGGAAAGCAAGGGAAAAGTGAGGGTTTTGCCAGATCACGCAGGCCTCATGAAGACCTTGTTAAGGATCTTCTTATTTTATTTTTTAGGATTTTATTTATTTGAGAGAAAGAATGAGAGAGCACAAAGCAGGGGGAGCAAAGGAAGGAGAAGGAGAGGCAGAAAAGGAGAGGGAGAAGCAGACTCCACACTGAGCAAGGAGCTGGATGTGGGACTCAATCCCAAGACCCTGGGATCATAAGCTGAGCCAAAGGCAGACGCTTAGCCCACTGAGCCAGTTAGTGCCCCAGAAACAGTGTTTCTAAAAGGACTATGTGTTAGATCAATGGAACAAAGTAGAGAACCCAGAAATGGACCCCGAACTCTATGGTCAACTCATCTTCGACAAAGCAGGAAAGAATATTCGGCGGAAAAAGGACAGTCTCTTCAAATTTTCATTGGGAAAAGTGGACAGCCACATGCAGAAGAATGAAACTGGACCATTTCCTTACACCACATCCAAAAATAGACTCAAAATGGATGAAAGAACTCAACGTGAGACAGGAATCCAACAAAATCCTTGAGGAGAACACAGGCAGCAACCTCTTCGACCACACCTGCAGCAACTTCTTCCTAGAAACATCGCCAAAAGCAAGGGAAGCAAGGACAAAAATGAACTATTGGGACTTCATCAAGATCAAAAGCTTTTGCATAGCAAAGGAAGCAGTCAACAAAACCCAAAGACAAACAACAGAATGGAAGATTATATGTAAATGACATATCAGATAAAGGGCTAGTATCCAAAATCTATAAAGAACTTCTCAAACTCAACACCCAAAGAAGAAATAATCCAATCAAGAAATGGGCAGAAGATTTGAACAGACATTTCTCCAAAGAAGATATCCAGATGGCCAACAGACACATGAAAAACGGCTCCACATCACTAGGCATCAGGGAAATACAAATCAAAACCACAATGAGATACCACTTCACACCAGTCAGAATGGCTAAAATCAACAAGTCAGGAAATGACAGATGCTGGCGAGGATGCGGAGAAAGGGGAACCCTCCTACACTGTTGGTGGGAATGTAAGGTGGTGCAGCCACTCTGGAAAACAGCATGGAGATTCCTCAAAAAAGTTGAAAATAGAGCTACCCCACGACCCAGCAATCACACCACTGGGTATTTACCCTAAAGATTCAAATGTAGTGATCTGAAGGGGCACGTGCACCTGAATGTTTATAGCAACAATGTCCACGATAGCCAAACTATGGCAAGAGCATATATGTCCACCAACAGATGAATGGATAAAGAAGATGTGGTATACACACACACACACACACACACACACACACACACACACACACAGGAATACTATGCAGCCATCAAAAACATGAAATCTTGCCATTTGCAATGACGTGGATGGAACTAGAGGATATTATGCTAAGTGAAATAAGTCAATCAGAGAAAGACAATTATCATATGATCTCACTGATATGAGGAATTTGAGAAACAAGACAGAGGATCATAGAGGGAGGGAGGGAAAAATGAAACAAGATGAAACTAGAGAGGGAGACAAACCATAAGAGACTCTTACTCTCGGGAAACAAACTGAGGGTTGATGGAGGATTGGGGTGGGAGGGATGGGGTGGCTGGGTGATGGACACTGGGGGGTGTATGTGCTATGGTGAGTGCTGTGAATTGTGTAAGACTGATGATTCACAGACCTGTACCCCTGGGGCAAATAATACATTATATGTTAATTAAAAAAGTAATTGAAGAAAAGGACTATGTGTGAACAGAATTGAAAGCTGCTCAGAGGTCAAGTAAAATGAGGGCTAAAAATGTGCAGCGTGTGGGGGCTGGAAATGGCCAGTATGAACCACTCTTGCAGAAGTCTGACTGTGTCATGTCTGTCCTCAGCCAGACTTCTTAATGTCAAGGGTAGCAAAGGGCTGAGCAAACAGGCTTCCATACATTTTTGAGGGTGGTGGTGATTTACACACGCTAAGATCGGTTTTGCTGTGCCCTCCCATACCCCCTTGCAACCACCAGTTCATTTTCACATGCATTTTGACAAGACCAGTCCTGCGCTGGTCCCTGGAGGCAGAGAGGTGGGTCAGATGCAGCCCTTGCCCCCAAGGAGCTCACAATCTGGTGCGGGGGAGACAAATGCAAAACCCAGAGAATCATCGCTTCCAAGCGCCATCTTAGCCGCTCACCTACACCAAGCAGCTGGTGAGGGTGGCCCCGTGCAGGAGTCGTGGCATCAGACACAAAACTACAGCTAAGTGTTTCTGGGAATTTCTGTGAGCCTTTGAGTGCCCGGCCGCAGAAATCTGAGAACCTCTTTTGGTCCCCAAGTCACTTCTCTAGGAGGGGTGGGCCCCAGTTCATTTTGGTCCCTAAAATTAACCTTGTTTGGGTTCCACAAATTAGATCTTCCAGTTTTACTTTATTTTATTTTTTTAAAGATTTTATTTATTTATTTGACAGAGAGAGATCACAAGCAGGCAGAGAGGCAGGCAGAGAGAGAGGAGGAAGCAGGCTCCCTGCTGAGCAGAGAGCCTGATGCGGGGCTCGATCCCAGGACCCTGAGATCATGACCTGAGCCGAAGGCAGCGGCTTAACCCACTGAGCCACCCAGGCGCCCCTATTTACTTTTGGTACAAAAATATTAACTTTGAGACAATATTCTCTGGAGCTGAATTTTGGTTCTGGGAAAGGAGAAATCATACGAGCCTGACGTGTTCTCACAGGCTCACCAGAACACACCTCCCCGGGTTTTGCACATTGCATGGAAAAACAGGCTGCTTTGACCTCATAAAATCATCTCTCCTCCAGCATCTGGGGGCGGGCTCCCCCCATGGCATTCCCAGTCCATGTCAACACTCCAAAGGAGCCAGCTCCTCTCTAACTCAATGGAACTACCAAATATGTGGAAAGTGGCTGGAAATTATAAATCCCTTTGGAAAGTTCCATCTGTGCCTACGCTGCGACGCATACCTTTATCTTCCACCCTCGATTAAAGTCAGTCCCGGGTCTTCCAGAAAGCTACTGCCTCCGGCAGTCTTGACAAGGACGGGGCCAAGGGCTCAGTTGGAGAGCTGTGTCTGCTCAACAGAGAAACAGCTAGACTTTTCAGAAAAAGTAAAAATCCGAGAGTTTTAAAGGATTTATTCGATTTCTCCACATGATCACAGCTATGGTTTTACAATAGAGTCTGCTACTACTCACAAACAGAATGCATACTGAAACAAAAGCAATCCTTTCCTGCCCAAAGTTACACAGCAGGCGCTGGGCCTTGTGGGAGCGGTGTGTCTGTCTCTCGAAGTCTTTGAGCGGTCCGCGTTCGAGACCTGATGCTAAGCGTTTAAAACAACTAGAAGGTGAACGACAGTTCCCAGGAGGAGATGGGTCCTGCATGGGACCTTGATGTGGCCGCAGGTAGGCTAATGGGCACGCCCGCCGGGTAAGGGGTACACAGCTCCTCCCGCCTGTCCCTTTTCGCACCCCCACTTTACACCGGATTTGTTTCCTTGTTTATTGTTGTGATTGAAGACACTTTACAGAATTTCTCCTTTCACGGGCAGAAAGGGTGATGGTATTTTACAACGAAAACTGTAAGATGCATGCTTACCTGTAGAGACACAGCTTCATATGGAATGCTGAGTCAACACCTAGGGTCATGTTTAAGTATCTGCTGACTGTCTCTTTTCAGCTCGTTTTATTTTAGAGAAAAACAAGAGGCTTCTGCTGCATGCAGCGTGGGGATGGAAAAATCGCTCTACACTGGATGACTGAAGACATTTTTAAGCGAGATGTGCACATATTAGGATGAACTTTATTTTTACATTGTTGTACAATTCATTCATAAACTTAAAAAAAAAGATACAAAGACATGACTTGATTGTTGTCCCAGAAAAGATCTTCAGCCACTTCTGCTAGGGTCTCCTGCTCCTGCCCAAAGGACTGTTCAATTGCAACGATTTGTGCAACTTGAGAAAAATGTCCCAAGTGTGTCCTGACAGTGGCGAGGGATGACACACACATCCTGCAGCCTATCCCAGGGGTGGGGGTGGGGTGGACGACAGGCCCCCACACCTGCGACTCTGTGGAGGGCCATGTCTAGAAGGAACTGTCCCATAAAAGCAACACTGGGGATGGCGGGGGCGGGTTGGGGGGGCCTAGCAATTTTTCAGAGGTTTTTGCTGCCCAAATGAGACTTGGCAGTGTGGCTCCAGCCTCCTTAATAGAACAATGTACCTTCTGGAAGGGGTATCATCTCCCATGATAAGTTTGTAAATATAACATAAACAGTGAGGAAAACCACTGACTTGAGCCCAACACACTGTGTCCAGTTGGAAACACGGGGAGAAACGGAATTCATTCCGGAAGCACCCTTTTGCTAGATCCGGCCCTGGGACGCCCCAACAAAGCTTCGGGACACATGGATGATAGCTTTGGAGGTGAGGGTTCTGAACGGCCTGTGGAGCACGAAGGACGGCGATGGACAGAGCGCACCACCCTCACCCCCACCTCCCCTGCCATCGGCTTTGCCCTCTTCTTCTTCATTCGTGGTCATCCCTTTGGAAAGGGTAATCTGGTGCCAAGCAGCCTGTATCTTTTCTGGAACAACCTCGAGTTTACAGTTAGACTTTACTATTGGTACAGAGGGTGAAGAAAAGGCGACATATTTCATATGTTATCACTTTACTTCAACTATTTGTCAACAGTAACACTGATATAGTCTGCAAATACACAATACATAGAGTGTGGCCTCGCAGGACTGGCGCCAGGTGGCATGCAGTACAATTCGACTTGTCCTGGTCAGAACAACATCCTTTAAACTGCAAGACAGAGAATGCCTCGGGGAGCCTGACTCTGCAGGAAAACCTAAGAATTTAGGGGCGAGCGGGAGCGGGGAGCCTCCCACCAGCCCAGCTTGGACCAAATCGGACATACCCGTGCTGTTTACTTCTCTCCTTCCAGGCAGAGGCCCGGGAGAGAAACATGACACTGATGGGAAGATAAAGGTGGGCAGGTTAAAGTCACACTTCCAAAAAAAAAAAAAAAAAAAAAAAAAAAAAAAAAGGCTAAACTCTAGATTGCTGTATTTGCTCTCTGTGGAGATTAACAAAGTGCTCGGTTTGCAGATTTGCTGGTATGGTGACCCCAATGATATGACAAAGGGGTGGGTGGGGAGGGAAATGGGCAGGACCCTGAACCCTCCCGCCCCGCCCCGGTCGGCCCGCCGGGTGAGCTCCCCTTGGTCGTCCTGCCGTCTGGCCACGGCACGCCACGCCATCCACGGAGCTCGGAGCCCGGGGCCCGCAGAGTCCCGCACTAGCTTCGCCCTTTCTGAAAGGGCTCTCCACCGGGGCAGGGGCCGTGGGGCAGTCCTCGGGTCCCACGGCTTAGGAGCACAGCACTGGCGGCTGCAGTGGCTCGAAAGGCTGAAACTACAAAGTACGGCCCGTGGGTGACTCAGTCACAGAACCGGACGCATGTGGCGCCCGGCCCCGAAGGAGCGGATGGTGTCACCACAACATGGAAGCGACAAGAGCACAGCTGAGAGTCATGTGATGCCCTGGCAGCTAACTGGACCATGAGAAGGCAGCAGGGGGGAGGGCGTCGCTGGCGAGGGCTGGCACTTGTCAGCCGGGGTCAGGGTGGGGGGTCACGGTGATGACACGGCGGGGGGGGGGTTGTGCTAGCACACGGCCACATGAAATCACGATGATCACGGCTACCACTCAGAAAACAAAATGGGAAACACACACACCGCCCTGGGTTGCTACATGCTAGAATCAGCCTTCGGGCTCGCTCTGAGCGGTTCCCGGCAGAAACTCGCTCGGGGGCTGGTGCCTGTTGCGGTTTTGAGACAGGATGAGTAAGTTATGGTGTTGGGGAGACGAGGATGGGAGCTGGCCGTTTTCATGTTGGAGATGAACACTTCTGCCGTGGATGGGTGCCCCCCCCTCGGAGGGCTCTGAATGAGTGTGCATTAAATCATATGCATACAAAAGAAATATGGATCATGGGAATTCACAGTTATCGCAGCCATTAAAGTGTCTAAGAATCTGTGTCACCAATATCCTCGAACAACCAGTTCCTAACTAGTTGTCCCGAGTTGCTACTGTAGATTTACTGCATTTTTATCTATTTGCTTACCTGAAATAACAGAGTAGTTATAATACTGAGTACTTAGGATAGTTTTCTGTTAATAAAATAAGGATTTATACAAAGCAATATTGGACTTTTTAAACAGTTAGATGCTATGTTACTTGGCACAGTTAGTAATGATTGCGTAAAGATTTTAGCCAGTCCTGGAGGGACTTCTCTTCTTTTTATGAAAATATGGAAGTATCTGAATTTGTTCCTAGCATTTACGTTTTTGGTTTACTCTCTCTCACACATTCATGTAAGGTACTGTCTTCCTATCAGGTAAGTGGAGCTCCTCATAAAGTCTATATTGCTAATTTTGTGGACTGAGACGTTTCCTTTCACACACAAATACTACCTATACAGTATATATATATATATATTTATATATTTATATATTTATATTATATAAAGTTTACTTACGTTATTTTCATCAACCATATCAGGTCTACTTAATTTTTTGCCCATTGTCAATAAAAGAGCAATAAATGCAGCAAGTTTGGGTTTTTTTGTTTTGTTTTGTTCTGTCTCTGGTTTTTGTGTCTCGTTTCTTCTTTTCCTAGGCTGGGTTTTCATATGTGTGTTAGGGAGCAGAGCTGAGTGCTGCTTTGGGGTGGGGGGGCATTTCGACATCTATGTGGCCGGTGGCCCTGGTTTCAAGGCTGATGGTGGCCGAGGCCCACCCCGGGGTCGAAGTGGATGGAACCTGGGACGCCACGCTAAGTGCGATCGGGAGCTCTGTTCCCTACAGCGCAAGCCCCGTGGGCTCAGGGGGCTCCATCCAGGCCATGGGGAATGGGGGGTTGTGGGGGGAGGAGGTGGAAAGAGAAGGGCCCTGGGTCTGGTCTGAGGCGGACCGCCCCTGGGCGTGACTGTGTGGTGTGCACTTGTTCCGCGGAGTCTGGGACCCCGTCCCAGGCTGTCTACACAATTGTGCTGATGCCGCTGGGTTTGGCCTTGCTGCTAGTAGGGGGCGGCGGGGCGGGCGGCTGCCCGTGGTGGTGCACTGCATGGCCCGGGTGGCCGGCATGGGCCGAGGGCAGCGGTGGGTGGCTGTGCACATGGGCCCCATAGGGCGGGTGCCCCCCGTGGGGGCCGTGGTGGTACTGGTGTGCATGCTGGATGTGCTGGGGGGGGTGGTAGTGGTGGTGGTGGTGGTAGGGGGGCGGGTTCTGCTGCATGTGGCAGTACTGGCTGTGGTGCCCGTGCACCGAGGCTGGCGGCGGGCCCTCGACGGGCCCCTGGTGATGGCTGGCCACCACCGTGTGCGGCGGGTGGGGCAGGCCCGGTGGGTGGGGCGGCGGCTGGGGAGGGGCTGAGGGCGGGTGGGCCTGGGGAGGGGGCTTCCCTCTCTTACTCCCAAATAAGGAGCCCAGGAGGGAGGATGAGTTAGGCATAGTCTGGTGTGGGCGAGATGGACACTCTCGTGTTGATGTAGGTCTCCGGCGCATGTGAGGACTGCTAATGATGGACCCCTAAAAAGGAAATTCATAGAAATCAAAATTAAAAGATCTTAAAGCACTTATGTCAGAATGATTTTTTTTTTCTTTTTCTTTTTTTGTAATGTAAAAAGTCCACCCACTGACTGCTAGGCCTTAGTTCAACTCACTGGTTGCCAAGGGCAGGGCTGGGTGATGCTGCATGAGCTTTGCCTCCACTCATGCTACTACTGGGGGGCCGGCAGGGACTCAGAAGCGGCCTTCCACTGAGAGACGTGGGGAGGGCCAGGGCATGAGGGACCCTCCTCTGGTCTGGTCAAAGCAGCAGCAGCAGCACAAGTGTGACTTCTGCTCCCGTCCTGACACGGAAGGCGGCCTGAACTTTTGGATCAGAACGATTGGCCTGGGGGTGCCTGTGAGCAGCATGTGCGGAGTGGAGTGGGGTGGGCTGGTGTGCATGAAGGACCCCGTTCCTGCTGAAACTGCATCCTACGCTCTCCTGGGTCCTCTCCACAGGTACAAGGGCCAACTTTTCTGCCTGTGTGGGCCCCGAAGTTTCTGGGAAGCTGGTGGTAGGGACAGGAGGGGGGTTTGGGACCCTTGTTCTGGGTGGGGTGGGGGGCTGCCTGGGCATTTCACTGCAGCCACCTACTGCAAACCAAACAAGGAAAAAGAAGGAAACAAAAAGGTCTGCAAGCTGAGGTTAAGATGTGAACAGTAATATAGAGATGGTTGGAAGATGAATGAAATCTCATGAAATCCACACGGAATTTTTCTTGCTCTCACGGCTCTCCTCCCCCGAGCTAGCTAAGCCAAGTCCATGGTGCCCTGACTGCAGACACACAGCAATCGAAACTCCAGGAAGGAAGCGATGGGGATGGCGGAGCATGGAAGTCAAGAGACCGGCAAACCTCCCCCCAGGGCAGCGTGGCAGGAGGGTGCGTGGGCGCCTGGTGGTGGTGCCTCCTCCCCAAGGAACAGTGCCGGCAGGCGGGGACCCTGAGGGGGGAGTGCCGGGAAGCCGGGATGTTAACCATGCTCGGAGCCACTGGGGACAGGGTTAAGCGGGAACTAAAACACGGAATCCAGAACCACCCCCCCACCAGTCCAGCCCAATCAAGCGGTGAGAGGCACGGGCGATTCTGGGCGGGAGAAGCTGGCATGCACTGGGGCTGAGGCAGGCAGGGGGGTGGGGGCGGGCGTGTCTGCGCCTCTGTGCAGTAGGGGGAAGGAAGAGCAAAACAAAACAAAACGAAAACAGAAAAAAAAAGACAACAGATATAAACCAAGGATTGGGGAGGCAACACACGACAGCCAGCTGGACGGAGGCGCTTCCTACTTACTTCCACATTGCTCTCTAGCGATCCCGCACTGCTGCGACGCCCTCGCTTCCCTGCCCAGAACATGCAATACCAGAGGTTAGACACGGACACGAGGCCGGGCCGCCGCCTGCCTGGCCCTGAGCTGCCGCCACCGCCACTGCCACCGCCGCTGCCGCCAGCGCCACTGCCGGCCAGGGTGAGGGTCGGAGGACAGGCTCTGCCGGGAAGCTGGCGGCAGGGCAGTAGCAAGTTAAAAAAAAAAAAAGGGGGGGGGGTGCGTGGGTGTTTAAAGAAAAAAAGGAAATGTTTTTCCAACAGCCCCAACTTCATGCCCCTTCTGCTTGACTGGCAGTCCGCTGGGGCAGGGGGTGCCTCCAGGTGGGCCGAGGCACCCGTGCAGCTGGGACCCTAGCCACCTGCCAGGAGGGGACAACCGGACAGGGGCAGCTCCTATGATGGCTCAAAGCAAACAAAACGTGGTCCTGCATAGCCGTGACTTGGCGTGGATTTCATACACGCATGTATATGCATATTCGTACATACATATACATCCCCCCACCTCACAGGCAGGGTGGGCTTGATGGTTAGGAGGAAACTATGCTTGGCGTCCTGTCTTTTCCTCCTGGGAAGCTCAAAGGTGCCCGTGCCTCTGGAGTCTGTTGTTTGGTTTGTGCAGTGCCCTGGCCAGGGGCAGGAGACAGGGGCAGGGCTGCTGGGAGGGCCCAGGGTTGTGCTTCCTGTGAGCCACCCCCCCTCAAACCCCAGGATACTACAAAGCATTCCATCAGCTGTGAGTGCTCCCTGCCAACGGCTTTAAATATCCCCGGCACAGGGCACATAGCAGGCACTCGATACGCGTTGGCTGGGTCTCCTTCTTGGTTCTGGAGGCCCAGGGCTCATCCTGGCCTCCCTAGTCCCTCCGGAGGCCATCTCCATGGATTTTGGCAGGACGCTGAGGTTGGCAGGAATGGCTGGGTGCCCAAGCTTTGGGGTCTGGTCTCCAATGGGCTCTCAGGAAGGAACAGAGAAGGGCCTCCCACTTGACGTTCTGTAGGTTTCCATCTGTGCAGACCTGGCCATGAGCCAAGCATGTTTGTTCTTGGTCAAGTCCCAGGGCCACGCAGGTCAGGCATCCGCGCCAAGGAGGAGACAGATGCTCTGGTTGGCCCAATTCCCGTGAGCAGGATTCACACTCAGGTCTGCCTGTCCACCTCTGGGGCTGGGAAGATTGGCCATGCTGCCTTCTAAGCTGAACCCAGGCTGAGCCTAGGAGCCTGGAAGATGGAAAGATTGCTACCCGCCTCTCTGTGGCCCACACCCTAACCATGTGCTGGGTGGAGAGTATGCCTCTGTGGGTCCGTGGCATCCAAGTGTACTGGACCGTGCCTGGGATACAACCTTGATCCTGGGCACACAACAGCAGACTCAGGGCACATCTGGTCCCTTTGCTTTGCCTGCCAACCCTCAAACCTGAGTTCCAGCTGGGAGATTGCTTGACTCTGGGAGTGAGCTCTGAGAGAGGCTCAGAGATCGCTCAGGACAGGGCCACATAGAAGATTAGGGCAAGAGGGTTTTCTACCGGTTTCTGAGGACTGGGGAGAACCAAACAGGACCTGGCCCTTGTTCCTAGCTGGAAAAAAGATGAAGATCACATATCCTCATCTTCTGGCTGGTGTGAGAAGATGGGCTGACCTTCTTCCCTTCCTGCTTTTTGTCTCAAAACGGCAGTCCAGAGACACGGAGCAGGAGGAAGCCCTTTGGCTGGAGAGGTGATTCCACCTGGCGGTCCTTTGATTTTTTTACCTTGGTTTCTGCATCTGTGAAATGGGCATGCCCCTGCTTCCGAGTGGGCCGGACATGAGCATCAGACACTCAGGGTACCATGGCACCATGCAGAAATGCAGAGAGTCAGGTCTCTGCTGTCTGGGATTTTAAAGTCAGCTCTCTGGCCCCTCTAAGCCTAGAGGGCTCCCCTGACTGAAAACCGGGGACAGAGGAAAGCCAGCCTACCCCGACCTCCCTGCCGGTGCCCAGCAATGTCTTCCAGTTGGCCTGCTTCTCCTACTGGGACTCAAGCTGGGCCTGGAGCTAGGTTTGAGGGCTCCATATGGTATCTGGTCTGAAGTAGGACAAAACCCTCCTCTCTTCCTTCTCCTGCCCCCGGTGGGCCAGGCTTCAGGATGGTTTTATCTTGGATGTCTTTGTGTGATGTTAAGTTTCTTGGAATTCACCTTTTCAACTTCTGAATCGGCACGAGATGTGGGGTATCCTTACAGAGCTCTCGGCAGTCCAGTCCCAGAGCCCCTTACTTATAGGCATACCCCACAGACACCTGCTCACTGTAGACCCGGGTTCGGGGGAGTGCACACAGAACACCCCATGTACTCATGGAGGCACTGTGTGCCAGGACAGTGGCTCTCGCCCCTGCATCCACACTATCCCTCACCTGCACTCCAAACTCCAGGTACCCTCCCTCTCTCTTGGGATCTTACAGCAGCCATGGTGAGCCCCACCCCACCTGGTGTCTCTCTTAGAGCCTGATCAGGCCCTGCCAGGCCAATCAGGGCCAGGATCAGGAACCATATCCGGAAGGCGCCCCCAGCATGGCTCTCCACATCCTTCCCCTGCTTCTCAGTGTCAGCACAGGGTACAGCAAGGGCTCTCGACCCAGGGTCTCACCCCACGGCCCTTAACGATGCTGGAGGCTGAGCCGGTGCTGCTTTGGACACTGGCCACCAGGAGCCACCAGCTCTCCCCTGGGAGGGCTGCCTTGGCACAGGACATGGCAGGTCTCCAGCTAAGCCCAGGAGCAATGACAGGGGCAAGTGGGTCCAATGGCCTCTGGGAGACAGCCTCTTCCTGGAGACTGGTGTTGAGTAGCTTGACTGGGAAGGGGCAGGAGGATGTGGGGCACTTGGCAGGGAGTGTCAACCATGACTTGACTGATCTGGGCCAGGGGCTAAGGCCCAGTCACACCTGTGTCCCTGGTCCTCGTAGGTCCTTGATTTCAGGCTGGCAGGACTCTGAAATGAGCACGGGGTCTCAGGCGAAGGAAGACCCTGTGGAGAGTGTTGGGTGGGGCCTCACAGCTCAGGCCCCTCCCTCTACCTCTCAGAATGTCAGGGGCTCCTGGAGGTCTCCTCGAGGTCAAGCTATAACTGCCTCTTGGGTCTCCAAGGTCTCCATCTGAGGTGTGTCGTCTCCTGGAATGATGTGTGATCACAGCTATTCTCAGGAGTGGTGCCACGCCAACTGTGGAGTGCTAGCTTGCCTGAAGGGAGGCAGTGCCCCTGACACCTTGCCTCTTCTCCATGAGCTCATCTTGCTGAGGGCCGTGGTGGGTGGAGTGATGCCGCCTCTGGAGAGCGGCACCCCGACCCAGTCCCAGTCCAGGGCATGGAATTCCTTGTCTCCAGGTGCAGAGCCCAGCATCTTCTGGGATGGTTGCTGACCCTGGCCAGCCTCCCTCAGGAGATCCCAATTGGCCCATTCCTAGTCTGGGGCCATGGCGGCCGCCAGCACTCCTGCACCTCGTGCCTTGCCTTCCCGGCTTCCTGGGTAGTGGGTGCTTTCTTCCCTGGGGACTTTTTTCATTATCTCACGGGAAGACTCTATCCCTAGAGGTTTTCTTAGTTCAGAATGCCTCAGTGACAGTGGCAACAGGAACAATAAACGGAAAGTAGCCAAACCTCAGAGCTCTGTCTGTCCCATGGCCAGGGGCCTGGGCACGCAGCTCTCCCTGATCCCCAGGAGCTGGAAGAGACATGGCTGGCCGTGAAGACCATTCTGGCCATAGTGGGAGCCTCAGTTTCAACAGAGCCACAGTCACTTGAGGGGCTGCACAAGGCCCCTCAGCCCTCTAGGCACTGCATCAGGGATCAAGAGAGGTAAGTCCTGGCTTACCCACTTACCCACTGCACAAACTCAAACAGAGGCTCCAGCCCCCAGCCTGCAGAGGCCCAGAGCAGTCCGGTATTGTTGAGCTGGGTTTAACAAGCCATAGGGAAAACCAGCGGTTCTCAACCAGGGGCAGTTTTGCCAACAAGGGGCGATTTTTGCCCCCTTCTCCCCAGAGGACACCTGAAAATTTCTGGAGGCATTACTGACTGTTATGACTGGGGGAGGTAGGCCTGGACTCCCGTAGGTAGAGGCCAAGGCCACTGCTAAACATCCCACAGAGCGCAGGACGGCCCCCCACAGCACCAAATGTCAAGGGTGCTGGGGTTGAGAAACTCTGGGTTAACCCTCATGCTGGCAATGGATTTCTGATTTTTACCATGGGAAAAAAAAAATATGACAAGACCAAAAAAAAAAAAAAAAAAAAAAAGCAAAGGAAAAAAGTCCAACTAAAAAAAAAAAAAAAAGAAAAAGAAAAAAAAACAACAACAACAACCCAAATTTCTGGGCAATGGCTAAGCCGCAGGAAGGCAGGACTGCTGGTGGGACAAGGATGGGATGGGGTCCCGGGCAGGCTCTTGTCATGGGGCCCAGAGCTGGCCACCAGGTAGTGCCCAAGGCAGGGTGGGCTGGGTGAGCTCTCGGGATGGGAGGGGGCTGGTTTCGGCCTGACAGGGTCTCTTCCAACAAGCCAGGGCCTATAATCAGGCTCCCAGGAGAAGCTGCCTGGCTAGATGGGGCAGGGTAGACTGGGGAACACGGGCATAGGGAGGGAGGCCTGTCACCCACAGCTCCTTTGATAGCGATGCAGGCCAGGCAGGGCTGGAGCAACACTCACGGGCGGCTGGCCTCAGCTCAGAGGACCTGGCCGGGCGAGGGCTGCCAGCAGAAGCTCCCTGAGGCTCTCTAGGCACACCCTCCACCCTGGGAAATCTGGGAGGCTTAGTGATGCTGCTGGCTTGGGTGTTAAGAGGCTGGCAGCAAATAAACACACACAGAAACGAAGAAACAACAACAAAAACCACAGTCCGCCAGGGCTCTCCCCTGATGTCCCAGGGGCAGCCGTGGCCACCACCTCGGGGCTGGATGGGGGGGGCCTGGGTTCCCCAGGAAGGGAGACCTGTGTGAGGGAAGCAAGACCAGGGACAGCGGGAGGGGGGCTCCAGACACAGTTTAGAGGGCTTCACTCCATTTCATTCATCAGCATAAAACACAGGGACGTAGCAGCACAGAGAACAAGGGACACATCCATCAGCGGGACCTGGCTCGCTCTGTGTGAGAGCAGTTTCCGGAAAATAAATAAAAGGACAAATGAAACCCCTAGAAGGAGAAAGGGAGAATGGGGGTAACCTCCTGGCTGTTCTGCCTTAACCAGTGGGTCCTGTTTCCAGAGAAGCCGGCTCTGCGTGGTCAGGTGTTGCTACGGTTTGGGGACGTTCACAGGGAAGTGCTCGGTTGGAACCCTGCCACCGCCACTGGCCGCTACCTCAGGCCCTTGCTGGCACATGACGCTTGCCCCAGCGGCCTGGTCTGAGTCCTGCGTGCGCTGGGCTAGGAAGGGGGGGGTCAGGCCCGGCTCTTACCCGCTTCGGAGAGGTCCCTCAGGGAGCTGCTGAGGGCACTGCGTTTGAGGCCCTCCCCGCCTGCGTAGCTGTCGTCCAGGCAGGCCCGGCTCAGCGTCCCATTGCCCGACTCCTTCTTGAGGCTGGAGCACTGGGACATGCTGGGCCGCACGACGCCCTTCTGCTTCTCAAGCTCCGCTGAAACAGAGGAGGCGAGGGACTGGTGAGAGGGGACAGCCTTGGGGGCAGGCATGGGACCAGGGCCCTCCGGGCAGGCATAGCAACGCACCCTGGGGAGAAGTCAGGGCCCAGGGCTGTCTTGGGAAAGAGAAGGTATGAATGCCGCCTTTCACAAAAGGGAGCTGGAAAGGAGGCTGGAGGGGCACGGGCCTTGGGGTCTGCAGGAAAGACAGTCACTTTGCAGGCCTCAGGGCAGACGAGGAGACGGGCCTGTCTGAGGATAACCAAGGGGTAACCCGGCCTGGCTCGGGATGGGGGGCCAAAGGTGGAGATAGCCATGTGCCTCTAGGGATCGAGGCTTGGAGTCAGGAAAGGAAAGGATTATAATCTGCTCTGCTGGAACCCAGGGGATGGGCTTGGCTCTGACCCCATTGGTCAGTTGGGCCCTGACGTGGAAGACAAATAATCACCACACCAAAGTGCAGAGAGCTCAGCTCCGGAATGCTGGGAAAGCTGGTCTTGTGGGATGACCGGGGAACCGGCCCTCGAGGGACATGCTGTGTGGTCCCACCAGCAGGATGGGCCTGGGCCACTGAAGCCCCGGCTCTCACAGGGAGGCCTCTGCCGCCCTGCCCGCCATGCAGCCTCCTCTGGCTTCGGGCAGGTGGGCTGTCCTGTCGTAGGGCTGTGGGAAGGACGGGCGAGACCTCCCAGATAAGCCGGGGCTGCTGGCTGTCCCTCTCCAGGGGGCCCGCAACTTACACTCTATCCTGTGCTTCTCCATCTCCTGCACTTCGGCAATGGACTCCCGCAGGTCATCAGTGAACTTCTTCCGGTCTTGAGGATTGGGAGCATTGAAGTTTATTAACACTTTGATGTCTGCCCCGGGGACAGCAGATGTGAGCCGGATGCCATTGGGGTAGTCTGCAAAGGAGGAGGAGAGGAGAAGAACCCATGGGTCCTTGTGTGATCTCTGCAATCTCTCTCCCGGTCAAGAAAATACTAAGAAGTCCAAGAGCCAGGCTTTCAGAGGACATGTCCAGCCGGGAAGGAAAGGCATCCGCAGAGCAGACCACAGGGACTGCCAGGAAATCCCCATCTCCCGACTTGGGTCCCTGTTGTTCCATCTGTAAGTCAGGGTCAGATCTGGCTGATCTAGGCAGAAGCCACAGCCCCCATTCTTCCTCAGCCCGAAGGTCATGGAGCCTGGACCCTTCAATTCAAGGTCCCTGGTCACTGCCTGCAGCTTGAGAGAGTGGCCAGGGCTGGAGTCCAGGGGGAGTGAGAGGTAGTGTCCTGTGCTGGGTGGGAAGTCTTATCTGGTCACCTTGGACAATTCTCAGGGTACGCTGAGCTCTGTTCTCTGCCAAATGGCCTCCAGACCCTCGTTCCCTTGCATGCATCATGGGCGTTCTATGCTGAAGGCACTACGCCAAGGGCAGCATCTTTCTGCTCAGACCTGCCTGGTGCCACTTCTGAGCTCATGGGGTCCCTGTGGCTTTGGCCCCCGGCAGCGCCTCTCTCTTCAGTGGGTGTCTGTAGGCTCTTGGCTCAAATACCAATCCCACTCTTGCTCAGACCTCGGTCAACGCTGGGAACTCAAACACCTAGAGGTCCAAACATGTTCCCTAAATGTAGGAAGCAGACCCCACGAGACCTCAGTGCGACAGAGCGAGTGCAGAGAGGGGCATGCAGCCCAAGACCACCACACGGGAATGTGGGCCTAGCAATGCCAAATCCCAGTTCTTAAGAGAAGTCGACAGTAACCACAAGTTCCATATGAAGATTTCAATTTCAGCTCAACAAATTAAAAAATAAATGTATAAATGGAATATAACATAACTGACCTGGGACTGACCCATGGCTACCACTCTGAGATCCATGGTATGTATGAAGTCATGTCCCGTAGAAATGTCAGTGTCAGCTCTGGGGCTCCTGCCAGTGCCTTGTGTCCAGGGATGAGGGCTGAGCCCTGGGAATCTAAAAATGATCATGGGGCAGCTTCTGCCTGAGGATTCAGTCTGGTGGGGCCACTGCTATGAGCATCATGGCCACTGCCATTCCTTCCAAGCGGGGGCCTGCTCCTCAGGAGGATGTGGGATCCTCCCTGGGGCTGCCTGGTGAAAACCGGGGCAAGGCAGGGTTCCTGGCCTGGGATGTGGTAGAGCAGGAGGTAGGGAGATGGTACGGTCGGCGTCCTGGGCTCTTCGGGGGCACAGTGGGCGCCAGTTCCATTTAGGACAGAGAAGGGGTAAAGAGCCCCAAATGTAAGTCCTCAGGCCCCAGGGTTTGGGATGGCCCAGCCTCAAGTCCCTGGAACTTTCTCAACCTGCAGATGGACAGCTGATCACATAGATGGTGGCTTGGTGACCTGTCCGAGAGGATGAGGGCTTCCCTGATGCTGGAGATACCATGATACTCCACAGGTGCAGGCAGCAGGACCCAGCCCCTACCCCCCATCTCAGGAGGCCTGGCTCAGCCCGCAGTTCAGGGACCTCCAACAAGGACGGGATGAAGAGGGAGAGAGGAAGAGGGAAGGGCTTGAGTAATGGAGAAGGACGAGATCAAAAGAAGAAGTCAGGAGTGTCAGCTCCCCGCCAAACTCCCTAGGCCCCACAGACCACTCATACCCAGAGGAGACTTTCCAACAGCAGCTAAGCGTAAATCCCGTTTCAGGAGCTGTTCTAAGTATTTCATGTGCATGCACTCAGCTAAATCTATGAGCTATCCGCCCATTTTATAGACAAAGGGAATGGAGCCCAGAGAGGTTACGCGAGCCGGGCCACAGAGCCGCTTAGAGTGAGAGCAGGGCTGGCTCCCAGGCTCTCCGCCCGGGGCTGAAATCTTCTCTTCTACCTCCCCTCAGGCATGACCTCAATCTATTAGTTCACTTACGCTGGCATATCACCTATGCCGTTTAACTTGAGGTTTTCCCCTGCAACATTTTATTGATGTAAATGCACTCTGCTCTAAATTAAGAAATCTCACCAGCCGTAAGCAGAAAGAACAGGAAAAGTAAATGTGATAACCACTGTGTACGATGTCACTAAATTCTTCCCCGTTACTGTTGCTTATCAGACCCCTGGCCTATATGCTGCTCTCCGCAGGTGACACAGGCCTGAGAGCATGCGCAGGAGAGCTACCCTGGGGTTTTGTCCTCGGGGAACCAGGCAGAAGGGGAGATCACTGGGGAGTGCTGTGCTTCCTGATGACAGGGTGAGAACTGTGATGCCGTCTCCCGCCCCACGGTGCTGTGGCCACGCGTGGATGAGCACTCCAGGCCACATGCTCATGGCCTGGCCGTGGCAGGCCTCCCCTCCCCGCACACACTTACACTGGTTCTCGAAGAGCAAGACCTGCATGCCGTACAGGGAGAAGGACTGTCGGAAGCTGTAGGTCACGGAATTCTTCTTTTTCTGGAAGATCTTGGTAACCTGCGGAGATCCAGAGACAGAGGCTAAGTCCCATCACCTGCCCAGGCGCAGCTCTGGGAGCTCGGGATTCGAAGTGGGCCTAATGTCAGAACCCCTTCAGCTATTCAGTGGTCAGGGCGGCCTCTGGGGCAGGAAAGGGCTGCGCACTCATGCATATCCTGACATGAGTGCTGGCTTCTGTTGCTACAAGTCCCAGGTGTCATGCTGGCTGGGAATGACGCCCGTCAGGCTAGCACAGAGGTGACAGGCACGGCATCCCCCAGGACCCTAAAGGTGCCAGGCCAGATGCTTAGGCCCAGGACCCCTCCTGAGTGCTCTGTCTGCAAGATTAATTTTGGGGGAGAAAACGGAGGCTCAGAAGTCTGAAGGAGGGGAGCCTGGGTGGCTCAGAGGGTTAAAGCCTCTGCCTTCAGCTCAGGTCATGATCTCAGGGTCCTGGGATGGAGCCCTGCATTGGGCTCTCTGCTCAGCGTGGAGCCTGCTTCCTCCTCTCTCTATCTGCCTGCTTCTCTGCCTACTTGTGATCTCTCTCTGTAAAAATAAATATAATCTTAAAAAAAAAAAAAGAAGTCTGAAGGAACTTGCTTGAGGTCAGGGACTCTTAACAAAGGATCTGAAACCCACAGGTCTGGATTCTAATCTCGGTAATCAGAGAGGACCAGCTGGGTCTCAGGCAGGTAGGGATATGGGGTAAGGGCCTCTAGCGAGAAACCTGTGGCATGGGAGAGACAGAGACCCAAAGGATAGGTTTGCCCTGCTACCTGCAGGGGCATCTTTATCCCCAGTGGCTAGCACCCATGCCACCTTTTTTCCAGGCAGGAGTGCCTCAGTTTCACTTTGGGGAATCTCCTCTCTGCTACATTTAGTCCGGTGGTCCTGGGGCTGGGCAGTGACCCAGGCTTAGCCAGTAAGACAGCACTGCCCCTGCCTGGAGCCCGGGAGTGGCTCGGGCACGGGCCCGGGAAGCAATGAGACCTTGGCTTGGACTCTTACGAAGAGAATCCCACTGGTGGCCAGGGATGCCAGGGAGGCCCCAGGGGTGGGACAGGATGAAGCCTGCAGCTGCCAAGGCTGACACTCCCTTCTTGGACAGAGGCTGCCTGAGGAGGAATCCTGCACAGCTGAGAGACAGCCCGACAAGGAGTCCTGCTGACACAGTTTGAGCCTCTGGGAATAGTTGGGGCTGAAGGCCCAGAGACTCCTCTGGGCTTTTTCAAAAGCCAACGAAGCCCTGTGTTCATTGGCAGAGCCATGAGTTAGACTCTGCCTCTGTGAACCCAAAGACCGTGGGGCTAACTCCATCCCTGCCACCCACACCCCACCCCGAGTGTGCCTCTTCCAGAGATGCGGCCAGACGGAGACCACAGCTGCAGGTAAAGGGTGCCCTGAGTCTCGCTCCCAGCCACGGCCCACTGTGGGGAACCACGTACCACCAGGAGGTCGTTAAACAGGAAGATTTCTCGCTGGTGCAGTCCGAGTTTCTGAGGCTTATTTGGGTCTGGAACCTCAAAGAGCCGGCAGTAGCAGACTAGCCTCCGATGGGGCAGAGAGAGCACCTGTGCCGGGAGGAAAGCCCTGTCGTCAGCCCCGTGCCCCTCGGCAGGAACCCGGGCAGCACACTTGAAACCCAGCCTGTGTGCCTGGCATCTGAAAATGCCCTCTCCCACCAACCGTGCATAACAGAACAGACATGTTTGGCCTCCTAGCAATTCTCCCCCACTCTTCCTCAGGAGCTCTCCTGAAGGGCTGTGGAAAGCGCCCCTGCTTCTAGTGATACCTCCTTTCCTTTCCTTCAGGCAGGTCCCAGACTTCTTAAAGCATCATGCTCATGTCGTAGTCCCCTCCTCCCCCCAGTGAGAAATTTACCATCCCTGATTTCCCCAAAAAGTGCCTGTCACAGACATAAGCCCGTAAGTCTCTGTAAAGTTCTCTCCAGAGAGTGTCTACTCTAGAGGGGGAAACTGAGGCACAGAGAGGTTGGGCAGCTTGCCTCAGCCACACAGCTGGGAAGGCACAGAGCCAGGAGCGGCTTCCGGGCCCCTTCCAGAGAATCCTCATGGTTCTGATGCCTGAAAAGCCCTGTCCCAAATCCTGAGCCAGCTGCCGGAGCTCTGTGGGGCCTGGCCTGGGCCTCTGCTCTGAACATGGCTACCATGGGTTCATGTGCATCCCCACCCTGCTGAAGCCCAGGGTACTCTCAAGGCCAGGGGCAACTTGTATGGTGTCTAAGGGCTGTGGTGACAAGCCGTCTGGGAGGCCCAGTCACGGCTCTGAGGGTCCCCTAGCTCACGCAAGAGACAGTAAGTTAGAAAAGGGCTGGGATGTGCTGGGTATTGTCATGGCAGGCAAGGAGGGTCCACTCTGCCAACAGGTGCCCTGGGGCAGGGATGCCTGAGCTCATCTCACCCCTTGTTTACCAGTTTCTAAACCCAGTCAGGACAGGGTTCCCTTTCCCCAGTCCTCGAACGGGGAGGGAACACATGGCCCAGGCTGGTGTGCTCAGGGAGTGGCCCTGCTCAGAGCAAAAGTGTGAAGGGTGGGGCACCTGGGTGGCTAAAGTGGGTTAAGCCACTGCCTTCAGCTCAGGTCATGATCTCAGAGTCCTGGGATCGAGCCCCATATCGGGCTCTCTGCTCAGCAGGGAGCCTGCTTCCTCCTCTCTCTCTCTGCCTGCCTCTCTGCCTGCTTGTGATCTCTGTCTGTCAAATAAATAAATAAAATCTTAAAAAAAAAAAAAAAGTGTGAAGGGAAGAGGATGGTGAGAGGTGGGGCTGGAGAGGTGGGTGAGGATTGGTCAGTATCCAGTGGACCCTCTCTGGGGGAAGCTGGCAAGAGCGGGGAGAGGACAGTTTTGTGATACTGACTCCCGCAGCCCAGGGCTGCCTGCTGAGAGGGAGAGACAGACACGTAAGGCATGTGCCATGTGCCTGCCAGGCTGGTGTGTCTCCAGGTGCTCCTGCGGTGAGCAGGCACACTTGCTCCAGGCCATGGCAGTGGAGTATCAGGGGTCAGAGCATGGGTGGGGTGGTAAGGGTCGTCTGTTTCAGGCACAGTGCCTCTGGGTCTGGGGATAAGCCTTGGCTTTAGAGCTCTGTCTGCAGGAGAGGGAAGGAGACTATGTGCTCTGGCCTGCTGGCCCAACCCTCTCCCTGGGCCCACAGTCTCTGGGCCTGCAAAGATTCGAGGCTGGGATCATTATGTAAATCAAATTTCTCACCGCTCCAGAAATTAATTCAAGCAGTTAGAATTGTGGATCTGGGAGCCAGGAGATTGCAATGATCTGAACAAAGGACACGGGGCCTAACCCCACGGCGGGCTATCAGCCAGAATACAAAAGCAAAAGGATACTCACACAGCCAAGCCCGTGATGCAGGGATCCAATCTAAGCAGGAAACATGAAACAAAGAAAAAAAGACACCAATGATTGAAGAAATGCACCTGGGCCCGGAGAGAGCTAACAGGACGACATCCAAGTAGGTCAGCACCCCTCCTGTGGCTCCCACATCCTCTGTCCTCTGTCCAGACATGACCCACACAGTAGCTGGGGAGACCTTCTTGCTGCCAGAACCCTAAGGCAGCAATGAAGGCATTCCTGGGCCACCAAGGGACCACCGCACGACTTTGGCTGTTGGTTTCTTAAGAGCCGCAGGCTCTTTTTTAAACAGAATCCAGAACCAATGGCTGTTACTCCCAATAGCAGGAGCCACCCTACACCTGCAGTAATTCCCCCTAAGGCGCTGGGTTCCAAATGGCATCAGGGCTGCTGTCCAAAGCCGAAGCCAGTGAGGTGGGCCTGGGGTCACATGAAGCAGGGGTGGGTGGGAGTGGGGGAGCCAGGGACACTGGGTCACCACATACCGGCTTCTTCCCCACGATGAGCTTCTCCACCTTCTGCACCTGGGACACATGGTCCTCATTGGTCTTCAGCTCCCGCTTGCGAATGCGCTCGTAGATCCCGATCAGCATCTCCCGGGGAATGTCCTCACCATCGTCCACACCTGGGTGGGAGAGCAGCCACCAGGTGTCAGCGAGGGCCGGGGCCTAGGTGGCGGGGGCACCCCTCTGCTTCGGGCCCCAGGCTCACCCCTCATTTACCAGTTTCTAAACCCAATCAGAAGAGTGATCCCTTTCCCCAGTCCTCAGCAGAACTAAAGGCTCTCTGGACCCACAGCCTCGAACATCTTCAGTCCATTACAAAGTGTCTCAGAATCCTTCCACCAGGACCAAGCCAGCACAGCCAGGCTCCAAGGCTTTATGAATATCAGCTTGGTAACAGGCCTAGGCTCAAGTTCCTGCTTGGTTCCCAAGTTCCTGACAAGCCACATAACCAAGTCCCTGAGCTGGGGGTCCTGTTTCAAGTGGGCCACCGAGAGCACTGGTGGCTTCCCAGAGATCTTGTGAGGAGGCCAGAGCAGCCCTGGTATTTCCCAGAAAGTGCAAATTCCGTGCACCTGCTGCTAGCTGTCATCCCATATCACATGGCACAGAAGCTGGAGGCCTGGCCTTGAACCTGAGTTGTTCTGACAACAGGCACGTATGCTTTCTGCTAAACCCTGAAAAACTGCTGTGAGGAGAACAGCCCCACTCAGGAGAGAAACCCAAACCCACATCAGTCCTCAGACTGCAGGCTGGTGAAAATCTGGGGGTTTGGTACCGGACACTGTTGGTGAAGTTGTGGGAAGGGGCCTCACACACTGCGGGTGGGACGGGGGCCTGGTTCCGCCCCTGCCCTGGACCACTTGCCACTGGCTATCACAGTTATAAACTCAAAACTCTCCGGGCCACTGATTGCATTTGGGGGAATTTATCCCGTGGGACAGGCTCCACAGACAAGGTGACTCATTGGAGCATGGATTCCAAATAGTGGAAGACTGGAATTCACCCATTTACCCATTCACAGGAGACCAGTTAAGCCATCACCGCACAGGAGGGCAATGGAATATCACACACCTGCCAGGAAAATGAGCAAGGCCATAGGGAACCGACGTGGAAACGTTCTCTGAGATTTGTTAAATGAGAAAAGCAAGGTGCCAAAGGGACGAGGGTAAAACCAGTCATGCACGTTGGTACGTGTGTGAGCAGGGAAGCTGCGAGCAGTACATCAGGGACTGAACAACCTGGGTGCACAGGGAAGGATGGGAGGGGCTCCGCCACAGACCTTTCCTACTTTTTTTTTTAAACAGACTGTTTTTTTAGAACTGTTTTTTGTTTTGTGTGTGTTTTTATTTTTTTTTTTTAAGATTTTATTTATTTATTTGACAGAGAGAGATCACAAGTAGACGGAGAGGCAGGCAGAGAGAGAGAGAGGGAAGCAGGCTTCTTGCTGAGCAGAGAGCCCGATGTGGGACTCAATCCCAGGACCCTGAGATCATGACCTGAGCCGAAGGCAGCGGCTTAACCCACTGAGCCACCCAGGCGCCCCTGTTTTGTGTGTGTTTTTAAAAGATTTTATTTATTAGTCAGAGAGACAGAGTACTCGTACAAGCAAGGGGAGGGGCAGAGGGAGAAGCAGGCTTCCTGCTGAGCAGGGAGCCCGATATCCCAGGAGCCTGGGATCATGACCTAAGCCGAAGGAGACAACCGACTGAGCCACCCCGGTGTCTCTAGAACTGATTTTTAGAGCAGTTAAGTTCGCAGCAAAATTGAGGGGAAAGCACAGGGATTTCCCTACAACTCCTGCCCTCCCAGCCACGGATCTTTTACATCTCCATAGTTTTGCCTTTTCTGGAATGTCACATAGCTGAAATCCTATGGTATGGGGCCTTTTCAGACTGGTTTCTGTCCCTCAGTAATAGGCCTTTAAGGTTCCTCCAGGTGTTCTCCTGGCTGCATAGCTCATTTCTTTTTATTTCTTTTTAAATTTTTTTTTATTTTTAAAGATTTATTTATTTGACAGAGAGAGAGATCACAAGTAGGCAGAGAGGCAGGCAGAGAGAAACGGGGAAGCAGGCTCCCTGCTGAGCAGAGAGCCCAATGCGGGGTTCCATCCCAGGACCCTGACATCATGACCTGAGCTGAAGGCAGAGGCTTAACCCACTGAACCACCCAGGCGCCCCAGCTCATTTCTTTTTAGCACTGAATGATATTCCATTGTCTGGATGAACCACAGGTTATCTATCCGTTCACCTACCAGAGGACATCTTGGTTGCCTCCAAGTCTTGGCAGCTGTGAATAAAGCTGCTGTAAATATCCATGTGCAGAATTTTGTGTGGACACACGTTCTCAACTCCTTTGGGTAAATACCAAGGAACGTGAATGCTAGACTGCATTACTTTCTGTTTGCTTTTTTTCTATCTATGGGAGAATAATACCCATTCAAAAAAATCAAGCTACAGAATTTAAAAATAAATATCAATAAAATAAAAGCATTGCTCGTCTGGCTTCCATGCCGGTGAGCTATTCCTCCCCCACCCATCTTCCAATCCCCAGAAGTGCTCCTGCTGCTGGACCTACTGGGTGACCTGGGGTGAGCAATTCCAGAGAGCAAATGTGTCCAGTGTATGTTGGGGAGGGGGAAGGCTTCCTCTACAAAGAACAAGCTGGATGTCTGCCCAGTGCAGTGTACCAGGTGGGCTTGGAGAGACCAGAGTCCTGCCCCCTCTGACATGCACCTGCTGTGTGATCTTGGGCAGATGCCCTCTCTCTCTGCCTTGGTTACCCTTCTGGAACATAAGGAAGATGCAACAGAACACTCCCGAGTTCCTGGTTGGAAAAGATGGGATTTGGTGGGAACGGCCTGGTCTTAGAAGACAGAACCAGCAGCTTGCTCCCCCGAGACTGCTGGGGATGGTCAGGCGCAAGGGTGGATATACACCACAAAGCCACTGATATGAGGGCGGCTGTCTGGCAGTATCTGACCCAGGAACCCCATCTCTCCCCTGGCCTTCTTTCCTCTGGGCTAATCATTTCTGGTTCCCCTCGTTGTTCCCCATACAGAGAGGGGGTCCCAATTATGTGGGTGAGGTTTCCAGGCAGAAAAAAAAAGTCAGTCCAGTCATGAGACCCTTAAACCCCCCTGGGCTTGCCAACAGCATATAGCGTACAGCCTATATCCTGCATCCTGGGGCCACGTGGGACTCTGTGAAGACCAGACTCAGGCTCAGCCCTGCTAGGAGTGAAGTCTAGGGCCGATGTAGGAGCGCACATCGCTGCCTCATCAAAGCATCTGATGGTCGAACTCGTGCACTCTGGGGCTGACTTGACAAAGTAAGTTCCCAGACTCCTTAGCTTCCTAGAAACTCTAGTTAAGACCTGAACTCCTTGGGGCCCAGGGCTCCCCCTAGACATAGCAGAGGGCCACACACCCTGAGTCCTCAGTGCAGGGAATGGCCGTAGCCTGAGGGGTCTGAACGGAGCCAGGCCCCTGGGCTTCCCTGACGCCCCAGCTGGGAAAAAGGGGCAGACCCGTCAGCTCTGGGTGGGTGTCCCCTTAGCCAGCGTGTTGCAGGGGTGCCCACCACCAGGGGGCGCGCGAGGACAGTTCAAATCCCAGGAGGGTCCTCCTGTCCCAGGAGAGGGGGTGACAGAGCAGGGGGGCTTTGCAGGAAAAAAAAAGGACAAGAGAAGTACATTTAAATGGCTCAACAAGGGGCGCCTGGGTGGCTCAGTGGGTTAAGCCTCTGCCTTCGGCTCGGGTCATGATCCCAGGGTCCTGGGATCGAGCCCCGTGTTGGGCTCTCTGCTCAGCAGGAAGCCTGCTTCCCTTCCTCTCTCTCTGCCTGCCTCTCTGCCTGCTTGTGATCTCTCTCTGTCAAATAAATAAATAAAATCTTTAAAAAAAAATAAAAAAAAATAAATGGCTCCACAAGGGGTGCCTGGGTGGCTCAGTGGGTTAAAGCCTCTGCCTTCGGCTCGGGTCATGATCTCAGGGTCCTGGGATCGAGCCTCACGTTGGGCTCTCTGCTCAGCAGGGAGCCTGCTTCCCTTCCTCTCTCTCTGGCTGCCTCTCTGCCTACCTGTGATCTCTGTCTGTCAAATAAATAAATAAAATCTAAAAAAAAAAAAAAGGCTCAACAAGCTCACAAAGTTGGATTTGATTTAAACCAGCTTTTTCCTTTCTTAAAAACACGACACCCGGGCGCCTGGGTGGCTCGGTGGGTTAAGCCTCTGCCTTCGGCTCAGGTCATGATCTCAGGGTCCTGGGATCAAGTCCCACATCGGGCTCTCTGCTCAGCAGGGAGCCTGCTTTCTCCTCTTTCTGCCTGCCTCTCTGCCTACTTGTGATCTCTGTCAAGTGAATAAATAAAATCTTTAAAAACAAAACAAAACAAAAACCCACGACACCCTCAGGGGCGCCTGGGAGGCTCAGTCAGTTAAATGACTGACTCTTGATTTTGGCTCAGGTCATGATCTCAGGGTTGTGAGACTGAGCCCCTGTCAGGTTCCACGCTGGGCACGGAGCCTGGCTAAGATTCTCTCTCTCTTCCTCTGCTCCTACCTCCCTCTTCCTCTCTTAAAAAATGTATGTGCTTGTGGTGTGTCTATCTATACACATATATATGTGTCTGTGTACCTGACACACTTTCTGAGGGGACCTTGGCCTGCTGCAGCTGCTGTTTCCCCAGGAGAGGGACACAGACCCTCCTCTTCCTTCCAGGGACTCCAGGCACATGAGGACATGCTATCAGCTAACACGGTGCCCCCTGGGAGACATCTGTCCCCTTTTCAATGCCTTTCCTCCACAATGATACCAGGAAGGCCTCCCTTCCCCCTGCCCACTTTAGCACCTTAGCCTTGGGGCCTGGCCAGAAGCAGCTCTGGTGCTCTTGTCCACTGAGTTCATTTTTATAGTGACTGCCTAAGTGCAGTGAAGGATACGGGCTTCCTGTTTATAGTGATGTTGGAAAGTTCCTCTAAAACACACACACACACACACACACACACTGAGGCAGGTCCGTTTCATGAGGAACATCAAGCGTAGGAGAGAGGGGCACAGCAGTGATGGGGACAGCGTGTGCCAGCCCCTCTGCCTGGCCCTCGCCTGCCCGGCGTACCCAGCACCAGGGCTCCCGACTGTGCTCCTTCACATTTCCTGATCTGGCCTCTGGGGACCATAGTGGGCCCTCTCGTGCTGGGTCGAGGTTTCTTAGGCCTGGCCCCCTCCGTCCCAGCACCTCTATCTGTCAAACCCCTGTGCATCCTTCCAGAACAGGCTGAAAATGTCACTTTCTTCACAAGTGAGGTTTGTGGCACCATGAGACGCAGTCTGTGCTCCCACCATGTGTGTCACTGTTACAGCAGTCAGCCCTCTTCAGGGTCATTTGTGCTGTGTTTGTGGAACCAAGGCTCACCCTGGGTCCCCGTGGCAAAGACGGGGTACGTGGTACCCAGCCCCCCGCCCCCGGCTCTACGCTGTGCCTAGCTGGGCATGCACTCAGAGGGCGTCAGAGGGACAACTGTATGCTAGAGCCCAGGGCCCAGGGTAGCTCACCTCGAAGGTTCTTGACGAAGTCCTCCAGCTTCATCTTTCGCTCAGGTTTGACGTTGGGGCTGTACATGTCTGTGTTGAGCAGGATGATGGCAAACGCCAGGATGAAAATGGTATCTGGGTTCCGGAACTGCCGAACCACCCCGGGGTTGCAGATACAGTACCGCTGGCTGGGGTCCGGAAGAAGGAGCAAGATCAGGACCTCCTCAGTCAGGGCTGGATGTGGGTCTGCCCCTGCTTCAGGACAGCGCCGCTGCTCAGGCCCTGATGCTGAAGAGCTGAGGCTGGTCACTGTGCTAGGAGCCTTCGTTTGCCTATCTGGTCAATGGGGGTAACACCCGCTCCTCCTTACACTAGTTACACTTCAGCCATCTGTCCTCTACCTGGCGATGGCTGCTGAGGGAGAGGACTGCAGCCTCCCACCTCCCTCGGAATTGGAAACAGCCCAGAAGGTGAAAAAGTTCCGGTGAGTGGGATATGAGCAGAAGGGATGTGGGCATCTTTAAGGCTGTAGTTAAAGGGCAGAGTCCACTCTCTTCCCTGCCTGGAATGGGGGTGCAATGGTGTGTGCTGGGCCTGCTATCTAGGACCCTGAGATGAGAGGAGCCTGGCTCGGGGAGGGGGTGGGTGAGGTGGGCAGACTGGAAAAGAGGAACCAGGGCGTGTCACGACCAAGGCAGGAGCCATTGGAGCTCAGATGACCCAGGTTTCAATCCTGTCTTCTCCATTAATGCCGCCACCTCCAGGAAGTCCTCCTGGAAGGAAGTACCTGAACGACCCCCTCCCAGGGCCCCAGGGTCATCCTCCTGCTATGTCCTCATTCCCTACTTTGGCCCCACCGCTGGTGATGAGCCCTGAGGGCTGGGTCAGTGGCTGACTCTGTCTCCCACACCCTGCTCGGGCATGAGGGATCCTGCCCAGCCACTGTGCACACAGTCCTGGGAAGAATGAGTGTGGGGTGGTAGCCGACCTTGACTGTGGGCTCTCTCTTGTGCCAGGCACTGGGCTAAGTGTGCACCCACACCCAAAGTGGTTTAGTTCTTCCACTCTAAGGTAAGTGTTTTTTGTGATCCCCACTCTATAGGCAAGGACACGAGGCACAGAGAGATTAAGCAACCTATGCAAAGTCATAGAGTAAGTAAGTAGCACAGTGGGTGTTAGAGCCAGGCCAATTGGCTCTGCAGCTTGTGTTCTGAGTCACTGTGTGAGAAGGGCTGCCCTTTGTGAATGGGCAGCCAGTGATAACACAGACTGATGAATGGGTGATGCTCGTGAGGACCTGGAGGGACACAGACTGTCCAAAAGTCTAGTTCTAGAGATAACCAGTGCAGGACCTGGCATACAGAAGGGGCTACTTACTACCTCATCCCCCAGGCAAGTTCAGGGCCATCTGCCTTGGGGACAGGGCTGGAGTGGGGATTTGGGCCCTGAGCAACGGGCCTCAGAGCCCGGAACCTTCCTCTTCCTGACACCCACCCATGCCCTGCCCTGCCCCCAACCTGAACGCCTCGATGAGCCGCTCCACCTTCTGAGCCTCCCCTTGGACCCGGATGTGTGCCTGGAACTTCCTGAGGGCTTCATCTAATTCCATGGCGGAGAAATCCATCTCATCCACCACGCAGCTGAAACGAGAGACCAGGGCCCCATGAGGGTCTGCTGCCCGAGCAGTCCCTGCTGGCCCTCCTGTTGGGGGCAGAGCACCACGGGAGCTCATGCAGGGCAGGCCGTGAGCTGCCCAGAGCCAGGGGACCTGGCCGCCTCTTGTCTAGAAGGGCCCTCCGCCTGGCTTCCTCCAATCACGGAACGCTTCAGATTACAGCCCAAAGACCCCTCCCCACCGTGCTTCTGGTGGAGTCTACAGACCCCCGGAAACTATAGGAAAATGTTGCTGAAAATCTCTGTAATTTTTTTTTTTTAAAAGATTTTACTTATTTATTTGACAGAGACAGAGACCACAAGTAGGCAGAGAGGCGGGAGGGGGCAGTGAGGGGGAAGCAGGCTCCCCGCCGAGCAGAGAGCCTGATGCGGGGCTTGATCCCCGGACCCTGAGATCATGACCTGAGCCGAAGGCAGAGGCTTAACCCACTGAGCCACCCAGGCACCCCTCTGTGAGTAATTTTCTACAGAGGGCCAAAGCCTGCGGTCTCTCCTCTGGGCAGAAACGGCTTGCAGCATGCACATCACACAGGGCCCAGCATGCCCGTCTCTGCTTGAGTCTTCTTGTGCTGTCTGTGAGGGATGCCAGCCATGTGCTCCCATCTCCTCCAGGAGGAGGCAGAGGCTGGCTGCTGGCCTGTCAGGCAGTGACCGTGCACTGAGTCCATCTCCCCATGCCAAAGGGCCTGGGGAAAGCTGCTTGGGTTTTGCTGGCTGTCTTTCAAGGGGCCCCTTGGAGGACCTGTGCCACACTCATCTGCCAACCTGCCAATGGGAGCAGAGCCTGCAGAATCGGCTGGTAACTGGGTTTTGTCTGGTTCCCCTCATCCTAGCCCTGCCCTCCCGAACGCCGTGCTCTGTCCTCTGACCCAGATCCCCGAACAAAGAAGGTGGTGTGTGTCCCAGGGACCCACTCAGCAGGCTGTGGTGTCCAGTGGATCTATGTTTAACAAAGCTGTGGCCACCTCTGGGGGCACTGTGGAGGCCTCGGCCTTGCTGCCAGGGCCCTTGCTCTGCTGGGTCCGATGGGTTTGGACATAAACAGTAGTGCCCCCAACCTTCTCTGAGAGCTCATGGCTCTGGAGGAGCCATCCTTCAAGGCTGCTGCTGAGCGGGTGGGGGAGGGCAGGGGCCACACAGGGTATAATTTGCTGACTAGCCTCTGAGCTGGACGCCTGGTGTGGAGGGTCGGGGGTGTGGGGGCGCGAGGATCGCTGCTTCCTGAGGCTGCTGCTATTTTCTGATGGGGAGAACAATGCACGGATTTCCTACGGACCAGCAGCTAGCTTGGGGGTTGGGGAGAGCCTGGGGGGAGCACAGGAATGGCTGCAGGGGGTGGGGGGCTGGCCCAAGACCGTCTTAGGCCCAAGCCACTAAGGACCTTATCTGAGTTTCCCCCTGAACTGCTTCCTGAGGCTGGTTTAAAAGGCAGGAGAGGAGGCACTAACCCTACGAACAAAGCAGCAGATCCCCCGCCCCCCCACCCAACCCCGGTTAAGGGCCAGAAAAGAAATGGCAAGTGGGGAGAAGGCAGCCCAGGTGGGCACGCCTGGCCAAGGAAGGGCAAGACGCCATTCTGCTGGGTACTAGCTAGAGCAGCCGCCAAAGGCTGTGGCTCACTGCGTCCTGTGCGTCTGTGCACATGCTGGGTATACGTGTGACTGAGTAAGTACGTGTGCCTAGAAGTCTACGCATGTGGGGGTGGGGAGTACCGGGGCCAGTCCTTCCCTGAGCCCAGGGTTTCCTCACTTGTAAGAGGCCTCAGGCAGCTGCCCGCCTCCTCCCAGGGGCGGCTGCAGACACAGGCACACAGGTGGCCATGGCCGGGCTCTTCCTTACAGTGAAGACGCCCAGACCCAGGAGGCCCACTGCCCACCCCCTTGGCTTTGTTCTCTGGACGATGCAAGGCACTGCCCTTATTACTAATGGTTTGCTGTCTACCCCACTTTGATTCTGCTCCTGGTCTACATCTCGGTGTGTAGCTGCCTGGTCAGAAATACCCTCAATGACAGGCCTGGAGATGCTCCCCCAGGGGCCCCGAGCCCCACTAGTCCATCCTATCCCACAGCTTTGACCCCTCCTTTGTGAAAGGGGCTTAAGCGAGACCCGACACCCACACCCATGTGTTTGAGGATGACGCAGGGCCAGAACACAGTATAAACCCAAGGGTCCAGCTACTGGGGGCCTTTCTACTTAGGGCAGTCTCAAGGAAGAAGGGAGAGATTTGGGGTACATGTTCTCGAAACCGTCAGCGGTTTCCAGGGAGCAGGAAACGGATTTTCTGCAGAGTTCCAAGTAGCTGGGAAGGTGGTGGTTGCCAGCCTTGGTTGGACTCTTACCTCTAGGTCTCCCAGCTGGGAGAGGCAGGAGAGAGACACAGGGGGTCCCTCTGGGCTCCTCACACCGCATCCCTCCACCCCCCAGCCCAAGGACATGTCAGGATGGCTGGCAGTCAGGCTGGGGGAGTGAGCTCAGACCTCCAACCCCACCACCCCCACCCCGAGCATGGTGGTGGCTCGGCCCTGCTGGAGAGGGATGGAGGGGTCAAGGGTGCACGTTGGGGGACCTGTAGGGTTGGTGTGTGAGCTGTAGCGCCAGAGGGTGGATGCATGTGTGTACACCTGGTAGGGGGTGACGTGCAAAACCACGTGGGGTGTCTGTGTGCATCTAGAAGGAAGAGCTAAGGGGTGGATGTGGGCCGTGCTCCAGCGGCACAGGTCAGCACCCCCACCCCCACACCTCCCGGCCCTGGAACTCACTCGAGCACGTCCCGGTTGAACTGCTTCTGCCGGTTGCCCAGGAACTCGCCGATCATCTGTCTGCTGAGGCCCTTGCGCTGCAGCAGGAAGTGGGCGACCCCCACTGGCGTGTCTGGCACAAAGCCGCGCTCGATGAGGTACTGGACGCCCTTCTCAGGCTTCCTGGTGAGGGTGGGGTGAGAGACAGGCTCAGCCGTGGCTGCCCCAGCCCCTCCTGGCTGGCCCTCCTCCCTGGGGACTCTGGGTGCCCTGCCCTGGTCCGTCGGAGGGACCCAGAACTGTGCAGACCCTGCACCAGGCGGAGGCTGGGACTGGGCCATGAGCCGGTTCGGGGCTGCGGGTGCCGGGGCAGGGACCGTCCCACCGCCCCCGTGTTTTGCACTGCCCCATACACCCCTTGGTGTAGAAGTCACTGCCCCGCGTTTCACTTCCAGGCAGACTGGAACCCCTTGCCCAGCACATCCTGGCCGGCCCTCCGCCCCACCAATAGCAAACTACCTTTTCTGTAAGGACTTCCTGAGTTAACACAGTCAGGTGCCTGGAACCACACGTGTGCACCATGGAAGGTTCTCACGACTAGCCCCAGCTGAGAGGAGAGGAAGTGAAGTTGCAGCCTTGACCCTTCCTGAGCAAAGAGGGTTTCTGGGACAGGCTGGGCTGGCCCTGCAGGGCCGAGGGAGTCCACCTGCACCAGGAGCCATGCGGCCTGGCTGAGCTGTGGTGGAGGGAGGCCCCCTCACGGGCTCAGCAGGGGCCCAGGCTGGCCCTTTCCTCCCTTTGGGCCTCTGTCTCCCTGCTGGTCTGTGGCATGGACCAGGCTTGGCTGACCTCCTAGGGTGGTGCGAGGGGGTGACCTCGCACTCTTGGAAGGCAGATGTCCTCTGACAATCCCAGAGCCTCAGAAGGGCCTGAGGAGCTATGGAACCCTGGCAGTGTACCCGGCACCCATGCGGGGGTGGCGAGGGGAGCCGGGCCCTCCCGCTGGGCCCGGCAGGTGGAGATCAGAGTTCTGATCTCCCCGAGCAGCCTGGCGGCAGCAGCGGGTATCCACCTGTCCCCATAAACCATGTGGCTCCTGACTGACAGCAGCATCCAACACAGACTGTATTTCCACCTGCAAGCAAAAACAGGGCCCCTGCTGCAAGGTGACCTTGCTATTTTCAGCCCAGGATGACCACACACCCTAACATCACCTTTAGGCATTCAGCTGGGAGTGGCTGCTGGCCAGCTGGGCCCTGGCACGGTTACCCCACTCCTTCCACAGACCCCATTCCTCCCTAGGATTCTGGTGTAGCCAATCAGGAGCCTCTCCAGCTGCTCGGCTGCTCACGCTCCCTCACGGCCCTGCTCCACGCCAGCACCCACGGGGCCCCAGCCCACGCCCACTTCCCTCTTCCTCATCTTCGAGGTCAGAGGTCACCCCGGCAAGCCCACAGATGTCTTTTCTTTAGCTTACATGACGTTAACAGTAGGGATTCTAGTGAATACACAGAAATTGGGGTAGCTCAATCTAGAATCCAGATTTCCAGCTTCTCTTGAAAAATCAGGCCAGCTGGCACTCCCCGGCCTGTGCTCCTGTGTGGCCATGACCAGAGTGCTGGGCTGGGCCACGCCACTCAGGCATCCCATCAGCCCCTAGCCTGGGGGCCCAGATCCAGTCCTGGCCTGCTTCCTTGGGGGGCTGGCTGTTGTCCCCACTTGGCCCCCTCCTGTGTTTACACACCAACGTCACACGGTATCTCGGACTTCAGGATCCGGGCTCCTCCGCCTGAGAGGAACAGAACACAGCAGGGGAGTGGAATACACGGCAGAAAGGAGAGTCTTACAAGGGGCCATGGGAATGTGGATTCTTCACAGATTAAGTACCCAGACTCTACTTTCTTGTTAGGTACTGCTCAGGATGACAGCAGTGATGGGGGCTGGTCAGGAATACCCCACAATGGCAGGCTCTAATCCTTGGTCTAAGGACAAAAGGACTGAATCAATGATAGCTGGAGGAGAGGGAGGGGTTTCTGCAGGAAAATGAGACGCTTTCTCTGAGCAGGTGACACTGGGCAGTGACCCAAGTTCTTAGGTTTCTGGGTAGAGGCAACAGTGAAACGCAAAGGCCCTGAGGTGACAAAGGGTTTTGCAGGATCGAGGACCAGAAAGCTATCTGGGGTGGCTAAGAGGAGGGATCTTGGGGGAGGTGAGAGGAGAGCAGCAGGGTGGGTGGGCCAGATCCCACAGTGCTGTGCAGGCCACAGGGGGAATCTGGTTTTCCTCTGAGTGAGAGGAGAAGCCCTAGTGTGTTCTGAATCGGGCAGTGATGGGACCTGACGTCTGTGCTCTGTGGAGGGCAAGGCTAGGTCTGAAGTGTGAGCTCAGCGAGGAGCCTCCCACAGGCATCCAGGCTGCAGGGCAGGAGGTGGGGAGAAGCACCCAGTTCTACCCAGGGTAGAGATGACAATAATTACTGGTGGATCCGAGGTTGAACCCGATGGCTCCTGCTTCAAGTCTGAACCAAAGGTGGGAGGGACTGGTTCCACCCGGCAGGTTTCACCGTGACGTCACAGGAGAAAGGAATTTGAACTCATTGGACCTTGACCACTGACCAGGAGCTTGCCCAGCAACTGAGGCAAAGGATGGGGTGGCCGGAGGTACAGTTAAGGAGCTGGGGTCGGGGGTGCAGTCCAGGCTGGGGATCCAAGGTCAGGATGAACGTGGTTCTCCAAGGAAGCCTCTGGATGGCTTTATGAAGGTGAGTGGTCTGGCCTTCACCATCCTCTTCAGGCAGTGCGCTGGACATCCGAGGATTTGAGTTCCTGGCCTGTGGAGACCTTGCTGGTCCCGTCTACCTCAACAGTGTAGTGAGGCCCAAGTGTGCTCTTGGGGGCCCTGCCAGGCCTCCTAGATCCACCTGCTCCCTTGCAGAGCTCCATGCTGACTCAAGGGGAACGTGCCCTAGGTCCTGCTAAATGTCACACAATGACCTGCTGGGTGAAGGGGGGGCAAGGGGAGGAGTCATTAGTGCTGCGCAACCTTGTGGCACTTAGGGGACCAGGTGACATACCACGGCCAATGCACTGTGAAAGAAGGGACGCGTGGCTCTTCCTCTGGGAGCCGTGTGATCTCTATGGTGCCTTCCCTTGCCATAGGGAACCAGGGAGCCCACTGTGAAATGATTCCTCTGCTCTCTAGTCCCTGAGAGACTTGGTGCACACAGCATCTGGCCAGCCTGTGACAGATGCTGATGCGACAGAGGAATTAAGCTGTGCTGTGTCAGCATGCCAGAGCCCACCCAGACTGGCAAAGAAGGGGGAGTCTGGCTACGAAGCTGGGTCCCAGGGAATCTGGTTCCACCCCAAGGCACAGACACAGTGGTGGGGCTCTGTCTCCGTCCCCAGCTGTGGCTTTCCATTCCCTTCATTATGAGGGTGCTGCGGGACTTCTGTCTGGAACCCCAGGCCCTAAGTACTGAAAAGGACACAGACTGGGATCACCTGGTTCCTATCCTTGGGTCCAGCAAGGGCCTGGCTTACACAGAGCTCACCCAACAGAAGAGGAACAAAACATGCCGCAGGGAAGGCATGCCTTTGCCGGCATCACCAGCACCATTTAAAAACCTACCAGGGCCTCGCAAACCCTGCAGGACAAGATCCGGGCTTTCTGCCCCTGGATTCACATCTTCATTCATTGCACAAACATCTATTGAGCACCTCTTCTGGGCCTGGGGTTGTGCTAGCAGGTCTGTGGCCCAAAGTCCCCATCCCTAGAGACGCCTGGGTGGTTCAGTCAGTTAAGCGTCTGCCTTTGGCTCAGGTCATGATCCCAGGATCCTGGGATCGAGCCCTGCATTGGGCTCCCTGCTCAGCTGGGAGCCTGCTTCTCCCTCTTCTTCCGCCTGCCGTTCTGCCTGCTTGTGCTCTCTCTCTCTCTGGCAAATAAATAAAATCTTATAAAAGAAAGAAACAAACAGGGGTGCCTGGGTGGCTCAGTTGGTTAAGCGACTGCCTTCAGCTCAGGTCATGATCCTGGAGTCCCGGGATCGAGTCCCACATCAGGCTCCCAGCTCCATGGGGAGTCTGCTTCTCCCTCTGACCTTCTCCTCGCTCATGCTCTCTCTCACTGTCTCTCTCTCAAATAAATAAATAAAATGTTAAAAAAAAAAAGAAACAAACAAACAAACACCAAGAACCCCACGAAAAACCAACATAGTCCGCATCCTTGAAAAACACCTGGAGCATGGTAAAGGTGGAACATAAACTCCCAGGATACTCCCGTAAACTCCCCAAAATACTCACAGCACAGGAATCACAGGTATGTTCTCTGGAGCCAGAGGCCTGTGCTCAAACCCAGGCTCCACTTACAGGCTGGGTGACCCGGGCCAGGTTACTTAATTTCCCCGTGCCTCAGCTTTCCTGTCTGAATAATGGGGCCAGTGATGGTGCAGACGGTGGAGGTACTGTGAAGGTTAAATGAGTCAATGCCCCTGAGCCTTCAAAAATATTGCCAGTCCTATGGCTCCATGAGGAGGGTGAGCAACAGGCAGAAGTAAACCAAAGCAGTACACGGGGACCTGGAGAAGGCGTGGACTTCAGCTGGAAGGGGCGGGAGGGATGACCCGGAACAGCCTCCCTGGGGAGGTGGCACTGAACTGGGAGCTGGGAAGAGGGACCCCGCTAGAAAGAATGGCCAACGCAAAAGCCATATTTGACTCATAATGCAAAGAAGGCACAGAAAGGTCAAATAAGTGGCCTCCAGGAGGCCAGGCGACAGAAAGTGTGCCAGGAGTCTCAACCCATTCCTCTGCTCCAAGAAGCTCCGCAAAGTTTCACTCTGCCCTCCCCTGCCACTGCTGCTGCAAAGCCTGTCAGTCGGGCTGCCGGGCCAGCTTGCTTCTCTAAGGGCCCAGCGTCAACAGGTGCTGAGGGGGACATTTGCACCATCTGCACCTGACCTGCTTCTGCGCTCTGGGCCCCACTGTAACGGGTCCTTGAAAAGCTTTAGCAGGACAGGCTGGAGTGGGAGAGGCCAAGGCTTGGCCCTGCTGTGGGCCGCCAGGCGGGGCCGGCTTTGTTCCACGTCAGCTGCTGATTCAGACTTGGTTGTGCCAGCCAAGCGCCTGCAGACCCCACCAGGGGCAGCTCTCATGGTCACCTCCTGTCCCTGGGCTTCGAGCAGTCAGTGGGGACACTGAGCTGGCGGGGCCCCAGGGAGGGCGGTTACAAGGCGGGCACCGTGCTCACAGTTCACCCACTTGCTGGAGCCTCAGCTGAGTGCTCTGAAGGCTCTCGTCCCAGCAGGGCTCTACAGGCTTCTCCTGTCCTTTCTAGTTACCTGAGCCATCGCGGAGACATGCGAGTGGTCGGCAGCACGCCGGCCTCCAGATTTCCCACCCCACCCACTCTGTCCCCCTGAGCCCATGGGCTGACCTCACTCCCAGCCTGGCCACTCAGAGCCCCTGATCCTGCTGACCACCATGAGCAGTCTGGAGCAAGCCAGCAGGAGCTGACGAGAGAGGAGCAGCTCTCTTCCTGCCAGGGCTGCTGTGAGGCTGGACCCTGGGCTGGGGATAGCTAGCAGGCCTCCTGCCCTGGTGGGGCACTGGCAGGGAGCTCTGGGGAGAAAATGGCCAGGAGATGCCCAACAGCTTTCCAGATCCAGACCCAGTAAGACCTCTGCTTCCACCCGTCTCATTGGGTTCCTGTCGCTTGCAGCGGAGAAGGCCCTGATGAACAGAGACCAACACAGGGTCTGTTTACCTGCAGGGCCCGCAGATCCTCTGCGGTCAGGGGGCCGAGCCGTCCCCGTAACATCTCAGTTGACCACGGGAGGAGGGACTCACCAAGTTCGGTAGTTGGACCCCTGTGTGCCTGGAAGTACCCTTCAATTCAGCGATCTGGGCTCAAATGCCCCCAGCGGCCTATGAAGGAATGACCACCTTCCCTCTGCTTACGTACTTCCAGGGCCAGCAAGCTTACCACCTCATCAGACAATTTCATGCAGCTCTGGTTTTTACAAAGCTCTTCCTGATGCTGGGAGCCCAAGCTGAATGGGGCTTGTCTTTACTGCAGAGAGAAGGTGGAGGAATCGCCCTCCATCACGGCCGGCTGCCCTGCGGGGCCTGCCTTGGCCTGGTTTTCTTTCCCAAGAAACTGAGCACCAGATACCCCAGACCCAGGAGGCAGCTAGAGACTGCTAGGGCCAGGAGAGTGGTGAGGGCCACGGACTGGATTCCAGGGGAATGGAAAGCCGGCTTCCTTCTTAGTAGCTCAAAGTGCTCCGAAGAGAGCTGATCTGTCAACTGTCAGCACTACCAGCAACGGTGAATAGCTCGCCAGAACCCTGGAGCCAGCATGTCTGGCTCTGTGGCCTCGAGCTAGCACCTGACCTCTCTGAGCCCTGGCTCCCTAGAGCCAAGTGTCATGGGGTCACTGTGAGGATTCAGTGAGCTGATGCACATGAAGTGTTTCGCGCAGCGCCTGGGACCTAATACGCGTTTATATGGGCTGGCTGTCATCACTGGTGTTCTCATTACTCACAAGAAACACGTCATGCATGAGGAGCACGGAGTTGGGGCTACGGATCAGGAGCCCACCCACAGCTCTTCTGCTCATCGAGAGAGGCTGGCCCAGCTCTGTAGCCTCTGAGCCTGATTCCCACGCAGGTGGAGAACAGGTGACTGTCCAGGGATGCAGGAAGGGTGAAATCTCGGAGCACCCCAGACTCATACCAGGGCTCTCCTCCTCCCCTCTGCAGAAAGGAATGACACCATGGGAGCACCTGGCAGGCACCAGGGGCTGGGCCATAGGTGGAAGGGACCTCTGAGGGCCCCTTGAACAGCTCCCAGCCCAAGCAAGAGTCCTAGTACACCGTCACACCAAGTGGTTGTTGAGGCCCTAACTTACATGCTCCTCAGAGATGGGGCAATCACTCCTGGGATAGGAGTATCTGTTTAATCACAGGGGAGCTCTGGGGATGAGCACACTCTTTCAGAGGCAGGAGAGGTCTGGCCAGGTCTACCTGGACAAAACTGGCCTGGGCTACAGTCGCCTGGGCTCTTGTCAGAGTGAGGGAGGCATGAAAGAGGAGAATGACGCAAGGAGACCCATATCCCTGAGCACATGTGTGAAACACAGGACCAGGGGACCCCATTAGGGCTGTTGGGGTACTGACCTGGGCTCCTAGCGCTGTGGTGGCCCAAGGATGACCTCTCCAGGGCCATGTGGCCTCCTCTGGGTGGTGTGGCTTTTCCTCCTGAGCTCGCCATCTACCTCTGTGGCCCAGTGAGCTGATGGGGGGGCATGGGGCCACACATGTAGCAGCCATTCCCACATGGAGCCGGGTGAGGCGGTGAGAGTTCCTGCTGGCCCACCTGCTGGCTGTGTGACCTCAGACAGGTGACCCTCTTGGGACCTCAGTCCACCCATCTGTACAGTGGGGTTAATAAGAGTCTCTACCCCCCAGCAAGACAACTTGTAGAACAGTGTCCAGCACATGCTAAGCACATGGAACTATCAGCCACTGCCATGACCTCTGACTGTTCTGTCCACCAAACCACCTGCAGGGTCCTCCTATAGCCCGTGTTCCTGGAAGCCCCCAACCCTTTGCTCTGGGCACAGCAGCCCCAGCTGCGACCCAGAAGCTCCTCCTTGCTGGTGGGCCCCAGGAAAATTTCTCGGTTCCACTTCCTCTAATCCTCACCAGGCCCTGGGAGGCAGGAACCTTGTACCCATTTTCCAGATGTAGGTGGCAATACTCCAAGAGTACAAGGAGTTGCCATGTCCCTGAAGCTGGTGTGTAGCAGAGCTGGGGCTAAAGAGCTCTTGCCTCTAGTTCCTGGATCCCCACCCTCCCTCTGGGGTCATGAGCTCCACGAGCAGCCTGGGGCCTGTGAAGAGCAGGTGCTTGGGGGAACATCTGGATGTCAGGCAGACTGCTGCCTCCTCCAGGGGCCCAGGGATGCCTCTCCCTGCCCACCTCCCTCAAGTTCTCGGGTCTCCTGTTTTGTTTTTCCTCCCCACTTGCCCACTTTGGGTTCCTCATTCAGATCCTCCATGCCCTATCTGGGGATGGGAGGTGGCTGAGGTTCTGTGTCGGGAAAGCCTACTACGGGAAGAGGGTGGGAACTGACAGCTATCCGGAGGGCGGGGTGGGCCTGCGGGGGAGGCTGGGGGCATGTTTCCCATGATGTCCATCAGCACCTGCCGTTGTGGGCCCGCCCGTCCCATTCTGCCCCACGCCCTGTGTGAAGCCAGACTTGCCGCTGCCTGTCCCTCAGTGCTCTAGACCAGTGCTGTCCACGAGCACAGTCTGGGGCAGCCGAACTTCGCCAGATCTGTGCTGTCAGGCACAGGGGCCACGTGTGGCCCGTGAGCACCTGAGCCATGGCTAGTACGCGCCAGGGGCACTGGATTCGTGTTATGTTTCTGTGAACTTTAACCTCAGTAGCCCCCCCTGCGGCTGGACTGCAGCACTGGAAACACACAGGCTCCCCCAAGTGAGTCTCGGAGCTGAAGGCAACACTGGTGACAAGTTGGCCGGGGTTGCTCATGGGTCTTAGTGAGCGGATTCCAAAATCCATGTGGAAGAATCCCCGCCCGAAACAGCCAAGACAATTTTTTACAAAGCCCAAAGGAAGGGGTTTTGCCCTACTAAGCAAACGCATGAGACCCCAAGTCTGCCGCTCGTGGAGGAACAGACAGGCCCTGGAACGGTTAACGTGGAGCTTTACAAGCGTCTTCGTTCTGTTCCCTGATCTGTCCGGGCCCCTGAAACACAGCCTGGTGTGTGGCAGGCGCTCAAGAAATAGCTGCTGAATGAATGAAAAGGTCCCATTCATGAGGAATTAGATGGGACTTCAAGTCCATGAAGAAAGGACAGATTGTTGAATAAATTGTTTGCAAACAACTGGCTAAGCTCTACAGAATAATAGAAGTTGGGGGGCGCCTGGGTGGCTTAGATGGTTGGGCGCCTGGCTTCAACTCAGGTCAAAATCCCAGGGTTCTGGGATCGAGTTCCGCATCGGGCTTCTTGCTCAACAAGGAGCCTGCTTCTCCCTCTGCCTGCTGCTCCCCCTGCCTGTGCTCCTTGTCCCTCTTTGACAGATAAATAAAATCTTAAAAAAAAAAAAAATTGGACCCCTCACCTTGTGTGGTTCTCCTCTCCAAAACAAATTTCAGCTTAAAGTCCTAAAGGGCATGGAAATACATTGAAAAAAAAAATTTTTTAAAGCTATTTATGATTTGGGGCGGAGCATCTTTTAATTTTTATTATTGTAATTATCACTGTATTGATGATTTGGGGCAAGGCCCCTTTTAATTATTACTATTTTTTTTAAAGATTTTATTTATTTATTTGTCAGAGAGAGAGAGGGAGAGAGAGCAAGCACGGGCAGACAGAATGGCAGGCAGAGGCAGAGGGAGAAGCAGGCTCCCTGATGAGCAAGGAGCCCGATGTGGGACTCGATCCCAGGACGCCGGGACCACGACCCGAGCCGAAGGCAGCTGCCTAACCAACTGAGCCACCCAGGCGTCCCAATTATTACTATTTTTAAGGTAGGCTTCATGCCTAGCGTGGAGCCCAATGCAGGGCTTGAACTCACAACCCAGAGATTGTTACCTGAGTTGAGATCAAGAGTTGGACGCCTAACCGACTGAGCCATCCAGGTGTCCCTGGGCAGAGCCCTTTTTAAAATAAATAACATGAAAAGCCAAAGAAATGAAACAAGAAAATACGAATTTAGCTAATTAAAATTAAAACCTTCCTGTACAGCATGGTGACTATGCTTAATAATACTGGATTGTTTACTTGAAAGTTGCCAAGATAGTAGATCTTAAAAGTCTCATGGCAGGAAAAAACAAATTGTAACCACGTGTGGTGAGGGATGGTAACAACTTTTTGTCATCATTTTGCAATATACATAAAAAATGGAATCATTACCTAGTACACCTGAAACTGATGTTGGATGGCAATGATCTCAATTTTAAAAACACAACAAATTATAAGCACTTTTGTTAGATGAAAAAGCACAAAGTTAAAAGACATATATCTGAGAACCACTGAACCGTACACTTTATAAGGGTGAATTTTAGGATACTGTGAATTATAGCTCAAAAGAAAACAATTTTAAAGACAAATGACAGAAACTGTTTGTAATTACAAAGTATCAGTATCCACAACAAATAAAGAACTACTGGCAAATCAACATGACAAATAGCCTGAGAGAAGAAAACGAGCCAAGAATATGAACTGGGGGCCCCTGGCTGGCTGAGTCAATGAAGCATGTGACTCTTGATTTCAAGGTTGTAAGTTCAACCCCCATGTTGGGTGTACAGATTACTTAAAAAAAAAAAAAAGAAAAGAGACACAGATGCTCTATTGCTCCATTTTAGATGCTGGGAAATGCAAACTAAAAAGACCAAGACTACCATGTCTACCCTTTGATTGGGGGTGGGGAGAGAACACAATGTTGCCAAGCATGTGGGAGAAGGAGGACCTCTGAGATCCAGCAGCAGAGAGAGGAAATGGATAGACCTCCCCTTTAAAGGATAAGTTTCCAGTGAAAAATGTGCCTACCTAAGCCTCCATAATTCTGCTTTTAGCTAGCTTCTCTATAGACTCTCTTGAGAGTGTATGTAAAGACACTCCTTGTCCTCTATAGTTGGTAATTACAAGGAAGTGGAAGCAAGGGGCCAGTTCAATCGTATGGCTAGCCCCACACCAGGAACCGCTACAGAGCAGCAGGAGGGAGGGAGGTGGCCCATGCACACTGACGGGTTGGGGTGGGGTGGTGGGCTGGCTCTCCACCAGCAAGCCGTGTAGTAATATCCCAGTAAGATGATGTCCACAATCCCAGGCCCCAGATAATGTCAGCAAGGCCACAGCGGCAGCAGCTAACACTTGGAAAGGACTTCCTTGGTGCCAGGCGCTGCTCCAAACACTTCACATACCTGCTTTCTTACAACTCACACCCTGTGAGGTGGACAGTATTGGGCCCAGAAACACTGTACAGACGGAAGGCCAGGCTGTGGGCCCGGGCAGTCTCGCCTGGGAGCTGTGCTCTGAGCCATGGCTGTCTGCGGTTCCTAAGAGCGCACACATGCACGGAGTGAAGATCTGGGAGGAGAGACTCCAAAAACGACAAGAGCTTAAGGGAACATTATCCTAACTGGAAGGCTTTCATTTTCCACGGGGAATATAGTCCCGTACTGCACCCATAACTAAAAACAGAGCTAGAGAGCATTTACACAGACCAACGGTGGTTGGTGGAGCGACTGTTTTTTTCTGGCCTCCACCTGTCGACATGGCTGGAACCCCCATATCAGCGATGTAGTGGGCTTGGGCACTAAGGGACCCCCCAGGTCAGTTCAGCCCCCTGCCCAGGAGGGCCCTGGCCTGGGTCTTTGAAGACCTGGGAGCTGGCCGTGCCCAGAAGCGGGTGAGAGCAGACTTCTGGGACAGAGCTCAGGATGGGCTCAGCAGAATATGGTCCTTTCGGCTAATGTGCTGGCTGGCCACAGCTCGTGCAGCGGTGAGGCTGTCCCTACGTGCCGTGAGCCATGAGCTGATGGGGGTCTCAGGAGAGAGCTCCCAGGCAGATGCAAGGTCCTTGAGACTCGAAGTTCTCAGCTGAGTGAGGACCAGCGACCCAGAGCCTGCTGACTGCTCGCATGTAAACGTCCTGTTCCCTACACCCTCCCTCCAGAGAGAGGCCTCTTTGAGTCCCCTGAGACAGTGCAGCACTTCCACCTGTAGCAGGGATGGCTCAAAAGTGCCCCCCAAGCCTCCCTCCAACTCGAAGAGGAAGCAGAGAGCAGGGAAGTACAGCGGATGCCTGTCAGTTGTCACCGGGCAGTCTGGCCGTATCCCCAACCTTGGAGGAGTCAGCGCCAGGCTGACGTCCGATGAGCCCCAATCCCAGAGGCCCTGTGGATGGAAATGATGTGAAATACGATGTTTAATAACCAGAGCCCGCCGGCGTCCCTTCCAAGGGAGTGTGCGGCCCTCCTCCCCTTCCGCTTGCTATTTTCGGCCGTGCTAAGAATAGCCTGCTTTAAATACCCGTCTCCCTCCTTAAATGGGCTCTCAGGACTGCCCCCACAGCACCTTTCTAGAACTCCCAGCAGGGAGCAGTCCCTCAACAGACCCAATTCACACATCTACCACAGGGACCTTGCTGAGACTTCTGTTAGCACCAGGTGTCTGTCCTGCTTCCCCCGACGCGTGCCTCTGACAGCTAAGCCTGCCCCAGCTCTGGAGATCTTGCTCAGACATGGACCCCATCACGCACTTGCCCAAAGACCTTCGTGTCCCTTGTCACCCAGCGAAGCCAATCCAAACCCCCGAGCCTGATGTTCCCAACTGGGCACATTAACGCAGCGCCGTCAGCCTTCACATTCTCGTTTCCTGAGAAGCTACTGTGAGCTGGGTGCTGCTCTAGGTGCTCACAGGGCCCTCAACTCCTGTCCCTGTGTTGCTCTAGTCACAGAGAAACCCCTCATTTGGCTGCTGCTCAGCCTGTGAGCCTCTGCTCTCCCCAGGACAGGGCCCTCAGGTGGGGGGACCTGGCCCACCGCTCACCAGGCTCCAATCTCCTCTATGACAGCATCACTGTGCCAGATGCTGCTAGAGGCCCTGCTAGCACAAGGCCCCACCCTCACACATACGCTTTTAAAACCTCAGTGCGTGCAAAGGCCCTAGGGCACAAGAGCAAGGCCCTCCCCATGTGTTCCTGCAGGGCCGGCAGGCACTCACTTGTTGAAGAGATTGAGGCCGATGCGATAGTGCCTCTTGCGGATGACATCGTTGCTGAAGGCGGGGGAGTCCCAGCTGTTGCGAGTCTCCTTGTGGTAGGTCTGCTTGCTGAGTGTCTGCTCCCTCAGGCTGTCCCGGGACGACGACTCGGAGCTGCAGTTGATGGTGTCGTTGGAGTTGGATGTGCTGTTGATGCTGTCGTTGTCCCCATCCGAGTAGTCGGACTCTGACTTGCTCTGCCTGTTGGCTGAGCCGTTGATGGCCAGGTGGCTGTCCAGGGGCCGGGGGGGCCGGGACCGCAACTCCGGCTCCTCCCGGGGGAGGCTCTTGGGGGGGCCGCCCAGAGGGCCGTGCTTGGGGCTGCCCTGCGGCCCGCCTAGGCTGCGTTCATAGGCGCTCTGCCTCTTGAGCGAGCCACGGTCCGAGCGGTCGCTGAGGTCCACGGAACTGTCGCTGGGCGGCTCGATGGTGAGCAGCGGGAGGTGCTCCACCCGCAGCCGCTGCTCTGGCCGCTCGAGCGACGGTGTGCTCCGGCAGCTAGTGTCCGTGTCCCCCTTGTCGTCCTTGTGGGCCAGAGCCCAGTAGTCCTGCACAGCGCCCCCAGCCCGCAGCCGCAGGTCCGACTCCGTGCTGGGTGGCCGGTGCCCCGCCTGCGAGAGAGGCAGGGGCGGTGACAGCTCCTCCTCGTCGATGTACAGGGTGACATCACTGTACGAGGCCGTCATCTCGTCCAGTTTGTGGTGGTCCACGCTGTGCAGGGCCGTCTTGGGCTCGGCGTCCCGGGTCCGCCCTGGGTCGGGGGCCGGCGCCTCCTCGGCGTGCAGGCTGCGGCAGTTGAGGGCGTCGTCGATGGACTCCGCCAGGGACTTCACCTGCCTCGAGAAGGCATCCTCCAGCTCCGTGATGGCGTCCGCGAAATCGCTGGATGGGGCGGGAGACTTGAGGGCGGGAGGCTCCCCAAGGTCGCTGCACTCGGGCGGCACCAGGGCCCCGAGTTGAGAGCCATCGTCAGTCACGGAGACCTGCTTGCCCTCGAAGTAGGAGCTGTGCACTTTCTCCGGGCCCTCGAAGGAGAACTGCATCCTCATGTTGGACAGCACGATGCGGCGTGACATGCGGTTCTCCGACATGGAGCTGCGCAGGCGCTCGAAGTTCTTGTTCATCTGGTACTGGCGGAAGGCCGTCTGGATGGTGCGGGCCGCATGGCGGGTCACGAGGCGGCCCCCATACTTGCGTTCTAGCATCTCCACCTGGTTGGGGGCAGGACAGGACATCAGTGAGCTCAGCCCCGTGTGCGCTCAGCCCCGTGCAGCGCCAGCGCAGAACCACGCCCACCCACGGTCGTGTCCGCCGCCCAGCTCCATGGCGGCAGCAGCCAGAAAGGCCTTGGCACATCCTGAAGTTGGTTATGACAACCACAGAGGCAAGCTTGTGGGGTCGCCCAGAACAGGGGTTCCCTGGGACCAAGAAGATGGAGAAACCCCCTGTTGAAGGGAAAGCAAGGATGTTCCCTGCATGACCTCCCAGAACCTTTGAAAGGTGGAGCGTTTCCAAATTTCTTTGGACACAGAAGCCTTTGGCCCCAGCATGTCTCGTGGCCTGGGCTTTAATGAAACTAGCGAGATGCTGGAGGAGGAGCAGGCAGCCCCTCCAGAGGGGAGGAACCCGAAGCATGAGCAGGTTAAGGGACCAGCCAAAGGTTTCAGTGAGATCCTGGACCCGGACCCTTGGTTGGCAGGCTTCGGGACTTACTTCCTCTTTACAGCAGTCACCTTGTGCTCTTACCAGCTAGTGGAGGTGGTGGGGGGGGGGGTGTCACTGAGTTTCAGGGAGGCCTGAAATAATCACCTTAGTGGGGAGCAGGCTTCAAGGTCACATGACCGGGCTCTAAGCCTGGCCCTGCCCCTTGTTAGCTGTGCTACTCTGAGCAAGCCTTGGGGCCGTGCATTTCCTGTTTCCTCATCTGTAAAGTGGGGACGGCACTTAGCCCTACCTCGTAGGACTGTGATGAGCACCTGATGAGACAGACACAACAGCTTAGCTCATGCCAAGCACGGGGACAGCTGGGCCTAGAAGACCCTCAGTTCCTGGAAGATGTTTATGGTTTGGGGGGCCCTCGACTCCCCTCACTGGACAGATGGGGAGACTGAGGCCCAGAGAAGTGACTCAGCTCAGAGGCGGAGGCCTCCAGACTCCAGAGCAAGCACTCATTCTGCCACCCCAGGCTCCGATGGCCCCTCTTCGTGGTGAGGTACAGAGACGGGGCTGGGCTATAGGCAGGTGGCACTGTCTGAGACTCCCCCGTGTGACACCCAGACTCCCAAAGCCCCGAGGCTCACTCCAGCCCTCGGTGATCAAGGACAACCCTGAGGACTGCTCCCTGTGCCTTGCTCCTGAGTGAAAACATGCCCCGTAAAGTAGGAGGCTACCCTGTAGGAAGCAAAGAAAATTCAAGATAAGCAACTGGCTTCTCCACCAAACCAGGGTTCTTGGGCTGCTGGGCAGAGCGGGTGCCTGATGAAGGGGCCAGGAGAGGCCTGGGGCCTTCAGGAGGAAGGCACTCTTGCGTCAAGGAGGCGAAACACCACCCCCTGGCCTATCTAGACCCCACCTGCCTATGCTGTGCCGGGCATCACACCAAAGCTGGTGGCAGAGAGAGATAAGGTCCCTGCCCTCCAGAAGCGAAGATAAGGTCCCACTCCTCAGGGAACCAGACAGATACATACACCTAACTGAAAGAAAACCAAACAGACACCGACCAAATCCACACTATGGCCCAAGTTGGGGGGAGGGTCGCTCAGAGCCACTGTGGGGCGGGCCAGGAACAGAGGGCTTGGGGCCTCACGTACCCTGGTGCCTGTCCTGGTCCCCTCACTTCCTGGCTCTGGGAGGCCACCCACGTCAGGGACGCCGGCTCCCCCTGGCCACTGAAAGCGCCGGCTCTCTGGGGCCCGTGGGAGAGGGAGCAGCAGGCTGGGCAGAGCAGCTCCCTTCATAGCAGGAGAGGGTAGTGTGTGTGCATGTGGGGGGAGGGGGGTGGATCAAAATGACTTTTCTGGGCCCAGAGTCAGTCAGGGTGGGTCTGTTTTTTCTCTTGCCCTGAAGTTACTAAACACCATCCAAAGAGATGACCTCACTTCCACATCTGTAAGCAGACTGTTTTTGGGGGTTTTGAGTGGAGCTCTGAAAGCCGATGGGGCTGATAAAGGGCCCAAGGCTGAGCTCTGGGAAGCCCCCCTCCTCCACCCTTCAAGGCCGGTAGCCTGGCCCCCCTCATGTCGCCTTCAGGGGCAGAGTCATGATACCAGGGCCACCAGCGTAGGCCCAGGGCTCACTCAGGGCTCTTTCTCTCCTGCTGACTGGGGGCGTAGACAATCAGGCAGTGACTTATTTGTCTGAGACCGGCTCCCCAAATTTGGGGGAAGGGTGAGGGGGGATGAAGAGGGACCTTGGAAAGGCAGGAATTGGCTCTGTGTTATCATCAAAGCCCCCCTCAGTCCCTCCTTCCTGGTCTTCCCTGGAGGACACACACTGACCCAGGCCTGCTCTTACACAGTCCCCAGACTCATGGTGGTCATTCCTCCTCCTGGGCCACAACGGACCCGGGGCCCAGCCTGAAAGTTTACTGGGGTGCCGGGGAGGGAATCCAATTTATATGTGCTCACCTGCTGTATGTCGTCTTCACCCGATTCTCACAGGACCTCCAGCCTGTAGAGTAGCCCTGGGATCCCCCTTCTCGGAGGACAGAGGCTCTGGGAAGTAACGTGACGCAGAGGTGACCCCTAGCCCTCCCTTTCCCTTTAAAAGGATGCGTCTCAACAGCGGGGGAGGGACAGGGAACAGAGAGGAACACCCTTCCACAAAGCAGAACTAGCAGCTCTGATGACTCAGGACTCCTGCTCTCTTTGATAGGAAACCACCAGAAGGTGCAGAGGCCCTGAAGCCAAAGGGCTCCCTTCACTAAACGGGACTTTGCTTACTCGGCTTTAATCTTCGTGGAATTGTGTACCCTACTTTCATCGGGCAGTTCCCATGTAATCTGTCCTGTTCCCATTCTTGCTTTCATTGCCGGGAAGCTCAACAGCTCAGTGGTCCTCTCATCTTTTCACCACCTCTTCCTTGCCACCCTTGTTCTGCCTCAGGGCCTTTGCACCTGGGGTTACTGCTTCCTGGAAGGTCACTTCCTTCAAACGCTCAGTTCAGATGCCACCTTGAGGAGGCCTTCCCCACCCCCCTTATCCAATGCTGTCACCTCCCACAGCCACCACTTCTTCCCCCTATTTCGTGATCTCTGGGGTTTGTATCACACTCTGGAATTAAACTGTCTTTATTGCTAACTTGTGGGACCATCTCCTGGACCAAAGTGTCAGCTTAAGAGCTGGGGCCTCACCCTGTCCACTGTGGACTCCCCAGCACCCAGCACAGCGTCTGGCACACACTGGGTATTTGGCGAACATGCGTGGGATCAGAATGACCAGCTGTGGCCCCAGTAAGGCCATATGAACCCAAGATTTATCTCCATAGGCCTCTGTGAGGTCTTCAACTTCCTCACTTCTGTTTCCCAACGCTTCTGCTGGAGGTCTTTTATTATCAACTGCTTCTGATTCACTTTGGATGTGGGTGTAAGTGATCAGTGGAACAGAGGTGGTCTTCCCCTGTGGTGGGCCTGGCCATGGAGCCAAGTGCCACGATGGGTAGGGGGGTGGGGGCAGTTTCTGCTCCCACAGCCCAACGGGGCCATCTGTAGAAGGATGGAGAGAATCAGGGGTGAGATAGGTAGCCTGAGGACAGGGAGAGGAGGGGGCTGGTAGGAGACTTTGTTGGAGGAGGAAAGACCCACCTTGGGCAGTACCTACATGGTTCCCGGAAGTCAGGTGCCATGACAGGCCCAGACCGCTGCTCCGCAAAAGGCAAATAGGGGCAAACAGAGGATAGCAAGGTGAGGGGTCGATGTGACCACCTAGGACTCATAAGGAGATGGCCCGGGAGCTGGGGGAAGCTGGACAGATAAGCCTGACCCCCCCAGCCCCCGTACATCTACACAGCTGCTTGCCATAGCCTGAGGGTCTCCTGAAGCCAGAAACGTCCCTTCAGTTTCACCCAAGAATTCTTACTCAAGGATCTCCTGGGGGCTTGTACTCCGGAGGTCCTCAATGCGATGCTCTTTGTCCCCCACCCCAGTGATCGCTCACTCCCTCTGCTCCCCACCCCCTATCCAGCTGGGACAGGCCTCTCCCTCAACCCAGGAGGCTATCTTTAGTCCTTCCCTGGAGCCCAGCCAGGCGGGCAGGCCATGCACCCTCCTCGCCCTCCTGGCACATGGACCCAACCCCACGGTGGGTCTGTGGCAGGAAGCAGGCCTTCAGTGTGGCCGTTTCCCATGAGAACACGGACTATAACCCAAAGTGGATATAAAGCAACCTTGCCCGTGGGCTGTGGACAGGCTTGGTGTTCTTTTCGGAGCGTGTTCTATTTATGTTGTACACTGACCTCCTGCCCTTCTCCACGGACACTCCTCCTGAGGACTATCTAAGGTTCAGGTGTCCCCTGGGACCTCAGACACTCAGCGTCTGGCCACTGAACCTGTGTGCATGGCCATGGGGACAGGGAGTGGGGCAGAGACCCAAGTCTTGACATCTCAGTCCCTTCGTTCGGGGTGCCTCCGTGCGTCAGGCAGAGTAAGAAGGGAACCCTGGGCGGAGGTGAAGGCCAAGTTCATAGCACAGGTGCACCTGAGTGGACGTCAGTCTGTGGGAGAGCTGAGCCTCCTGCAGCCTCAGGCTGGCCCAGCAAAGGCCCTGGCACCGGTCTCCAGCCAGAGCCACCTGGCTGCCTGTCCCCCAGACCCCCACCAGCTCCCAAGGCCGGCCCCACCTACCTGCTTGTCCTGCAGGTCGGAGGAGAGCTCATAGCTCTCAGACAGTGACCGCGAGCGCTTGATGGCCTCCTCCTCGGCCTGTTTGCGTAGGATGGAGGTCGAGTGCTGTAGTTTGGGCCTCCGTGTGCGCTGCTGCTGTCCCGGCGGCCCCGAGTACAGCCCATAGGCTCCCACCGACGCGTGCTCGTAGAGGTCGGGGCTCAGACTGGAAGCAGGCGCTAGGGGGCCCTGGTGGTAGGCCGACGGGCTGTCCAGCGACGTGCCGGTCTCGCTGCTGGGGGCCTCGCCCTCCACGCTGCAGGGGACAGAGAGACGAGAGAGAGGCCTCCTGTGAGTGGGAGACCAGACTCCGGGCCCGACAGGGAGCCGGAAGGTGGGAGGGGGCCAGAAGGTGGGAGGGGGCCACAGGCAGGAGGCAGCCCCACAGCGTTCCCCACGCCGCTGGCTGGCCTCTGACATACTTCACTGATTGATTTTGCTCACTGTCCATCTCCTACGTGAGGACCTCAGCTTTGTGAGGGCAGAGGTTGGACACGTGATGTGCACTGACGATCCCCAGTGCCTACAGCAGGGCCTGGTCCATGGCAGGAGAGGGTCAGTGAAAATTTCCTGAGCAGCTAAATGGATCCGGTCCCCTTCTCTCCCTCATTCCCACCACCTGACTTAAGTAAACCACTGATTTTTGTACCTTCTGTTCTTATTTTAAAAAGACATTGATAAAAGTGACTCCTTACTACATACCTACTTAGGGGTCAGGCACTGGGCGGGGGGGTTAGGGGCTGAGCCATGTCCCCCCAGAATTTATATCTTGAAGTCCTAACACCCAGTACTTCAGAATGTGGGGGAGACGGTCTTCAAAGAGATAGTTAGGTTAATGAGGTCCGTTGGGGTCCTAATCCAACAAGACTGATGTCCTTCTAAGAAGAGAAGGAGATGAGGACCCAGACATGCACAGAGGGACGACCATGTGAGGGCAAAGGGAGAAGGCGGCTAATCTGCACACCAAGGACAGAGGCCTCAATGGCACCAGCCCTGCCGACACCTTGATACTGGACTTGGGGCCTCCAGAACAGTGAGAAAATAAATGTCTGTTGTTTAAGCTGCCCAGTCTGTGGCCCTTGTTATGGTGGGCTTGGGAATGAATACAGTGTTATACGTACATTTTTCTTTTTTAAAACCTTAAATTAGTCTGCAAAGAAAGAACTACTAGCCCCCCTTTTCCAGGTGGGGAAACTGAGGCCCACAGAGGTACAGAGACCTGCCTGCACAGGTAGTGAGTGGGTGAGTTGAGGTCAAAGCCCAAGTTGTGGGATTCCAAGATTTGGTGGGGGGTGTGTGTGCACCCCTCCACCTCGTTGAGCCTCATCCCCAGGACGCAGACACCTCCCTCTCAACATTCCAAGCGCTAGACTAGGGGGACAGAGAGGGACTGGCTGGCTTACTCATCTCAAACTCAGGAACTCAGAAAACAGACATGGGCTCCTGTTGCAGACTGCTTTTCAGTATAGCACAAAGAGACAAGGCTGTGTCTAACACAGCATCTAGCAGCCTCTCTGGTCAAGCCTTGCCATTTTCCTGTCCTTGCAGGGTATCACTCAACCTTTAAAGACCCTCTGATCCCTGGGGCCAGGGCAGGGGTCTCTCTGGAAGGGGCCCAGCAGAGAGAAGGGAACACAGCTCCCCTTCCCAGGCTGCAGTCCTTCCTCCATGGTCCTGTCTTCAGACCAATGGCAACACGCTGGGTGTGACAGCCTTGGGAACAAGTGTCTACCCCCTGCTCAGCTCTGCTTTCAGTCAATGTCACAAGGCCTGGCAGTGCCACCCTGTGAGTGTCGAATGGGACTGTTCACAGACTCCTGGGGGAGGCAGACTCAGAGTGGGGGCAGAGGGAAGTAGCCTGCCCTGTGGTTCCAATCTGCCCCGAGCCAGGGACAGGCTGCAAATCCCTGCACTTGCCTTCCAACTTGTAGTTCAAGAATAGTACAGGACTTCCACTCCACCAACTGGCTCTGGCCTCTGAGAACAGGCTGTGGGTATCCTGTGACAGAGGACGGCCCCTCCTGCTCCCCAGAAGCTTAAGTGTGACAAAGGTCTTTCCTTGGGGAAGATCTCTGAGTGTTCTGCCTTCATCTGGAGGCAAATCAGGGTGGGTTGCCCCTCATTTCAAGGCCTATCTCCCTGTCCGTTATCCATGTGGGATGGACCAGATGCTTTTAAGGTGTCAGAGGAATACCCACCCTTTAAGACTCTCCTGATATCAGTTACCCAAGAGCAGTCTCCTTTGGGCCCGTGTATCCGCGAGGGGGAGAAGGAGGGGGAGAAGGATGGGGACCAGCAGAGCTAAAAATTCTCCCATTCTTCGGATAAAACTTTGAGCAACACTTCACAATAAATACTTGATGGCTTGATCCATGGTTGTATGAAAGAGAGAGGGACACCCCTGTCAGACCTGTAGGCAGTTAATAAAGCAAGTCCACCCACAGAAAGGCAGCCCAAAGCCCCCGCCTTCACTCCAGCCCCAGGGCGTCTCCCTGCCTCATCTTCTCTGGGCGCCCTGTGAGCATCTCATAAGGAAGTATTTCACCCTCACAGCCCCCATACTGGAAATGCTTCAGTCAGGGGCAGAGTCTGTTTTTCCGAGCAAAAGGCTGACAGGAAACAAAATCTCATCCTTGAAGATGAGCAGCTGGGGCTCTGGTCAGAAGGTTTTAAAATAGTCTCACAACCCCAAGTTTACAGAAACACAGGGAGATTGAGGGACGGTCTCCGTGCAGGTCCTCAGAGCAGGAAGCCCTTCTGTCCGTGCCTCACGGTGGCTCCGTCAGGGAGCAGTGGGCCGGGACCCTCACTGTGCTGCCCCGATGCGCCCTGGGATAAAGAAGCAGCGTCCACCTCTCATGTCTGTGGGGGATCCAACCTTCTACCTAGGCCTTGCCCTCTGGGCCTCAGAGTAACAGTGAACAGGCAAAGGAGCATTCTTCCTGACGACGGTGGGGACGGGGCAGGGGTCAGTCTGTGAATCTGGAAGGTTGCTGCATTCCCTGGTGGCTGTGGTTTGGGGCAGAAGGGGCTGAGGGAAGAGAAGCAAATGAGATGCTACTGAACTCAAGGGCTGTATGTTGCCTGGTAGTGGGGAAGAGTCTGGCTATCTCGATGGCTGGGGTCACGAGCAGGAGGTCAGCTTGGGTCCTGGCATGACAGGGACATAGGTGGCTGGGGGAAGCAAGCACTTTCTAGGCTGTGCCAGTCCCAGGATTCTGGCTTTGAGCATTACTCTGCTCCCAACTCTCTTAAGGCAGGAGGTTCTAGAACATCCTAGGGAAGGAAAGAGGGCCAAGCCTCCCCTCACAGCCAAGGAAAGGGGTCTGATGGTCACCTGCAGCCTTTCTCTTTACCATGACACCAACTCCAGTCTCCTCTCTCCTATCAGCCCTATCGTCCAAACATACCCAGGCTCTCCCACTTCTCAGCAGATGATCCAGGCCACCATCAGTGCTCTCTGGATTATCACAACAGCCTCCTCAACGGTCCCCCTGCCTCTCTCTTTCCCATGGCCACCACAGTGACTCCGATAAAATAGAATATCAAGGGCGCCTGGGTGGCTCAGTGGGTTAAGCCTCTGCCTTCGGCTCCAGTCATGATCTCAGGGTCCTGGGATCGAGTCCCGCATCAGGCTCCCTGCTCAGTGGGAAGCCTGCTCCCCTACCCCCACCTCCTGCCTCTCTACCTACTTGTGATCTCCGTCTGTCAAGTAAATAAATAAAATCTTTAAAACAAAACAAAACAAAAACCCCCCAGAATATCGCGTTCCTTCCTCGGTCCCATCACACTTAGAAGACGCTGTCCTTGCAATATCCTTGAACGCCTGACCTTGGCTGCTCTCACCTCGGCTCTTTTCCCCCACGCCTTGCTCATTCTGACTTCCTGACTCACTGGCTTCCTTTCTCTCCGCTCAAAGGGGTCAGGCACACTCCTGCCTCAGGGTCTTTGCACTGGCTGTTCTCTCTGTCTGGAACACTCTTCTCCATGTCTCTGCTATCGCCAGATTTTTAAAATCACAGCTCCCTCCCCCTCAAGATTCCTGGTCTCTTTCTTTGCTTTACTTTGTTTTTCTTTTCTTTTTAAATCTTCGATGATGATCATCACTTCAAAACACATAATATACTTACCATGTTTTTTGGTTTGTGGCTGTCTCCCATGTCAGTACATAAATTCTACAAGGGTGAAGGTAATTTTTCTGTTTTGCTTACTGATGTTTCCCAAGTGCCGACTTATGTGCCTGGCTAACAGTGCTCAGGAAATACTTCCCAAGTGAGGGAAGGCATTTCCCATGCCTGCTGTTGGCTGAGTCCTGGAACAGCTTCTTACAGCATCCCTACCAGACCTCCTATGTGCCCCAAACCAAACTCCTTATCTTTCTCCATCCTCACGCAGTGACCCAAGCCAGGATCCTGGCTGTCATCTCTTCAGTCCCTCCCACACCGCCAGCTCCGGCCCTGTCCCACTCAGTCTGCCACCAAGTCCTGTGAGATCTACACGAGCAGTATCCCCTTGCCGGGCGCATGGGGCAGGCCTCCTCCGCACCCCCACCAAAATCAACACCAGCCTCAGACCACCCTGATCAGAACCGAAATGGCCAGGCCAACCTCCTGCAGCCAGCAATGACCCCGCCACGGACACTGCCCTCCGGTACAGGAGTGGACAAAAGTGAGAAGTGTGTGAGTGCTTGCATGAAGTTTAAGAACCTGCTGTAAGCCAGAGGATAATCAGAAGCTACATGCTATTAGACATAAAAAGAGAGTCTTCTTAATCCGAGCCAGACAGCTCGTTCACAGAAAGATCATTTTTTTTTCAAGTGAGAATGCCCAGGGTTGACGGGTATGGGCAGCCACAGGCATTTCAGAAGTTTAAGTTGATGTACCTTTTTCAGAGTACTAGCTAGAAACAGTGATTGAGTCCACTCGATGCGGCGGAAACTCTGGAAGAACCCGTAAAGATGCTTTACGTACAGCAACACCCTGAACCCCTTGCCCCCCTCTTGCTTAGTACTCGGCTGTGACCCCAGTTCTTTCACTGGGGAGTGTGAACAGAACAGTCCTTTTCTCCCTCCCCACAGCAGATCAGACACCTCAGAGATCTTTGCTTTATATGATGTCCACGCCTGACATAGCAGGGAGCTGGAGGTCAGGGAACCACCAGCCCCGGCCCAGCCCTCCACCCCACCAGAGCCTCCTGCACCAGCAGCCCACCCTGCACACTGCTTCTTCACCACGGTGGTTTCCCAGCTGCAGCTCAATGTCTCATCACCAGGTCGGCTCCTCTGCTGAAGCTTCTTCTACAACTTGCATCCATCAGCCAGGCCTCAACACTCTGTAGTGGGTCCTACGCCACACAACAGCATTCGGGGGTCTCTCTCAGACGCCTGGGCCATATGCAAATCAGGGAGTGGGGCGGGCACCCGTTCCAAGGGCCTGACAGTCCCTGACAGTTTAGAGTTTCTGGAACATTCTATGACAGTTAGGTGGCCACTCCCCAGCACTCTCCGAAGAGGCTCCTGGTCTAGTAATCCCCCTGCTAGATATTCACGCTAAGGAAACGAGTGGATCTGCGAAGAGATAAATACAAGGAATTTCACCGCAGTGTTGGTTCTAATTATAAACATTTGGAAATAATCTAAATGTCCGTCAACAGGGATTGATTTAAATTACTTATATATCCATATAATGGAAACAATGTCAAGCCCAGGGGGAAGATCGGTTTGATGGCTGTTCTTTGGAGAAAGACAAGATTTTTTTGGCTGACTATAAGTTTAACATGAGCCGATGTTGTGACGCAGCTGGGAAGCCAGTCACCACCACGATTTAATACAAAACCAGAAGCCACAACAGCCCTGCAGCCGCTACAGGTGTCAGAACACAGCAGAGGACTGCGTCTCGGTGCTGCATGGGCTGTCTGGAGCCCGAGAGTGCAGATCACAAAGCTGGGGCACTTGCTCGCCCCACTTTCGGCTGGCCGACATCGCTAATGGATCACAGACTCCCTCCTGCACATCTTCCAGCCGAGTTCCACGTGACTGACCCCAGCTGGCACGTGTCATGAACCCTACTTGCCAACCCCCAAATTACAGTATGCCAGGAATAAACATCCAGGTCTGGAAACCACCTCTCACCAAAAGCTTGGACTGCCTGGCCAGGAGAAAAGCAGCCAGAGGGGAGCAAGCAAGGATGTCTACCATCAAGCCTCTGACAGACTGACAAGAGGCAGAGGGAACAGATTTCCATGGACAGACCATGACAAAGTCTGCCCAACCTGACAACACTTTCACATGGTTAGGGGTGCTTAGGAGGTGGTGAGCTCTCTGTCACTGGAGATATGCAAGCTATAGCAGGTCAGACACTTGTCAGAAATAGAACAAAAGGACTCCTCTACTGGCTAAAAGCTGCTCTGGACTGTCTGAATCTAGACCCTCACCCTGTAGCTCCCCACTGCCCTTCACTTGGGAGTAATCTGGTTCTAAGAGGCCACACTCTGGTCCCAGCTCAAAGCCTACTTCCTGCACAGGGCCACCCCTCCCCAGTGTGACCCCCATTCCCATACTCTGTCACTGTGTAGATTACCTGGAGAAAGAGACAGTATGAGAGGGTCTACTCCCTGTCCTCCCAGAGTCCTGCTCCATGAGGGATGGGTCCCTTAAAGCCCCAGCCTCCTGCAAATCAGTGACCGAGACTGGCTCCTTCCTGACAAAGTTCCACATGTGCACAATGGGGCTCTTGAGATGGGCCTGGCCCAGCACAGCCGTCCAGATGACAGCTGGACCTACACACGGATGTGTCCCCAGTCTTCCCCTGCTGGCCTGGGCACTCGGAGCCCTGAGTCCCCGGAAAGTGTCCCCAACCACCTCCTCCCCTCTTCCAGTTTTCCCAACATGCCTTCCTCTGCCGGAGTCTGGTGCGTGTGTTTTACGTGGAGGAATGGCTGGATCACTACAAACAGCATCTAGAGTTTCTGACTGCCCTAGGATGACGAAAAACACCTAAGAACTAAGAACACATTTTGAAAAGTTCCCCTCTTCCCCGGCAGCATCCCTGTGGCCTTTCCACCAGGTGAGGGGGCAGGAGGGGGCTCCCTGCTTCAGCCTCTGAGTCAGAGCTCTGGGTTCTGCGGCTTATCAACTGTGTGACTGGGTGGGAATACTTCCATGTCTCAGTTTCCTTTCCTGCAAAATGGGGACAGAGGGCCGACTTCATGCCACTGCTATGAGGTGTAACAGAGTTATCACAGAGAAGTCCTTAAAAGACTGCTTGGCTCATAAAAGGCACTTTGTAATTGCCGTCTCTGGTTACTCGGATGGACAGGGCCCAACCTACACATCCCGGCAGCTAGAAATGGGGGGGCAGACAGGCCCAGTGTGCAAGCCAAGGTCGCCCGCCTCTGCCTGCTGTGGGGCCTCTCTCTACGCGGACAACCTCCTCTGGCCATGGGCTGTAGTCGCTGGTGACGAGGCCCTAGAGAGGGGCGGGAGAGTCCCAGAAAGGGACCCGGGCCCCATGGCCCAGACGCCACATCCTGACTCTAGCTGGGTAGTGAGTCAGGGCCAGGGGCCCTCGGCTACTCGGGTCATGGATGTCTCTAATTATGGCCTATGAAGTCATGAATTACTTTTCTCAAGAAAAATGTTAGTCAGAGGGCAGTCTCTACGGGCAGAGAGGCAAGGGGGGACAGGGGGAAGCAGGGACCCTCTGGTTAGGGGGCTGGCTGTTCACCACAACCCTGATGATGCTGATGGTAGTTACAGCTAATGTTTACGTAGTCAGCGGTCTTCTAAGCGTCCTAAGTAACTCACTTAATCCTCTAACAAACCACCCTAGGAGGTTAAGCTCAACCCCAAGGTCATGGGGCTGGAACCCAGACAGTGTGGCTTGAGTCTGAACATTTACTCACTGGGCTTATGGGACTTCTTAGTCACTCACACACATGCACACACACGGGGTGGGTTAGCAGCAGTGACTCTCCTGGGAACCTGCTGGGTACAGGTGTTGTACTGAGTGTTCAAACACAGCCTGTGACTCAACTACCATCCTGGGAGCTAGAAGGGAGCTGTGCCTTCTGGGGCTCAGTGGGGCCAAGTCACTTACCCCAAGTGGGTTCCTTGGCCACCCAGCTGCCCAGAGGAAAATCATGCAGGTGACATGCCAGGGGCCCGGGGCTGCGGTCCAGAGCCTGGAGGTCTTGGGGTTGTGTAAGGTCACAAGAGAAATAAGCCTGGGCTGCATGTAGCCAGCTAAGGTCCTATCACATGGTGTAGCTGCCCTCTTCAGAGTGGCCTGGGTCTTCCGCTGCAGGAAGGAGGGCTCTGAAAGCCTTCCTGGGTTAAACGCCCATGCCAGGAGCCTTGGTCCACACAGACTGCTGGCAGTCTGCGTGCACCAGAGCCAAACAGCCTCCCGAAATACGGATGCCCTCATGCCTCCATGCCTTGTGGCCTCCCCCATGCTCTGCTCCCAGGGCTTCTGATCTCCAGAAAGGGAGTCCAGGCCGGGGCAGGGACAATTCCTTCCCAGCCCTTACATGCTCTGTTGTGCGACTTCTACAGCTCTTTGCTGCCCAGGGCCATATTAACTGAGGTCTATCACTCAGGACAGGGAAGGGGATGGCTTTACTCTGTTCCAGGTCCTCGGGGAGGGATGCAGACAGACTAGGGCAGTGTCTAGGGAGGAGGTAAGTGTGGGAAGGAAAAGAAGGCCATGTCCTCTGAGCAGAGCAGGGAGGGCTCAGCTGGGGAAAGGCAGCCTTGGGACCAGCCACAACCCCTAGATCTCTACAGAGGGCAATGGGAGCAGGCAGGTCTGAGGAACCAGAGGCAGGGTGAAGGCAGCCCCGCAGCTTCAGTGGATAGAGATTTTTAGCAGTTCAGCTACTGGGGAAGGGGCTGCCTTAGCGGATAGTGCCGGTGTTCCAGCAGGGTCTAGAAAACCAGTCTTCAGGGACTGCTGCAGCTCAGGGTGGGTCACCGCCCAAATACACCCCCCCACCATGCCACATGGGAGCCCTTGCACAAACCATGTCCACGTATTTCATCCCTGCAACGATCCCATCGAGGAGACTCAGGATTCGTGGCTTGCCCAAGACTGCGGAGCTTGGAGCAGAGCCAGGACTCAGCTGTATGATGTTCTCCTAGTCCTTCCCACTCTGTGAAAACTCCTGGGCCAGGAGGCAGCCCCCCAGGGCTGGCCTGGCCTCAAGGAGCAGGGTACGAGGACACAGGTGGGTACATTTCAAGGTAAGAGTGAGTGTGTAAAGGGACACACAGCCGGGATGCCCAGCAAGAAGGGGACAGAGAAGACTTCCCCAGGGAAGTGAGGGAGGCTCTCCACACCGTCTTCCCTCATCTTGGATAATCCAAGAGCCACCCCGGAAGGGCTTGGCGGGTGTGGGGAGGGGAGTCAGGTGGGTTCCTGCTTTAACAAGTTAACCAAATTTGCTTTAAGGAAGATACACAGTAATCACAGAAGCACCCCCCCCCCCAAACCCCAACATCTAACTGCCCAGCACCACCTTTGGATGACGAGTAGATCCTCTCAATGGCAGGATGGACACGGAGCTCGTGCTCCCCCCAACCCTAGGCCAGCTCCTCCGGCAGCCTCCCTGACCTCGGCTGAGAGCAATGCTATCCTTCCAGCGGCTCAGGCCAAAAATCTGAGAGTAACTCCTGGCAAGTCTCTCTTCTTCACACCCCACTTCCCATCTGTCGGCAGATCTGGCTGCTCTGCGTTCAAAGCAGAGGCAACCTCTGACCCACAGGGCTGTCCCCTGCCACCAGCCTGGTCTTCACTGCCATCACCTCTTCCCTGTGCTGCTGCCACAGCCTCTCTACTACACCTTCCCCCCCTTCCCCAGACAGTAGCTGGAATCCTGTTAAAACACAACCCTGACCACGCCTCTCCTCTGATCCCAGATCACTGGGATCCAGAGCACGAATCCTCAGAGTGACCCAGAAGACTATAACACCTGAACGAACATTCTTCCTGCGACCCCCCTCCTCCCTCCATGCCCTCTTGGCCACCCCACCCAGGACCCACTGTTACTCTACACCCCTGGCATACTCCTGCCTCAGGACATTTGCACATGCCTTCCCCTTTGCCTGGTCTCTTCTTTCAGATGGCTACTGGATTCACTTCCTCACCTCCTTTGGCTCACCTTGTTTAAAAGCCATACCCTTCCCGGGCCCACCCTTATCCTTCCCTGCTTCATTTCCCTCTACAGCACTCAACGGTGCCACTACATGTGGGGATGTGACCATGTGCATGTCCGGCCCTGAGAACTGGGGCTTCCCCACTAGGACGGGAAACTGATTCCATTACAACACAGAACTCTGGCGCTTCACTCAGGGAACACATACCGAATGCCAACTAGGTGACCGACCCCTGCCAGGCACTGTGAGTATGGCAGTGAACAGACAGACACAGCCCTGTCCTCGCAGGCACACTGGGGGATGCAACTAATTCAGAATGACAGCCGTGTTAGGGAAGGGAACAGAGGAAGCGACCAGGGCTGCAGGGTGGAGGCAGCAGAGCCCTGTGCCCTGGAGGCTTCCTAGGAGGCATGCAGCCTCAGCCAGGACCCAGGGAGGAGCTGTGTGGCTGTGAGAGCGAAGACGGAGCCAGGGAGGTGGGTGTCCACAGTGTCAACAGGGATGGAGGAGTTCAGCGTGGCCTGCATGGAGGGCGGGCAGGCCCAGAACCGGCAGGCTGAGAGCAGGGAAGGAGGCAGGGAGGACATGGCAGTGCCTGGGGGCAGCCAGGTGGGGACAGTGAGAAGAGATCTATGTGGGGTTTGGTGACAAGGCACAAGACACCTGTGGGAGGAATGAGAGGAAGGACAGGCATCCTCAGGGTCCTGATGCCACCAAGTTGGTGAGGCCAGAGTCACCGACGAGCCGCTGAGGCAGCAGAGAGCAGGGACAGGGCAACACAAGGCTGGCACAGAGTGGGGTCGGAAGTTGGGCTGTGGCAGGATGAGGAAAGAAGCTGGAGCAGAAGCAGCCTTCCAGGACAGTGGCAGAGAAGACAGGGGGCTTGAGTGACAGCTGAAGGGGACTGGGGGGCCGCAAGACTGGAAGACTGGTTTTAAAGCTGGGACAGCCCCAGCTTATCTGAACGGTCACAGAAGAGGGGTGGCCCACTGAGATTTCAACAGGCAGCAGAAGGCGTAGCCAGCTGGGGCCTCTCTTCTGGGGGTCCCACCAGTTCCTGAGGGGCAAGGAGGGGGACCAGTGGGCTGCTGACGGGGCCAGAGCTCTCCTACCAGCAAGCCGGGGCCGAGGCAGGGCAAATTTCAGGAGTCAGAGGTCTCAACCAAGAAGAAATGGGAGGTTCCCTCCAGCCTTGGAGTGGGGCCCCAGCTCCTAGCACTGACCCCTGGTCTCCACCCCCACCCATGTGTCTTGGCTTCTGTGACCCTCTGACCTCTCAGGGGGCCCCTAAGCCCAGAACAGCTGCTCCCAGAGCAACCGCACCATGGGTGCCTGGCTGCGTCTCTGCTGACTGCCTTCTGACCTCCGGGCCAAACCCCCTCCTCCTAACGTCTCACCCTGAACCCTGCCCTGCTGAGGCCGACATAAGGTCTGGCCCAGATGCCCCTCCCGGCTACAGCATTATCCCTAATTAGCCAGCACCCAGACCTCCAGGAGTGGCTTTTATATAGGCATAAAAATACAGGACTCCGAACAATGAACTTCTCGAAGCGGGAGGCTCTTTTTAGAGCTGTGCTTACTGAACCAACATCCAGCCTCCCCCGGCTTGTCAGCAGCCCCTGGCGGGGGTGCGGGCGGCAGTTCGGAGTGGCAGGGTCTTCCTGGACAGCTTGAGCATAGCAGGAAAGGGGCCAAGTGGCACCTTGTCCAAGCAGGAGGGCGCACAGTGGTGGCCAGACGCTCGCTCCCTGCCCTCTAGTCCTGAGTGCCCTGCACAGCGCTGCAAGTCACTTTCCATTCTGATGCTGAATGTGAGGGACAGTGGGACTCTCTAGCCCCAGCTTCCCTGAGCCTCAATTTCCCACCCTCCTGGGGTCGGAGGCAGGGGGCAGCGGGCTACTTTGAGGCAATGCGGGGGGGGGGGGGGGGGGGGGGAGCGGTGCCCCTGGCAAGGAACCCTGCAGACAGCTAATGCTTTGCCTAATTAGAGGGAATTATCCAGGAGGGCCCTCAGCAGTACTCATCCTCCGGTGGGGCTTGTTCTCATCAGCGCACAGCCAGAGGGAGGAAGGAATGTCTGCTGTCCCGAGAAGCCAGTTTATATGCCAGGCCCTCGCCCTGTCCTGTCCACATGTTTTCCAAGGTCAACTTTCTGGCCCCGGGAAGGTGGTGGCTCCAGTCTCCCCAGCCCAGGCCTCACTCCTGAACATAAAGAACATCTGTCTGCCCCTGCTGGAGATGAGCTGGACTGTTCCACGGCGCAGCTGTGAGTCACTCCCATTAAAACAGCCCAGAGGTCTGGAGTGGGCTTTGGAGATTGGAGTTCAGCATCCTGGGGACAGGGAGGGGCTGCAGGGAAGCCCCAAGGACCTGCAAGCAGATCACCCTGGAATATTCCTGATGCTGGGGGGCTCCTGTCGGGAAGAGGATCTTGGCTGTGCAGAAACATGGTGCCCAGTGTGCAGCTAGGGAAGGCCCCTCGTGGTGTGCAGGGGCCTGCACAGGGTGTCTCCCGGAGCCTAGAGAATGGCAGATGTGGGGGAAAGGGGTAGTTCTGGGTCTATGATGCCACCTCCACTGCCTCTGTCCTGTCGAACTCCTGTGGTCCCTTCACAGCACGTCTCACTGACCACCTTCTTCCCTTTGATCTTTAAGTCCATCTCCCACCAGGAAAGAGTGGGGCCTGGAAGGGTGGAGGTGTGGCTGCCTGTGCTGATTCTGTGTCTTACCAGGCCTTCCTAGGGCCGCCAACAGGGCGTGGTGTGAGCAGGCGCTCAGTATTTGTTGGGTGAGTGAATGAATGAACGAACCAAGGAGTGAACGAGCGATGCTATTGGGGACTAAGAAGCCCACACGCACCAGGGAAGCAGCATCCCTCACTTGTTTGTGCATTCACACATGGAGAGCCCTGTCTGTGCTAGGTGCACTTCCCTGACCCCCGCAACTGTGCCTATCTTACCTCTCCCCTGGACCAGGAGCCGTAGGACTGAACCCCTCCTGATTTCCTTTCAGACCCCCTTAGCCCACTGTCCCCTGGCACGTTACCTGGGCCCCTGGTTCACTCCCCTCCAGGGGCAGGGCTCACTCCCCTCTCATCTGTGAGCAGGAGCACCAAGGCCTAGAGGGGAGAGAGGCTTGCTGGGTCATTGACACATGGCACAGCCGTGACAAGGGCCTGTGTCCACACTCGCTCCCCTGCCTGGCAGCTGGGCCTTGGAAGTACTCATGGCTGCGGAAACCCGCAAGTTTCTCCGAGATACGGATATGTCACCAACACCCAGAGCACTGGTCTCCAGACCCTGAGTCACAAAGGAACAGGGGCCCCATGTAGTCTCACCCCTCAGGGACGTCTGGGCTCAGCTACCCTGGGCCTACCTCCCACAGCCCCGGGACGCCTGTGGGGCCAAGCTGGCACTGGCAGGGCCTCAGACAGGAAGCGGGAGCAGAGTCTCATGCCACAGGTTGGCAAACACGCACTCTTACTTGGGCTGAAAGCCAGCTGGCAGAGGGGAGCCACGATGCTCTGCCTGAGGGCAGGGGCTGGGGGCTGGCGCGAACACCATCCCATCAAACCCAGCCGGGGCCTCTGCCTGGGAAGGGGCTGCTCACTTTAATCCCAGAGAGTTCCTCAAGCTGCCTGGGATCTCACCCTACATCTGGGGACCGGAGCACCAAACCAGGGATAAGGCCCAAACCAAGCGCAAAACCAGGCCTTGATCATCAGGCCTGCAGTCAAACCCAGGACAGGCAGCCTTTCCACAGACAGCCTGTGAAAAAGCCCTTTTATTCTCCCCAGTGCTATCTGGGTCAGGACCAAGGTAGGGGTGAGGCCCACCCATCCAGGACCCCGGGGTCCTATCCCCAGGATAGCTGGGTGGAAGGCCCAGTGCCCACCCCACCACTCCTCAAACAGACACTGTAGACTTCACAGAGCTCTCTGGAAGACAGAGTGTCTACATGCAAGGGACTCCCAAGGTCCCCAGGCCCAAAGAGTATTTAGAAAAGCAAACAACACCAATCCCCCTGCTCCGCTCCACCCAGCTGTAAGAAACCACCAATATTTAACACTAGATGTTTTTTTATAATGAAAAGTCAGACTTCTGACTTTTCTTGGGGAGAGAAACAGCTCAGGATCTGGCCATACGGGGCCTATCGTCCTGCTTGATGACAGACAGAGCTGGGGACAGCCACACCCAACGGCCCAGGCTCTACCCCATCCCAGTCCTCACCACTCCCTAGCACCCGCCACCCTTGCCTGCTCCTCCCCACATGTCACCTTCCTGCCTATTGAAGGCATCTGCTCTTCTTGCAAAGCTCACAGAGGATCCTTCTCAAAGAACAGCGGTCTGATCTGCAGCTCTGGGCTCAGTCGTTCCCCAGGAACCTGATTTAGAACACCAAGTCCCAAGGGGCAGGACCTAAGCCTTCCTACAGCTCTGCATAACTAGTGGGAATGCCAAGGCCTTCCACTCTGCTGTATCCTCCTTTTAACTTTTTTTTTCTTCTTCCGTTTAACTTTTAAGAGACTCTCCCGAAGTAACACCACCACACTGGTCACAATCCAAAAGCCCACAGTCATAGCCACCGAGCCCCAATTTCCCAGATGTCCTTATTCCTCAGGTCCCTACAACCAAGACATGATCTGAAAAGCCATCTGATATTCCCAGACCGGACTTGTAGGTGGTTTCCTGGGGTCGGAAGCCCAGCTCTGCCCCTCCTTGGCAGTCCCCTCTGCCCGTCTCTGCATCTGGAACAATGTCCTGGTGGCTCCAGGCATGCCTACAGAGGATGTGGGGATGCTCTGGTTGGAGATCAGACCAGGTCGAGATCAGGTGGCCACTTTAGGGCTGAGTGACCTGGGGCAAGTTACCTCACCTCTCTGGGCTTCTGGCTGTCTCATCTTTGCAGTGGATCTTACTCCCCTGCCCCACTGGTGTGACAGGAATGTGGGTCTTGGTGGGGCACACTCTGCCATCGGCAAAGCCCTGTGTAGACATGTGGAGCTGTCTCTGTTGTGGGCCACACACTGAAGAAGGGCTTGATGTAGAGAGAGTGCTGGGATTGCCAAGGCCAAAAAGAGGGGCTCAGGATGAGTGTTCTCCAGTCCAACACCAAACTAGGCACTGCCTCCTCAGGAAACCAGAAATGTCTCTTGTGTATCTGTATGGAGCTTTATACTTTCAGAAGCCCCTTCCCCTTCATCCTACCCACTGCTCACCTGGCCTCAAGCAACGAAGTTTACAAAACAGCTTCCTTGACCATGATCTCATCTGTGTATGGGATCACTCTCTTCTCTTTCTGTTTTTTTTTTTTTTTTTTTTTTTTTTTTTTCTGGTTTGTTTTATTTTTTGGCCATTTCCTATAGCCCACTCTCAGCCAGACCATCACCCCAGCTAAGCCAGGGCAGTCCTTGTTGGTTTTGAGTGCATAAAGACGACCAGAGCTTCCAACCCCGAGGCTCACTTGGAAAGATTTTTTAGAATACACACACACACACACACACACACACACACACGCACACACAGAGCCAAAAATCTTCCTGGCTGAGCCAAATTAAATACAGAGGCCTCTAGTTATTTCCATACGCACAAAATGGGCTCAAAGAAAGCAGTTCTCTGTGGCAGGCTCCAGCAGACAGGGCTGGGCCAGGCCCCAGGGACGCCCTGGGAGTGCCGGGCAGGAGGCACAGGCTGGGGAGGTTGGCTCCGGGACAGAGTGTGGGCAGAGAGGAGGAAGATGCCCGTCGTGCTGGCCTCACTGCCTCCGGCCCACCCTGCTGGCCAGCGTCAGGCATGCAGGCCTCTCAAAGCCTGGGACAACCTTGGGCCCAGCTCTCCAGTCCCACCCCAGACCTGCACCGATGCTAAACTGTCCTCACAGGGCGGCGGCAGGTGTAGGGGGATGCTGCCCTCGCCCACCCTTAACTTCCAGAAAGCACATTCTAAAATGCAAATCGTTCGTGTCTTTTATGGCATCAAATTGTTTTCATGGTCCAGACCTCTGCATGTGGTGCCGACATGCTCCTCCCACAGGCTCCCTGCCCACCTCCCAGCCTGCGGTCCGTCCTGCTGGCCCCCCACCACGCCCATGCAACAGCAGTGTGGTGCTGTGACTTCCAGCCGGTGGCAGTGTGCACTGCTCCCCTCCCCGAAACACATGGTACCCCACGGCAGAGGGAGAGGAGCCCAGGAGAGCCCCCAGGACTTCACTGCCCAGTTGCGAGCTCACCCCGGGAAGGGGTGCATTTTAGCATTTGTGTCCCCAGGAGTTCAAATCCATGTGTGAAGTGACTGACCCAATTACTGGACAATCTGATGATGGTGCAAAGAATGCTACAATGACAACAACAGATGCTCCGAGCACTTCGCACCGAACCATCTCCTAGCATCCTCCGATGACTTTTATTTTTTAAAGCAGTTTCAGGTTCCCAGAAAAACTGAGCAGAAAGTAGAGATTTCGCATATTTTCTGTGCACCTCTCCCCAATGCAACCTCTCCCACTCTCAATAACCCCACCCACACAGTGGTACATCTGTTAATCCATGGACCTCTGCTGACACAGCAGGATGCCCTCAAGTCCACAGTTCACATTAGGGTTCCCTCTGGGTGTTACAGATAACCCCCATTTGAGACAGATGCGGAATCCTCTCCCCATTTTGGGGATGGAGAAACTGACACACAGCAGGGTCATGTAAATTACTGAGGCCCACACCACTCACACGGGGCAGGGGGGTGGTGTGAGGAGAGGGCAGGCTGAGCAGGACCCTGGGCCCAGCACTCATCCCTCCCCCCAACCTCCGCATGTTCTCCCCTATGCAGGGAAAACGCACCCACCCCAGCTGCCCACCCCCCTCCTCCTGCGCTCTCAGGACCTATAGCACCACAGCATTCCCGGGACTGGCCCCCATCTGCAACCTGTGCCACAGCAGGCATGCAGAAAGGGTCTGGGGGAAGGACAAAGGCCCAGAGTAGGGAATGCCTCCTGCACCTGCAGCTTTAACACACAGCTCTTCCCTGTAGACTGCCCATCTGGCATGTGGCAGAGAGGGGCTGTGTGACCTTGGGTAAGTGCCTTTTCTTCTCTGTGCCTCCGTTTCTCAGCCATCAAATGGGGAGTATTGTCTATGTCACAAATGATAATGCAGACACAAAACCTCAGCCGGGGCCCTGCTACCCAGAAGGGCTCAGGTAGATGTTACTATCACAACATAGGACCATTGTTCCCCACAATGCATGGGGGCCCTGGGGGTGAAGCGAGGGGTTGTAAGGCTGTGAGCATGCAACAGTGGGAAAAGGCCTCAAGGGGCACCCTTTGTTCAGAAGGTAGGCACCTGCCCACCTGGCCTAACCCCAGCGTCTGCACCTGAGGACAGTGAGGGGTGAGCGGACAGGGCTTAGTCACTGCTCAGAGCAGGACTGGGGTGGGACTCAGTCCCGCTGCCTGTTTTTCTTTTCTTTTTTTTTTTTACCTAAACTTGGTTGAGGGCCCTATGTGTGCCAAGCACTGTGTAAGACATTAGGGGTAGTAATAATAATATTCCTAAGAATATATTAGAATACTATTAAACTAATATAGCTATTGCCACTAAAATTTACTGAGCACCTGTCATGGGCCAGGCTTCAAAAGCAGCATCGTTAGAAGCTGTGGATGGAAGAGACCACAGGGCAAGAAGGAAAGATGGCCTTGGCAGAGGCTTTAGGGAAGCACAGTGCAGACACAGTGTCAGGGGAGGAATGGGAGGGCCTGGTCTCTTCAGCCGAGAAGACTGCTCTGAGTATGTGTCCAGAGGCCAAGTGAGTTTGAGGGGCCAACCCGTCTCGGGGCAAAGGCAGGTGTCACTGCCTGACTCTACTACCAGGCAGGCAAGGGGCAATAAGGGGAGTAGAGGCAGGGCCCATGGGGACACTCAGCAGCCCCAGTCCTGCCCAGAGAGCCTAGGCATGAAGGCAGATGGCTTAGGCACTCCTGACCTGAAACCAGTTCTTTCCCCAGGAAAGCCCTGCATGAGGGGGATGGCACAGGCCTGGCCTCCCCTGGCCACCTGCAGACACATGGTCTCCATCACAGACTTCCCTGAATGCAGTAGGCACTATTGGTCTACGAAGCTGGGAAACTGGACCAGGCTCCGACTTCCCCAGTTGGGCCACACAGCCAAGGGCTGTTGAGGGAACTTAAGGGCTCTGTCCCAGGAACCCAACCCCAGCAACTTGACATCTCCACCTCCACAGGACAGGTCCCTGATTACAAACATCAAAATATCTGGTATGTGTCTTAAAATAACATGGGATCAATGAAATACAATTGCCCATGGGGGTTACCCTACCATTCTCTCTACTTCTGTATACGGTTCAAAGAGTCCATAAGGAGGGGCGCCTGGGTGGCTCAGCCATTAAGCCTTTGCCTTTGGCTCAGGTCATGATCTCAGGGTCCTGGGATCGAGTTCTGCATTGGGCTTCCTGATCGGGGGGAGCCTACTTCTCCCTCTCCCACTCCCCCAGCTTGTGTTCCCCTTCTCACTGTGTCTGTCTCTGTCAAATAAATAAATGAAATATTAAAAAAATAATAAAGAAAATAAGAGTCCATAAGGAAAAGTTCAAAATAGTGCTAAGAAGCCACTGCCCTCCTCAAGGCTTTCCCGGGTCATTCTGCCATTTCTTACTAAGTAGGAAAACAAAAACAAAATTGCAAACCCTGCCCATTTAAATTATGGCTCTTAGGAAAGTCAATGACCCCAAAGGAACAGAGAATTGGAGTTTGCGCGGCTGCACAACACCCCCTCACCCCCCGGCCCTCCTCTGGTAACAGCAGAGGAAAGAGCCGCTTCCCCAAACACTTCCTCTCCAACCCCCCGCACGGGACTCACTGCACTTCGGGATCCAGTCCAGGGCCTACCCCAGGAAATCATGGCAGAAACAACTGTACTTGATAGCAGTCAGTAAGAATCATAGGAACAACCAGCATTTACTGAACACCTGTAAGCCCAGCACTGTTCTAGTTCCTTCTTTCTCGTATTCTTTGTGGAAAATCCTCCTAGGGAATGTGGAGGACAGTTCTTATACCCAGAGGACCTCCTGGGGCTGGCACACACCGTTTCTGGGATTCAAGGTCACTTGCCAGAGCTTCCAAGGGTGTCCTCTGTGGTCTCTGTCAAGTGACAACACACCGCTACGCCCATCCAAGGGCTGGCGCCGGGTAGGGCCCTGCAGGTTCTCTCCACTCTTTTACCATCCCACCCCTATTTCTCCCTCCATTCTAAGGCCCACAACCTCCCACCCCCTAACAAAGTCAGGGAGCAGGAAAGACAGGTGAACCAGAATACCAAATCTACTTTCTGCATAGCTCAGACATGATTTTCATTTTTGCCTTAGTTTCCTTGTGTGTAAAGTGGGAATAATACCAACAACATCGTAAAGTGTCTGGGGCGGGTTCAAATAAGGTAAGTATGTGTAAAATTCAAAGGCCACCCAAGTGTCGGATATTATCATTTTTATTCGGTAGCCTGTTCCAGCTCTAGTAGCAAACCTGTGCCAACTCCAGACCCATCACAAACAGCTGCGGCTTCGCCCAAAGCCAGCTGAACCCCGTCCCCTTCTGCCAGCATGTACTAGGCACCTGCTGTGTCTGCTACCGACAACCGCTTCTCCTGCCAGGATCCCCACTTGGCAGATAAGGCTCACAGAGGGGACCACCTTGACCAGGCCACTTGTTCAGAGAGGGGCAAAACTGGGACTCAGGCCAGGTTTCTCTAGCCCAAACGCTACCGTCTTTCCACTGTAGCCAGCTGCCTCTCTGTCTGGTGGCTGGAGCCGGCTGGGGAGGGCAGAGCAGAATAGTGAGGGTCCTGAGGCAGGGCTCCAGAGCTCTTAGCCCCATTAGGCGCCAGAAGCAGCCCCAGTGGGACGAGGATGCCAGAGTTGCCTAAGTACCAGAGCTCAGCACCGGCCACCAGCTGAGGACTCCGGACGCACTGCCACCCTGCCCCACCTCGGCACTACGGGGCTGAAGCATCAGCTTCAGTGTCTCCAGGCAGGTCTCTCCATTGCCCTGGGTGTAGGCTGCTTGTCCGTCCAAAGAAATCTTCACTCCAGCTGAGAGCCAAGTCCCCTTACTTTGCAATTTTTCCAATCCATGGGCAAAGTGATTTCTAAAACACTCTGGACCACCCTCTCTTAGCAGGCTACAAGCACATGCACATGACCATGGGCTTCAGTCCCATGTCACCAAGTTTACGACCATGTCCCAGGTACCACCACCTCACACACGAGCAACACCCTACCCTCACTTGGCTCCCCCCAAACTACCACCCCGCCTCTTCCTTCGTGCTCTTACCCCTGGCCTTGTCTGTGGCCAGAAGGAGAGACAGTGCATTCCTGTCTAGCAACACATCTCTCTTGAATAAGTACCATGGTCCAGTTTCCCTACAATTGGACTTGGCAGCCCTGATGTCACAGCTAAAATCTACCGCCTCTCAGGTATTAACTGTGTACCCTTTAAGTACTTCATGCGGATTAACAACAACTCCATGAGCTCCTCCTGTCACTGGCAGTTTACAAATGGGGAAACCGAGGCACAGAAAGCCCAAGGAACATGCCCAAGATCACGGAGAGTGTGAGAAGCTGGGGTTAGGGTTAAGGGCAGGCTGATGACAGAATCTGTCCCACTCCCCACAACACTGGGTCAAACACCCTCCCTCAGTGAATGACCACAAGCATCACGAAGCTCACCCCCCTTCACAGATGGGAAACTGAGGCCCAGGAAGGGGATAGGAGGAGGTGACTGATGCCAGGGATTCTAGGGAGGCTGAATGCCAAAAACTAGTTACAGCGAGCTCTTCTCAGCCCTCTGGAGGGAGAGACCTTCCAAGCTTAGTAATAATCAGGATAAATAGTGACAACTACAGTGACTATAATTAACATTTATTGAGCACTCACTATAATACAATAAGGCACCGTTTTAAACGTTTCACGTGTACTAACGCATTTCATTCTTGTACCACCTAGCCTAGCCTCTCAGCCAGAAATAGAAAAGCAAACACCATTTGCTTCCATCTTTTAAAACAGCCACTGGGGAGAAAGTATTCATGTTGGTGGACAGACCTGGACCAACTCAGCCAACAGGCGATTCTGGGGAGCCTTAATGGGGAGGCTGCCTCGTAGCTGGGGACTCCTCCAAATTAATAGTCCTTCTCTCTCATGGGAGCAAGTTCAGCAGCCCACACGCATGTGTGTCCTCTAATGACGTCAAAAGCCTTGGCCTTGGGCTTCCTCCCCATGCAGAAGCTGGCTATGTTTGCAAGGGGCCTGCAGAGAGTCTGGGGATGGTTGGCTTTTGTCGCCGAGACCCTGCTCCTTGCTGTGGCTGGCCTGGGGCAAGTGTGTTATCCTCAGAATGCACAAGTGGTCAGGGCCAAAGGGCACTATCTCGGAACCCCACAGGAGTGTATGGGGAAGGAGCTCTTGGGGCCTGTGGGGTCTGGCAAGACAAAAGGATACCCCAGAGGGTGGTCCTCAAACCAGCCTAAAGGTGGGACATTTTGGAAATGCTGACACCAGGGGATCCCAGGCACCTACCTGTTCCATGGCTTGGAAAAGATATGAAAGGCTCCATTTATGATGGTGACAGATTTTGCTAAAGATTACTTAACCCCAAAGGAGGCACAGCCTGGCTATGAAGAGCAGAGACCCCAAAGCCAGACGGACTGAGTTCAAATCCCAGCTCCGAGGCTTACTGGCCAGTGACCCTGGGCAAGTCACATAACTGTCCCCCAACTGTTCCCCCAAGTGGGGGCAGAAGCTCTTACTCACAGATTGCTTTGAGAATTAAGTCCTTTGCGCAGAGCTGAATGGCAACCACTGTGATTACTATTATTATACTGACCTTTGAACAAAGAGGAAAAAACAAATGTGGTCATAGTTTCCCCACCCAGACAGACAAGGAGGGGACTTTTGCTATGGCTCTACATCTGGGCCTCCAGTTCACATTAAATGCTCGCCATGTTAGGAAGGCGCAAAGCAAGGAAATAAAACAGAAAAAATGACCCTTTCCATCAAGGGCAGGGAAGCAAAAGCTACGTTCAAAGAAAGCATAAAAAGATATCCAAGTCAGAGAGGCTAGGATCATGCCTTAGCTCCTTCAAGGACAAGAGATTTCACAAAAAGCCACGTAGCTCCAGAAACCAGCAAAAAAGATGACTGTGACGAACCACTTTTAACTCAGTAGTCACTTCTCAAGAGAAGAGGTGGTGATGAGGCTGGTGTTGCTGGCTACTGGCTACTGGGCCAGGGATGGAATAGGTGTGAGTTACCAGGCAAAGCCGCATATCCCCTGCGGGGAGGTAATTCTTAGTCCCCATTTCATGGATGAGAAAATCAAGGCTCAGACGAGGGAGGCCACCTCACCAAAGCCACACAGCTGGGGAGAGGCAGAGTAGGCCTTGTGGGACCCCACCTGTCCGGGTTCTGTGGTACACGGTTTCACATGACGAACCTTGGTTCCTCTCCATCTAGCCCAGGGCCTGGCACAGAGCAGGGGCGCGGTAGCTAGGGAGTGAAGAGAGGAACAACGGGTCCCACGCATCGCTCCTGAGAACAAAGCACCCCCACGCCCAGGGGAGCACGCATGCAGCCGCGGGTGCAGTCACTTGCTGCTGCCTGGCTGTGCCTACCACGTGGCCGGGTGCTGTGCTGGGCAGGCATCGGAGCACACAGGCCTCAGGGCTTAAAGGGGCACTTGCCCCTTTAGGGGGACAGCCACAGCAGCCAGCCGAGTGGCAGGTTCAGGGGTCACTGTGCCATGTTTCCCACCATAATCACCATCCACTGCTCCTCGGGAGTAGCTCAGACAGTGGAAGTGGCCAGATTCTCGAAGCCTGCACCAATTAATTCTCCAAGAGCCTTAATGGCCTTTGAAGTCATTAGGATTTGCTTTTGAGGACGAATGATAAATCACACTCAACAGCCTTGGCGCATCCTCCCCCCCGCCCATGGCACATACACACACTTCCACTGGGGACCTGGTCCACCTCTGCGGCGCTCTCCCCGGGCCTCTGGCTTGCTGCAAGCCCACTGGGCAGACATTCCACGCGTCATAGCAATTCAGAGGAAATTTACAAAAGGGGAAGGAAGAAAATCCCATGGGTCACTGGCAGTGGGAAGAGCAGAGTGCTGACCTGGACAATCATAGCTCGGACCGGAGGCCTGGGGCTGGCCAGCCTGGCGAGGGCTGTCAGACATGTCCTCATGCATCTCTGTGAAGCCGGGTACCAGTCCCTTCCACGGAGGGGCAAACTGAGGCTCTGAGGTGGTGTAGTAACTTGCATAACGTCACAAAGCTGAGCTGGGATTTGAAACGCAGTCTGTTTCCCTTCTTTGCTGATGCCCTGAGCTGCTCCTGGCCTCACAGATTGTCCTGGCAAACCAAGATCCCTCGTCCCACAGAGTTTGGCCAGCTAACACCCACACACATGTGCACCTGAGCTCCCAGAGCCTGGGGTGGGGGTGGGGGGGCTGTTCAGTCCCTTCCAGAAACACCTATTTGCCCAGTCATCACACGGTTTGACGGTGCAGCTGACAGTCTTGTCCATGTTTTTGAACTGAAGCTGTGTAAATATTAGCACAGCTAGTTCATAGTCCGACTTCCTTGAGCGAAAGCCTGAAAATCCTGGCCGGGCTGGCAGGGGCCCTCCAGAGGCCCTCCGGCAGAACATGTGGGTTCTCCTCCAGGCTCCCCTGGTAACAGCCTGGTCAGGTCACTGGATTCCCTATCTTAACATGCCCATTTAGAAAGAGACGGTGGGGAGAGATGTGGGCTGCTTCGAGGCTCAAAGAGCAGGGCACTTCAGTGCCGCCATACGAAGGGGGCCACCTGTGCTGTCAGGGTGGCGTGGCTGTTCCTGGAGGGGTTATCTTAGACCTGTTACAGACTGGGGGTCTCCTGAGGTCTCTGGAGCATGCTGGATACTTCCTGGGTTTAGAGAGGGAGAGATGGCCAGCTGGGAGGGCTCTGGGTTGGGGGCAAGCTGGCCAGCCTCTGCAGGTCAGGAGCTGGGCTGATTCTCTGCCCCTCACCCCCCACCACCCCGCTTTCTTTGGAACTGCATACCAGGCACTCTGGAGCAAATGTGATTCCACCTGCTCTGAAGCCGAAGGGTGAACCTTGGGTTGTGCTGCAGAAGGGCTTCTCAATCTCGAGGACACCTGGTCTGTGCTCTGAGACTGGGGGAGCAGCTGTTCATCACCAACTCTGACAACAAAAGGACTCAAGCAGGCTTCCCTGCAGCTAGAAGGTTTAGAGTAGATGCGAAGAAGGACTTCCAATAAGAAGGGATGCAGGACTGGGAAATATGCCAAAGCGGTCCCTATGGACATCCCAACTGGAAGGGTGACACTGGAGAGGTCTCAAGCAGGGGCACCGGGGACACCCCGCAGTCTCTCTCAGCTGGGAGCGGGAAAAGAGACATCGCCTGCGGACCATGCTAACTGTGTCCCCACAAGTGTGCTGGCCTTACGGGGATGAGCACTCTGAGTTTTGCTCACTGCTATGTCTCCAGTGCCTAGACAGGGAAAGCTCACAGCAGCTGCTCCATAAACCGCAGAGCCCTGGTGCCGACAAGACTTAATGCTCAGCCTCAGTTTGCTCTCCTGCAATATGGGCATGCCGGAGCCACAAGGATAAGAATGCAAATGCGATACCGGGTGGGACAGCTGCGTAAGACAGTAGCATGTGTGCAATATGAATATCGTGACCCCCATTCTCGGACTGATGCCACGGATCCCAGACAGCTGGCCTTGCAGCTGCAGCTTGCCCAGCCTCTGCCCCCCAGACACAAAGAAGCCACGGGTTCTTGGGAACCACACCCCCACAACCCCACACAGAGCCTCAGGCCCAGAGTCCCAGGCCCCTGGGGTGAGGACTGGGCCAGAGGGGAACATATGCATGTTCTCAGTGCAACTGCCAGACACACGCTGCAGAATTTTTGAACTCAGAGATCAAACGGCTGCAGGTGGTTTGCCCCCCAAGCCTCAGGGGGCCCGACACAGCCAAGTCAGCTTGTCAACAAATCTTCTCCGCCCCACAGCCTGGCTCCTCCAAGGGGCCTGCAGACAGCTCAGGGGGCAGCTGTGCTGGCGAGCGGTGCAAGGAAATCGATATTCCCAGCACATACACACTCTCTCTCCATAAATACGGGCCCTTGGACACTCAGGCAGCCACCCACAGGCCCCAAAGCAGAAAAGCGCTGGTCTCTGGGACACACGTTCAAACCCCCACCCCTCCACCCCTCTCACCAAGACTCCATCCCTGACCACACCAGGCGCATTAAAAACACGCATACACCTAATCACACCAGCAGACCCTTCCCAGCCGCACTCAACACAACAGCAGCAGCCACACAGATCTCAACCCCCCCAGGGCTCCAGGCTCTCCAGTGCCCTCCTGGGTCCTCCCTCTTCCCCATCCCCCTCCTGGAAGCACACCTGGATCACCTGTGCACAGTCCGTGAAAGAATCCCTCGAACCCCCACACACTTGCCCAGGGTCTCCCCAACAGAGCTGACGCAAAACCCTGGACACAGGCCCAGGGTCTAGCATAACTAGGCCCCCAGAAAGACTCCCTGGCAGTCTCAGCCTGCCCCAACCAGATGCAAGCACAGACACCCAGACACCCGCCGGCCACACTCCGACTCACACACTCCATCCAGTCCACGGGCTCCTGCCTGGCACCGGATACCCACGGTTTCTCCCATGGAAACTCACCCCCACACAAGCTCCCATCCCGACACTCACTTGGGAGCGAGTGTGCACATGCACACACGCGCGCGCGTACACACACTCCTGTCCTGACAGCGTCTCTTTCTCACACACACAAACTCAGGTCCCTGCGCTGGTTGCACACATACTATACAGCCACGCTCCACCCCGTCAACCCTCCTCCCTCCCTCACACACAGGCACTCATCACACACATCCTGACAGTCTCACGCACCCCGGCACACCCATCCCCGCAGCCTCTCTGGCACACACTTACACTTAGAGCCCCAGGAGGCTCTAACGAACCGGGGCACAACAACACAGGACCCAGCTCTCTCACAAACCCACAACATACCGCCCGCAGCCGTGCAATGACTGGGGTTCTGCTGGCACCCCCACCCTGCCCCGCCAGGCCATATCCGTGAAGCCCCTCCCCAAGGCCCTCTCGCCCGAGCCCCGGCGCCACCCCCCGCCCCCGTCACGGCATCCCCCAGACCCCCGGCCACGGGCTTACCCGCTGTCAAGTTCCAGCTCCAGCAGGGACTGGGTCCGCTCGGAGTTGCAGTGCAGACACCACATGGCGGCCGCGGCGGGAGTTGACGGGGCCGAGCGCCCGGGACCCAGGCCCCGCCGAGCGCTGCCGACTCCCGCTGGGGCGGCAGATCCCGGGACCGACACCGGACCACCGAGAGACCTGACCACCCACCTCGCGACCACCTCGGGTCGCCCGGCCCGGTGCCCGCCGGTTCCCGCTGCTCCCGGCTCTAGTCCTAGCCCCAGGCCGGCCAAGCCCTCCCCTCCACCGCCGCCACCGCCACCCGCCCGCCTGGCGCAGAGCGAGGCCGGGCCGGAGGAATGTGGCCCGGGAGGGGGCGGGGCCAGGGGCGGGCCCGAGGGCCGGGCTGCGCCGGGCGGGCGGGGCTGTGCGGAGCCTCGTGGGGGAAGCGCTAAGCGGGCGGGGCTATCAGAGCCAAGTAGGCAGGATCGTCTCCGCCGGGTTAGGCCCTTCTCTGGGAGGGCTGTGCACTCCCTCCAAAACAGAGTCCCCCCAAATACATATCTGGCTCCTCAAGGCATAAGCACAGCAAATATAAAACCCAAACCAGCCAACTGCAGCCTACTCTGCTTATGGCGCCAATCTCTGCCAATCCTGATTTTGGCCTCAGTTTAAAAAACGAGACCTCTGCTCCCGGGATGTTGTGACTTTGCGGTTCTGATGTTTCCGCCCCAGAGAAAAAAATGGGTTCCATCCTGAGGCTGGGGACACCCATTTGGGGACTTCTGGGTGAGTGAGGATCTGATGAAAGCAGCTTCTTCTTCCCTAACCCCATTCAACACCGGTGCTCTTCCCTCACCCAGAGACAACTTTCAGACACCCACGGCTGGCTTGGAGTAATCCTGATTCGCTGTTAGAGCTCTTTACCTACACTTGGTCCTCAAGGCAACATGTGATATAGGTGAAGCTATTGGTGGCCCCATTTTCCCGAAGAGGAAACTGAGGCTCACCTTAACTGGGTTAACTCTAAGAGGTTTTCCCTCACTTTCTCTTCCAGGCTGCTCCTCTCTCCCTACTATAAGCAATCCTGGCTTGCTGTTCTCAATTTGCATATTTACTTGTTTATTATCTGTCCTTGGGCTTCATGAAGGCAGGCATAGGGCCCAGCACCCACACTTGTGGAATGCCCACATGTCGTTGGGAGACATCAAGCAGACACAGACACAATCAAAACCCCACCTGCCCCAGCTGCAAGTTTATCTCCTGGAGGGCCAGGCAGCTGGCACATCTGCAGAAGTCAGGAAGAAGTAGGAAGCCACTAATGAAGGGACATCGTCTTGTGCCTTTTTGAGTCTTCCATTTGGAAGGGGTGTTGCCGAGAGTCTAGTGATGAGTGCTTTCCCAGATGGGGAAACTGGAGTGGGGTGGGGGACAATGAAAGAAGAGGGCTGGGCTGGCCCAGCTGGTAGCACCAGAAGAGGCCGTTCCTAGATCCAGTTTAGTGTACCAGGGTTCCCAGGCAACAGGCTGAGCAGGAATCCAGTGCCCCTCATTGCCCATCTCCACGTTTCTCCTCTCTACTTCTGATGCTGTCTTTGCTACATTAAAAATAAATGCTCAGAATGGAAGAAAATATTTGGAAATCACCTATCTGATAAGAGTCTAGTATCCATGTCATATAACGAACTCTTCCATCTCAACAATAAAAAGGCAAATAACCCAATTTTGGAACAATTGATGATTGTTCAATTGATAATTGGAACAATTAGAAAAAGGGCAAAGGATCTGAACAGACACTTCTCCGGAGAAGGAATATGAATGGCCAATAGACACATGGAGAGATGCTGAACACCACTAATCATCTGGACAATACAAGTCAAAACCACAATGAGAGGGGGCGCCTGGGTGGCTCAGTGGGTTAAAGCCTCTGCCTTCGGCTCAGGTCATGATCCCAGGGTCCTGGGATCAAGCCCCACATCGGGTTCTCTGCTCAGCAGGGAGCCTGCTTCCTCCTCTCTCTCTCTGCCTGCCTCTCTGCCCACTTGTAATCTCTGTCTGTCAAATAAATAAAATCTTAAAAAAAAAAAAAAAAAACCACAATGAGAGAGCACCTCACACCCACCAAGATGGCCAGAATCAGGGAGATGGACAAGAGCACCTACACACAAGGGTTCCAGAAGGAGACGACTTCGGACGTGCACTGCTCAAAGCCTGTTACCATGTCCAGCATCCTGGTTGGGGGGTAATGGGAGGCAGGAGGGGATAGGCTTTAAATTGTCCAGTTGCAGGGATGGTGGTGGTGGAAAACTCCCACCCCAGCTTGAACAGCCTTCTAAAAATAGGCTGCAATAAATGGAACCAAAAGAATTCCCCCAGCCCAGCTGCTGGAGCCCTCCAGACACAGGCTCTGACCGACAGCCTCACGACCTGGATTCTCCAAGAATTCCAGGCACTTGTCCAGGCCCATGGCCTAGCCGCCTGCCAGGATGGTCTTGGCGACATTGTTCCGGCTGGGATTTAGAAGAAGGGGGTTGAATTTCCCTGTTAGCATTTGGAATACCAGAGGATGGAGTCCCTGGAAACCAAATGCCTCTTAATTCTCTTGTTTTATCTTTCTACAAAGTGTGCCTCTTGTTTCTGCTCAGTTAACTGCCTTGCAGATTAATAATTTAGGGAACCGTGAGGCAAACAACAAAGTTCCAGCCTGGAAAGGCAGAGAAAGCCAATTTTTCTGCTAAAATGACTAGACTGGGCAGAATTCTTACATGTTCCATTTGGGCAAGTTGCTTAGCCTTCTGAGTCTTGGTTTTCTCAACTGTAAGGTATGGCTCATGGGCCACAACTATCCTGGAGAATTCATGTTCCTGTTTAATTTAATTTAGTAAGCGTTTATTAGTGCTTACTCTGTGCCTGTCATCTGAGGCCTCAGTGGGAGACACTGATGCGACAAGTGTCCCTCAGTATGATGTTATAATAATCTGGAGGAAGGAGCTTGTAAGTCTGCCTCATAACAGGCTCCAAAGATGAAGGGGCTTTGGGATGGGGCCTTGAGGGATGAGTAGGAGCCCATCTATAGGGGCACAGGATTCAAGAAAGTCATGAAAATATTTAGTTCCACTGTACCGTCCTGAGTTTCAGTCCTGAGTTGCTTGCCTTCACCTGTCTCACGTGTCATGACCCAACTTCATCCCCATCCCCCTGGCTTCTGACATCAGACACGTATATAGTACCCTGCCCCACCCCGCAAGGCCAACTTTTGCAGTCCCTCTCCCAGAGCTGTCAAGATGAAGGCCAGCTCCTCCACACAGCCTGCCTCCAGGCCTGTGTGCCCTGATCGAGGTTCACCTCTCCAGCCCTTGCCACTTATCATGTTCCCTCCACACACGCCATATCTCCAGTAGTACAAAACCTCTTTCAAAGCCCCAGACTCCTGCTGTGCCTGGCTCCTGGCTAAGACTTTGGATTTCAGCTTACAATGTCTCCTCTCCCAGAAAGCCACCCCTGACCAGCCCCTAGTCCAAGTTAGACACTCTTGGGTTTACTCTGCACCTGCTCTCCCATTACACCAGTGAGCTGTACTGCTCTTGCCAGGCAGGCTGTATTGTTCTCCGCAGCATTCCCTACACCTACTAGGGGGCCTGGGACACGGAGGTGCTCAGCAGTTGAATAAATCCAGCCTGAGAGTCAAATCCGGCCCACTGCTTGCTTTTTTAAAATAAAGTTTTATTGGAACAGAGTCCCACTCATTCACTTATGTATTATCTGCAGATACTTTTGGGCTACAACAACAAAGCTGAACAGTTACAAAGGCGATAGATGACTCACAATGCCTAAAATATTTATATCTAGCCCTCCGCACGAAAAGGTCGTCTACCCTGCAATAAATGAAGGTCCTCTGGGGGAGTTTCTTGTTGGCACCAGCTACCCTGCCTGTCCTGCCAGACCTCCAGTGCCCTTGCGCAGGCCCACCATGGACAAGATCTGGAAGAGCGGAATCCAAATGTCATGGGGGAAGGTGGTGATTAAAACCATAGGGCCTGGGGCACCTGGGTGGCTCAGTGGGTTAAAGCCTCTGCCTTCGGCTCAGTCATGATCCCAGGGTCCTGGGATCGAGCCCTGCATTGGGCTGTCTGCTCAGCAGGGAGCCTGCTTCCTGCTCTCTCTCTCTGCCTGCTTCTCTGCCTACTTGTGATCTCTGTCTGTCAAATAAATAAATAAAATCTTACAACAAAAACAAAAACAAAACATAGGGCCGGGCCAAGTGACCTTCAGACAAGATGGCCACATAATGGGACGATCCACTGCTAGAAATGACTCCTACGGAGCTCCTTGCCTGTGTGTACAAAGACTTAGGATATTAGTTGATTGTAACAGTGGAATGGGGAGGAGGAGACATACAATGTCCCTCAGTGGGGACTGGGCAGTGGGTACACAGCTATACGCCCATCACTGGAGTTCTGTGTTAACAATATGGTGGCACACCATACGTATAGGAAATGATCTGAGATGGGACACTGTGATTAAAAGTCCAATAAATCATCATATGTACTTATAGTAAGATATATAGAACACTAGTGTGCTTATATAGCATCATATAACCGTTAACTATTTCTTAAAGAAGATCCAAGAAACATGGACCAGTGGTTGCCTCTGGGAAGGGAAACTGGGGTTTCCAGAGATTCCTGGAGATGGGCCTCTGCCCTCTAAGCCTGAAGTCTTGTTGGGACAGGGCTGGGAAGGAGAAGGGAGGACTTCTTGCCTTATGCACCCCCCCCGCCTTTTTAAAAAGATTTTATTTTATTTATTTGACACAGAGAGATCACAAGCAGGCAGAGAGGCAGGCAGAGAGAGTGGGGGAAGCAGGCTCCCCGCCAAGCAAGGAGCCCGATGCGGGGCTCGATCCCAGGACCCTGAGATCACGACCTGAGCCGAAGGCAGAGGCTTTAACCCACTGAGCCACCCAGGCGCCCTTCTATAGTTTTCAAAATTTTAAACATGTTTGTTCCCTTAAAAACAAACCAAAAAAGCCAGTGCAATGAAGAAATCAATACAATCATGGCAACCTACAGGACTGGAGGTCTTCTAGCATCTTATAGGACACCCTGAGGCCCTCCAGAGCCAGTGCCCAAAGACCCCAAATTCCAGATGGTACTTAAGTTACCTCTTGGGCCACTCGGGTTCCTTTGCTTCTGAGTAGGCTGTGTCTTACTGATAGTGTGAAAATCAGTGGGAGCCCATTTGACTCCCCTCTTCAGTGTTGATCATTCCTCTGTTGCTCTCATAACAACGAATGAACATCCCTACAGCACAGCACAGCCGGGATGCCAGGCGCAGGAGAGAGCTCTGTCATCATCCCTGCAGCCCATGTCCTCATTTTACAGACAGGGAAACTGAGGCCTGGAGTGAAAAAGGGATGTGCCCTGGGCTGTGTACTAGGAACACTGACACTGGTCCAGGCATCCTGCCTCCCAGGCCGCAGTACCCCACAGTCCAGCATACAGCTGGGCTTTGGGGAGGGGGGGTGTTGGCTCCTTACAGAATGGAACTTCTTCCTAGGAACGTTGGATGCTGTGAAAACCAGAGGCAGCTGTGCAGAATGCAGAATTGTGTAAAATGGTATCTCAGAGAAGGCAGTCAGTCCCCCAGGACAGAAAGTTTCCAGATGAATCCAGTTGCTCCAAAGTGCCGAGTTACTTTTTAAAATTTCAATCATTTTCACATAAACCACTTGCAAATCACAGGCTTCCCTAATTGCACTACACCAAGTAAAGTAAATGACCTTGGGATAACTTACTTTGGGAGGCTGGAGGTGGCCCCAAGGGGGTGTAGGACTGTTTACGTGAACTAGTCGATATGGCCATCACCTGTGCAGATAGTACTTTGGTTGTCATCTAGTCCCTGACACCTTGCCTTCCAGCCTCACTCCCAGCTACCATCCCTACAATAGAGCTCCTCCCAGAATGCACAGCACCCTCTTTTGTCCCAGTGCCTTTGCTTATGCGGTTCCCACTTCCCAGGCCACCCTCTTCATCTGCTTGGCAACCTCCTACTCAGCCTTTAAGACTCAGCCCAAAGGTCACATTCTCTTCGAAGCCCCTCCCAGTACTGTCTCCCAGGTGGGGAGGGAAACCCTCACCTGGACTGTGGGCACTGCAAGGGCAGGGACAATGGCTCTCTGTCCACTCTCCTGGTGGTGGGACTCAGACACTGCCACTGCTCCATATGACCAGCTATCAGCAGAGCTGAGTCCCAACCATAAAAACTCAGTGCTACTTGGGCTGGCCAAGACCCAGACCGTGACAGTGAGATTGAAGAGGCTTTAATGTTTGCATATCCTAAATTTTAGGGCTGGAAGGAGTCACCATGACCCAGCGTTGCCTGCCCATTAGGTGGGGGAACCTGAGGCCTACAAGAGGGGGTTGCACTTCCCAAAGTCACTCTGGGGCCAGGCCAAGACCTGGTCATCTGACTTCCTTTCTGCATCTCCTTCCCCACTGCTCTGACAAAGCAAACCACAGAGTCAGGGAACCATTGTGGTTTGAGGTGTAAGGAGGATGTTTTCCTGTGGTCTTTGAATGAACAATAAAAATCAGACGCAGGTGCTACTATGCCTACAGTTGACAATGGATTAACTCAGGCTGGAAGAAAAGATCCTTAGGGAGGGCTTGCAATGACAGAACCGCACAGTCAGGACACAGGGTCAGAAGCAAGGAGAATCGAAACCCTTACCAGTACTGGCTGGCGCTATACAAACTCTGAAAAGCCTAGCATGTGACAGGTGCTCAGTGACTGACACTGTGAACCAAATGGTCAGGAATGATCACCTCCTCCAAGAAGCCCTCCTAGCCTACAACCCCAGAGCACCCCATGTTTCCAGGTCCCCAGTGCCCACCGCAACCCCTGCTACACAGTGGGTGATTATAAAGTGGGTGTTGTAAAAGTGAAGGAAGGTGGGCGGGTGGCCATGGGTCAGAAGGTGCTGATGGCTTCCCTCCTTAGACCGGCCACTCTTGGGGGCCCCCTCCCTCCATCCTTGTCCCCCTACTGGGCCCAGTCAGGTAAGCTGAGCTGCTTGCCTGGGGATTTAGGGCGCAGGGCCTGTGGAGAACAGACCTGTGGCTTCTAAGTGCCACTACTTGAGTTACGGGTCTCTACTCAAGTGGATGGGAAGTGGCCGTCTGCTGGTCTTCTTGCAGGATTCGAGAGGCCTGATGACATCAGGAAGACATTTAGTAGCAAATACCTAATTAGGCTGCTACCTTCGTCAGTGAAGGGCTCTTCCCTGACCGCACCCCACCCCACTGCCCTCGAAATCATACCGCACACCACAGTTCCCATCAGGTGGTCTTGCCAGCCCCGGCTCACAATCAAAGTGACCCCACCGCAGCCCCCCCTTTCCCTGGCTGGTAGCACAGGGAAGCTGCTTGGCCAGATCCTCTGGCCTGACCCTCTGGGCCCCTCCATACCTGAGACAGAGCCCAGGCCACCTCGGTTCTCTGTCCCAGGGTGAAGAGGCAGCTCTGTGGCCAGTAGGTCTGGACGTACATCCCAGCCCCTGACCCCCTTGTGTCACCCTGGCTGAATCCCCCAGCTTCCTGGGGCCTCAGTGTATGGATCTGGAAACCCTCCTTGCAGGAGTGGTGTGGGGGCTTGGCAAGAACATCTGTAATTGCCTGGCTGGGTACCCCGGAGGCCTTCGGAACTGGGCAGTCCTTCCCCTGCTCCACCACTGTCCCCACAGAGTGGGAATGCTCACACCCGGGGACACCAGTTGGGGTCACAGCCTAGCTCCCCCACATCTGATGCTTGATCTTGCATCTTGGGCAACTGGATGGGTCTTTCTGTGCCTCCTTTCCCCCTTTCTGCCTCTATTTGCCTCTTCCTTAAGTTTGGGGCTGTTACCTCTCTAGACAGCCACAAGGCCACCCCTCACCGGTGCCTACCCTATATCAGGCACTTTACAGAAGAGGTTGCATTTAATTCTCAACAATCTTCCACTTTACGTAAATACGATGACTCAGAAAGGCTGAGTAACTTACTTAAGGCCACACACCTAGAGGTGGATGACAGGGATTTGAGCGCAGATCCATATGACCCCCAAACCATGAATGTAATCATGAGGCTAGACCTGTCCTGTCTTCCGCCCACTCCAAGGGCTTATTGAATGAGGCTCTGTGCTAAATGCTTTACATGTATCATTCATTTAATAAGCCTTACAATGACCTTCTCAGGAACATAGCACTATTACTATCCTCATCCGATCATCCAGAGAGAGGAACCGAAGCTCAGAAAGCTTAAAGAATGTGCGTAAGGGCAAACAGCTAGGAAGTGAGGATTTGAACCCAGGGCTGTCTGATTCACAAGTCTATGCTTTAAACACTGTTCTCTTTGGTCTTCAAGGCCCAGTTCCAAGATGTCCTCTGCAGAAGACAGTTTCCCTTCTCAGCTGATATCATGGAAATAATAAAAGCAAATCCAGAACCAACCCCCCCACAACTGCCCCACACTGGCTATGGAGTCCGACTCCTGGTTCTGTCCCCTTCTTGGCAGTGTGGTCTTGGGCATTGCCATTCCAAGCCTCAGTCTCCTCCTCTGTAAAATGGGCATGAATAACCAGGCATATCACTGATGTTGTAAAGACTTTAGTGGGATATCCAGTGCTGGGCCCTCAGCAAGAGTTCTGCCCCCACTGCCCCCACTTAGCCAGCTCCCAGGTCCCCAGTCACAAATCCCAATTCCCTCTGCCCTACTCTCTTCCTGGGGGATGCCCCGCTTGCCCTCTGGAGTGGCGAGCAGCTGGGCAGGCATGGTGGTAGCTGGCCCCGGGAAGGACTTGAGGCTTTTGCCAGCTCTGCTAAGGCAGCCCAGAAGCCCAGGTGGGGTCACGTGGTCACAGGGGGCCAGCTCACACTCAGTGGGGCCACCAGGGATGAATTAACTTCTGTGTTCCCAAGCCCCACCCACAGGCCTACAGTCTGGGAAAGAGACCCCACGTGTGAAGGGCTCTGAGACAGCAGACACATGTTCCAATGGACGGCGGCCCGCTTGCCGTCACCTCCTCTGAGGGATCTTCTGGAACACCCCCAGGTAAAGCCCATCCCCATTCTATTTCATCTAATTCCCTTCAAAGCCCATCTCTCAGCCTATATTTATCTTGCTTAATTACTTGTTTACTTGTTTATCGTCTGTCTTTTCCATCAGAATGGAGCTCTGTGAAGGAGGGACTTTGTTTACCACCGTGTCCCCAGTATCCAGATGGAGCCTGGTCTACAGTACGTGTTCAATAATTGTCTAATAAATGAGTGAGTCATGCTGAACCACAGTCGTTCTCAGTCAGGGACAACCACACGGATGGGGCAAGGACTGCAAGCTGGGAAGGGAACGGCAGGCCCCGCTCCTGCTCCCCGTTCTCACCCTTGTCTTATTCGATCTCAGCCAACACCTCTATTTCCACCATAGATAGATTATGGAAGGGCTGGGTGAAATGGTCTTTCAAAAACACCAATTTTCGTCTCCAGTGTGCCCAGTATGTAAAGGAACCATCAGCCAAAGATTTTATTTAAAAAAAAAAAAGAAAAAAAAGCATCCCTCCAGCAGGGCAAATGACCATCCTTGACATATCTGGTTCTTTCCTGGTAGCTTTGCTTAAACTGGGGCCCCTCTGTATTAAAGGGAGCAGGTAAAGTGAGGGCATCGGGGAATATGGAAATCTACAAGGCCTCGTTCTGTTTCAGACTCAGACACGGGTCTTTCCAGAGAGCCACTAAGGAAGGAGCCTGCTTATTCTTGAGCCATGGGTCCCCATGGCAGAACAGCTACTGAGGGGTGCCAAGCCAAGGCAAGGCCCCAGTGGCGCTCTCCCTTAATGAACAGACACTTTCATTTACGACAAGTGCCAGGGACGCCTGTTTTGCAAACGGATGCCACTAAGTGCTCCTAAAACAACAGCCTCTCTTAAGTGGGTTAAAAATTCCCCTCTGCAATTTTCTTTATGTTATTGATTTAAACAACACCTTCTCTCATCTGGCTGGGACGAAGACTGCAACCAGCTTGACCTGACTCCACTGATTCGGAATTAATGGATGCGAGATACGTGTGATGTCTGAATAAATCCATAACTGAGAACATGTGCACTCCTGAATGTGTCCCACAACTGCCCCTGACATTTATTCCTACCTACTCTGTGTCTGTCAGGCACTGACTGGGGAACGAGAAGGTACAGAAGGAAACAGAGGCCCTGAAGCCCGGAGAGTCTAAGTCATTTGTCCAAAGACGCACAACCTCTAAAGCATGGAGCTGGGACGGGTACCCACCCATGCTGACACTAAGCCTGTGTTCTCTCTGTTCCACGGGTGGTTCTCAAAGGCTGGTTCCAGGAACAGCAACAGTTGCAGTCTCAGCTGGGACTTTTTTGCAATTGCAAATTCCCACGGTCCAGGTGGGTCTGATGCCTACTCCAGTTTGGGAATCTTGGGTCAGCCAGGGCACTGAAGTGGGCCATCAGTTCAGTATGGGAGCCAGATGGCACAAGGTCAGGACTGACTGTAAGTAGGTGGGATGGCCATTTAGGGAAGGCTTCCTGGAGGAGGTGAGGTGAGGCCTGTCTTGGGATCTGTGGCATGAATGGGAATTCACTGGGTGGCCCAGCAAGAGAAGGGCACTCCAGGTAGAGGGAACAGCATAGGCACAGCCTTGGTGAGCTTGGGAAAATATAATCATAGTTCTGCATATATGGGGAGTGTGAAGTACGGGGATGGGTGAGCTGTGAGGAATGAGGCCAGAGGGTGAAGGGGGTAGACTTCCGGTGGCAGAAGCGGCCTGGATTTATCTCTAGGTTGGTTTTCCCAATGACCACAAAGGACACGTCTACCAATTACTTAACACCATGCTTCACATGGGGAAAACTTGATCTTCTCCATCAATAATAATAAAAAAAGTTTCACTGAGAATAAATTCAATTTTCCCATAAAAACAAATCACCCAAACTAAAACACTGTTATAAAATCCTGCTTGGATCCTGTTATCAGCAGAAGGCCTGTGCTGGAGGCCTGCTCTAGGTTTGTTTAACGCAGACATTAGCTAGCAAGGAGAATTCATGTTCTAGAAGGCAGCCATAAAACAGAAGGGTGCTTTTTATATCCTGATAGGGAATAAGACACAAGATGTATTGCTAGGTGAAACAAAGTGATGAATGCTGTATTTGGGTAAAAAAGGAAGGGGGAGGAGTAAACACCCCCCCCACACACACACACAGACACGGACATGCACGCGCGCACACACACACACTGACATAAGCATAAAATACCTCTGGACAGCGGTTACCTTTGAGGGAACTTGACAGGGCTGGGAAGGTGGTTTGCTGTTCACTGTGCGCCTTTTCTATCTTTAATTGTTGGACCATGTGACTCTACAATACCCATAAAAACAAAATACAATGAAGCCCTTTTCTGAGTGCTAAAGAAGTATTAGCAGGGACCAACACTTTGGTCTCAGAATAACTAGCAGGGCTGAAAGAGCACCGGGAGGAGAGTTATACTCTCCCAGGTCCCATGTGATTCTGTTCCTGGTCCCTGGACACCAAGTCTGGGGCTCACCTGGAATCATCTCACACGGCCGGAGTCTCACACTTCCACCTGCCTGGTGGGTAGCAGGGGCAGGGTGGTAGGGGGAGTCAAGGCCATCTTCCTATACTCTTGGGAATAAGACTTGGCTGCCATCCCACAGTGCACCTCTTGCATTGTGAGGGGAGAAGGCCAGGCCCCCAGGGAGCACCTCCTGTATGCTGGGCAGTTGGCAGCTGTCTGCAGCTTGGCACACACTGTCCTGTGGATGGTTATTAAGCCCTGTTAGGCAGCCCACCAGGAAGCTGAGACACACAGAGGTTCAGTGGTACACCTGAGGCCGCTCAGCTTGCAGTGGGCAGAGCTGGGATTCCAATCCGCACCGTTCGCAGGAAAAGCCTTGGAGCTTCCCTCCATGCCAAGTGGGACTTGGGCTGGTAAGGGAACATGGCCCTATGAATTAAGAGTAAACCTGGAGGCCCCAGATGGGGCCGCCCCAGACTCCTGGAGTGGGTCCATAATGAGCAACCCTTATGCAACACAGCCCACAGACAATTTTGGTCTCTCTTACTGTTTCCGTACATGAGCATAATTTATGTGTTAATCGCAAAGATATCAAGGTTTGGAAACCCCTGGAGTGTTGGAAATGCAATTTGTAATTACAAGCACACAGCAATTTGTTCAACATGTCAGCCCTGTCCACAGTAATTATTCCCCTGGTTAAGGGTAATCCCCACTGTGCATGGGAAAGGGAAGCCAGGAGCGAGGGCGCTGGGCTGGGACCCCCAGTTGTCTTCCTTGACGCCATTTCTTCTCCCAAGATCCCTTCCCAGCCTTAGAGAGAGCACAGTCTGCACCTTACAGAAGGGACAGAGGCCCAGATGGACCAAAACACTTGCACAAGATGCGAGATCACACACCAGAACACGGGGAGCTGGGATTTGATACCAATGGACGGCCCAAGCCATGAGGGTCTCACCTGGGATGCAGGCTCTGATTAGAAAGGGCATTTCTTCATTCAACACACATTGGTTGCCCTTAGGCTTTAACTCCAGGACAAGGTATGGGGGCTAAGGAAAGCAGGGGAGGGACTCCCAGGCTCTGAAGGCCTCGTGGGTGTCTAGCTCTGGCTGCACTAACTGTAGGGCCCTCATTCTTTGCTTTACACACGTGGCTTGCGGATGTCCTGTCCACCCTGTAAATCTGGGACCTCACATTTGCATTTCACTAGTCATGGCTGCAGAGCAGAGACCTGGACCCCAGCACTCCCCTGCAAAGTGGGGGTCCACCTAGCCATCCCCAGGTTGGGCTTGGCGGCAAATGAAGATCGGTTTTCAAAAAGACAACTTAGGGCACAGATGGTAGAGCCATCCTTGGAGAGGAGGAAAGATAGGCTGGAGCCACTGAACCAGCAGTTTAGGTATCAGACTGGGGTGGAGGTGAGGAGCAGGGGGAAGGGTGGTGGGCTCTGGCATGACCAGAGCGGCCCCAACCCACCTCTCACCAGGCTGGTCCTGGCTGGGCCAGTCCACCCTCCACCACTGGAGGGCTGGCGCCACCTATCGTCCTTCTGGGGAACTGCAGCCTGGCCTTCCCAGCCCCAGGACAGAGAGCGGGCAGGACCCCATGGTACCCCAGCCTTGGGAGAGGTGCAGAGAGGGGCAGCTGAGTCAGCTTCTGGACCCCACTCTAAGCTTCCTCATTCAAACATCTCCCATCCTTCCTGAACCATCTGAGACATCCTCCTCCCCAGCCCTCTTGCACCGAGGGAGGGCAGCTGGGTTAGGAAGCAGAGACAAGACTCAAAGCCATTTTCACTGACATTTCAGTCTAATGACAAATCATCGCCCTGCTTCAAAATCTGGCTCTTCACTGCTTACAAAATAAGCACCAAATTCCTTGCTATACCTAGAAGTCCCTGCAAATTTGGCCTCTGCCCTCCCTACTCTGCCTCAGCCTCTTACCTACTTGGTTGGCTCCTGCCACCCACCCTTTGAAAATGCAAGTTCAGCACACATGTCTCTCTCTTTTCACCTACTTAACCGTGACTCCACCTTCAAGCCTCAGCTCCTTCAGGGACGCCCTTCCTGGCCTCCTCACTGGCCCCACTGAGCAATTCCTCCTAGCAACTGGCTGATGTTATTCAGGACAGCATTTCCCTCTCCTATACCAGACAGCTGGGTGAGGATAAGGAGCATGTCTGTGGGACTCACCATTTACTTCAGCCCCAGAGTCGTGCCCAGCACATACTGGATGCTTGAGAAATCTTTGTGGAAGAAATGAATTATGTCTAGATCAAGTGAGTCGCTGTCCCCAAATTACCATGCCTTCATAAATAAAACGTTCATGTCTCAAGGGACCAGGCACAGAGGTAAAGGTGTTTCATACTTGAGCTCTGGGGGAGTGTATGGGGGGGATATTAACAGACAATAAAGTAGGGGGTCTGTGCACAGATGTCCTGACCAGGAGTAGACAGCCAGAAAAACTCGAGCTGAGATGTGAACCCAGGTCTGTTTTGAGTCAAGCCATCCTGTGGCCCCTGAGGCCAGGCATATGGCCCAGTTCCCTCTGAGGTTTCACCCAGCTGGGTTTGCTCAAGCTGCTCACACAGATGGAGGACAGTGGTTAGAGTTCCCTTTCCCCTGAGGTTACCAACAGAGTTCTGGAGAGAGACTCTAGAAAGCTAAGCACAGAAGACTGCCTAAGTGGGGAGGAGAACCCACCACACCTAGGCATCTCTCCCTTGCCAGTGAGCATGCTCAAGGCTGGTTCTACCATCAGTGTGCAGGGCCCCTGTGCCTGTGACTCTGTAAAAGGTGCCCTCTTCTGGTGGACACAGCCTCTTAGACTCCTGCTTGGAAAGACTGCATTCTTTCTTTGCCAAGTGCTCTTACACAGTGCACAACCTGAACATCTGTGCACTAGAGGTGCCTGGAGCTCTGCCCTATTGGGGGACTATGACCCTTGGTCCCTGCCGCCCTCCTGACACCAGCAGTGGATCCTTCTCTTCCTTCAAGGGGGCAGGGAGCCCTTCTGGTAAGGCTTTATACCTATGCATGCAGGACATGTGGGCCACATGTAGCCACCAGCTGCCTTCCTTTCTCAGACCCTGGGAGAGAGAAAGCCCCAGAAAAAGCCCTCTGGGAGATTTACATGGCAGAGATAAGACAGTAGCAGGTCCAGAAATCACAAGGCCCACAGAGAAAACATCAGCAAAACTTAACAACACTGACTTAAGTTGCCTCATGGGAAGACCGTCAAAGTTTAATAGGGAGGCAGGAAAAACTCCAGGCCACATTATGGGCATTAGCCCAGGTGAGATGAATGACATGTTGCCTGCCTGGGTCTTCAAGGAGACAGATCCTCACTCCTCTCGGAGAAGCTGCTGCATGTCCTGGGCTTCTGCACTGAGTCAGGAACCCGGAGGAGGCCAGGGCTGGCTCAAGGTCACCCAATGGCCAGCTGGAAGCCAGGCTGGGCCCATGCCAGGTCCCCAGGCTCCACCCTCGCTCCAGACCCAGATCTGCTGGAGCGGGGAGGAGGGGGAGCTGGTCTCCAACTCGGGCCTTCAACAGGGCACAGAGGGACCGTTCTTTGCAGCTCAACGTTCCCCCTGTTTGCCCCGTGCCAGGCTACAGCCTCCCTCGAGTCCTGCTGACGAGGAAAATCTGGTGCCAGCGTCCGCAAATATGTGTGCCTTCTGGAGGGAGGAGGGAGTCAGGCTCTCTGGCCGAGTGGGTGGATTTAAAGGCCCAGAGGGAAGTCACGGGATGGGAGCAGAGCAAGCTACCGGTGTTTTCTTTAAAAGACACTGCAGGGATTAAACACACATATAGATCTATCTCCTGAATATCCAACCGTATACCCCCAAAATGCTCCTCATGTTTGCTCTGAGTGGGGGGCATATGCAGTTTCATTGTATATTCTTACAATGTTGAATATTTTTTCCTAAGCAAAGAGTAACCTCCTAGAAATAAACCAAATATAAGAGGTCCAGGAAGAAAGGAAGCTGCCAGAAGGAGCTCAGAATTTCAGAGATGGAGGGAGCTCAAGTACTGACCTTCTCAGTAAAGAACAAAAGCTGAGGGGCACTTGAGTGGCTCAGTCAGTTAAGCATCTGCCTTTAGCTCAGGTCATGATCTCAGGGTGCTGGGATCAAGCCCCACACGGGGCTCCTTGGCTCAGCGGGGAGTCTGCTTCTCCCTCTCTCTCTGCCACTCCCTCCTGCTTGTGTGCTCTCTTTCTCTCTCTACCTTTCTGTCAAATAAATAAAAATTTTTAAAGAAAAGACATTAAAAACAAACATATCCAAAAGCTGAGATTACCTGTGCTTGCTGGGAGCTGGGTCGTGTCGGTGGCCCATTTGTGCATGGTGACATTTTAGGCTCAGAGTGACTGAAGAGGCAGGCCCTATTATTGTCACTCCCACTACACAAACCAGGGGACATCGCCCAAAATCCTAGCCACTAGCCCAGTTTGGGTCTTGTTCTTGGCCTCAACTTCCTTGTAGGGACCCATAGTTCTCAGAGAGCCCTGGGGAGGAGCAACACTGCTCCAGAGGGAATGTGCCTAGTCAGGCAAGCGAGGGGAGTCCCCCGGCGGCGGTGGCCATGGTGGCAGGAGTAGAGCCTGCAACTTCCGGGGCCACGCAGGCAGGCTGCTGAGAGAAGGCAGGGCCATTGTCTCAGCCCAGGCCCCTGCCAAACCACAGCCACCCCCCAACCGAGATCTCAGTTTTCTTGTCTATTAAATGGGTGAGTCTTCCATGTTTTGCTTGGTAGGAATAAAGCTTCCCCGAGGGGAGGTGCCTGGCAGATGCTCAGTCTATACCCACTTCCTCCCTCCTTCCCTGCCTTAATAATTCCAAGAGCAGTGAGGCTGCGTCCTGCCAGGCCAGGTAGTGGCCACCGCCCAGGGAAAGGCAACAAGATCTGGAGGGCTGACTGGAGGTTGGCAGTGACCCCTCCCATCTAGCAGGCACGCCTTGGACACAGAAGAGGACGCAGAGCCCCTTGGGAGATGGGTGGGCAGGGTGTCCGAGAGGCTGTGCGAGCTCGAGTGAGCTTGCATAGTGGCCTGAGATCTGGCAGGCCCTTGTCCCATGCCGGGCCCTTCCACCTCCTACCTCTCGCTGCTTCCAACAGACCCAGATGCCAACAGATTAGGAGGGGATGTTTATCTTCTAGATGGAGGCACCCAGAGTTGAGCAGGGAAGACAGGGCCAGGGATCACCCTGGCGCTCCCTTACCTTGGTCCAGTGCCCCTGCCACAAACAGCGCAGCCTCGCTGGCCTCTGGGACCTCCTCGGCGGTACACGTAGGTGAGCTCCCTCAAGCCCTTCCCCGGCCTGTGCAAGTGGCCAGCGTGGGTCCTAAGCCCTCAGCCCCTGCTTAATCCGCCAGGGCCCTAGTCAGCGCCAGTGGGACACGTGACACCCACAGCCCCACAGACCTGTTTGGCAGGAGTGGCAGCTGGGCTGGTGGGGGAGGGCCTGCCCAGCCGGCGCCCTGCCCTCGGGGGCTGTCCCTGATCACCTCGCTCCTGCTGGCTCTTCCTGGCCAGAGCCTGTGGTCCTGGGCTCCTGCCTGCCTTCCCCGGGTAAAGGTACGGGTATGCGAGGAGGGGGAGGCAGGACAGATGAGGAAAAGGGCACGCTTATCACCAAACGGTGCTGGGTAATGGTGTGTGTGTGAACATGTGTGTGCATGCACATGTGCACGCTTGGAATGAGCCCTTTCTTTCACACCGCACACCGATCAATTCCAGGCAGATCAAAGATCTAATGTGAAACACACAGAAGAATATTCATGACCACTGAGTGGGAAAGGAGTTCTAAAACACAAGACATGAATACTAAAGGAAAAGTTAAATTTGACTTAAATTAAGAACTCTGAAATGAAGACGTTCACCCCAGAACAAGTAAAAAAAAGGCAAGATATCTACAATGTACGCAAATGATCAAGGATTCAAGTCTCAAATGCCTAAAGAGCCTCCCCACCCCAAATCCACAAGAAAATAAAAAAGACAGCCCAAGATGGGCAAAAAACTTGACCATGCACTTCACCAGAGAAGAGATCCAAACGGCCAATAAACATACAAAAATGGCCCGACCTCACTGTCAATCAGGAACTGCAAGCTAACATCACAGTGAGAAACCATCCTCCTGCCCCGGGTGAGCAACAAAGGCAAAGACTGATATTAGTAAGGCCTAGCAGGGCCTAGGGAGAAGGGGACACGATAAGAGGGAAGGACCGCACGGCGTACTTTACAATCCAATTAAAGGTAATGAGCAAGAGAAGGGTATGCCCGCCGCCCTAGGACATAGACAGGTTCCAGAACAACAGCCCCAAACTGGAAACAACCCCCACGTCCATCACAGTAGACCAGCTACATCAGCTGTGGCCCAGCGACACGAGGGAATATTATACGGCAGCAGCAAGGACTCACCGTAGCATCTTAGGACTGAATGAGCCACACGGCCGCGACTTCAAGCCCAAGAAGCCAGACCCAGAGAAGTATCTACAGTCTCAGTCTATTTACAGACAGCTCGAAAAGCAGCAAAGCAGAAAAACGGAAGGATACTGTAAAAAATTGTCCAGCAAGGTGGTAAGACAGCGAGAACAAGAGCATTATTATCAGAAAAGTTGAAATGGTGAGACTCTTTGAAGCATAATGATTGGGGAGGAACACAGAGCGGGGGTCGGGGGAGAGCTGTTTCTGACTACGCTCCATTTCTCGGACCAGGTGGTAGGCTCTTGTGTATTTCTCTAATTTTTCTTTAGGCGGCTGCACATCTCTTTTCACTTTCCTATGTGACGGATTCACAGCACATTTAAACAGACACATTCATATGGATGGGGGATAGGTGGGGACCCCGAGCTGTGACTGCGGAGCTACCCACCCCTCACCTCACCTGCCACACCTCAACACAGCGGCCACCACAGCCACATGGGACGTCCCATGAAAGGGACTCATTCTACCCTCTCGTTTTCGAGACAAGCAGGGAAGATCAGAGACAGAAAGGAACTTGCCCAAGGCTGCAGAGCAAGCCGGGGCCAGAACTGGAATCTAGGTCTTAAACCAGGGTTGTCTCCTCTTCCTTTTGGAAGAATTTTCCCATTGCAAACCACCTTTAATCACCAATTGGGGCAGACTCATTCTGCTTAGCACTGGGTGCTCTCTGGAATTTTTATTCACTTGCTTATTCATTTGGGACTGCGTATGCTAGAACACAAGCTCCTGGAGGAAAGGGCTTTTGTGTCTGTTTTGCTTTTGTGGTAAAATACTTGTTCCATAAATATTTATTGAATGAATGAATTAACGGAGCTGACATTTCTATTTGGAATCGGAGGCCCCAGAAATACTTAGTAGCTCCTGTGATATCCCCAAAGGAGAAAATGAAAAATAACTGTATGACATTGACACACTTTCTCAGAATTACTTTCATAACTGCCTTAGGTGGCCAGCACTGTCATCACTCCCATCTTCGGGAGGAGGAAACTGAGGCTCATCAGGGAGGCCTAGTGACATGTCCCAGGCCACGAAGCCAGGAAGTGGAGAGCTCGTGTTTAAACCCAGCCTCAGAGGCAGGCTGACCCTCAGCAGGTCCATGAAAGGATCCCCGTATCAGGATCAGCATGCTTCAGCCCCTCTGCCCACCCTCACCCCTACCTCTTTCAGGTGCCAGTTACAGCTTCCAAAGTGATCTCTGGTTTCTTCCAAACTCCCTCGGCCCAGAGAGGGGAAGGGACTGGTCCAAAGTAATTGGGAGTCCAGCTCTCTGCCTTCAAGCTTCCCAAGGTAATGTGACCAACAGTGACCCCAGTGCGGCTCGGGGATTTGCCAGTAGACACTCAATTTCCATACTGCTTTACTTCCTACCAGATTCTGGGCCCCTTGGCTAAGTCCAAAAGCTGGTCCTACTTCTGCAGCTGGATGAGCCGGATAATGAAACATTCCCAGAATACCCTCAGGCAACTGGCTTTATTAAAACACTGGAGCACTTAGCATTTTTACAAACCTATATTACCATCCTGATAGCTTTCACCAAGCCCTCAGATGATAATTAAAAAAAAAAAAAAGTCATTGGCTCTGGGAGTCTTGGAGCTGCAATGACCCTCGGGGGCACCTATACTACTGATCTATAACAAATCCTCGGTCCATCCTCAGTTTGCATACCTCCAGGGAAGGGAACTCACTACCTTTTAAGGCAGCTTGTTTCTTGTTTGGACCCAGCTCAGTTGAGCACAACAGAAACTTCTATCAGCCAGTGAGGTGGTTTGGCCATAGTTCTGCCTTTGGGGAATTCAGTCGTGAGCAATTATGTCATCCCAAAAGAATGGGACAGAGCCCAGGCTGGGATTACCTTCCAGAGCGGCAGCATGAGAGGTCTGAGCCATTATATCCCCATCACATATGGCACGTGGATTTATGTGGGTCATCCTGGACTCTGCTCAGTTGAGAACCCCTCTGGGGTGCTGCCTCCCTGAGAGCATCTAGGCATGCAAACTGGCAAACTGTGAGGCTCTAGGGCCTAAGGAATGGAAAGGATGGTCATCAGTCATAGGTTGGAGGGTGCGGCATTCCAAATAGTTCCCTCTGGCCTAGGGGCTGACATCACTGTTTTAATATTATGCTTCCAGGGCGCCTGGGTGGCTCAGTGGGTTAAGCCGCTGCCTTCGGCTCAGGTCATGATCTCAGGGTCCTGGGATCGAGGCCCGCATCGGGCTCTCTGCTCAGCGGGGAGCCTGCTTCCCTCTCTCTCTTTCTCTGCCTGCCTCTCCATCTGCTTGTGATCTCTCTCTGTCAAATAAATAAAAATAAAATCTTTAATATTATGCTTCCAGAACCTTCATACACGTGAACGGATGGCTCTGTGGTTTTGCAGATGAAGTGGGATGATATATGTGAGAGCCACTGTCACAGGTTCTGGCAAGCGGGAGACGTTTAAAAAATGTTGAAGATGCTGGCCAAGTATGAATTGCAATCATGCGAGATCAGAAGGCCACATACACACTTTTCTTCGAAGAGTCACTGAGAACTTGGCTGCCTGTGTTCTGCCTTCCCAAATTGGCACATGCTCGGGTAGCCCAGTGGAATGGCCCGGGCGGACAGGAAGGGTTTCCTGCAGCCTGGTGACCTCACTGCACACCTAGGCCCCTGCACACTCTCCGGCAGGGAGGACACAGGGACTCAGGGAAGGCTTTGCTGCAGCAGTGACATCGATGAGAGTAAAGGATGAACAGAGGTTTCTGTGTGTGTGTGTGTGTGTGTGTGTGTGTGTGTGTGTGTGCATTCCTGCAGGAGGTAGGACAAGGCAAGCCTGGGTCCAGAGGGAAGGCAAGGGGTACAGAAGATGCTGCTCCCCCAAACACGTTTGAGTTACACTTCACCGTGGCAACAACCAGGACTGAGTGTGGGGGAACCCCAGCGCATGCAGACCTCACCAACATGAGGGGCCCTGGCCAGCCTGCTTTATGCAAAACACATTTTCCTGATAGGAACAAACAATTCCATTCCCTACCCCCTGATTCCACCAAGTGATGAGACCATAGACTGCTGACAGAGAGCTGGCTGAGCAATTTTAGGCTAGCTGACTCCCCACCCCAGTCGTCAGAATGCTGGTGGGAAGGAAAGCTGAAGACACAAAGGGTCCCAAGATCTGGTCTTGGCCTTGGCACTCCCTCCGCACAATGGGGAAGGGGCATGACTAACAGCGGGGGGCTGCTGTGGGCCCAGCAGGTATCGGGTGGGAAGGAAAGGGCAGACTGCTCAGAGCTGCCGCGGGATGAGCAGGCAGCCATGGGCCCTTTCAAAGCCACCTTGACAGAGGCTGGCAACTCTGGTCATGAGACCCAAGATTACTTAATGTTCGCAAACTGTGCTGGAGCCAGAGTCCCCTGCAGAGGAAGGCACCGGTCCCCTTCCTTGTCCCTCCACTGCAGGGACCTCTGTGGGAACACCAAGTCCTCTGAGTGTTCCCTAGGCAGCAGCTGCCTCAAGGATGGCTGGACTGCTGAAGAGCTGGGGACAGTGAGATGTAGTGTGACCTTGAACACGTTCCTGCCTCTCTCTGGCCTCCGTTTCTCCAGCTCTAACAAGGGATGGGCTCTAGGATGCTTCTTCCAGCTCTGATGCTCAGTGGCTAGGCTATGGGCATTGTGGAACCTGGGGCTGCTCTTAGTTCAACTTTTCCTGCCTGGGGATGGGGGTATGGGGCAAAGGGGGGATGGGGCTGTCTCTCACACGTGGGTTCAGGAGCTTGGCCACCTTACCAGCCCACAAGAGGAGCCAGGCACGATGCTGGAGGCAGAGGAGAGTGACCAGAGGGATACTCCTGTGTCACCTCAGCTCAGAGTTGCTCTGAGGGGGCTGCACAGGCCAGCATGTGGGTTGTCTGGCAGGGACTGATCACAGAGAGGAGCAGCAGCTTTGTCAAAGGGCACAGCCAGACTCCGGCTCCTAGTTCAGAACAAGTGCTTCTCTCCCCGCACCCCACCCCCCACCAAATATAGAGCATGCTCAGAGCAAAATGTACAGAGCTGACCAGGCAGAGCAGACTGCTGTCCCCAGAAGCCTAATCCTGTGGACAGGCCCGGGGGAGGGGACACCCACCGTCATCTTCTGCTCCGTTGCTCCAGGAACAGATCAGCTGTGACAGTTGACGGCTTGGGAATTTAAAGCAGCAACTGCCTGGCAGAAACTTGGGAGGGGGATTTCCCCATGACTGGAGTGGGGGTGGGGGTGGGGACAGGCTTGACTCACCTCTGCCAGCTGTGCTGCCCCCTAAACTGCCCAAGGGCAGCCCTTCTGGACAGGGCAGGGATTTTCCACAGCGGCAGCCCCTTGGCCCCTGAGGATCCCCTCTCAGGCAGGCAGGTGGGGCAGGACATCCTGACACCTGACACAATGCCCTCAGTTCTCAGACCTGCCTCCTGTCCCATTTGGGACTGGGTCCAAAGACTGCCACGGGCTGTTCCAGTCCTTGCGCACTGTCACCCACACGGGGTGCCAGCTGCTGGGCCGCTGGGATCTGACCCGGAGCAGCCCCCTGGAACAAAAACCAGCCTCTTGCCCACGTAGGGGCAGGAGGAGGGGTCGCCCAAGGTCACACAAGGGGTCAGGGGCAGGACTGGATTCGGACCCTGCCCCTCCAGTCCAGCCAAAACTCCTCACTCCTCCCTAGACGCGTCTATCTGACTCCCAGCGAATTCCTGAGATGCTTCAACCTCCCGCCCGCAGGCTCCGGACCCTGGACGCGGTGGCGGGATTTCTCCGTCAGGAGGCAGGAACGGAGAGGAGCGGGGAGGGAAGAGAGGGAGTGCAGTGGTTGGAGGGTAGGGTACAGCTTCGCTTGACGACCCTCGGGGCCTGGATTCACGTTTCCCCGCCCCGGGGTGGGAGGGGGGGGGACAGCAAACTGCATAGACGCGGAAATGGAGCACCCTGAGCTCCCCTCCCCCCAAGATCGCGCCTTTAGCGTTCACAAGGCTAAACGCCCCGCATAGCCGCGGAGGCAGAATCTCCTGCGTCCTCACCGCTCGAGTCCCGGAGAGCGACACCCGTAGAGCCCGGGCTCGGAAAGACTGGCGTTGACGCACCCCAGGCGCTCCGCGTAACCCTGACCTCCAAAGCCGAGAGCCCGGCGGCCTCCGATCCCCCAACTCTACAACCGGGAGACCAGTGTCATCCTCGCCACTGCGGCCTCGGAACCTCCTCCCCGGCCGGGCTCCGCAAAGCCTCCTGCGATCACCCCTTTTTCCTCCCCGGCTCCCAAGAGCTGCTCGCGCGTCCGTGCAGCCGCGGTCCCGGGGGCGGAGCTGCCGCCCAGGCCTCTCCGCAGAGAGGACCCCGGGCCGCGGCCCCCGCCGCCCCCAGCCCGGGACTAGACCCGCACCACACCGCACCGGCAGCCGCCGCGCGCGTCCCCCGCCGGCCCGCCTCCTACCTCGCGGGTCCGCCTGCAGCCGCCGAGCGCGCGCAGTCCCCGCGGCGGGAGCGGAGCGCGGGCGCGGCCCCAGCGCGTCGGACCCGCTGGGCGCCGGCGGGGGGGCGGGGGCCGGTGGCCCGGGGGCGTCCGCAGCCTGAGCCTGAGCCGTAGCCGGAACGCCGCCGTCCCTCCTGCCCGCGCCGCCACCGCGCGCCGTGACCTTGGCTGCGGCCTCTCCGCACCCGGCCTCAGTTTCCCTCCTTTGAAAGGTGTGTGTCGGGGACGGTGGGGAGGACTGGTGCCGCCCCGGCCGCCGACGTCACCCGAGCCGGGACGAGTTGAGGGCGCTCGGGTCTGTGGGGGCCTCTGCAGCGGAAGGGCCGGGGAGCGGGATACACACAGTCCAGGCGCATTGGAGGGGGCACTGTGACCCCAGCGTTTCCCTCGGACTCCCCAAGACCCCTAAATAAACACCTAGTAACAGCGGCCTCAAGCCACGTCCCTTGGCCCCTCCCACGGAGAACTGCAACCCCTGCAGGCAGGCAATGCCCAGCCCCCCCCGTGCCTCCCCAGTTCACAGATGAGAAAATTGAGGCCCAGAGAGGGGCAGCCACTGGTCCAGAGTTGCACAGCGGGTGGGGGCTGCTCACACCCACCCTGGCACCACGTCTCCTGAGGCCCTTCCAGGACCAGCGCTCCTTGCAGTTCGGGAGGGGATCTCGGCCTGCCGGCTGCGCGCCTTATCCCACAGCCAACATTGACTCAGCACCAACTGAACGCTGGGGATGGGCCTCAGTGGTGTAGCAACTGTCATAGAGAATGGGGTGGCACAGTCTGAGAGACGGACCCAATCCGCGGGGAAGAAGTGGCATAAATAGGAGAGGCAGGGCCTGAAAAAGGCAGGAAGGGGGCGTATGCTCCGGGAGGGGAGTGTGCTTAAGGAAACAGCAAGGATGGGAATGCGCATTGCCCAGCGTGTAGGGGAGAGAAGGCGGGTTCTGAGAGCCTTGAACACCAGGCCGAAAAAAAAAAAAAAAAAAAAAAAAAAGGCGGCAGCGAGGAGCCCCCCCGACCAGTTTGGAGCAACCGCGTCAGCGGTCTGGGCTGTGTTTTCGGAAGCGCCCCCTGGTGCCCAAAACGGGGCGAGACAGTAGGCGAGAGGGCCGCGTCTGCAGTGGTCCAGCTGTGAGGAAGCCTGCTTAGTGATGTAATGAGTCAGGAGACAGGAGCCTCTGCCCGCCCTGCCACCAACGGGCTGTGTGACCTTGGGCATGGCACTTCCCCTCTCTGGGCTTCTGGGAGGGAAGAGCCTGGTTTTCAGCTCTGATATCTCATGACCCTGGATACCGGGGGCCAGGTGGGGGCTAGCAGACAGGAGATTCAGGAAGGAAGAGACAAATCAGAGGCTCAGCACTTCATGAGGCTTATTTCATTTACTTGTGGTAGAAACCACTACCCCAATTTTACAGACAAGGACAGTGTAGCACAGAGAGGGTCATTCACCTTTCCAGGCTCACACAACTGCTAAGTGTCTGTCTGCAGTGTAAATGGGGGCCTGACCACCTCAGTCTCTTGTCTTGTAGCATTTAATGAGCACCTAAGGCATTCCTGGAGTATACGAGGCACTGGTGACAGTCAGACAAATAAGGAACAGTCCAGCTCCTGGTGGCTCTTCCTCACTCTGTCTCACAGCAAGCCCGACAGCGGTCACCCTGAGAAGCCACCTCCTTTTGTTATCAGTGCCAGGAGTCAGTTACCTGGCTGGTTGGGAGGCCGGTGAGGGAAGTGAGAACAGTGAGGGTTCTAGAAACTGTTCCGCCTGGGTGCATCTCATCACCGCTTGAGGCTCACTTGAATTCTTCTGTAAAATGAAACTAATGCTAAAAATCCCTACCCTGTCCCCCTTCAAAGGCTGCTATGCAGATCAACCATGATATTTTGTAAAAAGCTTGTGTAAAGTGCACTGTGTAAGTATTTTTATTTCCAGAAACCATGAAGGAAAATATTGATAAACTGAACTATGTAAAAAATTAAAACTCCTGAATAGCATAAAAAATACCACAAAGTTTAAAAAAGCAAATAGCAAATAAAAAGATTATCTGCAGCGCATATGCCAGAAGTTAATTAAGGACAATAAGATGAACGTTAATGTTCCTCATACAGAAAGAGCTCTTTCAAATCGATAGGAAAAGATGATGAACCAATTAGAAAAAAAGAGCAAAGGATATGAACAAGGATTTCATGGGAAGACACTCAATCGCACTTGTAATTAAATGCATATTAGAGAAATACAAATCAAAATATAACATGCCCATCGCTTTTTGTAACCTGACCAAGTTGGCAAAAATGAACAAGCTTGGTAACACTTTTGCCATTGAAAGTGGGGGGAAATGCAAGCAGTCACTGTTGGGTGAGGGGTAAGATAGTGCCATACTTCTGAAGGGTCATCTGGCTTAAGCTATGCAGCAGGCAAATGGAAACATACAAGGACAGTCAACAGTATTCTATGTAAGCAAACAGAGAAACACCTGTGGTGTCCAACAGTAGGGGACCAAGAAATGGCATGAAGACACATAAGCCAGGGCTTCGTCCTGGGAAGGACTGGGATGATAATGATCGACCTCAGAGGTACTCCTGGTAAGTGGGAAAAGCAAGGAGTGGTACAGGGTATGGTGTGTTCCTTTTCATGTAAAAAAGAAGGGGGTCTCCTACACATGCTGGTCATGCATATATTATCTCTGACAAGTGTGCTTAAGAAACTGGAACAGCGATGCCTTCAGGAATGGCAGAGACGGTTGGGGCTGGGGTGGAAAGGAAACTGGCTTTTCATTGTGATGTTCTGTTGATTTGTGTGTGTGTGTGTGTGTGTGTGCTGTATGCATGTACTACTGGTTTTTGAAAAGTAGGTTGAAAAAAATAGTCATTGTGAGACTGGGTGGGGAGTTTCTAGGGCCTGCTTTGACACAAGCTGGGGTTGACTCCCTATGTGACCTCGATGCAAGATGGTGTCCCTCTGAGCCTCAAGGTCCCCTTTATCTAGTGGACAGGAAGCTCAAGATAAGAGTTTCAAGGCTCCTTATGCCTCTGATGCCATTCCAGCCCCAGAACTTTCCCACCAGAAGAGCCAACCAGCTATAGAATGGCTGTGGGGAGGTAGGGGGCTCGCCACACTTGGACCTGTGGCAGCAGAGGTCAAGGGTCAATTGTCCTAATGATGGCAGCTTGAATGACTTCTAAGACCCCTCCTGGCATGCCAATATGTTGTTCATTTTTCCTTCTTCCACTCACAGTGCCCTGCCTGGAAACTCTTGGTTCATATTTCCTCTCTGGGTTACCCCTGGCAACATCCCATCTGTCTGGGTTGGAGGTCAGTTGTGAGGAGCCAGGACAGATGACACAGTCCTGGGCACCATGTGGGATTGAGATGTCAGTGGGGGCAAAGCTTTATGCTGGGAAGCTAAATCTCTTACCCCATCCAGAGATCAGCCCTGGCCTCAGTCTTGGTCCTTTCCACTTTTGTAGGCAGCTCTCCATCCCCACTGCCTCTCTGGTTTGCCCCAGTCATTACCCAGAATGTTCTGTGGCTCCCCATTGCCTACCAAGCCTAGCTGACCTCTTCAGCTGGACATTCAAAGTGTTTGCACTTTCTGGCCTCAATTTACCCTTGCAGCCCTCCCCTCCATCCATTATGTCTCTTATTTAAAGTCATTTCAACAAGACAGATTTAATTACATCATTCCCTTGCTTAAAACCCTTCAATGGCCCAGTGACCTGTATGATAAAGTCTAAGTGTCACCAGCTAGACCCCAAGACCTGACCTTGACTGCCCACCTGGTTGTACTCACTGAACTTTGTCATACATTTTCCCTTAAACTCTTCTTTCGGGTTTACCTCTTAACTTAGGCAAATAAAACCCCAAACCACCCCTCAGGTGATGGTGACTGTCCTGATGAGACCTCTCACTGGCCCAGACAACTCAGACCTTTTGAGCTAAACCCCCAACTTGCCCCTGCGCAGATGGACCGAGGAGGAGTGACCTCTGGTATGACATACCATTACCTCTACCTCATTATAATACTAAAATCTCTGCACAAGGAGGAGCCCCAGGCTCATTTACATAACATACAATGTATATATAAGCATGTTTCCTTAAGATGCATGTGCTACCTATGCCCACATCTACATAGGATAACAAGGCTTCCCTATATAAATATTGATCCTAACCTGAAACAAATGTAACCCATTTACTCCTCTCTTGGGGAGTCATGGCTCTGGAAACCATTCCCTATGATCTTATTTACCACAAATGAAAATTGTCTTTGTGTGACAACTCAACCTGGTGTAGTTTCTGACTCACCAAAGAGCAAACTCACTTTGGTTCGGTTACACATTCTTCTCAGGTTAGCATCAGAACTGGTTTCTGCCCTCCTGCCTAGCTCCATCTTTAGTGGCTTCCCCCAGAGCCAAGCTCTACTTAATGCCTTTTGAGCACACTGTGCTATTTCACGACATTGAGTATTTGCACATATGATTCCCTTGGTTCCTCAATATATAAAGAGTTCTTACAAATAAATAAGAAAAAAAATCATGAACTACTCAAAATAAAAATATCCAACTGATTTCCCTCGGTAGTTTAGAGAAAAAGTCATCCAGGTGGCTGGGAAAATTATTTTGTTAAAATGGAAGGGGGTTGTCATTTTCATGCAAGTGACATTTAAAAAACTGTATCATAGTCAAATGATTTTTCACAAAGGTATCAAGAGAACTTACTAGAGAGAATAGTTTCTTTAACAAACAGGACTGGGACAATTGTCTATCTACATGCAAAAGGATGCATTTGGACTCTTCCCATCACACACAAAAATTAACTCAAAATGATCAGTCATCTAAATGTAAGTCTTAAAATTATAAAGCTCTTAGAAGAAAATAGAGGAGTAAATAGAATAGAAATAGAATAAGTTAAATTAAATAGAAAAGAGAGGAATAAATAGAATAGAAATAGAGGAATAAAGTTGTGACCTTGGGTTAAGCAATAATTTCTTAACTATAAAATGATTTTTTTAATCCTCTTTTTTTTTTTTAAAGATTTTATTTATTTGAGAGAGAGAGAGAGAGAACACAAGCAGGGGGAGCAGCTGAGAGAAAGGGAGAAGCAGACTCTCCCGCTAAGCAGAGGTTCTATCCCAGGACCTTGAGATCATGACCTGAGCCAAAGGCAGCCACCCAACCAACAGAGCCACCCAGCACCCCTAAAATGATTTCTTAGGTTAAAAATATCTTAAAAATAGGTTAAAAAATGTTAGATATAATGATTTCTTAGATACCCAACACACAAGCAATAAAAAAAAATTGACAAATTGGGACTTTAGCAAAATTAAAAAATGTTACGTTTCAAAAGACACCTTCAAGAAAGCAAAAAATTAAGCCACAGACTGGGAGAAAATGTTTGCAAATCATATGACCGAAAAACAAAACAAAATGAAACATCCCACAAAGACTTGTATTGAGCATATAAGAAGAACCCTTGTGACTCAATAATAAGAATGCAACACACTTAAAATATGGCAAAACATCTGAATAGGTATTTCACCAAAGGAGATTTGGAGTGGCCAAGAAGCACATGAAAAGATGCTTACCATCACTAGCCATCAGAGAAATGCAAATCAAAGCCACAAGGAGATAGCACGCACACCCACTAGGGTGGTTAGCATCAAAAAGACAGACAAGTATTGGGGAGGGTGTGGAGAAATCCGAGCCCTCTTACAGGGCTACCACTTTGGGAAACTGCTGGGTGTTTCTTAAAAAGCTAAACAGAGGGTTACCCTATGACCCCCGGATTCTACTCTTAGATAGCTACCCAAGAGAAATGAAAACACATGTCCACATAAAAAACTTGCATGATTATAGCAGAATTAATCATAATAGCCCCCAGAGTGGAAACAACCCAAATGTCCATCAACCAATGGACTATTATTCAGCCATAAAAAAGGGGTGAACCACGGCTACATTCTACGGATGAACAGGATAGCCCGAAGCTAAAGTGAAAGGGGTCAGATACAAAGGTCATCTAGTGCATGATTCCATTTATAATGAAACGCTCAGAAAGGCAAATCTCTAGAGACAAAAAATAGATATGTGGTTATCAGGGGCTAGAAGGGGGACAAGGCCTTGATGGAAACTAGAGATGAGGCCTTTTCAGGGGTTGGAAATAATTTAGAATAAAATTGTGATGTTTATATAACTCTGTAAATATCTCTAGTAATCACTTGAGCAAGGATATTCTATGGGATGTAAATGACATCTTTACAAAGCTTTAAGAGAATGAGTAGTGACGGAATGCAATGGGAGATCTGGATGAGGGAAAAAATTGACATGAAGGACATTCCTGAGACGACTGGTAAAGGTGACTACAAATTGTATATTAGATCCCAGTATGGTGTCAGAGTTAGACTTCTTGAATTTGGCTATTGAACCATGTTTATGTAACAGAATGTTCTTGTTCTTAGGAAATAGACCTCGAAACATTATTCAGGAGTAAAAGTCATGTTGCATGTCTGTGATGACCTCTCAAATAGTTCTGGGGGAAAAATATGGTGAGAGAGCAAAGTGTGGCGAAACGTCAGTAATAAGGAATTTGGGTGAAGGGTACAGGGGAGAAGGTTGTTTTTTGTTTTTGTTTTTGTTTTTTTTGGTATTATTCTTGCAAGTTTTCTGGAAGATGGAAATTATTACAAAAGAACTTATAACTCTTAAAGAATCCACACATTAAAAAAAATTATTGTGTGGAACCTGAAGACCCCTGAGAATAAATCCATGGACCCCAAAGGTAGAAAAAGCACCAATCTAGTCGTGGACACAACTTCCATAGGGGGTGCCCCCTCCCTGCTCATTGCATGACTCTGAGATCCCATCCACCACCACCACCAAAAGAAGACACAGCCAGAAGCCAGAGGGTTGGGACACACGCCTGTGTGCCCCTCAGCTTGCATTATTAATTCAGTAATTCATTCGTCCAACATATATCTGAGTGTCTACAATGTGCCAGGAATCAGATGGGACACACACAGTTGTCCCTCCCCTTGTGGCACTGACATTCAGCTGGGGTCAAGGAGGGTCCTGCTGGCGAAGGAAGGGGGTGTGCAAACCCCTCAGCTCTACCTGGGGCCCCAGTCTGGAGGGCAGGGAGTGGTGTCTGAATCATCTCTGTTCCCCTGGTTTATAAGGAAGTCAAATTCTGTCCCCATAGATGAGAGGGTCCCAGCTTTTAGACACTGGGGTCCACAGCCTAGAGGCACCAGGCAAAAATCCTGGGTCACTTCAGATTGGCAGAGCTCAGAACAGAATCAGAAGAATGGCTGTTAGGGAGGGGGGCTGCAGATTGTGAGTGCGGAGGGGTGTAAGAGTGGGGTGGGGGACAGGGTGTCGAGGGAGAACCTTACTCCTCTCCCACCACAAAACCCAGAACAAGTGCTGGCCACATAGAGCTATCATGAGGTCCCCCTCCCCCCATTCGGATCCTGGAAGTTCCGGGGATTCCCAAGCTGAGAGCCCCTGACTTATTTTAGGGGATCTTACAACCCATATGCACACCCAATGCTGGTAGACCAAACAAATACTGTTTCACACATTAACATCTTTCAAATCAAAACAGAAGCTGTTGCGAATAAAATTCATAGACTTTAAATTCATCTGAAATGGGTTCTCGGTGGCTCATTGTCATTTTTCAGCCATGGATACTAACCAGGGGGGTGGGGAGGTTTCTCCCGAGTTTTGGTGATGTAAAGCCACCCTGCTTTTACTGGAAAAGCCTGGCGAGTGGATCTAGAGTCCCCCCCGCCCCACCTTACTTCACGGTGGGGAGGACAGGGTTGGCGAAGGGGCTGGCGCCAGAGCGGGGTGGCCCTCCTGCTCCCGGCTCAGCACACCCTGGATTCTGGCTGCCTGAGTGCAGGGTGGGTGGGAGCCAGGGGCTGGGGCTGGAGGGATGGTCCTGCTCACACCCTGTTACCATGTGTTATCAGCTCTTCTGTCCGGGAGAACACCTCAAGAGCAGAAACCGGGAAAAGGCTGAATACTTTCTGGGTCCCAAGCAGCCAGCTCAAGGTCTGGGTGACCACAAAGGCAGGCACAAGGGCAGCTGGACAAAAGGGGTGGAGCTGGGCTCAGGCCAGCTGACTCCTGGCTCTCCACTTGCTAGCTGGGTGGCCACTGAGCACTTGGAACGTGGCTAGTGCAGATGGGGAACTGAAATCTAAAAAAAAATTCATCGAAAGCATTAAAATTTAAATAGTCCCATATGGCTGGTGGCTTCCATCAGGAGCAGGGCATTTCTATGGGCTTACTAGTAATACAGAACAGGGCTGCTGAAGGTGAGCAGTGTTTTGGACTCCCTAGCACTCCCAGTAGGGATCTGTGGGTCCCCTCTTCACCGCAAAGGCTGGAATGCTGGGGCAAGCCTTGGTTCCCTCATCTGGTCTGGCTCGGGGACCACACGCTTCCGGTGGGTATACAAACCAGGGACCCCGTATGTTATGGGCCATTGAAGGGTCTTCATGGGTAATTCACCAGGCTGGTTTGGGGCTTTGAATACAATGACCTTAGAACTTGCTTTGCTCACCCTAACCTTTGTGAGAGAAGAACCCAGTAAAATCCTAATGATACATGTGCTCTGATTATAAAATATGGCCACAAATTCCCCCCATCCTGGTGCCCAGGCCCCTCTGCAGTAGGACTTGTCCCGGCTGCCACCTGGGAGGAGGGCAGACCCTGGGGTGGGAAGCACGTGAACGCCTCTCCCCTTATCGGACCCACTACGTCAGCCAACCCTCCAGTTCCTAAAGGTAGGGACCCCCTTTCCAGCTAGCAAGGAATACGGACAAGTGATCTGGCTGGACTCAGTTTCCCCATCTGCAAAGCAGGGTGGATATTCCTACTTGACGGGGTTGCTACGAGAATTTGATGAACACCAAGTAGGGCCCGACACACATTTGGCATCCAAAGAACGACGTGTCATTCTGGTGGCTGCCGGGAAGCCTCCTTGGGCCGCATGGCTCCTTCCTGTGCACTCCTGGGTCACCTGCGGGCGAGTCAGGGTGCCATGCGGCAGCCTTGGGGTGCTCGCTGTGGCCTGCTTATCTGGGGCATCTGTGTGTGCAGGTGAAATGTGGCTTGTCATGTGGTTATTGACTCAAGTTTGGGGCCGAGCCCAGACTTCTGATGTCTCATGTTGTTTCTGGGGCCCCACTTCTTACCCCATCACCCTTGGTCAGGAGCCCCCTCCACCAAGTGTGTTGAGCTTGCCATGGGACCCACCGTGACACCCCTTTCCCGGCCACACTCACGGGATCCCCTGGCCTGTGGAAGAATAGCTTGATGGTTTCTTAAAGGCCTTCCAGCTCTGACTGTCTCTGCCACCTCTGCTGGGGAGCCATAGGCGAGAGAGCGGGGACACCAGCTGTCCAGAAATCCAGTGGACCAGGAAGGGGCCGGTCCCTCTGCGAGCACATTGGATCTCACCAGTGAGATACGTTGTGGAGCCCTTGGGAGCTCTGGGTCTTGCCAGCCTGGGTTCAGATCCCGTTCGTGACATTACTGAATGAATTTGGCTGAGGGACTTAACCTCAACGTCAGTTTCCTCCTCCATGAAGTGGGGCAGTTACAAGAGCTACGGGAAAACAGACCCCCTTTGGGTTAGCGGGTGCATCTCCCCTTCAGTCGGGGGATTTCTGGGTCAAGGTCAGCATCTGCTTTTTCACTCACGAGGGAGCCACCGTGGACAGCGCCCAAACAAGGACAGCGCATTTTAGGGACAGACAGCTTTAGGATTTCAGCCCCAGAATTTTTTTTTTTTTTTTTTGACATTAAGAGTCTGTGTTTCCTATATAAAGTCACCCTAGAATCCAGCTACAGAGTCTTTCCATACTTGGTCTCAGTCCTATCCAACAGACACCTCCCCCCCAGCACTGAAAAGCCCGCTGTGACAACAAGACACCAGAAGATGACACGATCTGTGTAAATGGCCTGACCATGCTGGACACATGCCGCTGCTCCACCAAAACCAGCTGGTATCATTATTTGTGTCCCCGTGTCTCCAGAAAGGTCAGGGTTCTAGGGAGGGGCAGTGGCCCGTCTTGGGCACACGGGAGTCCGGGCTGGGGTTATGACAGTTCTTGAGGATGAAATGTGGTTACTTATGTGGTTCTTAGAGTTCCAAAGTTTGGGGCCGACCCCAGCTGTTTCTCCCTGCAGTCCCCCTCTGCCAGCACCACCTGCCACCCTCAGTCTGGGGCTCCAGGGCCAAGCACCAAAGGTGGCTGGCAACTTCCAGGCTGTTGGACGCGCCCTTTCTCCCCCATCATCATCCCCTCATCATCTTTCACAGGTGGGCCTCCGCCGCACCTGCCTCCAGCAAATGCTTACCGCATGAGAAGGAATAGCCCCCAACCGCGACCCCCGGGCTCTCAGACGGGCCCACCCAGACTCCCCTCTTGGGGAGCGGGTGCCAGAAGCCCCTGGCCCTCTCTCCTTTGAGTCTGAATTCCCTGGTGGCCGTCCACCCCACTCCTCCCTCTGTCACCAGACCTATCCCCCATCTCTGCCGATCACCGATCACCTCCTTGTCCTCTTTGTGCCTTCCTTGGAGACCACTTGCTGACCATCCAATTGAAAGGGGCCTCCACCAAGTCATCCACCCCCCCCATCAACCCATTTATCTTCCTCACTGCAGTGTCTTAAAGTATCTTGTTCAGTTGTGTGCTTACTTATTTCCTGTCTCCCTGCCCCCCAACCCCGCAGCTCCAGGGGGAGGAGATCTGCGTCTGACTTCCTCACTGTTTTCAGCAGGGCCTGGCACACAGTGGGTGCTCCGTGGATACTAGCTGAATGATTTATTAATAGAATCACTCACTTGCTACCCTCCCAGGGCAAGAAGAGGAGCCACGGGAGTAGAGGATGTCCATCTGCTCAGCGGGAAGGAAACACACCAGGAAATCCCATCCCGGGGGCTGGGCACTCTGTTCATCTTCGCAGTAACCCGTGAGGTGGTAATTAGTAATCCATGTTCTAGATAAGGCAACCGGAGGTCCTGAATGGTGAAGTGGCTTGCCCCAGGCTGCCCAGTTTAGACACAGGTCTTGGGGGGCCTGGGTGGCTCAGTCCTTTGAATACCCGACTCTTGATTTCGGCTCAAGTCATGATCTCAGGGTCGTGGGATCAGTGCTCAGTGGGAAGTCTGCTTGAGATTCTCTCTTTCTCTCTCTCTCAAATAAAGAAATAAGTAAATCTTTAGAGGGGAAAAAAAATAAAAAGAGAAAGAGAGCTGGGTCTTAGGCCCAGCTTTCTTACAATCTATAGCCACACAAAGGAGAGTTCGCTGTGCAAAGGAAGAAACTGTAACAGCCAACATTTACTGACACCTGCCAGACACTGACCCAGCTCTTTTTTCAAACTCCATTCATTTGTCCACTCTGGGAGGTAATTACAGGTCCATTTTGCAGATATACAACTGAGGCCCAGAGCAGCTCTGTGACTTGCCCCAGGTCATACAGCAAAGCAGCAGCCCCTTTAGGCTATTCACTCAGGCTGCCAGACTTCCCCATATGGTGAGGACAAAGGCGAGGCCTGCTCTGCCCCCCGGCTGCTTCAGTTTTCCCTTTGTGCAATGAAGGTATGGGCAGAACGACCCCTGACCTACACGATGTCATCAGCGAGGCAGGACTCTTGCCTGGGAAGCCTTAGGGCTGAAAAGGGAAGTGAGGAGTGGCTGTTTCCCCATCCCACTCGCTCCCCACCCTGGCCCTGAGCCAGGTGGGTGGTTACTTCCCTTCAACCACTTCCTCCGGAAATTCCCCAGGAAATGCCCCTGTGCCCGTAGCCCCAGCAGAGGTCCAGCCTCTAGGCTCAGAAGCCCCACACCTTGCATCCTCCTGCTAAGATTGCCTGAAACAGAAACCAGGAGGCAAAGTAACCTGCACGCTTATGTGTGTGTGTTTGTACATGTGGGTATATATACATACACATGTGTGCATACAAATGGCTGTGTGTGTGATATATTGCTGATTAGATCAATTTCCTTATCCACGTAAGGAAACAACAGTGAAAGCTAGGGCTCACAGTGCATTGGGACATGCCACACCTCTATCTCTCAGGGCCCCTTCCCCTCCCCTCTGTGTGGCACCAGCCTCCTGCCCCATCCTCTGCCTCCAGTCTCCTCCTTGCCACTCCACCCACCACTGGAGCTCCAAAGGCACCCTCTTTGAACTCAGATCTGGTGCCTCCAAGGCAGTGGGGGAGATGGTTAAGAGCCCAGGCTTTGGGGTCCAGCAGACTTGGGGTCTGAGGCCATTTGCTAATGGTGGACCTTGGGCAAGCCACTCTCTGTCCCTAAGCCTCGGTTTTCTCATCTGTAAAACAGGGATCATAAGAAATCCTACCTCATGCGGCTGACACGAAGGGGGGATGCTGGATGTTTCTGCCTGCCCAGCCTCCTTCTCACTTCATGAGACATACCCTGATTTTCTTTAGGGAATCTCCCTTCTCCACTCTTAGTCCATCTAGTTTGTATCCGCCGATTACGTCCCTAACTCTAGAATAATTCACCCCCTCGCCAGAGTGACAGGTCCAGGGAGGGGCAGGTGACCCCAGCTAGACCAGTGAGAGTCTGTTCTGGGAGTTCTGTTGGAACTGTTTCTGCTGTAGAAGTCGTGAGAGATGAAAAAGGAGAAAAAGATGACGGTGTTTGGAGAGTTTAGCCCCTGAATCAAACTGTACCTGAAGCCCTACTGTTACAGAAGTAGAAGACAATAAAACCCTGGAGGGCTCCTCTGTGTCCGCTGAGTCTAGCACTCTGGGCTCTGGGCCCCACCAGCCCTCCATTTGGACCTCAACTCTGGGCTTCATCCTTCCAGACTCCATGCCACCCAAGACTGATGGCTATTCTCAAACCCACCATGGACACTCAACCGACAGGTTCCCCCAAATTCTCCTCCACTCTCCACTTGCCCAGTGTTCCCAATCACACGCCAAACCTGGCTCAGAGGTCATTTCCCAAGAAATCTCCTCTCAATATCCCTCTAGCACTCCAAAATGTCAATGACATCTCCCTCTGGCCTCCTTCTGCTCTCTAACTATTATCACCGGGATATAGGCCTCTGTTTTTTTTTTCTTTTTCCTCTTCAAAAAGCTTTGTTTCACCATCTCATTTATTTTTTTTTATTTTATTTATTTTTTTTTAAATTTTTTTATTTTTTCAGCATAACAGTATTCATTATTTTTTGCACCACACCCAGTGCTCCATGCAATCTGTGCCCTCTACAATACCCACCACCTGGTGCCCCCAACCTCCCACCCCCCACCCCTTCAAAATTCTCAGATCGTTTTTCAGAGTCCATAGTCTCTCATGGTTCACCTCCCCTTCCAATTTCCCTCAACTCCCTTCTCCTCTCCATCTCCCCTTGTCCTCCATGCTATTTGTTATGCCCCACAAATAAGTGGGTTTCACCATCTCATTTAAAAAATGAATACCCCAGGGGGCACCTGGGTGGCTCAGCGGGTTAAAGCCTCTGCCTTCGGCTCAGGTCATGATCCTGGCGGTCCTGGGTTCAAGCCCTGCATCGGGCTCTCTGCTCGGCAGGGAATCTGCTTCCCCCTCTCTCTCTGCCTGCCTCTCTGCCTACTTGTGATCTCTGTCAAATAAATAAATAAAATCTTTTAAAAAATTATAAAAATAAAAATAAATAAATAAAAAACGAATATCCCGGGAGGGCTTGGGTGGCTCAGTGGGTTAAGTGTCTGCCTTCAGCTCGGGTCATGATCTCAGGGTCCTGGGAGCGAGTGCCACATTGGGTTCTCTGCTCAGCAGGGAGCCTGCTTCTCCCTCTTCAGCTCCCCCTGCTTCTGCTCGCTCTCTCTCACATAAATAAATGAACAATCTTTAAAAAGAATTAAAAAAAATTAAAAATGAATACCTTGGATCAATTAATATTTGACAAGTTCAAAATTTGGTTTTACGTCACCAAGTGCATTTTCCTGAACTTGAAGCCTGACCAGCAGACACAGGGCTGAACGAGCAGGTGCCTGCCCTCAGGGACGGGTGGAGAGAGTCATAGTCTGAACCAAACGATTTCCCATTTGGTTCAAGTCTGTGGTTGTAAAAACAGCAATTTTTAAAATGTTATAATCAAGCCAAGACGATTGTTTTTCCTTAGGGATAATAATCCTGGACATTTATTGAGCTCTTTCTATGTCATTGCATAGGGCATGCCCTCACTTTACAGAGGGGGATATCCTGAGGCTCAGAGGGGTTTAGCAAGCAAATGGGGAGCTAGGATCTGGCCCTTGGTCCTCCTGCTCCCATCCCATGCTCTCCCTGGCTTACCTCAGCTACAAGTGAACACACTGTGGGGGGCAGCTTGGAAGTGTTTTAAAAATTTGCCGCTTCAAGCTCAAAATCCAGCTGGTTTCCCCTGGTTGCTCATGCGCAAGTGACTCTCCATACCTGCTTCACTATGGGGGCCCCTGGCTATGACGTGTCCCCTATCTTGCGGACATCAAGTTTCAGATTCACGGTGTTTGCTTCCGGCTTCCGGTGCAATGGGAGTCTTAGTGGTTAGTGTGCTGGGAAGGTGTTTCAACATGTAACTGTTTTGAACACTGTAACTTCCCCATATGTCCCTGCCATGGGTGGTATCTTAGTAGCCTCTCGGCGGCCGGCCAGAGGCCACCGAGCCTGGCCAACTGGTAGGTCTGAATTTCCAAGTTTGTGGGGAAATATGTTTGATGGACTTAGATAAGGGATTTTGTCCTGGCACCTGTTTCATTCTCTGCAAAATGGGGGTGAGGTACCTCCAGGCTTGGTGTGTAGCCAGAACGAGGCAACATGTGCAAAGTTACAGGCACACAGTAGGTGCTCACTAATTGCTCATTCTTTCCCACCCTCACTGGCTTGAAGCCAGAGCCATCTTTCATCCACATGTTAGCTCAGCTGTTCCCACCCTCCATTGCTCACCCCCCCCACCTAGTCTGACCTCTAAGTCCCACTGGGAGTTCCACAGCCTGGTCAGCCCCACTGGGTGTGGGTCCTGAGGCAACCAGAACTCCACACTGAACCCCAGGGCTCCTGCTCCCTCACTTCTCATTCCCCAGACCAACTCCTCCGCCTTCAAAAGCTAGTTCAGCTGTCATTTCTTCTAGGAAGACTTTGGGGAACCCATACAGATGTGATCTCTGACATCCCTCCTCTGGTCTCCCACAGGTTTGGAGGACACACCAGTTTCAGCTCTGATCACCCTGTACGGCAACTTCCTCTTTTCTTGTCCTATCTCCCCCAGGGTACTGTCAACATCCCTAAAACAGAGATAAGGTGTTGCTCATGGCAGCCTGGTTCCTGAAGCTGGTCTGTTGTTTGGTTGGGAAGCATTCCCTGCATGCCAAGCACAGAGCTGGGGACCCCACCTGGAGGAGCCCTGTTTCAAAATGAAGCCAGTGGGAGGAGGGAGTTGAGAAGTCCAAACCTGTTACATAAATTTAACCCCTAGATCCAGCCATTCCTGAAGCTAGTTTACCCCCTGCCCCAGACTTTTCGGTTCCATGAACCAATGAAGCCCTCCTTCTGCTTAAGCCTGTTTGATTTGGATTTCCTCTCACCAGCAACTGGAAGGGTTTCCTCACTGATAGACTGAGGCTAACCTGAGGCTAATCCAAGGTCAAATAGCTAAGAAAGCAGCAGAGTTAAGACTCACACCGAAGTCTAGGCTCTCAACCTACTTCAACAGCCTGACTCTTCCCAGAAACCTGCCTCATGGCCCTCTGAGTCCAAGCTCCAGCTGACAGCTGTGCTGATGCTCCCCACAGGCCGATTACAGCCTGGACACCTCACTCTGAAATCACACTGATAGGGATTTCTGAGCATTGGTTGGCTCAGCCCTCAAATGGGGCTCACAAAAACTCCCTTGCAGACCCAGGCAGAAGACCCAAGAGCGCCTCACACTGGCCTGGCCCATAAAGGACCCTGAGTGGAGGCCGCAGTGTGGGCCGTCCCGCCTGCTCTCACCGGCCTGATTCGTGCAGGTGCTGTCCTCAGCAGACCCCTTCCCCTGCTCGGGGCCCACGGGCATGTCTGGTCAGGCCCCCCCTCTCTAGGCAGTAAACCCGCATCTGTTCTGGGGTTCTGAAGGCCATGCTGCTCTAGCTCCCTAATGATGGGGGTAGGAGATCTGAATGGCCTCTGCCCGCTCCAAGCCCAGGGTGGGGGCTCCCGACAGGATGAGACTGGTAGGACCCTGGGAGTTGGGAGGGCCCGAGCTGGCTTCCTGGACTCTGAGTCCCACCCAAGCCCAGTCCCCCTGGAGAAGTCCTAAGCAAAACCCTCATGCCTAGAAGGATGCGGGCTCTTTAAGGTGTGGCAGGCAGAGAGGGCCCATCATCCTGAGCTTATTTGGTGCCATCAAACAGTCTTTCATGCTCGAGCAGCTGGCAGCTCAGGGAAGGCCTATGGCTTCACAAGACTCACCCAGGGGGGCGTGTGGTGCTAGGACCCAAACCAGAGCCTGTTGGACGCTGACATCTCCACAGCAGGGGCGGGGGGGGGGGGCACTAGGATAGTCAGCAGAGTTCCAATGTGACTGTTGGCTGTGAGAGACCTGTTTGAGCAGAGCCAAGCTGAAACTGTCACGTTAGAAGTGGGACTTGGTCTGGGGACTTCCAGAAGGTTTTGGGGAAGGAACATCTCTGGAAGTCCCACATCTCTCCTCAAAGCCTAGACTCCCCCTAGGCATACAGCAAAGCTCAGCACCCCCACTCGCTGGCCTCTGCTGAGAGCCCCAGGCACCCACAGCCTGCATGCATGATTCCGGCCCTCTCTGCCCACCACGAGCTCTCCAGATCAACTTCAAATCCACTCACTTTTTTGTTTGCTTCCTCCTAAGCATTGGCATCTGTGAAATCCTGAATCTGGTAGGCTGGCTGGTTTTGTTTCCTAACAGGCGATATGTAGCTATGAAAACAAAACACACCCAACCAACCAGGTACGCTCCCGGCCCTGCACGCCCTCCTCCTGTGGCCTCCCGTTTATCACTTCTGTAGCCCCAGAGACAAGACGGTGCTTGGCCTGCAGCAGGTGCTCTGTAAGTCTGTTGAATGATTGAATTCATGAATGAATGATGAGCCTGAAACCCTGCAAAGAGTCACGGAATGCCTCACGGCTCCTGACTCCACCTGGATGTTCACAGGTGAGCACAGAAGACTCAGGAAAGAAAGGGGCTTGTCTGGATCCCAGGTGAGCCCAGCTGTCCTGGCTCCTGGTTCCGCTCTTTCTACCCTACCCTCAGGATCGAAATGGGCCTTCCTTCAGGACAGGAGCTGGCACCCATCGGCCAGGATCCCCAGTCTGCACCCTGGAGCCCAACCAAGGCAGGTAGATGCTGGAGACCGCTGAACTGGAGGCCAGAGCCCTGGGTTCTGAGCAGCCTGACAACCCCAGGGTTCTCCCACAGCCCCCCACCCCCCGGCTCACTTGCATCATCAGGGGGTCTAGCGATGTGTCAGAGGAAGGCTTTGTTGACCTGAGAACACAGAGCCCCCCTGGGAGCTATCACTCGTGTGGCCAAGCCTACCTCGACCCCAGCCCCAGCTCCCAGAGGCCAGTGGGGCACACAGCCCCCCTCCTCAACACTGGGGGACCAATCCACTACAGATGGAAAAACGGAGACCTAGTGATGGGATAGTCATGCGGTCATTTACCCCAGACAGAGACTACATGATGCACTGAGGGGCTTGGAGTCACTCTGGGTTCAAGCCCCAGCTCCCCAACCTATAACTGCTGGGGGGACATTGCACATATACCCCAGCATCTCTGTGCCTGAGTTCCTGCATAACCAAGGGTGCGAGCTGTTGTCCTCTCCAGGGCTGTAGTGAGCTTAGATGGGGAAGCAGAGCTCAGTGGGGAATCTCCCTGAGGGGCAGGTGGCCCCAGGCTCCCCATGTTGCTCAAGGGGATTTCCCAAGGGACAGCACCGAAGAGGCTCACTGAATCTCTCTCATTCTGTGTGTTCAGAGCCGCCCATCTACCTGGGGGCTGTCTCCGGAGTCCCCCCTCCCCCGGGGCCCTGGGGGAATATGCAGACCCTCAAGGTTCTACTCTGGATTATTTTGGGAAAATGCTTCTGCTCCCTCTGCCCTGGCCACCTTGTGCTCAAAGTTTAAGCTCTGTGTGTGTGGGGTGGAGCAGTGGGGGAAGAAACTGCACCAACTACACTACAGGGGCCCTCGGCAAGTGTGTGACCCCTGTGGGCCTTAGTTTACTCAGCTGGAAAATGGGCATGGTTGCTTCTCGCAGTGGTGATGACGGGCCCTAGACCTTCCACCCACACCAAGGCCTGGGGTTGGGCCAATGCCCTGGGGAGTGAAAGAACTTGCCTCCCATAGCTGAAGCCACCTTTCTAGGCAGCTGCGGGGGAAACACCTGAGGTTCTCTGGGCCTGGGGTGGGCCTCTGTGCCATGCAGGCAGTGAGGACAAGTCACAAAGCAGTTTCAAGAGACATCGAACAGCCCGATGAAAGCCCCAGAGACCTCGCCACAGCAGGCTGCCCTGACCAGGAGCGACCCCTCACAGGTTTCTCAGGTGGCCAAGACCCTCTCCCTCCCCCAGGACAGATGGTTGGTACTCACAGTGTCACGGAGAGAGGGAGGAGGTCTTCCTGGAGCCCCAGCACCCTGACTGCCTCCACGGCCCCCAGGGACGAGCTCTGGGCCCTCCCCACTGCAGGGCCTGACGTCTAACTTCCTCCCTGTTCAGCCAGCATCAAGGAAACCACGCCCTGGAGAACGGGTGCCAGGCCCCCTGGGGCCCCCCGCCCACCTCTGGCTGGGCCCCAGACACTCACTGCCCAGTGGGCTCCTTCGAGGTTCAGCCAGTCTGAATGGCCCCAGCAGGCCGGCCCCAGAAGCTTTGGTCAATAAATAATACAGCTCCCTCCCTGGTCAGTCTGTGTGGCGGATTGCGTTTCAGGCCACTTGAGTTTCTGATGAGGCTGTTTTGTTCGGAGGAGTGCCTGCCCAGCCTGGGGCTCTGGCCACAGGGGTGCTGACACTCTCGCTGAGGGCCAGCCAGAGCAGGCAGATCAAAGGCATAGGACAGGTGGCCCTGGAGAGATGCTGCCCTACTTCCTCTGAAAGCAGCTGGGGCGCAGCCGGGACTGGGGTGGCAGGGGCCAAACGTTCCACCTCATCTCCCACGGCCTCCAACCTCTCAGCTCCCCACCCCCATACTGGTGGTGCCCCCTGGAAAGCCTTTCTGCCTGACCCACCCGATTCCTGGAGGCCCCGCCCTGGCCCCGCCTCCAGGAAGTCCCACCCCCGGGCCCGGAGTGATCTGTTCCCATCTGAATTCCTACTGCCATCGCCTGCCAAGCTGTCTCCTCTGGGTATCAATCATCATTTCTCCTCTAGACAGTGGCCACTACCTCCTGATCAGTGTCATGTCCCCCCAGCCCACACCCCTCCCTCTTCGCAGTCTCATTTCCTTACAGCAGCTCCAATGATTGTTTTTTTTTTTTAATTTTTTTTAAAGATTTTATTTATTTATTTGACAGACAGAGATCACAAGTAGGCAGAGAGGCAGGCACAGAGAGAGGAGGAAGCAGGCTCCCCGCTGAGCAGAGAGCCCGATGCGGGGCTCGATCCCAGTACTCTGGGATCATGACCTGGGCCGAAGGCAGAGGCTTTAACTCACTGAGCCACCCAGGCGCCCCCCAATGACTGTTTTGAAACAGAAAGCACATTGTGTCATTATCCTTCTTTAAACGCTGCCTGGGCTCTCCCCAATCCCAGTCAACTCTCAGGTCCTCTCGAGGATCTGGCATTGCCAGACTCTGAGGTCTGCACGTTCCTTCCCTCCTAGACTCCGGCTGGGCCTCCTCCATGTTCTTCAAACCCACCAGGCATGCTCCCGTCTCAGGGCCTTTGCACCTGCTGTTCCCTCCACCTGGCATGCTCTCCCCCAGGTCTTTGTAAGCTCCCTTCTCTCTGCTACTCTCAACTCAACCCTACTCCCTCAGACAGGCCTTCCCCCCTTCTTCTTAAAACAGTTTTATTGAGATATAATGCACGTTCTAGAAAATTCACCTATTCAAAGTGTACCACGATTTCAGTCTATTCACAGAGCTGTGCATACCTCACCACAATCTAAGATTCGGACATATTCATCATCCCCAGAAAGAAACCCCGTTTGCATTAAGCAGCCCTTCTCGTGCCCCCCGCAGCTCCTATTCCCCTGGCAGTCACTACTCTACTTCCTGTCCGTGTAGGCTTGCTCACTCTCAGTGGTCTTTTGTGGCCAGCTTCTCTCACTCAGTGTACTGTTCCCGAGGGGGCTTCATGCCAGGACCACACAGCAGCACCCCATTCCTTTTCGTGGCTGTGTAGCATTCCACTGTGTGGACGGACTCAGTTTGTGTGCTCTGTGGCCAGTGGGCAGCTGGGAGAGGCCTTTCCCGATCACCCAGGTCACAGGCCATCTCGGCCCCAGTCGCTCAATCCACCCTCCCCATTTAATCTTCTTTCCTGTAATCCCTGTCCCAAGACCCCTCTGTCTATTTGCTTGCTTTACTGCTTCTCTTCCCCCGAACTGTGAGCTCCGTGGGGCCTGGGCCCTTTGCCTTACTCCTTGCCACATCCCCAGGGCCAGGCACGGGTCTGACACAGAGCAGGGGCCCAGCAAATATTTTCTGGCCAACCAAACGAAACTTTTCCAGCAAGATGCCCATGCGATCTCCCTGCCCAGCTCAGGGGAGCCCTGCTGCCCTCGCCAAGAAAGGCCTCAGCTGTGACCCAGCTTGGGGACCAATAACTTGAGGCCCTTGAGCCCCAGGCTCCTCCTCTGTGCAGTGGGATGGTGGCCCTCCCACAGTGGACATTAGCTGGCTAGATGTGAGGCTGGACACCAAGCACCTGGCACAGTGCCAGGGCCAGAGGAAGGCTTCAACCCTGCACAGAGATTGGATGGGGGTGATGGGCGATAGAGCAGCATGGGGAGGGGCAGGGGGGTGGGGGACAAGCATGAGGGGGCGGGGAAAGCAGGCCTAGGAGCTGAGGCCATAAGTCCCACGTATGAAAGGGTAAAGAAGACACCAGAAGAATCCGTGTGTGCTTTGGGCCATGCCTAGGCAAGGGGTGGTGACAACTGGCTGAGCCCTGCCTAGGAGCTCCCCTCCCAACCCATACACAGCTCTAACCCTGCCCAGAGAGGGACAGAGATAGCCGGGGCCTGTCCAGAAGGGGAAGGACGTGGGGAGGGGACTAAACACTCTGTCAGCCTCAGGGAATCCTGGCCACTACAGGCTCTGCTGGGACAGGGAAGCAGATGGGCTGGGGGCTGGGAGAGCAGAGCTGGGGCGGGTGGGGGAGGGCAGTGTTCATTTATGTGTGTGTCGGTGGGGGGGGCACGTCATAGGAACAGGGGTGTCAGCTCCAAGTGGGAAAGAATTTCCTTGCATCAGAGCTCCCCAGGCTGGGAGGTGGGGGTGAGCTCCCTGTCCCAGGAGGTGTGTGCACACGACCTCCCGCAGAGGGCATCAGATGGCTAATTGTCCAGGAAGCTCTCTGGAAGCTCCCAGAGCCTGGCTGCCAGCTGCTCCCCAGCCCTCCTCCCTAGATGCACCACAGCAGGGGTGGGGTGGGGGGCGGGGCTGGCTCAGCAAACCCCCTGCCCCACCCCCATCAGTACCCCAAGCGGGCTGCCTCTGCCCACCAGGCAGTTCAAATGCCCCACTGGCCCCCGTGGCACAAAACGATCTGTCGCTCCCAAAATAACAACCAGATGCAAAAGTGATTTTCCAGCCTGGCCCCAGAGGCTGAGGATTACCGATACCACGGACCGTGTCCTGTGACAGACAGGAGCTTGGAGGTGTCTGCTTAGAGACAGAGCCACTGTGTGGCACCTAGCCTGCCCGGGCAGGCCCATGGCCTTGACTCCGATAATCTTACAACAGCCCTGGAAGACGCTTACCCAGTAGAAAGAGGCTGGACTGGGGTTCGAACTTGGGCAGAGCTGGCTGCCGAGCTGGCGTTCTCCCTACTCCAGCCCTGTGATGCTGAGACTCAGCGGGAAGAAGGGGGCAGGCTTGGCAGGGAGGTGCTCCACTGGGTGCCGGCCAACGGAACCCATTCATGATCTTTCCAAGAACATCCTAGCTGGCACGTTACCTGAGGAAGCAGGCCCAGAGGGGTTTAGCAACTTGTCCCCGAATGCACATCATAGGACCTACCGTCGTTGGCTTTGGGCCCCTGTGCGTAGTTCCCAGGTGTCGCGCCCCCAGCTTCTGGGCTGCAGTCACTGAACCCCTAGGCAAAGGGCCAGGGCTGGCCGGCCAGTAGCCTGCTCCCCACACACACTTCTTGCTTTTCCAGATGTCGGCGGGTCTGGGCCAGGGGTGACAGACTCAGGCGGAGGGGAGTCTGAAGACGCAAGCAGAAAACTATGTGCTGTCCGACTGCAACCCTCCAATTTGTCACTGTGGCTTCTGCGCGCCCCGCCTCAGGTTGCAGACCTGCTGACTCAGGTCTTCCCTGGCTCCTGGTGGGGGTGGGGCGGGGGAGCTGAGATCCCACCGAGGGCCGGCTCTGTCCATCCCTCTGTCTGCATGACTCGGGGAGTCAGCTCAGCCCTCTTGGTGGCCTCCCAACAATAGGGGGTGTGGGTCCAGAGAGCAGAGCAAGTCTCCCGGGGCCCCCTAAGCACCATCTTTCCCAGCCAAGCATGGAGGTGCCCTGTAGTTAAAGGTGCTAAGTGGGGGTCTGGGGCTAACCCAGTGCCAATTATGGGCTCCACACCCACCTGGTGGTGTCTTTGAGGGTTAGGTGACCACCCCACAAGTGTTCCTATCGGTTCTGCAATGCAGGCCTGCCCATCACCGCTGACGGTTTACCGGGCCAACAAAACACTCTCGAAGCGTTACCATGAGCCATGCAAGGCTCTATCCCATAGCCCCGAAGGGTCATTATCCCCTGTGCCATTATCCCTGCTCTGCAGACCAGGGAACTCAGCAGCGGAGCGGCTGGTCTACCAGGTCCTGTGAGGCTGTGCTACTCCTCCTTGGGCTGGGCGAGCTTCTGGCAGAGCATGGCGGGGCCTCCCAGGGCTGGGCCCCCTGCGTCCTGTAAACAACCCTTGAGGTTTCCATAGTGCCAATCCCCGGAAACCGCAGGAGGGAATGAGACACAGGGAAATCCAGCTGAGGTTGGAGGGAAAGGCACAAAACACACTCACTGTAGCTGGAGACTCACCCCCTGCCCTGGCCTGCCTGGCCGAGGTGCCAACCCAAGGAGGTCTCTCCCAGGGTCTAAAGAGGGACAGGTGGCCACTGACTCAGTTCTGGGGTGAGCTTTCCCCTCTCTATTCCCACAGCCAGCCACATCCGCGTTCAAGAGAATGCCTCCGCCTTCATTTTCTGTCCTCTTTTCCTAAAGTGAGACCTAAGGCCTATCCCTGCCATGCCTCCCACCTTCACCCACCTCTATCCAGGCCCAGAGGTCCAGGGTTCCAGACCCTCTCACCCAGCAGTGAAGACAACTGTGACCACTGTAATAATGGTTTCCTAGCACAGTGAGCATGGCTCAGGGGCTGGGTTTCCCCTTTCACTCTGGCTGCCAGGAAACTCAGCAATTTTCACCACCACAGAAGGACCTCAGGACCCTGCTTAGCTCTGTCCCATTCTATTTTTTCCCTCCTAGGTTATGACATTCTGTTCCATATTGTGCTTATCCTGGTCCTGATGTTTTATTTGATTTTTTAAAAAATTGTTTATTTGAGAGAGAGAGTGGATGAGGGAGAGAGAGCAAGCGTGCACAAGTCGGGGGGAGGGAGAGGGAGAAACAGACTCCCTGCTGAGCAGGGAGCCCAACCTGGGGCTCGATCCAAGGACCCTGGGATTATGACCAGAGCATGGCAGACGCTTAACCGACTGAGCCACCCAGGCGCCCGATTTATTTCATTTATCGTAGGTATCTCCTATAAGCAGTCACAAATATTTTGTAAAGGAAAGGAGAAAAAAAGGAGGGAAAGCTTATATAGTTTGTAAACTACGTGATGAGGGTGGGAAGAAAGAGAGAGCATCTCCCAATCCCTTACCCTTTCTAAAACCTCCCCTTAAAGTGACAAAGAGGCCCTTCGGTGATATCTAAGTAAGATGTCTTCTGAGCCCTTCCAAGCAGCTGCCTCTAAGCCCCTCCCACATGAGCTGCAGCCCCACCCAATCCCCCTCTCCAGACAAGACCCAGCCTTGCCCGTGATTGCACAGGGTCCAGCACAGGGTCCAGCACAGGGTCTAGCTCCCCACTCCTCCTTTTGAATGCCTTCAGCAGGTGCGGGGGCTGGCGTGCACAGCGGCTCTGGGCCAGGCACAGCTTCCCGACCGTCCAGCTGGCCAAAGGGGAGGGACAAGAACAAGAGTAGCAGTAATCACACCTGAGACTTACCCAGCGTGGGCCTCCGGCCAGGCCCTGTTCTTTGTACACCACCTCCTTTAAGCCTCCACTAATCACGTAAGGATCTGCAGGTGGGAAGCTTTGGCCACAGAAATGAGGCCACTTCGAGCTGCTGATAACGCCAAGGCCAGTTTTAAATTTGGGAGGCCTGGTGGCTGCGTCCAGGCTGAGTTCTCAGCCACTCGGCAACTGCCCCGGACAGTCGCACGAGATCGTCCCATGCAGCACACTGAAGGAACGAGTGGGAGCCCCATTTTACTGATGGGTAACAGGCTCAGAGAGGCTAGGGGACAGAGCCAAGGTCACTGGGCTGTGCCCAGTGCCTGTGCGTTATGTAACAAACGCCTGTTCCCGTGCTCGCTGGGGAGTCTGCCAGCCATACCCTACCTGCCCCTGGCATCCTCCAGTGGCCACGTCGGGTCCCAGCCAAATGCACACATGCTCCCCACTACTGTTCCATACTCCCATCTCCCTCCCTCCCCATTAGAGACTCTGAGTTTCTCCGGAGGGCACCAGGCATGACCTTTCCTGCCGTCCATCCCCGCTTCCTCTAAGCTGAAGCTATCCCCGAGCTCTCAGAGTCCGAGCAAACCAGCCAGCCCAGTACCCAGCCTCCCCTCCCAGCAAGTGATGGCTGGGTAGAGCCGCGTAGACGCGCGCGTGTGCGCGCACACACAGACAGACAGACAGACACAGACACACGTGCGCTCATGTGCGTCTCCAGGTACCTGAGGGTCCTCACGGAGATGCAGTACTTCCACATAAGGTTCCAAACGGCGCTGCCACCACCCTTCATGCCTGGCTAGTTGGGAGAGCCAGCGGCTGAGGGACCCACGGCCACGGCCCTCTGACCCTGGTCTCCTCCCTGTCGGGGGCTGGCTGTCTTTGCTGGCTCTCAGGTCACTTCCTTCTTCATGGTGGGAAGAAGAAAGACAAGGCTAAAAGCCAGGGTGGAGGGGGAGGTGCTGGCTCCCCCAGGCCACTATAAGTCCCAGCCACTGGCCTTGCTGTCCCTAGGCCAGCCTCTGTGCGCCGGCCTGTCCGGCTGCTTGCAGACCCTCCTCCTGGCCAAGTGGCCGAGTGGCCCTCTCGCACCAGACCCCGTGGCTTCGGCACAACCTTGCGCCTGCCTCCTGCCAGGAGACAGCGGTGGCTGTGGGCCAGGGGAACAGTGAGTCACTCGGGGCGGGTGAGGGGCGTCTGCCCGGTGAGGGAAAGTGCTGGTCCTGTGTCCAGAGGCTGGCCTGGGACGGGAGAGGCTGAGCCCGAGAGGGAGGGAGGTGGGCGGGGAGGTGAGGGCGGGGCCCACATCCTCCCCATCTCCCCAGAGGCCTAAACCCAACACCCGCCCACAGCCCGGCCCACCGCAAGTGGCAGGCCAGGCACTGGCCAGGATAGGGAAAGGGGCTGCTCTGGCGGCTTGGCTCCTGGGGGTAACCAGGAGACAAAAGAAAAACAAAGTCACGGAGGCTTCCTGGGAGACTAGCTGGCCCATGAGGGTCTCCATTTGCTGGGAGAGACACAGTTCCCAGACCTGGCCAGGCCACTTCCTTGCTGTGTGACAGACAATGTGTGTGGCTGGCCCCCCACAGACCTTAATTTTCCCTGACCACTTTGGGCTCATGGAGTCCTGGGCACGGGTCTAAGCTCTCCACAGGGCCTGAACGAACACATCCTGTCCCCCCAATGGTCTTATTTGTGAAATAGTTTTGATCATCGGCTCTGTTTGATATGTGAGGCAACTGAGGCACAGATGGGAAAGTCACAGCCCTAGAACGCAGGGGAGGCAGGCTTTGTGCTGTGGCAGTCTGGCTCTGGGAGCTGCATTTCTGGGTGGAGGGGGGGCAGGGGGTTTGGGGCCTCTGAGTGGCCGAGGGGCGGGGGGGCTAGGCCTGAGTGGGGTCTGGGGCATTTCCAGACTGGGGTCCCAGCTGGAGCCCCCACCCTTGCTCCCCACCCCCCACCAGCTGCTCCTGGGCCCGCCCAGGGCAGGCAGCTGGGGCTTCCCAGGCAGAGCCCCCAGAGACAATGACTCACAGCTCAAGGTCAGTGCTCACAAACCTACTTCTACCCACCCACAGCCCCCAGGAAGTTCCCCAGGGTCAGGTGGGCCCATATCCTCAAACCCTGCGAGGCCCTGGGTATAGAGCTGTATAGCTACGGGCAGCTGCCAGTGTCATTCTGTCCTGTGCCCATCAGGGCCCCCATTTCACCTATAAGGAAACTGAGGTTCAGAGGGGGCATCACCTACCCACAGACAGGGAGGGTGGTGCTGGGCCCGAGCCTGGGTCTGCGGGTCAAAGCCTTGCTCTGTCCTTGGGCCCCTTGCCCTGGTCTGGGCAGGATGTCCAGAATTCCAGCCTGATTCCCACAGTGAGGATTAGCAGCTGCATGCTTGTCCGTCCCCCAAGCCAGGAAAGAACTTTTTCTCTGAAAGAAGCATTGGCTTCTACAAAGGCCGTGGCCTCCCTGGAGGGCTCGGGAACACCAGTTCTCCTCTCCTTATCATCAGAAGCCACCACAGGGGCCCACTACCTGTCATAGGAGCTCCTCCACAGCACCCTGGGGAGGTGGCTGCCCAGCCCTGGCTTGAACTCCCCTGAGTGATGGGACGCTCATTACTTCTCAAGGCTGCTCTTCCATCCAGAGCCTCCACTGACCTAAGGAAATTCTCCCTGGGGCAGAGCCTCACTTCCTTGGGCCGTACAGAGTGGGACTTCCATTCAAGAGTTTATCTGGTCTGTCCTACTGGTGGAAGTTTTCTCAACATCTTCTGTGGGTGGAGGCAGTGTCTACGTCTCCTTCATGTCTATCCACAGCATCCAAGGACTCACTCCTCCATTCACATATCCATACCTGGCTCCCGTGTCCCTTCCCTCTTCCCTTCCAATCATCCACCCACCTATCCTCTCCTCTTCCTTCCATCCATCCCCTCACTCACTCCCCTCTGGCCTGGGCTGAACCTGGCTCCCCACAGGGTAAAGAGCAAGAACACGTGATCTCAAAGGGAGGTGTCATTTTCAGGACAGGCGGCCAGATCCCCGTTGGGGACACTTCCAATTCCCTGTCCTGGAAGACACGCCTGCCTCCAAAACCTCTGGAGGGTCCCAGGCCTCTCTCTTCTTCCCCTGGGCTGCACCCTCCTATGTGCCCCTCCTTTCCAACAACAGCACACTGGGGCTTCCCACCCCGACTTCACAGATGGGGAAACTAAGGCATGGGGAAGGGATGGGTGCGGCTATCCCCAGCAGCCAGGGCATCGTCTGCTTCTCAGAAGCCTGCTTCTTTGGCCTGATGGGTGAGGGGGTGGGGGGCACCCATGAAGGGTTAGCAAAGCCTCAGGGAAGAGCTTGAGGGTGTGAAGGAGTTTAGTGTCTCCACCTGGGGTGGGGGGCACACCCTCAACCATCTCCCACACTCCCCCACCAGAGGCCCTTGAAGATCTGCTTCTTGAAGGTGCTGGCATCCCCTCCCCCCACCGCTGGCAGCCTGGTCCAGCCTCACACCCGAGCCGTTACATGTCCCCCATGCTGCTCCCCAACTTTGTGGGGTGCCAATGGCACAGAGACTGTCACACGGTGGTGTGAGTGTGGCAGTGGCCTGGGGACGTGCGGCCCCCCCCCTTCGCAGCCACTCTCATCATGTCCTCTCAACAGCATTGGGGGGGTGGCTGTCACCATCCCATTTTATGGGTGAGAAAACTGGGGCTTCTGGTGCTCCCACCAATGGTGGCTTGTCCCTGAGAATGGGGGCAGACTCCTTCTTCACCTCTGACTCCCTTGTCTCTAACACTAGTCATCCCATCTCTCTGAGCCTCAGTTTGTTCCTCTGCAAAATGGGAACAAGCATCCTTGCTCTCCTGGCCACGGGGAGGAAAAAGTGATACCAGGTTCACAGAATCAGGTGGCCCTGGGTGCGGGATTCAGCCTCTGAGGGCCACCTTCTGCAGGACCTTCAGCGAAGCTCACGGTGGCGGTCATGACAAAAGCCCCTGGCCCGGGGATATCGTCCCTCTTTTTGCCCCTGTAGGACAGAGGCAGCCACAGCAGGAAGAGAAAGTGAGGTAGGTCTGTGTGGAAGCGTTCCCACCCTCGGCTCTTCCCTCTCCCCAGCCACGCAGCCACGGGCCAGACTCAGCGGAGAGCTGGCCGGCCCTCCACCCTCTGTGCGGTGACTCACATGGCCCGCTGGGGATGAAGTCACTGCCGCCCCGGCAAAGAAAAGGATACATTTGTTCCCTGGGAGATGCTGATGCCATGGTGAACTTGGTCTGTGAGAGCAGGACGCAGCCCAGGGCCTGTGCTCTCTGGAGGGACTTAACCACACCAACAGGGAGGGCAGGGGGAGGAGACGCTCGGTGTAGGGGGAGGGGACCTGAGGGGTAGGAGGTGCCCCTACTCTGCAGGCCCAAGGGAGGGTCTGTGAGCCTCCTTCTAGCCTCCCCGCCAGGCCAGGTTTGTCACTTCTACTTGCCTGGAGAGAAGTGTGTGTGGTCTCGGGGCTCTGAATGTCCCCCCAACCGCTGCCTCTGACTTCTGCCTGTCTTGGCCACAAAATGGTCACTCTCCACTCTATTCCCTGGTAGTAGACTGGCAGTGACAGTGGGGTTTAGAAGGCCAGACAGGGGCTCCCTCCCCGTTCTCTGGATCTCTGTGTGGCCTCCCCAGGGCTGTCTGGGCCTTCGGCCCATCCCCCACCGTCCATCATAAGCTTCGTTTTAAACCCAACATCCTCCTTGTGGCTGGCCATTGCCTACTCCTGGCCAAAGCACAGTAAGGCAGGCAAGACCCTTTGCTGTCTGCCACCCACATCAAGCTTCCTGATCCACACAAGCAGTCCCTGCTCCAGGCACACCCCAGGCCTCTCGGCTCCGAGACTTCTGGCTCTGGACAGGAGTTCTGCATCCCTGGGCCTATTACTCTCCCAGTGCCCTACAGATGGATTGCCTCCTCTGCTCTGGGCCCATGGAATGAACCAACAGTATCCCGTGCCCCCGTTCCCTGTCTGTGGCCAGTGGGAGACCCTGGCGGGACAGCAGGAGGCAGAAGAGCGAGGCAGTGGTCAGGGTATCCGTTGCCCCTCAGCAGCCACAGTGCCTGGCAGGTGTCCCTCTGTACACAGCACTCTCTCTCTCCTGTTCCACGTAACTGCCCTCAGGCTCTGGGTTGGAAGGCCTCCCCGCTGCAGCCCCAGTGCTACTCCTTCCCCTGGGTTCTCTCTTAACCCTACTGCCATGTCTGCGTGCGGCCCCACTGTGGCCAGCACTGTGGACAAATATTTCTAGGGAACCCTTGATACCCTGCCCTCCCCACCAAGGCCACCGCCTCTAGGAAGCCAATTATTCCTGTGTTTGTTCAGCATGTATGGACTGCCTTGTTAGTGCCAAATACTCCTCTTGGAACTAGGGAAAAGGACAGGGGAGTCAAGCAGAGATGTTGCTCTGGAGGGAGGAGTAACCGGTCCCAAGCTGATAAGCTTTCCTGGGCTCCTTCCTCTTCCGCCCCACATCCTCTCTGGGCCCCGAGCCTCACACTACATGGACATGGCCTGTGTCCGCGTCCTTTCCCTCCCAGCCCTGAGACCCCACGGACAGCAGGGAAAATATCCACGTGGTTTAGCTCTTTCCACACTCTGCCTCACTCTGAGAAGTGGCGCTCCCTACTACCTCTTTTTTTTTTTAAACAAATTAACAAATGGAGGTTCAGATGCCTTGTCCAGAATGATCTCTAAAGCTGTACATCTCCACCCAGCTCCAAAGGCAAAGCTCTTTCTCCTGCTTCATGCCAAAAACAAAATGAATCACCCATCATTTATATCTACAGACTTCTAGTGGTATCCAGAGCAGGGCCAGGCTGAGGCAGCCGCCCAACATGTGCCAAGTTGGCTGAATGTTTAAACCCTTAACCTTCCCGCTTCTTAAGCAGCACTTGCCTTATGTGGAGGGAGTGCTGGGATGTCCCTATTTTCCAGATGGAAAAATGGAGGCCGAAGGTGGTTAAGAGTGTTGGGTCATGCAGGACCACTGTTGAGTTCCCAAGCCAACAGATTTCTACCATCTTGCCTCAGGCCTTGGAAGCCACTAAGAGCTCAGGGCACCGGAAGGGATGGCCACTGACTCAGGCTGGGTGTTGGGGAAGATGCCAGAGAAGAGCTTTGCCATGTCCATCTTGGAGAACACGAGGCACATTGTGTCCAAGCTCCTCACTTTGTCTGCTGGGCAGACAGGAAACTGGGGGTGGGGGGCAAGGACAGAAGCAAGGACCAGGGAGCAGCTGATGCTCGGACCCCGGAGGTAGCCCAGATGGTGGGAACAAATGGCTGGAGCCTAGGAACATTCTTGAAGCCAAGCCAGTAGGGATTGTAGAGGGATGTGCTATGGGGTGAGAAAGAAGGGAGAGAAGGAGGTGATGCCTGGGTTGCTGGCCTGAACAATTGGGGGATTGGAAGCCCCACTGATGGTGATGGGAACATGAGGATGGCTGGTGGGGAGAGGTGTGGGGGATGGCCAGGTGGGACAGAGGGCTGCAGATCATGCCATCTAAAGGGACACTGTTGCTCAGTAGGAATAAGGCTCTGGATTTTTTCAGAAATCCAGATTTTTGCCCAAAAGCTCCTGGTTTTTACGTGCCTGCAGTAAATTTAAACTTGAAATGCCATGTTAGGGCTAATCCCATGCAGGTCAAATCAAGTCTGTCTGTGGGTGTCTGGCCCGCAGGTCACATCTTGGACTCTTCGTTCACTGAGCTGCCATGTCCAACGGGAAGCTGCCCCTGCCTGGTCCAGCACCCTGTGGCTCCTCACAGCCCTTAGAGCAGGGGAAAATCCAGACTCAAGGGTAGATGCGGAGTTGCTCATCGGTTTCTCTTGCCCTGGCAAACAATTTGGCCCAGAGGAGGAGTTAATGAAGGAGTATCTGCCCAATGAATGAACAACCCTTTCACTTGAGCTGTCTGCCTTTTATCTTGTAAATGAGGAAGCTAAGCCCAAAGGAGGGGTGTGTGCTGCCTAGGGTGAGATCTGGGGCAGGACCTGCTCACGTCCAGCCTGTGTTTGTCACCTGCCCCTGAGTATCTGGGGTGAGGGTGGCGGATGGGTAGGGAGACTGTTGTGGAATGTCTCTTCAGGACCTGCTATGGGGGCCTGACTGTGGGACCGATGAAGCCCCAAAGGGCAGGGTCTGACATCGACGATCAGTCAAACTGACAGCCAGCCCTCCCGGTTGCTCTCTTCTGGGACTTGTGAATCTGTTCCCTTTTGGGCCTGGAGAAGGCAGACGGTACCAGGGACTCTCAGGGGTTGCGGGCCCACCTGCCACATATGTAAATCAGACAGTGGAGGCCCCAGTCCCGCTCCGCAATGTTGGAGATGGAAAAACAGAGTCACAGAGGTGTTAAGTGACTTACTTAAGGTCACACAGGGAGCAGAAGGGAGCAGAAGCAGAAGATCTGGGACTCTGAACACAGGTTCTAAGACCTTTCCACACCACTGAGCTGTACCAGCCATGGGGTTTTTATAAACCATTCCTCCCCCGCAACCCCCCCCAAACCTCCCCTCAAGTGTCCTCATCCACAAACGGGGAGAGAACAAAACCTGCCTCAGGGGGCATTTGTGAAGATCAAAGCCATCGGAGGAGCCAATGTTGTGTGAATGTGCTTTGAAAGTTCTAGGAAGGATCCTGGACATAAAGCAATGCTCTTCTGAGCTTCTAGTCTCTACAACTGTGGGCTGTGGCCATCACTAAAGCTGCCAGGGAGAGAGACGTTTCACTCTCACCCAATAGTAATACTACTACTGGGTGGTTATTGAGGGCTTACTGTTGCTGGGACCCTGCATGTGATGAGCTCACCAAATTCCTAGGCCCATCCGTGGAAGTGGGTGCCACAATGATCTCATCTGTAGAGTGGGGAAACTAAGGCACAGAGGGGTGCACTAACATCCGTAGGGCTACACAAATAGGAAATGGCAGAGCTAGGATCTGAGCCCAAGCAATTCTGTTCCAAAACACATTATAACCACTACGCAACATGAACACATTATAACCACTACGCAACATGACTTTCCTGCTCTGGTGGGGAAGTCCCTCTCTATGCCTAACTTAGATCCCACTTGCTGCTGGCCTTATGCATTCCCTAGGTTCTTCTCAGGCAAAGGAGAAGAGCTGTTCCCTGGGACACCCATCCTGTGCTGAAAGGCCTAAATTCTTTGGCCCCTGGCTCCTCGCTTCCTAGGTCTTGGCACACAAGACAAGGGACCCCAAATGGGAACCCTCTCCTTGACTAATCGTGCCCACACATGAAACTCACTCAGAGAACTGGTGAGGACTCAACCACCCAGGACCTCATGTCCTCCATGGCCTTCCTGCCTCCTGTCTTTCTCATCTGCACCCCCCACCCCAACCCTGTTTGGCTCAGCCCCCTGGCTGAGTCTCCCCTGTCACTTTCCTTTGCTCATAGACAGTTCTTAGCTCTAGCCTCACCCCACCCTTCTGATGCAGACTCTGTGGACATGCTGGTATTGCATCTAATACTGCTTAATATTTTCCCTTAAAATCAACTGGCTTAAAATATCCAGCCTGGCTTCAAACAGAAAGTCTAGTCAAGCACCCCGATCTAACTCTAGTTCATAGCAACTACGGGAGACAGAGGAACAGGTGAGATGACACCCGTGGGGTAAGCGATCAGCCAGAAACGGAATGTGGGAGGTGCTAAAGCGTATGGCCCGGTTTCTTCAACAAAGGAACGGCAAAGCCGGAAAAGGACGGGGAGGTTCTAGACATATGGAGACTCAATGGACCCATGCAGCGTGTGGATCGCATTAGAATCCTGATTCAAACACAGCGATTATAGAAAGGCATTTTTGGGGACCATCTGGGAAAGCTGAACACATGGAGGAAAGATGAAACACACCGGGCAAAGCCGGGACATCTGGCACAGGTAGGTGATTCATGGCGGGACCCTACTGTGGGACCCTGGGCAGTTGCTCTCTGCCTCCAATCAGATCTCAAATTTCCAACAACAGTAAGTTAGAAACAATGCACAAAACACCCAATTTGCTCTTGAATACATTCACTTTAAAGGGAAACTTTATACCACTCCCCCAAATGGAAAACTACTATCACTTGCTGTAAGTAGAAGGTTACCATGAAAACAAGACAATGTTATTCAATTTCAGGCAGATACTGTTTCCTGCCAAGGGCGCCGGGCTTAGAATCTGCCCGGTCTTTGTTAGGAAGCAGCTCTGGGAGAGAATGAATGCACTCTCAGTGTGGGTCCTGCTGTATGGGGACGTGGGCCTTACAAGGTAAGGTCCGTGAAACACATTTTTTTCCTGCTCTTCCTCCATCAGGGAGGGGAGCCGTGAGGACCCCGGGGAGGCAGGGCTACCCTGCCTGGTAATTCCCACAGCCGAGAGGTCTTAGCTGGGGGATGCCGAGATGGCGTGGCGGCTTGGGGCTTTCTGCCTCACAGCTTTAGAGCCGGGCTCGAGATGAAGAAATGGAAGCCCAGAGTGGGTTGGGACACTGCCCAGGGTCACTTGGCAAGTCTGCGGGGGAAACTGGGAAGGACAAGACTCTGGGTTTTCTGACCTGCAGCCCTCTGATCGTCTAACCTTTTTCTTGGTCATGGATATGGATTGAGCACCTACTGTGTGGCGGGCACAGAGAATGGGGAGGGGACACGGACGAACGAGATAGAGTTCCAAAGAGTTGACATTTAGAGGTGGGGCCAGAGGAGACAAACACTAGGCAAAAGATGAGATCATTTCTGATGTTGTGGAGGGTGATAACGAAAACAAAACTGGGGGACATGGAAGATGACAAGTAGGACAGGATGGTGCTGTGCCAGGCAAGGCAATCAGGGAGGGCTTCTCTGAGGAGGTGGCATTCCAGCTGGGGCCTGACAGACTGGGATGGAGGCAGAGGGGGTAATCTGGGGACACAGGGCTCCAGAAGAAGCCAGAGCATGAGTACTGTGGACCAGCCTTCAACAACTCCTGACACTTTTTTTAAACTTTGTATTTTGAGTTAATTTCAGATTCCAGCAAAGGTGCAGGAATACAAAGAAGACTGTGTATCCTTCACCCAGATTCCCCACCTGTTAACACTGTATCCCATTTTACTTTATCATATTGTCTCTCTCTTTCTCTACACATACACAAATACGAGCAAGTGCGCGTGCATGTGCATGCGCGCACGCGCGCGCACACACACACACACACACACACACACACGGCCACACCACACACACTTTTATTTTTTTTCCCAGAATAATTTGAGAGTCAATTGCCCACCTCAAGCCCCTGCTACTTCAGAGTGTCTGTCCTAAAACAGGACGTTTTCTGATACAACCACAGTACAGTTTTCCAAAGTCAGGAACATTCACATTGATTGCCTAACCCTTGGATCTTATTTAGAATTGCCAAGGGACCTAATGATGTCCTCTCTGAAGAGACAGTCCCTAATTCTCAAGCTTCCTTTACGGATATCCAGAGGAAAATGCATTCTCAGGGCAGGCTTGCAAGGAGAACACCCAGCCTGACCCTTTAAAGCGGACGGCGTGGCAGGTGGATGGCTGGCTCAGGGCCAGCTACGGCCCGGTGCAAAAGGAAAAACATGCATCTTGATAACATTCTTGCCAAAATAGCGTGCTCTATTTTGAACCAAGTGAAAAAGTTAATAAGACTTTAAAATTAAAAAAAAAAAAGATTATATATATAGCTTCACGGTTTGCTCTCTCTCTGCACATCACTGTCGACCCTCAGAAATCCACCCTGCAGGGCACACGGGGTGGAAGAGCCTAGAAACCAGGTACCAGTCTTTAGGTACAATTCTGACATTTTATTTACTTGATTACTGAATTCTTTTTGGTGCCTGCATAAATTCTGTGCCCGCAGTGAACACCTGCCTTGCTTCACCCAGATCCCAGCCCCAACCGCCACACACCAGACACGCTGGCTCTGCTGAGTGGACAGACGGTGTGTGCACACCTTGCGTTTGGCTGTCTTGAGATAAAGCTGAGAATGGGCCCTTGGACCCACGTCACAGATGAAGAAAGAGAGGTCCTACAGTAGTTCACCATATCAAAGTATCACACACTAGGGAGCTTAAACAACAGATATTAGTTTTTTGCTTTTTAGTCCTGGGGCCTGGAAGTGTGAGATCAAGGTGTCTGCAGGGCTGGTTTCTTCCAAGGCCTCTCTCCTTGGCGTGTAGATGGCCTCCTCTCCCCGTGTCCTCAGGTGGGGTATTAGTCAGGGTCCTCTAGTGGAGGAGAAGCAATGGATGTGTATGTATGTGTGATTCACTGTAAGGAATTGGGGTATGTGATTAAGAGGGCTGACAAGACCCCAGGTCTGCAGTTGGCAAGGTGGGGATCCAGAATGCTAATGGTGGGTTCCAGTCCAAATGCTGGGAGGCTCAAGGCCCAGGAGGGGCCAAAGTTTCTGTGTGAGCCCAGAGGTAGGCCTCAAATACAGCCAGGCAGGTAGATCTCCCTCTTACCTGGCCTTTTTGTGCTACTCAAGCCTTTGACTGATTAGATGAGGCCCACCCATGCTGGGGAGAGCAATCTGCTTTGTTCAGACTTCCAAAGCAGATGGTAAGCTCCTCCAGAAACATCCTCCCATGTACATTCAGAATGATGGTTAGCCAAATATCTGGACACCTGTGGCCCTGTTGAGGTGACACATGCATTTAATCATCAGACATGGTCTTCCCTTGGTGTGTGTCTGTGTCCTAATCTCTTTTTATAAGGACTCTAGTCATACTGGATTAGGACCATCTTTGTGATTTCATTTTAACTTAATTGTCCTTATAAAGACCCTATCTCCTATACAGTTCCATTCTGAGTTACGGGGGTTGGAATTTCCACATATGAATTCAGTGCAGGGTGACAGGGGGAGGGGAGGGGCACCACTGGCCCCGTAACAGGCCCTGACAGGAGAAGGGACCCAGGTCATAAGCTCTGGGGCCCTTCCTAACCTCCCTCCCATAGAGGGGGACCAGCCTCTCTCACACACAGTGCAGTGCTGCTGGAGATGGGGGGGAGACACAAAGGTCTTGGTGGGAGGTGGAAGCCATGGGGTCTCCAGAGGCATCTTTCTAGAGATCCTCCCCCAGCCTCCCAGCAGGAGATGGCCTGAGCTGGACCAATCAGACCCTCGCCTCAGACTTTACATCTGGAGTGGGGGCCTTTGGCTGTGGGCTTCTTCATAGCAGGGAGCCTGCCCTAGGGGGCATGGGGGTCCTGCTCTGGGTCCAGCCCACTTCTTCAGCTTCCTCTGAACTCCTGAGAGCGGCACCTAAGTTCCCTTTTGCTCTAGCTGGCTGTGGGCGATTTCTGTTCTTGCCACTGAAGAGCCTATCGGATCCAGTGTTCCCACACGACCACTCTCATGTCCTTTTCGTGCCTTTTCTGCCCTGGGCACTGACCTCCCAATGGAGGTTTTTCCAACAGAAAAACCTTCTTCACTCCTGAAGACCCATCTCAGTTCCACAAGAACCTTCCTGGCCTTTCCTGTTGACATGATCCTTCCCTCTCTTGAATAATAACCCTATTTTCTTCAAACTTCTTTCATTAATAAGAAGAAGACCTACAATTTATCAAGAGCCAACTGCGTGCCACGTGGTTTCACGCCAATTAGGCACTGTTTTAAGCCCTTCTAAGCTCAGGACTGGGCTGTGGAAGGACTGGGGAAGTGTGTTGGATGGTCACTGTGGCAAGTCTGACTTCCTAAGATGGCCCCATAGGCTGGGCCAGACCTTGCGACTCTTGGTCAGGAAGTGGGGTGTAAGTTACCTTCTCTTGGACATGGAAAGGACCCTGTGATGACCCAAGGAGTGGACTGCCACAGAATTGAGACCTCATGACTTCTGAGGCCTGATTGTGAAAGCTGACACACCATCTATAGGGCTCTCTCTCTCTAGGAAACTGCTAATTCTGGGAACATAGCCACCATGTCATGAGGAAGCCGGCACCCCATGTGGAGACCCCATGTGAGTGGGTTGGTGCGGGAGGCTTCTGAGGAATGCAGCCTCTCGTCTTCCAGAAGCCCCATCTGATGGGAGTAGAATAGGCCCCGGCCAAATTGGAGATCCATGGGAAGATCAAACATTGACATTGTTTGAAGTCATTACATTCTGAGGTCATTTTTTTTTATACAGTCACGTCTAGTGGAGCAGTTACATGGAGCCAGGAAGCCTTAAACAGTGCAGACAGGAAGTGAAGCAGGGTGGCCCAGTGGGGTCCACCTCTTGGGTTGCACTGACCACATTCTGTTACCTCAAGGAGGCCACTTACCCTCTATGGGCCTCTGTTCTGTTGTCAGAAATGTGGGGAAAATACAGTATCTATTTCATAAGGCTGTTGGGAGGATTAATGGAGACAACATATAAACACTCAGGGAAAGTAAGGAATAATAGTCATAATTATTATCTCAGGGACTGGCCAGATTGGACTCCCAGTCAGCTGGACCTCAGAGCCTGCACTGTCTCCCCAAGTCACAGAGCACCTGGGGTCTTGCTGCCATGTTTCTCCTCAACAGACCAAACTTCCAACCAAGAGCTGAGGTCTGGGACTCTGGTGCGTGTTGGGGGCAGCCCGGTACCCCCTAACCAGCCCCAGAAGTTCTGCCTGTCTGGCTCCCTGGGCTGTGCCCTCAAAGCTGCCAGCCCACAGAGTTCACTCACGGGTGCTAAGGCTTAGGGAGTGCTCCCCAAAGGGAGTTTCTTCACGCTGTGGTTTTGATACACCTGGCCTTGGTTATTTCCAGCAGATGTGGTCAGTGAGACCTGCCCATCAAGAACTAAGCTGACAAGTGGTCTCACCTGGAGTAACCCTACATTTGTAACCAGACATCTGTAGTATGCCCAGAGGTGAGGCTATACATCAGCCCGGGGGCAGGTGAACACGGGGAGTTATAATCACTCTTGAAGAATCCCTCACTCCAAAGGACCTGGAACTACACAGACCGAGGGAACAGCACATGCATGTCTCACCCTCCACTTCAGGAAGCCTGAGGCTGCGTGGAGCTACGGGTGGAGTCGCACACCATTTACAGTGCTCTCTCCACTTCCTCTCTGTCTCTTGCTCTCCTTTCAACATTAAAAATAGCATCTGGTTTTTAATACCGAGTACAGGCAAGCATGTAGAGACGGGGGACTCTCACCCACTGCTGGCGAGGATGCAACACTGTTAAAACCACTTTGGAAAGCAATTCCACAAACCTCAGTGAAGCTTAAGGGACTCATATACCGCCCTGGTACAAACCCTACAGAAACTCCCCAAAAGGGAGTGAGGAGGCATGTGCAAGATGGTTTACCATAACCCTGCCTGTAACAGCAAAAGATGGGAAGCCACCTAATTCATCAAAACAGCAAATGGATGTTGGCACAATGGCATAGACATATAAGGGAATACTATACACCAATGAAAATAAATGAAGGAGAAATATACATGGCAACATGGATGAAACTCACCAAGAAATGCTGAGTTTCAAACAAGTTGCCCCTTGAAGAACTAGATAGCTGTACACCTGTGTTCACAGCAGCATTATTTCCAATTGCCAAGAGGTGGGAGCAAGCTCAGCGTCTACTGACGAATGAATGGATAAACAAAATGCAGTCTCTACATACAATGGAATATTATTCAGCCTTAAAAAGCAAAGACAGTCTGTGATCCACTCCAGTGGATGAACCTTGAGGACACTGTGCTCAGTGAACTAAGCCAGCCACGAAAGGGCAAACGTTAGATGCTCCCACTTACACGGAACCTAGAGTAGTCAGATTCAGAGACAGGAAGTAGCATGGGGGTTGCAGGGGCTGGGCAGGGGAGGGAATGGGGGTTGGTATTTAATGGGGCCAGACTTTTATGATATCCTGGAGACAGATGGTGATGATGTTTGTACAACAGTGTGAACGTACTTCATGCCACCAAACTGGACATTTACAAAACAGCTAAGATGGTAGATTTTAAGTTACGTGTACTTTACCGCAATTAAAAGATTTTTAAAAAGCAAGTTGCAGATTACATCATATATCTGAAGTCTGAAAACATAAAACAGCCTTTTGGTTAGCAGAGTTCTAAGAATGTGCATGGGAAATAGATGAAACAGGATGGGGGGGCAGCACACTACTTAGCTTGAGCTCTGGGGGAGTGGGGGCTGGGATGGGATTTGAGTGCGGTCCACAGGGGCCACCCACCACACTGGTGAGAGTTTATTTGTGAAGCCAGGCAATGGGTATAGTACTGTCTACGTTCCTTGCACCTGTTTCTTAAACAAGAGTACCCTGTGGTCTGCTGGGCTCTGGTGACTGGGGGGAGGGTTCTGTGTCCTTCCACAGTGGCCTCTTGGCCAAAGCTGAAGAGCTCCCCGGGGCCACCATCCCCCCAGGCGGAATGCAGAAGTGCCCTACGAACATTATTTCATTCTCTAGTTGAAATAAGCAGCTCCACTCCTCCCCCCAGCCCCAGCCTTTGACAGAGCTCCAGGATTATTTTACATTAATTTAAGATCCCTAATGAAGAATAATTAACAGCTTCAAGGGAGCCTGGCACACCCTGTGTTTAGAAGTGGTTAATTATGCATTGTCTGCAAAACATCCTTTTCATACTCTTAAGTTTTGGGCCGCTGTTTTAAACAACGGAATATGGCATCAGGAAAAAAGCCAAGAGGTTCTGTTTGCAAAGCCTTCCTGGGGGGGGGGGTGGGTCTGTGTGGGCCAGGACAGCCACATTTTCTACGCCCCTACCAAGTGCTTTCCCTGAGTTGTCCTTTGTCAATCCCCACAGGAGCCCTGAGGGGTGGGCTAGCACCCCTCCCACATTGTACAGGGGCGGGCTTGGAGGGAAAGTGAGTTTCCAAGCACTCTGCCGGGATGAAGTGTGACCATAAAGCCAAGTTCTTGTCTCCCCTGACTGGTGTGTCACCATTATTTATGGTCACTCCCTGGGCATGGAGAGAGGCCTGAGCATCTCATTTGCTTTGAGAAGCCCCATTAGACTCCTCTAGCAGCAAGGGGCCTCCGCAGCCCTGGTAAGATCCTGATGGTCCCACCGACAGGCCATGGGACTCTGAGCAAACTACTCCTTCCTGTACCTCAGTTTCCCCTCAGCAGGAAATAGGATAATCACATCCCCCACTTGTTGAGGTTGCTGCGGAGTTGGGGCTTGGGGGACCTCACATGTAGTGGGTGCTCAGTGAACCTCAGCATTATCGTCACCTACACTGCCTTCCTTTCTATACTCATCTCCCTACAGGTACCCTACGTGTCAGCCTCACTTTTGGCCATTTCTGAACCATGCCAGGCTAGGTCCTATTTTCTTATGTTTGTTTAAGCTGTGCTCTCTGCCCTTCCCTGTCTGGAAAAAACCCACTCCTACAAGCAGCTCAGATGCCACCTCCTGCAGCAAGACTTCCTTGATTTCTCCCAGACACCCTCCCTCTTGCTACTGGTAGCTTTGTGGCACCTCTATCCCCCAACTTTAGTTTTCATGGCTTGTTAGTGGGTCTATTCCCCTTGGAGGCTGGGAGCTCCTTGAGGACTATGTCCCATTTGATTCTGGGCTGCAATAGGGGCTTGGGAAAAGAGCCCCAACGCTGAATATGAACTTCCCAGGGTGGCCCAGAGGCCAATGGGACTGTTACCAGCTCCCCCTGGAGGCTGAGCCAGGCTGCTCACAAGGACCATGGGACTCCCAGAGATGACACTCAGCTTGTCCTTCCCTCTCTCTATTTCTCCTGGGGTCCTCACTGTGTGCAGCACAAAGCCCAGCCCTGGGTTCTGGACCAGAGTCCCTGGCACCCCCTCCTAGCTCCATGGTCTTTTGCTACCATCTGAAGACATCCGCCCTTTGAAAGCTGCTGAGTTTTTTCCCCACATGCTTTTCCCCTTTCCCTGAAACACCCACCTCCTTCTCAGCCCTGCCAACCTCTCATGCTTCATTGCCTGCTCACCTGTCACCTCCTCCATGAAGCCCTCACACACTACTCCTCTGTCAATGATCTGACTGCGACCCTACCTTTCTTTTCTTTTTTTTTTTTTTTTAAAGATTTTATTTATTTGACAGACAGAGATCACAAGTAAGCAGAGAGGCAGGCAGAGAGAGGAGGAAGCAGGTTCCCTGCTGGGCAGAGAGCCGGATGTGGGGCTCGATCCCAGGACCCTGGGATCATGACCTGAGCCGAAGGCAGAGGCTTTAACCCGCTGAGCCACCCAGGCGCCCCCAACCCCTAACTTTTCCACCAGAGTCCCTGTGGTGTAGGACTGTGCCTCTCAGGCCTCCCTCCTGCTCCAAGGCCCTGGTGTGCGTGCATGGCCTCAAGCTGAGGAGCACTCAAGAGAGACTATCTTGGAACAAGAGGGACCTAGATCCATACCCTGTAGCCCCACTTACTTGGCTGATCGCCCTGCAGTTTCACTCAGCTCACCTGCTCAGAGTGGGGGGGCTTGATGCCTCTTAGCAGTAGGGCTGAGGATGAATGATCCTGTCTAGGGCTCCACCCTCCAACCATCCCTCGAAAACTAACGGCCAGAATGCGCCAGGTGCCCCAAGGCGGTACAACAAACTCCCCAGGGGGCGGGTGGAGGCTGGGCCACCTGCACTGGGTGGAGATCCCACCTGGTGGGGCCTTCCGCTCAGATGCTGCGGTGCTAATTAGATGCAGGACAGGCCTCTTTCCCTGGCACCCACCCAAGAGCAGGGACTTCCTTTCTGAGGCTGCCGTGAGACCCTCGGGGCCCGCCCCATTCGGAGAAAGCCCCTGGAAGAGAAAAGAAAAGCTCCCACGCTTTCCCAGGGCTGCTCGCATGCTAATAGCTGTCGACTTCACAGAGTGTGAAATCGGGAAAAACTAATTCCCTCAGAATAGCTGGTATTCGGGTTCCCTCCTCCCAGGTCTTTCATCCCGTGCCGTTTTAAGGCGACCACGGGGATGGCCCACCATGCCCTTCCTGCCAGCCCAGGCCCCAGCGTGCCTTGGCCAAGGTGTGCGTGCCGACACAACACATGTGTCAGGTTTGTTAACATTCGGGCTCGTGGTCTGCGGCCTGGATCATTTCAGGGAGCAGTCCCCAAATACCACTAGTGTCAGTTCCAAACACCGAAAGATGGGGAAATTGGGGCTCAGAGAGGGCAGGCAACCCGTCCAGAGTCCCACAGCAAGGGATGGGTTTGAACTCTGGTCTCCTGACCTCCACACCAGGGATCCCTCATCCAGCTTTCCCAAACAGGTATCAAATTTCTGCTCGGGATGTAGGCAGTCACACCTGTGTATCACACGAGGCACCCATTAGGCGGAAGGAAACCAACCGTGGGAGGGCCAAGCTGCCCTCCTTTGGGGTCACACCTGCCCAGGATCCAGTCCACTCCAGGACCGATCCCGGCAGCAAGAAACAATGAAACCCAGCACTGGACTGTCGAACGCTTTTGGGGGTGAGCACTTCCCTGCAGAAAGCCTCCCTCAGGGCTGGAGGGAGAGGAGAGTACAATTAAGCTGAGTTGCAAAGTGACCCATGGCAAATGCCCCCACTGTTCGTGGCCAGTGGCGGGGACCCTGGGCTGACCTGAAGAGGCCCTGCAATCGGCAGCCTGGGGCGTGGGGGGGGCCCTCACCTCACAGCCCGTTGCCTGGTGGCAGAGGTCCTCCCCAGAGGGTCCACGTACCTCTTATAGACTCCATGCAGCGGCTGCAGACACAGGAACTGCCAGTAATCCAGGCAAAAGGCCTTGAACTTGAGCATTTTCACCTTTCAGTCTCCAGCCGGACCACGGCAACTCCTCCACTGGGACTCGGAGAGCGGTTGGGGGGAGCTGGGGGTCTGGCCACTCCAGCCCACCCTGGTCCCGCCGCAGCCCCCGCTCACATGGCCCAGCCCTGCCCAGCCGGCTCCTAGAGCACACGCCTCCAATACAAAGAGCAGCGCGCACAAAAGCCTAGCAACTCGTTGGTGCTGCTCACCCGGGGCAGTCTCAGACTGCTGCTGTCTCTGGCGGCTGATTCTTCTTGGGGTTCCCCTGGGGGTCCCAGGGGCAAACCGAGGCAGCCCTGGCTGTGCCCAGTGGCAGGGGCCCCCGGCTCATCATCCTGGGGGGCCTAGATGCTGGGGCTCTGATGGCGGCTCCAAGCCACTTCTTCCAACCAGGCCCTGGACACCCTGGACCTCACCCGCACCTGGCTGGGCAGTCGCCCACCCTGGCCTGTCTGGCCCAGAGTGGCTCTGGCACCAAAGACCCGGGCGTGAGGCGAGGAGGGGGCAAAATGATGGACCAATGCCGACCTTGAGACCCAGATCAATTACGTTTGGTGGAATCCCGGTCCGGCCAGTGTGAGAGAGAACTCACCACTTAGCCACATGGTGTGGGTGGGAGCAGCTTGACTCTGAAAGGCAGGCAGAGAAAGACTGACAGGGCCGGCGGAGCCGTTGCCCAGGCAACGGGGACACATTGATAAAATCTAAAATGGAACCTCGATGACAGCTGCTCATTGGCTGCCAGGAGGGGACTCCTGTCGCTAGCAAGGGAGGGCGGGAGGGAGAAGGGCAGCGGGGCTCAGGGGCCGGGGCCAGCCCCCGGGCTGTTGGGCAGGAACAGGGGGGTCACAGGCAGAGTGGGTGGCTCTGTGGCCCCAGGACCTGGCAGTCACAGGCGACAGGAGCAGAACCACAGGGCCTGGCCTCTCTCCCCATCCCTGCCAGTGGGTCCTGCTTCTGCTCTGACCGCTCTAGGGGTCATTCCCAGCACACCAGCCACAGGGACCTTAAAATGTCATTCTTCTGCTCCACACCTCATGTGGCTCCAGGCCGCTCTCAGAATAAAGGCCAAACTTCTGACCCATAGACTGGATCCCGCTGAGCTCTCTGAGGCTCCCCTTCACGTCTCCTCAACAGCCTTCAGGTCTTCCCATGCAGGGCTCTCTCCCAAAGGAACCCCTCCTCTGGGGAAGTCGCTCATCAGCCATCAGCCATCATCTCCAACACCTCCTCGGAGCCTCCTTCACCTGTGACCTGTGTGATCTGCTCTCCTGGATGGGCCATCATCGGATGTGATCCAAATTGTTTCCTTGTTAATTGCTGCCCTGTGCTGGCTGCGGCAGGAGCATCTCCCCGACATGTCCCAGGCAGGGTCCCTGCCTCTCTTTTTACCACCCATCTCCCTGCTCAGCCCCACGCTAGGCCCACCATGGGCACTCAGTCCTCATCTGTGAAAGGATCGGCGGATCTTGGGTCGCAGAATGGGTCTTAGCACCTGACATGCCCTCCTACGCACAGCACGCTCCCCGCTCTGCTACTCCAGGTCCCTGATTTGCTCAACATAATTTACACGGCGATGGTCCTGTGGCCCTCCCCTGCTCCGGGATAAGGGAACAGAGGCTCAGGAAAGACTCTGGACCATGCATGAGGGGTGACCTCCAGAAGATGGCAGCCTCAGAGGGATGCTGGTGCTGAGCCAGGCTGCCAGGTTCCGGGGGCCAGGTGTGGAACCAGGAGCCCAATCCCCAGCCCTGAGCTCTGACAAAGCCAAAGAGCAGAGTCACCTGCGCCTGGAGGACATTCACAAGCATTGGGACACATAGCACTTCTGGGGGGGTGGGGCTTTTGCCCCACCTGCTTCCCCGCCAGGGGCCACGTGGCAACATCTGGAGAAATCTGGGGTTGCCACGACTGGGGAGGGGTGTGCTACTGGCATCTACTGGTGCGTAGATGGTGCTCAAAGTCCTCTGCTGCACAGAATGGCCCCCACAATAAAGAACGATCTCTCTCTAACTGTTAGTAGTGGTGGAGCCGAGAAACCACGCCCTGGAGAGTAACTCGCCCAGAAATACCTCATCATGGACAGTTAGAACTGGAAGGGCATTCGAGATGGCTCAGTCCAAGGCTCCTCTTGTACAGACAGGGAGTGTGAGGCCCAGACGGGCAAGGGCACACCCAGCATCATTAGTCTGGGCCCAAGCTGGGTCCAGAAAGCCCTGCACTTTCTGGGGGGCTGGGGAGAGGTGGGCCGATGGGGAAGGAGGGTGACGGTGGCCATGTGCCAAGGGTGAGGAGCCTGTCTGCCTGTTTGTGGAGGTAGCACAGGCCTCATGAAGTGCCGTCCCGCCCCTCCCCTCTCCCCCGACCAGGACATCAGCTTCCCTCTCACGCATGTGGCAGAGGAAGCCGGCTATGCCTTTGAAAGGAGGCAATTGCTGGCTGGGACCTTTGTTTTTGAATTCCCAAGCTGTGAATGAGGCCTCCAGAACCTCCATTGGATGGGTGGGCAGAATGGCACCTCCTCCACTGGGGCCCAAGGGCCAGGTTTCCCTGAGGCTCCTGCAATGCTGCCACACAGAAAGGGCACGGAGGCCAGGCCAGGTGCTGGTAGGACAGGGTCAGGGGGGTCTGGGGCCTGGGTCTGGCACCAATATTCCTCTGGTCTCTGCATCTCAGTTTTCCTCATCTGTGAAATGAGAACATTGAGCCTGGCTCCGCCTCTGTCCCAAGGCTGCCGTGGGGGTCAGCAGTCAGGATGCATTGGGACTGTGAGATCAAGGGGTGGGCGAGATCCCAATTAGCATCTGTCTCTTTTCTGTTCCTTAAATAGATCAAGCATGTTCTACCTCAGGACCTTTGCACTGGCCACCCTAACCTCCTGGGTGCTCTTCCCCTTCTGGTCTCTGGTTAGATGGCCCTTTCCTGACCACCCTCCTATCACTCTCTATCCCCTTTGCCCTGATTTATTTTTCTTCACAGCACTTACCACCACCTGATACAACATTTTAAAACCGGATTCCTTTGTTTGACGCCTGTCCCCTGACGCAGTAGCTCAGCGAAGGCAGCCAGGGGCAAGGGCCTGCTTGCGATACTGCTCACCACAGTATCGCAAGCACCCGACACCCATAGGTACTCAGGAAACAAGGGCTGGGTGGAGGAGGGGGAAAGGGCAGAGCTGAGGAGTCTTGCTATCTGCTCTGACCCCTATCTTGGTCCTCCGGGGCTGTGAAGGCACCGGGTCATTGGCTTCAAGGTCAAATGTGACCAGCATCAAGAGGTGGAGGTTACTGTGGCCATTCCCTGACCATGAACTCCTGTATGGTATGGTGAGAGCCAGGTCTGGGTCAAACCTGAGGGGAGCAGGAGACGTGTGACTGCCCCTCCCCAACCCCCAGATGCTCCGGGACAAAAGCCCCGTTAACCCTCCCTTCATTCTAGAGCCTTCCCCGCCTGGCCCTGAGCAGAGTGCTGACGGGGCTGGCTGAGCGGGTAAAGCAGGGGGGGGTGAGGCACACTACTGTCTGAAACGGGGGTGGCTTTCAGAGAAACCAGTGGCTCAGCTGCTTTGTAGGAGTTTCGTGAGCCTCTGCCCCCGGGGCCAGCGTCCGGCTGTGAGCACGTGAAAACAGAGCGTGGCTGTGGCGGGGGTGTGAGCCTGTGCGCAGGAGGGATGGAGCAAGCACGTGAGGAATGAGTGTGCAAATGTTCCGGATGCCGCGTGTGTGGTGGTGCCGGCGCTGTCCTGGGGGCTGTGGGTATGAGGAGGAACCCCCAAGCGGGCGAGGAGCGTATACTGTGGCCTCGGGTGGTGTTCACAGCAGGATCTGGGGTCACACCCGGGCTCTGCTCCCCGGCTGAGAATCCTCAAGTCACTTCTGTAAAACGGGTTGGTATTAGCTCCGTGCGGCGGTGAACAAGTGGGGTACCGTGGGGTTTTGTCACACGTGCACACTCGTCAGCATCACACGGGGCTGTGGCCATGGGGATGACCTGAATGTGTAGGTGGCTCTCTACCCTTGTGGGGTGGGTGGGAGCTGCTAGCACCACAATAGCTCGAGGAAGCAGCACCCACAGGGTCACGCCTCTGCCCTTCTCACAGCCTCGGGGAGCCTAAGGCTGGGACCAGCCCATCCCAGCGGAGCACCCATGGCTCTTGTCCTCAGCACTGGAGGCCCAGGGCCTGCCGTGTCTCCAGTGCTGGGGCTCCCAACCTTATAGGTCCCCTTTCAATCTCCCCAGTGGGACTCAGCTAGCTCAGCCCGACCCTCTGCCTCACCCCTGCCAGCTCTGCGTACTGGTCCACATCCAAACCTGTGGGTCGTCACCAAGTACGCCCCTCCCTGGCATTGGTTCCTCTCCCGCCCTCCACAAGGACCAGACTATTTCTTGTCGACAAGGCCCAGGCCCCACCTGCCTGACTCACACGGTTACACCAGACATGGATCCCCATGCCAACACCACTCCAGGACTACTGGCCTGTGACTTGTCTTTTGTGCCCCTCGCCTGTGAGCAGAGATTGGCTGACTTCCGATCCACGGGACCCTGCTCTGTGCCTCGGTCTCCAACGCTTCCACGTAAAGTCCGAGAATGTCTTTTTCTGAAGGCATCTTATGGAAATGTCAGGATACAAAAACCTCAGATGTCCCTGGTCCCACCAACTATCATCCGAAAGCCAATAGAAAGCATCAGCTTCCCCCTTGGGCTGTTGCCCTGTTGCCATGGGAACAGGTGGCCACAGGCTGGCCCTCAGAGGGGACTCTCCCCCAGCCTTGAATCTCAGAGGAACCATTAGCTGAGCCCTAGTCTTCAGGAGACCATTCCTTGCCAGACTGGATCTCAGAGAATATGACAGCAGTACCTCTGGTGCCTGGGGGAAGTTTCAGGCTCAACAGGGAGGCTAATTTCCCATGATGCCTCTTGTGCCCACCCTCGGTGCTGATGGGAAGAGCGGGCCCAGAGGGGAGGGAGGGACAATACCTGTAGCGGTCAGTGGACAGGCTGCTTCCGGTCTCCAGGGAGCTCCTGAGGCAGTAAAAGTGAGACAGCGTTACCCATGATACCCACACGACCAGTGCTACTGGGGGCCATGCCAGCTCAGGCTGTACTGGGTGGTCCCAGGACAGGTCCTGGGGGTAGGTGAGCAGCCCTGGGAAACGTGTTTGGCCTCCACATGCAAGAAACCATGTGCTTTCTTTCTCTCTGACAGGTCGGTGACAGGTTGCCATGTCTCTATCCCACATGCCAGTTCAGAGAGCTCAGTTACAAAGGACCCTAGGCAACATCGAGTCCAGGTGCTCCCTGTTAACTGGGGAAACCAAGGCCCAAGATCCCACAGGGAGTCTCCCAGTCTGAAGCTCCTTATAGTCAGAGACCTGACAGGGACCTGGGCCTGCCACATGGGGTCCTCCTGCCCATGAATGAGCTGACCCCTGCCTCCTCACCCTCCTCTCACCCTACCCCCACTTCTGACCATCCTGCTACCTCTCTGTTTCTATAACATGCCAATCTCATTCCTGCCCCAGGACCATTGCATGTGTTCCCTTTACCTAGGAGGCTTGGCCTCCATGCCACATTTGACACTCATTTTCCAGCTTAGAGGGGCCTTCCTAGAGGGGCAGCCCTGCCCCTCATGCTCTCATCTCATTGCTCAGTTTTATTTCTTTTGGAGCCCCCTGGGAAAAGGAGCTAAGTTTGTTCACTGCCTGTTTTTCCAGGCTGGGCCTTGTAGGTCCTGGTCATGGCTGGCCCCACTAAGACTAGTCAATCCTGTCACCTGTTATAAATGGTGGGTAAGAGGTAGTGAGTACAGGTGAGTAGAGTCAGAGGAGGAGAGGGAACCCCAGCCGAGGTCCCAGAGTGGCCTGTGAGGCAGTCTCTTAGCCTCATCATGGCTGAAGATACTGAGCCTCGGAGTGGCAAAGCACTATGGGCAGGGTCTAACAGCTCTCCGACTAGGACTGGGCTGGGATTGAGACTCAGGTGTGTCTGGCCTGGGACCACCATGCTCTGTCCCTAAAGAGGCCTCCCATCGGAGTCCTCGTAGACCACAGGCCAGGCTCACAACCTCCATGCCCAGAGTCCAGAGCCCCTGCCCAGAGACTCGATATTCAGCTCTGGATCTGGGCCCAGAGCCAGCCCACCCTGGGGTCAGATGCCACTCCACCCTCGCTTGCCATGGGTTTGCTACAAGTCCCTTTATGCTCCTCCATGCCTCAGTTTCCACATTTCTAAAAGGGGGATAAGTAAATTGTTCATGGGAGCAAATAATGGATTTGAAACGACTATGGAGAAACACGAGCCTCTGTCTGCTGTGTGTGGTGGCATCGCCAGCGTCCTAGGCCTTTGGGGTCTTGGGATGTGGCCTGGCCCCCCCCCAGCACAGCCTGTCCCTGCCCTCCTGGGAGCAGCTTCTATGACACTGGACACACCCCAGCTGTAGAGGTTACAGCCAATCTCCCTCCCCGCACTCCCCAGAGCCAGAGCCCACCCCAGGGCCATGCACCTTGGGCTCAGCAACTCTGTGTCAGTGAGGCCTTGCCAAAGTTCAACAAGAAAAGAGGACATAAGGGGCGGTGTCGGGATGCCCTCCAGTCACTGTCCCAGACTGTTCACTGTCCTGTGCCTGTTCGGGTGGGCGATGGCTTTTCCAGGGGGAGAGAGGGTGGGGCTGGTCAGGAGGGGCTTACTTCCCTCCAGCGGCAGGACCCCCTACTGGGAGTGGTGAGGAGCTCCTGCCATCAGGAAGTCCCTAGTCTAGACAAGAAACCCCAGCATTCAGCACCCCTCAGATGCAGGGTGCCACAGGAGGAAGTACAAATACGATGTGACAGGGACACAGCAAAGTGATGCCAAGGTGCCCAGGCACAGAGCCATCCCACACAAGCAAAGGGGTTTGGCTCCCTAGCTCCAGTCCTGCTCTGACTACATAACGAGAACCCGGCAATATCCCGGCCAGCAGCAGAGAGCCCACCTGGTTCTAGCTGCTGTTCCCACACAGTCCTCATCTAACCCTTGCATAACCCTCACGAGGCACAAGGCAGGTGCAGCTCGGGGTGCCCTGTCCCTGGGAAACCATTCCGTTCCCTGCCTCTTTATCATGCAGGAAACTCCTATTCACCCTACAAAACCCTGCTCGAGTATCAACTTCTCCATGCAGCCTTCTTTGCCGGCCATGACCTCCAAGGAAGATTGCTTGCTTCCTTCCTTCCTCCTTTCCCCTCTCCCCCCTTATTCATAACAGTGAGTCTATTTGGAGCAGCTCTTCTGTGCTAGGAGGCACTGCTGTTAACCCTTTCCGGATATCAACTCTTTTAGTCCTTGTGGGAGCCCGTGAGGGTGGTACAGTGACGCTGAGTATACATGCACTTGGAACCAACCACCCGAGCTCACACCACAGCTCCAACCTTGGTAGTGACAGAAACCCTGAGACTCGGCCCCCTTCTCTGGAACAAGGCATGGCAATAACAGTGCCACCTCACATGGACGAGGGGAGAGATGAGAAAGCAAAAGCACTTTGTAAACCAGAAAGTGCCAGTGCATGCCTATTTGAGATACTGACACAGCTATTATCATGCATGTCACAGTGCATATTGAGATGTTAGGCATTCTACGTTCAAACATGAGTTCTAGAGCCAAGAGGGCCAGGGTTCAAATCCTACCTTTGCCACATACTAGCTGTGTGACCCAGGGCAAGTCAACGAACCTCTCTGTGCCTCCATTTGGTATCCTCAACTGTAGTGTTTTGGGAAGTCAGCTGGCTTAGACATTTAAAGCACTTAGCATTCCATAAATGCTAGCTATCACTGGTATAGATAGGATTCAAAAGATTTGTACATTACTCAATATGCCTTATATTATGTAACATACATATATGTATGTAATATACATATATTATGTAACATACATTAAAATAGAGTATATTAATGCTTAATACCAATAGTAAGTCAGCGAAATAGCAACGTGTTACATTAGCACTGATCCTATATTAATAGACATTTGGTTTATTAACATATATAAAACTCTCATTTTATATGCGGGGAAATTTCTTCAATGCCTCTAGTCTTACTGGAGGACTGAGCTGCTTTACCTCTCCCTGCCCAGGGGACCCTGGACCAGGCTCGGACACAGGACTCTCAATTAGCCAGGCAGACCTCCAGCTCTGACTCCTGTCTCCAGTTTGGGTGCGGAGGGGAGAATAGCCCCTTCCGGCCAGCCTGGACAAGGTGACTGCCCTGGGACAGTCCTTTCTCAGAAACCCCTGCCCCCAGCCTTACTGTAGCGGGCTCCTGGGGGAGGCCACTTTCTTTTCCTTCCGAATAAACTGCCTGCTCCAGTCCTCTCTAGCACAGCTCCTAAACAGCAGCCAGCCCTTCATACCAAGTTCAGGAACAGGAAAAACTGCTCTGTGTTGGAACGAAACAGGAGAGGGCTCCTGTGGGGGATAGGCCATGACTGGCAGGGCCAGGAGAGGGCTCTTGCGGGGTGGGCTGGGACATCTGGGGTTTGGGGGCCTTGGTGCTGATCACATGAGTGTGCTGTCTGTGACAATTCAACAGGCTGTATATTGTATTTCAATAAAAATTTACGTAAAAAACCCTTCGTGGTTCAGCCGTAGCCTGGAGCAGCAGGAAATAACTCAGAGCTTGGGCCTTTTGTAGCTGAAGGTCCCTTCAGGCACCCTACAGCAGCTGTGTGGCCTCGGGAAAACCCCCTCCACTCTCTGGCCTCAGTTTCCCTCTGCTGAATGAGGAAGTGGTCAGTGTTTCTATTCCAGGCTGTACAGTGGGGAGGGCATTTTTAAGAATTCTGAGGTACTGATGCCTGGGCCCTACGCCAGGCCAATTAAGTCATATAACCTCTGGGGGTGTGTCCCTGCATGGTGGGTGTTTTGTTTTGTTTTTAAAAATTCTTTGCTTGGAAATAAACATAGATTCACAGGAAGTAGTAAAATGCAGTGTACTGGGAAGTCCCAGGCACCCCCTTCCCCAGACTCCACCAGTGATAACATCTTGCACAACTACAGGGCGCCATTGAGGCTGACATAGGTACCATCCGCCATGGTTATTCTGACTTCGCCAGTGAGAGAAGCACTTTGTGTGTGTGTGTGTGTGTGTGCGTACATATGCACGCATGTGTGTCTCCATGTAATTTTAACACGCATGTAGCTTGGTGTAACTTCCACCGTGATCAAAGCCACAAGGGTCCCCCCACCAGGCTCTGGGCTACCCTCTCCTCCCCAGTCCCTCCCTGCTGACAACCACACATCCATTCACCGTCTTGGCAAATGTGTCTTATCAAGAATGCTCTACGAATGAAATTGTACGACGTGTAACTCTTTAAGACGGGCTTTTTTTTCCACTCCATGTAATTCCTCCCTGGGGGTTCATCTGAGTTGCTGAGTACCTCATTACCTCCTTTGGATGGCTGTGGACCTAATGTGTACATGGCACGGACGCACCCCAGCTGTCCCACCGACAGACATCTGGGTCGTGTCCAGTTTGGGGGCCCTTATGAGTAGAACCACTACGAACATTCTGATACGGATTCTGTGTGAACATGAGTCTTCATTTTTCTGGAAGAAATGGCCAAGAGTGCAACAGCGGGTCGTATGGTGAGCGTACATTTGCTTTGAATGGGAAACTGCCAAACTGTCTTCCAGAGTGGCCGGACTGTCTTAATGTACCTCGCAGTGACATAGGCGTGATCTAGTTGCCCCATATCCTGGCAAGCACTGTGTGCTGCCACGGTGTTTTTTTTTTTTTTTTTTTAAAGATTTTATTTATTTATTTGTCAGAGAGAGTGAGCACAGGCAGACAGAGAGGCAGGCAGAGGCAGAGGGAGAAGCAGGCTCCCTGCCGAGCAAGGAGCCCGACGACGACGTGGGACTTGATCCCAGGACGCTGGGATCATGACCTGAGCCGAAGGCAGCCGCTCAACCAACTGAGCCACCCAGGCGTCCCATCCACGGTGTTTTTGATCTTAGCCACTCTCAGAGCTATGCAGTGAGATCTCCCTGTGGTCTGAATTTGCATTTCACTGACTTTATTCAACCACTGACATTGACCACTGTTTCCCCAGTTTCTCTGTATCTTCTGTGAAATGTATGTTTACGTGCACCTTCCTTATCAAAAGCTCCCCAGATGAGTTTAATAGGCAACGAGCTAATCCCCTAGTACCATCTGAACTTGGCAAATTTAAAAAGAACCTGGTCTCTGCTGTAAGAATTCTGCAGCCTGTGCTTTCTGGAAGGGATACTTGGAGGGCTCTCTGATGGGGTCCGGGCTGCCATGGGTGGCTCTGAGCTCCTGTGTCTCAGACCCGAGGGGAACCCTGTCTGCTCCTGGGGAGAATGGGGAAGGAATGGGGTGAACACAGAAAGCAGAGACAAAGGACATGGGAAGAGACCCCTCCTGGGAGCCCTGAACTCTGGGGAGTTGGTGCAAACGCCACAGGCGCTTCCATGAGTGGGCTTGTCTGTAGAAAGCAGTGGGTAGCCAGGTCCATGTGTGGGGTGAGGGCAAGACCCAGGAGGGAACTTGAGGCCAGGCAGCTCGGACTGTCACAGGCCCCGGAAGGGACATATTTGTGGAATTTACGTCCATCTCCAAAGGGGCGGGGGAGACCACATCCTTCCCGGTTACACTGTCCCTCGCTCCCTGTCATTAAATAAGCAATACAGCGTCACTGCACCGATGGTAAGAATAACAGCAGAGCACAAGGAACTAAAATCATCTACATCCCAGCTCTCCAAGAGACTGACCAGTGTAACTATTTCAGAATATTTTCCGGCGGGGCCCTTTTCTAAGTGTGTCCCCGTGACTGGGCATATGTATATTTTTTGGCTACACAAAAAACACAGTCTGTTCTATAAAATACTCCCACTCTACCCCCTTGCTCCACACTTCTCTCGAGTGTGTTTTTAGGTCTCAAATATTCCCGCACGTCACCCCTTGGAAAGCTGCCTGGAAACCTTGTGGGTTCCCCGCCGCCCCAGGTGGGTGCTGGGCTTGGGCTCCTCTCTCCTCTCCTGGTAAACAAGGCTGCGGGACCATCCCATCAATACTGCCTCTGTGCACGGGCTGGGACGTTCCTCTAGGACCCGTTCCTGGAATTTCTGGGTCATAGGGTGGGAATGTTTTTGTGTTTCTGGGTACACGCAGATGCTGACCCAAGAGGCTGGACCAGCACTTTCCTACAGCATCGGGGATGGCGAGTGCTTGGCCATTCTCAGGGCCGCTGAAGCGTTTCTGTTCGGGGCAGAGACAAGGTTGAGGGAGGAAGTACTGGGCGCCATTCTGCCCCACGCCTACCCCGTGCCCTGTCTACATGAATCTGTTGTGACACACGCCACAGGCGCTGCGTGAGCAATGGCAGGCCGGGTCTGGGCTCCTGACTGCTCTGCTGGTGGCCAGGGAGAAAGCCCCTCAGGACCAGGGCCAGGGTGCTGTCATCCTTCCCCTCTGGGGCTGCGGAGGCAGAGACATAGAGAAGGTATGCAGTGGTCCTGGGACTTGAACCCAGGAGGCCTCTCCCCTGGGCCAGGCTGCCCTGTTGTCTCATCCCCTTATCCCTGAAGGGTGAGGCTTTTTGCCCAAAGTCACACAGTGGTGCTCACAGACCTGCTGGGGCTCCCAGTTCTGGTCTCATGAGTTAAGGGACACTGCCTCAGCCTATGCTTCCTCATCTATGATCTGCCTGCCTCAGAGGCCAGAGTGAGGCTCCAGGAGTGGACAGACAGGAGGCGCCTTGTAAACCAGACAGATGTGAGGTGTTGCCATATTGGCTATGCCTGGCGGTCCTGCCCAGTCCCCCACACCCCTCCTGGGACCTCCCCCTGGAAAGGCTCCTGCCCACCCAGCCTTGGCCTTCCTGTCCTGGCTCTGGGCCCCAGATGGCCCTGCCCAGCAGCCTGAGGCCCTACCACCCAGCGGCACAGTGAGACGATTGTCCCCAGGTTGGCCTCCATGCCCCTCTATCCTGCCAGGCAGCTCTGCCCAGAAACTCAGCCTGGGTCTGGAAAACTCCGGGCTGGCGGGTGGGAGGGGGGAGTGGGGGGCGGGAATTTGTCTCTGTGTAACCACCCCCTCCTTGGACAGAGGTGTGGAGAGAGAGATCAGGACGACCACACAGGGGCCCTGGGTGAGACCGGGAGTGCATCTAGTCTCTCTAGGCCTCAGTTTCCCCAGCTGCACCATAAGAGGGTTTGTCTAAAGAAGTGGTTCTTAACTTTGTGTGGGGGGGTGCGTCTCAGGCCACTCTGGGACAGTGATTCATGCATCGCACCTACTAACTACACAGCCCCCACTTTGGGCCAGCCACTCTAAGAGCTTTGTACTGACTCCTATCACCCCACAACCAGCCTGAAACTCGAGATGTTCATATCCCCACTTCACAGATGAGAAAACAGAGGCTTACAGACGTCATCAGAGGCATTCTTCAGAGTACAGGGTGATAACAGAGTGAGTAAGACAGACATATCACTGTCTGAGTAGAGGAAGGGGACAGACAAGAGAAGTAGATAAGTGTGTACACCAACAAGGTCACTTGGACCAGGACAGAAAGTAGAAGCAGGTGTATGAGACACTGGCCAAGAAAAGCCCCTGGGAAGAACTGACCGCTGAGCCTAGGTCTGAGTGATGACTGACCACTGGCTTAGAAAGATGGGGCTCTGTGTAAGGAAGAAGCAAGGAGAAGGCCTGAAATGGGAACCAGGGGAGCACGTTCATGGCAAGGGTCCTCTTTTTGGGGGGGCAGGCCAGGTATCTGCTGCAGGAATAAAGCTTGGCTTGGAGAAGGAGGCCTACTGAGACCTTCAACCCCACCACTCCAGCATCCCAGCTGAAAAGATGCCACCCAAAATATCCCACCAGGTATTCTCTTCTTAAGGCAGAGACACCAGCAGAAGGTGTCTACAGGACAGGGCAGCAGGTGAGAGCACGTTCAGAGTCTTTCCTGGCTGGGGGAGTGGACTGAGGCCTCCACATGTGGCTCAGAACCTGGCCACGCCTGTGCCCCAGGGCCTCTGGCACTGCATCTGGGACTGCCATGTCCTGTCAATCCTAGGCCCAATTTGCTGATGGGCAGGGAGCTCAGGGCGTTTTAGTCCAACAGAGGCTGGGAGAAGGCGACAGTGTGTTGAGTCCCTCCCAACTGGGACTCCTTGCCCTGCCCATCTCCAGGAGAGACGCAGCTTCCAGCAAACCCACTGGGTCCCCTTGGCCTTTCTGGAGGGTCCTTCCTGGGTTTTCAGCCTCACCCCTGCCTGGTGCCAGGCTCTTCAGACAGGTGCTGACAGGGTCTCATTTAATCCTCAAGCCTGTGGGCGGCTGGAGTTTCTTATCCCCATCTTATAGATGAGGAAACTGAGGCTCAGAGGGGCTCGCACCTGCCCAAGGCCTGAGGCCTCTTGGCTGGTAAGCAACCCCCCACCCCAGACCCTGTCCTGGGTCATCAGGGTTCTGTTCCCCACCCTGTTCTCCATCTCCCCGTCATGCACGGTCATTCCAGACAGCTGACCCCCAACCGGGAGAACTTTCTGACCCCACACAACCTTAAAGTGGAAGATTTGCTGAGCCACGTGTTCCCGGAGGTTATCTTTCACCTGTAGGGCTGGGAATAGGCCAGGGCCGGGGTTGGGGGGGTGGCATTGGATAGCCAGAAAACAAGGGGATTCACCCCAAACTCAGCAACTTCCACATTTAAAAAATTTAACTTTAAATAGTGAACACATTCTCACGGTTCAAACATAAATAAAAAAGATAGAGTTTAAAGTGTCCCTCCCCACTGCCCTGCGCCCACCAAGGCCCTCCCTGCGCCCCCAGGGAGTCCCAGTCAGCAGTTTCTTGGGTATTCTTCTAGGATGTCTTTATACGAATATACCCAGATGCATATACACATAGCTGTAGATATTACGTAGGTACTCGCTCCTCACACAGAGGTCCTCTCCTGGACACACTGCCCTTGCTTTTCCCCGAACGATACACTCTGGAGCTGAGTAGTACCCCCTGAGCCCCGTCAGACTGCAGACTAAGCCAGGTGAAGGAGACATATGTCTAGGTGTAGGGGTAAAGGGCAGCTCTCTTCTGTGGTCGGGGAATGCTGGGAGGCCCTCCCTAACCCAAGCCCCTGACCCTGGAGCAATACGGTGGGCACGGGGCACTCCTCCTGGAGGCCATGGACCTCGGTGGGCACTGTGTCCCCTTCCGCATCCTACACGGGGCCCGCTAATAGCACCTCGACTCACGGATGTGCTCTCAGACCCACACCTTGACCATCACGTGAGCATGCGCACACGCACACAGGCATGCACAAAAGTGTGCACACACACGCGGTTGCATACGTACGAGCCTGAAGCACAAAGCTAGGAGTAACGTGGGGGTGGGGCAGGGCTCAGGCCACCAAGCATAGGGTCACGTGGTGAGCAAGTCACGGGGGGGTGACCCTGCTCCTTCCACCTTTGTGGCCACACTCCACAACCACATTAAAGGCCACTCTGCCACCAGGCTCCCTTCAACTGAAAGCGGGGAACCAGGACCGGGGGGGGGGGGGGGGAAGGTTGGGGGGGGATGAATCACTCACGTTCCCCTTGCAAGCTCTTTTCATGGAGATTTGCCCCTGCAGACTGGATGTGTTGATTCGGTTCAGTTAAATGAAAGCTAAAACAACAAAGAACATTTGCAGAACCCACTGCAGGCCAGGCCCTGGGCTAGGTGCTTTATTGTAAACCTCACGAGAAACCGATGCTCAGAGGAGCCAGTAACCATGAAGCCACTACATGCCGAGGGCCTGTTGTGTGCTGAGCACTGGGCATGTGGCTTCTGCCCTTCCGACCAGCCTGGGAGCAGGTTCTATGATCACCCCCACCTTGCAGAACAGCCAGCTGGGTGCAGAGAGGGGAAGGGGCTTGGCCCCAGTCACACAGGAAGAGAGGGCACTGGGGTGCTGTTCTTGACTTCAGAGCAGACTAGACTGGAGAGGGGGTGGGGCAGGAGAGAAAGGGGCAGGTCTGCACAGCTGACAAGGGACCCCAGCCCGGAGCGGCAGGAGGCAGACCCCAGCTCAGTATGGGGGACAGCTCAAGGGCAGCAGAAGACCCTGAAGCCTTCTGGGGTGGGGGTGTTGGTTGGCAGAGCTCTTGGGCACTCCCAGGCCTTGGATCCAGGGGTGTGGTGGTCTCTGGATAAAAGGGGAGCCCCAACCTACGCACTCCGTTCACAAGAGGGAGGAGCTAGAGAGTAAAGCAGTTCAGGGTGAAGGCCACAGTGTGGGGGCTGCTATTTCAGGGGCTGCAAGACACCCTCCCAGCATGCTCTACTCCCCACAGTCTGGTCTCTGCTCAGGACACAGAGCTTTCTCTGGGCAGGTGGCTATAGCCCACACAGAAGGCCTGGGGCATCCTTGGCCGGCTGGGCAGGGCAGACCTCTGGGGTGGGGAGCCGAGGGGTGGACGGAGAGACAGCGTCCCCACTGGTGGTCTGTCCCAGCCCCTGACTTCCCACAACTCCAACCTACAGAACACTCAGCTAGGTGCTCCCCCAGCTCCTCCCTGACCACAGCGGGGCCCATCTTGGTGACAGCACTACCACCCACCCAGACCCCAAGCCAGATCCTGGATAGTGTAGCCTGTGACACCTTTGATGTCTTCCTTTCCCTTCCTGTCCCCCAGCCTTAGGCCGACCCTCAGTGGGCACTCTGCTCTGTCAAGCCCTTGGCCTCCCCACAGGACCACCTCTGGCTTTTTCCATCACGCCCGCCCCACCCAGCCCAGGCCTGGCGGGGGGTGCCCCGTGGACAGTGCTTTCTGGATGAAAGAGAGAGAAACAGAAAACAAACTTCAGGCTGAAGGAGACAGGCTGTCCTTCTCTTACCTGGCAAACACTGAGGGCTGCTCTGCGCCGGGCTCTGACCTGTCCCTAAGGCCTGCCTCAGTGTCATCTCCTTGGCACAGCACCCCAAGGTCTCTGTTCCCTCAGTCAGTATAGAGATAGTTGCAGGGCCCAAAATGGAGGGGCCGTGGCTGGAGCCAGGGAGCAAGGCCGGGGTAGGCGGGAAGGCTCCTAAGGGCCCAGCCCGGAGATCTCATGATCTGATACATATTCAATGTCAGGGAGCCAGACGTGGCTCTAGGAGAGGGGGTGAGCAGCACTGCCGTCCCCAAGCTGGAGTCCACACCCTGGCTTTCCACTGATGGGCTGGGTGACCCTCGGGAGAGCCCTGCCCTCTCTGGACTTATGACCTTGTCTGGACTAGGGGGTGAGTCGCAGGGACCTCTGTCTGAGGCCTGATGACAGGCTCAACGCATGTCTGAGGAATAAGCACTGGACGGAGACAAAGCCACATGGACAGCCTAGTCTGGGAAGCCTGCTGGAGGGGAGGGTGCCCTGTGTGTCCAGGAGAGGAGCCCCACACTGCTCAGGGGGCTCTGGGGTTGGCAGACCCTTAGCCCCAGCCTCCAGGAGGAAGCAGCAGCCCCGAGAACAGGAGGGAGGGCACCTGGAGGACCCAGACTTGATCCAGGGTCCTCACATGAGCTGAGCCCAGGACCCATGCCTGGACCACCCCCTTAGCCCACAGGGACCCTGAGATGAGCTGCGTGCCTCCCGGGGACTCAAGCTTCTCCTCTATGGAAGGGCCTGAAGCCGTGCTCTGTCTCTGGGGTGGTTCTGAGCCGCACACGTACCGCTCACTGACTGCTCCATAAACTGGGAAGTGCTGAGGACAAAGGTAGGGTGTTCATGCCCGCGGCAGCAGCCCAGGCCATCCGAGGCCCTCGCCCTTGCTAAATGATTTTTCTCAAGAACCGAACAACCCCTGTGTGCCGTCTGCAGTCACCCCCGTGAGTCCTCACCCTGGCCTCGGTGGGGGGGCCCAGGAATGGCCCGTTTTACAGAAGTGGGGCATGCCTGCCTCTGTAGCCCTCACTTGGCCTCTTCCCTATACTGCTCCTCCCCTGGGAGGCAAAGCAGAGACGCGATTTCCCTGCCTGAGGGGCTGGTGAAAACGAGGTGAGGGCCATCTGAGACAGAGGATTTTTGGGGGAAACACAACATGCCCTAGGCAGCTTTAGAAAAAAAATCTTGCTGTTGTTTGATATATACTACTGGGGAAAAGAGAAAAGATGAAATGGTAAGAAAAATGGCTCTTGTTTATAAGCCACGGTTGGCTAAGAAAGTGGGAGGTATGGCAGCCTGTGGTGGAAGGTAGGCTGGTCCTGAGCACTGGGGAGTCCTGGAGACTTGTGCAGCCACGCCTGGCTGCAGACCCTGTCCTCCCATCCGCACAGCCCCTGGCACTCAGGCTCGGGTGCCTGGGTGAAGGCCGGCCTCCCCAGTGCCTAGCTGCGGTTTGGTAGCCCTGTGCCTTTGCCCACGCCCGAGCTGAGGTCGCCAGCTTGGCCCATGTCGCCTTCTGGCTCCAAACGTACTCAGTGGGCTGCGTGTAGCCTCAGTTTATGGCCTCTTGCCCACAAACACGCACATGCGAATCCACCTCTACACTCCAGGGCCGTGGGCCAGGTGGGGGTGACCCTGTTGGCCCAGCTCCACAGGGAGCCAAGTGACAGCGGCTGGCCCGTTGGCACATGGCCTCCCCTGGGCCATGGAGAGGGTGTCAGGAATGGCCGTGAGCCCCAAAGCCCCCACGTGGGAACAGGACCCAGGGGAGGACAAGCAGGAGATGGTAACCAGAGTAGAGGAGCCCCCGGATTCAGCCACACTGAAGCAGGCCCCTGGGCTGTGCCCTGATTGTAACCACTCACGTCTCTTCTGACTAGAGTTTCTGTCCTTTGTAGCCCAAAGGCTCCTGGATTAACACATTCCCCAACCCCAGCCTGGCTTCCCTCCCCTTCCCAGATATCCATGTTTCTTAAGTCTCAGCGTGTCTCAGAGCCTATCCCTGTGCAGTGAGAATCCAGGGAAGGAAGGAGACGAGAATGATATTTTAGGCAACAGATGCACCATGTGCTTTATTACCTCACTGAATCCTGAGGGCCACCCTGCCAAGCTGGAATTATTGGCCCCATTTTACAGAAAAGAAACTGAGGTTCAGACAGTTTAAGTCATTTGCCCCAAGTCACACTGCCACACTTGTAGGTAAGGGGTTCCATCCAAGCAGCTCCTCAGAGGGTGACTGGGCCCTGTGACAGGGGGAGGTATCAGAAAAGGCTTCGAGAACCCCAGTAGGTGGGCCCCTCCAGTCTGCAGGGCCTGCCCAGTCTCAGGGAGCTCCGCCAGGGCAGCCTGATCACCCAGCAGCCCTGGGGATGGTTAGCGCCTGGATTTGGCCCAGGCTGGGGGACTGAGGGACCTGGAAGGTACCTGCAGGCCTCTGGGTGATAACTGGGTGCAGGCGGGCATTTCTCTCTGATTGGATAATGAGAGCGAATGCGAGGAAGGCTGGCTCTCTGTGTTATCTCAGCACCCAGCAAGCGTTGCGAGAGACAGGCTGTGAACTGCAGAGAAGGTTGCGGTGATTAAAAATGCATCACTTCCCTTATTAACCATTCCAACAGATGCTGGGACCGTCCTGACGAGGAAGGAAACTGCCGGAGCCAATAAAACATCTTGCAATTAGCCACGCTGAGATTGGCCGCCCGCGGAGCTCTGAGGCCGCTCCGGTGGGAGCCTGTCACCATTGGGCGATTTGTTCTTCTGAGGACAGGCCAGGGCACCAGCGTCTGGCAAGGTCAGGTGTGACTGGAGACAGGGGGAGACATGGGGCATCTCCAGCCCAGGCCTCATGTTCCTGGCTCAACCTCAGAGAATTGGGTAAACCGGAGAGGGGAGGCCAGAATCCTCTGGTGGGGAGGGGGTCTGTTCAGGGGGCCTGGCCCCCAAGATCCCAGGTGGGTGGGGCCCCAAGCCAACACTGCACTCTGTCTGGTTTCGAACCCGCCTCTGCCAGCCTCACTGGCCTCGTCCCAGCTCTCCCTCAGCCCGTGACGAGTCAATTTGCCAAAAGCCCATTCACTGAAAAGTCAATTTGCAGGACGACGGACTCATCAAAAACACTTGCTTCCCTTAACCTTTTAGTTTTAGTTGGCTAGGTTACATTTTTGTCTTTGAATGGCATCGGAAGCAATGTTCGATTTGTGTCTCTTCCAGCTCCCTGTGGCTGGGTGGGAGGCGGGAGCAGGGACGGGGGGCAGGGAAGAAGGAGGTGGCTGTGTTGTCACTCATGGAGGTGGCACTGGGCAGAGGCTGAGCAGGAGGGAGCAGGCAGGCCCATCCGAGGGCGCCTCTAGGTGGGGCTGAGTCTAGGCTTCAGGACGGGGGGCTTCCGGGAGAGTGAGGGTGTCTGCAGAGAGAGTTCTAGACCCTCAAACTTATTGCCAGGGCTGATCAGGCCCCAGCTGGCAGCAAAAGGGGCTTACATTGTCTTTCTGGAAGGGGAGGAAGCTGGCCCCAGGGCCCCTGGTTGGGTGCTGCCTTTGGGGAGAAGGGGTCAAGGGGTGTCATCTCTCAAGGAGGTTGGTGACCACACAGGCTTCTCATGGAAGGACTGAGCCTGGGGGTTTGCCCATCTTCCTGTCTCATGGTCACCAGGACTCCAGCCCATTAGATCCAACACCTGTTAGCCTTTTAAAAAAAATAAACCTTCTTATTTTGAGGCAATTATAGATTCACCTGTAGTTGTTGAAAATAATACAGAGAAGTCCTGTTTATATTTTACCCCATCTTCCTCTGTGGTGACGTCTTACTATACAAAGCGTAGGACAATACCACTGCTGATACTGACGAGGTGCGGTCCGCCATGCTAGACCTCCTGTTTTACTCCTACTTGTGTCCATGTGTGAGCACGCACACGTGTGCAGGTGTGTGTTCAGTTCCACGGGCTTCTATCACGTGTGCGGGTTCATATACGCACCCTCAGAGATCAGCCACACCACAGTTCTGTTACAAGGATCCCTCGTCCTTTAGAACCCTAACCTTGTGCTGCTGCCTTCTGTTATGACATCAAGTTCATATGTAACGGCTATCGACACAAAAAAAGTCAACAGAATGCCCTCACTGTAACAATCTAGAGAGCAAAGAAGGAAAGTAACCATAAGGAGGAGACAGGGCACCAGGCGTGATGCGGTGGGTCTGGCTGTCCCTCAGGGCATCATGAGGAAGTCAGTCCCCTGCCTCTCTAGGTGGCGGTGGCTCCAGTCCAGGCAGGGTATAGGAGGTTGCTGACAAGTCGCTGCCCCGGGGCAGGGGGCTGGGGTGGGGAAGCTGCCCTCGGTGACAGCTCTTGGCAGAGCTCTGAGCCTATCAATGTCTGATCTTCCCTCGACTGCGAGAAGAGCAGTCGCATTCCTGGAAAACGCACTGTATATTAAAACCATATGAAACACGTTTTGTGGTTTGGATGCCGAATGGAGTGAGGTCCCAGGCTTGGTTATCTATGTGTGCATGGATTTTCACTCCCAGGATTATGCGGTTAGACATTCACAGATTCTTGGCTGTGCAGGCCTGCCATCCACACTGTAGGACACTAGCCCCTCTGGCCCCTGCTGACCAGACCCCTCCCCTCGAGTCCCCCAGAATGCCTGCCCACATCTCCAGGGACCCCAAGGAGGCAGGGCGTCGCTGCTGAAAGCCCCCTGCACTCACTCTCTGTCTCCAAACTGGCCACTCCACCTGCATCTGTCTCCCCAAGGGCAAGGGGCTGCTGTTCCCCAGGCTCCAGCCCAGGCCAGGTGCTGGACAGGCGCTAATACCTGTGCTCAACAGGATGGATCTGGACTGCCAGCCAAGGTGACAATGGTGAAGCTATGTGGAACTAGCTGGTCAGGGTGTCCCACCAGAAGGAGATGGGGCCTCCTTTAAGGCCTAGTTGGTCACATGTCCCCCCAAACTGAGCGTTTTTCTTCCCCCTTAGATTTTTTTCCCCCTTAGATTTTATTTGCTTATTTACTTACTTAGAGCACGAGCTGGGGGAGGGGGAGAGGGAGAGGGAGAATCCCAAGCAGACTCTGTACTGAGCGCAGAGACAGACGCAGAGCTCAATCTCATGACACCAAGATCATGATCTGAGCTGAAATCAAGAGTCGGACACTTAACTCCCTGAGCCACCTGGAGCCTCCTGACCCCCAAACTGAGCTTTTAATTGGCTCAAATCCAGAACTGCCAGCTTGGCAGATGAAAGCACATAGGTACATATGTAGAACTTCTCTGAAGGACCTGAAGAAAGTGGACGCAGCGGTGGCCTCTGGATAGAGGGACAAGGAGGGAGGGGTGTGATTTTGCACTGCATACAGACATTTTTTATATCACGTGGAAGAACTCTCTCAATTATATGAATAAATAATCACCAAAAAATAGACTGAAGCAGGTATTGCTTTTATGATTAAAAATTTTGAGGACCCACTGTGCGCCTGTCATAGCCAAAGGGTCCAGGCCCCCTGGAGGACTAGGTTCTGGGTGGAGGGCCCAGAGCAGACAGACCTACACTGGGACAGACGCCCCTGTGAAGTCAGTGGAGGCCCCATTGGGTGCCCAGCCTAACCCAGCCCTCCTGAGTCAATGCCAGGGGTCCCTGGGGCCAGGCGGTTCATCAGGAGGTGGGGAGGTTGCCTCACTCTGCCTTTATCAAAGAAAGGGTCAGTCAAAACCACAGCGACGGACCAAGTCGCACCGGGAGGATGGCTATTATAAAAAATTCCCAAACACCAAACAGCAAATACTGGTGAGGAAGTAGACAACCCGGAACCGTCCCCCACTGCTGGTGGAAATGTAAAATGGGGCAGCCACCATGGAAAACAATATCATGGTTCCTCAAAAAATTAAAAATAGAATTACCATTTGAGCCAGCATTTCCACTTCGGGGTATATATCCAAAAGAATCAAAAGCAGGGTCTTGAAGAGATATGAGCACACACATGTTCAGAGCGGTGTTATTCACAGTAACTCAAGTCCACTGACGGGGGAATTAATTAAGATGTGGGCTACCCACACAACGGGCGCAATGGAGTATTATTCACCCCTAAAAAGGGAGGAGGTTCTGACGCAGGCTACAGCATGAACAGTCAAAAAGGACAAGCACCGTACGATCCCACTTACATGAGGTCCCTGAAGCAGTCACAGTCCTGGTGACAGAAAGTAGGACAGTGGCTGCCAGGGACTGGGGGCGGGGGGCGGGGGATTGGGGAGTTTGTGTTTCATGGGGACAGAGTTTTAGTTTGGGAAGATGGAAAAGTTCAACAGCAATGTGGACATGTTTAATGTCCCTGAAGGGCATACTTAAAAATGGTTAAAATGGCAAATTTTATGTTATGTGTATTTTATCACCTTTTTTTTTTTTTAGATTTTATTTAGTTGTCAGAGAGGGCACAAGCAGGGGGAGTGGTAGGCAGAGCCAGGGGAAGAAGCAAGCTCCCTACTGAGCCAGGAGCCCAACTAGGGACTTGATTCCAGGACCTCAGGACCATAATCCAAGTGAAGGCAGTCAGTCCCTTAACCGACTGAGCCACCCAAGCATCCCTTTACAACCCCTTTTAAGGTTACTGGTGCTCTGCCAGGCCAGGGCCTGCAGGGGTGCTGAGAAACAGAGGCGAGGCCCTGCCTGGAAGCCCCCAGTCTGATGGGGGAAATGGGGAAGTGGGCAGTTGGCAACAATGGAGGGGACTTGCACGGTGGCAAAGGGGAGCACCGGGCAGGCAGGGGCCCAGCGTGGGGGCCAGTTTGCTTGGGGAGGTCAAGAAAGAGCCATGAGCTGGACCTTGGGGTCTGGAGTGAGGGGGAGAAAGGGCATTCCTGATGGAGGGAGCAGCTGAGGAGAGCGCTCCTGAGAGCACTGGGGTGTGCAGTGAGGGAAGGCAGGACCGGAGAAGCGGGAAGTGCCAGGCAGCCACGGAGCCAGAGAAGGGGAGTGTGCGAGCGGGACCACCCTACTGCTCCTCGGGGCCCCCACTTTTCTTCCCTCCATTTCTCCATGGCTCGGGCCTCTGTGGCCTTGGTTATCGCTGCTCTGGGCTGGTGCTGCTTACAGTAAGCGGCCCACCAGGCCTGGGACGCAGACTGGGTGGGGTGAATGGATCCGTCCGTGGACGATGATGCCACGTCCATGTCCCCAGCATGTGGGACAGACAGAGCTGCATGTGTGTGAAAGAGTCTGCATGTCTGAAATGCAGGTCGCGCTTCTCACGGCGCTGGCCTCTCTCCTCCCACCCTCCTGAGTGGGCCTGCCTAACTGACAACTGGCAAGAGGGGACCCTGCCTCTCTCGTTCCCGATGACATGCTGGCCCAAGATGGCAAGAGGCCTGCCCCAAGGATCACAAAGCAGGGCAGGGACAGAGGTGCAGGAGAATGTCCTTCTCTTGCTCTATGAGACCCTGGGAGGGCCAGGGCCTCAGAAATGCAGGGGCAGGGGTGAGTGTGAGGGGCAGACAGACAGCAGGTGCCAGCAAACTGGTGGGTGAGGCATGCAAGGGAATGTGGGCCTCAAATGGGCCTGGTGGGTGCCTAGTCAGCACCCAGCAACAATGTGGCCCCTGTTGGCTACAAGCAAACCGGTCTGACAGTGAACCACGAGCATTCTCAGGAGCACCCTGGCTCCCCAGTCCCCTCCTTCAGCAGACCTGCAGGGAGCAAACCACACTCCTTACCTCTCCCACAGTACTCCTGACAGTCTGAATGGGGTGTGGGGTTTTGAGGGGACCTGACATCCCAGGGGATGTCACTGTTCTCTGGGGACACGTGTGCCTGCTATGGATAAGGACAGTTGAGAGCCCTGTCCAGCCTCCCCTCAACTTCCCCCACAGTCTGGTGATGTAAACATGGTCCCCACCCCTGGCCGGAACCCTCCATGGCTCCCCACAGCCCACTGCCTGCAGAGTGAGCCCCCTCCGGGCACTCCAGATGCCTCCTGCCCTCGGTCCTACCCACATCGTCAGTGTCATCTGTCACCATCTTCTCCCTCACAAGCCAGACATAACTACTTCCAGTAAAAACCTTCAGTGTAACAGGGCACTAGAGCTGTGCTTGGGGGACCAGCTTCAAGACCCACTCTACCCCCTGATGGGGTGTCACCTGGGGCATTATTTGGTGACTCAGTGGCATTGCCAGTATACAGGGGATAACAGCCCACCTCCCAGGGTTACCGTGAAGGTGAAATGAGCTGATGCCAGCGATACCTGTAACTGTGGCCTAACATTTGTGTACCAGAGTGCCCTTTCCTCCCATTCATCCTGCATGCCCACTGTAAATCATCAAAGATTTGCTGAGCAATTATTATATGCCCATGCCTTTCGAGATGCTAGAGGTAGCAGCAGCTATCTCTGCCCTAGTACGGCTGACATTCTCGTGGTGGGTGGAGGGAGACCGTGCTGGGCAAGGGAGGTGGGATCTGTAAGCTTGATTTGGTGCTTAGAGCAAAACCCCGAAGGAATGGATAGAGGGGTCCCGGGAGTTCCAGGCAGAGTGAAGGAATGCGCGAGCCAGGGAAAGAACAAACGCATAAGCAGGAGACTGGCCCCCCCAACCCCCAACCTCCCCCAAAAGCTCTGAATAGCACACTCACTGCTAACTTCAGTGTTTGCATGGAATCCAGCTTCCCATGTTCAAGCAGCAGGATGTGACCTGCCTGTAAGACGGCGGTTACCTTGCTATGTGTAGTTACAGTCAGAAGGGGGCTGACCTTAATTAAGACACCATTAATTAAACTGTCAGTACAGTAACGACCTCGGTTGTTAGCAGATTTGATTAAGGAGCTGATTCTTGGAGGCCTCATGATTCCCCCCATTTCATTAAGAAATCTCCCGTTTTTGTTGTCACCTTTTATTCTGTTCGCTGCTCCACCGCCATAAGTGACCAAGACCTCAGGGGGACGCCCACTCTCAGAAAGAGCCCAAATTCCATAACACTCTTAGGGCCGACTCAGCGGGACCCAGAGGCTGAAGGACAAGAAAATGGAGGACTTGGGACACCCTGATCCTGCCATGCATGGAGACACTGGAGTGACTCTGTCAACTCTAGCCTGTGGTTTACCAGAAGAGGGACACCGTTGCCCAGTGGACAGCATGAAACAGCCATGTGACCTCAGCCCAGCTCCTACCCTCCCTGAGCCTCAATTGCCTCTTCTGTAAAATGAGAACAACAATACCGCATTTTACAGCACTTGGTGAGAGCCGATGGGGCAGAGAAGGCTCTGGAACCCAACAGTGCAAGGGTGTGTTGGCTAGATGCTACCATGCTTGAGTTTCCAGCTGCTCCAGAAGTTAAATAGCTACAGATACTTAGCTCCTCATCCCCTCAACCCCCCATGCCCTGCCACATCGAAAGCCCTGGAAACAAAGGTGGAGCAGCAGGGGCTAGGAGAGCAGATGTTCTGGGTGAGGGCGAAGTGGGGGACCAAACAGGCCCCCGTGAGGCCTCATCCAGCAGGCCAGCTCTCGGGCTCCAATCTTTACATAAAAACACGGGGTAATGACACCTGGGGGCAATGACACCTCCCCAGTCACCCCCTACTCCCTAGCTCCTTTGCAAGCTCTTGTACCCATAGGTTTGGTGGCAGCATCTGGGCGAACAGCCTGGATGCGACAGCCCAAGGCCATGGGAGTCTGAGAGCTGGAGAAGCATAAAAGGACCCACATGAATGAGAGGCAGGGGGTACCCAGCGCCCCCCAGAGGCCCTCCCTCTACACTGGCTTAGCCCCTTTCCCACGCAAGCAGCAGGACAGGCTGTCTAGGGGACAAACCTGCCAGGGGCGATGTGTTAGGGTGCAGGGTCCAGGGCTCCTGGCAGACAGAATGCGTCTCTGCCGGTGTTGGGATGAGTTGTGGAATTTGTATGGCAACCGTGTCCCTGGGAACATCACGAGCAGATAGGACCAAGTAGCTCCTGAGCCCAGGCAAAGCTGTGGCTGGGAGAAGGCTGCCTTGGGAGGACCTGTTCCCAGCAACAGTGGCGGCCGTACCATGCTGGGGAAAGGTTTACTATTTGTTTCCAAAAATACAGCTGGGGCCTTGTCACGGGGAGTGAGAACACCGGGGTGTTCTGCGCACATCAACAAACCAACCTGTGGGCTTTTCCACCGAAAAAGCAAATGAACATCACAGCAAAACCATAGAAACGGGCTACCTTCATCGCCCCCTGGGGCTCCTGTCTGGGCCTGCTGGTGCAATGGCAAGAAGTATGTTTATTTTCCTTCACGGTCTGTTAGTGAGAAGCTATCCCTCCCTGGAGGGGGATAGGTGCTCCTTAACTCAGGGCTCCACAGGTCCCTGTCATGCTACAGGGTTCTGAGGCCTTGGAGGGGCTCCCAAGATGCCCCCCTCCATAATGCTCCAGGCCTCTCCTTTCTAGTCTTGGGGACTGAGCCCAGCCCAAGAGGGTCCACCTCGGTTCTCTAACCTTACAAGGTCTGAGGTCACTGAGCAGCCCCGAACATCTGAGACACTGGGCAGGCCGCCTGTAGCAGATGGGGATGCGGAGCTGCGTCTCACCCCTATAGCTTCAAGTCCCAGAGGAGAGATCCTGCAAGGCCAGAGCCCAAAGGTTGCTCACCCCAGAACAGCACAGTGCAGAGCCCCAGAGAGCCGTGTGGGAAGCTGGCGTTCTAATCCAAGGCCCCCCCGGGATGCCTAGCTTAATGAGGCACGGGCTTGGGTTTCCAAAAATACCCGGACCCGTGATGTCACCACCCCATGCAGAGTTTAACAGCTTCTGCCACTGGCTGTAGGCCCAGCAGACGAGTGCTCTGCCGCTGGCCCCACCGAACACCTGTGTGGCCCAGGAGGACACTAATGCCCCCTGCTCAAGACAGCGGGCTGGACCTTCACCTGTCCGTGGAGGACACAGCATCCTGTCCCCACCCCAACCTTCCGGCCAACCTTCCATCAGGCTTGGCTGGAGCGCTGGTCACGAATGAGCGGGGCACAAGAGGCTTCTTCCGATAGACATGCTGAGGGCTCTAGCAAAAGCCAAAATGGAAGAAGTGGCGTAGAAGACCCTGTATATGCATTTTGGGGGATTACCTGCCCTCAGAGATAAGGAATTTCATGGCCCAATGGAGACCTGCTGACTAACAGCCTTTTTCTCTTCGTCACCACCAACAAATACCTCTGCTGCAGGGGACAAACGCTGACACCTCTGCCTGGTGGCCAGCTCCCTCTGCAAGCCCCCTGCATGGCAGCCCACCCCTCCCCCCAAAGCCCCCAGTCCAGCTCCAAGCTCAGTTGGGACCCCTCTGGCCTCTGGCCCCGCGTTTCAGGCATAACCTGCCACATATACTCACAAGTAGCGTCTTCTGCAAGCCATCCTGTCTGGGGGCAGTTTTCCCCTTCTCTTCCTCTCCCGCTGGGAAGGCTCAGCGTGGTTAGAGGAGAGGCAGGATGCTCAGGCGAGAAGTGGAAGGGAATAAAATTAAATCGAGGGGCGAGTCACATTCCCGGGGGCGGCGGGCTCCTCCGCCCAGGCTGGGGCGGGAGCAGGGGTGGCAGCAGCAGGCTCCGAGGGGCCCCGGGCACAGCAGGGCTCACACAGTGCCCAGAAGCCTGTGAAGTCGTCCAGTCACCATGGTCGCCAGGTTGGGCGGGGGCGTCGGCCTCGACGCTACCTGGGAACACCTCGGGCTTTTTCCCTCCCGCACATCCGGGGTGGCTGAGCGCCGGGAGGAGGGGAGGGCTGGGGGGAGTCTGTGCCTGCTTTGCTCTCGCAGCATCCGGAGGAGGGGCGGGCGCTCGCGAGCCTCCCCCCACCCCCCAACCAGGCGCCCAAGGAGCAACGTAGTGCGGCCGCGCTGGACCAATCGCCGAAGCGCTCGTCGCCATGACAACTGCAGCATCAGGCGCGGCCACCCGGCGGCGCCCTCGCGGCAAAGTCACCCGCCCGATGGAGAGCGCCCGCGCGGGTGCGAGGCTACCGCAGCTTGCCCGGGGCCCCTTCCTGGCTGTCGCTGGAAACCTGGAAATCTTGTTGCTAAAATGCACGCGCTGCCCAGTGCCTGCGATGACGCTGCTTTCCAGGGTGGCTTCTCTGCCTTTGGCACAGAGACATGCGATCCATGGAAGGCACAGGCTGGCGCCCTGGAGGCAGGCCTACCGATTCCAAGGCTGGCTCTGCCTCCGAAGGGCCTGGAGGCCTTGGGCAAGGCGCTTCCCTTCTGGGAGCCTCGACTGATGCTACCGTAAAATGGGATAACGCCTAACTCACAGAGGTTCCAAGAGGACTTGTCACACACAGTGGCTGCACAGAGGCACAGCTGTTATTATTTGTACTGGCCATGTCCTGGAGACAGGGAGAAAATCTGGTCTAGCTGTGGTGCCCACTCACTCACTCACTCACTCATTTATTTGATAAACACTCCTGACCACCTTCCACGTGCCAGGCACTCCTCGTGGACAGGCAACTTAGTGATGAAAAAGGCAACACTCTCATAGTATTTACATCCCAAGAGGGAGATGGGAAATCTACATGTAGTCAAATTTTTAATTTTACATGGTAAGGATGAGGACAAAAAGTAAAGCAGAAGACAGAGAAGGGAGGGAGAGAGTGGGAGAGAGGGAGGAAGACATCTATATCAGAGGGGGTGGTCAAGAGGGCACATGTGGCTGAGACCCGAATAATGGAAGCTCTAGGAAAGGGGCATTCCAGGCAGAGGGAAGAGCTAGTGTCAAGGCCCTGAGGCAGAAATGAGCAGAGTTTGTATCTGAGTAACATTGAGGAAGCCAGTGTGGCTGGAGTGGATGAGCCACAAGGAGGTGAAGTTGAGAAGGTCCACATCCGTCCTCTTCCCCCAATCCCCGCCACCGATTTACTTTTCTTTCATGCACAGATCTCTCTCTCTTTTCTTACTTGATGCTTAACTGATCAGAGTCTGTTTCCCTATCCATAAATCGGGAATCCAAAACCTATCTCAGATATATGCACGTACATAATTTTTATGTCCATTATGATCTTTGTGACAACCTCAATGAAGGATAAGATTATCATCCTATTTTAAGGGGAGAAAATTAAAGCCAGAGGTGTTTAGCAGCTGCCCCAGAGTCACACAGTTGGTGAGCGGTATGCCAGGGGTGTGTGGGTCAAGTCCCCGCTCTTAAGCACCTGCGAAACTTCCTCATTGGGAAGATTACATGAGGGAAGAGGTATGAATGCCCCGTCTCTGGTTGGCAGCTCAGAGGGCCATTCCCTTTTCCCTATTCTCTCCCGACTCTGAGATCCGCTGAAGTTAGGGGAAGGAGGAATGCTGCATCCTTCAGTTTTGTTCCTTCCCTGACAGTGGAGAACATGGAACTCAGAGAAGGTGAGTAACTTGCCTCAAGTTGCACAGCACTGGGTGGCAGAGGAGGGACTGGGACCCAGGTCTTCTGGCTCCATGTCCCATATGGAGCAGGGGTAGAGCCGCTCATCTGAGTGGCGGTGGTAAATGACATCAGAACTGCGCGATGCTTTCCAATTCACTCTCTGGAAGCAAATCTTTGAGGAACCAGTCTTCCTACACCATGGACTTCCCTTCCTGAGAAGAAAGCTGTCATGGATGTAATTTGCATTGCTGTGGGCTTAAAATGTTACAGATCCTGCTCTTAACCCTCTAGCCCCGCCGTCTCTCCTGACTGAAGTTGCACCAGATTATTTTATTTCATTTTGTTTTGTTTTGCTTTATTTTAAGATTTTATCCATTTGTCAGAGAGAGAGAGCGCAAAGCAGGAGGAATGGCAGGCAGAGGGAGAAGCAAGCTCCTCACTGAGCAGGGAGCCCGATGTGAGACTCGCTCCCAAGACCCTGGGATCATGACCTGAGCCAAAGGCAGCCTCTTAACCGAATGTGCCACCCAGGTGTCCTAGCACAAGATTTTAATAACAACGCAAACGTAACAACACTACAACCATGAGGGCTTCATGAGGATCGTTTTGTCAGATCCGATGTTTAGTGAATTCTCAGAGTCACCTTCTGAAGTAGGTGGATTACGACCCCCTAGAGAGGTCTCAACTTGACACATCATGGGGGGCAGGACGCCCTTCGGCATGTTCATTGCTTCCTGGCACTTCTTCCTTATAAACTTACATGTCTGTTTCTTCTATGTTACGTTGTTAATTTCAAAATAGGGCAAATGATGAAGACGCCAGCATTCAGAAACAAACGTCAAGAGTGTAGGCAAGGGTTTACAGGACACCGGGGCTGTTCTGATTTCTGATGGTGGTGGGCCAGGCTTCACAAAGTCTCCAAAAACCACGGAGCTGAGGCCCTGTGGGAATTGGTGTTGGGACAGCAGCAGCTGTTACTCACTCTTGAGGTCCCTCTGGAAATGCCCATCGTCCCACACCCCCACTCTCACCTTGTCACTGTGGGGCCCTGGAAGCCACCTGGACTAGAATGGGAAAGTGGCTGAGAAAGAGCTGGTGGGGAAATTTTCCACATCCAGGACTCCTCTCCCCGGCTGGAAAATTCCAGCCTGCCGGCTGATAGGCACATTCACAGAGGGAGCGTCTGGCTGCTGCACTCGCTGCTGATGCGCCCCCATCTGTCCCCAGCATGAAAGGAGCACAACAGTGTTTGGGAAGAGGTAGGACAGAAAGAGCTGGAGCACACTGTCCACAGATCCTCAGGTCACAGAACCTTCCAGGCTGGGAGCTCTGGAGTCCCAGGGATCGAACCTCTTCCATGGGGGTAGTATGGAGCCCCGGCCCTCGTCCTCAGGCCCCCAACTGTCCTAATCATGGAAACACGGAACCATCCCCATTCTGACTCTTCAAATCTCAAATCTTTCAAATCCTAGATTTTTTTTCTTTTTAGTTTAAGCTTTACACTTTAGAGAAACAAAACCTTAAAGGCACAAATAACCTGAAGACCTCTCCTCTTTGAACAAAAGAAAATCCCCTGGACCACTCCCCTTGCCCACCTCTGCAGAGGTAACTGATGTCCTCTGTTTGGAGCACATCCTTCTTGAACGTTTTCAGTGCATGTAGCTATATTTATAGTCCTATAGAAAACATAAAGAATTACATGGACCTTAGAAAATGGTATCCTATTAAATTGTGAAGTGTTTTAAATTTTAGTTTCACGACACCAAAAGGCACAAAGACAACTGCCATGAACTCTGGTGTCCCCAGCTGCTACTACAAGAATTAGGACGTGACAGGTCTGATGGAAACCCCATCACCACGTCTGTTCCCTCCTCCCCAGCCCTTCCCTCCTCACATCCCCACAGTGATTTCACCCCAAAGTGAATCGTTCCTATACGTTGCTCCTACCCATATGGGCGCCCACAAAGGGCAACAATGCTTGCCCACGTTTTTATACTTTACACAAATGGAATCGCACTGCACGTCGCTTTCTGCAATTTTCTTTCCCCAGATGGAATCTCTAAATTTGTTTGCTGAGTTGCCAAATCACAGGCTTTTCTGATCCCAGCCATGGGCTGGGCTCCTGGAGCTGGGAGGGGGCCTGGCAGCCTCGTGTACAGCCCTCCTTGAGCCTGCACCCTCTGCTTCTCACGTGCACACGGTGGAGGCAGAGAGGAGGCAGCTAGAGCAATTATCTCTGGAAAGGCACACGGACTCCCGGGAGCTTGGCAAACACTCTGTCTGCAACAGACCGAATCCCACTGAGGTGTCCTGTCCCCTGTCCTAGGGGAGAAGCCCAGCCCCTGGCCCCAGGATGGCTTTTGCAGGGGTCCATGATAGGCTGCTAAGACACCATGGCTGCCGCTTCTCAAGGCCATTTGGAGCCCAGGCCGATGGAGACTTGGAAGCCACGGGGCTGGCATCAGTCTCTCTCCCCATGCTGTGCCAGGCTGGCCAAGGACAGCCCTAGTCCACGGAGCTGGCCGAGGCCAGGAGGGACACTCCCTGCAGACGCTCCCGCTGCATCTGGGCTGTGCTGGTAGGGGTGAGGAGGTGTGGGAGTTGGGCGTGCCTTGGTGTGTCCCTTCTGCAAGGCTGGGACTCTGTGTCCTGTTCACCAGAGGGCAAGAACCAGCAGGAGCAGAGGGTGCTGGGAACAGCCTGTGCCCTTCCGAGCTTCCACTCATCAGCCTGCAAGGGCCCCCAGTGGGATGGAGGGCGGGCGTGACTGTGAACGAGAGGCACCACTGGCCAAGGGCTTGGCCAAGGATGGACCAGTGACAGACCCTATGCCAGAGCCGATGGGTCTGAGTGTGCCTTGGGGTATGCGCTCCCAGCCTCTCCCAATAGGTGCTATACTCCTGTCCTGCTCCCCCGCCCCGCAAGGTGCTGCTCCTTCTCAGCATGCCATGTAGCCTGATGGTCAAGGCCGGGAGCCACCTGTGCCACCAGCCACGTGACTGTGGGCAGGAAACCCATCTATGCCCTGAGGCTCACAGGGCGTGTCCCTCTACCTGTAGGTAAGGACTAAATGAGTTAACAAGTGCAAAGCGGTTAGACCATGGCCTGACAGCCTACTTGCACTAGAAGTGTTAGCTAGTGCGGCTATTGTTCTTGAGCCGGCTGGGCTGCTGGGAAGTTCACTGAACTGAAATTCACTGGGCAGCGGAGTTCGAAGACAGGGCTAACACCTCCCCACTCTCCTACTCCCCCCGCTGAAATGAGAGCATCCGGGGCGTCCCAAGCCAACCTCACAGCTCCTCCCATCTCTCACCTTTCTGACTACTTTGACTAATATTTTTCTTAAATCTAAAAATAGTTTTTATTTAAAAGCTAACTTACTGTCACTATGGTACATGGTGTACCCAGTGGGCTAGTTACACCACTATAAACATTTAGATAAATAGGGTCGTGAAAGAAAAGTTATTCCCCTGAGGCCCTCTTGGCCTCAGGGCTCTGAGGGTCCCCAGCTGGGAAACCCTGTGCTGATGCTGGGGGCACCAGGCAGGGGGAGCACAGGACAGGCGTCGGTACAAGCAGTGGGAAAGGCCATGCTCATGAGCTGGGTCAGGACAGGGCTTGAATGTGTGTGGCAGTGTCTGGGGAAGGTCACAGGGTGTTTTGTGGTCACAGTGGGGTTGGAGGCTGCCCCTTTCCCTTCCAGGAAGCCCTTCTGGCTTGTCTCCACTGGAGGGTTCTGTGTGTGTGTATGTCTGTGTGTCTGTCTGGGTCTATCTTTGGTGATTGGCACTGCTCCTCGGAATCAGAGTGGAAAGGCCTCAGGCCTGTATGAGAGGGAAGCAACCCTCCATGACCACATCAATGCCACAGCATCTTCATGGGAATCTACAAAGCTGTACTGGGCTGTGTGTGTGGTTGGGGACCAGTAAGTGTGGCCACCCATTGCCCAGCCCCGAGTTCCTAGGATCATGAGCATTCCTTGACCACAAAGCAGCCCTAATTCCCCATCTACTTCCATCTTCAGCCATAGAATTCTGACTACTTGCCTTGGGCCAGGCCCAGTCTAGGCAGTGGAGGGGACTAAGGTGAGAGAAAGCCATGTGTCCTGCCTGGAGGAAGGGAAGAGGTCTTGAGGCTTGCAGTGAACAGCCAAACCTCCCCCTGCCCAGTTGCCTCCCCTCTCGGCAATCACCCCTGCATCCCCCTCAGTATTTGGGGCTCAGATGGGCTGATGCTACTCCCAGGAACAAACATGGCACTTGAGCTGGGCCCATGACAGGCAGGCCCAGACTTCACTGGCATTGTCAGGAGAGAGAAGCTCTGTACTTGAGCTCGAACTTAAACCTGAAAGATAGGAGCCGCACTTTCCATGGAGCCCTTTGAGAAGGAGGCCAGTGCAGGGGGAAGCCAAACTCAGAGCAGAAGAGAGACAGATCCAAGGTCAACATGGGAGCCTCTGGATCCGGTCATGCCTAAAGCTTTGAGGTCGTGTGAGCGGATAATCCCATTTCCTTTAGGGCTCTTTGTCACTTAGAACCGAAAGTCCTAATACATGTCCCTCCCAATAGTTATGGCTCCGAGTGAATACTATAATATGGAGTGACTGTTTCAATGGAATTGTACACAGAATACAAGGTGGTATGGGAGAAGGAGGGCCAAGTTTCTGGAAAAGAGACATAGGAAGAAAAAATGGAAGCTTTCTGGAAGGCAGAAGCTGAGTCTAAAAGGAGGACCAGAAGCTCGTCTGGCAGACAGTGCATGGAAAGGCACACATGCAGATGGAACAGCAGATGGAAAGGCCTAGAGGTGAGAGGCACAATAATGAGGGTCAACTTACCTTCATGGTGAGTGTAATGGGGAGCCACAGAAAGATTCTGAGTAGAGGAGGGACATATGACTAAATAAATCCCTTCGTGGGGTATGGGTTCAAGGGGGAGAGGTTAGAGGCAGGGGGACAGTGCCTCTGGAGAAAGGTAATGTCTTGAGGCCTGTGGTGGACAGCCAGCCAGCACTTCTCTCTGCCCCGCAGACAGCATGGGGTGGGATGGGAGAGAAGAAATGCATTGGGGAGAGGTGTGGGTGAGGTAAAATGGAGAGGGAGGGTCAAAGGCAACACCCAGGTTCCTAGCTTGGGCACTGGCTGGATGGTGGTGCCATTTACCTACAGGGGGACACAGGAGAAGGTGTAGGGCATAAGGAAAAGGATGACCTCACCCCGCTTGGATGTGTCGGGGCACAATGCCTCAGGGACACCCGGGGAAACATCCAGAAGGCTATAAGAATCTGGCTGGAGCCATGGCTCCAGAAGAGAGGGGTGGGGAAGGAGTGCAGGTGAAGGGGGAAAGCTGGGCAGAGCCCTGGGCATGTGGACATTTATGGGAAGAGAGCTGCTCAGCTCCCTGCCCACAGGTGCGAGCTCCACACCTTCCCATAACACATCCCCATGCCAGCGCGCTCACTCCCAGCTCCGGGACTGGGCTGTGTTCCCTGGCCCCACCCCTCAGATCCTTCCTGGGGATCCACCATCTGCCCTGCCTCCCCAAGGACCTGACATAATGTCATGGCATTTCTTAGCAAAAAAGATCCAAGCTGAGCACTAAGCTTCGTTCTCTAAGATGTTCATCACGGTGTTATTTACAACAACAATAAGCAAATTAAAACCCCAAACAAATATTAAGGTCCAACATGGGGGGCCGGCTATAAATACACGGTTCTGCATGTGCTGGGCTCCCATGTGGCCTTTAAAAGGGAGGTTTGCAAGCAATCATGTTGACAGTGTTGTTAGTTAGACAAAAAAGTAGGTCATCAAGTGTGTATTTGGTACGAAACCTGCAATGTGAGTGTAACACAACTAGAAACATGCCAATATGCCACCGTTAAGAGTCCCCACCTCTGAGTGGGGGAAGTCCTGGTCAAATTTATTTCCCTTTTCATTTAAATTGATTTTTCATCGTTTCTACAACGTGCTTAACCAGAATAAGGGGGGAAATACTGTATTCTGCAGGGGTTAGTGCACAGGTTTGGAATTGAATGTGGATTTGAATCCAGCTCCCCTGCCTGCCTCGGTGTTGGCTTGTCCTAGCTCCTCTCTCGGCCTGGTTTTCCCTCCAAGGATCAGGCCTGGCCCCTCCCACAGGACTGTATGGGGACCGAATGAGTGAATTAGGCGGCGCCCCAGGAACAGTGGGTGCCCAGGACAGGAATAGCACAGAGATGACTAGCATCCCCAGGGGTCATAAAATCCAGGACACTGTGGGTGCGCCTTGGTGGCTCCGTCGGTTGAGCATCCAACTCAGGTCATGATCTCGGGGTCGGGGTCGTGGGACAGAGCCCCGCGTGGGGTTCCATGCTCGACGGGGAGTCTGCTTCAGGGTTCTCTCTCTCCCTCTGCCCCTCCCCCTGCTCACTGGCATGCATGCTCTCTCTAAAATAAATAAATAAATCTTAAAAGAAAATCAGGATGCAGTGCAGGTGACCCTTGGGCACGATGTGCTGGGCTGCATGCTGGTAGCAGCCCTGAGTGGGTGGGTCCTACTGAGCTGAGCACCCAAGGTGGGCCACAGGACCCCTTTCCAAGCCCCTGATAAAGTTTTCGCAGTTGCGTTGTGGATGGCACCACAGTGAGTCCCCTTGCAGCCTCTGACCCAGACGTCCTCACCCTGCGTTACCCTCCATGGGGATGGAGGCTGGACACGAAGCCCAATGCTGCCTCTAGAACCTCCCTACAAAATCTGTTCCTAGCCTGAGGGGCATGTGGGAACCCAGGCCTAGAGTCACGCTCCACTGGGCTCCCAAGGGTAGGGGCAGCTGTCGGAGTTCTTTCTATGGGAGCCTCAGACCTGGAGGCCAGACTGGGCCTGCAGAGAGGACCATAAAGAAGATGCTGACCCTGGGGAACCTGGGTCTTGTGGCCTCCTCTCCCCACACCTCCAGCTGGCTCTGGGGCGGCGTTTCCCTCTGCCAGTCACCTGGCTTGCCCCTACCAGAAAGGGGATTCTCTAGGCCAGCGTGGGCTGATCTGGCTGCTGACCCGGGCTGCCAAGGGGGCCCAGGTGGGAGGGTTGGGGTCCTGAGTCACTACCTGCAGAGAGACACGGCCTATCTGGCCTGATGAAGGCTGTCCCCAGGGCAAACTGGGGTGAGACAGGCTGGGGTCACAGCGGGTATGGACTCTGCTCTCAGATCTCAGTTCAGGTCGCAGCCTTCTGCTTACCTGCTTACCTGCTATGTGACCTTGGGCAAGTGACTGCCTATCTCTGTGCCTTGGTTCCTACTCCGGAAAACGGGAAAAGCAAATCCTTCCTGCTCTGGCTTCCCGTGGCCCTCAGACTAGAATCCACATGTCTGGCCTGGTGTCATGACTCTGCCACTCTCATTCACACCTTGACATTCACCCTTTCGGCCACTCTGTTCTGCGCCAGCCTTGCTCCTGCCTTACCCCTTTGCACATGCTTTTCCCTTTATCAGACCTCCCCCCACCTTCCCACCCACCCAGATCTCTGAAGGGCTCACTCTCTAGATCTCAGCTCAGAAATCACCTCTCTGGGAGGCATTTCCTGAGCATCCTTGTTGAAATGTTTCCCCACATGGCCCCCACCCCCTATGCCCATTCTATTTCATCCAGAGCATTTAAACTCATACTGTTTAGTTGTTTTTTCTTTTTCAACATCTGTCTGCCCTCCAGAGAATGTTGGGTCCCCAGTGCCAGGATCACGACCTGTGACTTGGTCATCACAGCCTCCCCCAGGGCACTGATGGGAGCCTGACATACAGTAGGCGCCTAATAAATGTTCACCAACTGAAAGAATAAATGGATGCTCTCCAGCCACGCTACCTGGCTCATGCCCACTGGATCGGAGGAAACATGGGTACCAGCCTGTAGCTTCTCATTATTCCCACACGCCTCAACCTTTGCGGGCTTGGTAAAAATCCCAGCCCAGACGAACGTTCTTCCCACAGTCTAAATCTGCACGGGGTAATTACTTGCGCATCCGCGCTAATAATAGGTCTTATGATTATAGTTTATTTGCTGCGATTTTAGTTAATGGACCGGATGGAATATTTGCATGTGGAAAGTTCCCCAGCTATTTTGGGGAGCTCCCAAACTTACCACCCAGAGGAGAAAAGGCTCTTGGTGCAGAGAGAGCCCTAAGGGCAGGTGGGAGACCTGGAGGCGAGCCCTTCACCTCTCTGTCTCCATCTCATCTGTAAAATGGGGTGACAACATCTGCCTTGCAAGGAAGGAGTGCTTCGGCCAATCCCAAACCTCCCCTGCCACGAACCCTGCATCGTGGGCTAGCGCTCACTTTCAGTGGAAATTTTTTTTTTTTTTACTTGAATGAGTTTAAAAGGGAAATTTCCTTTCCTTGCCCTAAGTGGAAAACAGGATGGTTTGTCTGAAACGTATCTCATGGAAGAGTGCCCCTGAAGTTTTGTGACACATTGATGGATTTGTGGGTTCAGTGTCTGTCTCACCCACCGGATCACTGGCTCTTCTGTCCTTTAAACTGCCGGTCCCCCAGGGGCACAGCGTAGATGCTCATCGAGTCAGTGGTGAATGAACCAGCAGGAGAACTGAAGGGTCCAAAGGAGCTGGCTATCCATGCATCTTTTCATTCTCTGCCTGTTGTATGAGTACCTACTATATGCCGGCACCTACCCGGTGCTGGGAGTCAGCAGTAAACCAGATGATGACTTTTCGGTTCCTCACTCCTTCCCAGTCTCCTTGCCTGGCTTCTTCTTGTCCCCTTGTCCCTGGTCACTTATTGTCCACACTCACCCCCTGGTGGTCTCCTCCAGCCTCCTGGCTTTGTAAACCACCCAGATGCTGACCATGCCTGTGTTTATATTTCTAACCTTGACCTGTCTGTTAATGGCCAACATTAAGGTCCAGGAAGGACTTCTAGGACAGTGTAAGATCAGCACCACCCTCTCACTTGAAACTTGCTCCTCTTGCTGCCTCATTCTCTCGGCAAGGCAACTTCACCCTGCCACTTGCTCTCTCCTCACACCCCACACCTCTCTTCCCGCTCCTCCCTCTACCCTCTGCTCTGGCTTCTCTGCACCTCTATAGCCTACCCTGGTCTCGGCCACCCTCTGCACCCTGCATGATCGGAGAAGCCTCCCTGTTCCCTGATTCTGGCCTGGCTCTCGAGAGCCTATCTGCAGATAGCAGCCAGACTTGATCCTTTGGTTAAAAAAAGCAAGGTATGCTCACTGTTCAGCTCAGCACCCTCCAGGACTCCCACCCCACTCAGAGTAAATACTTAAATCCTCGCAATGACCCATAAGGCCCCGATCATCCCCCTAACCTTGTCTTCTGTCCCTCTCCCCTTTGCTCACTTTGCCCCAGGTGCAATGGCCTCTTCTTTCCGCTAGCCTGTGAGGCCCTCTCCTGCCCCAGGGCTTTTGCATGTGCTGTGGTTTTTTTGCTCAGGGGGATATTAAACATATTTCACATCAGGTGCAGACTCTCACCTCTCAGAAACACCTGCTACACTGAGTATTAACCCCTTCATTGCAAGTCCTGGGGGTATGCGAGGGGGCCAGGAGTGGGGCTGGACATTGTGGCAGCAGCTACGGGGCCATTCTGGGGGCTCAGGTAGTGGCCTTCAACTTACTGGAATGAAAACCTTTCCATATTTTAACATCAGCCCTGATTCGGCCTGGCTGCCTCCTCTCCCAGCCACCTACTTATGGCTTTGTCTTCTCCACGCCTTTGCTCAGGGTCCCCTCCTCAGTGAGGTCCTGCCCGATCCCTTCCCCACGACCCGGTCAGGTCCCATTCATGCCTTTTCTCCTTAGCGCTGTCACCATCAAAACTCTGCCTTGCACCAGAGTGGAAACAACCCAAGCACCCAACAATGGATGAATGGATAAACGGACACGGTCTGCCATACAAATGGAATATCATGTGGCCATAAAAAGGAAGGAAATCTGACACAGGCTACGATGTTGTTGATGCCGGGAAACATTGTGCTGAGACATCAGCCACAAAACACCACAGGTTGTATGTTTCTCCTTATACAAAATGTCTGGAATAAGCAAATCCCTTGGGGCAGAGGAGATCAGTGACTGTCAGGAGTGTGAGGAGTGTGGAATCTGGGGGGTGTGGTGTGTGGGGAGTGAGTTCATGGGGACAGGGTTTCTATTTCGGGGTGAGGAAGAGGTTCTAAAATCGATTGTGGTGATGGTCATGCAACTGAGTGATTATACTATAAACCACTGAATTGTACACCTTAACGATAATCACGTATTTTCAGTTATATCTTCTAGTTTTTGGTTGCTCCCCTCCTCCTGTTACTGTGTTAGCTCGGGGAAGATTAGGTTTCTATCTGTTTTGTTGACTGCTATATTCCCAGTGTTTGGGAACCCTGCTCAAGGCACAGCTCCACAGTGAGCCCCAGGGCTCAGACAAGTCCCCCACACTGTCCTTCTCTGTGTCTGCATCTGTCCCCGCTGCTCGCTGGGAGCCTCCCCATAGGACATGTCTATGAGGGTAGGTCCTGGCATACACCCCAGGTCCTCTTCTGACCCACACCTTCTCCTCATACCACTGCCTGGGGCTCCTTTGCTCCATACACATTTTCTGGGCACGCCTGTGTGTCCTGGGCATTCGGCCGGGTATGAAGGGGGACATACTGGAGGGCCTCACACCCTCTGACTGGTAGGGGCTGACCGGAGAGCTCTGATCTGGAGCGCAGGGTCCACGACGCTCACACCACTCAGTGCTTGCTTGACTGAGGACACCAAGGGCAAAAGAAGGGCTGGGACTGCACCCACCATCCCCCCGGCCGCCTTGACCAAAAATGCCCAGCTCCAAGGGCAGCACATGGGACCACACTGTCCTTCCGCTTCTCGTGGCCCAAGTTCCTATCTCCCATGCTGGATTCCTACTGGCTTCCCCCAGAGTGGTTTTCATGTAAGCTGTAGCTGAGGAGGCATGGCAGGATGATGATCTGTGTAGGAGGGAAATCAAGGGTGCTCCCTCCTGCTTGCGTGAGTGACCCAGAAGAGGACATTGGGCAGGGAAGGGAGACCCTGCTCACCCGCACCAGCCAGGAACCAAATGGGTTTCTTGAATTGCGCTTCAGATACCGCTTCCAGGGGCTGCTGAGGGATTGTTTCGATGCCTCGATGCCGCTATTTTTGTTCACATTTGCTCTTCAAGCATGTCCCTGCCTAGTACATTTGCAGGATTCCAAAGCACCAAATGCAAAAGGTTCAGGCGGGACGGCTAGTCCCGCCTCTACTCTGCCCGTCTCAGTTCCGTGGCTCCCATTCATAAAGGCAACCGCTGCTCTTGGGTTTTCTGGTAGGCTTCCTGGGCAGGAATTGTTTTGTTTTGTTTTGTTTTTCCAGAAACAAGCAAATATGGGGCAAAGACTCTGAACAGACATTCTCCAAAGATGATGTACGAATGGCCAATAAGCACCCGAGGAGATGCTCGGTATCCTCTGTCATTAGGAAAGCACAAATCCAAATTACAAATCCAGACCTTGTGCACACCAAGGTAGGTGCACACAAGGTCTGGAAGCACGTGTCTAACCAAAACCCCTCCATGAATGTGCATAGCAGCGTTGCCCAGAGTAGCCAAAGGGTGGAAAGACCCAGGGGTCCACGCTGATGAGTGGATAAATAAAATGTGTTGGGGCTCCTGGGTGGCTCAGTCCGGTTAAGTGTTTGTCTTCGGCTCAGGTCATGATCTCCTGGGCTCTCTGCTCGGCGGGGAGCCTACTTCTCCCTCTGCTGTTTCCCCCAGTTCGTGCTCTCTCTTTCTCAAATAAATGAATAAAATCTTTTTTAAAAAAAGATTTGATAGCGCGTGGGAGAGAGCAAGAGAGTGGGAGGGAGAAGCAGGCTCCCCGAAGAGCAGGGAGATCGACACAGGACTTGATCTCAGGACCCTGGGATCATGACCTGAGCCAAGTCATGTAAGGCAAATGTTTCACCGACTGAGCCACCAAGGCGATGTACAGGGTTGACTCTTGAACGATGCCAGGGTTAGGGGATCTGATCTCCATGCAGTTGAAAATCTACACATAAGTTTTGATTCCCCCAGAACTTAACTACTAACATCCTACCATTGACCAGAAGCCTTACCAACAACCTAAACAGTCAATTACTACATATGTTGCATCTATGACACACCATATTATTCCAGTAAAGCTACAGTAAAAAAAATTAAGAATATGATAAAGAAGAGAAAATATGTTTACAGTCCTGTCCTGTAAAAAATCTACATGTAAGGGGCGCCTGGGTGGCTCAGTGGATTAAAGCCTCTGCCTTCGGCTCAGGTCATGATCTCGGGGTCCTGGGATCAAGCCCCGCATCGGGCTCTCTGCTCAGCGGCGAGCCTGCTTCCTCCTCTCTCCCTCTCTGCCTGCCTCTCTGCCTACTTATGATCTCTGTCAGTCAGATAAATAAATAAAATCTTTAAAAAAAAAATCTTCATGTAAGTGAACCCACCCAGTTCAAACCCATGTTGTTCAAGGTCAGCTGCACTATTGCCTATCAAGTGCATGACAGCATTGTGTCTAAGGAAAAATGTACGTGCCTTCATTTAAAAATACAGTTGCTAGAAAATTCTAACCATCCTCTGAGCTTTCAGCCAGTCTGAATCTTTCTGCTGGTGCAGGGGGTTGTCTCAATGTTGATGGCTGCTGACCTCAGGGTGGTGGTTGCTGATGGCTGGGGTGGCTGCAGCGGTTCCTTAAAATAAGACAACAATGAAATTTGCCGCATCAACAGACTCTTCCTTCATGACCGATTTCTCTGTACCACAAGATGTTGTTTGATAACATTTTAGCCCCGGTAGAAATTCTCTCAGAATTGGGAGTCCATCCTCTCAAACCCTGCCACTGTTTCATCAACCGAGTTTATGTGATACTCTAAATCCTTTGTTGTCATTTCAACAATCTTCACAGCATCTCCATCAGGAGTAGATTTCATCTCAAAGACCACTTTCTTGGCTCATCCATAAGAAGCAACTCCTCGGGGCACCTGGGTGGCTCAGTGGGTTAAGTCTCTGCCTTCGGCTCACGTCATGATCCCAGGGTCCTGGGATCGAGCCCCACATCGGGCTCCCTGCCCTGTGGGAGGCTGCTTCTCCGTCTCCCACTCCCCCCACTTGTTTCCTGTCTCCCTGTCTCTCTCTCTGTCAAATAAATAAAATCTTTAAAAAAAAAAAGCGACTCCTAATCCCTTCAACTTTGATCATGAGATCACAGCAATTCAGTCCCATCTCCAGGCCCCACTTCTAGTCCTAGTTTTCTTCCTATTTCCACCACATCTGCAGTCACTTCCTCCCCCTGAGGTCTTGAACAACCCTCAAAGCCATCCATACGGGCTGGAATCAGCTTCTTCCAAATTCCTCTTCATAGTGATATTCTGACCTCTTCCCACGAATCACACATGGTCTTAATGGCATCTAGAATATTGAATCCTTCCAGAAGGTTTTCAATTGACTTTGCCCAGCTCCACCAGAGGAATCACTATCTAACGGCAGCTACAGCCTTACAAAATGTATTTCTTAAGCTATAAGCCTTGAAATCAAAATGACTCTTTGATCCATGGAGTACAGAACAGATGCTGTATTAGCAGGCATGAGAACAACATTCATCTCATCGTATCTCTCCATCGGAGCTCTTGGGTGACCAGGTACATTGTCAATGAGCAGTCGTATTTTAAAAGAATCTTCTCTGAGCAGCGGGTCTTAACAGTGGGCTTAAAATATTCAGTAAACCATGTTATAAACAGATGTGCTGTCATTCAGGTCTTGTTGTTCCATTTATAAAGCACAGGCAGAGCAGATTTAGCCTAATTCTTAAGGGCCCTAGGATTTTCCGCATGGTAAATGAGCATTGGTTCAACTTACCGTCATTGAGCTGCATGAGTCTCTAACAAGAGAGTCAGTCTGTTCTTTGAAGCTCTGATGCCAGGCACTGACTTCTCTCTAGCTCTGAGGGTCCTCGATGGCCTCTTCTTCCACTAGAAGGCTGTTTCATCTGCACTGGAAATCTGTCGTTTAGGGCGGCCACCTTCATTCGTGATCTCAGCGAGATCTGGGCGACATGCTGCAGCTTCTGCACCAGCACTGGCTGCTTCACTTGCTCTTTTCTGTCACGGAGACGGCTTCTCTCCTTCACCCTCGTGAACCACCTCTGCCGGCTTCACACTTCTCTTCTGCAGCTTCCACACCTCACTTAGCCTTCACAGAGTGACAAGGAGAGGGACTTGCTCTCCGTGAGGCTCTGGCTAAGGGAATGTTGTGGCTGGTGTTACCTTCTCTCCAGACCACTACAACCTTCTCTGTATCAGCATTCAGGTTGTTAACACTTTCTTATCATTTGTGTTCACTGGAGGAGCACTTTTCATTTCCTTCGAGAACTTTTCCTTTGCCTTCACAACTAGCTTTTGGTCTGTCTCAGTTTTTGACCTGCCTTCCTCGCTAAGCTGAATCATTTCTAGCTTTTGATGTAAAGTGAGAGACGTGACTCTGTTTCACCCGAACAGTTAGAGGCCATTGTAGGGTCATTAGTTGGCCTGATTTCAATATGATTATGTGTCAGGGAACAGGGAAGCCTGAGGAGAGGAAGAGGGATGGGGGGAAGGGTCAGTGGAGCAGTCAAGACACGCACACTTATCGATTAAATTCTCCATCTGACACGGACATGGTTCGTGACACTGAAAAAAACAGTTACAACAGTAACATCGAAATCACAGGTCACAGATCACCGTAACTAATACAGTAATAATGAAAAAGTCTGAAACATTGCGAGAATTACCAAAATGTGATACCGAGACCCAAAGTGAGCAAATGTTGGGAGAAATGATGCCCCCAGACTTGCTTGAAGCAGGATTGCCATGAACCTTCAGTTTGCAAAAAAATGTAATATCTACAAAGTGCAATAAAATGAGGTATGTTTGGACTCAAAAAATATTTGATGAATGAATGAGTCTGCTTGCAGGACAAAGTCGCTGGGCTTCTTACTCAAGGGATTTGTCCTCTTCCTTCCCCACCAAGCCGGCCAACTTCCCTCTCTCCTCGACATTCCTCATGGCCTCCCTGTAAACGCCCTCCTCTGTGGCTACTGCAGAGGCAGGGGCCGGGTCATGGAAGGTTCTGGAAGCCCCGTGTGAGACGGGCCCCATGATGATCCAGAGAATCCCCAGCTTCACCCTGGCTGACCTCTCTGAGTCAGCCACCCACCCCATGTCCACATGCAGCCATTCCTCAAGTCCTGGCCCATTGTCAAGCCTGCCCTTGGATTCAGGGAAATGGAGCAGCTCTGACATGGAAACAAAGGCAGGGGTTTCCCTGAGAAAGCCACATCCTCTGTGGGGGCCGCAGCTGTTTGGAGCTCCTGACGGGTCTCTTTGGTTGGGAGTTCCTGCATGGAAGACGGACAGGCATAAGGCAGCCTGGGTAGGGCTAGCTAGGGTAGGCTGGGCCTCGGGGACCTGGACAGTGCAGCCTGAAGCAGGGCAGCATGGGGGAGGGGAGTGCAGACCCCCCTCCCCACCCCAGCCCTACAGGCAGTCCTGAAACCCAGGGAGCAGAGATGAGATCAGGAGACAGCCACCTGCAACTCTTCCTGAGGTCAAGCCTATCTGCGCTGTGCAGGGTTGGAGCCAAGTGCAAAAAGACGTGAGCTCCTTATCCCTAGGGATAAGAAAGCAAGCATCTATCAGGGACAGGAGAAGACCCTGGGAGCCCCTGACAGCCCTGAGGACCCTGGAACCCAGGGATGTTCCCATGAAGTTCTCCGAGAAGTTCCGGAGTTTGTCCAGTCCCAATGTCATGAGGTGTAATACTCAGATGTCCCAGCAGAGGGCAGTGTGGGGCTGCTTAGAAAGTCCTGGAAAGCTTTGTCTATGAAATCTTTGGTACCCAAGGAGATCTGGAGAGGCTTCTCTCTATGTCCACGCCCATGCCTTGCTCCCTGGCTATAATGTCCTCTCCTCATCTCTGTCTCTGACAACCCAAATTCCTTCTGTTCCCTCATGTTCCTAAGGGTCAGTGGTGCTTTGTCGGCACACTCTTCCCCAACCCTGTGCTGCTGTAGAACACAGTGCACCAACATGTCCCTCAGCCCCTACATGCTCTGGCCCTGGCTCATTCCCCTGGGCTCACCCCTCAACCCTCGGCTGCTCTCTCCCTCGGCTCCAAGCATGCTGTTCTTCTTTCCACCCTATATAAGCCTCAGGGCCTTTGTACCTGCTTCCTCTGTTTCCCAGCCACATAGCTGGCTCCTTCCACCGCCGAGTTCTTGGCTCAATGTCACATGCTCAGACGCCCTCCCTGGCTGCTCAGGTAATGTCCTTCCCTGTCTTATCTCTGGCTCAGTAACCAGAATTATTTTACCTCACCGAGGTCCTAAGTCCCACAGTATCCCCCAGCAGTCTGTCTCCAAGAGCCCGCGGGGGTGGGCTGGGCTGCGCCTGGTCAGCTGTCATACGTGACCCTGAGGACACTAATTAAGCATTTCCCAATTTCCATTGTCTGTCTTTCTTTCGTATTTTAATCCAAGGCATTTAGGGGCCTGTCTCCCTCATCCCTGTGAGGGGTTAATAGGCCAGGCTATGCCATTCCTGTGCTCAGAAAGACCTACCCCAGACCTGACTCTAGGCTCAGCGTGACACTAGGCTCAGCGTGAGCAAAGGTTCCACACTGTCCCCAAGGAGACCACGAGCTTCCAAACAGCAGCTCCCGGAGGAAAAGCAATGTCTCAGGGAGGGGACTTCCACCGTGTGACCCTGGGGAATCGCCTGCCTCACTTTGACCCTCAGGCTCCTCATCTGTGACAAGGGTGCATGGGGAGCACCAACCCTGCTCTTGAGTTTGACATGACGAGGTGGCAACAGAGAAGCGACCAGTCCACTGTTGGGGGACTGAGGGCACATGGTGATGGTAACCTCTCTTTTCTCCTCAGGACCACAGTACAGAAGTTAGGGGCCTGATTCTGGACAAACTGCCAGGCAGAGGGGCTCAGGGACCAGCAACCACAAGCTTCAGGGCCTTTCCCCAGTGAGTCCTGTACCTGCTAAGCTGTGTGACCTAGGGTGGAGTGCATGACCTCTCTGGGCCTCCACCAGAAATTCAGAGAGGGTGAGAGTTGAGTTAAATCATTACAAAGATTTCAATGATGTCCAGTCACTGCTAAGAAGGTAGGTATTCTGTGTCTGATGCATAGCAGGGGCTCAGAAGGGGGATCACGGCTGCTGTGTTACAGTGGTGGCAATCATGGTCATCTGAGCTGGGACCAGAACTAGGCCTTTCCCTCTGAGCACCTTCCCTCCTCTTCACCTGGCTCTTGGCTTACTGAATGCAACTCTAAAAAGATGCTCCATGGGTGAACAAACCAGAGGTTGCCTCTCTCCCTGTCCCTGTCCAGATGAAGGCTGCCTTCCCCAGGTGGGCTCCTGCCCTTCCTGAAGCCCCCTCTTGGCTCCCCTAACCAAAGCATGCCAGGTCCACCCCAGGCCTCTTGAATCAGAACCCAGGGCAGGCAGCCCTCGGGGTGTTAAGAGCCTTCCATGCCGCCCCACTAGGGAGACACTCCCTCTTGGGGAGGCAGGAGCGCAGGCTTTGTGGGCCAAGGGAGCAGAAGATATTTTAGAAAATGTGTTCCCTACTTAATGCAGGCCTTGCGCCTCCCAGAGGCCAAGCCTACTTCCTGCTCAGTGATAATCATGAACACCCTCTCCCTTCCCAGACATCTGGGGCTTTTTCTGCCACTCCAAGTCTCCAGGTAGGCCCAGTGGGGACGCTGAGGACACAATCACCAGCCTTTTAGGAACTGGTGTTTGTGAATGAAGCGTGGACGTCTTCTTGCTGAAGTTGCTGAGTGAGCCTTTTGGGGCTGGCAATTTGCAGAGCACTCCAGATGTGGCAGGACAATGGGGGTCTGATTGGCAGGGGAGCGGGAGGGGCCAGAAGCTGCAGCTGCAGAGCAGGGAAAGGTGGGGGGGCAGGAGAAGGGGGGCTTGCAGGAAAATCTGCGGGGAGGTGGGAGTCCCGCAAAGGCCTGGGGAGGAGCAGGTCTCATTCTCCAGCCCCAAATAAAAGCGCTGAGCCAGCTGAACAGGAGAAAGGCCTGGGCAGGAGGCAGAGGGACTGGAGGGAGACAGAGGAGGGAGGCAGCAAGCTTCGCCTGAGAACTCCATAGTTCGCTCGTTTATCGGATACTCATTAATTTACATGTGCACGCGTGAACGAACGTCTTTGGAAGGCATCACAATGGAGTGGCAACAGCTCTCAGGAGTCATTCAGACTCCGTGGTTTAAAATCTGGCTCCCTCACATATTTGGGTCTTTCTGCCTCAGTCCCCACATCTGTGCAATGGGCTTGGTATGAGGCTAAGAAAGGATCTTACAGGCAGAGATGCCCAGCACCACCTGTGACTCTCAGTAGGTGCTTAGTAAACATGGGCTCAGCTTTCCTGTCTCCTCTTTTCCTTCTCAGCCATTCTGACATCTTTCGGGTACCTAGTATGACCAAGAACTGACCTGTGCCGTGGCAGACAGAAAAACACAAGATCTCTAGGCCAGGCTCTGGCTCTTAGAAGCTCCCAAGTTCCTCTTGGAGGCAGAGGCCAGTGAGGGACAGGCCTCTAAGTGCTATCAGAGCAGGGGGGAACATTTATTCATTTATTCACTCATCCCTTTACTTATTCAATAAACTTTTTTATGTCATTGCACACCAGGCTGCACAGAGCCCCGAGCCTTCCCACGAGGGAGTCACAGTCTAGCAAGAAATCAGGTATGTTTGGAATACAGAAGGCAAGAAACAGACTCAGTACTGGGACAGCAGCACAGAGGAGGTTCCACACAAGGTGGGTTTTGAAGGATGTATAGGAGTTCCCTGGGGGGAAGGAGATAAGTGAAGAAAGCACACTCCCAGAAAAGAAACGGAATGAGCAAAGCAAAGTAGCCTTCTGGTGCTTTGAGAGACTGTCTTGGCAAAGGGCACACTTGCTTGGCTCTAGACCCAGAATGCTGTCTTCATGCCCTAGGTAGGGACAGAAGTACCCCCAGCTGTGCTCGGTGACCAGTTCTGGACCTTCAGTGGTAGCTACCATTAACTGAACATCTACCCTGTGCCTAATGTCTCCCAGGCCTATGTATAAATGGCCTCCATTGTTGGCACAACGTTGAGTGGGGTCTGCTTTTCTTGGGGCTCAGGAGGAAACTGAGGCTCAGAGAGAGAGGGCGACTCACCCTTTGATACCACTTGTTGGAATAAGAGCCAGGGTTTGAATCCAGATCTGTCAAACATCAAAACAAAGCTCTTCGCCTGCTCTGGCATCTGGACAAAGCTAGGGGCCCTCTGGTCACTAAACTATCCCCACGGGCTCTTGGCTCTGTTTGGTTGCATACCACGTAACCCCCAGCTCCTGCACCCGGCAGCTCCAGCCTCTGGCCATGCTCCTGGGCTGACATTAACCTTTCTGGATTTCACATCACCGCCCTTCACCTTCGAGGCAATTGCCTCAGCCTTTCCCTCTGTGCAATGGGGCCTGGCCCCTCAGCTCTGCCCTCCCTGCCACCCACACGCCCCCGCCCGCTCTCTGCATCCACATCTGCGAAACCCTGATAAACCATCGCTGGGCTTCTTCTTTCTCCAGCCACGCTTTTCTCTACATTTTAATAAGCTGCTTGCAAAATCGGTGATTGATGAGTAAGAATGAGGAGGATGTGGGGCTGAACATTTTTTTTCTTGGAATCGCTTCTGGCTGCGCACTCAACTTTAAATTGATTAATAACGTGCAGGTCCAACATTAATTATCAGCCATTTGTCACCGAGGAAGGCTGGAGCCGGAGCCTTTTCTTCGTGACCAGCTCCATAGCATTGTGGGAGAGGCCCGGCGGCCCCTCCTGGGCATGGAAGGCCCCCAACACTTAAGGCCCTTCCTGGCCTCCGCCCCTGATGCCCTGAACACGGTGGCGGCCTCTAGAGGCCAAAACCGAGCATCCCAGGGTGAGGATGCCCCTGACATCTGCCTGCTCCAAGACGGCTCATGGCATCACTGGACCCTAGGCTGGGTCTGAATAAGGTGAAGGGGATACCAGAAGACCCCAGGGTTTCTTCATTCAACCATCAATGACTGAGCAGTGATGACACCCAGCCATTCTTGGGCACTGAGGGCACAGCAGAGAGCAAGACAAGGTCCTTGACTTTTGGGGAGGTTCTTAACCGAAGCATAAGGAAGTGCAGGAATGTCAGAGGGAGCTAGGTCACTGAAGAGAAGCAAAGCTGGTAAGGTCAGAAGGCCCAGGAAGAGGGCAAGACTACCTACTCACATAGGGGTTGGGGAAGATCTTCCTGAGGAGGTAGAAGAACATTCATGGCCAAGAGAGCCGCAGTGCAAAGGCCCTGGGGTAGGAGGAAATTGATGATTAAAAATAACACTTTGCTACATGAAAGAAGTCAGTCTCAGGGCACACGGGTGACTCAGTTGGTTAAGCATCCGACTCTTGGTTTCGGCTCAGATCATGGTTTCAGGATCATGAGAGCCCCTGCATTTGGCTCTGCGCTCAGCAGGGAGTCTGCTTGGGATACTCTCTCCTTCTGCCCCTTCCCCTGCTCACCTGCACGCCCTTGCTCTAAATTAAATAAATCTTTTTTAAAAAGAAAGAAAGAAGCCAGTCACAAAAGACCACAGAGCATTTGGTCCCATTTATACGAATGTCCAGGATGGGCAAGTCTGCACAGAGACGGAATATGGGTAAGTTGTTGCCAGAGGCTTGGAAGACGGGGGGATTGGGGGATGACTGTTAATGGGTACAGGCTTACAGGCGAGGAAAGCATTCCAAAGTTAGTTAGTGGTGATGGTTGCACAACTCTGAATATACAAAATCAACTGAATTGCATGCTTTAAATGGGTAAACTCTGTAGTATGTAAATTACATGTCAATAAAGCTGTTACAAAATTACTATGTCGTATGTCAGGTTCTGATCAGCACCATCAAGGAAAAGTAATCAGGATATGATGGCAGGGGCGTGGGTTAGGAGGTGACACTTGAGCAGAGACCTGAGCGGAGTTTTGGGGCTGGGAATGGGAGGTGGCTGGACTAGCCTGCCTGTGTCTGCCCCCTGCCCCCTGGGGCCCTACCCATGTGCGGTCCTGGGAGGGGCGGGAAGGAGGGGGCCGAGTGAGCCATCTGGGGAAGCTAATACCAGAGTCAGGCACATGGGCTGTAACAGACTCCAACCTGGGGATTGTGGAAGGGACTTGGTAGGGCATGAGCGGTAAAATTTCAGGTGTGCAGGGCTGCATTTCATGAGGATCTGACATTTCAAAATCACTAGGAATTGCATCATCTCAAAGCTAGTGGGACGAATCTTTTTCAGGCTCGGGTCCCTTGGGGGGTCGCAGAAGTCACCACTGTCCTCTGCTCAGAAAAAGCGAAGATGCTACTCTGCAAAGCTTACAGGGAGTAGTGATCCCACGCCCGAGTGCTGGCACACACATTGGTAGTCCTTACGGGCCCCACTTAACTCGTGTCAGCAGTGCAGCTCAATATTCTAGAAAGCAAAGGTCAGCATTTATAGGAATTAACCAGGCCGAGGTAAATGAACTCTTCCAGATCACCCTGGGGCTCCATCTCTGAGAGGGCTCCTTGACCCTAAGTTTTAGGAAAATAGATATTAGTGTTTCCCAAAAGGTCCCCTGCCCACCCAGAGGCACCTTTGGATGCCAGGGAATTCCCCACAACCTCAAAGTGTTCACTGTTCATGCCCTATTCACCCCATCTCCTCATAAAAGCAGAACCATCAGTGAAGGAGGTAGTTGTATCCCAGGGTTCCTGGCAGAGGGCATAGCATGTGCAAAGGCCCTGAGGTGGGAGCATGCCTTATGTGTTCCAGGATCAGCAAGGAAGCTGGTGTGGCTGATGCAGAGGGAGTGATGGGGACAGTCAGGGGAGGGAGGAGACAGAGGATCGGCTGGCACAGGCCTTGGATGGCCTTGGCCTTTACTCTAATGTGAGAGCTTTGGGAAGGTTCTGAGGAGAGGACAAGAAGGGCCCCTCTGGCTTTATGCTGGGAGCAGACAGTAAAGTGGCAAGGGTAGGAGCAGGAAGAGCAGGGAGGAGGCTGATATGAGCAGCTCCAGGAGAAAACTTCCCCGTGACCTTGAGTGAAGATCCACCAGACTCCTCCCAGAGAGGGACAGGGGGATCAAATAAGGCAGATGAAGACTATGGTCCTTCCAAAATGAAGCATGCTTGGCTTTTTCCTCTTCTTTCTTTATACCCTGCTTTTCCTATATCTGGGTCTTTGTACATGCTGTTCTCTCTGCCCAGACACTCTTCCCTCTCTCCTTATCTGTATGGTGACGCTTCGTCCTCATTCCTAACACCAATGGATGCAGGAGGTACTTCCTCTGCTGGGGTGGGCACCCCTGGGTAAGGTGCTTCCCTCCCACCTACATGGCGGGCTTGGGCCCAGCTTCCATGACATCTCCCTGAGCTCCACCCTCAGAGCTGGGACAGAGCCAGGGGCTGAAGAGACCACAACGTCACCTAGCCTCAGGTCAGTGGTTGGGATGGATGGAAGGGGTGGTGCAGAGACTGGGCACAATGCCACCAAGTGCGGGTAAATCCAGCATAGCCCAGAATTCTGGGCCAAGTCAGGTTGTGTCTCTGGCTGAATTTTGCAGAGCCTCACATTTTTTGTTCATTGATTAATTATACAAATGTTTACCTGGTCTAAGCCCTGGGGATTGGGCAGTAGGTAGGAAAGACAGTTCTTGCTACCATGGGGGAAGGGGTGCACATTAAAGATATCTTGAGAAGGGCACTAAGTTCTGTGAAGGTGCACGGGGGTGGTCAGGGAGGGTTTCTCAAGGAGGTGAACTTTGAGCTGAGACCTGGACAGCAACAAGGTACCAGCCATGCAAAGACCTGGGGTTGAGATAGGGAGATAGGCCAAATACAATTGCACAGAGAGTGGCTCTTGGATCTTCAAAGTGAACTTGATATGTGACCTCTCCCATTATCCAAGTGAAAAATGAGAGCTTTTGTCTGTGGTTTAGTATAGGGACTCAACCTGGAGTGGTTGAGATAGGGAGTAGCAAGTGCAAAGGCCCTGAGGCCAGAAGACACCCCATGTGCTTGAAGAGCTGCAATGAGAACAGTGTCTGGAGGGGAAGGCTTTGCAAAGAAGAGGTTGAGGGGGAGACAGCGAGGTGTGATGGGGAGCCTGGATTTTATGCAAAGAGCAAGAGAAAGCATTGGAGGGTTTCAAACCAGCAAAGTGATGTCATTTGTGCTTTGAAAATCTCCCCCTGGCTGCTCAGAGTAGAAAGGAAATGGAGACCCAGAAGGCTCCTGGGTGGGTGGGTGGGGGCAATGGTTGTGCCTGAGGAGGCCCACTGATGCTCAAGCCTGGATAGGAATTTGGGGGGGGGGGGCGGTGGAGGTACAGGCTGGAGATGGAAATTTGGAGGCCATCTTTCAATTTTATTGTTTCAGAGATAAACTGTTATAAAGTCCAGGAATCAATAAACAGACCCACACTGGCCATCTTCTCCACCCAGATCCTGGGAGAACATTTCATGAGTAAGTGCTTTCCAAATGACTCCAGTCTGGGGAGGGCAGGAGGGGGGAGCAGTGAGACAGAAGCCCAGGCACCAGCGGGAGCTTAATAAACTCTGCCCACGCCTCGATGGCATCCACTCTCCAAGGGCGGGGTGAACGATCACCGCACACATTCTAGAGCAGCGTGGCCTGAGATGCCCCCTGGGGACACTGAGGGGGACACCAAGGCAACAGAGCCACACCCACACCATGAGCTGGGGTGAAGCACCGCCCTGGGGGCCTGATTTCCTAGCGGTGTAGCCTTGGGTCCTGGCCGAGCTGTTCTGAGCTTCAGTTTGCTCATCTGTGAAATGGACATAAAAACACATGTGCCGCGGGGATCGTGCAAGGAGAAAGTGAGCAGATACACACATAAGTGGTTCTCCGCAGCTGTGCTGCGGGCCCTCTGGGGGGGCAGAGGGTCCAAAACTTGGGAGAGGGTGTTCCTTGGTTGCCACGATAACGTCCTATTCACATCACAGGCTACAGCTGTGACCTGCAGGCCACCAGGGGCTCCCCCTTCCAGGCCTTCGCACGCATGGTTCCCCTGGAACTGCATAGTACACAGACCTGTGTGTTGTGTGTCTTGCCCGCTAAAATGTGAGCTCCAGGAGGGCCCCGACTCAGGGCAGTGTATGCGCTACTGTGTCCTCAGCCTTGAGGACGGTGCCTGCCACACCCACTTCTTTTTGCCTCTAACTTTACAATAGCACAACTCTGGAGTTGCCATATGAGAAAACGGAGGCAGGAAGACGTTTGTTACTTGGTCTGGCTAGGAGCTCCTCTGACCCCAAGCAGAAACACCGCTGGTTCCCCAGCTCTGAGCCAGAACTAGTAGCCCGGGGCCCCGCTGGGAGGCAGGGGGTACCTCAGCAGCCCCTCCCCAGCCCATGTTCCCAGCTGCCCTGGGGCTGACTGTCTCAGGGAGGGGCCGCATTGATTCCTGCCACCTCCCCTAAGCCAGAGCTGTCGGCACGCTCAGATACCATCGGCTTCCCATTAGGCAGATCAATAGCTTCCACTGGTTTCCAATTTGTGTTTCCAGAAATTCATCTCCCGGCCACCTTTTTAATTAACCCCCCTCCAACACACCCACGGCACCAATAGATCATTCTCTGGGGGCTGTCTCTGCAGACCAGAGACCACAAGGCTCCATGAGCCCCAGGGGAGCTGCAGGTATGTTTAAAGCCCACCGGTCATTCCCATCACTGGAGGAGCTGACCCCGCTGGCTTGGTGTGGTGCCATGTACTCCTTCCCCACTCCTCTCACAACAGCCGTGGAAATGACGCGGTCCTCCTTCCCAGAAAGAAAGCACACGAATAAAGGCCAAGGCAGTGTCCTAAGAACCCCCCCCCCCCCCCCCAGCTGACAAGAGTTAGGGCAACTGCACCTTTGGAGGCAAACAGTTTGCAAAGACTCTCCAGATGCTGCAAGACCATGGGGGTCTGGTGGTAGGTGACCAGGAGGGGCGGCGCCTGCAGGTTTGGAGCGGCGGAAAGGTAGGAGGAGCGTGATCCCCCGGGAGTCTCTGCTTCCCACACCTGGGGGCTTCTGGATATCCCCCCACTCATCTGTTTATTCTTTTGGTGCCTACCACCCCACGACGGCAGGGGCCTATGCCTGTCTCCAACACTATTCTGTCCCTGGTGCCTGGAGCACAGCAGGTGCTCAGTAAATTGCAGCTAAGTAAACAGTAATACTTGCCATACTTAGAACACTCCATTTGCCCTGGGCAGTGTTCTAGAAGCTTCACTAAAGGATCTCATTTCATTCTCACAGCACTCCCTGAGGTGGGCACTACTAATGTATTTCATTTTATAGGTGGGAAAACTGAGGCACATAGAGATTAAGTGACTTGCCTGAGGTCACATAGCTAGTAAGTGGCAGAGCTGAGATTTTGAACTTATCTAACTCTGGAACTCCACTCCACTCTCCCTTACCTGCTCGCTGTGGCCTGTCAACTTTGAAGGGCAGGAACTGGGGGTCCTGCACCCCCTGTAACTTCCAGGACATATACCAATCAGACAAATGTGTTTGTTGAGTGAATAAATGAGAGCATTCTATACTCCTTGCTTTCTTTGAAACACAATACCGTCAACCTGTCTCCTGGCTGAAATCTGGAATGTTTCAGGTTAGGGATGAAGGGGAGAGAAGGGGTAAATCTCCTCAGGAGACCCAGAGGTGACAAGTCTCCCAGTGAGTGCAACTTGGAGACCATTACCAGGGACCCTCAGATTTCAACCCACCTCTATCCTCACCAATCTGTTATATTGGGGCTCTTGGTTGTCTATGCAGAGGGCACAGAACCATAATTTTGTTTTATATAAACCCTTAGAAATTTCCAGTGAGGTAAGTGGATTACTGTTGACCCAATATGGGGACAAGAACTCCCTGAGGGGTCACTCTCTCTTTCCTGTGCACACTGGGGAGCAGACCTCAGTCAGCAGATGTCCCAAGTCTCCAGACCCCAGACGCTGCCCTCCCGTCCCCCTCTTTCCTTTTGTCCTGGCTCTGGATTCAGTTGTTCTCACCAGCCCCAGGTGCGTGGCACCCTCCCCCTTCATCTCTCTTTTGGGCCACCACCAGAAGCTGATCCGGATAACCACACATGGCAGGGGCTTGGCTTCCAGGGACCTCCGGATGGAGAAGAAGCAAGGGAGCTGGGTGAGCGGGGGCGGGGGCGGACTGGAGGCCTCCTGCTCTGTTGGGGGTGGGGGCCTCTGCGGTGGGCTCCAGCCTGTGGTTGCAAGAAGGGAACCCACCAGGACTGCCAGACTTTCTGAGCCATCAAGGGAAGACAGAAACCCAGCCTTCACCTGAAATCTCCCGATTTTTAAAGTTCAAAAGTCATTACTTTATAAAGTTTTAAAACAAAGACCTTAACCCACATTCTGCAGGCCAGAAGCAGTCTTTCAGCAGCTAGTTTATGACTTCTGCTGCATTCAGGGTGAACTCTCAGGTTGAAGTTCAAGGTCTTTCATGGTCCGGCCCCTCTGTATGCAGAGTGGACTTCCAGACAGGAGGCTGCTTCCCTGTCTCAGGCCTGCCCTCTCTACCCAGAATGCTGCTGCCTCCTCTAGGAAGCCACCCCTGATTGCTCCCATCCCCTTCCCTCAGGCAGAATCCACCCCTCCTTCTCTCCCGCTCAGGCCCCACCACCAGCCAGGGGCAGAGCCTACGCTGGAGCCACACAGCCCAGGTTCCTTCCGGTGCCCTGAAGGAGGGTCAGCAGCCACTGCTCAGGTACCTTCACCTCCTTCCTCAGACTCCCACCCCCAACCAGCAGGGGCAGAGAAAATAGTGGAAAGAAACTTCAGGAGCATTGTGACTCCCATAAAACACAAGGTCAAGCTAGAGTTTGCATTTGAAAATACCACCCAGTTACCAAAAGCTATATGACCCCCATGCGCACATGGCGGGGGTGGGGGGTGCTGTCCCTCCAGTTTCCTGCCATCCCCTCCCTGGGTCCATGCATTCCCTCCCAGCTCACCAGGGTACGTGGCCGATCAGTGTGGAATGACTTAATGAGTGAATCCTGGCCAAGGCAGAGTGTCCAGCTTCTGCTCACACCATCTCCCCCACCCCATGGGGGTGGGTGGAGAACCAGCCTCTACCCCAAGGGAATGGCAGAGCCATAAGAGGGAGGGGACCAGTCTCCTCGGCGACTGGAGCAGAGCCCTGGGCTCATCCGGGCTGCCTCCTTGGACTCTTAATAGAGCAATGAACATCTCTCCATTGCCTGAACCCCCTCCAGATTCCTCGGGAAGCTTCCTACCCCCTCTCTGGGCTCCCATTGCCCATGCTCCCCTGCGGCCCCTCCCTGGGGTTCCCACTGCCCACACTCCACTGGGCTCCCACTGCTTTGGCATACCTGCCTCCCCAGCCCCCCATCCCCACACCCGCTCCTCAGGGCACAGGACCCTGCTCCTTCCTCTTCTTATTTGGGAATCCTGCATGGGGTCTGGGGTAATCAGTCTCCATTGTTGAGTACCTCCTATAGGCCAGGTATGGTTATGAGCTCTTTAACTCATATAACCCTGAGCACAATCCCACGGAATTGTACAGATGAACAAAATGAGGCCCAGTAACGGGCTCTGAGTCCCATGGTAGCAGGTTGTGGGGCCATGAATCCAGCCGTCACCGTGGGGCAGCTCTGCCTTCCTGCACAGCCAGCTCGCCCCAGTGAGCAGAAGGATCAGTGAGTGTCAGGGTGGAGGATGAACGACGAGGGAAGAACTCACGGACCCACCTGCCTGGTATTTCCTGCCGGCGAGGGGTTCCAGGGTCCAGTGAATTCCGTCCCCTTCCCACACCCACGGTTAGCACCCAGCTGAGCCCCGAGCCCATGTTCCAGGCACATTCATCCAACAAGTGACCGAACAGACGTGCTGGTGGACGGCCGTGATCGCGGTCCCACACCGCGGGGTTCATGGCCTTGCAATCCTTCGTGCACATCTGCCCCCAGTACATCACTTCGGATCGGCCTGAGAAGAGATGCCAAATGCCAGCTCCGCAGCGCCTTAAAACTAACCAGCCATGCGGAGTTAGCAGCAAGAATGAAATAGTGGAAGGCTCGGGGGGTTTTATGGGAAGGTTTATATCTTAACGAAAGGCCAGCCCGAAGCCACGATGAGCAGGTGAGACGTCACAAAGCTGGCAGACCCCCACCCCCACCCCCCATCCCCCACCCCCCATCCCCCACCGTCTCTCACCTCTTCTGCCATTTCTGATGTGGCTCTGGTGACCACCAGGGGACAGAGGCCTGGGGGCCTTCCAGGAGTGGGGAGAAAGGTGAGCCAGGGCTGCTGGGGAAAAGCAACACCATTTCCCACTCTAACAGGCAAGTCCACGCCCTCTAGGAACCATTCAGGTAAGTAAAGACAGTGGGCAAGTGAGATGCTTTCCACCTGTTTAATCCCCCAGGAATGCACGTGTGCCATTACCAGAAACTAAACAGGCTCTTGTCAAAGTCACTTGCGAAAGGTTACACAGCTGGGAGGTGCCCAACAACGAGGCGCCCCCTAGTGGTCTTCTCGAGACATTTGTTTCTACCAAATTGCCATGTCCCACTGGAGTGGTCCATTTTGTCTTCCACTTCTTTCCTTCTTTCCTTCTTTCCTTCTTTCCTTCCTTCCTTCCTTCCTTCTTTCTTTCTTTCTTTCTTTCTTTCTTTCTTTCTTTCTTTCTTTCTTTCTTTCTTTCTTTCTTTCCTTCTTCCTTCCTTCCTTCCTTCTTTCTTTTCTTTCTTTCTTTCTTTCTTTCTTTCTTTCTTTCTTTCTTTCTTTCTTTCTTTTCTTTCTTTCTTTTTCTGCCTTCCACTTTTTCATGACCGTTACTTCATGAGCATCCTGCCATCTCATTAAAAAAAAAAGCCCTACTTCTGGGGAACCTGAGTGGTTCAGTCAGTTAAGCGTCTGCCTTCCGCTGAGGTTATGATCCTGGGGTCCTGGAATCAAGCCCCGTATGGGAGGGGGTCCCCTGCTCAGCGGGGAGTCTGCTTCTACCTCTCCCTCTGCTCCTCCCCCTGCTTGTGCTCTATCTTGCTATCTCTCTCCCTCTCAAATGGATAAATAAAATCTTAGGAAAAAACCCTACTTTTTAAGACTCTCTTCTACTCCAATATGTGGCTGTGAGGCAAATTATGAGATGGGGGCTCTATTTTTAGCCATCAGCGGTACTGCTAATATTCGGTGGTCAAAGAGCTGTGTGGTCAGGCATTTCCCTGTTTCAATCTACGAGGAGTTCCTTCGGGAGCATTCTGAGAGGCAGAATTATGGGTCAAGACTGTGGACGTTGTGGGGACCCTCGAGATGAACGCCCACACCACCCTCTGGCCTGCATCTCCCAGGCTGCAACCAGTATGCGCCTTCTGCTTCTTTCCAGTCACACACCCATCTCCCCTCGGGCAAACACTCCACTTTCCGGGGAATCTCCTCACTGCCACCGTGGGTCAGCCTTTGCTGGGAGCCTCCCTTACCAACTCATCCCTCTGAGTTGAGAACCCTGAGCTGAATGGCTCTAAGGTAGAAAGGCTGCTAGGCACAACTTGGCATGTGCTTTTTTGCTCTGCAGGGGCTTTTAAGCACGAGCAAAACCCGAACCACACCACAGTGCGCCGAATAGGGCAAGCTGCCAAAAGGGAAGTGCCAGCTGCTAGCGTCAGTACCAAACTCATAAATGAGACAGCATCATACGGACCCCAGGGCCCAACTGCTGGGGGCGGGGGAGAGAGGAAGCAGCAGGTTATAGCCCCAGAGTCGGGAGAGGTCTTGAAGATAAGTGCGAGGGACAATAGATGGGATGCAGTTTGGGGAGGGGGCCTCCTCCAAGATCAGGGGTCAACGAGGCCAGCATGTCCCTCTGGGGCCCTGACTGTGGATGCAGATCTCCAGAACAGCAACCGGGGAAGGTCACGTCCGGAGAATGGGTTACAGGGGATTAGGGTATAGACAAGGTCTACCACGGTCCTCGAGTGCACACACCTACATGAGGGAATGCCCACCCTGGGAGGGGCTGGGGCAGCCTAGAGCACTATCCCCCTCTCCCTTCTTCCCCTACTCCCTCCCACACAACTTTTTTTTTCCCCCCAAAGATTTCATTTATTTGTTTGTCAGAGAGAGAGTGCACGCACACAAGCAGGGGGAGAGGCAAAGGGAGAGGGAGAAGCAGGCCCCCTGCTCAGCAGAGGCTCGACTATGTGGGGCTCAATCCCAGAACCCTGGGATCATGACCTGAGCCCAAGACAGATGCTTAACAGACTGAGCCACCCGGGCATCCCCCACCCAACTTTTAAAGGCAAATCATCAACGCCAGTTAGTCTGGATGGTGGATGGGTGCATGTCTGGGGCTCTCCATCCACACTGCCTGGGTTCGGATCCGGACTCCTCCTCTTTCCCAGGCACGTCCAGCAGGAACTGCTCTGTGCCTCAGAGCTTCACTAGAAAACAATGAACGCGCCTCAAGGGGTCCTTACAGAGATTCGAGAAATTTTTCTTTATTAAGCATTTAGAATTGTTCTGGGCACACAGGAAGTGTTCTATGCGTACAGGCTCTTGTTTTTATTTTCCCTAGGTTTGAAATATTTTGTAATTTAGAAAATCCATACCACTGTAGCTGAGTTATTCCAAAAGAGGTGACAAAGCCTTTTCCCTGCTCCCCTGCCACCGCTCTAGCTTCCACTACATCCCCCTACCCTGAACCCATCTCTCCTTCCCTTTGGGTGACTTTGGGCAAAGCTTTTCCTGTCTCTTGAACTTGAAAACCTGCCTGATTCCCTCCCCCCAACTCCCACTACCCCCCCCCCGCCCCCCACAGGCACTTCCTAGGCTGCTGGGTGCCTGGGACATGCAGAGCGAGGGACAAAGGCCTCAGACCTCAGATGCCTGGCAGATTTACAGTTTGGAGATTTACACGGGGTGGAGCAGGGCACCAATTAAAGGGGTGGTGCACATGAACCTGTATTAAAGAGCTTACCCAGGGAACAGCGGGCAAGGGGTAGGCCCTGCAGTGAACAAAGAGGATGGCTGGGGAACTGCCTGCCCAGCTGTCATCCCTAAGCAGAAAGTCAGAGGGGGCTGGAGGAAACGGAAGAGGAGAGTTCAGGAAGCCAGTAAGGAAACAGCAGTGCTGGGCCCCCAGCACCCGGGGAGGTGTGCTGGAGAGGGAGAACATCTGTACCAACTGCCTGCCTGCCTTGCAGGGGCTGGAGAGCTCATTCCCTGCAGCTAGGGCTCGGGGTGTCCCTGCCTGGGCTTTCCAGACCTTGCAGCCCCCATCCCCAGCCCAGCCATGGGTAAACACGCACCCCCAGCCCCCAGCCTGGGCCCTTCCCTGCTCTTATACTTCGGCCGCGGCTACTACATGTCTTGGATGGAGGGTCTGGCTTTTCCTCCAGCAGCATCGGGAGGCCGAGTCACCGGCTTCCTGGGTGGGAAGGGGGCAGCCATGGCAGCTTCCTGATCCTTCTCCGGGCAGCCTCCTGACTTTCAATGTCCAGACCGCAGCGGAGGCCGATTTGGGCCAGTTCTGTAGGGCTGCTGTGGGCTGGCTGCTGGAGGCCTGCGGAGAGCTTGTGCCTCAACTTTCCAGTGATGTAGGGAAGGACCTGATCCCCTGCACTATGACCCTTTCTGCTTAAGCTAGCTGGGGGTGATGGGTTGGGCGTTTGTGTCCCCCACAATTCATAAGTTGAAATCTGAACCCCCAGGGGGATGGTGTTTGGAGGTGGGGACTTGGGGAGGTAATTAGGTTTAGATGATCCCCCGTGGGATCAGAGTCCTTATAAGAAGAGAAACACCAGGGGCGCCAGGGTGGCTCAGTGGGTTAATGCCTCTGCCTTCGGCTCAGGTCATGATTCCAGGGTCCTGGGATCGAGCCCCCCATCGGGCTTTCTGCTTAGCAGGGAGCCTGTTTCCCTTCCTCTCTCTCTGCCTGCCTCTCTGCCTACTTGTGATCTCTGTCTGTCAAATAAATAAATAAAATCTTTAAAAAAAAAAAAAGGGAAGAGAAACACTAATGTCCCTGCTCCTCTCTTGGACACAGCAAGAAGTGGCCAAATGTAATCCAGAAAGAGAGCCCTCACCAGAAACTGAACTCACTGGCCCCCTCGTCTCAGACTTGCAGCCTCCAGAACTCTGAGAAAGAAATGTCTATTGCTTAAGCCCCCCACACCACCCCCCAACCCTGTGGTATTTTGTCATAGCAGCCCAAGCTAAAACACTGAGTGATTTTTTTGGTTTTGCCATGTTCCCTGAACTTCACACCTCACACATGCACAGCCCTCCACCCTCATTGCTGTTCCCTGCACTCGCCCTATCTTTGCACCTGCCCTTCCCTCTGCCTGGGCTGCCTTTCCACCCATCTGCCCCTCCAGACTCCTACTCAGCCTCTAAGGCAAAGCTGACGTGCCCCTCCCCCTTCTGGTGTCCTTCCGGACCTTTTCCCGGTGCCCTTGGACCCTCATTTGTTAGTGCCAACAGTCTGCAAATACTGATAGGGCACCTGTCTGCTCACCACGGGAGTTCCACGGTGAGAAGGGCAACATAGACCAGCAATGCGCACAGGTTCCCAGCCCAGTCCTGGTCTTGATGAGCTGTGTGACCCGGGGCCACTGCTGAATTTCCCTGGGTCCTGTCTGAACAGCGAGACTGGCAGGACTGTTAACATCTGTAAATGGCCTGGCAAATTCTCCAGCACAGGTAGGGCTATGCAGGTGATGGTAACAACCAACAAGCAGACAGACATGGGAAAAATGGCCCCAGCCCCGAGAGGTGTGAAGGGAACAGTCTGTCTAGGGGTAATCAGGGAGGACTTCCCTGAGGAGGTGACACTTGAGCGGAGGCCGCTTGGACACCTTGGAGCATCTGCCACTGTGGATCCAGAGCTTCTTGGTCTGGGATTCTACTGCAGGCAGGCCAGGCACCCCACCCAGCACAAGAAGGTGGGCTGTACTGGGTGTGGCCATGCTGCTCAGCGGGAGGGTTAGGAGAGTCCCTCCACACCCCTGCCCATGTCCCTCTCCCTCAAGGCCCAGACCTGGCACAGTGCATGGTGGGCACGGGGCAGGTGCAGGAGGCCTGCAGGCTGTCAGGTTGCTCCTAAGAGCAGAGGCCGCATCCCTGCATCACCACTGAAGACAGAGAAAGACAAATGAGACGTGAGACAATGTTGTCACATGAATCAGTGTCTGAATCTGCCAAATTTTCATCTTGCTGTGATTAAAAACCAGCTCAAGCGTCATAAACTTGCTTCTGGCTTCGGGCGGCATTTGCTGAACATCAGTCACTGGGTCGCAGATAGCTGGGCCCCAAACTGCTCTCAGTGGGGGGGTGGACGCCCACATCTCGGGCTCCTGCTGTTCACCCAGAGCTGTGGGGGCATGCTCCAAGGTCAGCCTCCACAGGAGGGTCCCGCTGCCAGCCCCTCTCACAGTGAGAAAACTGAGGCTTAGAGAGGGCAAGTAACCAGTTTCGGTCACATGGCTTGGAGGGAGCAGCAGAGCTGGACTTGAACCCTGGTCTGCTGCCCCTCTGCCCAGGTTTGGGGTAAGACATGGAGGTAGGTGCTAGCAGTGACAGGGGAAACACTGAGGCTGGTGGCTGGGGTGGGTGGGTTCGATTCATTTGAGCCCGTTCAACATTTTGAAGAGGCAGCAGTTCTCTGCACGGACCAGAGCCCTCACTGCCTTGTGACCTTGACCAGCTCTGGGACCTCTCTGGGCTTCTGTTTGTGCATCTGTAAAATGAAGGTCCCGCTTGCCTGCCTCAGAGGGTGTGAAGGAGTGTTGCCTATTGGCGCTGCTTACTGAGCTGGGTGCTGTCCTCACCTGGGGGGTGGGTGGATGGGGACGGGGAGGGAGCTAGACCTCTGCCCTCTGGGAGCTCAGGGTCTCCTGCAGGAATGTGAGGGGTGGGTGCCACTGGCAAGGGAGTCCTTTGGGAGCCTGCCACACTGCTGATGTGATAAGGGATGGTCGCATCAAAGCAAAGAGGTGGATGTCCCTCTGTGGGGGACCAGCAAAGATACGCCGGCATCCACAGCCTACGGGTTGGCAAAAGAGGGACATGGGTGTGTATTCCCGAAGAGGGACAGAGTGGCCGCAGGCGACGTACATAGCTGGGGAGCCCAGGCAAAGTTCTAGAGGGGGATTTATTATGTTCTAGTTTTTCCATGGGTTTGATGTTTCGAAAATAAAACATTTAAGAATGTGTGACCTGGAAGAGATGGTAGAGCACCAGAGAGGAGGGCCAAGGACTTGGGGGGGATTCACAGAGGAGGGGCGGGGGCGGCAGGGTGGGGTGGCAGGGTGGGAGCTCCCCAGAGCCCCGGCAGCTGGAGAGGCTGGGAATGCTGCATGAGAAGTGGGAGGAGCAGGAGGGGACTGGCTGGGGTCCACGGGAGAGGCTGGGCAGGTGGGCTGCAGACACTGGCAAGCTCAGGGGAAGCCTTCCAGGTGGGGGGTTTGGGTTTCCTTCTGTTGTTCCTTAGGAGCCAGGGGTGATTTCTGAGTTGAGTGGGCAACAGAACACTTAGAGCATCTGGTAGCTCCCTACATGGGTCTGGCCTGACTTAGCCTGTTCCCCTCCTGCACCCCCTTTCCTGTTCTGCTGGCTCAGTCCTCTTCCTTCTCACTCTGGGATATTCCACCTGGCCCGATGCTCAGCTGGGCCCTATTTCAGGATGAGAGTCACGGTGTCTGCTAAAGGTCTGGGTCTTCTGGTGGGGTGTCCCCATCCCCTCTGTGACCCTAGATAAATCTTCCCCTCTCTCTGCAAAGCAGGGACAATAATGCATTGTCTCACTAGCTGATGCACATGCTGGTGGTTGGACCAGAGGCTGTCAGAACATTTTGGCCCCCATGACTGCTTCTGTGGCCCCAACAAATGCCCAGAGCCAGGTGCCTGGAGTGGGCACTGACTGTGGGCCAAGCTCCGCTCTAGGTCCTTTGCATCAGTGCTAGTCATGGTCTAGTGTATGCTAGTCCTTTGCATCATGCTAGTCACTGAGGGCTATTAACCAGTATAGCACCTGTTGGTACAATATCTGTCACCTTGAGTCCCCTCCTCCCATAGAACTGCTCCCCACTTTCCCACAATTCAGCTACTAAAAGGTTAACATCTGGTGCAGCAGGGAGCTTCAGGAGGCTGTGAAATAGCTCAACCATGCCTCTCAGTTTTTCCTCTAGCTGAATCCATAGGGAAGGAGGGGTCCTCAGGAATGAAGGAAGGAATGAGGGGTCCCTAGGGAATGAATGAGGGGCCCCTAGAGAATGAATGAGAGGCTCTAGGGAATGAATGAGGGGCTCTAGGGAATGAATGAAGGGCTCTGGAGAATGAATGAGGGGTCCCTAGGGTATGAGTGAGGGACCCATAGGGAATGAATGAGAGGCTCTAGGGAATGAATGAAGGGCTCCTAGGGAATGAATGAGGGGTCCCTAGGGAATGAATGAGGGCCTCCTAGGGAATGAATGAGGGGCTCCAGGGAATGGATGAGGGGTCCTGTTGTACTTTAACCTCTTTGCTACTATGTCTCTGAAGGTAAACCAAGGCAGAGCTGATTGAAAACCCTCCCAAGTCAACAGAGAGCAATGAACCCACGACACTGGTGGGGCACCTACTACACAGTAGACCTTGTACTGCCTGCTGGGGTGGGGGGGAATGCAGGAAGCCAACCAGGGAGCTCACATCCCAGGAAGGGCGGAAGGGGCCCTGTAGGCAGACAGGACTGGACCATTTGGGCTTTGAAAGCCTAACTTTGTCTGTCACAACAACTCTGACTCTGCCAGTTTTCTCTCCAAAGCTGTGGTAGATAATACATAAGTGAATGGTGTGGTCATGTTCCAATAAAACTATACAAACACCAAAGAGAACAGAGACCCCAGGAATAAACCCTCACATACATATTCAAATGGTCTTTGACAAGGGGACCAGGACCACTCCTCGGTGAAAGTCTTCAGGGAATGGTGCCGTGAAAACTGGATTCCATGTACAGAAGGATAAAGTCAGACCTGTACCTCACACCGTATACCAAAATCAATTCATATGAGTCAAAGACCTACACATAAGAGCTAAAACTATAAAAAATCTTAGGGGAAAACTTCATGACACTGGATTTCGCGATGATTTTTTTTTTTGGATGTGATACCAAAGGAGTTATAGACAAAATATATGCAGGCACCAAAGGAAAAAAAGTAGTTATCCTGGAATTCACCAAAATTAAAAACTTCTGTACATGAGAGGACACATCAACAGAGTGAGAAGAAAACCTACAGGATAACAAAGATATTTGCAAATCATGTATTTGATAAGCGATTGATGTCCAGAATATGTAAAGAGCTGCTAAAAATCAACAACAATGAGCAACAATCCCAATTCAAAAATGGGTGAAGGGCTCAAGAGATATACAAATGACCAATATGCACATGAAAGGATGCTCAGCTTAGGGAAATGCAAATCAAAACCTCAGTGAGATACCACTTTACACCATCTGGATGGCTGTTACCCAAACAAGCATTGGTAAGATGTGGGGGAAATGGATCCCTTGTGCATGGCTGGTGGCAATGTTGCATGGTACAGCAGCTGTGGGAAACCGTAGGGTGGTTCCTCAAAAAACTAAATATATTATTACCATACAATGCAGCAATTCCACTTTTGGGTAGATAGCCAAAGGAACTGGAAGCGGGATCTCAAAGAGACATCTGTACACCATGTTCTGAGCAGCATTACTCAACAATAGTCGAAAGGCAGAAGCTAATCAAGTGTCCAACAGTGGATGAATGGATGAAACAAAAGGTGGTCTGTCCACATGATACAATATTACTCTTCCCTAAAAAGAAGGAAACCGACACACACTACAACATGGATGAACTTGAGGACCTCCTACAAGTGAAATACACCAGTCACAAAAGGACTAACACTGTATGACTTCACTTATAAGAGGTCCTTAGGGTCATCAAACTCACAGAGACAGAAGCAGAATGGTGGCTGCCGGGGGTGGTGTGTGGGGGGAACAGAGAATGGGGAGTTCGCATTTAATGGAGACCGAGTTTCCATTTGGGAAGATGGGAAAGTTCTGGAGACAGGTGGTGCAGGTGGTTGCACCACACTGTGAACGTACTTAAGCCCCTGAACTTCACACTTGAGAATGGTTAAAATGGTAAATTTTATGTTACGTAGATTTTACCACCATAGACAAAGTAAAAAAAAAAAAAAAAAAAAGGGGGTATGCCCATGGGAACACAACCCCATCCTTAAAAGGGACCCAGGGAACTGGACCTCTGATGAGGAGCACATGGGATGGTGGCTCCTGGTGGGCACTGAACGAGGGAGGCTGTGGATATACTGGTCATGTTGGGTGGCGATGAGGCCTATGGGGGCGGTGCTGGGATTCGTGTGGACTAGGAACCCTGATTTCACTCTGTGGTGTGGGCTCTGGTTTTCCCAGGACAGCAAGGCATCTCTGTTGGCCTCTCTGTCAGCACAGAGGGCTGTCACACCCTGCCTTATGAGCTGAGTATCACCTATTTTCTCTGCAGCCCCACTGGGGAAATGGCCAAGGACTGGGGTGGGGGCAAAGGACAGACTCCCCCCACCCCCAGCTGCTCTCTACTCCCCCTGGAAGGCTTTGAGGACTCCTTAGGCCACAGTGGCCTGCTCCTTGGAAGGCATTCCTTTGGCATGGGGATAGTGTGAGGACGTAACACACACAGGCCTGCGGCCAACCACTCCAGCTCGGGAAGAAGGGAGCACACCGGACCGGCCGGGCAGTCTGCAGCAGCGGTGACCTTCAGGTCCCAAAAGACAGGGTGAGGACTTTCTGTCCCTCTACCCCCTGGCCCCGTCCTTCCATTCTGTGTGGTGGCAACTGTCGCTTTGCCTGTTTATAGATGGGCAAACTGAGGCTTGGTGGGAGGGGACGTTCTCCAGCTCCAGTCCCTCTGACTCCAGCTTGTGTTACTCATGCCTGGCCTCTCCTATGAACAAGATACAGGGCATATGGAGCAGGGGAACGAGGGAGGGTCCCAACTCCAGATCCCAGCTTTGGGGCTTCTATGCTGTGTGCTCTTGGGCAGGCATATAACCTCTCTGGGCTCCCCAAGGCTGCATGTGGCACACATTCAATTAACATTAATTCTTTCTCTTCCCTTCCCGAAGGAGGAGCTGCTCACAGTCTAGAGGGAGGAGGGAAACATTTAATTAAGAAAAACTCAGGACACAATCTGAGACGGGGCTGCAGAGAGCAATGAGCAGAGAGATCTCAGAGCATCAGGGACAGCGAGGCTGGCGCCAGCAAAGCAGTCTCACGGGCAATTAAGCAAGATGCAGGAGACCCGTGGGCCTCTTGCCTGCACCCAGCTGCCCCCAGGGCCCAGCCCACGCTTCCTTCAAAGTGGTGGCACCCGGCAGGGTCCAGAGGATGAAACTGGCTGCCTCCACGGGGCCTCCTGGAAGACCTCAGCCGTGAGTTAAGTCCTAGCTTTCCTCTCTCTGAGGTCTTAACCCACCGTGTTAGGGATTAACTACGGCTCCAGGGAACCCCAGACTAAATGAGGCTTCCTCAGACTGAAACACAAGAGGGCTTGTGCAAACCTCACCTTGCTCCTGCTTAGCCCCAGCGCCCTGCCACCCCAGGATCGCAAGCTTCCTGTGGTCCTATGTCCCAGATGAGGACAGCAGTGTCACCATCATTGTCATCCATCAACATCACAGCAGCACCTGCCCCTTTGTCTGCGCCCAGCCTGGATGCTGTGCCTCAGGGGTCAGTGGGCCATGGCCCTGCAGGCCACACCTGGCCTCCCCCACACTGCACCCTGCTGTTTTGGGGACAAAGGTCTCATGGGAACACAGCCACACCCGCCGCTGACCTATCATCGCTAGCTGGGGCATCTGCAGAACTGAGCGGTGATGACAGACTGTATGGCTACCAAGCCTGAACTCGTTACTACCTGGTCATTTACAGACAGTGTTCGTTGATGCCGTCCTCTGCCTGTCTCATTTCCTCCTCACAGACTCCTGGGGAGCAGATAGTAGTATTCTCATTTTACAGGAGGACCGCAAGGCTGGGAGATGTCAAGGCCAGCCTCATGGGGACAGGGCTTCATCCTGTGCCGAGCACACCCAGCAGGGCAGGGCACAGAACACCTGCCTGGTGATTCTAGGCTGAATGGAGGGACAGACACGTGGATGGAGGACATCACTTGAATGAATGACCCTACTCGGCGTGGAGTTTGAGGTCACAGGGACCCTCCTGGCACCTGAGGGGACAAGGGGCTCCTGCCCCAGGGACCAAGGCTCTGAGTAGAGTTGTGCACCCATAAATTGATGTGCTCTGAGATGCCACCTGCCAAGCTCCAGGACGGCCAGGCCACAGGAGGGCTAATGCCAATCCAAGGCCAACACCACAACCAGGGGTGGCCAGGGAGGCGCAAACCAGCTGGTATTGTCTCTGGAGGATGACAGGCTTGGGGCCTGGTTTGGGGGCAGTGCCAACCACAGAGAGCAAAAGTGAGAGAATGGGGCTAGGAGTGGCCGGCCCACGGGAAATGAGGGCTCCACTCCGTGACTGCTGAATCAGGGGAGCATTACTAGGGCTGGGCATGAGTCAGGCCATGGAACTCCTGGCTCTGACCACGGAGGGGACAGACCAGGAGCAGCCTGGTGAGCTGGGCATGTGCAGACCTCCAGAACTACCCCCCTTCCCCCAGGCTCAGGGCACTGTGGAGGCTGCAGGCTAAAATGGGCTCTCAGTCCAAAGGGCTATGTCTCTCAGGGCTGAGTGGGAATAATCCGGGTCACCCAAGGCCAGGCAAGCGCTCCTCATTCATACCCTGGAGCAGGTCAGCCTGCAGGGCACTCGCCTTCCAGTGAGGGAGAGGACAAGGATCCTCAGGGATGGGGACACGCACTGTGGGTGGCAACACCAATCTCAGGGAACCAGTCCATATTGCAAATACAAACAGGCCACTCAGGGAAGACCCCCAGGAGATGAAACCATGTCAAGACTGGAAGGTTAGGAGCAACATGGGTGTCTGGAGGAAGAGTGAGCCAGGCAGAAGGCGCTGCCAGTGCAAAGGCCCTGGGGCAGAAGTATGCCTGGAACCCAGTGAATGACAGGGATCCTGGGAAGAGCTGAGGGCAGAGAGATGACAGGGCAGATGATCAGGACCATGCAGGGTATGGGGAGAACATGGTCTCTGAGAGAAACAATGAAAGAATGCACAGAGAGAGAGAGAGAGAGAGAGAGAGAGAGAGAGAGTGAGGGGAAACAGGAGCTGAGCAGAGCTATACACTCAGGAGACCCAGAGTGGTGGGGCAGCATGTGGACTGCACACCACTCACCATGTCCTGCAGGTGCTGCCAGAGCCCTCCTAGCCAGGCCTCAAGCACAGGCTCCCTGGAAAAGCATTCCCACCAGCTCCCTGCTAGTGGCTCCCCTTTGCTGCCAGAGACCCTGAGGCTCAGAGAGTGGTGGACCTTGCTAAGGTCACATGGCCCATTACCAGACAGGTCAGGATGTGGGTCTACACCCTTATCCTCCCAATGGGCTGGCAGCATCTCCACTCCTCGGATGCACCAGGAGCTCCTTCTGAGTCAATCTAGTAAAGGAGGAGAGCTTGGTGAACCTGCGGGGATGCAGCCTAGGGAACCTGTCCCGCTGGGCAGAGCGTCTTCATGCACGCTCCCTGGATGAGGTTTCCTGAGCGCCCTGCAGGCCCCATGGGCAGGGCTGGGATTTACTGCTCTCTTTTCATAAAGACCATTCAAGGCCCTGAAAATTAATTTCCCCTAGGAAGACAATTACATGTCAAATAATACACCCGCTAAGCAAATGATTAAGAAGAACCCAGCCAGGAAGGCTTTGCGCAGGCTAATTCTGAGCTACGTGAGCTCAGTACCAAAGGCCTTGTAAGGTTATTACCGGGTGATAATGAATGCAGGCGTGCAGGGGAGTGGAGAGAGTCCATTTCTAATGTTTGTGTCCCACTGCAATTTATTTTGTACCTATAAACAGTGTCTGTCGGGAAAGCCAGTCTCCTCTGTCTTCTAGTAAAAGCATCACCAAAGGCCACGCGGGAGGAAGCAGACAGCGGCAAGGTGAAAGACTGCAAAGGGACATGGCCTGCGGCCACTGTTGGCCTCACACATCCAGCTGGCCTGAGTCGGTGGCTAGCATACACCTGGGAGGGCTCACATCAAAATGTGGCCGGTGACTCCCGAAATGGCCACACCAGAGTCTCTACCAGCAATGACGGCCGGGAACAGAGAAGCCACCTTAATCCTCAGATGGGTCCAAATCCCATCCAACCAGCCTTTCTCCATTACGTGGTGGTGTGACCTCCAGGAGCCCTGACCCAGGCTCCAGGTATGGAGACGGAGGATCAGAGAGGGAGGTAAGCTGCTAGGACCACACTGTGAGGCGGGACAGGGAACCCAGGCCCAGCTCTGAGTCCCCTAGCCCATAGCCTTGCTCTGCCCCAGGTTCAGTGGTCGGGCTGCAGCTTGGCCTGGGGTCAGCCTCATGAATCTGGGTTATCACGGGATTTGGCGTATGTAGAACAAAGACTGGCCAGCTACGGGTCTTGAGCCAAAACTGGCCCGCTGCCTGCTTTTGTAAGTCAAGGTTTACTGGAACACAGCCATACCCTACTTCTGTCTATATTGGGGTACGGCAGCTTTTAGACAACAGCAGCCTAAGGGATGCTCCTGTCCCCCTTCAGCTGACCCAGCCACCATCAGAACTCATAGGCTCAGTGTGCATTTGTGCCCTAGTCTGGCAAGCCCTTCGTTGCCCTGAGAAAGCTCACAGCAGGGTTCATGGCCCCTTTGCCAGGCTGCGAGGGTGAGCAGCCTCTGGGGGTGGGGAGAGGGTGGTGAGGGCAGAGCATCAGGACCCCATTCATGGACCAGGTCAACTTGGTTGCTTTAGCAATTTGTGACTACTGGAAGGGGAGGGGGAGCTTCTCGGGGGTCATGATGGTCCCTGCAGAGCTCACCAAACTATGCCCCTAAAGCCAGGAATTCTGGGATTCCAGAATGTTAACCACTGGAAGTCATGCACTTCTCCTGAGCCTCAGTTTCTCTGCCTATAAAAGGGGGTTCATACCCAAAGATTTCTGAGGCCCTGCTCTGCCAGAACAGTCTGAGGATCTCAATAAGGAGAGAGATGCTGTCCTAATCTAGGCCTCGTGTGTTCCTGTCAGTGAGGTCCTGTTGAAAGGTACCTGGCTGCCTGGAGAGGGGTTCTGCTACTCATCTCCCTTGGACAAAATCTGGTCATTTTCACACAAAATCATGAGGGGAAAAGGAGATTTCCTCACTGCACAAGTCCTCGAGGTTTTTAAAAGATGAAATTTAGTATTGTTAATATTAAAGGGAAACGTCCATTTGAAGTCAGAAGCCTCTGTGTGTGTGTGTGTTGTGTGTGTGTGTGTATGTATGTTTAAACAGCTTCATCAATATAATAAAGGACATATTTAAAGTTCCTATTGATGTTTAATTTCATTGTATCAGAACATATAACTTGAAACTTGAATCCTCTCGAAGTTACTGAAATTAATTCTATCATATAGGATTTTGTCTGTCTTGGTAATCATTCCAAGTGCACTTGGAAAGAATGTGTATCTGCTGTTGTTGGGTGGCTAGCCAAACATGTTGAATTGGTTGGTGATACTGCCACTCAAGTCTTTTATATCCTTAGCGACTTCTGTTTATTTGTTCCATCAAGTGTCAAAGGAAGGATACTCCAACCGTAATTGTAGATTGTCTATTTCTACTTATTTCTGATCAGTTTTTCCTCCGTGTGTTTCGAACATCTGTTGTGATGATTCAGGATTGCCATTTTTACCTTTATGAATTGATCCCTGAATGATGAGGGAATGACCTTCTTGGTCCTTAGTCAGATTCTTTGCTCTGAAATCTACTTGGATATTAATCAAGCCATTCCAATTTTCTTGTGGCTGGTGTGTCACATATTTTCCATCCTTTCACTTTTAACGTATTTGTATCTTTATGTTTAAGTCATTTCTTTTTTTAAAAAGATTTTTATTTATTCATTTGACAGAGAGAGAGAGAGAGAGAGAGATCACAAGTAGACAGAGAGAGAGGAGAAGCAGGCCCCCCACCAAGCAGAGAGCCCGATGAGGGATCTGATCCCAGGACCCCGAGATCACGACCCGAGCTGAAGGCCAAGACTTAATCCACTGAGCCACCCAGGCGCCCCTAAGTCATTTCTTTATAGACAGTACCCAGTTCTCGCTTCTTAAAAACATCTAATCTGACAATCACTGCCTTTTAGTTAGGGTACTTAGACCATTTACGTTTAATATGAATGTTGAAATGGTTAGGTTTAAATCTATTTGTTTTCTTTCCATCCCCTCATTGTTCTATTTTTCTACTTTTCCAAAACCTTTTTTTGGGATTATTTGAATATTTTTTTGTGACTGCATTAGAACTTTAATCTCTACAAGTTTAAAAATTTTTTTTTTTCCTGTGCATTTATACACAAACTGTTGAACATACGGGATGCAGTTATAATAACTTCTAATGGCCTTTTCTGCTCATTCTAGCATCAGTATCTATTTTGGGCCAGTTTTGATTGACTAATTTTTCTTCTCATGTGGGTCAGATTTTCTTGCCTCTTTTCATGCCAGAAAATTTTTCACTGGATGCCAGACATTGTGAATTTTACCTTGCTGGATATTTTTGTATTCCTCTAAATCATCTTGAGTTTTGTTCTGGGTCATGGTTAAGTTATGTGGAAACAGTTTGATCCTTTGGTGTCTTGTTTTTAAGGTTGTTAGGTGGGACCCAGCAGTGCTCAGTTTCCCACTACTGGGGCAAGTCTGTTCAGAATCCTCTGGCCAATGTCCCAGGTATCATGAGGTTTTCCAGTCTGGTTAGTGAGAATAGGAATAATTAATTCCTTATTCATAGATGGGTGCCAGGCAATGTGCTGCCTCTGGTTTCTTTTGGGTAACTAATTTTCCAGGCTCTGGTAGTTTTCTCTTGCACATGTCCTAGTCAATACTCCACTGAATGCCCAAGGGGAACCCTCCGCAGATGTCCCAAGTTCTCCCTTCAGGCAGTGCAGTCCTCTCCAGTACTTGTTGTGGTGTGCTCTAACTGCCGTGGTCCTTCCCAGACCTCAGCTCCATCTCTTCAACTCAGGGAGTTGTCTGGGCTCTGCCCTCCCCTCCCCAGCTACACACAGGCCATGTGCCAAGCTGGACCAGGACCTTCTCCCAAGGCAGATCCTCAAAGCACTGCAGAGATCACTTGGTTCTTCTCCCTCCTTTCAGGGATCACTGTCCTTTGTTGCCTGATGTTTGGTGTTTTCCAACTTATTCCATGTATTTTGCCCATTTGGGGGGGTGTTTCATCTGTCCCGTTCTGTTTGAAGCCTGGTTTTGAACATTAGATTGGACTTATTTCTCCAGCAGATTTCAGGGAAACCTGGAGGATCCTAGAATTTGATCCCATGTTACAAGCAGAGACTCCCTCTACACCCAAATCTCCTCTGTATGACCCCAAAATGTGTGAGTCACCTCCCTGCTTTCTGAATACAAAAATGGGAGGAGGCTGGAGCTCTATTTAGAGATAAGAAAATGAGACATGTTTCTCTTGCATAATTTGATATTAAAATTTTATGTCAACATTGGCATGGCCAGTGAGCTTGCACTGCAGAGATAACACTCTGCATGTCTAACCAGCTGGCCCCATTAGCACCTGTTCAGATCAGAGGGCTGTGGCCATGGAGGAAAGGCTGGAAGAGCCATCCCAGCTGTCCAGGCACCCTGTCATGGCGTCCCACTCTGTCCAGGCTGTTGCAGGCATGGATTCAGGCATGTCCCCAGAAGAGAGAGCTGGAATTAGCAGGAAGCTAACTTCCCATCAGTGTGACATGCCCTGTTCCTGGAAGGGTGCAAGTAGGAGCTAATCCTCTAGCAGGGATATCACAGGCCGTGCTGAACCAGATGGTGCTCTCTGCCCCTTCCATGGGGCACAGATCCCATGACCATGCTCTGGGAGTGGGAATCCGGCTTTATGAGTTCACAAAACCTGGCCCCTTGCTGGGAGTGCATGTCCACAGAAATGCTGGTGAACTGTGCAGACCCACAGCATCTCCCTGTGCTGGCCCTGCGGTCCTGGGTGGCCAGCCCCCTTGCCAGACCCAGCATGCACTGCCTCGCCGAGGGGACCGGCCCTGGCCTCCCTCAGCCAGTTACATAACCGGCCGCCTTTGAAAAGGCGCTGCACGGAGTCACACGGGTTAGCAAACTAGTTCAAGGTAATTTATGACTCCGAGATGCTTGGGTTTCTAAATACAACAGACAGCTACAAACTGCAAAAACTTCAAGCTCCCTCCCCAGGGGAGACTGCCCGGCACAGCCTGGGGCAGTGGTGCCGATTCCAGCTTGGCAGAGGGAACTGGCACTCTTGCAGGTCTGGCTGGCCTCACCCACCGTGGGCCCCAGTGAGGCGCACCCTTGAGACATCCTGAAGACCACCTCCTCCCACCCCATGTCTCCGGTGTGCACGAGAAGGTGATGATGACTTTTCTCCTGCCCTGAGATGGCACAGACAGCCCGCTGCATTCAGAGTTGCCACCTCCAAGTTGACTTGTTTTTCTTTTTCAATGCTAATAATATTTATCTTGGGTAAGTTGGAATTCAGGCGACAGAAACTCCAGTGTGGGGAAACTAACTATTGTCAAAGGTGGCTGAAGTTTCCCTTCTCTGCGGGGGTGGCGGGACCTCCCTGCCTTTCCATCTGTCCAGTGCTGCCCTTGAATGCTCAAAGTGGGTTCTCTGCACGCTCTCCTGCAGGTTGCCTTCCTGCCCTGGTGCTTGTGCCCGAAGCTTGAGACCCAGTTCTGGTCATCTGGAAGGAGACTGTGGGATCTGCCCTTGCTTCACTGCATTCCTGCTGCTGCCCTCTGTGTCCACCATCAATTCCAGCAGCCCCCAACCCCACTGCAGGCCGGGGTTAGTGGGAGCCTGTTGCCAGGCACAGACCCTCCCCTCCCCTCCTCTCCTCTTATAGACACCAGCTGCGAGTCAGCACTGAACACAGGTCTCCAGTACCACACCTCACTAGCCTAATCCTCAGCATCTCTCCCAGGTGTAGGGATCCAGGGTGAGCAGGACACAACTCTGTCCTCAAGCCCCAGCTTCCGACTCACACATGCACCAGTGATGGCCACACAGTGCACTGTCTGCTGTGACAGGGGCCAGCAGGGGAGCCTGGGAGAGCCCAGAGGAAGCCTGGAGAGCCAGAGCACTTCCTGGGAAAGGTGATGCCAAAGGTGGGCTTTGTTCCATGTGATCTCTGCAGTCCTGGGTTATAAGCATCCCAAAGAAAGACGCCACTGTGGGGATTGATGAGTCTAACTCTGCAGGTTGGGTGGCTTTAAGTGACAAAGTACCAAATGGTCTGAGCCTTCTCTGTCTAGTCCTGGACAGTCAGGGACTGGTGTCTTCAGGGAAACACAGACACAGCCGCCCACAGCCAACTGTCCTGGGGCCCTGGTTCCTCCTTAGCTCCTCCCTCAAGAATGAGGGACACTGTGTTGGATCCACAGACAGCCCTATTTCTCCACCTTCCCATCTCCACACACTTTGTACTGGGACTGGACAGCTCTTCCCATCAGGAGGTGGGGTCTCGTCCCCTACACCCTTCAATCTGTGCCAGCTCCATGACTTGCCCTGGCCAACGGAATACAGAAACAGTGCTGTACCCATTCCTTGTATTGGCCTCAAAGAGCCTTGTGTCCTCGAGTGCCCACCCTCTTTGGACCCTTCCACCACCATGGGCAGAAGCCCAGCCAGCCTCCCGGAAGAATGACAGACATAAAGCCCAGTTGCCACCACCCTTGGTTGGCCCAGCCAACAGCCAACTGGTAGTCAGTTGACCCCTGCCCTCAACCACATGCGCTTAAGACAGCCCAGAAGACCTGCCCGGCCAGCTAGCTGCTCAACTTTAAGTAAAAGGCTGCTGTTTAGCCACTACATTTTGGAGTGGTTGTTATGCAGCAGAAGCTAACTGATACAGCTGCCCCAGAATTCTGGGTGCATAGGCTGCAGGATTTACAGGCAGAGACCTGGCTGCAGACAGATGGGCTGGCTGGCCGCAGGGATCTCACCTGGCCCTCTTGTTGCTGTCATCTGGGCTCTGCTCAATAGATTGGACCCTGAGCTGCAGTGACCACAGTTTTACTGAGTCTGTCTGGCAGTGTCCGTGCTCAAGCCATCTGGCTACTTCTACTGCTTACTGATCCTATGCAGAGCCCTCCAGGGGTTTCCCATGACACTCAGTGTGAAACCCAAACTCCTTGCCAACCCACATTGTGCTCCCTATTCCCACCAACCCTCCCAGCTTCATGCCTCTCATTGCACGCCAGGCACACCTGCCTCCAACCCCCAAGACCCAACTCGACCTCTGGGCCTTTGCACATGCTGCTCCCCTGACTAGAATGCTTCTCCCTGATACCCACACAGCTCCCCCCCCCGCACTTCCTTCAGGCCTCTGCTCCAACAGGCTTTGTCAAACAATCCACAGATTACTCCTTACCAAATGGTATGTGTCCTTCTTGGTGCCCTCGTCCTGCTTTATTTCTTTTCAGAGCGCTTAGCGTGACCTGGTGCAATAAGGTCCACACTGTGAGATATTCGGTGGGAGCCAGTGAAGGTTATGAAGGGAGGGGGTTGGTGAGAAAGAGGTCAGCCGTGGGACCTTCATAGCATAGAGCCACTGACTGGGAGCCTGTGTGTCCTGAAGAAGGCTGTCATCCCCCACTGCCTGGCAACCACCAGGGACACTGTTGGCAGTGATGTGCTTTAGCCACTTCTAGGAGCTGATAACTTGCTCAACAGCACAAGCCGAGATTTACGGCTCTGGCGTAATTGCTTACAAGCCTCATGCAGGTGACACATGTTTATGAAAAATACCTTGTCTTGAGGCGGCCCCAGAGATCTGTTCCCTGGGACACAGAAGGCTCCACAAAGCAGGTTCTACCTGGGAGCTCCTGCTGTCTGAAATCCTCTAATTGAGGGCCCAGCATTTAGGGCCCTTCTCAGAATTGCAAGAGCCTGCAAAAGAGAGAATTCTCTAACTGGGAGCTGGGATTCCCCTGCAGCAGGCAGGAGAAGTAAGAGGTGGCTTGGCTTAGCCTCAGAAGCTGGGGAAGGCATCCTCCAGGGCCTGGAAAGCCCAGGACAGGCCCAGACTCACCATGGATCCAGGGTTCAGTGATAAAGCTCTTCTACACTCTGGGAGGGGTCCCCTGGGCACTGGGGTCTTGGGCAGAGCTGGAGGCCTCATCAGGGTCCGAAAAGACTGTGTGGTGTTGTGGTAAAGAGCACAGAGTCTGGAGCTGGACTGCCTTGGTTCAAATCCCAGCTCATTCACTGACAAGCTGCATGACCTTGGGCAAGTTTCATAATGGTTCTGAGCCTTAGCTTCCTCATTTATAAGATGGGTGTAAAAACAGAGTCTCCTTGCAGTGCTCTAAGAAGCATTGTAAGTGGAAGGAGCACTGAGCCCTGCAGAATGCTCAGACAAGGGCCTGACACACCACAAGTGCTGGGGAAGTGAGTTGTCATTAACAACATCAGAGGCCACAACTCTGCACCCCCAGAGCAAAAGAGGAGCCTTCCTGGCAAGGACACAACTCTGTTCCAGGCTCAAGCATGATGGAGTGCTGCTCCCAGAATTTTCCATCCCCTTACCAGGCAAGGAGCTGGCAGGGAGTGAGAGAAAGCAGTCCATTAAACCTCAGGTGCTTCATCATCAAAATGACAGGGGTGAGAAGCAGAAGCAGCAAGAACTTCTCAGGCCTTTAGGAGAAATGTGCCAAATTGGCTTTCATGCCAGCTCAGTGGAGCCCATGGAACATAAATGGAAAGGCAGGCTGTCAGGTCTGATCGCTCTACTGCTATCTCCAGGGTTCTAGGTCCCAACCAACCAGCCCTACTGTGTATAGCCGGATACCAAGTGGAAGGAACACAGTACCCGCCTTCAGAGTTGGAGCCAGACTCCACATTGGGGCCACTCCAGTTGTCATTAAAATCTCAGCCCCTCCTCTATGCTCCTGTTTCCTCATTCTCACAAAAACATTCATGGATGGCTACACAGGGTTTACTAAAACACTTGCACTTACCAGAAATTGCAATTGTAAAAAGAGGGAGAAGGGGAGAATACCCAGACAACAGGCATGACTGCAGGGTGTGCTACAAATTATCAAAGATCTAAGGGCCTCAGTACCTAGGATTTTTAAGAAGGCTTCTTGATATGTGATTAGAGAATTTAGTACGTGGTGATGGGACAACTGAGTATCCACATGGCAAAATGAAGTTGGATCCCTACCTCACACCACATCCCCCCCCCAAATTCTGGACACATCAATAGTCTCCATTTTAAAGAGAAAACTCTAAGAGGAATTTTCTCTGGGAGAATATCTTTCCAAACTTGGGGTTGGGAACAATTTCTTTCTTTCTTTTTTTTTTTTAAAGATTTTATTTATTTATTTGACAGAGAGAAATCACAAGTAGGCAGAGAGGCAGGCAGAGAGAGAGGAGGAAGCAGACTCCCTGCTGAGCAGAAAGCCCGATGTGGGGCTTGAACCCAGGACCTGGGATCATGACCTGAGCCGAAGGCAGAGGCTTAACCCACTGAGCCACCCAGGCGCCCCAATTTCTTTCTTTTTTAAAAAAAAGATTTTATTTATTTTTTTGACATAGAGATCACAAATAGGCAGAGAGGCAGGCAGAGAGAGAGGGGGAAGCAGGCTCCCTGCCGAGCAGAGAGCCCGAAGTAGGGCTCGATCCCAGGACGTGAGATCATGACCTGAGCTTAAGGCAGAGACTTAACCCACTGAGCGACCCTGGCGCCTCTGAGAACAATTTCTTAAACAAGGTATAAAAAACTCGCTAGGTGTAAAAAAAAAATTGGTAGATTTGACTGCAGTAAAACTAAAAATTCGTTTTTACCAAATGACCGGTAAAAAGACAAATCACAAAAAGCAAGAAGACATCTGGAATGTGTACAATAGGCAAAGAAATAGTATCCAAAATACATAAAGAACTCCTACAAATCCATAGGAAGAAGAGAAGAAATGAGCAAAAAGATCACAGCAGGCATGTCTTAGAGGAGGCAACAGGTGTATAGATGAGCATGGGAAAAACTGTTCAACTTCACTAAGATGCAGGGAAGTGCAAGCTAAGGTCACAATGAAATATTTCATAAGAGTTAGATTCACAGTGAGTAAGACATATGACAGTACCAAGGGTTTGAGAGGATACAGATCAACTGGAATACCTAGTGGTTGAGTGTGACACCTGGTCTGGCCACGTTTGAAAATCACTTTGAATTTTCTTGTTAGGTTGACCATTCACATACATACCTTAAAATCCTGCAGACCTACTCCTTGGTATTACAAAAGGCATGTACAAGAAGGTTTCATAGCAACACTGTTAATATTGGGGGGGGGGGGTTATGACCTAAATATTCATTGACAAGAGAATGCAAAAATAAATTCCAGAAAAGTCACACAATTTATTTTCACACTAGTGGAGGTGAACTACAGGTACACAACAGCACAGCTAAAGCTTAGAGTAAAATGTTGAGTAAAAAAGGTGCAAATTTTAGAAATCTAACTATAGAAAACAATTTTTCAAAGCTTAAGAATAAACAACATAATGTTTAGACTTATTCAGTAAGCCTATGAACAAGAGAAGGATGAACAAACACAAAATTGCAGATAAGGGGTGACCTCCAGGGTAGGATAAGATGCAAACACATGGATGCAAACTACTGGGAATGCTCCAGTCTGGAGTTGAGCTGTGGGCTCACAGATGTTTGTTGTTTCCTTATCCTTTATAATGTGCAAAACACATTAAATATTAAACAGATATAGGCAATGGAGGAAAAAAAGGAGAAAAAAAAGAGGAACATGGTATGGATCTAGACAGATCAAGTATGATTTCCTTGTTACAGAGTTCACTGTTTCCTTTGTGTCATAGTGGGTACCAAGAAGTCTGAGGAGAGGCCAGACCAGGAGGTGAAAGGACTGGCAACTGGATGATGGCATTCTTCCCTCTGGGCCTCAGCTTCTCCGTATGCAAAATAAGGGGGTGTACAAGGAATGACAAATTGTTGGCAGGCATAACACAGGTCTCCCTTTCTACCCCCACTGCAAACATTACTAATGGATTGCAGTACTACTTCACACGGATCACATACACAGACTTGGACTCCTTCTCAGCTGGGCCTGCAGGCTGGTCAAACTGAGATGGCACACTAATAATACCTACGTGTTGTCAAGGAGACTCTACCCAGTTCTGGCCTGCGAATCATGAAGACTCACAATCAGGCACTAGCTAGTCTGAAAGCCTGTGGCCCTAGGGAGAAGACTGCTGGCTTTGGAGCAGATCCTAGCCAGACCCTGCCAGTGTGCAGCCTCAGCTTCCATGGTGCCCACTCCCGTGGCCTCCAATCTGCTGCATCTGGACCCTGCCCACTCCATCTGACCAGACCTTTTGCTCCCATCTATTGGGTGGGCAGGCTTGTGTCTACCCTATGCTGGTGAGCTGTGCTAGACTCAAAAACAGCTCAACTAACAGAGGGCCAGGCAGGAGCTCATCATCACTCTCTAGTGCAGAGAGTACTGGAGTCAGCTCCCTTGTGGCTGATCCAAATAGCCCTCTGAGGCAGAAGTATGGTATTGCTTTCACTGCCTTTGCCTATACAGTCCTACAGGCTTTTGCTCCCGTGCTCTTCTCTGCCTGCCCTCCTCCTCGTCCCCTCACTGGCCTCAGCTCACAAGACTCCTCCCAGGTTGCACTGCTCCATCTCCTTCCTCCCCAGTGAAAGTTGACATCCCTTCCTCTAGATGTCCACAACACAGAGGTCAGCTTTTTCAAGGAGAAGTTGTGTGCTGGGTCTGGTCCAGTTTTTGTGGGTGTCTGTCCTTCTAGTGTGGGGAGCCCATCAGGGTCTAGCTCAAAACTGGCATGAAAATAATAATCCCATCAGGAGCAGCCACAATGCCAATGAATAAAAAAGCTTCTTTAAGAACTTCCCACCTATCGTATGAGCCTCACAGCTAGGAAAGTTGGCAGTGGGAGACAGCATTTCACTCTATTCTAACAAGAAAATCAAAGGCCACAAAGGGGAGTGACTTTTCCAGCATTACTGCCCACCTTCCCACCTTCTAGAAGGCTGGGAAGCTTTTCTGCCACATTCCATCAAGGCCCTGAAACCACATTCTGGTGTGGAAACCCCTCCCCTCCCTAAAGCAGGGGAGTGCTGAGTGACCACAGCCCCTAATCATAGAGCATCTGGTTTCATCCTGCTACCTGCAGATTCTTTTAATAACGAGATCATATTGAGAGACATTATATTCAGTGACATGGTGCCTTGGTGATTCATCTCTCTTTCATTTTATTCATCGTATGCAAATTTTAAATGACTGCTGGGCTGTGTGCACAGGAAGTCTTGATTTACTAGAAAGAACTGTGGCGAGTTCTTAGAAAACAAAGATGGGAATTTAAGGCATTGAGATGTGTCCAATGAGCAGAGTGAGGACAAAGGTGTCTCCCGCTGTTTTGTCCTGGAACAAAGCTGCCAGCACATGCCCACACGTGGCCTGCTGGACCCTCAGATCAGAGTCTGCCACTGATACTCATTGTGTGGAAGGGCCTGAAACCTGCTATTATCTTCAGCACCATCCACAGACTCTGAGAAACAAACAGCACACACTTGCAAAGGCGCTGAAACAGGAATGTTCAACTTGTGTTCCCAGAAATACAGATGCCAGATGTTTACTTCTGGTTCCAGCTTCTCCTGGGTTCATTCTCTTTCGAACCTTGGAAACTTTGGGCACCACTTTACAATCCCTCCATCAGATCCCTCCATCTCTCTCTACCCCAGGAAGCTCCCGCTCTGGACAATTCCAAATACTCCTCAAAAACATCTCTGATGCCCCCTCTTTCAGGAAGTCCCCTTGCCTTCCCCCTGGTCTCTTTATACTGCTAGAATGATCATAATGGGTTCAAATGCTGTTGCTTGCACATCTGTCTCCCCGGTCATGGATAGGTCTGTGGGAGCTGGTGTCATGGCTGAGGTACTTCCACTACCTCCAGCCCCTCAACATGGGCCCTGGCACACTGTGGGGATGGAGTAGGGCCTCAAAAAAGCATGACATAAATATCTGGGCTCTGTCTTCCTGGAACTTATTGAATAGTGAAAGAGATCTAATGACAAAGGTGAACTCAAGGTACTCTGAACACAGACCAGACAATCCTTTTCTGAGTACTTCACAGCTAAGCCAAATCTCATTGGTGAGTAAATGTCAACTGCACAAAAATGGGAGTAAAGAACTTTCCAAGGAGAAGCAGTAACAGAAAAATGTTCTAAGGCGGGAGGGAGCAATTTGTATAACTATTGAAAGGCCATTGGTGCTTTAGCAAAGCAATGTGGTAATGAGCAAGAATGCATAGATTATGTGTATCAGCTAGGATAAGCTGGGTCATGCTGTGTAACAAATGACTCTTAAAATCTCAGTGGCCTACAATAAGGTTTACCTATGTCTCATGTTACATGCCCATGTGGCTTTCCTTCATATATTTTCCCCTCTGGACTCACGCTGACAGAACAATCTCTATCTGGAGTATTGCCATCGTCATGGAAGAAGGAAAAGAAAATAGTAAATCACTCACTGATTCTTAAATCGTGTGCTCAGATTTCTTTCACTGTTTCACCAACCCCTCTCCCATGCCTGAGAGCAATATGGACAGTGTTGTATAATCCTCCATCTGAGAAGGGCACCACAGTAAAAGGCACTGAATGTGGGGGAATGGTAATCCAGTTCCACACCATGCTTAAGACTTTGATGTTTATCCTAGAAGCAATGGAATCTGTTGAATAAATTTTTCATTTCTAACCAATCACTCTGGCTGTAGTGAGACCAACAGACTGGAAATGGGCAAGAGTGGATTTAGAGAGAAAAATTAGGAGGACACTTCAGTTTCCTGAGCCAAAAAAAAAAAAAAAAAAAAAAAAGACTAGTGTCAGATTATTTAGTCTAAAGTAGGGTCATAGCAGTGGAAAAGGAGAGAAGCCAATAGATTTTAAAGATGGGAAGTTCTAAGGATGTACAAAGAGAAGCATGGGTGAGTGAATGTGTGACCCCAGGATGTAGGAAGAATGTAGCAGAGTTGGCTTCTTATGTTTCACCACTTGCTGGCTCCCATCTTTTGGGAAGACCAGCTACTCTATTCTCTACTTGTCCTTGGGCTCTCTGTGTCCTCCTAATAAATCTCCCTTCTTGCTTAAAAAAAAATCCCGAACTAAATAAAGAAGGGAACAAATGGATTAATAAGGTGATGAGCAGCCAAGAGAACTGACAAATGAATGACAGAGTGACCAGGTGAATTAATTCATGTGTCCGAGTGTTCAAAGAATGAAGAAAAACTAGACTCAACTAGAAGAAAGGTCTCCCCACTGGGCATGCCTTAGAAGGATCCCTCCCTCCCCTACCAACACATCAGGCATCTCTCTTCTTCCAGGAAGCCACAACCAATTTCAGCTGTAGCAGAGAAAAGAGAATGAGCAGGAGGGGAAGAAGGGAGGGACAGGGAGGCAGATGAAGGATGGGCTCCATGGAACCTCTATAGCATCCTCTCCTCTCCTCTGTGGCCTCCCTACACTTCCTTTCCAGAGTTCCAAATTTGACCTTCAGTGGTGGGAGGGCTTGGACTCACAAACATCCCTGAAAGAGAATTTTTGTAACAGCAGCATTAGACAAACTTCCAGGAACTTAGGAGCCTTGGGATCCACACAAGCACAGAAAGCCTCAGATCCTTCTCTGCCCTGGGTGTTCTTGTTAGCCAAGAAAAGGAAGATTCAGAGACAGAATGTTATGGTTGTGGACTCAGCTCAGCTCACCATGGAGAGCGACCCCCTCACCGCCCCCCCCCCACAGCCAAGGGAGTGTTGTGGTCACTATCTACGGTGCTGACAGGCCGACACAGCTGAAGAAACTTCTAACACCCAGCCACAGTATATCAGAGCTGAGAGGGTTCTGGGATTTCGATTTTCCCAGTGCCCTCATTTTGCAGATAAGAAAAGAGAAGTCTAGCCGGGGAAGGAATTCTCTCAGGAGCACACAGTGAGTGGCACTGTGGTATTGGAAGCTAGCCTCTAGATGCTTACTCAGAGAAAACTCATTTCCTTGGAAGGCTCCTGGCTGTTGCCCACTACCCAGAATAATTAAGTCCTGGAAACTCATAGTAGCACAGAGTAGGTACTCACTGAACATTTGTTGACTGAATAAATTATTATGATGAGACACAAAAAAAACATCTTGCAGCTGGGAGTGGACCCCAAATCCCTAATTCAAACAGGAAGACTTGTTCTTTTTTGGTATGGGTGAAATGGTATGGAAGGAAGCAGTGGGGGAAGGGAAGAAGTGCACAGGTACAAGCCAGGACTTTAAGCACAGAGGAATGCTAACCTCTATTCTCTAGGCTTCACACAACCTCCCACCCAGCAAGACAGGTTGAACAGCTCAGGAGTTTCCTTTCGGGAGGCGGGGGGATCACCTGACCTCAATCTGGCCAGTCAGCATATTCTATCCTTCCTGGCCACAGTGATTGGCTTGGGGCTGAGTATGTGACCAATGTGATCCCAATGGATCAGATCTCAGGGTTGTAATCATAGGGAATGAGAAGTTCTATTTTTGCTGGGGGAAGGGATATATCAGTTTGTGACTGTTGATGGCCATCTTGATATCCCAATCAGAAAGCCTACCTGAGAATAACATCAGCATAGAGGAAAGTAAGCAAAGCCAAGAGGCAGAGAAAGATGATTGCTGATGATGTCATCAAGCACCCAGAACAGCCTTGCATGAAGCTGTCTGCCTTTGGACTTCTCAGTTACATAAATTATTCTCTCCTGCGTTGTTTGATTGCTTGTTTAAGCCACTTTGGGTTTTCTATCACTGGCTATCAAAAAAAACCTACTTCCAGTTGGTTAAATGGAGCATCCTGGAATTGTGACAGTATGGATTTAGGCTAGCTTGAAGAAAGGATTTCCAGAAAACACTGCAAAATTCTAGTCTAAGCTAGAGACCCAAATGGATTTAAACTATATCTATTGAAGACTTGCTACAGGCTGGGCCACTCACGTTACCCAAATTAATCCTACCAGGATTGACCCCATTAAGGTAGCAATGGAGGACCCCATTTTGGAGGATGTGACTGAGGCTCCGAGAAAGGAGGTGCCAGGGCCATGGTTTGTAAGTGTGGCGCCAGAGTGCAAATCCCGACTCTGCTGCTTGTGTCCCAGGAAGCCTCATGATGTGGCTTATCCGTGTTACAGAGACTTGGGGACACAACCCCATGCCTGGTATACTGTGGGCGCCTGAGGCTTGGTAACCGTCATGTTCTGTTACAAGACTCACAAAAGCAATTCGCACTGAAAGGAGGAAGAAGAACTTCCTTCACCAGTACCACACACACTCCTAACTCCCTGAAGCTTAGAATCCCTTTCTTTCCCTTACTTTCCTTGGCAGAGTCATGCCCACATGACCATAGGACAGTCCCCCATTCACAGCCAGCATCAGGAGCTGTTACAGGGGAGGCCAAAGCCTTCACCCCTCTACCATGCCTGGGGACATCTCTTTCTTTGGGGCCTTGGGGGACCCTATTCCCCATATGCACACCAGAGGTATTTTCTAGAACATGCAGAGAATCTCACTCAGTTTGAAACAAGATGTATCCATCACTGTCATTCCTAGGTCTCCCTTGAAACTGAGCTCATGCACTCCTTTCTCTGCACAGTGGCCTCCCATGTCTCCTGCAGGAGAGGCCAAACTGACAATAAATCAACAGCTCAGCATCTGAAGGCACACACGAAACAAGAGCTGACAGCTGGAAAGCTCTGTTTAGAAAAGACCTCACACTTCACCCTGAAGAGGTTGCAGGAGCCCCTGGGGTCCAGAAGTAGTGCTTGGACCAAAGCTAACTGGAAGGTTTTATGATGGCTGGAGGCTTCTCGCCATGATGGAGGGTGTGGCGAGGTCTCTGACATTCCCGAAGGCTCACTGTGTGCAGGCTCAAGGTGCACAGAGAAGAAAAGGCTGAGGTCTGTCCCAGAGGTGTTCACAGACCAAATATGAACCGGCCACCCAGACAGGCAGAACACCGTAGTTCATGACCTGCTCTTGTGGGTGTTGAGTTCGGAGGGACAGGGGCAGAGACCCAAGTCTGCTGGGGAACTAGTTAAAAATAGAGAAGTTTTAACTCACACTAGAAGGCTGAATCTGTTAGATATGTTTGGCTGAAGTGACAAAACCATCCTAAGAGTGGCTTAAACTACAAAGACATCTAACATTTAATATTTAATGATGGTGTAAGGGATGGGAGATCCAGAGTAGTCTGGTGGCCCAACAATGTCATCAGTGACTCAGATACCACCCACCTCTCTATTCTACCATTAACAGAATGTTGGTTCATTTAATACCCCCTCATGGTTGCAATGTGGCTGCCTCCACTCCAGCCATCATATCTGCATAGTTAACACTCAAGCAAGGGGGCACCTTCTGCCCTGCCCACCTCTTCTTGGGAAGGAAGATCTCCCATGGAAGCCTCTATAGTCTCCCTCTAATATCTCACTGGCAGGAACTGGGTTCTGAGCCCTTTCCCCAGACAATCACTAGATGCAGGAAAAGTGGTTGCCATGACTGGCTTGGACAAACCTGATTCCTCCAAGGTTTGCATCCACAGGAAGAAGGCAGGGTGGGCTGGACAAAGGCTACTGTGTGAGCATCCAACACCACCCAGCCATAAGGGACAAAATGGACAAGGGAGCTGAGGGTTCAAAGGTAAGGGAACAGATGAGCAGTAGGAACAGAACATGCAAAGGTGTGGAGGTGCGGGAGACACCCTGAGTGCTCAGGTTTACTCGTGGTTCATGACCCCAAGAACACCGCACAAGTGGGAAAGGTGGGCAGGGCCTCATTTTACATTTTTGGCCTGTAGTGAGGCAGGCCCTAGGCAATGGGAGCTACCGAGAGATGCCGAGCAAGAGAGTGAGCTCAGGAGCAGATGGAAAATTGCAGGTGTAGACTTGTACTTTAGGAACTGAGCAGAGCTGTTCTGTGACAGCCAATAATGTTGCTAATAAAACCCTGGAGGTCTCCATTCAAACAGATGATTATAATTGACAAGAGAGAGTAAACATGACCTTAATTAATGAATTTGCTAATGGCAGCTACCTGCTTCTGGATATTAGAACGCACACCCTCAGCCTGGTCCTTTAGACAGCTACCCTGTCACATCTGCCACCCCGTGACCCTCACCTGTCCCACCTGTCCTCGGCCTGGCTTCCAGCCACACCCCCCCCAGGGAGCCTGAAATGACTCAGTGTTCTGTGTTGTAACTTACAAAGCACGCCTCCAGCTCGGAGGGTGAGGCCAACTGTGTCCCACTCTACAGGAGAGAAAGCAGAGGCTGGAAGTGAGTAAGGGGCTTGCTGCGGGGTGCTGGGTGGGATCTGAACCCAGAGCCTCTGCCTTTTCTAGTCCACCATGCTGCTTCAACGACTTCAGAGTGGGCACCCCCTCCAACCCCAACCAGGGTGCTTGCCCAACCCAAGGGGACTCAGGGTAGGGGGTAGGGTGCATGCAGGGGCAAGGGATGGAAGAGGAGAAGAGGAGGGGAGGGGAGGAAGGAGGGTTCTGCTCTGTGCAATGCCAACCCATGCAGAAGGCAAGCATGCATGCGACCCCACAAATGTGTCATCCATTTCTCATGCCCTGGGGCCTTCCAAGCTGAGCAGGAGGAGTGCCCTGCACCTGCAGGGAGCACACAGTTCACGGGATGCACAGGTAGGCAGGCGCACAGCCCATCCCATGACTGAAAGGACAGCACCCCTAGTTAAGGCCCTCATTCCAGGCAATCACATCCTGGGACTGATGAGTGCCCAGGCGGCCAGGCTGGGCAATTCTGGCCTTAGAGTGCAAACTGGCACCTAGGGGGCTGACTTTTGTTTTAATTAAATTATACATTTATAACCAATAGTAGAGCGCCTTGGCCACTCTCTTGTAGCCCTCAGCCTTGGCTTTTTTTTCTTTCTGGGACCAGTTTCTAAACCTTAAGTTGAGTCCCATTATGGACATAAATATTGTCCCTTTCATGTGTCGGCTTCAGCATTAGAGGCCACCCCAAATACTCCCTCCCACACTGGTGAGAGGCCTCTTTTAATGCAGTTCTGTAGCATTATGAGCTGAGGATTTAGAATAACAAGGCCAGGAGGGGTCTGTCTGACCAAGCAGGGTGGGTAGGCAGGCGCTGACCATTCACCCAGGAATCCTCGGCCGGCAAAGTGTCAGGCAGCCGGAAGAGCTGCCGCCGAGGGTCCAGGGGTTTAGAGTAAGTTGATTAAGTGGATTAATCCAGCCACCGCTGGGATGGCAGGCCCTGAAGCAAGGCTGTACGCTGAGAAAGACGGAGTGTCCCAGTGCTTGGTCCTACCTACCCGTTCTAGAAACCAGGGGGTGAGACATGGCTTTGAAATCAGAACACTGGCATTCAAAGCTGGCTCGAACACTTGGTTAGGTATCAAAAGCAAAGTGAGCCTCAGTTTTCTTATCTGTGAAATGGGACTCTTGAACTCTCTACCCGCTTAGGTGTGGGGATTAAGTGAGGTAACACCAGATAAACTTAGGAGCTGGCGGGGGCTGCTCTCTTCCCGGGCAGTGTCAGCACACTTTCTCCATGAAGTGAGCCTTCTTCTCTGTCTCTGTCTCTGTCCCATCTCCTCAGCTCTGCTGTTCTGGGGCAAAGACAACACTCGCCATAGATAAGTCTGCACTCTCAGGCCCTGCTTTCTGGGTGAGAATGGTCCGGGCACTTGGGACCCTCCATGTTTCACACTAGTGTTTCCAGCTGTGTCGGGGGCTGTTTTCCCATACTGCTGTACTTGGCCTTGGGTCATGAACTCTGTTCTAGCAGGCTGGCTGAGGGGAGGAGTGTGGGTAGGCGGGCATGAGTCCCCTGAAGACATCCGGCAGAGGGGAGTGTGCTCTGGAATCCACATCTCCCAGCCCCAAACCAGTGGGGCAACTGGTAAATCCTGTCCCTGGGGGCTTGCTGCTAAGACAGGAGTGGGGGAGAGGGGCACTCTCATTCCTATTGAAATGACCTAGAAACCCAATTATATGGAACAGGGGATGCACTCAGGTCACACAAGCTCAGTTCAGACTTCCTGGGTCCTTCTGACCAGCTCCTTGTCACTGTCACGGATGAGGGAAGGGCCTGAGGCAGGGGGCAGGAGGACCAGCTGGGTCGCACCAGCCTCGCTGCTCAAGGAGTAGTTCTGGGTGCCTTGTCGCATATGTGGTTTGCCTCTGAGCACGTAAGAGAGAGTCCCTTTGGGAAGACTGGCTTTTGTTCTCTGATGGAGGGCCGACTGTGTGCCAAGCACGGCAATCCTATGAGTCAGGTTTAGAAAGCCCGGCACAGAGAGGTCAGGGAAACTTCCAGGTCACACAACTGGTAGGCGCATGGCTGGGGCTGCAGAATGCCTATGGAGGCATGTCTAAGGGACTGGGAGAAAGGTAGGTAGGATGTGCGGCTTTGGAAGTCAGAAGCCACAGTATTCCTGGGAGACCATTCCCAGTGCCTCTGGTCCCGGGCCTGGCCACCTCCACCCGCCTTGGCTGCCTCTACAGGGTCAGCTGAACCCTGCTGTGGCTTGCGTCCCAGGTGAGGGAATGAAGCTCCACAGGGCTACCTCGAGGACCACAAGCTCAGATGCCTTCAGGGGCTGGGCTTGAAGAGGCAGGGGGAGGCTTAGGGAGCAGTGGAGACAGCGGAGGCCTGGGGACTCAAGCCCTGTCCAGTGGTCGGCTCCAGCTTGGCCGGGAGAGAACGGCCTGAGGGAATGTCTCTCCCACTCCCCCTGACCCCCACTGGCTGGATCTTCTCACGCCCTACCCAGTAGCAACACAAACCCCACACCTGGATTTTCATCTGAAGTCTTCCAGTTTATACATGTGAAAATTCATTTCTTAAAAGTCTAGATTGAGGGGCATCTGTTATTAGCTCTCCATTACGGATGAAGACATGAGGCCCAGAGAAGGAGCTGCTTGGTCAAGGTCGCAGAGCAGGGAGCTCTGCTATCACGCAGACCCCACGGGCTGTATCTCTAACTGCTGTCTCTTCATTACCTGAAAGGTGCAGGCCTGGGAGAGACTTTGAAAGCAGCCTGATCCCCAGTGCCCCACTGGATGCCAAGTCATTATCAGGAAATAACCTCTTGACACCTACTTGCGCGCCCCAGACATAGGAAGTGCACTGATCCTCCTAGAAGCTGGCTGGGCCTCCCTGTGAGTTGGCCTGGGATAGTCCAGGAGAGGCACAGGGCAGCCACAGGTCTCCCTGAGGCTCCCTGTCCCTGGCCTAGCAGCTCCAGTCCCTTTGGCTGTCCCTGGCAGGGGACCTGGTAGAGATGACAGCCATGCAGCCAGGAGCACAGTGGAGAGGAGATGGTGGGTACAATGCAGATGTTCAGATAGTCACTCAACAAACATCGACTTCAAGGTGGCCAGCCTGGGTATAGGCCTGGGTGTCCAGCTGTGTATATACCACAGTCCCTTGAGCTGCTAGCCTCATGGGAAAGCACTACTCAGAGAAAACATCCCCCGAGAGCCCACAATGGCCCACACAAATAGCCATGCTGATGTGAGACTGTGGCTGTGGGCCATGGCGAAGGGTAAACAGAGACACAGGACATCCACAGCAAGGACTGACCAAGAACCGGGACGCTGGAGCCAGACAGCCTGGACCCCGTGATCCCACTCCTCAGTTTCCTCATCTGCAGAAAGGGGTACCTACTTGTACCTACCTCCTAGAATTTTCATAGGATTAAGTGAGTTCTTTGTTTAAAACACTTAGGACAGTGTGGGGCAGTGGATTGGGCTAGCGCTCACCTCCACAGCAGCTCTGTAAGGAAGGGTTTGCTGTCCCCATTTTAAAGATGAGAAAAGCAAGGCTGAGAAGGGCTGAGACCCGGTGCACTCTCACTCCCTCTTCATGCTGAGCCCGAATGTGTATTTTCTGTCCAGCTCGCCCATGTTCCCTTCCATTCTCTGTCCCCACTGCAATCACTCAGCAAAGCAGGTGTACAGAATTTTTGAACAAGTTAGCATGTGAGTGAACGCTCCAACCCTGTCCCTGTCTTGGGCTCTCAGAGCGGGGACTGGATGGGATATGGAGCTCCCCCAGACTGTCCAGGAAGCACAGAGCGTGAGAATTCCCTCACTTACAGCCCACACAGCATTCAGTGTGGGCACTTAGGTGTGGGGAGCAAGGATGCAAGAACAAGCCCTGGGAGAGATGCTGGGTGGGCAGGGCAAGGCACAGAGGCCCCTGAAGGGGGTGCACGCATAGCTGGGGTCCTAGCAACCAAGGAGCAGGGAATGATTACGCCCAGGAGGGGCAGAGGACAGGGCCCAGCCTGAGCACTGAGCTGTGGGGCTCTGAGTGGTGGGGAGAATCAGCATAAGCCCTCTCCCACTGCATCTCCAGCTCAGCCTGCAGAGGGGAGAAGAGAGAACAGGTCTAGTCCAGATGTTGCCACAGTGCTCCCTGGCTGTGGCACTGCTTTGAGGGTTCTGTACATATTGGCACATTTAATCTTCCTTGAAGCCTCATGAAGTAGCTGCTGATTTCAGCCCTGTGTGGACAGGAGGACTCACCCAAGGACAGAGCAAGGATTCAAACCCAGCCTGGCACCCAGAAAATGTCCTTGTCCTCCCTTTTATGGCTTCCTGGTTGTTGGACAGGGAAGACTCCCAGTGCTGGTAGGTGGCACCTCTCCGAGGGACACTGACATGTGTCATGATGGCTCCTGGGAAAGTAGAGAGGGTGGGCCTGGGCATCGTCTGCAACAGACACCTGCTCTAGCGGGGCCGTGGTTCCAAGGTCAGCACTAAAAGCACCCAGTAGCAGACACCCAGCCCAACAGTCCAGCCCTGCCAGCTCCTGTAGTGCAGTGTCCCATGAGGTGGCCGTGGCCAGACCCATCTGTGGTGACACAAGGGACTTGCCCAGATCATGCAGACTTCGAGGTCTTAGAGTTTCAGTCTGCCAGTCCATGAAGCTGTCCCCCAAACAGCAGACAGGCCTGCAGGAGACTGGTCATCCTCGGGCATTACGATCAGGTGAGCTAAGTAGAGATGAGGTCCGGGCATCAGGGTACAGGCCAGGGTGGGGGGCAGTGGACAGGCAGCTTGTGGGACATGTCCTCAAAGTTTAAAATAAATTAAAATTGAAAAAAAAAAAAATCCAGACTATGAAGGGTCTAGATGAGCACGGGAATAAGACAGGTCCCTCAGTTCCCATTAATGATGGAACTCTCCTGGTCCTAGAGGGAGGGAGGAGGTGGACTTGACCCACACGCGGCCTGTATCTATTCAGGGTCTTAACTGTCCTCACTTTTTTCTTGAGCCCCTTTCTGTATCTGGCCCAGAGCCCTTACAGAGCTCACAGGCTGAAGGGGAACTCAGAGGGTGATCACAGCCCGGAGTGGGGGGAGGGGGTCTCGGTGAGGCCAGAGGAGGCTTTGTGAGGGGGTGGGAATCAAGAAGGGCTTCAAGGAGGAGGTGACATCTGCAGTGGGTCTCCAAGGATGAGCCATCATCTAGCCATGGTGAATGAATGGGAATATATGATGACTGAATAAGTGAATGAATGAATGAATGAATGGGCATCCACCTAACAGAGCAAGGAGGGGTGGCCAGCCCAGGCCAGGCTGGAAATGAAGGGCACCCGAGATTAGGAGGGGTCATGGTGTGATAACTGCCTTACTGTCTTTATGGTCTTCTCACTACCATGATAGCCTGAGCTGGCAGCTTGGGAACCCTTATCTGTCCTCTACTCTAGGACACTGCCTCTGGATGGCCTTAGTGTCCTCACAGGTACTTGTATTCACCTCCTGGGGGTTTATGAAGAGGGGACAGTTGGTGTGCTGCCCCAGGTTGAAGAGGGAGGAAGAGGTTGGTGGGGAGCTTCACAGTGGTGTGATCATGGGGTGGCAGGCATCGGAGGGGTATGGAGAAAGCAACCTCCAGCTCGAGGATCCAGCTGGTGGTGGCTTTCCTCACCAAAAGGGACTTCCTGGGGAGGAGGCAGTCACAGTCACCCAGATAGGCAGAGCTGGACACAGGGGACAAAGGTGGGACAGAGCATCAGGGTCAGAGCCCCTGACCCAGATTAAATGGGGTGGGACAGAATGGAAGGGCCTTGAGGACATCGGGGACATTCATTCAGTGGGGTTGTCAAGGCAGAGATCATCATGTTTATTTCACAGCTTCCTGATCCCCAACACAGCTGGGCCCAGGGAAGCCACTCAGTAAACACGTGCTAACTTGACCCAAATGCACCCATTTTCACTTTAAACCACCTGAAGAGAACTTGCCGAGATCAACAGATTGATAACCCAGACTCAGGTTAATTAGCTAGACAGGTGAAACCAAGAATTACCAAATGAACAAAATATAAACTCGAGACAAAACTAAGAATCTACACGAATAATTAAGACTCTCACACAAGCAGCCCACTGTGGCCTCAGGGCCTTTGCACTTGCTGTCCTTGCAACCTGGAACACTGCCCAGTGCGTTGCCTGCTTCCTAATTCCTCCTAAATGCTTTTAGGAGTTTGCTCAAACATTCTTCCTGACTTTATTTTTCTCCACTGTGTGGCTGGTTGCTGTATATTTGGCTTTGTGTATATTTTACGTCTTTTTTATCCATCTCTCCCACTAGGCTCTCAGCTACATGAGAATAGAGACCTCTGCCGGCCTCAGCCACTGTTGTACCCTGGTGTCTGGAACCAGCCTGGTGCGCTAGGGCCTCAGTGAATGTGCCCTGGGTGAATGCATGTTGTAGACTACAAGCAAGAATGTTCTGGGGACTCATAAGAGTTGTTTATTCCGTATTTAATGAGCTCCTACTATGCGCCCAGCACTGACCTGGGCTATAGGAACAGCAATGAGTGAGACAAAAAAAAAAAAAAACCACCCCGAAAGCCAAAACCAATAGCTCTGCTGCTCCTGCCACATCACCACTGTGGAGGGGAGAGAGCGAGCACAGTGTATGAGAAGGGGTACATGCTACAGAGGAAACAGGGGGACTCAGGAAGCTCAGGAGTGCCACGTGCAGCTGGAGCAAGCTAGGGGCCAGCCCACACTGGGCTGGGGCAACAGTGGCCCGTGAAGAGATTGCATATCTCTTGCACCAGGGAGCTGTGGCTGGGTGTCGAGCAGGGGCGGGGCCCCAAGTGCCCCGCACTGAGGAAGTGGGTAATGGCTAGGGAGACACCATCTACAGTGGCAGCTGCCCCCTCCCCAGCCCCACCCCAAGCCTCCCTGACTGTGTAGGCAGGAAAGGCCCCCTGGAGGAGGTGACAAGTGAGCCGAGGGAACCCTGCACACATATGCCTGACATGCCTTGTTCTGAGTCATTTGACTTGGCCTTTCTCGCTAGTCACCACCTCCTCCCAACCCAGGAAGAATCCTCCTTCTAGGGGCCCCCTCTCCACATACAAACCAACCAATCTGGGGCACGCACCCCACCACATCCTTTCTCCATCAGGCTCTCCTATTCCAGGCCACTATCCACCTGCTGTAATCACCCCAGGATCTAATGCCAGACAACTCGGTATGGTCTCCATGCCCTAGAGTCCTGAAATGATCCCTAGTAGCAAATCCCCAGCCTGCAAGCCTGCCTTTGCCTGTTCCTTCCTGCAGGAACCATGAAAAAGTCTCTTGCCACAGTTGTCCCTCCTCCTGGGGCTTCTCCATGGGACCATGTGGGGTGTGGAATGCCCCTCTTCTTGGGACTGTAACAATGACATCATCTCCCAATCTGTAGACCTTTACTGAATCTCAGGTTTTCTCTTAATACACTTTATTTTATTTATTTATTTATTTATTTATTTATTTTTAATACACTTTATTTTAAACCAGCCCTATAAGATCCTTTGCAAACACTTCAGAGTAAACAAACAAACAAGCTATATACCTTGTGACATCTTCAACAAGGTTAATGTGATTAGAATTCCTTTTCCCCACAAAATGGTGGGCTCCCTAAGAGTGGAGGTCATGTAAGAAATTACAGTGACAAGACCAGGCCCCTTGGGAATCGTCACGATCTGTCTCCCAAGACCGAGAGCTCAGACTGAGTCCTGGGCTCTACGTCCCTACTGTGCGTGGAATTAGGTTGGTTTCTCAAATTCAGCTTTTAAACTTGTCAGCTTAGTGGGGAACTTGTCAGTTCCATGCTCATCTTTCTAGCAATAATCAAGTTACACCATGCGTGAGACGGCCTGTTCCTGGAGTTATTTAATTAGAATCTGCAGATATTAGCAGGGAAAGAGTCAGCACAGAGTATTTCAAAACAAGCTGCATCTTGGAAGAGCACGGGGATGCATGATTATGGGAGGAAAGAACAAGATGAAGCCCCTGGAAGATATTAGCTCAACTCTTTTTCGTTGGGAGCATTGATCGTCATGCATTTCCAGAGACACACCTGGGGAGGGGAGTGGGCTGGAGCAGAGCTTAGCTGTCACCCCATGGAAGGAAGGGCGGAAAATTTCAGACAGCCATGGTTCTGGGAGCACCCTGACCCAAGGGAACCACACAGAAGGTCTCTGTCTTCCCAGGATGGCTCCCTGCAAGGCCTGAGTTGCTCTCCCTGCCCCGTATTTACCCATAGGTCCCCCATAATGTTTTAACCTTTCTCTCTGGCTGGGGTTGCTGGTCATACATTTTCTCAAGCAGTTTTCACATCTGAGGGACAGAAATACCAGAACGTAGCCTTCCCTGCTTAGTTACTAGTCTTGGCGGCTCCCAGAAAGCTTCCCCCACAAAAGGCTGGCATCCAGGGACTAAACAATATAAACCCACCCCCAGACCCCACACACCCAACAGGAGGGCCAACGTGTTTTCAGTGTAGGATGTGTCTTGGGGCCGCAAAAGGGGGGGTTACCCCAGAAAGTGTTGAGTTTGTAGCCAGCAAACTCGATGCTGAGGCCAAATTCGGTGAATTTTCTAGTCAGCTCATTGACAAAAAGCATGTTCTCCAGCTTCAGATCTCTGGTAACGATACTATTTTGGTGCCCACACTGACGACAGCCAGCAGAGTTGGCCTGGAGCCCCCTTCTGGGTCACTCGGACGAGGTGCACTTAAAGAGTCACACAGGTGTCCCTGCTTACATATTCTCCAACGAGGAATAAGGTTTTCTTGGTGTGGATCACCTCACATGATTTTACAATATTCGGGGGGTTCACAGAGAAGTCTCTAGAGGCCCATGGTATTCTGCTGGGTGTTCTCAATGACCTTCACAGTCACCTTTGTCCTGGTCGGGATGTGCTGGGCCAACTTCATGGTGGCGAAGCTGCTGACGGGCTAACTACGTTGACAATACTAAATAGCAATGCTAACTATGCTTACTATGCTAATTAACAATACTAACTATGCTAACTAGCAATACGGACTGTACAAAATGTGCTAATACAAACAGTACCAACTATGCTCACTATGCTAATAATACTAACTATACGACGCTTACCATCATTCTATCAATATAATATTATACTATAATATACAATTAGTATATATTTATAATCTATATATATATACATATAATATACTATCATACTATCAATACTAACTATACGATGCTTACACCAACAATATGAACTATGCTAACCATACTAAAACGCTCATACTAAACAAAGACAAAAAAATGAAAAGAAAAAAAACAAAAAAAAATGAAAAGGGAGAATGGAGAAAAAGAAAAAACAAGAGAAAAGAAGGAAAATAGAGAAAATTGAGAAGAGTAGAGAAAAAAGGAAAAAAGAAAATGAAAAAAAAAGTAGGGAACAAGTTCACTGGGGTCAAAGTCGGTCAGGTCACCAAGGCCTTCTAGGCTACACAGACCACAAACCCAGGCTAAGTCACGGACCAGTCACGGCTAGAGATAAAACCTTAGTGGTTTCCTTACTTTTTGTTCCCAAGACCGCTTTACTCAAAAATAAAAAAAAATTTAAAAAAAGGACCTCCAAAGAGCTTTGTGTTTGTGTGGGTTTTTCAAGATTGACATTTACTTTATGAGAAATCAAAATCTATAGAACATTTCCATGGCCTTTTCATTTCTAGTTTGAAAAAAACAACTGTAATTTTGGCGTTTAAAGACCTCATCATGTCTACACTTAAAATACTTAGTTCCTTTGGTTTAAACCCTGGTCTCAAAACGATGCTACAACTTAACTGACGTCACCATAGTACAGGAAAACATTCTGTTGCATAAAACGCATTAAGGGTCACATTTATCTATGAAGCTCAGAGGAAGATTGCTTTCATTGTATTTTCACCAAAAAGGTCATGAGCTGGGTTGGGAGGTCAGGAGGCTTGGGTTGAAGTGTTCCAAGTGTCAAAGAGAAAAAGGTGTCAACCAAGAATCCTACATTTGGCAAAACTGTCCTTCCAAAATGGGGAAGAAATGAAGACCTTCCCAGATAAACTGAAGCAAGGAGACTTGGCCTGAACACTGGGCTAGGCCTGTAGGAGAGGGAGTCCTTTGGGTTGAAATGAAAGGCCAGTGGGTAATACCTCGAAACCTTCTGGAGAAATAATGTCTGGTAAACATAAATGCACAGATAATTATGAAAGTACTGTTATAACTTTGGTTTGTACCTCTACTTCTTGTTCTCTATATTAAGAGACTGATATGTACAAACACACACACACATTTAAAGATTTATTTGAGAGAACATGCGAGCAGGGGGAGGGACAGAGAGCGAGGGAGAGAGAGAATCTCAAACAGACTCCACGCTGGTGCAGAGCCTGATACGGGGCTCAATCTCATGACCCCGAGATCATGACCTGAACTGAAATCAAGAGCCAGAAGCTCAACCAGCTGAGCCACCCAGGTACCCCAAGACTGATATATTTAAAAACCTAATTATTAGTCTATGCTTTTGGACACACAATGCATAAAGATGTAATTTGTGACATCCATAACTGAAAGAGGCATGGCTCAGGGCTGTAGAGGAGCTGAATTTTCATGTTATTGAGGTTAAGCTGGTATAAATTGACGTGAAGTGTTGTAACTTTGGGATGGTAAATGTAATCCCATGGTAATCACATACATAGAGGCTATAGAACGTACACAAATGGAAATGAGAAGGGAATGTGAAATGTTTCACTACACGAAAAAGTCAACTAAATGTAAAAGAAGACAGCTGTGCAGAAAATGGGAGACAAAAAGCAAATAGAAAATGAAGAGCAAAAGGACAGAGATAAGTCCCTCCTTATCAGCAATTACTTTATTTTCTTAAAAAGATTGTATTTATTTATTTGACAGAGGGAGACATGGCCAAAGAGGAAACACAAGCAGGGGAGTGGGAAAGGAAGAAGCAGGCTTCCTGTCAAGCAGGGAGCCTGATGTGGGGTTTGATCCCAAGACCGTGGGATCATGACCTGAGCTGAAGGCTGACGCTTAACAACTCAGCCACCCAGGTGCCCCAATAATAACTTTAAATGTAAATAGATTCAACAGATTAGCAGAATGGGAAAAACACATGATCCAACTATCTGCTGTCTACACACTTGAGATCCAAAGACACAAAAAGTTGAAAAAGTGGAGACAGAAATCCATGCAGAGAGTCACCAAAAGAGAGAGTGGGGTGGCCGTATGTTAATTAAGAGGTTCAACACAGCAAGAAGATAAATGATAAACATTTATTTACACACCTAATGAGAGGCCATCGAAATAAATGAAGAAAAAATTGACGGAAGTGAAGGGAAAAACAGTTCTAAAATAATTGTTGGAGCCTTCAATACCCTACTCTGAATAATGGACAGAACAATCAGACAGAAGATAAGTAAGGACAGAGTGGACTGGAACAACACGATAGCACGATAGCCCAACCGGATTTAACCGACCGGCACAGGATCCCACCCAGCATCAACACGTGTGTCCTTCTCAAGTGCGTACAGGACCATCTCCAGGACAGACCTTGTGTTAGGTCACAAGTTAAGTCTCAGTAGCTTTTATAAGAGAGATAGCATACAAAGTATCTTTTCCAATCACAATAAGATGAAGTCAGAAATCAGTAACAAATGGAAAAGGAGAAAATTCAAGAAATTTGTGACGACTAAAAACATTCTTAATGAACCAATGTGTCAAAGAAGAAATTACAAGGGAATCAGAAAATACTTAGAAATGAAGGAAATGAAACACAACAAAACTCACAGAGAACAACAAAGCAGAGCTATGGAGTACATTAATAGCCATAAATACTTACATTAAAAACCAAGACTGAGCCTGGGTGGCTCAGCCGGTTAAGCATCTGCCTTCGGCTCAGGTCGAAATTCTGGGGTCCTGGGATCGAGCCCCGTATTGGGCTCCCTGCTCAGCAGGGAGGCTGCTTCTGCCTCTCCCTCTGCCCTTCCCCACTGTGCTCTCTCTTTCTCTCTCTCTCTCAAATAAGTAAATAAAATCTTAAAAAAAAAAATCAAGACAGAGGGGTGCCTGGGTAGCTCAGTTGGTTAAGAGTCTGCCTTTTGAATTTGACTCAGATCATGATCTCAGGGTCGTGAGACTGGGTCCTGTGTTGGGCTCTGTGTTGAACATTGAGCCTGCTTAAGATTCTCTCTCTCTCTCTCTGCCCCCTCACTCTCTAAAAAGTAAAGTTGAGAAGACATCAAGTCAACACCATAATTATGCAACGTAAGAAACTAGAAAAAGCCAAAGCTAGTAAAAGGAAGGAAATAAAAAAGATTAGAGTGGAGATAAATGAAAGAGGGAATAGAAAAACGAAAGAGAAAATCAATAAATGCAGAAGTTGGCTCTTGGAAAAGATCAACAAAATTGGCAGACTGCTAGCTGGACTGTGGGAAGCACAGAGAAGGCTGCAAGACCATGTCACCACGGACGCTTACAGACGCAGAAAGGATCAGGGGCTACCCGTAGTGTACTCTAACAACTTGGAGAACCCAGACAGAACAGACAAGTTTCTAGAAATATCAAACCTACTAAGACCAAATCACAAAGAAATAGAAAACTGCAATGGATTCGGAACTAGTAAGGATGAGTCAGTCATCAAAAACCTCTTGAGAAAAACAGTCTTGGCTCCAACAGTTTCACTGGTGGATTCTACAAAACACTGAAAGGATTAACACCAATCTTCTCAAACTCTTCCAAAAAATTCAGGGGAAAGAACACTACCGAAATAATTCTATCAGGCTGGTGTTAATTTGACACCCCCAGATACTCTGGCCCACTTCCAGACAGTCACTAGAAGATTTCTGTAAAATATTTGGCCAGGGGTGCCTGGATGGCTCAGTGGGTTAAGACTCTGCCTTCAGCTCAGATCATGCTCCCGGGGTCCTGTGATGGAGCCCCACATCAGGTTTTCTGCTCAGCAGGGAGCCTACATCTCCCTTTCCCTCTGTCTGCCACTCTGCCTACTTGTGCACTCTCTCTCTCTCTCTCTTTCTGTCAAATAAATAAATAAAATCTTAAAATAAAACATCTAGGTAGATGAGTTCTGTGCTCAGTGACTCGAATCTGGTTCCTATGAAATCCTTCTCTTTCCTGTGTAAAGAGAGGACCAGTAGTGCCTCCAGAATCAGGCTGAACACATATGGACCCCTTCAAAGAGCCTCGGTCCACAGCTCCAGAATTGGGCAATCTTTTTCTGCAACTCTGCTTGGACACAATATTCATTAGACTCCTGAGAAAAATGACCAATTAATGGATCCATAGACTATAATACCATCTTGCAATTAGATATGTTTTATAAAAGGGAGCTATTTGGAAATTGGGCCTTTAAAATTTTGCTGCCTCTTGTTTGTGTATTTGTAGGTATGTCCGTATATGTTGTAAATGTGAGATATTTTCTCTATTTCCAGGATTGTTAAAATTAATTTGTAAACGTGCTCTATTTAATTGGTTTAAAGGCAAGCACTTACAAATAAGGATTGGGCATTCTAAAACTCAGAAAGATAGAAACAAACCCAGATAGTTTCTCAGATTCATGTGATCTTGGAAAATATTTGGTATTAAAGCTCACTTAAGGTTTTTTTTTTAATTAAATGGATATGCCCTTAGAATTGCCAACGTTATAAAAGTTTTATTCTGCCTGTGTTTACTGAAAGTCAAGCAAGTTGATATCATCTCCCTTGCAAAATTCACCAGAAAAGAAAAAAGAGCTTTGTCTAATCCCCTTGGAAGCTTTATGGGTAATCGACGAGCAAATACACAGATGTAAATAATTTTAATAAATGTAATCGAGACCATTGGGAAAAATATGGGAAATAAGTCTGTATGCAAGGAAAGTGAGACTGGTTATTTAAAGAGGGAAAACCTAGGGCAAACTCTGAATGAATATAAAATTTTTATATTTCGTATCTGAATGAATAAAAATATTTGTAGAAGGTTGGCGAGAAGGGAATTTCTAGGAAGGAGTTTTATGCATGATCAGGACTGAGATTATGGAGATTAGCACGTAGATAGAGTTTATGAGGGAGTGATGCACATCTGCAGAAGTGAAGGGAGAGCAAGAGAACAAGATGGGGCAGAAGGTGAGCAGTGATTCAACACCAGCAGAGGCCATAGAAGGCTCTATGAGGAGTTCCAAAAGTTGGACTGCTCCTCAGAGACATCTTAAATCAGTTCAAAGGGGTTGGATCTTCATAACAGTCTTTGGATGTGACCACCTGGGAAGGAGGCATGCCCTTGGCAAGGCAGCTGTCTGCAGTCAAGGCCATCCCCGGTGGCAGCTGAGAGTTGAGGACTGTTGGCAGCATTCCTACAGCTGGGAGACCTTCGCCCAGCTGGAGATGCCGGTCAGCATATCTCTACACCCATCAGGAGAACTTAGATCTATGCAGTGCCCTGGATGTCCTTGTCAAAATCAGTCAGTATCAATGTGGGTGATGACACAGAGGAAAAAGGAGGGACTGCATAAATTTTTAAAAATTCATCTTGTTGCAATGAATGAGTTTTAATAGCAGAAGTACACCACTGGAAGACTGGAATGTGGGTTTTCTCTCCGTTCTTATGACAGGGCCTTCTTAGATTGGTCTAAATTATAAACAAAGGTCTTTCTTTATCTTTAATCGGCCTAGAAAAACAAAGTTTCTATGTCTTGTCTCTGTGAATTCTTTGAATACTTAGGAAACTTGAGTCTGTTCCCTATTAAGAGAGCTAAGGTTTGTTAACAGCTCCATAACCCTTTGCATTTACCTTGAGAATCTTTTCTTGCCCCCTTGGCTAAGTCAAGTATCTTGTTTCATAATGATCTATAATCCGATTTACCCCTGTGCTTTAAAATCTGCTGATATTTGGCAAGCTTCCAAAAATTCAACTTCAAAGTGAAGTCTTTCTGACTAATTAGGCTTGTTCATTTGCTATGTCCAGTAGCACAGGAAGCACTGTCAAACAAGGAATGATAAACCTTCTTAGGCTAAATTGTATGGGTGAGTGCTATAGCTAACTGTTCTAGAAATTTTATGCAATTCCTAAGGCTTTGATATGTCCTGGAATAATGTAATTGATTTGTAATATGAATTACTGAAGAACTGTGTGTCACAGAATTTCCCTGTCAGCTCTACTGTATTGACAAATACAGGTCTCTGATTCCTTTAAAGTTGTAGAGCAAAACCGAGTAAGAATTTCCAGAACTAATGGGGAAACTGCATTCAAACAGACTTTTGTTTAAAACACTGCTCATTCGGGGCGCCTGGGTGGCTCAGTGGGTTAAAGCCTCTGCCTTCGGCTCAGGTCATGATCTCAGGGTCCTGGGATCGAGCCCCACATTGGGCTCTCTACTCAGCAGGGAGCCTTCCTTCTCTCTCTGCCTGCCTCTCTGACTACTTGTGATCTCTGTCTGTCAAATAAATAAATAAAATCTTAAAAAACAAAACAAAACAAAACACTGCTGGTTCTCCAATGTTTGTTCTTCTGGATTTAAGTCTGTCTATGACTTACAGAAATTTGGTAAAAAAAATTTATTTGTAAACAGATATGAAACATTTATCTCTTTCTCTCTACCTGATACCATCAGAATTCAGAAACTCTCAGTGAGTTTTTTTTATGTTTTCAGGGCAATGTATTTATTTGCATAAGGTCAAAGCATCTGTTCTCCTTGTAACAGGACACAATTGGAAACACTGGTCATATTCCCAAAGCTCTGACCGGAAATGTCATAGTTGAAGAAGATGTGCACAGACTCAGATATGACCAGACAGCTTTAGGGCACTGAGGATGGCTTTATGGAGCCAATGAGGCCCTTTGGAAAAATCGCTGGATACCTTGCTTACACAGTTTCCAGCAGCTTTTCCAGGTGATTAAGAAAGGTCACTTCCTGGCAGGTGCAAGAATCTTAGGATATTTGGGGACCTTGAGAAGAGAGGAATCCACCCAAATCTACAGGTATAAAGTTCCATCAGGGGTGCCTGGCTGGTTCAGTCAGTAGAGCATGCAGCCCTTGATCTTGGGGTCATGAGTTTGAGCCCCATATTGGGTGTAGAACTTATTTAAATAAGTAAATTATTTTTTTAAAAAAATATTTTATTTATTTATTTGACACAGAGAGAGAGAGAGAGAGACCACAAGTAAGGAGAGAGGCACGTAGAGAGAGTGGGGGAAGCAAGATCCCCGCTGAGCAGAAAGCCCGATGTGGGGCTCAATCCCAGGACCCTGAGATCACGACCTGAGCTGAAGGCAGAAGCTTAACCCACTGAGCCACCCAGGCGACCCTAAGTAAGTAAATTCTTAAAACAGAGTGTTAAAATAATGTTCTAGAAAAGCAGATTAAAAACGAAAACAAGAACCTATAGGACAATCACCATTGTTTCTATACCTATGTACATAGGCCAACTTTATTAAAACTAGACTTGTTTTACAAAGGAATTAGTCTTAATTTGGCTCTCTTTAGTGGAAATAAGGGTGATTTTAGAGAAAGAAATTGTTTCAGTAACACACTTTGTAACACACTGGATTCTAGTTCTGGTGTCTTTGAGTGTTGGTTGGTTGTCCATAAAACTGGGCTGGGTACTGAATTCTGGTTTCCTTGAATAGCTGACTATGACTCTCCAAACTGAGGTTTCCAGTTCTCTCCCGCTGTCTTGACTTGAGTCATTGAGAACTAAAACTGCTCTTTTTCCTGAAACCCTACAAACTGAAGCTGGACAACCCAAGGTAAATTTCAGAGGAAAGTTGCTACAGTGGCCCGCGTGGAGACCATCTTCATGCCTGTGCTCTGGGGGCCACTAGGAAAAATCACTGGAGACACACGGATCATTGAACAAACCTATTGCAGCCATCCTGATCGGATGATCTGCCATTGGACAATCCAGATTTGGAGATGTACATGGATGAGGTCTGTTTCACAGATCAAAGACAACACAGGGCTGGGTGCAGTGGTGACCCGTGAGTTATTGCACACTGCAAAGGTTGCCAGAAACTGGATGACTGCCCAACAGATGCATATTGACAGCCCATACAAAGACTCCAAAACTTTCCATAATGGCTATAGGACCAAACATAGATTTAACTAAGTATCAACCCCAATATTCCTTGGCGGACCATAGAGGAGCTAGGGAATGGGGATTTGGACACCTTGCTGGCACTAATACTGCCTGGAAATATAATGAATCCTTATCCCAGAACATCTTATGGAACAAATAGTTCATATTTGTCCATATCACCAAAGTGCCCATTAGGGGAAAGATGATATTCTTCAGTGGATCTGGAAGTATATTACAGGTTCCAATCTTCAGAGAACTGTTAAAAAATGTGCCAGTTGTGCTAGAAACAATCCAAAGACTAGGGCCCACCAGTTCTAAAAGGTATACAACTTACAGCCACCGCATCTGGAGGAGACCAGCAGGCGGCCTTTACCACGATGCCAAAAACAAGTGATTCTGGTGTTTGCTAATATTGGCAGATCCCTTTCCAAGCTGGGTTGAAGCTTTTCCATGCCGTTCAGAGAAGGACTCAGAAGTGTTTTTATTTTTTTTAAAGATTTTATTTATTTGAAAGAGAAAGAGAGAGAGAGAGAGAGATCAGGAGCAGTGGGGGAAGGATAGAGGGAGAAGCAGACTCCCCACTGAGTGGGGAGCCTGATGCTGGACTCAGTCCCCAGACCCTAGGATCATGACCTTAGCCCAAGGCTGATGCTTAACTGACTGAGCCACCCAGGGCCCAAAGTCCTCAGAAGTTGTCAAAACACCTATAAGCAAGATCATTCCTAGGTTTGGACTGCTGCTAATAATTCAGAGTGACAATGGAGTAAAAAAATCACATGAGTGGTGTCCAATGCTTTGGGCATTCAATGGAAGTCATACGCTTTCCTCGAGATCCCAACAGAATCACGAGAATGCATAGGTTTCCTATCTGAGAAAAGGGAGAACATTGGAAAGGGCCCCACTCAGACCAGTGAGCGGACCCGAAACCAGTACTACTTAGGGGGAACTGGTCCAAGAAATCAGCCCGTGAGTGCAACACGCTACTTGGTCGCAACACCCTCCACTAAAACCGTAGACAGAACATAGTACAAGAACTATTGACCATAATACTGAAGTCCCAGTAATGCAGAATGATGGCTTTGAATCTGGAACTAAAGAACAGTCCAGAGAGAAAGCAGCAGAAAACTTCCATTCCTCTACCCCTGTCTTCACCCCACTGCAACGGGAATTAACCAGAGTGGTCATCTTTCCAAAACACTCAAGGATGAAGACTGGTCAAAAGACGGTGGGGACTGAAACCAGTAACCAAAGGGTTAACGGGACGAAAAAGCACAACTGCAACTTTTTACCAAGAACTTCCTCCCTTGACCCTAGGCATCCCTGACTCTCCTCCTGGGAGAGGGTGGATTTGAGGTTCCCATCTTCCCGTTTGGCTGCTTCTGGAATAAACCCTCTCCTTTCTGCATACTCGATGCCCCCTTGACAGTCTTTGTCGCGCATCAAGCAGACGAACTTGGGTTTGTTTACACGTACAGTAGGTGCTCAATAAAAACCACTGAATAAGTGTCAACTCTGAGGCTTGGAGTTCAGGGTCTGCTTCATGGTGACACAGAGAGTACAGATGAACGAGGAGAAGGATTTAATTTAGAATCCTCTGACCTCTGTGCCTCTATTCCTGTCCATGGTGCTGAAAAAGATCTGCTCTCCTCCCAAGGCCATCTGCTCAGCCCTTAGCGCAGCACCTCGGGACCCGCCTGCAGAAGTCCCGAGCCCCTCTCCCTGATTTGGAGCCAGCTCTCATTGCATCCTAGAGGTGACAGTTCAACTCTGTTTACCCAGCCCCACAAACAGCCTGGCTTTGTCTGCCACCTTTGGCAATTTTCATACCTCCTTGCACACAAAATAAATTGCACGTTCTCGTTTTGGGTTTGCGGGGGGAAATGGCCTGGTTAATTACAAAGTCTGCCTCGCCTTGGTGCGGAGTGATGGGAGATGTTCACAGGAAAATGGATTCATTTTGACTAATTGCTTTCACTTACACGTCTTAGTTCCAATTAAGACATTTGTAACTGAGCCCACCTTCTCCAGAAGCGGCCCCCACGCTCCCTAGACGAGCAGCCCTCAGGTTTCACCGGCTGCTCAGGGTCCCGAGAAACTCAATGGTTGGGACATTTTGGGAAATGCCAGTCAGTGTTTCAGGATTCCTCCCAGGGAGGCAACCTAGGGGAACGGCCTCGTTCAGTGTTCCTAGGGACCGATCAGCTCACGCTTGTGAGCCAGGCACGGCCTGACACTGGACACTGGGAGGGAGGTTGTGGTGTGTTCAGGCTGCCTGTTAGAATCATGCAAGAAGTGGTTAAAATCCAGAGTCCCATGCCCCACCCTCGTTCTACCTAGTCGGACACGAGAAGGACAGGGTCTGGAAATCTGTCTATTCCACAAGCACCAGCAGACGATTCAACCTAGAAAGGCTCTGGGTGTCAAATCAGGGGTCTGCATTTGAAAACCATGTTATCTAAGGGAGCTGTTCAAGTATTTCTTTGCCTCAGTTTCCCAGGGTGGAAAAAATGGGGCTCACCATAACTCTCGTGAAGGGGGGGGTGGTTGTGCTGGTGAGGTGAGACCCCGACCCACAGCCAACACTCATTAACTGGTACTTACTCCTATTAGTGAACATGGCTGGGTTCATTTCAGGGGGTTGATGAGAACCATGGAGAGGCCAAAAAAAAAAAAAAAAAAAAAAAGAAAAAAAAGTTTTTGTGCTGAACAAAGTCCTTGTACCTCAGACATAGAATCAGCACCCTCTCTGGGCCCTCCCTGCAGTTATTCATTTTTTCAAACTCCAAACTCTGCAAAGCTCTTCTTTTCCCACTTCCCCCCAACCAATAAATCATTAGAAGGTTCCAACTGGAGGGCCTCCACAGCCTCCCTCGGAATGCAGTGGAAAACAGACACACACGCCCTGGGAATAAGGGAGCAAAGTCCTACGTTTGCAAAATGGTCAAAACTGAGTTATTTCATTTGTGGAAAATGAATACATCTGATCTTGCAAATGTTTTGCCTCAGGGAAAAGTAGCGTGCACGCAACTGCAAACAGGCTTCTCCTGGCAAAGACCACTCCTTGCTGCTCCGGGAGGCTCTGCCAGCCCACCAGAAAGCCAGCAGCAGTGTGTGTCCTGGGAGCATAAAGAAAAACTTTGCCCAGCGGGGGCCCCAGGGTGGGCGGGGTCTCTCAGGGTTCAAGTTCATTTCCTTAACATTTAGCAAAGATCATCAGCTCTTGGTGTCTGTCCAGACCTCAGCTAGGATCAGGAAATCCAGGCACTGCCTTTCTGAGTCAAATGTAGCCCCTCTCCCCACGAATTCTGATGAGTGTTTATAGTGGAAAGGGGGATGAAGCAAGGGGAGAGGGGAGTTCTCCACGGAGCAGAGTAGATGGTCCAATTTTTTTTCCCCTTCCAGTTTATGGCCTGAAAATATTTATGAGTTCTGAATCCAATTAAGCAAACAGTAATTTGTGCCCGTTCTGTGGACAAGGCATTGTGCCCGGGGTTCCCAGTGAGACCAAGGTGAATTCAGTCCACTAAGCCTGTTGGTGCCTGCTCTGTGCTCTATGCTGGGGGCGGGGGGCGGCCTCATCTGGGTTCCTTACTCCTCCTGGGGGGTTTAGTGCTCAAGTCACTAGGACAGAAATCAAAGTGAACACGGGTATCAGAGGCGAGCACAGAAAGCCAAGGAGTGCAAGCAAGGGGGAAGGGCACTTCAGCCATGAACACTCAGCAGAAGACCAGGGTCCCTTTAGGAAGAGGCTTCATGGTCATTCTTCCCTGGGAAACAAAGTTTGCAGCTGTCTGAGGGTAGTGAGCTGAAGTACAGAGAACGGGTCAGATCTGAACCATCTGGGGGTCTTCCTGTCCTGTGCCCCTGTGCCTACCCCGTGCTAGTGAGCAAAGAGTGGCACATGTGTCTGAGGCTTGACCCCTGTGGTGACAGCTCCCTGGGGGGCAAAACACATGCCTGGCACAAGACAGAGACGCAGTCAAGTCCTGAAAACGTCATGTTAAAGTCCCAGCAGTGGCTTCTACCATGAGTCCTAAAGGTCTCTGGGCCTGTCCCAAGAGTCTACGCAGCAGAGTAGAAGTCACTATGGGATTGGGTTCTTAAGCCTTAGAAAAACTTAGATGCAGCCTTCTCTGCTTGGACTCCCATCGGTTTTCTTCCCTGCCCAGCGCCTCATCTCTGCATGTCCTGCCGAGAACCATTTGGCTCAAGCTGTAAACATATGTTCCAATTTGCAGACAGTCCCATGCTCCCATTCCCAGGCCATTCGTTATTCTCACTACACAGATCCTTGCCTATGCTGTTCCCCCCACCAAAATGTCCTTTCCACCCTTCCCCCTGAGTGGGGGAATCACGCTCCTGCTTCAGGGCTGTCTTCCAATACCTGTCCTACAAAACTCAGCTTCCTGATAGCCCCGGGGGGTGGGTGGGCAGACAGGGTGTTTAGGGCCAAACATCCACCCCACACATGTCTCCCAGCACCCATTCAATTAGGAACTTGGCTGAGTTTGCTGGTGCAAGCCCACCAGTCTTAGAAAATTCCAGGTGAGTGTATCAGAGGGGGGAGTGCAGATCCTGAAGCCTCGAGAGGCAAGGGGAAGTGGGGCTGAGGGGCCTCTCCTCCCCCTTCCCCATGTGAATCCCCTTCCAATGTTGGTGCATACCCCAGTGACAGGATGTTCACCACAACTTGACAACTCACCCTCTCTTCAGACAACTCTTTATTTTTACCAAATATTCTGGGTTGGGAATATATTTGCATGGTTCTAAGCTCAAGCAACAGCACAGTACACACTTGCAGAAAGCTCACAGCCACTCTTGTCCCTGCCTGCCCTGTTCCCCATAGCCCAAGGGACCATTCTAATGACTGCTTACCTCTCCTGACATCGCTTATTTACGCAAACATGACAAGCAAGAAAGTATGTTTCTTATATCTGATTTTCCTTACCCAAAATATAATGTGAGGTACACGCTCACCTGCCTCTTGCTTTGCTCAAGGGGTCTCCTCCCCCATCAGCCCACCAAGGGCACCCTCCCTGGTTCTCACAGCTGCATATATTTGGCAGTGGGGGGGCATGGTTCCAGAATGCCCAGCTGCCCCTCTTCCAGCATCTCCTGGCCTCGGCCATTCTCCATCTCTACATGTATCTCCTCTCCCCTCTCAGGTCAGTGGCGATCTGCCCTCACTCCACTGGTAGCCCTCATATGACACTCTATTCAGCACCCCTCCCCACACCCTGAGTGGGCCTCTGCTTCCTGCTGGGATGCTGCTCTCCCACTGCCCCTATTCTGCCTCCCTGGCTTGGGACCACCAGGCACGTCTCCTGGGTTAAGCCAAAGCTAAGTGCACGGGTACAGAATGGGGTCTCCCCATGCTGCTTCCTGGAACTTCCCCAGGATGTAGCCACCGTCACCCATCTGCATTTCTCTCTCCCCAGGCTGCTTAGAGCACCCCACCGAAGTCAGACTCTCCCAGCTCCAGGCTCAGGATGAGCATCTTGTCTCCCCAGCACTCTCACAGCTATTCAAACAGCCAGAAACCGGAAATCCGATCTGCTGCCAATGGGCCTGGGCATCCCTGTGGCTCTTTAGTGGCTTCCTTGCTTCTCCTCCCCTCTCCCACCCTCATCACCAGCCCACCATCTCCCATGCCTCATGGCCTCCTTGGTCCCGCAACGCAAGCCTTGAGACCTGCCCGGCCCCCTGGGCTGAGGGACTAGCACCTGGGGGATCTGGTTCCTACCAGCCCTACAGTCAGTATCCCCAGCTGTGACCCCACTCCATGATGACCCCCCCACCACCCTCCACTGGTGGGGTTGGGGAAAGACATGTCTCAGTTGCAAGCGTCATCTTCTCCATGTGCCATGGAGACACGCTGCATCAGTCAAGGCTGGCAGGAGCCCGCCTCTCCACCAAACCTCCTAAGTCAGGTCCCGGGGGCTGTCTGAGCTGAGAAGCTTCCTGTCTTAGGTAAGTCACAGTCTAGCCAAATCAGACACTGCCATAGCCCTTGAGGGAACAGCACCACCACAAAGCCGGGTGACCCCCCCAGGAAGGTCGCTCTAGAATCAGCACCGTAAACCAGGGCTCTTGCTGCTCCAGGAAAGGAAGCCAGCAGACAGAGCATGGCCAAGGTCGTGGCGGGCAGACCGGGGCCGGGGGCAGCAAGGGAGCAGGGCTCTGACCTGGTGAGACCTCATCAGAGAGAAATCAAAGCACATGGTTTCATGGAAGCCACCCTCTCCTCGGACACAGACGCACATGATTTCATGGAAGCCACCCTCTCCTCGGACACAGACACACAAGTGGAGGCTGATGAACACATACCTGACGCTCCGGGAACTTTCTCCTTCAGACCTGCAAAGAGAGAGAACACACACTTAGAATGCAAGGAAGTACCCTCCACTATGGGGGGTCCGCATGAGGACGTTAGATGTGGGAACCCACGAGGTCCCCAGGACCCTGGGAGCCCTTCTCCAGCCTCAGCAGACTGCCCCCAGGTCCAGCCCCCAGGGCATCCCATTGTCAGGTTTTGACCTACAACTCCACCCTGAAAACCACCTCCTCCTGGAAGCCCGCGGCTTCCCGGCCTCCTCCAGGGCACATCACCTTGATTATAATTGTCTTCCCAGGATTGGAACATCCCAGAAGTTAGGGAGTAACCCCAGAACGGGGCCTGTGGCTCCAGAACTCTGTGCCCTGGGCGCTGCGAGGCAGCGGTGGAAGGGATGAGTGAGCGAGGATGGCGCAGCCGGCCTTCCTGCATCCCCTACTTGGTATTTCCAGCATAGAGCCCACTACCGGCTCCATTTTCAAGTACACAGAAATCAATTACACCACTTTACAAAGGAGACAAGCCTGAATGCCAAGGAACTGGACAATTAGATCGTATCGCGCACACTTGAACTTTCACGGAGACTGAAATACATGGCATCCACTGACAGTGGTGCCTTTGCGCTCAGCAAACCAAAGGAAAGGGACTTGGGGATTAAACTGCTCGAAACGAAGGGCTTTAAAGCCATGGCCGGGCTCCCAGGGTCTGAAGGAGCAAAGGGCTAAGAGCAAGCACATTCAGGAATCTAATCCCTGGAAGTCCCAAATTGGATTTTACTGCCAGTGAACTACAGAAATAAAAACACACTTAACCCAAAGCCTTTTATTTTTTTTTTTCAAATTGCCCTTTTCAGTAATTTTACTGACTAGCTGCATACAGCCCCATCAGCACTGAAGCCCAGAGGAACGGCTTCTCTCATGGAGCTGGACTTGTGATGAGACCATCCCGTGCCCTTTCCTACATCTGCTGTGTCAATGACAGATTCTACCCAGGCTGTCTTTCAAGCTAACAGGAACGTTTCTCCAGGATGCCATAAAGGGTCCTCAACATCACCAGCTGCTGGCTGTCTGGGAGGTTCCAGCTGTCCCCAGCTCTCAGCCAGCTATGCAGCACCTGCCTGGGCCACGGGCCACCTCCCCGCTCAGCCAGTACAGAACGGGAAATAAGAGCAGAGACAACCAGCACTCGGTCCTTACGCAGTGCCAAGCCCAGGGCCCGGCCCTGATGTGTGCTACTGATTTTCACAGCAAGCTGGCAGGCCCGGCATGGTCCTCACTTGCCGAAGAGGGACTGAGGCTCCCAGAGGCAGTGTAAGTGCTCAGAGGCAGGACCAGCCCTCAAGGAGGCTATTTCCTGTCGCCCCTCAATGGGAGACAAGCAAACCCTTCTGTCCTGTTAGAGGTCAGGATGGAATTTCCTGGGGTGGTGATGGAAGGGGGCCCTGGGGGTTTGCGGGTGCTGCTCATGTTTGGGTCCTGATCCAGGTCTTGGTTACCCAGGTGCAAAATCATGATTAATAAAAAATATATATTTGGTCACTCAGATCACCAAAATGTATTTCTCATATATATTTGGTCTTGGTCCATAGTTCCCCGCTCACAGCACCCAAAACCCTTGCAAAATTCTTCCTTCCTTCCTTTCTTTTTACATTTATTTATTTATTTGAGAGAGAGAGAAAACACACTGGAGGGGAGGGGCAGAGGGAGAGGGAGAAAAAGAATCTCAAGCAGATTCACTACTGAGTGCTGAGCCTGACCTGGGGCTCGATCCCAGGACCCAGAGATCATGACCCGAGCTGAAATCAAGAGTCAGACTCAACTGACTGAGCCACCCAGGCGCCCCCAATCCCTTGGAATTTCTGAGCCATGAGAGCAATGGAAACATCTTTTGTTCTACTATTTGGTCTCTAGTCCTCAGTCCCTGAAATCACTTCAGAGCCATTATGGTGAAAGGTGAAACGAATGTCTTTTCATTCCTAACAAGTCCCTTTCCACTGTAACTAGGTTCATGTTAATGTGGTGACTTTTGGAAAGCACCTAGGGATGGGGGCTGGTTGCCAGGGGAACCGACCAAGAACAGAGGGTTGGAAGTTTCAGTCCCACCTCCTGACCTTCTGGGTGGGAAGAAAAGGCTGGAGAATGAATCAGTCACGAACAGCCAATGATGTAATCAATCAGGTCTATGTAATGAAGCCTCCATAAAAACCCAAACAGAGGGGGTTCAAAGAGCTTCCAGCTGGTAAACACACAGAGATTCAGGGACAGTGGCACGTCCAGAAGGCAGGGAAGCTCCACGTCCCCTCCCCGTCCCCTTGCCCTGTGCATCTCTCCGACCTGGCTGTTCCTGAGTCACGTCCTTTTAGAAGCAGCCGGGCTCTAATGCTAGAGTTCCACTCTAGCAAATTAATTGAACCCGAGGGGGAAGTCACGGGAACCTCTGATTTATAGCCAGGCAGTGAGAAACACAGGTAACAAGCTGAGCTGGCAACGAACGGGCGTCTGAAGTGGGGGTAAGGGCAGAACTGAGGACCTCACCCGGGGGCTCTGAGGCTCTCTCCCGGTAGAGAGGCGACAGAACGGGGTTGAATCCGAGGACACACAGCTGGTGTCAGAGAATGGCTTGGTGCTGTGGGAACTCGCCCCCTTCCACACATGCTGGAACTGGGTACCGGAATCTCTCCTGGGAGGCCCACAGGGGGAAAACCCACCCTGCCGCACACTTATGACAAGTTTTTTCAGGATATGTACTGTCTTATGAACAAATTGGCGAAAATATCATATGAAGGAGAAGGTGGGGGATAGAGAAGATAAGCGGTGAGCTGATAACTGGTGAAGTTGGATATATGAGGGGGAGGGGTTCTGACACTGTTTCCCCTACTTTTGAGTGTGTTTGAAATTTTCTACAAGTTGAAAAAAACAGTTTTTGTAGGATGAGCCGGTCTGGAGATCCAACATACAGTATGGTGACCACAGGTAATAATGCCAGAAGGTGTACCAGAAATTTGCTAAGAAATTTCAGGGGCTTGCACCACAGAAAGCAAAGACAATTATGTGAGGAGAGGAAACATGGTAATCAGCTTGCCTGTAGTAAACATTTTACTGTATACGTGTACAACAAAACACGTGGTACACCTTAAATAGATACCATTTTATTAAAAAAAAAAAAAAAAAAAAGACAAGGTCTGTGATGTGAATGGCCAGTGGCTGTATCTGGACTCTGTGACTTTTGTCATGGCAGAAATGACGCCCCTGCCCAGTTCAGCCCTAACCTTTGAGAGGACTGGCAGATTTTGCCTTCTTGCTCTTAGAAACCGACTGCCATGCTGAGAGGAAGCCCAAGCTGCCACATGGAGGAAGAAGAGGAAGATGGGGAGGGGGAGGATGAAGAGGGGGAGGGAGAGGGGGAAGGCTCCAAGCCATCAGCCCCAGCTGAGCCTCCAGCTGCCAGCCACTGTGAGCAAAGCCTCAGCTGATGTGACACAGAGCTCAGAAGAGCTGTCCCTATGGGTCCTGTCCAAACTGTGAAATCCTAGTAAAGAAATGATGACTGTGGTTTCAAATCACTAAGTCTGTGAAAACCCAAATGCTGCCCCACTTCTTGCCCCAGGAATGTTCCAGTCCCTCAAATTCCCCTCAACCCTGCTATGGACCGAATGTTTGTGTCCCCCACATTCATACGTTGAACACGCACAGTGTGGCTATACTTGGAGATGGGCCTGTGAGGAGGAGTGTAAAGTTTAGTGAGGCCCCGGGGGTGGGGACACCAGAAGAGGAAGAGACACTGGAGCTCACTCACTTTCTGCTGTGGGAGGACACCATGAGAAGGCAGCCCACTGCAAGCCAGGAAGAAGGCCTCAGCGGAAACCAACCCTGCCAGAGGCTGACCCAGGACTTCCAGGCTCCGTAGCTGTGAGAAAATCAACATCTGTCATGCAAGCCACCCAGTCTCATGGTGCTATGGCAGCCAGAGCTGACTATCACCCCCTCCAGTCTCCGGGCCTTTGCACACTCTCTTCCTCCCGCCTGCAGAGCTTTATGTACTTAACACCCCATGACCATCGGTCACTTTCTGCCACTGCCACTGTGTCTCTCATTGGGGGGGGGGCATCTCCACCCACCTTATGCAAACTCGGCCAGGCCTCCCTCCACGTTGGGCCTCTCAAGCAGCCTGCCCCTCCCCCACAGCAGGGGTCAGTCTGCCGCTGAGATTTCTTTGGATAATGGTTTGACGAATATTGCTCCCCATTTCCCCAGCTCATCCCAGGGTCTGGCAAACGTAAGTGCTCCATGGTAGAAAAGATGGTGTTACCCAGGAAAGTAAGAGCACCCCCTGACCCACAAGAGGCACAAGACATGCCCCAACCTGGAATGTGTTACAGCAGGAAAATGGATGAATGTGGCCCATCCACACAAAACCAGGGACACCAAGCAGCCAGGGGACCACACAAGCTCTGGTGGTCCCCCAGCAGCAGGGGGAGTGGCCTACCCAGTCACAATCCCCTGGACAGAAACAAAACAGGCAAAACTCAGCGCCGCAGCTGAGAGGTGCCCACCTGGGAGTTAAACAGTGAAGCCAAGCAGGGACATGACTGTCACAAAAGTCAGGGCACACATCACCTCCGGAGAGGACTTGCTGTCAGAGGAAGTGCTTTTCCAGGCTGCTGGGCTTGACTGGTGAACACAGGTGCCCACATTGGAGTGAGTCTTTACACTGAACCCCTACCCACATATACACACGTGTCTATATACATTTTGTATGTCCTCCGCATGTATAAGTCACAATTTCAAAATGGGAAACGTGAAAAACTGTTCAATAAGGTGATGAGTTATTTTAAAAGTGGAGACAGAGTCCCTGCTTTGTTCCTCAAACCTCCAGGCCTGGGGCCATAGGGGGGCTCCTCTGGCCATGCCCAAACTCCCCCGTGCACTTGCTGGTAGCAGAGAAAGTAAAATGAAAAGCAGGTATTTCCCAGCCACGTGTGTGTTCCAGACGCCTGAGTGTAAACCCCTTGTTCTAGAAAGACCGTGGACTCCCTGCCCAGCAATTTGAGCGGCTTCAGCACACATGAACTCAGGCCACGCCCCCCTCACCCCCCATTCCCCGCCCAGTGGCCCACAGAAGAGTGTGATGCTTCCCCCACCAGCGAACGCAACAAGGTGCGGATGAGCACTCTGCTAGCTGGAAGATGCTCCAGATTTGTCCACAGGAAGCCACAGAGGACTGAGGATCCCCAGGAGCTGCGGTCGAGGTTCTTGTTTTGTTTTTTGTTTTCCGCTGTGTCAGAGCCACAGCAGAAAAGCAAGCAAGCAGGGGCTGTGTGTGTGCACGTGTGTGCCTACGTGCGTGGGTCCGAGTGCCCACGGGCATGGGTGCGTGTGCACACGTGTGCGTGAGCGTGTCTCCCTCTTCATCTCCATCTCGACCTCTCACGCTGCCTTGCCTTGTGAGCAGATGTGGAGAGAACTGCGTGGTGAGGACCGGAGGCGGCTGCCACCAGCCACGAGTGAGCTTACAGGTACATTTCCCAGGCCCAAGGCTAGCGCAGCCCCAGCCAACGGCTTACTGACGATCTCAGAGTCCCCGAATCAGACCCACCCAGCTAGGCTGCTCCCGGGCTCCTGACCCACACATGCTGAGATAAGAAATGATTGCTTCCGTAAACTGCTAAGTGTTGGGGTCGTTTGTGACGCAGAAGTAGAAAATCCTCCTCCCTCGCATCACCCAACTGGGTAGCCTTCCCCCAGTCCCATTTGAAGCGCTCTTATTTGTGCCTGTTTACTGTGTCCGTCTCCCTCAATAAGGGAAGCTCTATGAGGAAAAGGGACTTGTGAGGTGCCCCGCACATTCTCCGGTGCTAAGACGAGGCAGAGTGTCCTGGTTAAATGGTTGAGTTGCAAGGACGCAGCCAGGTTGGGAGCCCATCATTCTGGGATGTCCCATGTCTAAGAAGCCAGGACATACCAGGGAATGGGACCAGACCCTGAGTCAGACCTTCCCAGACCCAGCGCTGCCCCTCACCACCTGCCTGAAGTATAATTTGAGAATTCGAGCTCCTGCTGCTAGGCTGCTGGGCAACTGCTCACGGGCAGACCCACAGTGCAGGAGGGAAGGCCGATTCTCTAGTAGATGATGTATCCCCATGCTCCAGAGCCCAGCAAGGGGCCTGGCAACCAGCAGGCTAGAACCCATGCGAGAACCCATGATGAAGCTGATTGCAAACTCACACACTAACAGCAGCACCCAGCAGTCCCCTTTTAGACCAAGGGTGGCATGTCCAGAACCCCATGTTTATCTTTGGACCCCACGGCATCTCATCATGGTCTTAGGGCAGACGAAGTAATACATGAGATGGGGAGAAGGAGCGCAAAGGGGTTAGGCAGAATTCTGGGGAGGGTGAGGTCCTCTAGCATGTGTGACCATGGCATCAGCGTGGGTGAGGTGGCAGGTGGTTGACAGCGTACTGGAGCTCCCTGCCAGAGAGGGTGAGAACCCAGAACAGGATGACATTCCAGATTGGTATGAACAGATGCAAGGTCACAAACACAGCCTCACACCTTTTCAACCAATGCTTGGAGCCAGCATGAGGCTCTATGTGTGTGCATGCTCAGGCCAGGATGCCTTCGTTTGCATTGCCCCACATGTGCCTGGAGGTTAGGATTCTGGTGCCAGGAGTTTATATGGGAGGGGAAGGCAAGGGGGCAGGGAAGTGAGACAAGGGAGAGAAGGCAGCTCATCATGGCTGTTGATCGCACGGCCCACCATGCATAAGGCCAAAACCATGGCTGACAGGAAGCTGGTCCACCAGGAAGCCCTGGGAGCCAGAGCAGAGCTCTCCTAGCCAAAAGGCAAGGCAGCTAGGGCACTGTTTGAAGTCTCCTGGAGACGCTAAGTCTCCACGCTAAGTGGCCAAAACGTCTCCAGCAGCAAGAAAAACCCCCAGGCAAGTCAAGCCAGTATGTACTAAGGAGGCTAGGGCTAGGGCCTCTGGTGACCGGTGCTCTCAGGACTACGAGACAGCTTCCTGATGTCCTTATGACAACACAATGGATGATTGAGCCTTCAGGTGGATTTCAGAAGGTCAAGGGTATAAGTGACCATTTTTGTTGTTCTTGTTTTGATTCTGTGGTGGAACTTGCCGACTGATTCATTAAACATGCATGCTGATCCCCTCCTTCCATGCCTTGCTGGACATTAGGCAGCCTCTGGAAAAAACTGAAATCTACATTCCCAGACACCTTGCAGTTGGGGTTCTGCAGGTGGTCTCAGCTGCTCTGGGCAGATGCCGGCCCGAGGTGTGGAAGGTGGATGTGAGCACCATGCATAGTCAAGATGAGGTGTCTGGCTGGCAGGGAACAGAATCTGGTTCTCCCACAGCAGCAGGGTGAGCCTCACAGGCAGTGGTGTTTCCATGGCAACAGACTCGGGTGAGGTTAGGTGACTGTCCAGGCCATGTGGTCCCTGGTCATGGTGCATCAAAGCTGATTCCCCTTGTAGTCCTAGAATCTCAGTCTGAACACCCAAGAATAATTCTTACTCTGCTGAAACCAGAAACACTGGATTCTGGTGTCTGCAACGAAACACTGAGACTGGCCCACATTCAGATGCTGAAATCACCTCTATTGTTGTGGGTTTTTTTTTTTTTTCTCACTTGGAAGAAATACAGAAAAGTTTAAGAAAAACAAGTAAAAAATCATCTGTGATCCCACCACCTGGAGGTAATGGCTGTCATATTTTTGCATGTTTATCTCTAGGCTTTGTTTTCTACCTTTTTATATAATCCAAAGACTGTGGCATCCTAAGCCACCTCTGTTCAATAATAAATTAACAACAATAGAGGTGATTTTACCACCACTGAATGTGGTTTATAAATGTGTCCCATGACCTTGTCCCTGAGGCCTTCAGCAACCTGGACCAAATCCTTTCTTTTTTTTTTTTAACCGCCTTGAGGTATAACTGACCTGTGTTTAGCATATACAATCTGATGACATAGGGGATAAGTAACATCCGTAAAACCATGACTGTTACACTATAAACACATCCATCACCTCCTCTACCCTCTTTATTTTTTTCTGATAAGAACACAGCCTAAAATCTACCCTCTTATCAAAAGTTTTATGTATATAAAATGGCATTATTATGACAAGCACTGTGCCATGTGGATCTCTAGAACTTACTCATCATGTACACCTGAAACTCTGTTCCCTCCATTTCTCCCTCTCCGAAGGCCCTGGAAACCACCACTCTACTCTCTTCTTCTATGAATGTAACTATTTTACCTTCCTCATGTAAATGGTGTTCTGTAGCGTTTGTCCCTCTGCGTCTGACTTATCTCACTTTGCACCATGTCCACCGGATTCATCCATCTTGCTGCAAATGGCGGGAATTCCTTCTTTCTTTTTAAAGGCTAATATTCCATTAAGGTTCTACACCACATTTTCTTTCCTTTTTTTTTTTTTCCTACACCACATTTTCTTTATCTGTTCATCAGTCATCCACATTACATTGCTTCCAAGTCTTGGCTATTGAACAATGCTTCAATGAACATGGGGGTGCAGCTATCTCTTTGAGATGCTGATTTCTATTCCTTTGGGTAGGTACCAAGAGGTGGGATTGCTGAATCATATGGTAGCCCCCCCTTTTTTTTCAAAGATTGTATTTATTTATTTGTCAGAGAGAGAGAGAGCATGTGTGCACAAGCAAGGGGAGTGGAAGGCAGAGGGAGAAGTAGGCTCTGCACTGAGCAAGTAGCCCGATGCAGGACTTGATCCAGGATGCTGGGATCATGATCTGAGCTGAAGGCAGATGCTTAACCGACTGAGCCACCCAGGCATCACAGTAGCTTTTAATTTTTTGTCTGACTTTGGTGCCAGGGTAATGTTGGTTTCATAAAGTGAGAACAGAAGTATTGTGCTTCTTTTTCTAGTTTTTGGAAGCATTTGAGGATTGGTATTAATCCTTTGAATGTTTGGTAAAATTCACCTGTGAAGCCATCTGGTCCTATTTTCCTTTGTTTGGAGGTGTTTGGTTACTGATTCAGCCTTCGTATTTATTATCAGTCTGTTCGAATTTTCTTTTTCTTCCTAATTCTGCCTCAGTAGGTTGTATGTTTTTATTTATAAGCATTTATCCATTTCTTCTAGGTTGTCCAATTTATTGGCTTGTAAGTGTTCCTAATACTTTATCTTTTTTATTTCTGTAGCATCTGTTATGATGTCTTCTCTTCATTTACAATTTTATTTATTTGAGTCCTCTCTCTTTTTTTCTTAGTTTTGCTAAGGGTTTGTTGATTATGTTTCTCTTTTCAAAACACCAAACTCTTAGTTTCATTTATTTTTCTACTACTTTTCATTTATTTCTGCTTTGATCTTTATTATTTCTTTCATTCTGCTAACTCTAGGTTGTGTTTATTCTTTTTCTAGTAACTTAAGGTATAAAGTTAGGTTGTTTATCTGAGTTTTTTTTTTAATAGAGATGTTATTAGGTAACTCTTAGTACTGCTTTTGTAAAGTTTTGGTATGCTGTACTTTCATCTTCATTTGTCTTGAAATATCTTCTAATTTTCCTTTTAGTTTTTTCTTTGATCCAGGGGTTGTTCAAGAATATGTTGTTTAATTTACATGTATTTGTGAACTTCCCCATTTTCTTCAGTTACTGATTTCTAGTTTCATTTCATTGTGGTCAGATACCTGGGATGATTTTCATCTTGTTAAATTTGTTGAGACTTGTTTTGTGACCTTATGTGATTTATTGCAGAGAATGTTCTGTGTGTGCTTGAGACAAATGTGTATTCTATGCTGTTGGGTATTCTGTATATGTCTGTTACGTACAGTTGGTTTATAGTGTTGTCCAAATCTCTGATTTCTTTATTGATTTTCTGTTTGGATTTTCTGTCCATTATCAAAGTTGGGTATTGAAGTCCCCCACTATTATTAAATGCCTATCTATTTCTCCCTTCAGATCTGTCAGTTTGCTTTATATATTTAGGAGATCTGATGCTGGGTGTGTATATAATTGTTACATCTTTCTGTTGCACTAATCCTGTTATCATTATATAATGACCTTCCCTATCTTTTATACCGTTCTTGACTTAAAGTCTATTTTATCTCATCTAAGTATAGTTACCCCTACTCTCTTTGGATTACCATTTGCAAGGAGTATCTTTTTTCTAGTCCTTCACTTTCAGCCCTGTGTGTCCTTAAAGCTAAAGTGAGTCTCTTGTACAGAACATATAGTTGGAATCTGTTGTTTTATCCATTCAATCTTTCTATGCCTTTTGATTGGTGAATTTAATCCATTTACACTTAATTATAGATAGGTAAGGACTTACTATTGATATTTCATTCATCATTTTCTGTCTCTTTTGTAGTTCTTTTGTTCTTCTCTTACTCTTGCTGTCTTCCTTTGTGATTTGATGATTTTTTTGGTATTAAATGCTTTGACTCCTTTCTCTTTTTCTTTTGTGTGTCTTTTTTTTTTTTTAAAGATTTTATTTATTTGACACACAGAGAGAGATCACATGTAGGCAGAGAGGCAGGCAGTGGAGGGGGGGAGCAGGCTCTCAGCAGAGAGCCTGACATGGGGCTCAATCCTAGGACCCTGAGATCATGACCTGAGCCGAAGGCAGAGGCTTAACCCACTGCACCACCCAGGTGCCCCTCTGTATATCTTCTTTAAGTATTCCCTTTGTGGCTACCATGAGGCTTGGATAAAACATCTTATAGTTATAACAGTCCATTTTATGCTGATAACTTAATTTCAATCACATTTTACACTTTTACACAAATTTTACACTTTTACTCCCCCCCACATTTTATGTTATTGATACCAAAATGTGCATATTTTATATTATGCACCCATTAAAAGATCTTTGTAGTTATAGGTGATCCTTAATACTTTTCTTTTTTAATTTTTATACTTGGGTTAAAAGTGATTTATGCATAATCATTACAGTATTGCATTGTTATTTGTCTATTTATTCACCTTTACCAGTAAGATTTGTACTTTCATATACTTTCATGTTGCTCTTTAGTGTACTTTCATTTCAACTTGACAAACTCACCCTCAGCCTTCTTATAAGACAGGTCTAGTGGTAACAAACTTCCTCAATTTTTGCTTGCTTGGGAGTTTTGATCTCTTCATTTCTAAAAGACAGTTTTGCCATGTATAGTATTTTTGATTGGCAGATTTTTTCTTTCAGCATTTTGAATATATCATTCCACACTTTGCTAGCCTTCAAGATTTCTGCTAAAAATTCAGCTGATAATATTAATGGAGTTCTCCTGTATATGATGAGTTGCTTTTCTCTTGCTGTTTTCAGGAATTTCTCTTTGATTTTTGACAATTTTAATCTGCTTCAGTATAGACCCTCTTAGATTCAACCTATTTTGTATCCTTTGGACTTCATGAATCTGGATGTCCATTACTCACCCTATATTTGGGCAGTTTTCAGCTGTTATTTCTTTAAATAAGCTTTCTTCCTCCCCTTCACTTTCTTTTCTCCTTCTGGAACTCCCAGAAGGTATACTGGTTAGTTATATTGGTTTTCTCGATGGTGTCCCATAGGCTTTCTTACCTCTTTCTTATTTTGATTCTCTAAGTAGACAATTTCAAATATCCTGTCTTCAAGTTCACTAATTCTTTATTCTGCCTCTTCAGGTCTGCTACTGAGGTTCTCTACTGAATTTTTCAGTTCAGACATTATATGCGTTAGCTTCAGAATTTGGGTTCTTTTTTTATGGTTTCTCTTTGTTGAACATCTCATTTTGAGCATGGGTTGTTTTTCTGCCTTTTTAGTTGTCTATCTGTGTTCTATCATAGTTCAATGAGATTCTTCAAGATGATGATTGCTAAGTTATTGCAAGGCAATTCAGAGATTTCCATTTCTTTGGGGTCAGTTACTAGAGCCCTGTTTTCTTCCTTTGGTGATGTCATGTTTCCCTGATTCTTAGTGATCCTTATAGCTTGTGTTGGTGTCTGCACATTTGAAAAAGCAGTCATCCCTTCCAGTCTTTATAGACTAGTTTTGAGGGGAAAAGACCTTCCTAGACAGTCTCCTAGAGATTCTGCCGCTATCCCAAAACTTTACTATGGATATGCCTACTCCACTCCCACTCCCTCCTGGAGAGGTAACTCAGGACTGTGAGCCCTTTCTCAATCACACAGAGAAATGCCAGGTGCTCAGAGTTACCTATTCCTTTTTCCTAGGGCAGGACCCAGATATGCCAGGACGCTGGATGCAAATTCTACTTCTTTCACTCCTTTCTGAAAGGTATGTCTTACAATTTTGTGCTTTCTCCCTAACCGAGACAGCCATGTCGAGTGCTAAGAGTCACCCACCCCTTTTCCATACAATAGGGCACAAAAATGCCAGGATGGTGGGTACAGGTTCCACTTCTGTCCCTCCCTGCTGAGGGAGCAGCCTTGGAGTTGTGCACCTTCTCTCAATCCGGCAGAGTGAAGTTGATTGCTGAGATCCTGCCTGACTGCTGAGATCTGCATGCCCTCTTGGGGAGTATGTGGGGCACCATCTGAGGAAGACTGTGGTTTGTGGATATATGTGCTAGTTGCTACGAGCCTCTGCCCTTTTCTTTGTTCTTAGCTGTTCTCTGATGATACAACCATACCTATATTCTCAGTGTTCTGGTGTGCCAAGATAAGCAGGGCTTTTTGACATTGTCCCCAAAGGCCAAAGAGCTGGACCTTCACTTGCTCTTTTTTCCTGTGGGAGAGGTCATGGGCTGGGGGAATCTCTCCTGGTTCTGAGTTTTGTTGGTCTCAGGGAGGGGTGGTGCAAAGTGAAACTGCTCTTTTTACTCTTTTCAATATGGCTTTTCTTTGGATTTTTGTGGTCCACTGGGGTGCTGGTACCTTCAACTGAACTCCAGAGCTCTCACAAAGGTATTTTTGTCTGTAGATGATGGCCAAGTCAGTGTTTCTGTGGGGGAGATAAGGGCTGGGACCTCCTATCCTGCCATCTTACTGATATCACTTCCCTTCTCCATTTACTGTTATAGCACTCTGCTCTAAGAACAAAACACACATTCCACCCACAGCTTACAAGGCTGGAGGAGTCTGGGCCTGCTCCCTTCTCCACCTTCTGGTGGAGCTCCTGGTGATTCCTGTTCCTTCTGCCTGGAAGATCTTTTCCCACATGTTGTTTTGCTGGCTCTCGTCTTTTGGGTTTTACTTTAAATCCCAGCTCCTGGGAGACAGGCTTTCCCTGTTTGCCCTATTTAAATATCTCCCTAAGCCCACCCAGGATTCTCTGTCTCATTACCACATTCTCCCTTCGGTGTACTCGTCATAGTCTGAAATAGTCTCATTTGTCCACTTACTCATTATGTGCCTTCCCCAGTAGAATGTCAGCTCCAAGAGGGCAGGCACTATGTCTGTCTGGTTTACCACTGTATTCCCTGCCTGTTCCCTAACAATTTCTCGTAAAGCAACATTTCCAAATGTAACATACTGGTCAATGTTTTAATGCGTCACATTTGACTTTGCCCTTTCCTACTCGTGAATATGTAGTAGTTGCTGAATATAAATAATACTGCAATTGACATCTTGGTGCATAATGTGATTCTGTTAAGCAACAACTTCAGAAGTAGAAATCCTGGCTCCCTTAAATAGCATGAATATTTTTAAGGCTCCTTCATACACATGAACACACTGTATTCCAAAAAGTCTGATTTAAAGACCTAATGTAGGTCCCGCCACCCTGAATTTGAGAGCTAAGAGATAAGAGATGAGTCTTTAGACTAGTATAGACATGAATCGTCTGGGGATCCAATCAAAATTCAGACTCCGAGGTAGGAGGTCCGCAACATGGCTCAAGATGTGGCATTTCTAACAAACTCCCAGGAGAATTCTCCAGAGGCTCTCATTGTTATGCTCTCCTGCCTGCTTTTTCCTACCAGTGTCTGGGTTCCATCCTGATCCAGCCCCTGGGCACCTGTGCCTCTGTCCAACCCCCAGCCACCCACACCAGCAGCCCCAGCAGGAAAGCTTGTGCTTGGTTTCACTCCCTTGCCTCCATTTGGTTCTCAATTCCAAGTTCTGTGACACCTGGTGTTATGTGTGGTTCTTAGGGGTTTTGAGTTGGGTTTTCTGCCAGTTGTGGGGTGAACTTATCCCCTCAGATCCAAGGATGCGCCACTGCCCTGAATATGGGAGTAGACACCTGGGACTATTTTCTGCCTGCCCTTTCTTCCCTCATCTTATGCTAATAGTATCTCTGTTTTAAATTTGAAGACCTTACCCCCTCAGCCCCTCCTAGTCCATATGATTTGGGGGGGATGTTAACTCTCTGTAATACCAGAATCAAAAGGGGAGCATATAACCTATATTTGACCAGTCAGTGGATTTCATCCTTTTGTTTCCGTAACTGGTTCAAGGCTGGACGTGAGACCTGGGCCCAAGCAAACCCATGCCAGGACTTGGAACAGAACTTCTCTGAGTGAGAAGCTCTCTCCCCCTGGGGAGCTGTGATGGCTACTATGTGCAGCAAACTCATCAGACAGGGAGACCACCATGGAAAGTAGAGCTGAGGTAACTCCTGATTGTAAGGGCCAATTTAGCCAGAGCGATTCCATCTTGGATTAGTCATTTTGTTATTTATGCAGTAAAACTTAAACTGTCCCTGCCCCTCTTCCCCCCAGGGGACTTACTTAAAAACAAGCCCGGGAAACCAGTCCCAGGTAACAAAGCCCAAATACAAAGGTGGGTCAGCCAGGTGGAGGTATCCAATCAGTGGGGGTGCATACTGTCTCCCTAGCTACCAAGAAGTATGGGCCCCCACCTTTTGGGCGCCAATTCTGACCAAGGTGATAGGCTAGTTCAAATGTCTACTATAGGGTAAATTGTAATTCAGTTGGTCACTTATGTGTGACCTAGCATGACCGTGTAGCTTTCTCTTTGTGTTACAATCTCATTGGCCACCTGTGCGTGGCCAGGCCCAACCACATGGCCTTTGCCCTTAAAGGCTAGTCTGTGCGGCAGACTATAAGAGGCGCAGCCCCGAACGTTCGGTTTGATTCTCGATGCATGGTGTGAAATAAAGCTTTGCTTGACCTTCGCTTTGTATCAGTCTCGCTCCTTTAATCACAGACCCATTATTGGGGGACCTTTCACTGATAACATAATTTGAGCCCATGGGTTAAGCCAGACCTGACGCTGATTTGATTTAGGCAGGAGCAGGTTACAGTGGAGCCATGACCAAAGCCTAGCTCAAGCACTGATGCTTGTGCCTGTCAATGTGTTTGGCATAAGCCATAGAGGGAAGAAAACTGCTGAAAGAGAAACCCCAAGAGTGCGCGGGCACACGCATAACACACTCCTAATTCAGGCCAGACTAGTGTGGATCATCATGGGGGTGGGGAGAGCTTGCAGTCAATGGAGAGGAGGACTGCTCGAGTCAAATAGGTGCTTTTACCACATTATTGGCCTCTTTGTATGATACACAATTAGCTTCGAAACAAGAATAAAAATAAGAGACGCATTAGTCAGCTATAAAGTAGCTTAATGGGCGCATGAATCAAAACAGCATTTAAATAGGGTACAGCAGCCTATTCGGAGTCTTTAAAAAGCTGTGTGCCATTTATCTCTCCCCAAGGAGGAAATCCTCAGTGTTGCTGCTGTCTCTTTCTTGTGCACAAACAGGGACCTCAGATGCATCCTGTCATGGGATCTATGGAGGACAGGCAGCTGGGTCAAGGTGACAGAAGCTGTTGGGGCACAGCAGACGTGGACAAAGGTCTTCCTACTACGAGCCTGGGTCTGACTCACCAACAGAGGCGGGTTTCCTGGGGAGCCACCGGGGCTGACAATGCAGGGCCCTCGCTTGTACGGCTCCTCCTTCGATCTGACGAGTAAGTCTGGGTTCTTTTTCTTAAAAAGTGCCACTCAAAAATATGTAAGTTTTCCACGAGGCATGGATCAGCCCCAAACCCAACCACACCCGAGGCTGTTTCCCTCCCTTCTCCCTTCTTTTTCAAGAACCCCAAACCCAGGGGCGGGTGGGAGTTGTCAGAGACTTGAAATAGGTACTCAAAGGCTCTGCTTCCAGAATGTTCCGGCTCGTCTGCCCCATTACTGATGATTTAGATACTTGTTATGCAAATGACATCTACAGAGACCCATTCCACAAAATGCTTACAGGGCTCTTTGAAGGCCTTCTTCATCTTAAAAATAAAACCAAATCCTCCTGCTTCTCCCTGGGCCAAGTACCCGGGGGTCCCAGTCTGTGGAAGGGAGAAGCCTCCCAGCCTCCCGCTCCCTGGCTCTTGTAAGAGCAATCCCCATCTCTTGGCCTCAGGGAGCTCTGTCGCTTGCCTTCTAATCTGTCAAGGCTGGACAAGGGCTGGAGGCCACACTTGTAGGCTCCCCTGTTCGGTCCCTGACTCAGTTTCCACCCAGACATCCCCACCCTGCCCCTCAGGCCTTCTCAGACTTCCAAGGGCATCCCAGCCCTAAGACTGAAGGGACCCACCTGCTCTCCCCATCCCAGTGCAGAGGAGCCCCCAAAGCTGGCAGCACTAGACAAGAACGTGGGGGCTGCCAAGGGGCCTGGAGCCCTGCCCAGAACCACCTTGGGCTTCTCACCTTCCTCCCTAGAGTGTGATCTCAGCGCCCTTCACTCCTAGTAAGAAAGGGACCCCCATCTCTCCTGAAGTTACATAACCTGTTAATGATTTTGCAGAGCTACTTGAAAAGGAACAGTTCTAGTAATAATAATGTTTATCTTGTTTTATATTATTATTATTACTATTGTTACAACAACTAACATTTACTCAGCAAACCCCACAGACCAGGCCCATTCCAATCACGATACACATATTGGCTCATTTAATCCACATGACGTCCCAAGAGGTGGGCAGTACCTTTATTTCATTTAATGTTTCCCCTCTCTGGGGCTCCTTTGTTTTAATTGCAAAAGGAACACAGGCTCAGTGGAGCAAACCAAATTGTCCAGAGGTGTGTAAGAGCGCGTGCGCAGTGTCCCCTGTGCCAGCACTCTTTCCCCCCTATCCCGGTTCCACTACTCTCCCCTGGCGTTAGCAAGGAGAGTGGTCTCAGGGACACGGTCTGTGCTTACGCCAACGTGTGTGAGCACATACTGGGAGGCTTTCTTAGAATTATCTTCCCCATTCTGTGGAGGAGGAAAATGTGGCTCAGAGAGGTTAAGTGACTCACCCAAGGTCACACAGCAGGCACATGGAGGAGCTGGCACTTAACTTGGCTCCCAAATTTAACAGCAAAGCCTGCGACCTTCTCCACTAGTGAATATTGCCCCCAAAAGTCCTAGCAGCTTTGAACAAAAGGAGTAATAATGGTTGTAAGGATAGGAAATAGTGTGCATTCAGTAGCAATCACATACCATTTCAGGTGCTTTATACATATTCATCTAGACTTCCCCAGAGCCTATTATTTGCACAGCCTCTTTCCCATTTCACAGAGGAGGGAACTGAGACATCATGAGGGGCCACTGGCCCACACAGCCATAAGTAGCGACAGAGCAGGGTGTAGACTCAAGGTCTCCAAGTATGAATCAGCCCAAGAAGGAAATCGGGGTAGTAAAGGGCAGGGTTTGGCCCTGAGTCAATGGGTAGGATGGCCACTGTCCCCACCTTGAACTCACATGGATATGTGAGAGTATCTCAAACTGGCCAGCCACCTCAGGGCCTTTGCACAGGCAGGTCCTCCCTGATTCTCACCCCTCACTTAGCCTGGATAATGCCTTTTCCCCCTCCAGCAACCAGCTTACTTAGCAATGAGCCCCTGGAGCCCCTGGGTAAATCCTAGGGCTTGCCACTGTCACACTGGTACACAGCAGACATGAGATAAACGTGTTCAGTGAACAGTGTTCCATGAGTAATGTGTTCCCTTGATGGGCAGGCTGTGCTGGGCTGAGGGGATGCCATGCGTGAAGGAACAGGGGGAAGTCTCATGTCAACAGGCCTGGATTCAGGGGAGGCACGGGAAGGGCAGGGACATAGCAGGGCTGGCCCGTACCCTGGGGGGGCACTGCAGAAGGTGGGATGTGGCAGGGCTGGAGACTGGGCCACCAGGATGAATGCCAGTGGAAGGTGACATAGAACCAGGAAGGACCCTAAGCACTGTCATTCCAAATAAGAGCAGAACCCCAAGAGCAGAACTCAACATCTCTCTGGACAGTGCTGCTTACTGTGTCCCAGAGCCAGCCAATAGGGAAAGCCTCCCGTAAGAACACAGTTTCCAGTCTGCTGGTGGCCGCCTGCGGGGACTCTGCAGGTAGTGCGGGTGCTAGGCAGTGACACACAGACCCGACTTTGGACAGGAGTTCCAGAGCACTCCCGCCCCATCCTGCTGTTGTGACACTTGGCAAATCCTCCTCACTCTGGGCCTTCAGCTACCCATCTGCAAAATGGGGATATGAAAAAACACAGAAGGAACGAGCGAAGGGGTTTTTGGACTAAGATGGGTATAAATAAAACATAAGCAGATTGCCTTTCCTGGGCTTGACACAAGATGGGTGGTACACGAAATGTTTCTGAATGAAAGCGGAGATGAATGAGTGAATGGCCACCCCCACATCTCGTTTCCTCCCCTTGTATCACAGCGAATGCTTTAATGAGTCCAGATGGCATCTCCTGCCCTTATTAAAAATCTCCAAAAAGCTTCTATCTCCTGGGGAGAGGAGAGGGCAGCTCGAGCGTTCTGAATCAGGACACCGCCAGCAGAGAAGGGCCGGGCCGAGCAGCGAGGCCACAGTCCACAGACGTGCGGTGCCCGGAAGCCACTGCGGAGACAGCAGGTACTCAGGCCAGCATGTGTAATCACACGGTCAGCCGCCTCACTGCTCCAGCGGTCAGGAGCCCAAAAGGTTTCCTTCTGTAAATGTCCAACTGTAAAAGGTATTAGTGCCAGAACGATCGATATGGCCTGGGTCGGGGGAAGGCAGTAGGCTGGAACCTCAGACACAGCCCAATCGAAGCCACTTGTCCTCTCTAACTGCTTCTGCGGTCCCCTCGGTGGGAATTACAAACTCTTTTGGACAAGATGGTTTGCAGAAAGGGAGCATGGATTTAGAATAAGAATTACATATTCAAACAGGATCTATCAAAGCCTGAGCAAAAGCGGTATCTTCAACAGTGCTGATTGCATGCCCCTTGTATCAGGCCCTCTGTGGGTGTCCAGGGGCTTCTCGGCGGCAAATTCCCTGCTGCGCAGTCATCAAGTAAATCACCAGGGATGGGCCATATCAGTGAGGCGTGTGATTCGGAAGACTATGTTCCCCTAAGGGATTTTTTTCCTTAGCTGCCAAAATGAGCCCAGCCCAAAGCTAATTCTCTCACCTGCCTGAAATATGACACTGGTGGGGGGGGGGTAGGGAGGACACCAGAGTGTGCTCAGTGGAGACCCCCAGCCAGTAAGGAGTGCCCGGGGGCAATGCCCCTCTGTCTCAGCACCGCAGGTAGACTGAGGGCCCCCCAGAGAGGCACCGACCCCACCATGGGAAGTGGAAATTGTGGTTTTCCATCACGGAAATGGTTAAATCACTATAGCTACCTGGAGATGGAATGCTGTGCCTGAAAAACAGAGCTCCCCATTCCCACAGGTCTGCAAGAGGCTGGGTGGGTGGAGAGGGCCCGCAGAATAGATGAGGGACCAGACTGTCTACTGGGGTCTCATTGGCCACCAGGAGGTGCCCGGATGCAAAGATCTGACTGTTCTTCCCTGGTAGACCACGTGCAGAAACCTCCTCGCTGGCCAGTGCCGGTCAGCTGAGCATGGATTGTGGGCTGTAGGTAAAATAATTCTGCAGCACGCATGCTTCTGCTGGCAGCGGCTCACCATCTCACACAAGACAGGCAAAGCCCAGCTCCATGCCGGGTACCCTGGGAAGGAGGTTAGCAAAGCTCAGCAGAGAGCCACCTACTCAGGGTTGGGGTGTGCGAGGCTCCTAGAGGGGGCCAAGGCTAAGTCAAGCATCCCAGGCTGAGGGATCAGAGAGGTTTCTGGGAAGAGACCTGAGCACAACCGCCTATCGGAGAGAGCACAAAACATGTCTTCACTCCTCCAGAAGCGCCAGGGTGGGATATGCAGGTCCCAGCCCACCCAGCTGTCCGCAGGCAAGGATACTGTCTGCATTTGCTCCCGAACAGCTACGCTATAAAGGAGCCACATTGGCAGGTAGGACACACCCTACTGTCCAAATGGTATTCTGGGGGAAAAAAGTTTGCCACTTTCCTCTTCCCTCCTTCCCCAGCCGAGTCCTCCAAGGACGGCAAGGGACTCTGCCTCCAGCCTGCCAAGGTGGGTGGGAGAGGGTGGGGCAGCCGGCAAGCCATTGCAACCACTGCCAGGAGGTGCTGGATGGAGCAGGGCCGACACACAGTAGGTCTGACTTCCATAAGCGGCTGTTGAAGGAAGGAGAGAGGAGATGCCATGTGTGGGACTTAGAGTGCTGAAAAGAATGTCTGGGCAATAGGGACCCATAGCAGGATCTTGAGCAGAGGAGGGACAGGATAAAAATGGAGCTCCAGAAAGAACACGTGAGCCATCTGGCAGTGGTGTGCACAGGAGATATGACGGGGATGAAAATAACAATGATCAGAATGAATGAGCACTCCTTGAGAGCAGGGCAGGGGTCCGGCATGTTCTGAGTGCCCATGTATCAGCTACCACATTCTGCGGGACGGCAGGGGTAGGTGAGGTGGCGGCGCCACGGTCTCCTTTGCACAGAGGCACAGTGACCCACCTGGGGTCACACTGCAAGTATGCAGCAGCACCAGCTCCACAAAAGGGTGGTCTGCTCTGCGGTCTCCTGGCTCTGCCCACTTTGCGGCATTCCTCAGCACACCTGGCCTCAGTGTCCCCATCTGAGAACTGGGAGTCATAGATGCTTTTCTCTCCACATGGTTCTCTCCTACCCCAAAGACTATGTGTGATGTGCCTACTGCGGGGCAGGTGGAGACCGCCCTTGGAGAAAGCCTCACATGCATTTTCAGAAAGAAAAAACAAAAACAAAACAAAACAAAAAAACCTTTCAAATGATTTCCTTGAAAGGCCAGTTTTAACCCAACTGGCTGGCATTTTGATTTTCTCCCCCTGAGAAGAGTCTGGAAGGAATTATCTAGTGTTGTCAAAATCTGGGAACCTTCCCAGGCCTTTAGAATTCCACTTCCATTTCAGTTCTGGATCAGTCAGTCACCTTGAAACAAAATCCAATACTCTCTTTGACTGTACACCTTGCGGGGAATCTTTAATATGCTGTAGCAGTGAATGAGGAAGAGGAACAGACACCCCGGCTCTGTGTCCCCTCCTGCTGGCATAGCTGAGCGGCCGAGACTCCCCTGTCCCCAGAGATCCCGGCCAGGACAGAGGAGTGCTTTGGGCCCTCCCAGCTCCGTGGCACCTGCAGCCCCTCCTGCTGGCCCTGGCACCATGTGGGTCCCCACATCAGTCCCTGTGTCTCAGGTCCTTGGGGAAAGGACCCAGAGCAGCCTTGCCTGGCTGCCTAGGGGGGGGCCTCCTGCTGGTGGGGGAGGGCCAACTCATGGTAAGGGTGGGCTTGCCGGTCCTCCCGGGCTGAAGCCAGCTTGTGGGGCACTTGTGAGAGCTCTGAGGACAATTCCAGGAGCCTTGTGCTGTCACCCTGCCAGATGTCTCATCCCTGCCAAACTCCAGCAAGGTCCTGCCTCCTATTTCAATAAGAGGGTTTCCACCTCCAGTGAGAATCAATATGGGCTGAAAACCAAATGTACATGGCCAGCCCGAGCTTTCCCCCAATGGAGACCAGCATGGCATGTCCACTGGCATTGGCGCATCCGCTAGGATGGCTGATGGGCATCTCAGACTGACCTGGCTGAATCCCCCACCACCTTCCCACAGGCTTTCCCATCTCAGCTGGGCACCTGCCTGCCTTTCCAGGTGCTCCAGCCAAATGTCAAGTCAGGTTGTATCCCTCCTCCTCTCATGCACCCTCATCTCATCCACCAGCCAATCCTGGGGTTCTGCTAGCAGAATTGCCCAGAATGTATTACTTCAGCATCCCTCCCCCACTGATCTCGTGGCCACACCTCCACCAGTCCTGCCTCTTGTGGTTACCGTCCCCTGCTCTGGCCTTACCCCAGAGTCTGACCTCCTACGCTGCCAGACGGACCGCACTCAGACCACGTGAGACTGCTGCCCTCATCATCTCCACACCTGCCATGGCCACCTTGGAGCCAAAGCCAGGACCTCCCAGGCCTTACTGACAGGGCTGACCTCATTTCCCGCCACCACTCTCCCCACCACCCAGCCACCCACTCCAGCTGCCTGGCCTCCCCATCTCTCACAAACCAAGCCCATTCCTGCCCTTGCTCTTCTTCCCTGATCCTGAACATGGGTCCCCCACCTCCTTCAAGTCTTCACTCAAATGTCACCTTCTCAGAGAGGTGTTCCCTGACCTCCCCCTCTCACTACACTGACCCCTGGGTGGTCTCAGTTGGCCTGCATGCAACACATTCCCCCCTAACACCTGTGAGGCTATAATCCTGGCTCTGCCCCATACCAGCTGTGTGACTTTGGGCAAAGCACTTAACCTCTCTGTGCCTCCATTTCTCCATCTGTGAAATGTATCTTCACTCTGGGCCAAGGGTCTTGATCACTAGGCTCTCGTCCATCTCTGCCACTACTCCCCTACTTAGGCAAGTCCCTTCCTGTAGATGTCGTTTCCTATAGCTGCCAAATATGGAGCTTAGCCAATAAGTGGTCTGAGCCCCTGAGGGCTGAAACCTGTCCCTGGAGGCACCCGAGTGGCTCAGTCACAAAGCAGCTGCCTTTGGCTCAGGTCATAATCCCAGAGTCCTAGGATTGAGACCCACCTTGGGTCCCTTGCTCCTCAGGGAGCCTGCTTCTCCCTCTCCCTCTGTCACTTGTGCTCTCTCGCTTGCTCACTCTCTCTCTCAAGTGAATAAAATCTTAATGATAATAATGATTAAAAAAACATGTCCCTCCACTTTTTGGGTGAGGGGGACGCAGACTGGACTTAGCGACTTGTTTCTAATGAGCAGAATGTGGGAAAAGTAGTGGCAGGTAGTCTCTGGTCACAAGAGATGTTGCTGCCCTGCCTTGCTCACTCTGAGGAAGCTGGACGCCATTTTGTGAGGCCCCTCAGACAGCCTGTGGGAGAGGCCAGAAGGGGGAAGACCGAGCGAGGCCTCCTGCCAACAACCACATGGGTAAGCCAGCTTAGAGGCAGGTCCTCCTTCCCCAGGAAAGTGCTCGGATGATACAGTCCCAGCCAGCAGTTCAATGGCAGCCCCGTGGAGACTCTCAGCTGGGCCACCCCAGACACTGGGAGCATAGTACATGTTTATTAAGGTCCTAAGCCTCTCGGTTTAGGTAACCTGCAAAGCATCAACAGACCACAATACAGCCCCTTCCCCTTGGACACCCTGAGCCCCTATGAGAGCCCCCTCCTTGCACCCCTAGCCCCAGCCCGAGCCCTGCCATTCTCTGAGATCAGCTGGGGTAACTGGGAACTGTTGGTGGGCTCTCTGAGCAGCCTGCAAAGTAGCAGGAAAGAAACATGCTCAATATGGCTCCCAGCTTCTCATTTCTTTCTTTTTTTTTAAATACTTAATTTTTTAAAGATTTTATTTATTTATTTGACAGAGAGAGAGAGAGATCACAAGTAGGAGAGAGGCAGGCGGGGGAGGGGGGAAGCAGGCTCCCTGTTGAGCAGAGAGCCCGACGTGGGGCTCAAGCCCAGGACCCTGAGATCGTGACCTGAGCCGAAGGCAGAGGCTTTAACCCACTGAGCCACCCAGGCACCCCCTCATTTCTGAAGTAAGCCCCAAACAAGCACCAGGGCCCAGGACAACACCTGCGGGGCAGGGTACAGCTCTGCACAGAGCTGTGTGAGCCCCTTGGACATCCTGAAGGACCAGGAAGCAGGGGGAGAATGAAGCCAAAGCAAAGTAGACAGACCTGGAACCCAAGGGCACCTGTGCTGCCCGAAATAGTGAAAGTACATAGACTCATTTTCAAACGTGTCATATCACTGAGTGATCTCAAAATTTGGGAAAGCACTGAAACAAAACCAAATCAAGTGGGGAATGGTTAAAAAATATATATAGGCTCCATCCACGCAATGGAATACTATTCAGCTGTAAAAAAGGAAAGAAGCGTTGCCGAGCTCTAGCACAGATGAATCTGGAAAACACTGTGTGGGGTGAACGAAGTCAGACACAAAGGGTCTCATAGTGTAATTCCATTTCCGTCAAACATTTAGGACTGTCACATCTATGGATACAAAAAGTAGATTTGCGGTTGCCAGGGTCCGAGGAATGCTGGGGTGGAGAGTGGGCGCGCTGATGTGTAGGGCATTTCTTTTGCAGGTGATGAAAACGTTCTGGAGTTAGGTAGCGGGTGATGGCTGCCCAGCTGGGCAAATACACAGAGAACCACTCATACACTTAAGTAGCTTGACGTTATGGTTTGTGAGCCGTCTCTCGGTAAGGCTGTTAAAGCGACAGCCTTGATGGTCCCCGCCAAGGAGGGTGCTACAGCAGGAGGCCCACCCAGCTGAGGTCTCAAGGCAACACACCTGCAGGGCTGTGAAGCGAGCCAGAAGCCAGGAAAGCTGCTCTGCTGTCTCTATCTCCGTCCCAATCAGACGGAAAAACAGAAATCTCCCGTGAGAATTCATAATGGCAGAGATGCGATAGGCCCGGAATGGGGCAGAACAGGGCCAGGAATAACACCAGGGGTGGAGCCCTTCCTCCCATGGACCTGAGGGCTCGGGACAGAAAAGAAACGGCTTTGTCTCCTTTGAGGACATTAACACTGCAATGCCAGAAATGAGCCAGGCACTTAGGGCTGTGGAATATACCCATGTGGGTCCCTCCCGCTCACGTACTCCCACCCTGCCTTAGGAAGCTGTCGGGTCTCCATGCGGCCCCTGCGGCCCCGGGGTGGGATGAGAGAGGACCCTTGCTGATGATCTTTGAGCAGAGAAGGATGACACACCTTGCGGCGCCTGCCCCGTTTGTGCCGTGTGAGTCCCCTGCCGGCCCTTCTGCAGGTCGACCAGCTGTCGGTGCACACAGCCAACAACACTGCCGGTTGTGCGGTTGGTCATTCTGCAGTCCACAAGACCAACCACACTGCTGGCCATGCTGTTGGCCACAGGGCCTCTCATGTGGAGAAGGCAGGGGCCTCCGCGTACTGCCCAGCTGCTCCCGGACAAAACTGGCCAGCTGATGCCAGTGGGGACAGACACAACCCTCATTGTGTGATCAGAGGGAGCCTGTGTCCTACTAGGGCTGGGGCTGGGGGAGAAAGCCATCACCACTTGGATGGTGAGCATGTCCCCTGATGGTGCTGGAATGTCCATGCTGTCACACACACCCTGCCTGGGTCACAAGGACCTGGGAACAGACCCCGGATGCCTGCAATCTCTGAGAGTCCCCAGTCCACCTGAGTCCTGGCCAGTCTCTCTCTCTCTCATGCATTCATTCATTTCTTCCTATCAATAAATATCTGAGGGATGACCACATGCCAGATGCTGGTGCTAGACAGCCACCTGGTCCCTGCTCTTGGGGAACTTGCATCCTGGGCATTAAAGTCAACAGGCAGACAAATACACAAATGGTCATTTTAGACTCTGGGACATACTACGAGGTGAGGTGGGGTGGGATGGTAGAGAGGATCCTGAGGACTCGGTTCGAGCCCTAAAAGATAATTTTCAGAAGGTGACAGTTACGGAAAACGTGAGGTGAGTAAGTTACCCATGTAGGTGCCAAGGGGGATGGACCCTTGAGGTGGAGGTCTGGGCTTTCAGATGTGGAACAGAGAAGATCCACGAGCCCAGAGGGAGAACAAATGATCAGTAAACACATGAGGAGATACCCCACCTTCCCAGCCATTGGAGTCATTTCCATCCAGACATCATGCGAGATGCTGTTTGGGACCCACTAGACCAGTAAAATAAAAGGTCTGGTCATTCCAAGTGCTGGCAGGGACTCTCATCATCATGGATGGGTGGAATTAAGTTGAAAAACCTCCTATCCTATGACTAATTCCATTCCCAGGAATGTGCTACGTAAACTGGGAAGTGTGTGTGAGAACATTCAGAGTGAGGTCATTCAAAAGGGCCTTGAAATGGAAACACCTCAGTTCCTATCAGTAGGAAAACAGATTAACAAATCACGACAGCATACTCGGCAGCAGTGAAAGTAAACTGACTATAGCTATGGGCAATAACCTGGATATAGCTCAGTTATTTAATCAGGAATGAGGAAAGAAAGTTCTGGAAGACAATACACAGGTTAAATATCTTAAAAAAAAAAAAAAAAAAACCAACAACAACAACAAAAAAAGTTAAGGAAAACCAAGCCAGGATGTCCAGCTTCTGCTTACAATGTAGAGTTTTAGAAAGAGTTTGCCCTAAAAAGATAATGATGGCAAGCCAGGCAATACTTTAATTCATGACTTTTCCTCACTTATCAGAGAGCTCAGGCTGCAAGAGACCAATAAACTCAAAATCCAAGGTAGGCACCTCCAAAAAGAGAGAAGATGTGAGCTCTGGCTTATTTAAGGATTGGGAAACTTAATAGCTGAAAAATATCCACAGTGAATGGCATTCACCAAACCATGGAGCCAAGGAGCTCAGACAGCAACAAGCAGGTAAATACAAAGAAAAACAAAAACCTTGGCACATCATATTCACACTTCTGGAAGATAAAGAAAGACAAAGTACTGAAGGCTGTCAGAGTGAAAAAGACAACACTACAGTAACTACAGAGGACCAAAGAAAGGAGTCACGGTAGATTTCTCAACAGAAAATCATGCAATCCAGAGGACAACCTAGAATCTATATTCAGATAATAAATATTTTAGGCTTTGCTGGCAACATATGGTCCCTATCATATGTTTTTGCTTGTGTTTTCTTTCTTTCTTTCTTTCTTTCCTTTTTTTTCTTTAATTTTAACACTGGGCCATGGTCTGGATTTCACCTGAAGGCTGTAGTGTGCTAACCACTGCTCTAGACAGACCGATCAAGAAAAAAAGGAGAAAACACATAACTTACAATAAAGAGTACTAGGGAAAACCCTACACTACTCAGATATCATGGTGAATTCCTTAGAAGATACAAACTGTCCAACTTCACCCAAGAAGAAACAGATAGCATGGGTAGTCCTATATCCGCATCTCAGTGAATTCCATCAAACATGTATGGGAGACATGACACCAATTCTACAGAAAATCTTCCAGAATATAAAGGGAGAAATCACTTTCCACCCCATTTTATGAGACTAACATCTGCCCCGACCCAAACCAAACAAAGTCATTGCCACAAGGAAAACTACAGACCAGTATGCCTCATGAACACAAGACACAAAAATCCTTCACAAAATCTAGTGAATAATAAAGGATGGTTCAACCTTTGAAAATTAATCAGTGAAATTCACCACGTTTACAAACTAAAGGAAAAAATATCTTATCTATAGATGCAGAAAAAAGCCTTGACAAAATTCAACACTAATTTGTGACAAAAAATCTCTACCAGCTAGCAATAGAAGGAGAGTTTCTCAACATGACAAAGGACCTCTGCAGAAACCTGCAGCTCACAGCCTCACATTCCCACTCTCCCACCCTCATCTGAGCCAGCACTTCCTCAGTCTTGGACCTTGCAAGAGAACTTATCTTCTAGAATATTCTGCTCTGGCTGTTTAAAGGGCACCCTCTCTTCCTTTAGGTCTTGATTTAGAGAAGCCTTTTTGACCCTTGCCCTCCCTTGTCACACACTGTCATACCCTGCTTTACCTAATGCTCTTGTTTTTTTGGGTACTTATTTATTCTATGTCTTCCACCTTGAATGTCAGCTCCAGGAGGACAAGAGCCCCTGTGCTTACTCACCATATGGCCCAGCACTGGGCCACCTCAGCAACTATTTGACTATGAATACACAATGTATGATCACAGCTGCAACTGCAGCTTGATTTCTTCCACAAACAGGGAGATCATTACGTATGGGAGATAGCTCATTTCACAGGTAGATACATCCAAAAATAAAGGTTGAAATGTTACTGTAGCTGGGAGGACTCTCAAATGGGGAAAGCGAGGCTCAGAGAGGAAAGGGGGTTATCTAAGGTCATAGGACAGCAGAGATGACCTTAGAGTCAAATGTTGTTTCCACCACATCCTAATTGCTGGAAAGCATTTTTGACCTTCCAGGAGACCCATCCTCTGAGGACTAGGCATGTTTAGGTTGCTGACTTAGAGGTCAACTGCCTGGCCCACTTTTCTGGGCATATTTCTCTTTGCTCCTTTCCAGGACAGAACTGCTATAGGGCACCTGCCCTAAGGTGAGCTAACTCCCATCAGGAACATCCTGCAGAGGAAATAATGGACATTAGCCTTGGACATCATAACTCACTCTGGCTTGTAAACTTCTTTAGCCCAGTTTGACACATTCAGCAGAATTTAAAAGAGGTGCTCAGCAAATCTTGTTAGCACTGATGGGAGAGGGCTTATTGCTCTGTTCTCCTCGTCCCAAGTGGCCCAGAGGAGAATAAGTATATCTTCTCTCGAAGGTTCCCCCAGCTGCATCAACCAGGCAGGAGGCCATGAGAGGCTGCTGGCAGCCAGGTCCTGAGCACCAAGCAGCCACCCGGAGCACATCTGAGGTCTGGAAGGCAGAGCCCCAGCTAAACTCTTTCTGGAGAGGAAGTTCACACCATAGTACAACTTATTGTCATTAGGATTTGTTTTGAGAATATGAGTATTCTTTCATAAGACTAACACAATTTTGTCCCTACATGTAACTTTAAGAAGGAGCTGCTTTCTTAAAATGTGAATCTTTGTATCAAAGGATCAAGTTCCCCCTCATTCTCTTCCTCCCTCTTAGAGGAAAGGAAACTTGCTTTCATGGAGGACTCACTTTGCCCTTGTCCCCTGGTCCCCCGGACAAGAGCTTGCAGACATGTAGTCTAATCTGCTCCTGCCAGTGACCCTGACAGGTAGGGCTGGGAGATACTGAGGCTCAGAGTGAGCTTAAACGCCATCCGCAGGCCACAGCATGAGGAGTGACATGACCCAACTTGGACCCGAGTCTGGTCAAAACAGACAAAACGCGTTCATAGAATTCAAACCACCGAAGTCAGCCCCATGGCCCAACTTTAACACATCTTTGCATTCTTAGAGCCGAGCACAGCAGTGCTCATACGCAGGGTGGGCATCTGACTGAGAAGCCACCGGCATGGTACAAGTGAGCCCAGACAGGAAGAGATAGACACACTCACACGAGGTACTGATGAATTTGTCTGAGACCTGGTTTAAGCCACACCTGAAGCCAGACCTTGCCCTAGAATTCTCAGTTCCATGAACTGATACATTGATCTATGTCCCTCCCCATCTTTTTAAAAGTCTGTTGAAGTTGGCCTTTCTGTCACTTGCAACAGAGTTCTCACAGCAGCCTGTGTAGAGCTAGCCCATGTGTCTTTTTTCTGGACTCTGGTTCCAGGTGAGAACACACAATCCACTTACCCTTCACCTCCTACATCCTGTTCTTTCTCCCTGAACCTTCTATCTTCCCGCCTCTGCCCCCCAAGGAATCCTCTCCTTATTTCTAATGCTATTGTTGGCTCCTCCTGGAGCAGGGCCTTGAATGCACTGAGCACATTCCTTTCCCAGGGCCTCTGCAACTGCTCTTCCCTTTGCCAGACTTTCATGTGTCCTGCTCCCTTTCCTAAAACATCTTCAAACATCAGATTTGATTGAATATCAACTCATGAAGAAATTCACTCCTGGACAGTGGATTCTAGAGAACCTCTCAATGCCCGTAACTCCTATGCCCCCCACTCTGGCTTGTTTTCCTTTATTACACTTAGCACTACCTGAAATGACATCATGTTTACTTGTAGATTACCTGCCATCCACTGAAATGGCAGTGCCTGATGGGGAGGCCAGGCTTGTGACATCCCCACTGGGCCCAACACTGTGCCTTCCTCTAGATGGAAGGTCTATAAATATCCTAAAACTTGAGTTTGGAAGAGATCTTTTCTTAGACCATGAATTGTGATCAAGGAAGGAACAGTGACAGAATTTGTATAAATACGATCATTACCAGAAATGAAAAGTCTGACAAAAATGGTGTTTACAACTGCTTAAAATACCCCACACCTGGAAAGGAGTCATTTGGGGGTGGGAAAAGCTGGGAAATTGGGCTCTTTTACATTTTAAAGACTTGCCTACTTTTCTTACTTTGAAAAAAGAATCCAGAGCTGGGGTTGGAGGCTCGCTGGCACGCTGAGAGGATACACTTGTCAGCCCAGCTGAAATGTCTCAGGCATTTCCACATACAGAGTAAGTGTCTGGAGAATGGATTGCCAATTCTCTGATGACCCAAGGATATGGCAGAGCTACCCCAAAAAGTTACCACTGTTGATCCCAACAAGGAGGTGGGGCCCCAGCACATGGTTGAGTGGTGTTTCCCCATCTATGGTGCAGTGGCTTGGGAACCCGGGAAGGACTCGAGCCCTTTAACAGACCCAAGTTCCATTGGGGATTAAGTTTTAGGGGGTATCCAGTCTTTTCCAAGACCTGCCCCCAAACTTCAAAGGACACACCTAACAACCAGGAATAACTCCAAATCCCCTGAAGGCATCAGATCAGGGGTAAACATACTCAGATGCTATAAAAATCTCCTATCTCAAGATGCCCTGGACTTGTTGCCCCTTTAGTCTAGGTATAGACTAAGTATAGTTGGAAGAGTTTGGTTGGCAAATGGAGTATGTGGACAAGTTCCTTCATCCATCCATCCTTCCTTCCTTTCCTCCTTCCTTCCCTTCTTCCTTCTATCCACCCATCCATCCTCCAACTATCCATATATCCACTTATATCCATCTACCCATGCATTAATTTATCTGTAACGTCCATCCATCTACCCATCCATCCACCATAATTTGTACACTCATCCACCCCCCCACTCATCCACCCACCCATCCATCCATCACACAAACCCATACAGGGCATCAATTATGGGTGAGGCACCATACTCAGCATACTCAGATTACGTCCCTCAGGGAGCATACAATCTACCCAAGTAAAGAGACATGTAGACAGACCACTCCCCCTGCAGCATGGGTGGCGTCACAAGACAGACAGATGCAGAGGGAATAGCAGCGCCACTGAGAGGGTGAGGCCGATATATCCAGCATCTGGTCCAGCACAAGCCCTTGGTAAATGCCTGATGGATGGATTTGTCTTAACCAATCTTGAATGTGTTCTGTATATGATTTTAATGTGAAACAGGGAACATAAATTTTTGAAATTATGAATATATTTTATTTGTGATCTTGTTCATTGACCATCCACTACCCTGCCCTCTCCCACCACCAGAACATAACTTCCAGGAGAGTAGTAAATGTTCCTATCTATGTTTATTGCTAACCCACAGGACTCAGAATGATGGCTGGCACATAGTCGGTCCTCGATAAATGCTTATGTTTAAATAAATGTCCTTTCTGGTTCCTGACTCCAACTCTGTGTCCTATTTTCAGCCATGCTCTTTGCCTTGGAGTATGTCAACTACTCTTGGTCTGCAGACCTGCCTCTCAGAGCTTTTGTAGGATCTGGAACTGGAATCCCTATGGTTCTCCCTTTTTCCGTGCTTGGCCATGGGCATTGGCCAGCTCAGCTAATCAGAGCCCTACCCTCGTGGTCACTCTGCCTCATTCAAAGATTAGGTACTGTTTGAAGAAATGTTCATTTGCTAGCTCTTTCCATCCTTAAAAAAAACTCTATATGGTGGGTGTGCTATTATTATCCTCACTTTGCAAATGAAGAAACTGAGGCCCAGAAAGCTTAAGTGACTTGCCCCAGGTCATACAGCTCTAAAGTAGCAAAGCCAGGACCTGAACTCTGCTGTCTGGCTCCAGAGTTCAAACTCGAAACTACCATATCTTTTGAACAAAGGCCAAAGCCATGTTGGTCACCAGACTGAGCCTCTGTCTGCTGACAATGTCCTTTCCTCACTGAAGCCCAGAGCTATCAGAATGACAAAGAAAGAGGCTCCAGAGGAAGAAGCCAACTAGAGGCAAATAGGAGTGAGAGAGGGAAGGAGATACAGGGCTGGCATTTATGCCCTTGGATCCATCAATACCTGAAGGAGGCTCGGAATTTTAATTTTTATAGGCCCCAAATTCCCCTACTGGAATTTCAGTGGCCCTTAAGTCTATTTGAGTTGGGTTTCTGTTTGGACTGACAAGCTAGATCACTTCCACGTGCTTCAAGCTGGAGACCCGAATTTGCAACCATCCTCTCATGAGGGGTTTAGACTTTGCATGTTGGCCTCCTCCTTGTCTCTCACTGGTATTCCCAGCTCCTTCCATCTCTTAGCCCAGCAAAATCCTTCCAGGACTAAGCCCACCCTGCAGCAGTCCCACCCTACCTCCAGGTAGGCTGAGGGGGCCCAAAATTACTAAGTGGGGATCCCTATAGCCCACAAGTTCCCCACACTGCAAACTTCCTGCCTGTACCCCATGCTACTGACTCTCTCTGTGTTAATGAAATTCTGCCCCTGGGTTTGGGGTCACGTGTAGATACTTCCCTGGAGTGGGCCCCATTGTCCCCCACCCCCCCAGATGCTGCCTAGACTCCTGCTCTAAGCCAGTGGACCCATACCTGCCTCCCTCCAGAGACACCCTGGTCTGGAATCTTCTGAAGGTCTTGCTCCTCCCCCACCCCCCTGACGAGACCTCCCACCTAGGTTTCCTAGGCCACCTCCCCAGAACACCAGCACCCAGACATCCTCTTCCAGATTCTGGCTGGCATTCCTCACCATGCCTGTGCTGTTGGAAACAATGTTCTTAATTTGTGCCTTTCACTCTCTCCAGCTGGAATATCGGCCTCTGAGGACAGGAACCTTATGTGCCTGTTCAGTGCCTTAGCCCAGCATTGGTAAGGTACACAGTAGGCACTCAGTAAGTATCTGCTGAGTGAAGGAGGGGACTGCTCTGAGTTGGTGAGCCCACCCCCAGGGCAGGCTGCATGTGGCTCAGTAGCCTGGCTCACAGGTTCTGACCCTTAGACCCTTCCTGGGCTGCCCAGGGCTCCTCAAGAGCCACATGAACAGCAGCAACCACCCAGAAAGCCCTAGGACACAGAGCTGGGCATACTGGGCCCTTCGACAGTCCTAACGGAGGGGCCACGGTTGTTCCTACTTAGAGATGGGAGGGGGCGTAGCTCACCAGGGTCACATGGCCAGGGAGCTGGGCAGCCTGGGGGACACCTTGGACTGGGAAAGAAACAGCCCACAGAGGCTAGGTCGAGTATCTCCTTTGGCACCCTTAGTGGGGTTCGACAGGTTTTCCTGTTGGAAGCAACTAAGCGATCCTGAGTCATCACCACGAGCTGGTGGCTGGAGCATCAGAGAAGTAAGAGCCAAAAACAGCTGAATGGTCAACCTGGAAAATCCAGCTCTCGGCCACACCCACCATCCCAGGAGGTTAGAAGATCAGGCAGGGGGGTTTCAAGCAGTGGGCTGACTCAGGGCCCTGCCTGCAGCCCCGATCCAGCCCCCAAATGCCAAAGCCCAGGACGCGAGCCCAGTTGTAGCTGCCTCACTCCCTCCCCAGGCAGCCCACCCGAGGACCTGGTCTTGTTCCTCTAAGTCAATTCCCGGGCTCCTCACCCTACTGCGAACTCCCAGCGCCTTTCATTGCTGTTCCCTTCTGCCCTTGACTGCCCCTGAGAGCAGTCTGAAACTGCCCGGGAGGCACAGAGCCCTGCCTACCCTGACCACCCGAGCCAGCACCCAAGGACAGGTGCACACTTTGAACGCACGCAGTTTCCCAGACTCCCCATCTCAGACCTCCAGTGCCTAGGCTGCATCTTTAGCCCCTGGACAGCCTGTCTAGAACCAAGACACCTCCTGGGCTGGGCCCTGATGGGATATTTCTGGGTCCTCCACTGTGCCCCAGCGTCGAGCGGAGCATGTGGTCTGAGGAGCATCGCCAGCAAACCATGCCCCTCCTCCCGGGGCCCCCTGACACGACATCCCTGCTCCGGTTCGACCCTGTTGCCCTCTCCTCGGCCTCCTCATATATTAGCTCAGACATGCAGTCTCCCTAACACGGGAGCCCAAACCCTTCTAGAGCCAGGCCTGTTCTGGGACCACCCTCTTCACATAAATCATCTGATTTATTGGTTTTTGTCTCGTGTGAGCCCCGGGGCACACCCACAAGCTGTGTTTCTGGTGCTATCTTTATCTGGACTTTTGAGCACATCTTCATTGACTGTCCTGAAGGTTCTGGTCCCCAGGGCAAGCCGTATATTCCAGGACAGCAGTCCTGGTGATAAAAATCCAGAAACACTAGCATATCAGTAGATTAAAAACCAGCTGTTTCCAGCCCTTTGGGCATCCCTCCCCTGGGGGCCCCAGGACTTCCCCATGGTTCAGAATTAAGTCCTGGAGCGGAGAGCCACAGCTGGGCCTTTGTAAATGGCCCGTGCTCTAGAATGCTTTAAATACCTTCAAAGGGCCGTTCTATCCCAGCTGCATTTATTCTGAGTTGCATTTATTCTGGAAACATCCTTTGAGCGCCTGCCCTCTGGTAGGCCTGGGGTGAGAGGACTCTCCTATGTCGCTCTGAGGTCTAAGGCAGGCCGTGTTGAGGACACACACGCATCAATGGGCTGGTGTCCTGGAGCATGGCCAGGGGGGTGCCCTCGGGGAGGCAGAGTCTGGGGGCTAGCTATCTCAGGGTAAGCCTGGACTCCCATCACCATGCTGTATAGCCCACAGCACGACCCCCCCCCCCCCCCCAGACACCTGACTCTCAGGGAGGCCCCTCTTCGCGGCTGCGATGCTCTAGGTGGAGCTGACTTGGTGATAGTCCCTCCCACCCACAAACCCCAGGGCATACAGGCTCCAGAAGCTGCTACGTCCCAGGGGCCAGAGATAAGGGCACAGCACTATCTTTCTTATTTCCAAGACGGTGCAAACATGCTTCGGCTCTTTTATTACGTTTCTCCTTTTGTTCTATTAAATCTATGAGAATCTTGGACGCTGGGGACTGGAAGGTCCCTGAGGTCATTTGGCCTGATCCTCCCTGGGTGCTTCAACATCCTTTTGGACTCACGGACTTTACAAAGTCAGTATTTTTGAGAACAAAAACTAAGAGTGTGCTTCTGCGTGATAACCTTTAAGCTGCTGCTAATCACTTTCACTCTTCCTGTCCAGGGGTGGGGACAGCCCTCACCCCCGCCGCCCCACCCACGCAGGGCCGTTCACCCTGAAACGCCAGCTCCAGGTTTCCTGGCTGTCCCCACCTTTGCTGGCTATGTGACCCTGTGTTCCGGCCTGGGGGTGCTGCTTCAGCCTCATCTCCCACACGGGGCCCCACGAGGCATGTCAGCAAAGTGCAGCCCCCCTCCCCAGCTGGATAGGCATGGCAGAGACAAACTCCCCATCCTCCTGCCCCCCACAAATCCCCTTCGAAAAGAGGTGGGAGCTGCAGAATTTTCTATGCCTATGAAGGATGCCAGGAATCATTTCGTTAGCCTCTGGAGACAGCACGCGTGCAGTTCATTGCTTCAACGCTGGCTGTCAGGGTCCTCTTTCAGTTGCAAACGCACACACACATTTCCAGCCTTGCCAAAATGCTGTTAAAGCCTCCCATCGCTCATCCCTGTTAATTGCATTTGCCATCAAGAGGAGAGCAGCATCAAGGAGATGCGGTGTGTGCTGCTGGCAATGCCTGCGAACAGGTCTTTCTGCTTCGTAACAAGCAACTTTGAGGACTATTGATGGCTTAAGGACGTCCCCATAACGGGCGAGACAGGGTCTAACTTTCATTCCAAGGATTAAAACAAAACAAGGCAAAACAAAACCATGCACAGGCAGGAGACCAATTGTCTGTAATAACCATCCATTTCTAACTGGCACGAAAGAGGCCCTTCAGGCAAACACAAGTCCTATAAACAAACTGCCAGCCGCCCCAAAGCCCAAGACCCTAATAATGATAATTATTATTACTGTTCTTATTATAATAGTAACTTGCATTTTAGTAATACTTGGTACTATAAACAAAACATGGGCTGGCTGCAGCCGAGAAACCCAGAAGCAGCTCACTCTTAGGGAGACAAGTGATTCCACAGTTTGAAAACTGTGTAATGGATCTAAATAGAGAGCTAAAAAGTTAAATCCTAACTCAACCCAGGAGGTCAGAGAGGGCTGCCTGGAGGAGGCAGCCTCTCTGTTGAGCCTGGACAGGAGAAGTAGACATTTTCCAGGGAGAAGAGTCAGAAGGGCTCCTGGGAGTAGGGAACAGAATGAGCAAAGGCTTGAAGGCGGGAACAGCACATCACATTTGGGGAACTTGGAGTTACTCAGCGTGGCTGGAGCTCAGAGCTCTGGGGGGTTCCGTCTGGTGAGGTGGGCCCAGAGCAGGCACCGAAGGGTCTTATAGGCTGTGTAGAAGAGTTTGGATTTTACCACAAGGCAATGGGAAGCCACAGAAAGATTTAATTTATTACACTCTGCTGTGTGTGTGTGTGTGAGTGTGTGTGTGTGTGTGTGTGTGTGTGTGTGTGTGTGTGTGTGTGTGTGAGTGTGTGTTTCACCTAAGGAGGGCTTGTGATTTGCATTCAGTCTCAAGAATATTGGGACATGATCCCTTCCGTGGCTTCTCCTACTCCTCCCTCCATCTCAGCTTCTGGAACTGCTGCATCAGAGCCACCAGCCTGGCGTCCAAGTCCCTAACCTGGCTTTTCAGAGATTTATTCTTAATTCCTCGAGAAACATTCTTAGATAAAGAGATACCCAGGGCTGTGTTTTGGGTGAATTCCTCAAGACTCATTTCAAAGCTACTGTTCTCTCTTTGATGATCTCCTGTGTTTGACTGTCTACAGTGGCTTACAGCTCTCATTCCTATGAGAGTTTTTAATTTTTAGGATGACTAGCTGGTTCTTTTTCATATCTTTCCATCCCTGCCTTTTCTGCTTTCTATCTGGATTTCACAAGTGTTTGTCCTTTTCCTGGATGTTATTCCTCCTTTCCTCTTTTTTTTTTTTTAAGATTTTATTTATTTATTTGACACACACACACACACACACACACACACAGATCACAAGTAGGCAAAGAGGCAGGCAGAGAGAGAGGCAGAAGCAATTCCTCCTTTCCTCTTAAAGAATCCTGCTAAGGGTTGATCTCTCCAGAAAGACACACTGAAGTCCTACCCTCAGAACCACTGCTGGGACTTGATTTGGAAACAGGATGGTTGCAGATGTAATTGGTTAGGACGAGGTCACCTGGGTGGGCCCTTAGCCCCATATGACCGGTATCTTTATGAGGGCGGGGGAGCAGGTTTGGACAGAGATATGCCCAGAAGGAAGATGATGTGTGGACACAGGAAGAGGGCTGTGTGAAGACAGCCAGGGAACGCTGAGGCATGCTGGCACCACCAGAGATGAGGAGGGAGAGGCACGGAGATGGTTGTCCCTCGGAGCCCTGAAAATGACCAACCCTGCTGACCTGCTGGTTTTGGACTCCCAGACTCCAGAACTGTGAGAAAACAAACTTGGGTGGCTTCTAGCCCTACCTCCCCCCTTCTGGGACACACGGTTATGACAGTCGCAGGAAACTCATGCAGATCCCACACGACCCTCATTTCACAGACATTACACAGGACCTTCTGTGTGGCTTTGTGGTGGCCTTGCGTGGTGTCCATTTTAGGAATTCTGGGGGTGCAGACATGTCTCAAGTGGGGTGCTTTTGCTCCCCACACTGCTCAGCCTTCCCTGGCCAGCAGAGTGTGCTGTCCAAAACCAGCACCTTCCCCATCCCATGAAGCCTGAGACAGGGCTAGAACCAGTCTCAGGCTGACACAAGGGACCCCTGCTGCACAGTGACATCAACGGATTGCACCTGTGGCCAGTAGGTAGCTTGGCCCATCCTGGCCCTGCGGCTGCACCCCTACCTTCAGCCTCTGGCAGCCGGACAGACGCCCCATCCCTGCAGCATGGTAAGAACACCTATTTTCAGTCCCCTCCTATGAGCCAGTGGGACCCGCTGGGCCCAGGACTCCCTCAGTGAGGCTGGTGCCTGTGCCCCACTTGTCATGGGCCAGCTCCGGTCCCGGCCACCCGCCAGCTTCCTCTGCTGCATCTAAATCTGGAGTTCAGCAGATTCACCGCTCCAGGCCCACGGACGACCTTGTGTTTCTGAACCGTGTCTGGTCCGTGGCAGCGTCTGTCCTTGCTTGCAGAGCGGCTCTGCCCTTTCCATTTTTGGGTATGTATTTCGCAGTGGGGGACGGGGTGCTGAAATCCACTGGTGAGCACACACAAGAAGTGGAAAGACAAGGGTGCGATTTTCCAAAGATCGCTCAGGCCACAGAACGGAGGTGGTGGTGAAGGACAGCGGAGACGGAGGCCCCACGACATGACTTGGAACGGGGTCGCGGAAGCTTTGGAGAGATCTGGAAGAAGAACTGGCAGGGCTCCATGATTCAGAGGGGAGGGAGGCGACAGCAAGGAGAGCGCAGGTCAGGAGGGCTGACTTAGTTAGGCAGATTTATGGTAAGAGAGGGAGGAGAGAAGGCACACAGGTTTTGGGCAGGCTAGGGAGAAAATGCCAGGCCAAGGTGTCTAGAACACTCGCCCCAAGCTAAGAGGTAACACTTGTGTCTGAGCTTGAACCCCATTTCTTCAGCGAGGCTTTCCCTGACCTCCTGTGCTAGACACTGTCCCACAGCCCGTGCCCTGTGCACCTGCTCTGCACCCGGGACCTGACCACGTGACTCCACCGAGTCACTTCACGGCCAACGGGCTTCCAGTCTGTATTAGCTCCAGCTGCCATAACAAGGACCACAGACCAGGGGCTTAAACAACAGACATGGATTATCTCATGGTTCTGGAGGCTGGCCATCCAAGGTCAAGGTATCAGCAGAGCTGGTTTCCTCCAAGGCCTCTCTCCTTGGCTTACAGATGGCCATCTTCCCCCTGTGTCCTCCCATGGTCATTCCTCTGTGCTGTTCGTGTTTTAATCTCTACTTTTCCTAAGGATACTAGTCAGACTGGATTAGGGCCCACTGATATGACCCCATGTTAACTTAATTACCCCTTTAGAGATTCTGTCTCCAAATATGGTCACATTTTGAGGTACTAGGAGTTAGGGCTTCAGTGGATGAATTTTGGGGGGTCACAGTTGAGCCCATAACACAGTTGGATCAGTCACCGAGCTCTGGTAGCATGCCCCCCTCCCGAGCCCCCTCAGCCTGGAAGAAGCGACTTCCGGCCACCGTGAGGCCCCAGGTGTCCCTTGTCAGCTCCACCCAAACCACTACATCTATGTAACGTATCCCTTCATGAACCTCTCTCCACTTTCCCCTTGACTGTGCCGGCTCTTCCTTGCCCAAACCCTGAGTGAGAACTGTCTGCCCACTTTCCATCCCTTGGCTCAAGGCTGCCCTGACCAGTGGAAATCAGGTCACCGAGTGACAGAATTTCAAGCTAAGACATTCACAGGCGATAAAAGCGAACCGTAATCCTAAACCTCATGTTTTATAGAAAAATGACCTCTAAATGGGTCATGGGCTTAAGTGGAAACTGAGTTTATAAAACTTTTCGGTTTTATGGACCTGGACCTAGAAGCTCAATCAGAACTCGGCAAAGGATTCTTAGACTTGACACTGAAAGCACGCCCAAAAGTCGGTGAGCTGGACCTCAGAAACACTGCACGTTTTTACCTCGTGCAGGATGCTTGGAAGAGGGTGAAAAGTTAAGTACTGACTGGGAAGGGTACCTGCAAACCACACATCTGACAAGGACTGGCAGTCTGGAACATTCGCAACAGGACAAAGCCAAACAATTCAAGCGGAAGACGGGCAGGAATGGACACTGCATGTAAGAAGCTATTGGGACAGCAAATGAGTGCATGGACACGGCCACCATCGCCATCCCTTAGAGGAGCACGGATTACCCTCACAGTGAGAGATCCACACATTCCTGAGGTAACGATGGCAACGAATAGCAGCTCTGCACCAAATGCTGGAGGGAATGTGCTGGTAAGACAGTGCGGCCACCCTGGGAAAGACGGTGGCAGTTTCTTCCAAAACTGAATGTGCAACTACCCTATGAAACAGCAATGACACTCTTGGGCTTTTCGCCCAGAGCCACGAAAAACCTACGTGCACAAGGAAACCTCTACCCAGATGTTCACAGAAGCGGACTTTGCAGCGGCCCCAAACCGGAAACCACCCAGCTGCCCTTCTGTGGTTGATGGTTAAGCCATGGTCCATCCATACCACGGAACGCTCCACAACAGTCAAAATCATCTATTGAGACACACGACCTCTCGGATGGGTCCTGGAGTCGTTATCCGGGGTGAAGCAAGGTCAATCCCAAAAGGTGACATTCTGTGAGTCCGTGGATAGAACATTCTCGAAATAACAACACGGTAAAGATGGAGCACGGACGAGCAGTTGCCAAGGGTGAAGGGGGTAGGAGGGAGAGGAGAGTGATTATAAGGGCGTGACCAAGCTTGGGGGATGGAACTGTTCTGTATCTTGACTGTGATTGTGGCGATGATTTTCTATCTTGAGACGCTTGCCTTTGGGACCCAGCCACCACACTGTAAGGGAGCTCACACCACATGGTGTCGGTGTCCCAGCCAACAGCCTCAGCTAGACCCGAGATGACACCAGCAGCGTCAGCAAGACACAAGAGTGACAAAGCCTCCAGATGACCCCAGCCTCAGGACCAAGTCACCCTGGGCCTCTGCGTCCTCTAGCTGGTGCCCCAGCTGTTGTGAGGCTGAAGCCATCCTGACCTGCGAGGTCTGTGGAAGAGAATACAAGAATGTCATCTTTTTTTTTTTTTAAGATTTTATTTATTTATTTGACAAAGAGATAGAGAATACACATAGGCAGAGCGGCAGGGAGAGGGAAAAGCAGGGTCTCCGCCAAGCAGGGAGCCCGATGCGGGACTTGATCCCAGGACCCTGGAATCATGACCTGAGCCAAAGGCAGACACTTAACCGACTGAGCCACCCAGGCACCCCAGGAATGTCATCGTTTTAAGGCACGAAGTCTTGGGAGCCTCCTTTCCCAGGCCAAGTTGTTGCGTCCGTGTCAGGCCCGCTGTCCTCAAGGCCTTACACACATTGCTCACCTGCACTCACTTTGTTCCACCTCCGAGTGGACGGCCGCGGGGAGGGCCGTGTGAACAGCCTACCCGGTCTCCTTGCTTCCCTCCTAACTGGAGGACTGTGTGCTCCCAGTCCCCTCACACAGCACACTGGAAAAGGGAAGCCTTAGGTGGACACTCCTGTTCTTTGTGTGTGCATCAACCTCCTGGCCAAGGCTCCCCGGGGGAAGGGAGGTGCAAACAACCTTGCCCATGTCCTTCACCCTCCCACCCGACCCTGCGGCCCGTGGTCAGCTCTAGGCCACACCCTGCAAGGGGGCAGGGACAGCCCAACTTAGAAGAGCCAGAAAAGAGCAGCTGTATGTGGGGGTGGGGTGCGGGGAGTCCGGGGCAGGGAAGCAGGTGGTCTTGGGTCCACAGGGCTGAGCTGACAGCCATAACAAGGGTCTAGGTGGGGGGTGATGCAGGGCTGCAGACCCAGCCCAGAACCAAGCAGAAACGCACAGCGGTCACCAAGGGGTTCCTGAGGTTCATCCAGACCTGGAGCTGGAGGGCCGCCGGGGCCTGGGCATCCGCGGCTCCCAGGCTGCGATGGCAAGAACTGCAAAGGCGGCCCCTCTTGGTGCTACAGAGATCTGTCGGCCTCTCAGGGGGACCCTGCAGAAATCCTAACGGGTTTTCTTGGAGGAGGATCCGGGAGATGCAAATGAACCCCTGTCTTCCCTCATTAGAATGGGAAATGCTTGCTCATTGCACACAAATGGGATTTTAGAAAATCAACTTTGCCAACCCACACAGAGCGCCTACAGCCGCACGAAGGAGCTATGTTCATGAAGGGCGGCCTGCTGTCAGGCTGTCAGGGTAGGATGGGTCGTAAGGGGCAATGGGGACTTGGATCACGCCCGCCCGCCCTCCCTCCCTCCCTCGCGCTGGGGGAAGGAGCTTTCTGTGTGAATCTGCCTTCAGGGCCAAACTTGAGACGGGACTTAGGGACCTGCTTCCCACTTGGCCAGAGGGTCCCTGGGGCCTCCAGTATGACTGGCTAGAGAATGACCAGGGCCCCCATGACGAAGCCACCCTAGTCAGTAGCATCTTGACAAGTACCCAGACTCAAGGCCCTGAGGTCATCATGCCTGCATGAGGTTGTCACCAGATAGGGTCCCATCTTAAATATAAGGAGACTGAGGTTCAAAGAGGTGACATCCCGATCTGCTAGGGGATCTGTATGCTCTTTTTTCAGGCAGACACTGCAGTCCAGAGAGGGCATGAACAAGATCACACCGTCTCATGAAGTTCTGAGCAGCTGTGTGCTGAAAGGAGTTGGTGTTCTGATGTCATATCAAGGCCACGAAGGTCCAGCTTCTGAGCTTAAGCGAGTGTCCCAGTGGCTCACCACCTTGCCCCAGCCTGCTGGGACAGCCCCACTCTCATAGTTCACACGTCCCAGAGGGGCACTGGGGAAGAGGGGACTGTCCTGCCAGCCAGCTGCATCTGTCACCTCTCACCACAGGCCAGTTCCTCAAGCTTTAGCCCAAGGCTGGTTGTGAGGCTGGTAGGAGTGAGCCCTGGTCAGCAGAAAGGGGGACCCTGGGCTTGGAGGGCCTGAGCAACCTGCCCAAGGTCATGGGGCAGGGAGCAAAGCGTGGTGGCTGCAGCTTGGCGTCCCAATGCAGAGGTGTCCCAGCCTCCCCAGCTTCTCTGCCGGAGGGGTCTGCCCTGCACCCCAGGAAGGGCTTCTACTCTGCAAGCAGGCGAGTCTGAAATGACAAAAGTGTGACTCTGGCCTGGAGGCGAATGGTACGGAGAAGTGTGAAGCCCATCCAGAATGGCCGAGGGTCAAGTGGTCTGTTTTCTTTGATTCTAACAATTTCCACTCATTCCTCCCACAGAGGACCGCTGCAATCTAGTCTTACAGTCTGCAAGCTGATCCAGACATTAAAAGTTAATTTACTCTCTGCTCCTTCTGCCTATCATGGCCCGTGTGTGGGCTTCCCACCCCCACAAAAAATAAGCCCTGCATCCTTGTGAAATTAAACATTTAAACAGCAATTCCAAGGTTCAAGCTGACCGATTACCATCTTCCTGGAGGTTCTGTGTGGTTCACGACCAGGGCTGAAAAATACGTGTGGCCTTGGTGGACACCCAGCCCAAGAACCTATCAACCGAGGCATGCGTGCCACAGGAAGGCACTCCTGAGTCAGTCATTCCAGAGTCGGAAGCAAATTCGGCACCTTCCGGAATGTTCTGTTGCCATGGGGAGTCCTATTCTTGATGCTCTCTGCAGCACGGGAAAATACCCTTGTTCTGTGTGGCTCTATGACCTTTAGAGCCAAGGCCCTGACTCAGCCACCTGGCTCTTCATTCCAGCTCTGACACCAGCTGGCTGTGTCCCTTTGTTCCCGTGTGGCCCTGGGCAAATCACATCAATTGCCCAAGCCTGTGCTCCTCGCCACAGCCCAGGGTGAAGACTAATGACCCCCAAAGCATTCTGACCTGGGGTATGTGAAAGCTTCAGCCCCACACCTGGCCACGAGTTTAATACCCATGGAGTGGGGGTTATTAGTCTACTGAAGAAAAGCAGAACCCCAAATTTTCTGCTAGTGGGAAAGAAAAAGCACGCAGAGGAAAAAATGTGCTAGGAGGGGAATACACAAAGTAATCATAGCTGGGCATGGGGAAGGAGGATGGGCCCTTTTTTTTTTTTTTTTTTTGGCCTTTATTTTCCAAACTTTCTGTAGCACAGTCTGTTTCTTTGACAATAAATTCATGCTGACGTTATGATAGTGCGTTTGATCATTTGGGCATCAATAGCCATGTGCTGTCCACTGGTGGCAGTGGGGAGAGACCTGCTGGGGGCAGATGTCAAGACAGACTGGGATCAGCCCTGCGTTACAGGGAGCTACAGGGTGGGAGGACACCGCTGGCCCAGGGTGAGGGGGACAGTGGGGTGGGGAGGAAGAAAGCTAGCTGGAGAAAATGATGTGTGACTCCTTAGAGGGGAGAAAGCCCCCTGATGTGGTCCTCCTGAGAGGTTCACGAGTAGACATGAGGGCTCATGACTCAGGCCTCAGCTGTTAGGACTCAGAAGTGGGGCACAGGGGCCACCTGCGTGGCTCAGCTGGTCAAACGTCGAATCTTGATTTCTGCTCAGGTTACACTCAGGGTCGTGGGATCGCTGGTGTGGGGCTCCAAACTTGGCGGGGTGTCTGCTTGTCCCTCTCCCTTCCCCTCCACCCCTTCCCTTGCTCATGTTCGTGTGCTGCATGGGTGCTCTCCCTCATAAATAAAATCTTTTTTAAAAAAGATTGTTTATTTATTTATTTACTTTGAGAGAGAGAGATCACTGAAAGGGAGGAGGGTTAGAGGAAGAAGCAGACTCCCCACCGAGCAGGGAGCCCCATGCGGGGCTCCATCCCAGGACCCGGGGATCATGACCTGAGCGGAAGGCAGACGCTTGGCCAACTGAGCCACCCAGGTGCCCCATCATAAATAGAATCTTAAAAAAAAAAAAAAAAGAAATGTGATACATGTCAAACCTCCATGGTAAGACATGGGCCAAGCACCCCCAACTTCCTCACTGGGGACACCCGGGGGGTGAAGAACACACGCAAGCCTCGCCACAGAGCCATGGCCCCCTTCCGAGCCAGGCACCCCACATGGAACTTCATGAGCAGTACCTCAGATTCCCCAACAGCTTGGCGAGGCTGGTCTCCTCATCCCCCATTTACAGCTGGGGAAACTGAGGCTCAGAACACTCCAGGGGCTTGTCTAAGTTGACTCAAGGCACAGATCTAGTCCAGACCTGTGGGCCACCAGCACTGGCTGTCCTTCACCACTTGTCCCCAGCCTGGCTTTCGTTTTCCCTCCCAACTGCAAACACCAGCCTGTGCCAACCAACTCTGGCCTTCGGCTCTTTTCTCTGGACAGCCCCAGAATGGGTGGCCCCATGCCCTCTGCTCTGGGGGCCACACAGGCTGCCTTCATCAAAGTCTGTAGGGGTCACCTGGAGTCCCACCTGCCGCCCTTAGGGACATGCTGATCCAGAATGACACCCCCTCCCCAGATCTCTCTGCCCTCAGCAGGCTGTGCCCCCCGCAGCCAAGGCACCTGGGCTGACCATGAACCAGGAAGGGTGTCCTTCCCTCTGCCCAGAGTCAAAGCCTCCCCCGGATGACCCCTTTCCCTACAAGGAAATGGCACTGAGGGCAAAAACAACCCTACAGAATTCTTTCTCCCCCTGCTTTACTGAGGCATCACGGACATGACAATGTGATGAATGGAGACTCATATACACTATGCAATGTTTGCCACACTCGGGTTAATCAACACATCATCCCACATAATTACCTTTTTGTTTATTTGGAGCAAGAACACTTAAGATCTACTCTCTTAGCAACTTTCAAGTATACAACATGGTCTTCTTTGCAATAGGGACCATGCTGTACGTTAGATCCTCGGAACGTACTCCAAGCGGGAAGTGTGTGCCCTTTGACCAACATCATGAATTTCCCCCACCCGACCCACGGCCCCTGCCAACCACCGTTCTCTCTGCTCCTGGGTCTGCCACTTGTTCCAGATCCCACAGAAGAGTGATAGCGTCTCTCTCTGTCAGGCTTATTTCCCAGAGCATAATGTCCTCCACGTTCATCCACATTGTTGCAAATAGCAGGATTTCCTCCTTTTTATGGCTGAATAACATTCACAGCAGCCAAGATAGGGAAACAACCCACAACCTGAGTGTCCTTTGATGGATGGATAGAGAAACTACGGAATATGCACCCAGCGGACTATTACTCAGCCCTATTTTTGGGGAACGCACGAAGTTGTTTTGACTCAGAAAAAACTAGAACTGTGTAGAAAGCAGATTGGAAGGACATTCACTTCACTCAGGGAGCCCTGCAGGGTTTGCTTTCTTCTTTCTGTTTTCCCAGACCCTCTAAATCTGAAATGATGATCAGGCATTCGTTTCTTCATCACCAACAATAACTTGTTAAAGAGGACCTTCGTGAGAATTCAAAGCCCTGACTTTTTCAGATAAGGAAGATGAGCCGGTAAATGAAGAGCCCAAGGTCACAGAGCTGTGGCCTGGCAGGGGAAGGAGGAAAACCAAGCGAGTCTGGCTCCCACCTGGCAGGTGACTCTGGGGCAGAGACGGGAGTAAGAAGGCTCCTGGCTCCCTCTCTGGAGATGGGGGATGGTTTAAGTTAGGAAATGGTAGAGCAAGGAGATAGATCACCACATAGGCCCCCAGCCAACACTACCACCTTACATCCCATCCTGCATAGGGATTTTTTTCATCTGCTTTTTTTTTTTTTTTAACTTATTGCTTTGCTCTGTGATTCTGCACGAATTACTAGACCTCTCTGTGCTTCCTTGTCCTCATTTCTAAATCGGAGGTGATGATTTTTTGGGACCATCAGATGAGATCCTGAGTGACGGAGTTAACTATAAAAGGCTATAACACGGGCCAAGACACAAAAGTATGTACAAGATGGGGATCGAGGCAAGACCACATTCCAGGTTTCCTGAGTCCTACCTTAGCGCACTATTGCGTTCAAATCACCTTTGGGGGGAACCACCTAGGATGATCTCATATCGTGTTCACAACAAACCTCTAGATGAGTTAGACTGTTCTCATTCTGCCATAGACAGAACTGGTGGTGGGCAAAGAGACAGAAATCAGCTTGCCCAGGCTTCCACACAGCTAGGAAGGGAGGTGGCTGGAAGACACACACAGGGCTCCGTGACTTCCCCCTGCATCCACCAATTCCCCCTGTGCTCCTGTGGGCCATCCTCGTCTGTCCTTTCAAAGCCAGGCGGGAGGCCAGGAGAGGGGACACAGGGAAGGGCTGAGTTAAGAGGATTCTGTGTGCAAAGGGCAGATCTCGCCCCTCACCATCACAAGAGGCATCCTGGACAAGAAGCACCACACTTTTCCCCGGTGATGGTTTAATATCAAAGCTTTCTTGGGAGGGAGACAGCATACTCATCTCCAGCACTGTAACCAGATGGGGTGGGTTCTACCAACTACAGCAAAGACCCACTAATTCAGCCTCAACGCCATGCACCCGTGTTGCTAAGTCTGGTCACCTGTTGTCACAAACGCTGTGGTTCTTGGGATTCTACTAGGAGGACAAATGGGGAAAGAAGGGAAATTCTTTTTTTTTTTTTTAAAGATTTTTTAAAAAATTTATTTAAGAGAGTGAGCACGTGCACACAAGCAGGGGGGAGGGGCAGAGGGAGAGAAAGAAGGAGATCCCCGCAGAGCAAGTAGCCTGACACGGGGCTCGATCCCAGGACCCTGGGATCATGACCTGAGCCGAAGGCAGATGCTTAACTGACTGAGCCACCCAGGTGCCCCAAGAAGGGACATTCTTATTGAGCACTTTAAAAGAAGTATTATATTATTTTCTATCCCAAAGAGACACTGCAGCTACCTGGTAGCCAAGTGTCACCAACAGGAATCTTGCTTTAGGGAAGATCTGCTCTTCCCGTCCACCCATCCGTCTGTCCTTCCATCCACCCATCCATCCACCCCTCCTTACGGTGTAGTCTGTGCTGACACCGCACACCCATTAGGATGGCTACCATCAAATCAAACCCAGAAAATAACAAGTGCTGGCCACGATGTGGGGAAATTGGAAGCAGGGTCTTGAAGAGACCTTTGCACACCCATGCGTATGGCAGCATCTCTCCCCACAGCCAAGAGGCAGAAACCCAAGGGTCCATCAACATTGTTTTTTTTTTTTTTTACTAGCGATGAAAAGATAAATAAAATTTGGAATACACATATGATGGAATATTCTCCAACCTTCAAAAGGAAGGAAATTCTGACGCAGGCTACAACATGGACAAACCCTGAGGACACTGTGCTCAGTGAAAGAAGCCAGTGACAAGAAGACAGCTACGGTGGGGTCCCACTAACCTGCCGTCCCTGGAGCGGTCACTTTCCTAGAGACAAATGGGAAGTCAGTGTTCGGTGAGGGCAGCGTTTCTGTTGGGGAAGATGACAGGAAGGGTTCTGGAGACAGGTGGCGGGGCTGGCGGCTGAACATACTTGAGGCCACTGCTAAGTTTTTATGTTATGTGTATTTTACCAGAAAACTCTGTGCTAGATACTTTTTAAGATTTTATTTATTCATTTGATAGAGAGAAAGAGAGCACAAGCAGTGGGAGCAGAAGAGAGAGAGGGAGAACCAGGCTCCCCGTTGAGCAGGGAACACCAGGAGGGGCTCGATCCCAGGACCCCAGGATCACAACCTGGGCTGAAGGCAGCTGCTTTACCGACGGAGCCACCCAGGTGCCCTATGCTGGATGTTTTCTATACGGATATAAAAGGAGTCCTGCTGTCAGGACTGACCGGTTACAGGTGTTTTCATCGGGGGCAGACAGCATTCCAAGCACATTATAGCCTGTGTCTCACTGGTTCCCCCAGCACTCTGTAAGGTGGGTGCTCTTACTATGGCCATGTTACAGATGACTTCTCTGCTCAGCCTGAGGTGGAGCTGGGAGTCCATCCCCGGGAGGTTCATTCCCACAGACGAAATCAGCCAGCCTCCCTGTGCTCTTGGCTGAGCTCTTTCAGCCAATGGGGGGCCTCAGCAAGAGACTGGAAGTCAGAGAAAGAAGAGGCTGCGTGGGGTATGTGTCCTCTGCTCCCTCCCTACGCACACGGGCCCTGCTGGGCGGCCCTGTCTTGGAGCTGTGGTGCTCACTGGATTCTATTAGCACCACACAGACACGTGCGCACGCCTCTTGCACACACGCACGCACTCACACACGCCTACACGCATGCACATGGCTGTTTCCCCACTACTGCTGTTTGCCCACTGCTGCGTTGGCCCTGCTGGATTCCTTGACGTTACTCATACCTCTGCACACTGTCCTTTCGTTAAGCTTCCCTGTGAGGGTGCCTCAGTTTCCCCAGCACCCCCGTACATCTGTCTCTTCTCTTAGGACCACGAGCCCAAGAGAAATTTCTAGCCGGGGTGCCCACAGATTACAGGCTCCTGATCCTGCGATGCCCACGCTCCAGGCCTGCCATGGGAGCGGGGCGTGAACAGAGTGTGCGGGACCCCGGAAGCACGCGGGAGTAGAAGGGTCGGCTGTCGCCAGAGCGAACAGACCTCACCTCGGCACCAGTAACAAAATGAATTTGCCATGCAAATTCATAAGAGGCACAGACACCATCTGCCAGGCTTAAAACTAAGTCTGGGGCCCCATTTGCTGGCAAATGGTAAGTGGGTAACAATGGAGTCCGAGTGAAGGGACAGAAGACCCTGCCCATTAGCAGGGGAACAATGACCTCTGTCACATGGCCCAGGTCCAAAGACGAAGCCTTCCTTCTGCCCTTCATTCCTCTCAAGTTCACTCACCACGTGCCGGCACCCATGCCCGTGAACAGACAGGGAATCGGTGGCAGGGGCGAGGCAGCCTGTGGGGGCTTGGGCCTCTCCCGGCCCCCGTGCTCAGCTTTCCTGCCCTAGTCCCTGGGTCTGTGTTTAGGTCACGCTGACGGTGGAACCAGGCTCCTTCCCTCCCCAATCCCAGCCAAGAGTGTTCCTGCTCCACCTCCCCCTGCCCATCTGTGACACCCTGTCCAGGGTGGGTATTGTCCCGTCTTCAGAAGTGAGGAGCTGGCATTTTCCACCATAATAGTCGCAGCAATAAGTCCCGGCTGGTCAGGGAAGATTACAAACCCCAAAGAAAACTGGTGTAGGGCTTCGGAGTATGGCGGCCGTCTCCAGCCCCTTCCCTGGCCGCCGGCGGGGACTGTGATAAGGAAAGCCCTCAGCCAGCCGCTTGGGCCACAGAGCCACTGCAGGGCGCACGGGGCCACTGAGTCAGCAAGGAATCGGGACTTAGAGCAAGCAGCTGTGCCTGCTGCAGCTTGGAGCTGGGAAAGCCCAACAGACAGCCACGGCGGCCCCAGCGGGCTGTGCAATGTGCGGAGCCCTCCCCCATCCCACGATGCGGGCTCTGTTCTCATCTTGGGTTTGCAGATGAGGAAACTGGGTCTGCAGGAGGCAAGGTGACTCCCCCAGGCAGCTCAGAGCCAGTGAGAGGAGGCTGACATCGAGCCTTGGTTTTCTGAGCTCCAAAATGGGGACAATGAAGCTCAGCTTCGAGGAGCTCTGTGAGCCCCAGGGGAATAATGAGGCGTGAAAACCTCTTAGTGCTGTGCCAGGCCCGTTGCAGGAGCTCAGCTCAGCAGAGGCGGCTCCCTGTCCCTCTCCCTGCTCTTCTGTGCCCCACCATCTCTCACGTCCAGCCGAGTCCCAAGCCCTGCTCTTCCTGGCACCCAGGAGGAACCAGGCCAGCCAGCATTTCCCATTCCTGTCCTGAACAATAAGACCATAGCATAAAGGCAACCTACTGTCTATCTATCTCAGAATTGGGACTCCCCAAAACACGAGGGACTGACCACTCTGTGCCACAAGTCCACCGCAAGTGGCATACACCAGGCTCATTCAGCCACTCCGCCCATCCCAGATCCCCTGGGCTGGAATATAAAAAACACTCATAGCACGTCCCAAGACCATGAAGCTGAGGCCACACAGCTCAAACGGGCCCAGTGTTTGTTCATATAGGAGGCGCCTCCCAGCCACCCTGTCTGCCTGTCCATCCATTCGTCCATCTGTCTGTCCATCCGTCCAACCATCTATCGGTTCAACAACCCACGTGCAAAGCACTGTTCTGCGGCAACGCGGACCAGCAGTGAGCAAGACAGAGAGGAGCCCCCACCTTGCGGAAGGGAACGCAGCAGGGTGAGTTGGGGACACTGCACACAGCAGGGACAAAATGAGGACACTCGAAGGCTCACACCACCCCCCGCCCCTCCCCCACCTCCTGATTTCCCTGAATTCCACTATTATTTTTACATCATCCCGTTTTCAAACTCACATTCTGTCCATAACTGGATTTCGTCGTCACCCTGTATGGAAATGGATTAAACGGTCACCCCCTGCCCTTCATCACAGCTTCACCATTCCTGGATTCTTCATTCTGATTCATCTGTGAACCGAATGCATTTCCCGTGTTCACCTTAGAGACAGTCTGCCTGTTGCGTTTACACATACACAACAGCGAGGCTGCGTGTACATTATTTTTGGGGGGAGCACGCCCTCCCTCCCCCGTGCCCTCCCTCCCCAACGCTCTCCAACTCAGAAACCTCGTGGACATCTCCCCGTTATCCTGAGATCTCCACCCTTGTAGGTGATGCACGTTTTCTGACTCCTGGAGGATTCCTCCTCTTGTCTGAATTTGGTTATGTCTGATCAGATGTTTCTAGAACACAGAGGGCGTGTCAGACCTTGGCTTCTATAGTGCGGCGCTGAATGTTCTTTCCTTCGGATTGTTAGCCACCCCCCCCCACCAGGAGCACAGACTGTGCTTCTGGGCATCCTGGGCTCCTCTTCCACCCCGGCTGGCTCTCCGCTGATTGCTTTCATCTCTTCCTCTCCCTCTTTCCCAGCTGTATTCGCTCTGGTTATCTTAAGTCTTCCGCTTCTGACATTTTCTCCTTTTCAGCAGTCTATCTTCTATTCCTTGCTGCTCCTAATTTATTTATTGGTCCTTAGTAATCCTGCTTTGATCTTCAATTTTTTTCCTTAGGTCCTTCAATCTCCCTTTTTATCTCACCCTAATTTTTTTTTTTTTAGTCTTCTTTTTTTTTTTTTTGAGCTCCTCAACTGCGGATCTTATTAAGTTGCTTTATAGCATGAAGCAATTACGAGAAAATTTCATTTTTTCGAGGTGAGGTTCTTTTTTCCTAACCTCACATTACAAAAATTTTTAGAGAGTGTGATTGGAAAATAGCTTTAGGTTGAACCATACGAAATTGCTGATATGTGGCCATTTTAGACCTATAAAAGTAGTAATTTCATGGTTCAACCTAATACTTTGAACACCCTGTTAAATACTTATCTGTGCACTTTGTATTTTTGCTAAAAAATAAGTTTCCAGGCTCATGATACTTCACTCCTAAAGATTTCAGCAGGATTCTCCTAAGAAGAACTGTGCCCTATAAAGCCATGAATCTGTGTTGGGTTATTTATCTGTTCCTTCCTTCCTTCCCTCTGTCTTCCCCTCCTTCCATCTTTCTTGCTTTATTTTATCCTCGAATGTGTTTGCACAGCGCCTGTCATCTCATACGTGCCTGAGCAGCTTGGTGCAGATGCTGCATTTGCTCTGTTGTGGTGGCATGGACCCTCGCTCTCTCTCCAAGGGTCTGCTATTCTCTCCCAGGCACAGTGGGAAGGCTGAGGATCCGGGGTCCCGCCCCCTCTTCCCAAGCCTGGAAGGCTTAGCACAGAGCTCAGGGAGACTGTGTGCCATCCTTGTTAGGAGACCCAAGTTATGCTCTGTCTACAACAGGGGATGAGAACCAAATTCCCAAGTCATCTTCCGGCCCAGTGCAGCAACCTTGAGTCATTCCAGGGCTGCCTGCAGAGGGCTGAAATAGCCAGAAAAGTGCATTCTGGAACTTTCTGCCCTCTACATGAGTAATTCCTTCTGCCTGGACTCCATCTTCCCTTCTCATCCTCTCCTTGCCTGCCTCACCTTTTCTATGTCATCTCCTCCAAGAAGCCCTCCATGTCTCCCACAAACTGGGTTAGGGGATCTTCTATATACCCACTATCCTAAGGGTTTTCTCTGTCAGCACCCCATCGCCTGAGACATCATTGATGAATGATGCATCTGTCCTCTGCTAGGCTGCCGGTGTCTGAACGGCAGGAACTGGGTCTTTCTTGCCAAACCCTCTCTGTGCCCGGCATAGTGCCTGACACGTACTTCAAAATACATTTCCAAGTCAATGAAAAAGCAGGTGGCGTCCAGAGAAACCTAGGTCACTGATAAAGAATTATGCAAAGATACACATTGAATATCAGTAAAATTAAGAAATTCTGTTCACCCTAACACCATAAACAGAAAGAAAGACAAATCACAGAGTGGGTAAAGACATTCACCATATACACATCTCACAGAGGGCTTGCATCCGTAATACATATATTTTAGAACCTTCTACAGCTCAATAAAAAGACAGCCCAAGGGGGAAAAAAAATGAGCAAAAGACTCAGTCATGCATTTCATAAGGAAGAAGTTCTAACAGCTGTGACAGCTATGACACGATGCTCGAATCAAACCACAGAGAGATCCCACCGCACACCCATCCCAGCGGCTAAAAGCCAAAAGGCCAACCACCCCAACTGGTGCTGAGGCTGGGCAACAGCTGGACAACCCTGTTCTTTGACGGTGGGAATACAGAAAGCCGGCTGGAAAACTGTTTCCGTGAAAGCCCTTGTCAATTCCACCCCCAGGGCGTACCCAGCTGATTCACGCACGTGCGGCCACCAAAAGTCACGAGATACTGATGGGGCGGTGAAAGTGGACCAGCTGCAGTTATACAGAAAAATGTGTGCCTCTCACCTAAAGCTGAGTGCAAGAAGCCAGACAGAAGACCCTACAACTCTATGTCTGTAAGATACAAAACTTATCTATGCTGATGTAAGTCAAGACAGTGGTTGGGGTGGGGAGCCAATGGCAGGGGACTGGGGGAATCCAAGAGAGCATTCTGGGGTAGGGGAGAGGTTGTCAGTCTTCACCTACATCGTATACACCTGGGTGTGGATGAATGCGAAAATCCAGCAAGTGTGCAGCTAAGATGTATGGCCTTTCCTCTGCAAATATACCTCAATAACACATTTTAAAATCATAGAAAACTCTTGAAAAAACACTTTCGCATGCATTATATAATAAAGCAAAACCAAGGTGAGGGTTAGACACAGGATGGAGGACGGTGTTCACCTGGGGAGGGGGAAGGCTGGGATGAGGAGGAGCACGTGGGGAGGTAAAACTTAGGGATAATATTCTCAAAATTTCTGCCATTTGCCGTGCACACCTCACCTTTCCCAGGAAGCCCTCCTGACCACCATCAACGGTCCCTGCCACCCCAGCCATGCTGTCATATCACCCCTATATGCTCTGCTTTGACTTTTTACTTATTTATTGACTGCATTTATCTACAGCATAAGTATCCAGAGAGAACAGATCTTTCTCACTACTATATTCCCAGTCTGGCACACAGTAGGTGCTCAATAAATACATCTTGAATGAAGAATAAATCACCATATATTTATATTAAGGGCATCTTTCTCCGGCTCATTAAACAGTTTGCCAAATAACGCAGCTTTACAGTTAAGGGTTTTAAAAGTATCAAGTAGTTTGGAACCTAGTGAAGTCTGGGCGCGTTGGTGGTCAGACAGAGATGCAAGCAAAACCAAGAGTGACTATTAACTAAGTTTGGAACAGCCACTCAAGGCTAGATGGAACAGGTCAGGCTGGAGAATAGGCTGGGGGAAGAAATCCTTCTAGGTTCCCAGCTTCCCACCGCTGCTGGCAAAAACACCAGATGTGGTAGGTACACGGGCCCGGCCCTTCAGGATATGGCCACCAGCATCTTCTCCCCCTACGCACCCCCATCCCCAGAACCTTCTCAGACCCTAACCTCATTGTTTTATTCTCCCCTGCTGTTTCCTCTGCTCATTCTTTGTCCACCTGGTGAACTCCTATTCACCTGTTAACAACCCAGGCTCAGGAACCCACTCAGGGATGTCTCCCTTCATCTCTCCCAGCACAAGCCCCTCAAATATACCTGTGCCTCAGTCCCTGCACGCATGCTTTCTTGCATGGGTTCATTTGCACACCTACCTCCCGGATCAGCTCACACCTGACCCACAGCCTGGACTAGCTAAATAATTTCAAGTGAGGGAACAAATGCAGTTTCTGAAGGGAAGCGGGTGGCTGAGATTTCCCCACCGTTGAACAGTGTGCTGACTTGAGGTGAGCCTCTCCCTTCCCCTGTTGTACCTGCTTCTCTCCCCAGGCTGCCCACACCAACCCCAAACTGCTTTTCCAATTGCTCCACACCCACCTCTGGGAGGAGGAGCTGGCAGGATTTGCCCTCTGAGCCCTTATCGCCCTGCCCATCGAGTGCCCAGGGGGCCGTCCCAGGAGACAAAGGCCGCAGAGCAGGGCCACACCTGACCAAATGGCAGCTGGGGGACAAGAATCATAACCAGACCAGCCCTCTACGGAAGCAGTGTGTGAGTCACCTGTAAACGACACTCCAGCTGCCAGGGTCACTGGTCTTCAGCAGCGGTGGCTGTTGTCTCTGGGTGAACCCAGATAAAACAATCGGCTTTTGTTCAGGGGCCAGAGCACGTGTTGTCAGACAGCGGAGTGACGCTCAGCAGGAGACAAGCTTGCAGCACGAGGCATCCAAAACCTAGAGATCCTGCTTCCTGAGTCTGGGCAGGCATGGGCCAGAAGTGAAGGAAAACGGGGTCCACCACTGTTCTCTGTCCTCCCTCCACTCTCCCTCCCTCCCCTTCTCTCCAGTGTGGTTAAAGGAGCACAGGCTAACCAGGCCTGTGCTATGATTCCTTGCGATGCATTCCTTTCTGGGGCCGGTGAAGCAGCCGGCCGTGATTCTCAGAGGCCCGTGGAATCATGTCCCAGGCCTCTGTGGCAGGGCCAGCCTCCCCGAGCCGGCTGGGCTAGCCCCTCTAGGCCAGTTCAGTTTGGGGTCCCAGCGGAGCATCAGCTCTGGCAGCATGGGTCCCCCCAGTGCCCTCCCCTGCCCACCCTGCATGGGGCTTGGGCCCTGCCTGCCGCTGCCCCCACCTCCCCAGCTCCTTGGGGGACCACACGGAAGGCTCTCTGGGTTGGGGGGCCTGTGCTGGGGGAGGGAGGCTCTCATTCCAGCAGACTTGCAGCAGAGCCTTTCCAAGTCCTCGGCACGTCCTCCTAACAGCCCAGGGAAGGTGGGCCTGTGCTGGACGCCGCTATGTTCTTTCCATCAAGAACTTTCCTGCTTTCCAGATACTCTGTACCGGAACCACTTGGCCCTCACACTCCCTAGGGCCACGGCTCCCATCCTCTTGCCATCTCTGGGCAAAGGAATGGGGCAGAGACGTCATCCAGGCTTCACTTGACATCCTACTGCTGAAGCTCACGGAGCAATGTCAGGCGATGGCTGTGTGACCTTGAGCGGGTCGCTTCACCCTTCCGAGCCCTGGCTCCTCAGCCAGGGTGGGAGGCAGCACAGTCTGTTCGGTGAGTGTCCCCCTTGGCTGGGTTTCCAATCCTGGCTCCATCAAATGACAGGGTTGTGATGTGGGTAGAGTGGCTTTACCTGCCCAGCCCTTAGTTTTCCCCTGAGTAAAATGGGGGTTTTACTAACACCCCTTAGCTGGGGGATCCAGTGAAGCACACATGTGTCAAGTGCTTGGCACATAGTAGGTTCTCAATTAAGGGAAGTTGCCTTTGTCCCCAGGTGACCTGCAAGGACCCCAGTTCAGTCCCTCAAGTCTCCCACATGCTCATGGTAGGAGGTCTTGCATGAAGCTGGTGGGGTCTGCCCCTCCCCGTGCTGCCTTGGGAAGAAGGGGAGCCCCAACCCCCAAGCCCCGCACCCTAGCCCTGCAGAGGCTCCGAGCTGCCAGACCACCTGCTCCTTCCCTGGGATAATTGTTCTCAGCCCTAGGGAGAAGGAGCTAATCAGCGCCAGGGTAGATGAACCCCAGGAGCCCCAGCAACTACTCCAGATGATTCCAATTTAGAAGATGAAGTCTGACCCCTGGAAACCGCAGGCCAACCATGTCACAGTGTCCAGAGTCCTCTAACTCTGCCCCAGACACCTCTGCTCTGACTTGGCCTCACAAGGAGAGGGCTGGGTGGCAGATCTCCAAGGGGCAGAGTGGACATTCAGGGATCCTCAGGAATCGTGTGGGAGGGTTCTGCAGTTTTCCATCCCAGTGGAGACCTTCCTGGGAGAAGAAGGTAGAGGAGACTGGCCCCAAGGCCCTTTAGACAAATGCTGCCCACGTGGAGGGCTTGGCCTGCTCTGGACTGAAATGACAACTGTCTGGTTAATGAGGCAGGTCCAGGAGGTCTGGTGGGAGGGGAGCTGGCTGTGACTCTCCAGTCACAGTGGAATAGACAGCAGATACATCCACCTGGTAAGACTGACTTGACAAACATGACCACAATGTTCCCAGCGCCCAGGGGGTTGGTTGGCTTGAGACTGGGGACAGAAAGACAAGAGTGCCCCAGAATGTAGGGACTTTGGGTGCTCTGCTCCCTGTGGTAGCACAGTGCCTGGCACATAGTAGGTGTGCAGTGTAGGTTTGCTGAATGACTGAGTGATCTCCACCCTCAGGGGCTCAGTCTGAGGAAAAGACAAAAGAGCAGTGTACACCCATTTGGTCACAACATGCCGGAAAAGCATAGCCTGAGAAGTAAGGATCCAGCTCCTGCTTTCATGCCTGTGGTGACGGGGACCTCCCTACCTACTGCATAGCACTGATCCCAAGGAAATTCTCCCCAGCAGTGAGCTCTTCATCTTTTTCTAATAACGTGTGTTCCATAAAACTCACTGAATTAGGCAGGAAGGGAGGAGATAACGTGCCAGTGGTCCCCACTCTGCTCTCTGGGCCCCCCGCAGACCCGCCTGTTCCCTGTCCAATGCCATCTCACAAAAACCCTGACTCTGGGTCTGGTGTCCATCCTCTGATTCCTTCTCAGAAAATTTCAATCATCTCCCCTGACAAGTCCCTCCCCAAAGTAGGAGCCCTGACGGCCGGTGGATAAGTAAGTCACTCTCCTTGGCTTTCCAAGGGCCCCCCAAGAAGGACTAATCTCCTTCCTGAGGGCCATCCTGAGGGCCAGTTGGGGGTCCCAGTGCTCTGCTGTGACTCCAGCCCTGCTCCCTAGCCGCTCTCAACTCAAATGGAGCTGCTTCACCTCTAGGCCTTTGCCCTTGAACGTCCCTCCTCCTGGAACGCCTTCCACATGGCCACATCCTCTCCCTTCCAGCTGCATATTCCCACGTCTCTCCATCTGGCCTGAGCACAGGCCACACCTGGGCTCCTTGGGGAGGCTGAGAGCATCCGGCAGGGCTGAGAGGCCCTGGGGGGTGGGGGAGGGTTTCGAGCATGGGCTTTAAAATCAGGCAGGCCAGAACCTGAATGCCGCTTGAGCCACAACTGTGCTGTGTGACCTCAGCGACAGGTTCCTGAACCTCTCTGAGCCTTAGATTTCTCATCTGTACAGTGGGGCTGATTGAACCTTGACAAGACTGCTGTAAAGATTAAGTGAGGTAATAAAGCCCCGCACACAACAGGTTCTGATAAGTAGCACCTGTGCACATGAATAGGCTCAGTAACCAGATTATTCCACGTGCCTCTAGCAGATTTTAATGAATATGAGTGAATCACACAGCTTGACAAAGACCTTTGTCAGGACAGCAGCTCAGGCAAACCAGTGTCTGGGGTGGAAAGACGGATCCTGGCCCACGTGTGTGGGACACAGAGGCAATGAGAAGCCCTGTCCGTCAGCCCATCGGAGTCGCGGCCTGGGGTTTACACAGACAGCCCCGGTCCCAGCAGCTCCGCCCTGGTCTGCATAGTCGGCCCATCGTCAGGGCCCCCCTGGCCAGGGCCTCCGGGTGGGGGAAGCTGGCCTTCAGCTTCCACTTCCCAGAATGCTGGGAAGATGGTCAGGCTAAGCCCAAAGGCTTTAAGACACTGAACCCCTCCCCCATGCGGTGCACTCCCAAACCACAGGAAAACCAAGACTTCTCAAGCTTCGAAGCTCAGAACCCATCTCCCCGCCCCCCTCCCCTCCCCCACCACTCAGAGCACCCCCAAGGCTTCAGGTGGCCCCCACACAGGTGAACGTTTTATGTTGCTGTATTTATGTTCCCGTTTCAGAAAAATACACAGCAGGCCCACTGTAGCCATGATTTCACGGGAACTGCTGCTCAGGACAAAGCCCAACACAGTCAACATAAAGGTCACTTTTATAAGAATCTGCACAGGCAGTGGCACTCCCATGCCCAGGCCACCATCCTCCTTGGTCTGCCCCTTCCCTGAGCCTCTCCCACCCAGGCCTCCCCTCCATCTCCCTTCTCCCCCAGCTCCCAAGCCTGGGCACCTGCTCCCCCTGGGGGTGGGCTGGAGCTCTGTCAGAGACCTTCCAACTAACACTCAAAGCTCACCTCCTCTGTGAGGCCCTCCCACCCCCGACCGGGAATTCTCCCTCTGTCTTCCTGGCCTCCCTCTGCTGGAATGGGTATTAGAATTCCAACTCCGAGCTGGCCACCAGCCCATCTCTCTCTCCCACTGCCTCTGCAGCTGTGTGTGTGCTCACCTGAGACACAGCCCTGTGCTGCCAGGCATCCGGGTCTCTCTGCCGCCATCATGAAGATGGCTCATTGAGTGTCCATCCAGGCCTCTCCTCCAGCTTCTATATCGACGGGCTGGGGCAGGGAGGGGGCCTCATCTGGGTTGCCCAAGGTGCCAGGGAGAGCACAATCATGTCCGCAGTAGCGACTCCTGGCCCAGTGGCCAGGCCTGGGGCATTGCCATGTGCCCTCACGATGGCTCCACTGGACAGGACTGTCCCTGCATGGGGCACCAGGTGAAACGAAGGGCCTGGCTACCTGAGAGCTAATAGGCTCTGCACAGCTCCCTCCAGGAAGCCCTCAGCAACCTCACTGTTACGTACAAGGAGACCGATGTTCCAGGACTTTAGAAAGCCAGGCTCTGGGCTGCAGGGTGTAGGAAGTCGGCGGCCCATCCACATCGGTGTCCCCAGGTCCCCAAGGCCACCTTCAGCAAAACCCAGCAGGTGTTTATGCCCTGAATACATTATTACTCCCATTGATCTACTGGTTAGCAAATCAAAGAGGTCAAGGCCACAGCAATCCCCCTATTTTATTTGCCCCCGCCCCCGGCCATAGCTGCCTCTACAAACCCACAACACAGAAGGCATTTCAAGAAAACCACAGAAAGCGGAGTCCCACAGGGTAGTAAAGATGGAAAGTTGTACCTCAATAAAGGCGTTTAAAATAGTCATCCTTCCAACCCCCAACAAGGTCAGGAATCTCTTCTACGGCATTCCTGAGAGATGGCCATGAGATGCTTCTTTTTTTTTTTTTTTTAAGATTTTATTTATTTATTTGACAGAGAGAAATCACAAGTAGGCAGAGAGGCAGGCAGAAAGAGAGGAGGAAGCAGGCTCCCTGCTGAGCAGAAAGCCCGATGTGGGGCTTGAACCCAGGACCTGGGATCATGACCTGAGCCGAGGGCAGCGGCTTAACCCACTGAGCCACCCAGGCGCCCCATGAGATGCTTCTTGAATACTTCTAGGGATGAGCAGCTCACCCTTGTTCTTTTTTTGAAAAAACAACTTTATTAAAGTGTAATTCATATACCATACAATTCACCCATTTAAAAGGTACATGTCAGTGGCTTTCAGTGGATTCAGAGTTGTGCAACCATTGCCAAATTTTAGAACATTTTCATCATCTCAAAAAGAAACTCTCTATTTCCCCGATTTCCCCCATTTCCCCCAACCCAGACCCTAGTAAACACCAACCCATCCCTGTCTCTATAGGGTTTCCTCTTCTGAATTCCATATAAATGGGATCATATGTGGACTTTTTTGTCTGGCTTTAACCTGGTGTCACATTTTCTAGGTCCTTCCACGGTGAGTGGTGAGTGCTAGTATTCCATTCCTTTCCAAAGCTGAATAATATTCCATGGTATGGATAGGCCACATCACTTCTAGCCATTCATCTGTCACTCATCTTGGACACCCAAGTTGTTTCCATGTGCTGACTGTTGTGAATAACACTGGTGTGAACATTTGTGTACAAGCTGTCGTCAGGTTTTCATTTCTCTAGGGTCTATACCTAGGAGTGACATCGATGGGCCATATGGTGGCTCTGTTCAACTGCTTGAAGAACTGTTTTCAGGCTGTTTTCCAGAGTGGTTGCACCGTTTGACATTCCCACCAGCAGTGTAAGAGGGTTCTGATCTCTCCACATCCTCTCCAACACTTGTTACTGCCTGTCTTTTTGATTAGAGCCCTTCTGTTGGGTGTGAGGTGGTATCTCATTGTGGTTTTGATCTGCATTTCCCTGATGCTCAAGGATGTCAGACATCTTCTGTGCCTATAGGCTACTCATGTATCCTCTTTGGAGAAAGGTCTGTTCAAGTCTTTAGCCCATTTTAAAAATGGGTTGTCTTTTTGTTGTTGCTTTGGTCACTTTTTAGTTAGGTTGTCTTTTTATTATTGAATTGTTAAGAGCTCTTTATATACATACAAGTCTCTTATGAGATTATGTGATTTCCAAATATTTTCTTCCATTCTCTGTGTTTTCTTCTCACGTTCTTGATAGTGTTCTTCGAGGCACAGAAGTATTTTATATTGATGGAGTTCAGTTAAATTTATCTATTTTTTCTTCAGTTGCTCATGCTTTTGATATAATGTATAAGACTCTTTTGCCAAATCCTAGATCACACAGATCTACCCCCTGCATTTCTTTGTAAGAGCTCTCACGTCTAGGTCTTGGATCATTTTGAGGAAGTCTTTGTTTATGGTGTGAGGTAGGGTTCCAACTTTATTCTTCAGCATGTGGATATCCAGTTGTCCCAGGGCCATCTGTTGGAAAGACTGTCCTTTCTCCCACTGAATGATCTCAACACCCTGAGGAAAACAGTTGACCACAGATCTCTCCATTTGTTTCTGGACTCTCAATTCTATTCTATTAACTTACGTGTCCATCCTTACGCTAGTACCATATAGCCTAAATGACCATTGCTTTGTATTACTTTTTTTTTAATAAAGATTTTATCTATTTGACAGAGAGAGAGAAGGAGAGAGAGAGTAAGAGAGTACAAGTAGGGGGAGCAGCAGAGGGAGAGGGAGAAGCAGGCTTCCTGCTGAGCAGGGAGCCCAATGCGGGGCTTGATCCCAGGACCTGGGATCATGACCTAAGACGAAGGCAGGCACTTAACCGAATGAGCCACCCAGGTGCCCCTGTAGTAAGTTTTGAAATTGGGAAGTGGGGGTCCTCCTTCTGTGCTTCTTTCTCAGGACTGTTGTGACTACCCTGGGTCCCTTCCAATTTCATGTGAATTATAGGGTCTGCTTGTTACCCTTCCTCTTGATCAACATGAACGTGCAGGAAGGATTTTACCCAGGGCTCCTTTAATATTTCATGTCCTTCACTTGGAGTCAAGTTTTCAGCCATAAAAAATCATATTAAACCTGATCAAATCCAATCAATCGGCACATTGAGTAATTACCAGACTGCAAATTAAAGTGACAGATGCCATGTGAACCCGCCTGGCAATGACCAGGTTCCCCGTGAGGAACTGAACTCCGCTCTAAGAGATGGCTGGATGGGAAACAAGAGATGCCCATACCGTCCCAGGGATGGCCGTCACCATCCTCCCCACCCCCAGGTGCCCAAACCAGCGGCCAGCCCCATCGCAGACGCCCACACTCCCAAGCCTTGCCGATGCTACCTCCCCCAAATCTCATGTAAGACCCTCCCTCCATCCAGAGCCCAGACCCCACCAGCCCTCCCCCAGGACTCCTCCTGTCACAATGTCCTCACCACCTGCCATATCCACTGAGCTCAGTCTACGCTGTCACTCCCCACAGCCTGTGTGGGGATGATCCAGGCCCCTGCCACAGGAGTTTGACTCCTCCTGCCTTTGCTTGTGCTGGTCCCTCTGCTCCAGTGTCCCTTTCCCTACCACCAAACAGCCCCAAATCCCTGATCTGACAAACACCTCTCTCAGAGATCGTTTTTCCTTCCTTCTGGATTCCGCTCCCCACCCCCTTTATTACATACTTGAAAGGCTTTCTGTACACATTCAATAAATACTTAGGAGTGCCTGAGTCAGACACGGGAAGGAATGAGGACATAGTGAGGAGGAAAAAAGTGTTTCCACCTTCACGGTAATGACATTTTAGCAGGGAAGACAGCTAACAAGTAGACACATGAACCCCAGGGGTGGAGCTGCTGGGACACAGAGCAGCCGTGAATTTACCTTGAGTAGGAAATGCCAAACACCTTCCCCAGCATTACGAGTTTCTACTAGAACACGTGGCATTCTTAGACAATATCCTCCATTGTGTATTTCCTTGATTACAGACGAGGTCAAGTACATTTTGTTTGTTTATTATGCATTTGCATATCTTATTTTGCAAAGTGCCATCCTCCCCTGGTACCCGGTAAGGTAGACTGAGTTATGCTCTGTGCCCCTAAATCATCGACACAGACCTTCCTCGGAGGATCAACCAGGCCTATCCCACCCGGCTCTCTACTACCCATACTGCCTTTGCCAAGGGCAAGGGCTAGTCTTTAGCTCCGTTCGCCCTGTTTGTGGCAGCAAACTCCAATGGTGGCTTCTGGCTGTGACACCCCATTGCCAAGTTTGGGGAACTTCTCTCCTTGTCAGCCTTCCGTTCTCTAAGGCACAAGTGAGAAACCTGCTCTCAGAGCCCCCACCATGGTTCAAGTGCAGCATGGGGGATTCGCTCTGCCAGTCGGGCACCCCTGGGCAGGAACTGGGCCAGAAACCTGCAAGGTGAGGAAGCCATCCCGACAGGCAGATGGACGACGGCGGGGGAGACTACTGGCGCTCGGGGAATGGCGGCATGGCTGGAGTTGCCAGGAGCAGGGCCCCAGGGAGCAGACTTGTGGTCTCGTTTGGGTGCTGTCCCTGACCGCGCAGCTAGTTTCTCTGGGTCTCCTGGCTGGCACAGAGCACCCAGCATCCTTCAGTAACTTACTTCTCTGCTTAAACTTGCAAGAACAAATTCTGTCGTTTGTAACTGAGCTCTGAGACTAAAGCAGTGTTGGAATAAACACTGGCTGAGTGAGTGGGTGAGCGGCTGAATGAACGGATGGGTACCTCACTCCCCCGTGAGCCCCAGCGCCTGGCACGGAGAAGCCCTAGGACACGTCTGAGGGCTGGCAGAAGGAATGTGAGAGTGCCCACGCAAGGTTAGGAGCAGCTGACGCCGGGGAAGCCACCCAAGGACTGGGAGAAGACGAGGAGCAGATGACGGGGACTCAGCTCCTCATTCGTCGTCTGGCAACGAAGGGAAGGTGACTCCTGACTCTCTGTCACTTTCACTCGCACTTCCACGGGGCGGGCAGCACAGCCTTCGTTCCCAAGAGACAGTCCTCAGGAACGGCTCCTGCAGCCCACAAGACAGCAACGTAGAGAAAGATGAAAGAAAACCCCTCAACCTGGGCAAGGAAAGAGATCCCAGCATCAGCCGGGACCCTGGTACAGAAGGGTTGGCTCGCAGATGTGCCTAGAGGACCGAGCACGCCCCACGCGGCTGCCCGGTGAACTCAACAAGGACGCCCATTCGGTTAGCGAGAAGCATCAGCTTAGGACACCAACAGCCACCCAGGGCCTGCGCTTCGGACACACACAGAGTGACAACAGTCCCATCGGGCGACTCCGAGGGACTTGTGATCACCCTCGGGCTCTCTCAAAAGAGCGAAGGACAGCAAACGGCAAGATTTTTATTTTCAAATGATTTTAAGCCCAAATGGCTTCCGAGTCATAAGGAGCAGGAGGAGCATTGTGCCCTTCTGAGGGCGTTGATAAATGCCTCTTTGAGGCTGGGGCGGGGAGAGGCAAAGCTACACCGGTAACAAAAGTCTGGGATACTATGAAACGTTCTCAGTGGCACCGATAAGGGGCTACGTCAACCACTGAGAAAAGGCACAGACACGGTTGCTGTATCTGACCCCCTGGTATGGCTGGGCCAAGGGCTCGGAGCTCAGAGCCAATGTCACACAGCTGGGCCAATGCTGGCCCTGTTTCCATGTGGGCTTTGCCACGTTTCTCAGCCACACCTATGATTTCTGGCCCAGGGCATTCAAGGCAGAACCCACTTGTGAGCTCACAGAACAGACATCATCAGGGCTCTGGAATAAACTGGTCTCCCAAACCAAACTGCTGTTTTCAGCCTGTTTTCTTAAGGATTCCTAAATGTCCCTGAGGCTGGGTCCAGGGCCCTGGAGCTAGGCCAGCTTCAAGAGCTTTGTCCAATATCTACTGGAAATACATTTCCGTGGGCAATCCTTCAGACGTTCTAGGAATCTATCCAAAGCACATAATCATTGCACAAAGATGCAAAAAAATATTGGCGGTGACCAGCTGCTCACCGGCAGATGAAATAGATAATGATAACATACACGTGACATGGGGAATGGTGTGTCCCCAAAATCCTGCTTTGGCCTTTCCCAACTGGCAGTCCTACATGCCGCCAGCCCCTGTGACCTCCATGAGAACCACGAGGTCAAATACACTCTGGGAATGCCACCCATCGGGAATAGGAGGCCCTCGAAACAGGTCACTGAGCAAACTATAAGAAGGGCTCAGGTCAGGGGAGCCAAACAGAGTTGCTAAAACTCCCAGTCACGACTGGCACGACTGGGGAGCTGCTAAACCCTGAGACCTAAGAGACGGGGAGGGAAGGGAGCATTTACAGAGCCCACAAGGTTGGCAAGGGGAGACCCTCTTAGTGGGGGCTGTGGCTGTGGACAGAGGGTCACAGCCACAGCCTACCCCTGGCCCAGCAGAATGACTACTCCAGCCTTTTCCTGTCCTGCCCACGGATCTCCTGCCCCTGCCTCCCTGGGTGTGCCCAGAAGGAGGTCAGCAGGCACAGGAGCCCAAGACAGAGGGCGTCCTTCAGGGCCCGGAAATTGGTGGCGGAGAGCGAGCCGAGTGGGTCCAGGTAGATAGATGCATCTCTTGGCCTTAGAGAATCAGAACGCATGTTCATTAGTGTTTCCACACTCACATTTAGCTTTGTTTCCTCCAGCCTCTTCCCAAAGCTCCTGACCTTTTCTCCTGGGGCCTCTGGTTCACCTCGACTGAGAAGGGCTGGTGTCAGACGCAGCATATCACAAAGTCGGCAAAGCGAACAGACCCCCAGACTTCACTGACGCCGACGTGAGCTCACCCGGCGTGGGGACAAAGCACTCGCCTGGCAGAAAGGCTCAGGAGGAAGTGTGACCACATCAAGGACAACTAATCCTTATTTTGTTCTTAGTGACTTTCTGTATTTTTCCAACCAAACTGAGGGAGTGTGACTCAGGTTGGTTGGTGGGTTGCTTGGCTTGGTTTCATAGCTCAGTGCTCTTTGGGAACTTTACTAAATAGGACGGCCACCTGCATAAGTCAGTTTTAAAACACTCTGCCTCCAATAAGACCCCTCGTACCTAATTACATACAGCCCATCCTGTTCCTGTCACCAGTCCCTACAAACCACCAACCTCCTTCTGTCTCTATGGAATTGCCTATCCTGGCCTCACTGAGGTTGGAGTCCTGAGGTATGGCAGCCTCATGTGACGGGCTGCTCTCACTTGAGTGTAACATTTTCAAAGTTTCACCCATGACGTAGGATGGCTTGGTAAGTAGTTCATTCCTTTTTCAGGGCCGAGTAGTGTTCCACGGTGTAAACTTAACCACATTCCATCTATCCATTTACACCACTTCCCAGAGCATTTCCCCTGGAAGCCACCCCCAGAAGAGGAACCCTGAAGTCCAGCAAGAGGGCAGGAAAGGGCAGAGCAGGGGCACCTCCACACCTGTTCAAGCAGCGCCGGACCCAAGCACCTCTGAACTGTGTGACATTCGTAACACCTGTTTCCAGGTTCACCAGTGAGAGGAAGCTGACGGACAGCAGGCTCAAGAATGGATCGTCCAACACACAGTCATGGCGCCCACTTTGTCTGGGGGCAGGAATCCCTCCCTGGAGTTGCTCACAGTGATGTAAGCAACCCTCCCCAACCTCAGGCTCCCCAAGGACTTCCCCAAACTGGAGAACTTCCTGGTGACTTCAAGATGGCATGGCCATGTGGCCTTTGAGGAAGTGCCCCCCCTCCAACCCAGCCCATCCTGGTGGGAAGGAACATTAAGCAGACACACCAAACATAATGCTGCCTCATTAATATTCATTACCACCTCACCAACTGCCCGCCCGCCTGCCCGGCGGGCCCAGGGGGGACCAGTGGAGGACGTGAAAAATGGACTCATTAAGATGTTAAATAATTCAATAGCAAGCAGACACAGCCAAATGCTCGGCAGGCTTTCTGCTTGGGCCACAGCCCCAAAGCTTGCCCAAGGACCAGGCACCCGCTGCCGGACCCGCCTGGCCTGGGGGACCATCTATGCCTGTCATGGGGCAGCAAGAGAGGGCTGGCACCTTTAATAAGAAGGCAGTGAGCCTTTCTTTGTCCAAAGATTAGCATTTGTTTCAGCAAGGCCCCCGGAACCGCTCATGGCTTATTTCATTAAGGCTGAGGTTGCCCAAAGCAGCTGGGAAACTTGACTTTGGGATGTAAACGTGTTTGTGGACGAGAGAATCAGGCCAGCTGGGTCTGGGGCGAACTGGTCCTTCCACAGGGACAGCGCTATTCCAGTCCCATGCCACGTCCTTTGATCGCAAACCTGGAAGACATCGCAGAGGAGGAAGGTGGCTTTCCCCCAGCCTCTGGGTGTCCAAGGAGGAAGAGGCCCTTATAATGACCCACTGAAGCGGATGACTAATAAGCCTATTTTCTGGCCTCAAGCAAGGCACAGCCTTAAAGCAAAAGCGGACTGAGGCTTCTGGTTTACGGTATCACCCCAGGAGCCATTCCCTGAAAAGCAGCAGTGCCTGAAAATGTCCCGTGGCGAGTATCAACCCTTGCAGAGAACCCCTTCCTCCCCAGGAATGAGGGGCAGTGCCCAGCTGGATGCCCACGTCCTGGGACACACAGCTCTGTCAGCCTCATGAGCAGTCTGGCCAAACCACTCCTCACGTCTCCCTTCATCTAGATCTGCGTGGAATGGGTTTGGCTGCCAAACTCCTGTTACTATTAATAGCTACCAGCTATGGGAATGCTCCACAGGCATTTTATTCCACTTATTTCTCAAAACAACATCGTGAGCTGCTTCTCCCTGCTTCAGGAGAGAAGAGAAGGAGCAGAGAGAGTCAGTGATGAGTCTGAGGGAGGCAGGGAGGCCAGTGACTGGGGAAGCCAGCACAAGCCCAGGGAGTCTGGCTCCGAGGTCATGCTCATCGCTATGTCCCAGGATCGGCCACTGGAATGACCCTGTGACGTCAGCACCTCAGGAGGTCCCAGCGGGAAGAGACCAATTCAGGTGGTGAGACAAGGGGCGGGTGCTTCTGCCGTGGGCAGAGGCAAGGCCTTCCCAACCTGGTCAAGGTTGGGTGGGGGGGCTCACCTCGTGCCTGCCTGGCAGTGGCCCCTGGGGGTAAATATGGGGGCCCCATGCTTGCCTGATCTCTGGCCCACCGCCTCTCTGCAGGCCCACCTGGCTCAACCAGAAGGATGACACTGTTCCTGCAGCTGGGGGAGGAGCCAGAGAAAGGACAAAAAAAGACCAGAGGTTCCACACAGATCCTTCCCTCACACCTCACAGCACCTCTGGGAGGCACGTGGGGAAGCTTCCGGGCAAACCCAAGTGGAGGGACTGCTCTTGTCCCAAGCAGTAGAGCTGGCATTCCCCCCACCGTGGCCACCTGGCACCCCGAGTCCCCGTGCAATGTCAGGTCTAGGCCCCCATTTGCTCACAAAACTTGGGCTCCCAGAGCTTCTGGGAACAGAGGCCTGGAGTGGGTTGGTGGCCCCCCTGAGCCCTGGAGGGTACAGTCACTGCTGCAGCCAGGGATGCATCTGGCTTGGGGACTGAATCAAAGGGGCCCGTTCTCCTCCACATGGAGCTGCCGGCACCAGCATCTGCCACGAGACGGGGATGTTCCGCCTTCAATTAGCGATCTGGAAAATGAAGCTCGGCGCCCACGGTGACCAGATTCATTTTAAAGGACCCCAGGGCCAGGCAGCTGCCTGGTCTCGCAATTTAGTGTGCTCCAGCGATGACTGAATTTCTGCAGCCAGGGCCAGACCCTACCCAAGGACCGGAGCCCCAGGAGCAGAGGAGTGGGAGAGAGAGGGAGCAGCTCGCCCAGTCCTCAGGCCTGCAACCCAGAGGCAGGCCTTCCTTCCTTCCTTCCTTCTTTTTATATTGTAGTTAAAAGATACCCAACATGAAATTTGCCATTTTAAGCACACAGTTCAGAGGCATTAAGGACACTCCTACTGTTCAACCCTCCCCACCATCCATCCCCAGAATTTTCTCATCTTCCCAAACAGAAACTCTCCCCCATTAAACACAAACTCCTGGATCCTGTCCCTCAGCCCCTGGCACCTGCCGACCTTCTTTTTCTCTCTATGGATTGGACTCCTCTCGGGATCTCTTCACTGCTTGTGAATAACGCTGCTACGAACGTGGGTGTGCACGTATCTGTTCGAACCCCTGCTTTCAGTTATTTGGGGGTACAAACCCAGAAGTGGGATCGCCAGGTCATATGGTGATTCTACATTCAACTTTCAGGAACCTCCATACCACTTTCCCTAGCGACCGCGCTATTTTGCTTCCCCACCAGTAGCACACAAGGGTTTCCATTTCTCCACAGCCTCGCCAACCAGAGAAGACTTTCTCAAAGCTAATTCCGAGGTACAGGATGAGTTGTGACAGGCCATGGAAAAGCATTCCAAGACCAACCAGGTTTGGGAACTGGTAAGCATGTGTCTTTCCCACAGGGCTCCTCAGAACTATTAATATGCCACTGAACTCAGGGACCAAACAAGGGATGAGATGAGTGGAGCTGCTCTAAACTCTGCTTTCTTCAGAGCTGTCAGGGATGGCCAGTCTCCAGACTACCTGGACCATAGCAGAGGAAGTCCAGAAACACAGAGTCAGCATTCAGGAACGGCTGCAGCCATTTCCCAGTGTCCTGACATCCAGTGTGGGATCTTGTATTTGATCAAAATATCCTTTGCAATGGACTGGTGATAACAAAACAAGGGATGCTTTTTTCAGAGACAGAGGTTGAGTACTGTTCTAGAAGACGCTGTCACAGAGATTTGGGCAGGGGATAGGGGAAGGTATAAGTCCCCCCACTTCCCCAGACCCCTCGGCTTTCCCCCTACGTATGCTGTGGTCCACTCCTCTACCTGGTTCTCCATTTACTTTGCAAATTATTTATTTTGTAAATAATTTCCCAGAATGTTATCTCTCACTGGGAAGATGAATGCTTCATTGCATAACTGGCCTCTTCTGGGTTAGAGACATGGACTGTGGGAGGAAGTCACAGAAGGACAGAAGCTCTGGTTGAGGACCGACCCTAAAGTCTCAAAGGTTTCTGGGAAGATGAAAACTCTCCAGTCTCACAGCCAAGTGGTGCCCAGCCTCTGCTTCCCTGCCTGTCCAGAAGGAGAGCTCTTCACCTCCTAGGACAGCGTCTTCGAGCACCCATGAGTGAAAAACCTTTCCTGCACACTAAGTGAGACCATCTCTGCACATGGGGACTACTGGTGGCTCAATCCCTTGGGGCGGGCAGGCCTTCCACCTCAGAGAGAAGCTGGGAGGGACCAGAGTGATGGGCCAGCCCGAGTCCAACATCCTCACAGAAGGATGGGCGAACCAGCCTCCCACTCTGTCCACCCATGCTCTGTCTACAGGTTCCACTGGATCTGCGAATCCAAGCTTCTGTCTACCAGAGATATGTTGGGACACCAGGGAGACCATGGCTCTCTGTAAAAGGAAGTCAAAACAAAGGCATTAGAGGGAAGAGGAAAAGCTTATTAATTTTTGGGCCTCATTCCAGATTTGACATCTGGCCCATTTCAGCATTTTTCTGAACTGACAGACTCGGGCAGGAGGAAGGAAGGGGGACATCTTGTGCCCTAGAAATTTACTGCCCAGAGCCACCTACTAAGGCATGTTGATTTAGAATCACAGGACATTAATTAGCTTTGGACGAGAATGGGAGGTCAGCACAACGCAGGGATTCTGAGCCAGGCTCTGGAGCTGGATGGCTGGGGCTGAGTCCTCACTTGGCCACATACCCACTGAGCAACCTTGAGTGAGTTACTTAACCTCTCTGAACCTCCAGGTCTTTATCTGAGAAATGGAGACGGTAAGGATGTAGACCCCCTGAGGCCATGGGAAGGCTTAACTGGGGGAAAACGATACAATCCAGGGCTGGCCTGGGGTGAGAGCAGGAGAGGGTGTCCATTAGAACTAGCATGCCCAGCTCCCCACCCTGGCTGGGAGTTGCCTCCACAACCTGGTGCAGGCAGAGGGAGGGAAAAAACAGAGGTCTGCCCCAATCCCGTCTAGGTGCAGCCGGAAGGATGCTCACCCCATCTAGTTAGCAGGCTCCAAGGGGAACAGCAGAAAGGCCTATAAGGGGAATTATTTCTGTGCTGGGGGGGGGGGGGGGTCAATGCCAGAACAGCAGGTGTTCATCAGTGCTAGGTCCAGGGCTCAGCCATGGCAAGGACTGCCTGCTGTTAGGGGCACGGTGGGGCAAAGGGAGTTGGACACAACATGGGTGCCAGTCAGCTTCAGACCTCCCATGCAGCCAAACTCCTTTTCATGTAGACTCCCAGGTGTTTATAAAACACTGCTTACTTATTCTCTGATGCTGAATTAGGTAAATATTACAGCAGATTTCGGCAACACCCACCAGAGTGTTTGGAGAGCAGCTCAACATTTGGAAATCACACAATTATCTCATGCCACTATCCGCTGAGAAGGGCACGGGACAGAAACAGGGCCTGCCAGAAGGATAGATTCAAGTGTTCCTCCTCGGGGCCAGGCCGACGGGAGCCATCACCTCTATGAATAATTCCATCAGCAAAATGTCCGGGTGTCCCGCAAGGGATTCAGCCAACACAAGAGCTGCTGTGCTCAGTGAGGCCCCAGCATGGGGGGCCCATCAGGGGTTTAGAGCCTCAGCCTGTGCAGATGCAATTTACCCAGCAGGAGACATTGGACCAGAAGCAATGCTGCCCAGAGACAGAGGTGAGAGTCTGTTGTCTGTTCCCAGGGCAATAGCTAGAAAGTTAACTAAAGGTCAAATTGTCACATAGGAGAAAGGGTTTTGCAACCCACTGTTCACACCTGTGACCTCTGGTGAACACCTTTCCACAGAAGGTAGTGCATTTGATGACTATCGGGAATTTCCAGTACCCCAAAGGGATACTACTGTCCCTTTTATCCCCTAACCAAGTAGACTTTGCTTATGGCCAATTAGTTTTATAGGCCTCACAATACCTCTTGATCGTGGGGATCTATTAGAACTTTACATCAGGTAGCGTTAAGTGTTTGTGTTTAACACACCAAAGACAGAGCAGTATTTCAGCAGAAGCATTCTCCTCTAAATGAATGACACGAAGGGCTGTCACTAGATACAATTTTATTAGATTTTGTTATGACTTGGGCCCATTTTTCTCTCTTGCAAACATATGGACAGTGTTAACATGAAAGTTCACCATGAATAGGTTTGAATATGCATATCCTCACTTGGCAGGTGGCAAGTGCCAGAAACACTTCTAGTCACACATTCAACAAATATTTATTAGGCCCCTCATGTGTTAGACCCAGGCTGGGAGAGAGAAAGAAAAACAAGTCCCTTGCCATGAAGAGACTCAAATTAAATGGAGATTCAGAAAAATCCCATAAATAGGTGGGTTCTAAGGAACCTGACCAAGGTATGTCCACAGGCCAGTGAAAGCAAGGAAGAGAGAAATTAACTGCCTGGTAGAGACAGGAGCAATTTAGCTTGGGTTTTGAAGAATGAATAGGAGTTCTCTACAAGAAAGGACATTGTAATAAGATACAACAGCATGACCAAAGAATGGAGGTAGGAAAGAGAATCAAAAGCAAGAAAAGGCTTGATGATCTAGTGCGGAGGGTCCAGGAATAATCTAGAAATGAATTCACCAGTTTTTAACTAGACAATATAGCTTAGAATTAAAAACACAGATTCTAAAACCAGTCTGCTAAGTCTGAATCTCAAGTCTGCCATTTAGCACCTGTATGACCCCGAGTTAGTTCATCTCCCTGTGCCTCAATTTACTCATCTGCAAAATGATAATAACCGTACTTACCTCAGATCATTACCCATTCCTTCTGTAAATAGTTACTGAGCACCTAATATTGCCAAGAATTGTCCTAGGCTTGGGACCCATCAGGGAACAAAACAGGGATTCTTCCCCTCTCTGTGGCTCACATTCTAGTGGGAAATAGTAGAGCAAAAGGAGGGGGAGGAAGACATGAGGTCAGAGGGGTGACAGGGACAGACAGTGTAGGGCCTATGTCCACTTGCCCCGGGTAAGGCAGCAGTCACGACAACGTGCTGAGCAGAGAGGAATGAGGGCTGACCTGGGTTTCAGCAGGCTCCCTGTGGCTGAGAGCAGAGCAGGGAGACCATTTATAAGGCTGCAATGCAAGTGAGAGCTGGTAGTGGTGTGGCCTGCGGGGTGGGGGTCACGCAACGGTGGGGAGGGCTCAGATTCCTGGTGGATTTTGGAAGCAAGCCAGCAGGATTCACTGATGGATGAGATGAGTGTGTGAGGGACAGAGAGCAGTCGAGGACACTCAGAGGATGACATAAGTTAATATGTGAAGAGCACACAGGACAAGGCAGGGCAGGGGTATGGTGAGCCCCTGGGACACAGCAGGAAAATATTTACAGGGTGCCTGCTTTGTGCCAGGCATACTGCTACATGAGGACAAGAGGAGGTGGGACAACTCCATCCAGGGCCAAAGGGAAAGCCTCTGTGCAGGCTGTGATGGGAGCCCAGCTCCAGGCACAGGCCTGCAGGGGTGAGACCAGGGGCCAAGCTGTCCAGGTCAATGGCCACAGGTCTCTCAAAGATAGCATTTCACAGGAAGAAGTCAACACATCGGGAACAGGAAGGGTCACAGGCCAAGCTGGAAGCAGCAAGTACACACGTGTCAGGCATAGATCTCCTCCAGGGCTGCAGTGGCAGCTGGGGCCAACCCCCCACATGCTGAGGCTTGAGGCCCAACACCCTCAGCTGAGCTGCCCTCCCACTGCCACCTGCTCCTCACCTGGAGCCCAGCCCCAGCAGCCTGGCCTCAGTTTACAAAAGGGCTAAAGGCCAGGAGACGACGTCCTGACCCTGACCCTGACAACCCCACTGTGTGCACACAGCCAGACTCCCCTCATTCTCCGAATGCAGCTTGTGCTCCCCTCCAAAGTGGTTCTCGCAAATAAATGAATTGAAAGTCCATCTTTTCTGCTCCTGGGCCTCCTGTGGGTCCCAGACCCCATCGCCTGGGAACAAGCTAATGTTTCGATGCCATCTGCTCAGGAGCTCAGAGTTGCTTTTCCTTTACAAGGCTTTGCAGGATCACATCAGTGTAAGATGTGGTGTAAGATGTAAGTGTAAGTTAGGATCACATCGGTGTAAGATTGCCAGAGCTGCAAGTTCATCAAAGATCCCCATTCAATAAACAGGAAGCAAAGGAGCAGAGAGAAGGACAGATTCCGAAAAAGGTAGGGTGGGCTGGAACCTGAGCCAGCCCACCACTCCCACCCCACAGCCAGCCTCTCACTCCTCAAGTCCTTCCATTCAGAAGGCTCTGGAAGAATGTGTCTGTCCCAGCTGGAGCCCAGATGTGGGACTGTGGGCAACTCATTGCCCCACTCAGGGCCTCCCTTTCACATCCCTACTCAGCAGACAATAAAGACCTTCTACTGAGCAGGTGTGGGCAGAGGGAAAGACAATGTGCGTAAAATGCTCGATGAAGAGTCGACATGGACAATTATAGCAATTATTTTTATGGATTTTATATTGAAAACTATCTTGGAACTTTGAAAAGCCAGAATCTTATTTTAACTTGCAAAGATCTTAACATCTTTTTAAAAATTGAAATCCTGTTTTAAAACATTACCAAATTCCTTTGCATGGCCTATAGGTGTCCAGTAATCTGTTCCTGCTCACTTCCCCCTTCCTAGCTCCCCTCTCTTACCCCTGCCCTGAGTGCTCCAGCCTCACCATCTTATTAAAAATTCTCCAGACAAGAAGACTCATACTCATCTCAGGGCCTTTGCACGTGCTGTCCTTCTGCCCAGAACACTGTTCCCTCCACTGGATACCGGGCAACTCCTTCCCTCTCTTTCCTCAGGCATCCATGTAAATGCTACTCCCTTGGCAAGGCCTTCCATGCTGACAATTCCATCCCTCCCATCTCACTCAATTTTCTTCTTTTGGCACTTATGACAATTTCAGCTTCATCTGAGAACTCTCTCTAGGAGTATCTGTCTGGCTGGCTTTTTCTTTTTACTGGTAGAGCCCAGCCTGGTTACCTGACACCAGGTAGGCACCCATTACAAAACACAGTGTAAATCAATAAACCTGCACTGTGAGTTGGCACCATGGGTGTATACACACACACACACACACACACACACACACACACACACGCATGCATGCATGCCCATGCTCACGCTCACACAGTCAACATAGGACAGCATAGAGTGGGGTCAGTTTCTAGAGTGCCTAGGTTCAAATCCCTCTTTTGCCCTAAACAGTCCTTAGATAAGTTTCTTGCCCATCTTAAGGTTGGACAATGGTTTTGGTTGGCCGGGACCTCAGCATCACAATATCGGGTTTTGTGTTTTTTTTTAAGATTTTATTTATTTGAGAGAGAGTAAGAGAAAGAGAGAGCACAAGAAGGGGGAGGATCAAGAGGGAGAAGCAGATGTCCCACTTAGTAGGGAGCGGGACGCTGCACTCCACCTCAGGACTCCCAGGATCATGACCTGAGCTGAAGTCAGTTGCTCAACCAACTAAGCTACCCTGGCGGCCCAGCCTCACAATATTGTACCACGACTGTATGCTCTGATAAGTACATGGTACATACGGCCTGCGACACAAGGGCAAACTGTCGTTCATAGGACTGAGCACAGAAGGACTGTTCAGCCCTGAAACATTTACTGTGGAGCAAGAGAGGAGTGAGGAGTCAAGGCAGCGGCTGAGCTGTCCCAGGCCGCCAGGGACTAACCATCAACGTGCGTGATTACAGACCTGTGCAGGGGACATGGGGGAGAGGGCCGAGGGTCGCAGTGGCCTCTCCGAGAAGGAGAGGTGACAGGGGACCCACATTCATGGACTCATCCACTCACTCTTGCCTCAAATTTCTTTTGCTCCTGATCCTGAGCTCAGGGGGTCTGGTGCCCCCCCAACCCTACCCCGCAGGAGGTGGTGACAAGCAGACCATCACACGGAGCAGAGGAATAGCATCGGGTTCAGGGGTCGGATCTGGGACGTGACCTTGGCCAGCCATATGTTCTCAGACCTTGTCCAGGATGGCGGGAACAAATCCTTTGCTATGGAGCACATGCAATGGGCAGGACACCAGGTACGGAGACGCAGCATTGCCGCCATCTCCACCGGAGCAGACCTGCGGCAACGTCCTGAGGGTGGGCAGACCAGGTCACCCACGCACCAGTGACTCTCAATATTCTCCTGTCTGCAGAGGCGATGAGCCTGAGATCTCTCCCGGCCATTCCACCATCAGATCGGTCACCTCCCTGCACCCCTTCATGGAGAGCAGTGATCTCCCCACACTGCCTTCCTGCCTGCTCAGGGCCATGGGGCAGCCTCCCACCACAGCGGCTGAGGCCATGGGGAGGGGAAGTGCCCAGGGAGAGGCAAAACAGGTGGGCCAGCTGGACCCGCTCCCAAACAGTGAGGCCGGGCAGTGGCAGGCAGCCAGGAGTGGCCAGTGGGAAGCACCCAGCGTTGCTGTCCTCACACCTGAGCTTTTCCAACCAGCTAGCTGGGAACCTGATCCATTTTCTTGGCCTCTCTGGGCCTCAGTTTCCCCATTCTATCATGCGACAGTGGTAGGACTGAGAGGCTTCTGCACGGGTCTCAGCCCAACCAGACGTGCCCATCTGGGGTAGCAAACATTTTATGCCCCTCCTTTAATATCCTGAAATGAAAATCACAGCTGGCCTAACATGCCCACCAAATAACTTTTGCAAAAACCAATATAGCATTCTGACCGTACTATAAAGTAGAAATCAAAGGAAAAGAATTTATGACAAAAGTAATACAGGGTTTTAGGATGTCAGCGCAACTTGTCAGGGGCTAATAGGACCCCGCTGTGGGACAAGGCAGAGAAGTGACATCACCGTCTACACCTGGCCACTAGAGAGGCAGTTGGGAATGGGCAGGTGTCTGGTGGAGGCTCCCACAATGGTCAGGCTGTTGCCAAGGTGATGTGATTTTTCTGAAACCATGAACAGCTCTCAGTCAAGATCAAAGCTAAAGAAAGGACAACTTCTCCCCATTTAGAGACCAGCTGTGCTCCTGCGAAAATCAGCTCTGAGGCAGAAATCAGGGTCCAGGCTCAGGGGCTCAAGGGCAGGGGTTCCCTTCATGAGGGTTTGATGGGATGTTCAAAAGTCATGAGGCATACAGGAGTGTTCCCTCCACTCTGGGGACACTGCTGTATGTCCAGCATGTCCACCCCTGTGAATGCCAGCCACCCCCAGGCCCTAGGCGGGCAATCACCCCAGCCAGCACCTCCGTGATGGGGACCATGCAGGGACAAGACTTGCCCCCCTACCAGGAATCAGATAATGGAGGCTGATGGCTATCCCGAGGCTTCTGCTCTCCCCCAGTGCCCTGGGAACAGGAAAGGGTTGGTGAGGGATGAAGTAAGAGGCAGGGAGACAGGTAAGCAGGTAGTTAGAATAACTCAGGTGAGAGATAAAGGAGTCTTGACTACAAGTAGTACCAGGCAACACACAGGGAAGGAGCAGGGGGTGTTGGGAGGTATTTTAGGGACCCATAACCCAGCGGCAAATGGTTAAGGTGGGGAGAGAGAGCTGGGGGTCGGATCTGATGACTCCTTGGGGCTGGCCTGGATGAGTGGGTGCATGAGACAGGACCCCCAGGGAAGCACGGATCTCAGGAAGAGGGTGAGCTCATTCCTGGCCATGCCCAGTGCAGTCTGCTTGTGGATAGCCAGTGGAGAGGTCCCATGTGGATCTAGAGGTAGCCACTGGGCCCAGGAACCACAGACTCAGGAGACCACAACCCCCCACCCCAAACCCCTGGCCCACTGAGAATATGCAAAAAATTGATCACTGCTCTCCCGATCCCAGTGCGCTGCCCCATTGAGCAACCTGTTCCCATGTTCCTCAGCACCTGCCCTGCCCAGCAGCCCCCTCCTGCCATTTACCAGGATGACCTGATCCCAGCAACACCACTATTAGCCTCAGCCCAGTGACGAGCCAGACCCCGAGTGATGGGGCTTGCAGAATAGGGTGTATGGGGTACTCCGTTTCCCCTCCACTCACTTCCAGCCAGAGCCCTGATCTCAAAACCCAGGACTGAGACAGCCAGGGTCCCTGGAGCCGAGACGGGACCTTGTTCGTGGGCAACCATGCTGCCCTGCTCTCAGAGCTGGATTTCCAGATCTAACTACACTAAGATTGTCCTGCCAGGGTCCTTGGGGGGAAGAGATGGAAGGCAAGAACCCCTGGGGCTAGGCTCAGTGGCACCAAGAACAAGGTTCCTAAAGGGAGGTGGGGGAGGAGATTCTCAAACATTAGTGGCCAGTAAGTGATTCCTAAATTAATTAAAGAATTTCAAGAATTATTGTACAAGCAAACCAGATAGAATTACGGTATGATGCTTCTGGGTATTTATCTATCCAAACCGACAGCAGGGACTTGAAGAGATATTTGTATACCCACGTTCATGGAGGCATTGTTCACAGGAGCCAAGAAGTGGGAGCAACCCACAGGTAGGAGAAACCTATCTATCCAGGTGGATGGAGAAACAAAGTATGGTCTACACGGAACATGGAATAGTATTCAGCCTTAAAGAGGAAGGACATCCCAGCGTGTGCTCCAATGCGGATGAACCGTGCAGACACGGCACTAATGGAAGAAGCCAGTCCCAACCGGACCGTGTAGGATTCCATTCACGTGAGGTCCCCAAAGGTGTCAAACTCACAGGGATAGAAAGCAGCATAGTGGCCACCAGGAGCTGGGGGAGGGGAGTGGAGAGTTCGTGCTTAATGAGGGCAGAGTTTCAGTTTGGGAAGTTGAGAAAGTTCTGGAAACAGATGGTGGGGAGGGTTGTACAACAATCCCATGGACTTGGTGTCCCTGAACCGGGCACTTAAAAATGGTTCAAATGGCCCAGCCTCTTCCCTATTCCAGCTCCACATAGTCCCTCTTCCCTCTACCAAAAAAAAAAAAACAAAAAAAAAACCCTTCCTTTCCTTCATTCCATTTTCCTGACTTTTCTCTCAGCCTCTCATTAAAATCCTCACAGATTAGTCCAAAGTAGCCTGCTATCTTATTTTCTAGGTCTTGTTTTAAAGAATCCTCGTCCTCTCCCTGAGCAACAAAGCCCAGAGGCACGCAACTCCCGAGGGAAGACCGTGGACTCTGGGGCATACCACTGGGGTTCAAATCTCAACTCCACTGCTTCCAAGCTGTGTGGCCTTGGGCAAAGCCCTTGACCTCTCTGTGCCTCCCTTGTGAAAAAGGAGGCACTCTAATACCTAGCAACCCACACATGGTGGCCGGGAGGGTTACGTGAGGTAAAGTGTGCAGAGTGTTCCGAACGGAGGCTGGCACCAGGGCGAGTGCTATTTACGTGTCTGCCGTTATTATTACTGACAGTGTGAAAGAAACGCTCGCTGAATGTTACTTCTGGGATCTTCAAAAAAAAAAAAAAAACCATCTTCTTCCAGCTCTGGAATCCTCAGTTTGTCATAACATGATGCTTCAAGACTTGGGCACAGATTGTGTCTGTGTGCCTGTGTGAGGCTTGTGTGTCCCTATGTCTGTGTGTCCCTGCGTCTGTCTACACGTATGTGTGTTTGTGTGTGATCTTTCTACAAATGTGATGACAGCTCTCTCCCCAGGGAAGATGTCACTGTGACAGGAAGGTTACTGGCACACCCTGTCTGCCCTTTTGTATGGAGCTCACCTTTCCTCCAGGAGTCGGCCATCGACGTCCCAGACACCGCGTTCCTCTATCCCACACACTCAACACAGCAGGCACCATCAGACTCTGTGCCTTTGCTTGTGCTGTCCCTTAATGAGGACTCTTTTCTCAGTCCCCTAGATGATCCTGGCTCACTCTCCTGGAACAACCTCCAGGTCGCCTGTGGGCCCCCCCAGTCCTGCTCTGCCCACACCTTCCGGGCTCTGGGGCACTCACTCTCTACATATCCCTCCTCTGCGAATCCTACCCACAGACCCTCCTCAGAGGACAGATGCGCTCTCTGCCTTCCACACCACCCTGCAGGGCTGGGGGACCCCCAGAGAGACCCTGCGCCCAGGGTGGGGTGTGGGTGCCCCAGCCAAGGACTGGCAGAGTCATCCCTGTCTTTCCTCCTCCCCTGGGGCATCGCGACCTCACACGCCACCTGCATCACAAACCCCGTTCCCCGGACATTGGCACCTGGGGTGCAGCTCCATAAGAAAAGACTCAGGACCACTCGAGTGGCTGAAGCCGCATGGGGGTGCACGTCTCCAAGAGGAAGCCCACAGACCTTCTCTTCCCTCCAGGAGCCCCTCCCCAACCTCCCTTTGGGGGCAGCCAGCGCACTGAATTTCCTCTGAATTGACATCCCTCTCCTTGTCATCCTGTCCTATTGCTAGTGATGCTAATACATTCTTGCAGCTGGTCAGGAGGGATTATGGTGGCACCCCCAAACCATCCCTTCCAGGAGCTGGGCTGGCTCAGATTTAAAAAAAAAAAAAAAAAAAAGGAAACAACTCCCAGGCTATTGGTGTCTCAGCGATGGCGGGGGTACAGTGAAATGGCCCAGTGGGCCCCCAGGACCCAAAGCACACACAGTGAAATCCACTTCTCCTTCCTCCCCGTCCCCTGCACAATTCTTGTTGTGCTTGATTAAAGACAGAAAATATTAGTGTTCCTTAATTCTTTTCTGGCATTTACAACTAATGAGAAATGTATCCTGTTATTCCACTTCTTGCCGTTTCTCACCCCACGAAAGCTAATAAATCTCTCCCGCTCGCTTTCCCCGACCATTACACACAGTGTTTATTTTGAAATAGGATTGGAGTTTGCCGGCAGTCAGCTACAAGGAATGGGTTATTGCTGAGGCACTGGGAGAAGATGGGAGGAGAAGGGGCCCCGTGTGTGGATTGGGGGCTCTGAGACCACAGGCCTGGGGCCAGGCTCTGGGGACCCATTGAGGTGTACAGGCTGTCTGTGTGTCCATTTTATTTTCTTTGAGGGATAAGATCCATCAGGCTCCTCTGTGGGATCTGAGAACCAGAGAAGGAGTCGGAGGGATGCCTCCATAAGAAGTAGTAGGGCTGGGGCGCCTGGGTGGCTCAGTCGTTAAGCAACAGCCTTCGGCTCAGGTCAAGATCCCAGGGTCCTGTGTTTGAGTCCCGCATCAGGCTCCCTGCTCAGCAGGAAGCCTGCTTCTCCCTCTGCCACTCCCCCTGCTTGTGTTCCCTCTCTCACTGTGTCTCTGTCAAATAAATACAAAAAAATCTTTAAAAAAGAAAAAAGAAGTAGTAGGGCTGGACAGCAAAGACCCTAAGGCACCTGCCTCCAGGGGCTCTGAGGTAGGGAGAGGCCAGATCTGTCCAAAACAACCTTATACACAATGGGGTTTGTGCACCCCACACCACCCCGAAAAAACAAAAGGCCCAGATGACACAGCCCTGGAGGACTCTCTCTGGGTACACGCCCCCTGCTCCTGGGCCTGTATCTCCAGAGTCAACCAGCATTCCAGGCTGGTCACAGGGGTACTGATGGTGGGGTGAATGGGGCTGGCTGCTGAGCCAATGGAGGTGTGAAAATATGAGAGGAGGAGGGGATTCTGTCCAAAAGTCCCCACAGAGGCCAGCCCCTCTCCTAAGGCTTAGAAAGTCTGCTGGTCCCTGCCTGTGGACATTCATCCAGGACCCCAAGTGGCCTGTGCGGCAGAGGACTGAGCTCCTTGTCATGGTGACGAATGTCTGAGCAGGTTATTCTTATGTCTGTGAAATGTCTTCAGTCCCTGCCACTATGGGTTTAATGCAGAGTACTAGTTATTTGAAGGTATGGGGCAGTAACCTCGAGGTGGGGGGCAGGGAGGGGCCTATGCACATCCTAGGACAGCCCTGGTGAGTCTGGTCTTTCCATCCTGTTCTCACACTGCCTCTACCTCCTCTGAGGCGACTGGCACATCTGAGACAGTGGGCTGGGACAGAAGGAGCAGGGGCTCCACAGGCAGAAAGGCCTGGGTCTAGGCCTGGCCCTGCCACTGTCATTGGCCTGACCCCCTGAACTCAGGACTGACCCCTGGACTCAGACTGAGCCCCTGAACTCAGACTGACCCCCTGGACTCAGGACTGTACCTCTGGGCTGAGGCTGACCCCCTGAATTCAGAATTGACCCCCTGGACTCAGGACTGAACTCTTGGACTCAGGCTAACCTCCTGAACTCACAACTGACCCCCTGGACTCAGACTGACCCCCTGAACTCAGGACTGATCCCCTGGACTCAAACTGACCCTGTGAACTCAGACTGACCTCCTGAACTCAGGACTGACTCCCCGAACTCAAGATTGACCTTCTGAACTTAGGAAACTCCTAGAAGCTTCTGCCTGTCAATCTTACCTTCTAGAAACTAAGGAACTACTAGAACAGAAAAAGGAATATTTGAGGAAGCTGCCTGCAGATGAATCAGAAAGTTCAGGAACCTGCCCCCACCTCATTATAATGTTAAAATCCCCCTCTGAATATTCATCCCAAACCCTAAGGAAAGGAGCCTGCTTTCCCTTGTCTGGGGAGTCTTGGCTTGGGAAATCATCCTGTGATCTCCTTTTTTATACAAATAAAGTGACCTTGCAAGGCCATTCCACCTGGTGTGGTCTCTGCGGGGACTCACAATGGTCCCATCACACCACCTTCTGGGGGGGCGCTCAGCAAGAGATATAATTTTTTTATGCCTTTGCTTCCTGCAGAACGGGGTGAATGGGTCTCCCCCTCCAGGAGCTGGTGGAGGTGGACGTGACCATGCACAGAGAGCCCTGCACCAGGCCAGGCACTGCCAACATTCACTCACTGCTGTTCTATGGCTCCCGCTGCAAAGCTCAAGGACAAGAGACCTCACTACAAGCTCGTAGCCAGAGAGTCGAGACACAAACCCTTCAGAGGGGTCGGGGTGGTTTAGAGGTCAGAGTCTAGATTGGTAGCAGGGTGCCATGAAGCCTGATGTCTCTAGCCCCCTGGCCCCCGGGGGTGCGTCCTTTATAGTCTGGCCATGCCGGACTGAAAATCCCTCTGAAGACCCCCGTGATCCAGCTTTCCAAATGAAACTGGCCACTCCCTCTGCTCAGTTGACATTTCCAGGGCCTGAGTGGGCCCTCTGCCAGTGGGAGGGGCTTAGGTTCCAGATGGTCCTGAGGGCACCCCAAATTTGCCCTCCCTCCTCACATCACCCAGGCAGTCTAAAGCTATTTCAGAAAAGAAGAAAGCTAGTGCCCTGGGATTCATTCATTCTTTCCACCTGCACATCAGCCCTATGCAGTGGGTGCCAACCTTACCCCCATTTGTCAGATGAGGAAACCGAGGCCAGAGTATGGGTGCTGCCAGGATTGGTACCCAGGCCAACTGGCTCCAGACCCGGGTTCTAAATAACCACAGCACGCTACCTCCAGAGAAGAATTTGGTGGAGAAACTGGATGAGAAGGGCAGGGAAGCCAGGCCTCCCAAGGCTCAGGCAAATACCCTTTAAGCCTGCACTCCTCTGTGCTGTGGACCTGCGGCTCTGCTCACATACACTGCAGGGATGGGAGGCTCACTACCATACAATAGGCCCTTGCCCCATCATCAGGCGCTTTCAAATTTGCAGAACCTTTTCCCCATAGCTGACAGTCCCCTACCAACCCATCTTTTCAAGGGGAAGTACACATATTTTCCCTCTGCTGTGACCACCCTACAGAGATGCAGGCCTATGGAGATACCAACTCTGTGCTGGGCCTGGACTTGGAGGAGAGAGAGAGATACAGTGGAAGGAATAGGGTTGCCACCATCAGCCGCCTGGGCTGGCTCTCTGTACCTGGGGCCTCTGGCCTCTGTTGGAGGTAGCCCATGCTGCCCCCCACTCCCTGAACATCCTGAGGTGAGAGTCTATGTTGTAGATATGACAAAACACCCCCTGACCAGGTTTTGAGTATCAATTTGCTTGTCTGAGATTAAGGGCCTGGTCTAGAGGGCCTTGACTTGGTCACAGGTTGCACTATGCATTGCTAGCAATCCCTGATGCTCCTGCCCAAGGAGGAGCTTCCTGGAGGTGGAAGGATGTCCTGCTGTACTGCCCTAGAAGCTGGGTCCAGGGGTGGGGTGGCCTCATGGGAGGCCTTGCCCTAGCCCTGTCCCAGAGCATGTCTGCTGTCTGCTGATTTTTACCTCCTGGTTCCATACATTTGGAGAGCGTGTTCTACTGATAAACATTTTAAAATATAAAAGGTCTGAAAATCACTTCCGTGAAAGATCCGCTTGTATGAGGCGGGATAGCACTGAGTCAAGGGTCATTCAGAACAGAGTCACTGGGCTGACAACAACTGCCCCTCGGAGGATGGTGTCAGCACCCCTCACCCTCCCGGGGCTCCAGCTGCGCCCCCCCACCCCGCTCCCCGGCCGCGTCCGATCTGCCTACAACCGAGTACCTTCCTTCCAGCATCAGGACTCACAGACCAAATGCAAAACGTTCCCCATTCTGAATTTTTCCTCCAACAATCTTTGTTTACCCCTTTGGGCATATGCCTCCAGTCATCTCCAAGCGAGCGCACCAAGACGACAAAATAGTGGACCAAGGAGCACGAATGTTAGGGGCGCTCTGGAACAGCTGTGGGGCCTGGGCCACCCTAGACGCAGCGTTGGACTGGCTGGACGGCAAGCACAGAACAGCAGAGTTCTCTGGGGCAAGAATGCTCCAAGGCAGTGGGGCAGAACAGGACAGAAGCATGACATAAGAAGGATTTCATATTAGCAGAGCCATCTTTGGGGCCGCCGCTTTGCCTTTGGAGATGTGTGTGCTTGGGAAAGTCGCTTCCCTCTGGGCCTGTTTCTGCATCTGTAACATGGGCTTCGTACCTGCCCGGAAAGCGCTCTGCGGAAATCAGACCAAAGACAGCACCCCCTCTGCTGTCTGGGCAGATGTTTCTAACCCCAGCTCAGCTTTCAAGAGGAGACCAGGAGCTTCACAGCAGCCCCCAGCCACAGAGGCAACACTGTCATTGCTTCTGCCGGGCCGCAGAAGCTTCCTCAGCCCCTTCCACACTTGCCATGAGGAGTGCTGAGCTGTGTCCCTGGGCACCCCGCACGTCCTTGAGCTGGGTGTCCACGTGTAGAGAGGACAACCGTGTTTTGCAATCAGGGGAGCCTACGTCACCCCTGGCTTCCACTGTACCCTGAGTGGCCCAGCCAGCCAGAACATTCTGCACTGACAGGACTCCTCTGGAAAACCAGGGACTGACCTGCCTCAGGAGTTGAGGAGACAGGCACTGCCCACAAGCGGCTCTCCTCTCTTGGGCCTTTTAAGACACAAGTAAGAGCCTAATGTCCCTCTGTACAACCATGATGTATGAACACGGCCCCCCTTCTCTTTCTTTCTCTCATGCACACGCACACATTAATCTGTATGAGCCTCTGAGACCTTCGACAGATTAAAGGCAGCTGTGGAACAGAACTTTTAAAAATGAAAGCTGCACCAAGTTTCCATTTGGGAAGACTGAAAAAGTTCTAGAGACGGCTGGTGGTGATGGCTACACAGCAGTGTGAATGGCACGGAACTGTGTGCTTTAACATGGTTGGTCAATTTCATGTTATGTAGGTCTCACCACAATAAGATATAGAATAATGTGTGTACATACATATATATACATTTTAAAAATAAAACTACCCACATGGGGCAAAGAGACAGCCCCTGTGTGACAGCAGGGACAGTGCCACATTCACCCCTGCTGACCCCTCCTGGGGTCGGGCACTTGGGTACCCAAGAAATATCTAGGGAAGGAAAGAAGTGTGAGGAGCAGCTGGGGTGCAGTTGGGCTCCAGTTCTTCATGACCTGAGTAACTTATTCGGCCTTTCTGGAGCCCCGGACTGCAAGAGGGAGGAGACAGGCTAGTTCTGGCAAAGACATCACCAGGATACTTGCTGAGCTTTCTGATGTAAATTTTACAGAACACATCTCAGGCACTGTGCTGCATATGTTGACCGGAAAGATGGGTGCACAGGGGTGCCCCTCTGGCTGAGGGACGTCACATTGCCAACAGGGCACAGCGGGTGCCTTGGCTGCACGAGGTAGGTATTCACCACACCCAGCCATCCCAGCGCATGACCCTGGTTCAATGCACCTGCATGGTGTCTTCTCGGGGGTGGGACACGCTGGTTGCACTCTCTCCTCGCCCTCAGGGGGCTACTCAAGCACAGTCACTTGGTGACAGCTCTTCACCCACTTCTGATGGGTGCTCCTGCTTCTTCCATAAGCAGATCATTCAAAAAATGCAGGGTTTTGCCTTGGTCGAGCTGCTCAGGGGCCTTACTCACCAAGATTGGGCTGGAGTTTCTTCAGAGGTAGATGCCAGGTTTTAATACCCAGGCATGAGGTAGAAAGCATGCACGGGCCAAGAACCCTTGACAGTTCCTCAGATGACCTGCTGGGGGGCGAGCAGGGAGGGCCCGTGTCTGGGCAGGCATTGGGGCCCGAAGGGAAACTTTGGATCTCAACAAATGGGGATGATGAAAGAATCTAAGTGTCCCGCTGGCCTGCATGGTTGACTCCCTCTGGGTGAGTCAGGTCTCAAAACCATCCTGCACAGAAGCTCGGAGCTAGTCTCAGCGCTGTGAGGAGCTCGAGAGAAAGCACAGGCAAGGGCCCCGAGCGGAGGCCTGGGCACACAGAGTTGTTCAAAACATTTTCTGACTTGCGTCTTCACCTCACAGGGCCACACTTCCTCGGTGACCACCTCTTCCTGCCCGCCCACCTAGGGACACTCCTTTGCCAGCTCCACTGCCCAGTGGAACTTACTGCGCCTGGGGCAGGGGACCCAGGACCACTGTGGCGTGCCAGCTTTGAGGAAGAAAGGGATTTAGCTGCTCCTGAGCAAGCGCCGGCATGTCTACCAAAGGCTGCCAGCCAGCCAACGACCGGACAGAGAGCCATCTGGTCATCTGGAGCCCACTGGGGTCCCCTCAGCCACAGACCGCCCACCCCTGTCCAAGGCCAGATAAGAGCCTCTTTGAGAGGGAGTTTCCGAAAGACTCTTCTGGAGCAACACCTTCCTCCTGTGGGTGGTTCTCAGCTCCAGATGGCTGGAAGGCGGGGTGGCTGGCCTGGCGCCCACCCTTGTCTCTCTGCCCCTCACAGAAGCACCTGCAGCTGGTGGGAGCTGAAGTCAAGCAGATGCGCTCAGCAGGGAGATGGCTGGGAACCGACAGCTGGGCAGCCCCACTTCCCGAGCGCTGGCCCCAGAGGACCCAAGATGAGTTCTAAGGACAGATCTGACCATCATGGGCCGATCCACTTCCTGCAAAGTCGAAACCAATGTGGGTGGTCCCCTTTCCCCCCATTCTCCCTCCTAGTAGTGTCTGGATTTGCAGCTGTTCTCTGGGCATTCTCTGTATTTCTAGGGAGACAGTTTGGCGGAGTGGGAAGTAGCCTGGGGCACTGGATTCCCCCTCTGTTGCCTCTCCGGCCTCAATGTCCCTCTGGGCCAGAGTTTCCTTGTCTGCCCACGAAGCCTCACAGGCCACAGGGAAAGAGGAGGAAAATTCAGTGGCATGTTACGTCCTTTGGTTTGCTCTGCACACATCCGAGCTGCACCTGCTCTGTGCCAGCCACTGTTCCAGGTACTGGGGAGACAGTGCTGAGCTAGGCAGAGGGCGGCCCCACTTTGTGAGCAGAGCTGAAGACTGCCTCCTCCCCGGGCCCTGTCTGACTCCATAACATGCTGTTGCTTTCTAAAAAGCAACTGATTAAAAAAAAATTTAAAAAGCACCTGATAAATACAACACTATCTGCAAAAGTACAGGAAAAGGTGAAACTGACAGGTATACACCATATCCCAGTGATCATCAGGAAATGTAATCGCCTAATCATTCGCACGTCAGGTCCTGCGCTTGGCATACAGTGGTGCTAAATAAATGTCTGCTGAGTAGATGAATGGGGAGGTCCACGGTGTCAGAATCACGTAACCCCGAAGACCGCACAGCTAGCCTACTGACCTCGGCAAGTGTGGGACCAACACCTCTCCTGGCAATTGGGAGCTGTCAGCCCAGACACTTGACACGGATCTGTTTTTCCAGTCTCAGACATGTGATCAACCAGAGACAAAGGACTGTCTAAGGGTGAGCACGGCCCTTTGAGGAAGACTTCCATGACTTCTGGCCTCCCCACCATCACCCCCATCAAGCAGGCCAGCAACTCCAAATAACACGGCACAGAGATAGGCATCATGGAGCTGGCCCTCTGCTCTGCTCTGCTCTGCTCTGGGGGTGGGAGGGAGGGTCAGTGACCCTGTGCCAGCTGGAAATCCCAGCTTCACACACTACTGAAGTACCCTAAGAACCTCAATGGAGACATACTCCAGGGTCCAGAGTCTTGGAGAGCAGGTGTATCAGCTCCTGTTGCTACAATGATGCTGTCCAACAACAAAAAAAAAACGGTCCAAAACTTAGTGGCTTAAAACAGCCGCCATTTGTCACCTTTCCCAAGTCTACAGGTTGGCCTTCTGTCTTGGGCTGGGCTGTGCTCATCTTGTCATGGGGCTGTGGTCAGCCCAGGCCTCGAGGGAGGTTGGCCAGCCCGGACCAGCTGAGGTTCAATGATTCAGAGTCAAACTCGTGGAGAGAGAAATCGGGATGGTGGTTGCCAGGGACCGGGAAGCGGGAACAGGGCATTACTGTTTAACAGATTCAGAGTTTTAGTTCTGCAAAATGAGAACATTCTGGAATCAGAGGATAGCGATATCTGCATGCTGTGAGCACACCTAGTGTCACTGGCCTGTACACTGAAAACTGGTTAAGATGGTGGGAGCGCCTGGCTGGCTCAGTCAGTTAAGGTCATGCTCCCAGGGTCCTGGGATCGAGCCCCGGATCGGGCTCCTTGCTCAGCAGGGAGCCTGCTTCTCCCTCTCCCTCTGCTCCCCCACTCCTGCTCTATCTCAAAGAAAAAGGTAAATCTTTAATAAAAATAATTGTTAAGATGATAAATTTTATGCTATATGTTTGTCACAATCTAAAAGACCAAAACAAGACCAAACAGAACTAGTAGTGCAAAGGAGGAACAGATTGGCAAAGATTGTGAAGGAGGTTTTTAGAAGCTCCTTATTACAGCCTTTAACTGACCTTAAAGTCCTCAGCCTAGACATCCTACCATTTGGAAGTCAGGCCCCAGGGAGCCATCAGGGCACTAACTCAGAGATGCTGGCTGCCAGCATGGTCAGCCCCAGTGTAGCCACAGGCTGCGCTCCCTAGGCAAATTCCATGTGTGCCTAGCTCTCCGCACCCCAGTCAAGTCCAGAGGCATTGCGAGTTGGCCGGAGGCACTCTCAGGAACAGGGTTTCACAGATGGAGCCAGCGGCTTGCTCATCAGCATGGCTGCAGTGGGAATGGACCCTCACTGGCCCGGGGAAGGCACTCCCACCAGAATCCTGCAGATACCCTCCCTTTCACTGTATGAAAAAGCATGAACAGCCAGCAAGAAACTGGTGTCCTTGAGCGGGGTACACAGCGGGGTCCTCACACAGACCCAACTCTGACAGCGGGTGAATGGGGAGAAGTCTCATGCTTCTGCTGACCCAGGGAGAGGGCGAATAGGCAAATCCTACCTCTGGCACACTGACCTGCTTGCCTTGGGTGAGCCTTTCCAGAAAGTGGGTTCCAAACACCCAAAAGGACTTCCTTGACCTTCCAAAGTTGGCTGTACTGCTCTTGGTGCCTACGTGGGGGCAGAATCTGGTCAAACACCCCCTCCCTTCAGAACCTGCTAGTGAAATCTGCAAGGGGAGGTTATTAATTCATTCACAGCCACTTTGACCTCCAAAATGGATGAAAAATTCCCTAATCAATATACCTGCCCAGCCTGGTTTTGCCTGGGGCCCCGCCCCTCCCAGATGCCCCCAAGATGCTCTGGGACTCCATTCCATTCCCTTGGATAATGTGACCTCTGGGTAGCTTGTACCCATCCCTTCCTCCCCCAGCCCCAACTCTGCCTCTGGACCTCCCACGCCAAGTCCTCACCCTCTGTCCTCACCCGCAAGGCACATGCTCGGGCCCTGAGGTGAACGTCCAGGCTCCTGTGGCCTCACCACCCTTGGGTGTCCCCATAAGCTGTGGTCGCTCTCCGGCTGGTCACCCCTGCTTCACCTGATGAAGGGCCCTCTGGCCTCACTCTGTCAAGTGAGCCCTGGGCTCACTTCTTTTCTTTAACCGAAAGCTGGGCCAGATATTTATCTCCAATAATTTTCACTACATGAGCTCTCGCCCAGCAGTTAGGGGTGTCAAAACCACTTACAGTCTTCATTCCATCACATTAGCAGACTTCTCAGTTCTGTGTCAAGTGCAAATTTGATAATGAGCTTCTGTGGTCTCCGTTTGGATCTCTCTGGAGAGGCTTCAGGGCCAGGAGGGGGTGAGTTCTGGGGGCTTCCTCTGGGCTGGGTCAGCCACCCCCTGAGCCACACAAGGCTTAGTCCCAGCTGTCCCACAGAGGCATGACCAAAGTTACAGCCTGGCGGATGCCTGGGGAAAGGCACCTGCGGGGCCATCCTCCAGGCCCCAGGGGCTCTCACGGACCCTGTGGTGTTCACGGTCCTTCCCAGAGCCCCGCCTGAGGTCAAGGCCCAGCTCATGACCATGTGGGTTTGGATGTCCTAGTGCCCCAGGTTGGGGAACAGTCTCCCCCTGGAATCACCAGGGTTCGGGGGGGATCCCCCTTCTCCATCTGCCTTTCACAAGCTCGGGGAGGGAGTGCTTTGCACTGAGAAACTGCTGCTCTTTCCAAATTCCCCACCATGCCTCCAAGGCCACTGAAAAGTCAGAGTGTGCACTAGCTCAGGAGGAAACCAGGTTTCTCACCTGAACTTTTTTTTTTTTTTTAAGATTTTATTTATCTATTTGACACAGAGAGAGATCACAAGTAGGCAGAGCAGCAGACAGAGAAAGAGGGGGAAGGATCCTGAGATCATGTCCTGAGCCAAAGGCAGAGGCTTACCCCACTGAGCCACCCAGGCACCCCCTCTCTCTAAACTTCTTAAGAATGGCTCTCGCCATATCACCATGTGCCGGAAAAAGTTCTCAAGGGCCTTCAAGGCTGCCCTGCTCTGGCCCTCTGGCTCACCTCCCCTGCCTCCCGTCCCCACCTGTGCCCAGACCCTAGGCAATCAAGCTCCCACATCCACTCCCCTCCAAACCTGCTCCCGTTTCCCCTGAGGAGTAACCTCCTGTCTCCCTGTTGGGCTCCTCCCTACTCTTCTAGGCCCGTCCTTACTCTCCCCTTCTCCAGGAAGCCTTTCCTGATGTCTCAAGCCCCACACTGTGTCCTGCGTCCTCAGATGTTTTTGACCCTGGCAATGATGATGGCCAACATTTACTGAGTGCTCTGTACAAACCAGGCATTGTTCTGAGCACCTTACTTATGGGGCTTTAATCTTCACCGTGACTCTGTGGACACTTTTATAATCCCCATAGGATACATGCAAAACTGAAGCAAAGAGAGGTTAAGTAATTTGCTTGAGGTCACACAGCTGGTCAGTACAGAGCTGGCTGGACCCGAGTGCTCAGGCCCCAGCGTCCGTCCCGCTGATCCCCTCTGCCCTGAGTAAAGTCCCCCCACCCCCGCCCCACACTGCGGGCAGCTGTCTCGCTCATCACTGGAATCACTTGGTGGGTCCTGACTCCACCTCCTGAAAGGTCGGACTTCAGTGCCTGGTTCTGAGAAAAGAAGGGCATTTCCTGGGGGGAATTTCCTTACGGCTTCGTCACCATTTCAGTGAACAGAGTTTATTTCTCTTCCTCGGTCATTGTCGTCAGCTTACTCTCACATATTTCAGTTGAACGAGAGGAGCCAGCATGGAACAGCGGAGAAGGGTCAGCCAGCTCTGGGTTCAAGCCTCCGCTCTTGCTCTGTGGCCCTAGGCAGCTTCCTCTCCCTGTCTGGGGCTCGTTCTCCTCTTCTGAACACGGGGATGGAAGAGCCTAGGTTCCAGGGAAGTCGAGGACGTGAGGAGACCCCGATGCAGAGGAAGCAGCTGCCCAACCCCCTTGCCTTCATTCTCTTAGGTCAGGACAGAGACTCCCAGGTTTCAAGGGCAGCTTTGGCCCCAAAAAGCCTTAGGACAGCTCACCTTTCTGGGGCCGTCTCTCAGTCTGTCCAGAAAGGTCCCTCCGGCCTCCTGCACTCGGGAGGTTGGGAGATTTTCTTTTGATGTGTAGCATCCTGTCTGTTCCCACCATGATTACCAGTTACAGCAGCTCTACATCGCCCCAGACAATGCACAGAAGGGGCATTTCCTTCTTAGCCTTTCTAGGGCTTGTCACTAGCTTTCAGGGGACAGAGCAAACAGCGAAAGGTCTGCAGATTCAAAGAAGACAAGCCGGGTCCGTGGATTTGGAGCAAGCACGGAGGGGATGCCCCTCTTGCCAGCCACGATCATGGCTTGCTTGGATTACTGCTATGGCCTCTTCAGTCTCCTGCCCTCTACCTGCATGTGCCTCGGTCTCTTCTCCATGTAGCATCCAGAACAGTCTAGATCTAGATCAGGTTTCATGCCTCTGTGGCTCCTCTTCTCTGGGGTAAAAGCCAGAGAGTCCTACAGAGCCCTGTGTGAAGGACTGTCCTTCCCTTGACCTCTGTGTCCTCACCTCCACTTCCCTCCCCTTGCTCACTCTCAGCCTCAGGGCCTTTGCACTGGCTGCACCCTCTGCCTGCTCACTCTTTCCAGGGATGCACACAGTTCATTCCTCGCTTCCTCTGGCCTTTCCTGCTCACTCTATCCACAATTCCAATGACACCCCACCCACCCCCAGCTCTCCCCGCCTGCGTTTTCTTTTTCTCCTAATCACATTTTCTCTTGAACACACTAAATATTGTCCATATTTATCTCAATTACCTGTTTCTCCCCATTGAAATGGGAACCCATGAGGACAGGACTTTTCTTGTTTTGTACACTGCTATAACTACTCAACAATGGGAATAATGCCTGGCACATGTAATGCTTAATATTTCTTGAGTGAACAAATGAATGACGTTTGCTGAAAAAAACTTAAGCACTCAGGAATATTTTAAATGTTGCTGTGATTCGCGGCCAGCAAAATGCAGAGAAAAACCTTGAGTAGCTGTCACAGACATCACTCAGAGGACAGAAAACACAGTGTTTACAGACCAGCATCTGCAAGAGTGAAATATGACAGCTCAGAGCTGAAGCCTGGCTAAGGAAAACAAAGGTCCTGATAAGGACTGCAAACAATCACTGATTCAAGAGGCAAGGAGACCTCACAAAGGAAGTTGGAGCAATGACTCTTGCACCTCATGCCAGAATTAGAAGCCAGACAGAAGATCCAACAAGGCACCCCTTCACTGCTGAGTGCTGAGACCACAAAGTCCAAGATGGGGATTTCTGACTTCAGGTAGCTCAAAGCTTAGTAAGTACAACAGTAGCAAACGGAAACCCATTGCTCACTACAAACCAGATGCTATTTTAAGAGCTTAGTAAATACTTATTCATTTAAGCCCCAAGCAACCCTATAGGGTATGGACCATGATTATCTCCCATTTTACAGATGTGGATGCTGAGGCACAGAGACATTTAATATCTTGCCAAAGGGCACAGAAGCAAACACCGGAAGTAGCAGAGCCAGGATTTGAACCCAGGATGTCAGACTCCACAGAGCATGCAAAGCTGTCCAGAGAAGGGGCAAGGCACCCACAGGGCAGCTGACTCCTCCCTGAAGTAATCACCTCTCCAACAGCATTAGAGGCACATCTCTCCAACTGAGCTGGGATGGCGGCGACTGGGAGGTGCAGTGACCCCGAGGAGGGTGTCAGAAGTACCCGCACCAAGGTCGAATGAAGCCTCAGCGCTACTTTATTGTGAATGCATCTCAAGGCTGCCATAGACAGAACTAAATTCAACTCCATTTTCATAAAAGTTCCATCCATCAAAATATTAGATAAGGAACAGGCAGCCTTTAATTTCTAAAATACAAAATGGGAGCACACACAGGGCGATAAATGTAATGATCCTCTTAAACAACTCTATTTTTGAAGTATCGATAGCCTCATTTTCTCGGTAGCTCAGTGTGTGTGTGGGAGAAGCACAGACGCTCTCAACACTGCCGTGAGACCAGAGCCGAGGGGAGGGAACCAAGGGCCAGGGTGCATGAGAAACTCAAAGGTAACCCAACACCATGGCTTCCAAACATGGGAATGAATGGTCATGGAAGTAGAAATGGAAAACCATCCCAACACACAGAGTGACACACCCTTGGTTGCCCGCCCCCCCCACCAGCCCTCTGCCTCCCGCTGCTAGGTGACCCGAGGATCCAAGCTTCGCGAACACAGGACTGTAGCCCACCTCTCGGCTTCTTGTCTGGGGTGAGGAGCTTCACGTGATGGCGATTACCCATGCGTGCTCACCGACAGGTCCAGCTGGGCTGCACAAGTCCTGTCTGTTTCCTTCCTAGTCGCTGGCAGATCTGCCCACGTTACAGTATAGGACAGCATAGGTGTACACCCATCTGCTCCGAGGGGGGCAGGTGGGCTCCAGCCGCAAGGGCTAGTGGCTGAATCTGGAGGAACGTGCAGATGGGGACACCCCAGCAGTGCCCTGGGGGCGCAGTGGGCCCCTGGCCCACCGCCTCAGCCGTCTCTCCTCCTGGCTCCGCTGTGCCTGGAGTGATGCTGGGCAGAGGCGGTCCCAATGGCTCTGAATAAAGGTGTCAGGAAGACATTATTGCAGAGAGAGGGGACAGGAGGTGGGATTCAGCAGCGGCAAACCCCAGGCTGGAGGCGGGGAGGAAGGACAAGTTCGAGCCCAGCACAATGACAGGCTGGAGAGTAGGAGCCAAACACAGACTCTGGCAGTAAATCCTTGAAAAGACACACCTCTGCGGGCGGATCCCACGTACCTTCTTCCCTCATCCCCATGGCTCAGGGAGAGCTTCTGCTAGCGTGCACTAAGCCCGCACCCTGGAATGTTCTCCACGACCCCATGTGCCCCACCCTGGAGACGAGGAGCCCCAGGCCCAGGGCCATTCTGCATTCTCAGGCTGCAGGTTGACCACCTGGGCTCCGCAGCCCTGGGGCAGGCCTGTCACAAGTCCACACAGCCTTCTTTAGGTCACCCGAGGTCCCAACAAAGCCCTGCACGAGTCAGATCCGCACAACCCTTGGCCCTGGCTCTGCTCACGACTATCCAGAACCAGACAAAAAACTGTCCCTGACAGCTGACCTGCTCTGAGAAACGTCTAGAAGGGCCATTCCAAACCTCCACCCTGGGCAGCTCTAGGGGCTGCCTTCATTTTTATTAAAGACTAGTCTTCCAATCACAAGGGAAAAAACCAGAAGCCAGTCATTTTCTTTCCAAACCAGTTGGGTTCACCTGACAGCAGGCAGGTGGGAGGGAGGTGGAGATGCGGGGCCTGAGGGAGGGGGAGGTCACTGCATTGTGTCCACAGCCTGGGTCCCAAGAGTGGTCTGCTGTGGGGGACAGAGACCTGTCCCTGTCCATCCAGGAACAAGGGGTGTGTAGTCATGGGTAGGGGCTGAGTTGCCCTGGCCCGGGGCCTGTGCTTATATTTGTAAGGAAGTATTGTAAGTATTTGAGTATTGTATTGTAAGTATTTGAAAGGAAGAATGTATACCCGAATGTGAGTGCCCCTAGCCTGTGGCTGCCTCAAGGTCAAAGCTTTAACCAACAGAGCAAAAAGCCACACAAGGAGCCACAGGGCTTGAGGAGCCAAACATATAAGAAAGGGCTCTTCTCGGTGATTGACAAAACTCTGCAATGTGTTCATAATTGCCAAAGGCAGAGGCTTTAACCCACTGAGCCACCCAGGCGCCCCTGCAATGTGTTCATAATTGATGGGCTCCCCAAAATAGGGCTTCTGCTTTCCAACTAGGTTCAAGTTCATAAGCCGATGGTTCCTAGTCTGAGGCAACTTCCAACCCAACCCAGGGGGCACGGGCCACTATCTGCAGACATTCTTTTTCTCATTACTTATATATTTTTAATAAAAATGGCATGCATGAGGGATGCCAGGGTGGCTCAGTCATTTAAGCATCGGCCTTTGGCTCAGGTCATGATCTCAGCGTCCTGGGATCGAGCCCCACATCCGGCTCCCTGCTCAGTGGGGAGCCTGTTTCACTCTCTGCCGCTGTTCTTCCCCCTGCTTGTGTGTGCGCGCGCTCTCTCTCTAGTAATTTAAATCTTCAGGGGGAAAAAAAAAGGATATGCACAAAAGAGTACAACATGTTGCTCCAGCATACAGATGCAGAGGGAAATGATGGCCGTAGTCAAGCTGGTTACCATGACCCCCAACCCCAACGCTGCCGTGTGTGTGTGTGTGTGTGTGTGCGCGCGCGCACGCGCGCGCACGTGCAGGCTGAGGGCCCCTGACATGCCCCCCTTGGCGTATTTCCAGCATCCGGTTTGTGTGGTGTCACTAAGGCCAGTCATCATCCCTCTACCGTAGATCTCTAGGCTCGTTCAGCTCACACTGCTCTACCTTTATACCATCTGGAGATGTTTCTTAGTGTCACGACTGAGAAGGGGGGCACCACCAGCGTCCACAGTGATGGTGAAAGCCAGGGATGCCGCCCCACATCCTATGGTGCACCAGATGGATCCGACAACAAACTATGTGGTATAGAATGTTCTGGGAGCCTGGGCTGAGAACCTCTGTCCCAAACAGGTGGACCCTGAGCTGAAGCTGCCTTGGAAAAAAATAAGTGTACACCTTGACAATACCACACATAATGCATGTTTCATGGGGCAGAGCTTCTCTCTGGGACAATGGAAAGGGTCTGGGCACAGATGGCAGTGATGGTTGCCACAGTGTGAGGGTACCTAACGCCAGGGTTAAGATGGTCCATTTTTTAAAAAAGATTTATTTATTTCAGAGAGAGAGGGTGGGGAAGGCAAAGGGAGAGAGAATCTGAAACAGACTCCATGCTGAGTGCAGAACCCAATGCAGGGCTCGATCTCGCAACCCTGAGATCATGACCCGAGCTGAAACCAAGAGTCGCACGCTTTACCGACTGAGCCACTCAGGTTCCCCAAGATGGTGCATTTTGTTTTACATGCTTCACCACAATAAAAACCCTATAATTTATATTACATAATTATATCATATAATTATATATTACATACAATTACATAATTATAATTATGCAAGAATGTCAAGGAACCCATGACTTCCCATAGAACCCGTGACTTCTGTCCCACCCTCATCCCCTGGGAGGGCTGAGTGCAGGGTGTGCAGTGACTTGTCCGTGGCCACTGAGCGGGAATGGGGCTCTGGATGCGGGCATTTGCCTGTTGCTCAGGGAAAGGCCTGTCTTCTTGGGGCTCTGTTCTCAACTGAGCTGACCTTACCAAGCCCAATGTAGCCTTCACGGTAGCTGGTTCGGCCAACAGTCATTGGGCACTGGCTCTGGGCCAGGCCCTGGGGAGGCACAAGGAAGGAGACATCCGGACACCCCCCCACTCAGGGAGCCAGGCCAAGGTGAGGGGACAGAACATGAACCAGAAACCGAGCCCATAAGGACACACTGTAAGGCACATCAGCTGGTAAGTGCCACGGAGAGAAACCAAGTGCATGCAGATGGCAGATGACCCCGGGGCAGGGCAAAAAGTGTCATCCGGGTACAGAGCCACAGGAAGCCCTGCAGGAGGTCAGGGAACCCAACCCCACCCCCAAAGCAGCCCCTCCCTCCTTCTCTGCTCCTCAATCCGAGAGCAGCCACTCTGCACAGATCCCAACCAACCTGCTGTGCATTCATAAGCAAGTGCCTTCACCTCTCTGTGCTTAGGTTTCTAAGATAGAAAATAAAACCTATCACTCAGTGTTGTGAGGCTTAAATGGGAGGGCTGTAACTGCTTACACCTTGCTCGTATGCTCAGGGTTCGCAGGCCACAAGGCCAAGTCATCGAAAGAGGACAAGAGCGACAATTCCATCGTCCTACAGAGGCACAGCCCCTCACGGCTGGGGACTCAGAACCAACATCCCCAAAAGTGTCGTCTTTTACCACAGTATGTGTATATGAGCTGTCTGTGAGCAGCTTCCACCTTGCGTGCGTACAACAGACGGACAGACGTTACCTTCTGGCAAGGCCAGGCATTTCCAAGGACACCTGCCCCCATTTCTCAGACCGTACTAAGCCCCTGTGCTGCGGTGTCATGTGCGGGGAGTACTTTGTCCCATTCTGCTTCATGTAGCCCCCTAACTGCTCACGCACATTAGGCTTACCTCCACACACAGGCCAAACACAGGCCAGCACTTGCTGATTTTCCCTACAACCTTCCCTGCTCCCAGCCCAATGGAACCCAAGGAAATTCAGAGACCTGGCACATTTTCCTTATTGGTGCCTGCACAAGACCATCACACACTGCTCTCTGTGCCATCCACATGGGCTGAGAAGGCTGGGGAGAACCGGAACGGGCCTTGGGGGTAGGTTGGGGGATGCACTAGAGTCTGAAGTTCTCAGAATCCATACAACCCCTTAAAGGGGGTCAAAACTCTAGAACCTTACCAGTGCCAAACAGTACAACCACTTTGGAAGACAGCTTGGCTATTTCTTACAAAACTAAAATTACTCTCACCATATGATCCAGCAATCACGCTCCGTGGTATTTACCCCAAGGAGCTGAAAACGTCCGTCTCAACAAAACCTGCACGTGGGTGTTCAGGGCGGCTTTATTCATCATTGCCGAAACTTAGAAGTGGTCACGATGTCCTTCAGTGGGGGGAACAGATACAGAAACTGGGGCACGTCCAGACAACGGAATATTACTCAGCACTAAAAAGAAATGAGCTCTCAAGCCATGACAAGAGCTGGGGGCCCTTCAATGCATGTTACTGAGTGAAAGAAGCTCGTCTGGAAACGCAGCTGTGTCATCCTCTTGGAGGAGTGAGAAGATCAGTGGCTGCCAGCGGCTGAGGGGAGGCAAGGATGAGTGGGCGGAGCTTGGGGGATGTTTCTGGCAGTAAAACACCTGTGTGATACTGTTACGCTGGATCTCCGTCGTTATCCACGTCCAGCCCTACAAATGGATTAACACTAAGAGTGAACACTCACGTCATCTACCGACTTCAGTTACTGATAATGCAGCCACGCTCGTTCACCCTCTGTAAGGACCGTGCCACTCTAATGCAAGCTGTTAATGCTAGGGGGAACAGGGCAGGGGTAAGGGGGGCGCAGGAGGGGGAGGTACTGGCAAGAGTCCAACACCCTGTATGGATGGCTGCATTTTCCTGTAAGCCTAAAATGTTCTCAATAAAGAAAGTCCATTTTTTTCTTTCTATCTAGAAGCCAGAGAAGATGACAGAGGCAGGGGCTTGGAGCCAGGGGAAGTGAAGTTTCTCACACGCCCCTCCCCCCACGCCCTGGACTGCCCCGCCCCCCCCACACACAGTGGCCCCACCAACTATCCTCTCAGTCACTCAAACCTAGGGGGACTTCCCGGATTCCAAACATCACCTCCCCACTCCCATATACCCCATCTGTGGGTCTTGTGGGCTTTGCCTCACAGCAGCCCCCAAATCTGGGCTTCTGACCCCCCCTCCCCCACCTCCCTAGCCAGAGCCCCATCATCTCTGTCTTGGGCCACAGCTGTCGTCCCTGCCCTGTGTCCCTGTGGTCTGTTTCCTACCCCGGCCAGGGAGGTCTTCTAAAATGATACCTTGGACCTTAACATTCCACAGTAACCAGAGCAAAACACCAACAGCCCCAAGGCCCTGCCAGCCTCTCTCCTGCACCTGTACTACCCTCCACCATGTGGGCGCGGGCACGTGATACCTTAGGTATCACTGGCACTAGGACAGGACCTGGCACACAGTAGGTGACAGCCCCGCGAAGTGCTGGATAGATGTTATAATCTGTATTCTGTAAAAGGGGAATCAGGAAAGTACCACTGGATAGCCCTGGGGTTTGGAGGCAAGCTCATGAATGGAGCGTTTAAGCCACAACTGTTTACTAAGTGTTTATTAACCTGATGATCAGAAGACCAATTATACCACTTTGCTGCCATTCAAAACTCACGGCCTTGGAAACCTCCCCCTGTCCAGCCCCCACCCCAACCCCACCTCAGCGCTGTGCCTCCTGCGGGAAGCCTCCCTGCCTCAAAGTCTCCCTGCCTCACTTTCCCCGCTGTCCTTCTCTGATTATTGATAGACGCCGAAGGGGGCCAGCGGACACCACTGTCCAGCCGAGACCATCCCAAGATACTGGTCAGCGGGGCCTGGCTGCTGTGGTGTTCAGGGGGAGAAGTTTCGGCATATACAGTTATTAATGACTTTATTTATATACCAATATTTAGTACTGCTGGCAATTAAGCAGATCTGCTTTCAAAATATGACTAATTAGAACAGTCGTGCTGGCAGGGAGACTTCTGCAAGGAACACACAGCATTCTAGCAAAAGTTGCCCCCGCCAGCGGCAAAGCCAGGTGCCGGGTCTCAGGAAGGAAGGCGGGAGGAAATGGGAGGGGAGAGGCAGGAGAAGGGCAGAGGGAAGGCAAGGTGCCGTCCTCAACCCAGGAGCCTTCATTTGTATGATGCTAGTTAACTACGTTCTCTGGCCTGACATTTTCTGCTACTTGGAAGCCAACCAGAAAGGTATGGGCTGCCTAATTCCCTGGGCTGACATTTTGCAGGGAGCCGGAGGAGGGGAACTTGTTCAGTGATGCGGAAACCCGGAGGGTATGTAAAACTTGGCATTAATCACCCGTGGGCTCCTGTCCCCACGACACCCTCACTAACTTACACCCAGTAAGGGGCAGGACTTTCTGTTTTTTTCTCCCTGAGGGACCATTTTTAGTCAAAACAGGTAGTTCTGAGGCGCCTGGGTGTCTCATTCAGTTGAGCATCTGCCTTTAGCTCAGGTCGTGATCCCAGGGTCCTGAGATGGAGCCCTGCTGCGTGGGGAGCCTGCTTCTCCCTCCGACCCTCCCCCTGCTCATGCTTTCTCTCTCTTTCTTTTTCAAATAAAAATAAATAAAAATCTTAAAACAAACAAGCAAACAAAAAACCCACAAAAAACAGGAACATCTGCCAAAGGGGGCCAAAAGCTCAAGTTCTTAAAGATTGCCCCAGTCGTTGAGTCCCAAGCAGATGGAGAACCAGAGCCCCTCAGTGACGTCCGCATCTAATGTTGCCCCACCTGACTCGCAGCCGCCTCCTACCTGATGTCCGACCCCCGTCCCTATACTGCGCTAGACATAGAGACTATGAATGCTCAGAGGCTAACTCTGACCTTGATCCTGACCCCAAGGTCCTCTATGTGGGTGACATGGGCACAGAAACAGACAACCATTCTGCCCAGTGACCCGGGGGCAACGCCCAAAGGAGAAGCCTTCTAGAGGAGGACGCTCAAAGCTGAGGGGATACGGGGTCTCTGGGCTCAGCCAGCACATGGCAGCACGAAGCCGCATGCTGGGTGCAGAGAGCGTCCAGACCGGCTGGCCCCGGTTCCCAGGGGCCGGCTGCTGAGAGTGGTGTGGCACCCCTAGACCCCGACACCGCTCACCCCTCACTTCCCTTTCTTGCTTTCTGCTCAAGGTCACCCACTAGAGGCCCTCCCCAACCAGGCCGCCTATAACTGCACCCCATCACCCTCTACCTCCTTGCCCTGCTGAGTTTTTCTGTCTAGCACCCCTCCGCAACACTGGACATTCCAACCCACACTGACTTGCTTCTCTCTTTGTGCCTATCTCCTGACTTCAATACAAGTTCCCCAGTAGAAGGGATCCAGGCAACAGTGCAGAGCCTGGTACCCAGTCAGAACCCTGCCCCGCTATCCCCCCAACCCTGGAACATGGGCTGAGTTACGAGTAGTGAGGAACAGAGCAGAAAAGCCATCAGCAGCCCACAGGGGCGTGACTGCAAAGCCTCTGGCAAGACTGTAGGGAAGGCGGTGGCCGTGGCTGTGGGAACTGTGCTGTCCAGGCACAGGGAAGGCTACCCTGCAGCCAGAGCTCCCCCAGTGCAAGGGAGGGGGCCCTGTTCAGTGCTCAAGCGAAGCTGGAAATCTCAGGTTTCATGTGAGATCTGCTGATCCGTAAACGTTGGCAACTAATCCCAGTTTTAAAAATATGTATCTGTCATCTGGGCGTAGTCCGAGGAGCCCGATCTGTCCACTCAGAGGGAGAGAACATGGGAGGGGCTTTCAGAGCAGAAAGGATGCCCTCTGTTTTGCACACAGAAAGAGATGCCTGACCACACAGAGTGGACACTGTGATGGCCACCAAGGTCCCCCTTTGGCTGGGGGCCTGGATCCCATACCTGAGCTCCTTTCTACAAGCCGCCTTGGACTGAGGTTATGACTCCCTTACCTGGGACAGCCACAGCCAATGTCTGGTCCATGCAGACCGACAAAGGACCCATCTCTTTGCCTCAGTGAGGGACATCTCTGCAGGGTCATGTCAGCTCTGGGGAGCTCACTGGCATCCGTTGAGTGAGGCCTCTGTTGGGATTATGTCACACCCAAACTCGCCCCAGCCCTCCCTGCCCTCTGTAACCTCTTGCACTGTGGTGACTGGTGTTTCTGTCCCCTGGGCTCCTGGGGCAGAGCCGGGTCAGGGGGCAGAGGCCCAGGACGTGCAGCCCCAGGAAGACTGACAGTACCAAAGCCTTACCCTGAAGGTCCGAGGTAAATCTCCCAGGGCGACGCACCCACGAATTCACGGCAGGCAGCTCTGTTTCCCTGGTAATTTACAGGGCTCAGTGCTCCAAGCCTTTAGATGTGACCCTGGTCATTTCGGTGGGTCCAGCCAGGAGCCAATGTCAAAGAGCCCCAAGCTGGGGTGTTATGGGTTTGTAAAGTATCTGCTCTGTTTTTTCTTAGGCAAATTTCATAGACCGGTGCATTCTACACCTGAGAGAATCAGCAGCTCCAACCACTACAGGAAGCCTTTTTTGTGCGCACAGCTGTGAACTCAGGTGACGGGGTAAGGATCTTTACCTGTGAACATAAAACCAGGTCTGGAATGGGCCAACCCCTCCATATGTGGACATCAGGGGCAATGAGCCCCCACACCTGCCCCCATCCCCTTAAGTAGGCTGAGTCCATCACAGACATGGACCATGACACTAGTCGTAGCAGTGATAAGAACCGCCAGCGTGTGCTGACCACTCCCTATATACCAGGGTCTCTGTGCTCACACTCTGCATGCTTTTACCCTCGACCATCTTCTGAAGCACAGTCCTCTCCCATTTCACAGATGTGGAAACTGAGGCATAGAGGAGTTCAGTGCACCAAGGTCACACAGTTGGCCTTGGACCCCAGGCAGTCTGGCTATAAGGAACAGCCTGTACTGTTAAGCCATTAAGTCACTGTCCTGGAAACAAATGCCAGCCTGGCCGCCTACCTGATGGTGGACCCACCCGGGCGGTCCTTACATGGTCAGGTGGTAGTGGCCTCCCTGACAGCCGGCAGCACACCAGGTCCTCCTTCCAACCCTGCAGGGGTAAGGCCATTTACCCGCACTGAGCACCAGGCAGAAGGGGAAGCAGGGGCACCACAAAGACGGCTTTGAACCTGGGAGGGTTGAGAAACGTTGCCTGGTGTGGGCATGGAGACACAGCCCTGCTGTAGGAGCACAGCCTGGAGTGCCTCTCTGGAGAACAGCCTCTCCCTGTTAGGGTACCACACCCCCTACGACCAGTAAGAGCACCCAACGTGGTGACTCCTGAAACATTCACAGGGGCCCCCAAGGGGACGTGCAGAAGGATGCAGCTCCATGACCGTGCCCTGCTGCGGAGGCAGCCCAGCACCTGTCCCCAGGGGAGTGGCTGGTGCCTTGCCCCCAGAGGATTCCAGTCAGGGAGAAGAGACGTATGAGGTGCCCATCAGCCTTGACATACATGTTAAAAACACAGAACTGAGTGACACGAGAAAGACGAGATGCCTCCATGTGGGTTTCTGGCAGCAGGGGCCGTGTCAGCAGGGATGTGCTCTCAGGGGGAGCCCCTTCAGGGGGCACGGCAGGGCAGGGGTTCCAGAAGGGGCTGTCTCCATCCGCCTGACCCCGTGGGTCTGGAGTGTACACTCACCAGAAACGTCCTGTCTCAAGGCGAGCCATTGGCTGTGTGGCCCCACAGGGGTGACAGGTGCCTGTGTGGGTGAGGCCCCCCGACCTTGGCTGAGGGCATTTCTCCAGGGAAGGCCCGCCGCAGCCCCTGAGAGTGAGGGGCGTGGGGGGGACACAGATCACTATGCGTGCTGAGGACAGACACAGAGGAATGGGGACCTGGAAGAGCCCAAGAGGACGGCCACCATGCCAGGGGGAGGGAACGGTCAGATGTGGAATGGGGCGGGGGGATGAATGGCTGGAGCTGGACGGCGACGATAAACACACCACACCTGCCACATGTGATTAAGTCACCCTCCTGGCGGGAGGTCAGGCAAAGAGCAGGGCGGGCTGTGGCCACCGTCTGCGCGGTACATGTGGAGGGGACGCCTGCCCGCTGCAGATGGGATCACCGCGTCGGAGATGCTCCCGGCCACCAAACAGCACCCCTGAGTCTGGAGAAGCCAAAGCCCATCACAAGCCGAGTTAATAACTGCGGCGGTAGAGGGACGTTCGTCACTGTCAGCCCTGAGCGCGGGGCCAGGTGGGGACGGGAGTGAGGCCACCAGGCCTGGGCTGCCCTTGGCAGCTGCTCCAGGTGCAGAGAGAGGAGTTCTGTCTGTGGGGGGACAAGGCCAGGCCCAGGAGCAGGTGCAGGGCCCCTCAGCTGGGCTCCTGGAGGCTTCAGTGGGGCCTCTAGCAAGGGCCAGCACTGTGCAGAAGCAGCAAGAAAGGGAGGGAATGCCTGCCGTGTGCCATCAGTCCCTCAGTGAGTCTTTCCTGAGGGTCTACTGTGTGCAGCAGCTGGGGCTTGAATGAGCTTGAATGAGCAAACACCCCAAATCTCGCCCCCGTGAAGCCAGCCTCCTTTGGGAGAGGCAGGTAAGCAGCAAATACATCCAAAGCATGGGGTCAGGGGGTCGGCACCAAGAGGGAAAACAGGCAAGGAAGGATCAGCAGGGGAGAGCCAGAGTCTCAGACAGGGTGCTGAGGGAAGGGGGACCCCCAAAAGGAATGGAAGAAACCGGGGAAGAGCCAGGACACAGAGGATTGTGTGGCTGCATTGCAACCCCTCCCATCTCCACCTTCTCCAATTCCTCTGCCGCAGTTTCCTCATCTGTAAAAAACACAGACAGTACCACTTTGCTCAGTAATTCTGTGACAGCTGAGTTCCTCTCTCTGGAAGTCTCTGGCACATCACTTTATCACCCAGAAACTCCACTCCTGGGCAAACACCCCCAAAAATTGCCAGTGTGGTCTCGAAGGGATGTCTGCACACCCGTGTTCAGAGCAGCACTCACTGGAATAAGCAGAAGGTGGAAACAACTCACACGCCCATCAATGCATAAACCAAGTGTGGTCTATCCCTACACTGAAATACTACTCAGCCTTCAGGAGGAAGGGAACTGCGACAAAGGCTCCAACAAGGATGAACCCTGAGGACATTATGCTCAGTGACAGAAGCCAGTCACAGAATGATAAATACTGTAGGATCCCACTAATACGAGGTCCCTAGAGCAGCCTAGTTCCCAGAGACAGAAAGCAGAATGAATGGTGACTGTCAGGGAAAGGGGAGTGGGGAGCTAGTGGGGAATGGAGACATAGTTCCGGTTTTGCAAGAAGAGTTTCTAGAGACGGCTGGTGGGTCTGGCTGTTCAGCACTGGGCAGGGTCTTAGTGCCACTGAACTGGACACTGGAAATGGTTGCAGTGGTAAATTTCATGTTATGTGTATTTGCCACAACTTTCATTTTTATCTTTTTTAAAGACTTTATTTATTAGAGAGAGAGAGAGCATGTGTGTGTGCAAAAGCAGCAGGGAGGGGCCGGAAGAGGGAGAGGGAGAAGCAGGCTCCCTGCTGAGCAAGGAGCCTGATGTAGGACTCGATCCCATGACCCTGGGATCATGATCTGAGCCAAAGGCAGAAACTTAATGGACGGAGCCACCCAGGTGCCCCTTACCACAGCTTTTTTTTTTTTTTAAAGATTTTATTTATTTATTTATTTGACAGAGAGAAAGAGCACAAGCAGGGGGAGCGGCAGAGGGAGAGGGAGAGGGAGAAGCAGGCTCCCTGTTAAGCAAGGAGCCCGATGCGGGGCTCAGTCCCAGGACCCTGGGATCATGACCTGAGCCAAAGCCAGACACCCAACCGACTGAGCCACCCAGGCATCCCCCGGCTCTGCTATGACTTTTAAAAATAAAATAAACAACACTCCTCTGGACGAAAAAAAAAGGATCTGGTACCTAGTAAGTGCTCAAGCGAGGACTGGTTCCTGCCAGTGCTACCTCTGACGTCCTCAGGACGCAGAGACAAGAGCACTGGGCTTGGCACACACAACTGGTGATTCTGGCCACATTCTCAGCCGCCCCCCTGAGTCTGGGTTGGACAAGGAGGTCCTTCTAGCCTAGCCCTTCTCTGAAGTCAGTCCTTGTCCCTAAGCCTGCTGACCCAGGGGACCGGCGTGCGAAAGCAAGCGACTGAGCTTTGCGCAGGATCATAGAGATCAAAAGATTTGCTGGAGTGGATATAAATAGCCCCAAAGCTCTGGCTTCGCTGAGCCCAGCACCGGCCCAGCAGGCCAGGGGAACCCCGGTAAGCCTGGCTTTAAACACCTTCCCAGAGCAGCCCCCTACAGACACCAGCAGAGGACTCAACTCAGTAGGCCCCCAGGTTCAGGCTTTGTGCCCCAACTCCCACCTCACTGCCTGTCATGATTCCTCTTTTTTAAACTCAAATTGGTTTTTAGATCAAAGCAGGCCCCTCCCTTGCCTGTGAAAGCATCTGGTTTGCTGGGTAAGGATGCAGGGCTGGGGGGCGGGTGGAAGGGAAGCATTTTGAAGCACACTTGGGACACAGGGGAAGGGGCAGGGCTGGAGGCAGACAGTAAAAGTGCACCCCCTTGTCCGCTTTACCCCGTCTGGGACTCAGGCTCGCTTTCACCTTCTAATGCAGACACTCTTCTAATGTGGACACTGTTTCTGATGGGTGCACCTCCGCCCTCCCTCCCCCTCCCGCACACCAGCAGGCATCCCCCTGAGGGCTGCCTCCAGCACCCTGGACTCCATGCTGGCACTTAGGAGGCTCAGCAAATGCTGCTTAAGTGAATGAATAAATGAATAAATCAATGACTAATTCAACACATGTGGGAAGAAAGGAAGGAAGAGAGAGGGAGAGAAGGAGAGTCCCAGACATGTGGTTGCCTACATGTCTCTGTCTCTGCCTCTGCCTCTCCTTGGGTCTCCCTCTGTCCCTCTGTCCCTGTTTCTGCACCCCCACCACAACCCATCAAGGTCTGTTTGTCTTCCAAGGGCAGCTGAGAGCGGAAGGACCAGGGAACTCTGAGCTGCCGCTGGGGTGCCCCTCCTTCTCCCTGATCTATCCCCTCGTCTACCTTCCCATTTTATTTTCTTTTTTTAATATATTTTTTTAAAGATTGGATTTATTTATTTTGAGAGAGAGAGAGTGTGTGTGTGTGTGCGTGTGTGTGTGTGTGTGTGTGTGTGTGTATGAGAGCAAGCAGGGGGAGAGGCAGAGGGAGAAAATCTCAAGCAGACACCCCACTGAGTGCAGAGCTAATGTGGGGCTCAAACTCATGACCCTGAGACCATGACCTGGGCTGAAAGCAGCACAAGAGCTGGATGCTTAACTGACTGAGATACCCAGGCGCCCCCCTTCCCACTTTCCCAAAGATCAGCTTCTTCCCCTTCTTCTTGGCTGGAGCAGCAGCCACCCAGCTAACCCACTGATTCTTCCCCTGAGAGAACCCTGCTGGCCCCATCACTTCCCTTGGGTGCCATCATCTACTAGTGTCAGAGTCCGGGGGGCCTGAGTCAGCCAATAGTCTGCCTCTGTGACTCATACTATATGAAGTAACTGGCCCTCACCCACCAAATAAGATTAAATTTAGCAACAATCTTAACACTAGGGTCCCCAGGGGACCCACCTTCACTCCCAGTGACTCAAACTCTGAGGCTTCAGGCTCCCAGACATGTGGTCAAACATCTTCAAATCACAGCTATAAAACCACCTTCACTGTAACCTTAGGACCAGTTAAGAGAGGCCAAAACCAAATGTACTAACATGGGCTTAAAGATGTGGTTTTAGGGCGCCTGGGTGGCTCGGTGGGTTAAGCCTCTGCCTTCGGCTCAGGTCATGATCTCAGGGTCCTGGGATCGAGTCCTGCATCGGGCTCTCTGCTCATCAGGGAGCCTGCTTCCCTCTCTCTCTCTCTCTGCCTGCCTCTCTGCCTACTTGTAATCTCTCTCTGTCAAATAAACAAATAAAATCTTTAAAAAAAAAAAAAGATGTGGTTTTATTCTCTCATGTAAGAGCCTGGAGATGGCTGTGGGCTGTAGTTTCCCCAGGTTACAGGAGCTCAGCCTCCCTCCAGCTCACTGCATCCCTGTGAGACAGCTCTTGTCCTCAGTCCACAAATGGCTGCCTATGCACCAACCACCACATTCTCATTCCAGGAAGGAGCAAGAGACAAAAGACCCACCTTTCTTTAAAAAAGACACATCGTGGAAGCTGCACACCACAGTTATGGCCAGAACAGAGACACGCGTCCATCTTTAAGTACCAGGGAGGCTAAGAAATGCAATCTGAATTCCCCACAATTTCTGAAATAATGACGACTGTGGAGTGCTACAGAGTGAGCCTCCCTACAGCCAGTGCTGGACTTACTGGCCTTGTGCCACGGGGAAAGCACTGTTCCCTATTCTTATGCCCCCTTTCCAGATGAGGAGAGTTGCCCCGGCTGCTTGGGACAGAGCCGGTCAAAAGCCAGACTTGCGTGCACCCACCACCTTGGCAATTTTTATCTATCAAGCTGCACTTGGCAAACGGGGCCTGAGAAGTGACAGAAGTGACCTCCCTATGCAACTGAGACCACGTCTAGACCACAGCCCAAGACCGTGTCTCAAATGTGGCAGATACCTGAGGACCCAGCATGGGTCTCACTATGCAACACTGGCCTTTTCCAAACAAAAAGCCAAGCTCTACATGGGTTGTGGCCGGGCTGGGCTGAGCCCACTGGCCCCAGAGGCCTACACCCCAGCTGGGGACTTTTCCATTAAACCTGGGGGCACAGGCTGGCCACCAGCTCCTGCGTGGGGGAGGAAGTTGTTTGTATCAGTCAAATTAAAGCAAAGGAGAACCATTAGGGGAGAAAGATCGTGAGCTTCAGCCGAAGCTATCACCTTGAGAAGAAAAAGAAAGCCAACCCCTCCTAGAGGGACACAGGTAAAACCCAGTACGTGGAGTCCCTGAAGAGTAGTGTGGAAGGGGGTACTGAGAACGTCTGGGGCTCCCTGTCCCTCATAACACCCTCTCTCACCTCCCCAGCCGAGCAGTCTCTCCAGCAGGCTCACAGCCCCCTGCACAGGGGAGAGGCCAGGGGGCACCTGCCTCCGTACCAGGTTGTGAGGCTGCCTCCTTGTGCCCCTGGACTCATTCCCCTCGCTGGCACAAGCCTGTACGCACAAGGCTCCATAACCACTTACTGGATTGGACCTGAAGTTCCAGTTCAATAGAGAGATTAAAGACACTACCTTTTACAATAAAAGCAGCCCTTGCCGAGAAGAGGAACTGACATTCTAGCAAAATAAAAGCCGCCGTTCCCATCCCTACAGTCTCCTCCAGCTGAGGGGGACGGGACTTTTGGCATCTGGTGAAGGGAGAGCTGGGAAGATGATGATGAATCAGCTCCCCCCACCCCACCCCCATGCTGCGCTGTGTTCCCGGGGGCCAGCGTCTGCATGCTCTTAAACAAGAGGGCCGTGCTGTTCCTGCTGGGCCAGTGGCCTCCAGATCCATCCACATCCTCTCCTCCTGGGCTGCAGCTTTCAGGTTTCTGGGTAGACAAGAGACCAGGCTTGCTGAGTCCTAGCCACAAGGGAGGAGACTCTGCATGTCATGTCCAGACCAAGGATAGCAGGCCACAGAAACATAGGGGAGGCTAGCTCCCATCACTGCCACTGCCTGACCACAGGCAGAGCCCAAGAACTTAGCTAGTGGTGGGCCTCAGGACCACCATACACAGAGCAGAATGGAAAGAGGAACACTTTTGGGAGTCACAGCTCATGTTGGGCCCCTCCCACCGCCCCCCCCAAGTGCAACCCCAAGCAAGATGCTTTACTTCTCTGAGCTCAGGTTCCTCATCTCTAAAGTGGAGCTATGCACATAAAAAAGGGGACCAGTTGGGGGCACCTGGGTGGCTTCGTCTGTTTAGCATCCGACTCGATTTCAGCTCAAGTCATGGTCTCAGGGTCGTGAGATCGAGCCGTGCATCGGGCCCTGCCTCAGTGGGGAGTCTTCTTGGGATTCTCTCTCCCTCTCCTTCTGCCCTTACCCCCTACTCTCTCTCTCTCCCAAAAAGGGGGGGGGCAGGAGAAGAGATCAGCTAGCATACAGCAGGTGCTCAATATATGCTTATTCCAACCAATCTCATAGTGGAGACCTCCAGTGCTAGAAAAGTAGCTGCCTTGAGGAGAACAGCCACGGGACATTTTAATGAGTTTGAACACACAGCCGCACAGTAAATGGAGGCACCACTACACTGATAATACGCATATCATCAAGGAGACCACCAAAATGACATTGAGGGATGAAATTAAATAATCAAGGGAAATAGAAGGCCCACCATTTTCTTCCTGTGCCTCCAAGGATGGTGGTCTTTGCCTCCATGGTGTGCACACTCCATTTGAGAGACCCTGGGCTCATCCACATAACAGTCATGGATTTAAAGGGTCTGATTTTAAATATAAGCAGTTTGCTGGGAGGGTACCCAAAGGCAAGCGGGACCTGGCTGCTGCTTGCCCCAGAGGGAGGAGAGACAGACACTCTGGCATGGCATGGTCGTGGGAAGTCAGACGGGAGGCCCCTGGAGGACCCAGGCCTGCAAGGAGAAACCTAAAGAGAGGACTGATTCCAAAGTGTATAAAATCATGAAAAGTTTTGAGAGGAAAAGGACATGAGGCTGGCATGGAGGTGTGGGAAGGGCATGCCAGGCAGAGGGAACAGCATGGGCAAAGGCACCGAGGTGGGACAAAAGCAGAGGTCCGTGGCGGGTGGCAGTGCCGAGGACACGCAGCCACCTGGTCGCCCAACCCAGGGCGGGTTTCCAAGGAGAGGGAGAGGGTGTCCACCTCCTGCGTGCTCCCTGAGTAACAGCTCAGGGCTCAGCACACTCTGGAGGGTCCTTTCCAGGGACCTGGACCAGGCCCATGTGCGACGGTTCTGGCTGGGGTGTCCCCTGAGGGCCCCAGCAAGACGGGAGTGCACATCTGTGGGTAGCCCCACCTGCCCGCACGGATAACAGGCTCCCCTTTGCAGGAGTGCCGCGCTCCCGAGGCCTATGATGCTGGGGGAACACGGCGGGGATGAAAACACCACACTCTTAATGATCGCAGTTATCCAAAACCCATTAGCGGTGATGATTTCCTCCAGACCCCCTTTCTCCTCCCTGGATGTTTTGGCTGCTTTGCCATATGGCAGGAGTTAAAAATACAGCTCAGAGTGACGGGGCTGCTAGCAAGAGTGGGCAAGCATTCGCCGAGGAACTGGGTGGGGGCCTGTGGCCAGATTGGGTCCCCTGCTCCTGTCCCTGGCAGGGTAGCAGCGCTGGAGACGGACATCCTAGGCTCCTCGTAGCCAGTCTCCAAATGTACTATAGAATGAGAAGGCCCTCGGGACACATGGCCACAGCTAAGTTACCCAACAGAGACAGGTCACAACGATGGGGGGGGGGCAGGCTGCACACTTCATGCTGAGAGCGAGGTACAATGTGGGCCCGGCCTGCGGGCAAGCTGCGAGACACACTTGTGCCAGTATCAGGGCGGGGAAGCAACAACGGGGCCTGAGCTAACCCGAGGGGACAGATGAAGGACAGCGGCAGACCCCTGTTCCTCCTCCCACTGAGACCAGCAGGAGGTGGCCAAAATGCCTTCCAGGACTCCCATGGGCGAGTCACACAAAGCCTCACGGCTCCCTCCAGACTTTTTGGAACACTGGCACTGGGATCCCTGCACCTCCAAGAAAGAAGACTGACTCCCCGAGCCCGTCATGCTGGGGAAGCCACCTATGCACTCAGCAGCTCCAGTTGGGCCCGGCCTTCCAGACTTGTCTACAAGTTCCCGGATGGGTATGGGAATCATGCTGGACACTCCGGACCAGCTCATCTGGGACGTGAATACCACTGAGTAACTTCCACTGGCAAAGAGAGAAGCAGACGCAAGCAGTGAAGCCCAACCCAAGTCTTGACCTGCAGAGTCTCAGGACCGTGAGTTGTTAACATGGCCACAGGGGACCAGAGTTTGTAGACTGACTGGCAGACCGACTGAGTCCGTCCATCTGTTCATCCGTCTATCTATCCTTCCTTCCTTCCACACATTCATTAAAATCCACCCTGAGGCAGGGCCTCTTCTAGGCACCCCAGAGACAAAGAATTCATCCTCCCTGTCCCCATGGGTGCTTCTGGGCTGGATCCTCAGTGCCCACCCAGTTAGCCCGGGTCCATCCCTGTCTCCCTGTTTGGCAGCTTTCTCCCCAGGGGCCCATCCCTTCCAGGCTCCACAACCAACCAGCGTACTCTTGTCTGGTTCCTGCCCCTGCCTTCATTCTCTCTGGGTGAGGAGAGGACATGCGGGATGTTCCATTTCTCAAATGGGCCTTCGTATGCTCGAAAAAAATCACCTGTGTACTAAAACAACAAGGGTATTTAAATGTTGCATTGGGGGGCACCTGGGTGGCTCAGTGGGTTGGGGCCTCTGCCTTCATCTCAGGTCATGGTCCCAGGGTTCTGGGATCGAGCCCCACATCGGGCTCTCTGCTCAGCGGGGAGCCTGCTTCCCCCCTCTCTCTCTGCCTGCCTCTCTGCCTACTTGTGATCTCTGTCAAATGAATAAATAAAATCTTTAAAAAAATAAAATAAAATAAATGTTGCATTGGACAAGATCTCTCTAACACAAAAGAAGGTAGTCAGAGGGGGACAGAGGAAGAAAAAAAGAAAACATATTGAAGGTAAATAACGAAGTAGCAGATGGAAATCCTACCTTAGTAACAATTATGTTGAGGATAAGTAGATTAAACACTCCAATCAAAAGGGGGAGACTGGCAGAATGGACTAAAACCACAAAATCCAACCATGTGCTGAGAGACCCGCTTTAGATTCAAAGACACAGAGAGGATGAACATAAAAGGATGTAAAAGGGGACATCATGCGACTGGAAAGCCAAAGAGAGCTGGAGGGGCCCGCAGACACCAAGCACAGACTTGAAGACAAAAACTGCTTCTGTGGACCAAGAAGGATGTTTTCTAAGGACAAAAGGGTCGGGCCCTCAGGAAGACACAATACTTCTTAATACGCACGCACCAAGCAACAGAACCCCAAAATCCATGAAGCAAAAACTGAGAGCAATAAAGGGAGAAACGGGTGGTTCCACAGGAATAGCTGGAGGCATCAGTGCCCCACTTTCCATAACGGGGAGAACAAGCAGACAGCAGGTCAACAAGGAGACAGGGGACTTGGACACTGGAAACCAACCAGACCCGACAGCCAGGCCCAGACCATCTCCCAGGAGCCAGTGCATATTCCTCTCCAGAGTTCGTGGAATGTTCTCCGGGACAGATCATATCTTAGACTTTAAAATGAGTCTGGGTTTGGGGCGCCTGGATGGCTCAGTCGGTTGAATGTCCGACTCTTGATTTGGGCTCAGGCCATGATCTCAGGGTCGTGATTTGGAGCCCCGGGTCAGGCTCCACGCTTAGCCTAGGGTCTGCCAGAGATTCTCTCTCTCTCCTCCCTCTGTGTACCCATTCCCCTGCTCATACATTCTTTCTCTCAAAAAACAAAAACAAAAACAAAAACAAAAACTAGTCTTAATTCATTTAAAAGGACTATAATCATAATAATCACACAAAATATCTTCTCGAAACACAGTGGGCTGAAAATTAGAGCCCCCTAAATAGGGCTAGATGGCAGCTTTCAGGGGAATGTGCTTGAGTCATCCTTGTTCAAACCACCACTCTACCTCCCTCGCCTTGCTGTGCCTCTGTTTCCCCAGCTGTGCAATGGGCACAAGAGTACTAACTACTTCACAGAGCCGCAGCAAGGGTTGATAAGAAACCACTCGGTTATCATAATTATTACTTGTCATCGATGGAGGGTGGTAACGATAATCTCTTACATTTCATCTCTGGGTGAGGAGGCATCCCCTCTTACAACGGGTTAAGATTTTCAAAACGCCTCCGCGCCCACTGTTTAACTCGGTCCTCACTGCGGACCTGCAGGATCACCTGGTACACAAGAAAAAGCTAGTAGTGGTGAGGCCCCAGCATGGTAGCATCTGCTGAGTCCTTCGCCCAGGGCCTGGCTCACAACAGGTGCCAGGAAGGGAGCAGGTTGGCCTACGGGTGGGCATCGAGTCAGGGTGGTCGGTTCCCCGCACACCCCTTGCTGGTGGAGCATTTTACACACCTCCAGGTTTAGAGGGACTCTGCTGGGTGAAAGCAGAGCCTGGAAGAGATGTCTAGACAGAGATGAGAGCCTGTAATGGGCTGGGGCAGGGAGGAGGGGGAGCAGGCAGAACATTCTAGACGGCTCTGCCTTTTTGTAGGGAGTCCTCCATCCTATTGAAACAATGTAAGTCTCCCCCTTTAACTGCAGGTTGAAGGGATGACGACGGCACATCTTACAAATGCGCTGGATTCACGATCAGCTACATTAAACATGCAGAAGTCAGACAGACAATAGAGAGATAAACGCCAAGGCCCAGTTACTGAGTTCTGAATCCTGTGACTTTCCTCTGATGTCAAATTTCTTCTCCACCTAGGAAAGAGGGGACAACAGCAGCAAAAACTGTCAGGGAGGAGGGGTGCTCAGCTCACTTGTGTTACAGATTTAACCCTCACAGCTCCTTTCTGAAGGAGGCGATGCTTTATAATCCATTTTACAGGTGAAAACATGGAGGAGGCACAGAGGGGCTAAGTGACTGGCCAGAGGCAACACAGCCAGACTGCGGTGGAGGGAGTGATCTGGCCCCATGGTGTGTGCCTGACTGTGTCTGAGTATGACCATGACTCCTGACCAGGAGCATCTGAGTGTGACTGTGACTTCTGACCAAGAGCTGTCTAGAACCCCCAGCCACCCTGGGGGAGCTGAGCATCCTTGCTCGGGCTGCTTCTCCAGAGGGGTGAGTGAGAGAGGGGAGCTGGAGGCAGGGTCCAGGGACATCAGCCGGCCCCCGACTCTCTTGTCAGTCCGAGAACACCGCAGGCAACAAAGACCCACACGCACTCCGCCATCTGGAGCCTTTCCTTCTGGGTAAGCAATGCTCTCTCCTTCCCATCTGGATAGGTAGTTGTCAGGTAAGGGGACAGGATGGGACCATGTTCCTTTTATCCATAACTCATGTGCTTCTGCTCAGCAACACCAGCACCCCAGGCCAAGCTCCCAGCACCCCACACCCCGAGTTCTGTAGCATCTCCTGCGACCTTCTTCTCACTGGCTCCCCCTCCCCCCAGGAACAGGGGTCCTGTCCACACCTGAGTGCCGTCCTGGCCCTCCTCTGCGCAGCAACCCCAGGAACACTGTCTCCCAAGGTCCCTCTGGACCTCTCCAGCTCTGCTTGCCCTACCCACACCCCACCCCCCATGCATCCCCCACCCCACTCCTCTCCCTTGCTGTCCTGTCCCCTTGCTCACTCTATTCCAGACACACCTGTCACCTCACTGTGCCTCGACCACACCAGGTGTGCTCCCCTCTCAGGACAACCCCAAAAGGGAGATCCAGTTGTCCTCCTGGATCCACTGTCCGCTGTTAGAGAAAACGAAGCTGAGGCTCATGGAGGTACCTTTTATATGCTAAGGGTGAGGAAGAAGAGCTTGGTCTCCAGGCCCTAGCCCCATCAGAATCTTACATCTGAGCTGACCACATGGCCAACGGCCCATTCACGTTCAATTTCAGGCTGTCCAGAGACTCCTACAACCTATCTTCAAATAACCTACATTCTGGACTAGAGGACATCCCAGCCAGGGTCCCCAGCAGCTGTCCCAGTACCATGGGATACAGCCTGGAGACTTTTCTTTGAGCACTGAGAGACCTTCGTTATCAAGGCCTGCCATCAGACACATCGCAGGCAGGTTCCAAATGACCCACTGTGAGAGGTTCCTCCAGACCCGCCAATCCAGGACACCCTCCTTGGATGCCCTATTCCCTGTGGTTCGGATGAGGAAGGCCAGGCCGAGGTGCCCTGATTCTCTGTGAGGCCTGACACTCTTCAGGCAGGGGTATACACAGAGCAAATGGACTCATTCAAATCAAGAAGGGATTTGGGGGGTGGGGAGGGTCAGAGCCAGAAGAGGGGCACATGTGCCAACTCCCTCATAGGACCAAGTGTCCCAGTGTGCCCTGATGAACAGACACCTGGAGAAAGGCCCAAGGTGGCTTCATGGCCAGCTTCCTAGCAGGCTGGCAAATGCCCACAGATTTGGAGTGGGGGTGGGGGGCATCCCAAGCGGGATGCCTGGCATGGGCTGGGCAGCACCTGCCAGCTTCAGGAGTCCCAGAATCCCTTCCCCTGCAAGTGCACACCCATTGGCCTCGACCACCCCATCATTATCCTGCCAAAAAAGGGACCTGGGCTCCTGGCAGTGAAGTCATTCCTCCAAGGTGATCACAAGAGCAAGGTACTCATTCTGACACCCAAAGGGAAGAGCCATAGCTGTCCTGGGTGGGCAATGGTGCAAGAGTTCATTCTGGGTTGTCTGGGGGAGCTGCCCCCACAGATCCGGAAATGGCCCTATATTTCGTGAAATGTTGACACAAAGCAGCATGCAGCTTTGAAGCTACACAGCGCGGTGGGGAACTGTGTGGCCTCTCATGGAGGGCAGCCCTGGGTGCCAAGCGACCTCTGACACTGGGTGACCGCAGGCAACCTGATTCACCTCTCGGAGCCTCAGTTTTCCTATCTGCGAAATGGGCTGATAACAGCTCACAGCTGTCATTGGAAAAGCCTGCCAATGGAGACCACTGGGAGGAGGAGTCTGCACGCGGCCCCTGGAATGGGCTCAGTTGTCACTGCGGTTTGTCTATAATCAGAGCGTTCTAAGGTGAGGTGCAAAAAAAAAAAAAAAACCCAGGATTTCTGTTCTGCCCCTCTTCTTTTCCAAGAAGGAAAGCCAAGCATTTCACAATCAGGGCTCGGACAGAGCACAGCTTGGGAGCAATGAGCCAGTCTTGTTCACCAGCTCCCAACCCCCAAACCCGCCGCTGACCTAGCTGAAATCTGGGTACTAAGCAAATGCCCCGGGCTGGTCCCTATATTCTGGAACTCGCCTATCCCAAGTGTCCCCACTCACAGGCCTGGTGTGACCACTGACAACACCTCCCACTTCCCACCCCCAAACCTGCCACGCGCCTCTCACCTCTTCTTTCTTCTGTGCTATTTCCCAACTTGATACCAGCCTCCTCCTCCTCTTTCTAGCTCAAATGTCACCTCCTCCAGGAAGCCCGTGTTGACACCCAAGGGTGTCCATCTGCTTCCTGCTCTGAGGGTGCACACCACTTGACCCCACTTCCTATCCTGGCCCAGTATCTCCTCAACCTTCTTTATAGGCCTCGATCCATCCCCACGGGTGTCCAAGCAGATCAAGGGCAAGAATGAGGCTGAGCTGCCCCAGGATTCAACAGTTAGTGAGTAAAAGGACATGCAGATAGCATAGCCTCCATGCTGTGCTCAGCCTGTTTCCTGGTATACAACAGGCGCTCCATAAATGGAGCATGGCTCCAAATACCCTCATGGATGACAGGCAGGAAATACAACAATTAGGGCAAAATTTACATTGTAGATCTGGAGAGGGTATTGTGCCTTGTATAGTTCTCTCCATTTCTCTGTATATTTGGAAATTTTCATAACAAAAATCAGGGAAAACATGGCTCAAAAGCATTTTCAATACCCTAGCTGTTCCTGCCCCTGGAGCTATCATTCACTGTGTTCCCTAATGCCAGGCCCATTATACAACGCCTGACTCCGATCTTTCTGAACAGAAGCAGCCCTCCCCACTTTACATGGCAGGGAGGTGGGGTGGGGGGAGACTGGCCTCAGGAAGCCAAGGGCTTTGCTTTGCCTCACTTGGAAAGCCTGAGCCACTGGGAGGTGGCCAAGGCAGGACAGCAGGGATTGTACCCACCAGCCACCAGGGCAGGGCTGAACTCCAGGTGTTGGTCACTGGGTGGCCTGGAGGGCCCCCAGAGCAAGGCCAGGGCAGCTGGGGTGGGGGAAGCATTTGAAACCCTCAAGACCCTGCCATTCTCCACCTCTTACAACAGAAGCACTTAGTAATTCTAAGAACTGGTTGTGTGTACCCTGCTGGAAACTCGAGCCCTACGGAGGGGCTAGGGTTCAGACTCCCAAGGCCACTCGGTGATGTCACCAGCCAGCACAGCTTGGCTCCCAGCTGGGGTGGTTGCAGCCTGGCTTGGCCTGGGTCTGCCCTGGGCATGGAGTGGCAGACTCGAGGCCGAGGGCGGACTTCCAGGTCACAAGTGGGTCCCAGGACTGCCTCCTGGCCGCATGTGTGGCTTCTGCCCCATTTCCGTTAGATCACTGCACCTGCCCCAGCCCAGTTCTTGCTGCCCACCCGGCCTGTGTGTGTGTTTTCTGCCGCCCCATGGCAATTACTCAGATGGCGCTTACCCTTAGAAGCTCCGAGCGGTACCCTTCCCAAGTTAGGCAAAGCCATGCTCTTTCGTGCAGAAATAGCCAAGAACAGAAACCACCATCAGCTGTCAGGACACTGCCAGAGATGAAAGAGCTGACAAGTAGCCGCCCCGCCGACAAAAAAGGCCGATGCCCCCAAACTCCCAAGGTGGCACGCCCCCAACTTCACCCCCAACTTCACCCGGCCTGGCCCAAGACCTCTGCAGCCTCCAGGAGGCCAGAAGGCAGAGGGCGGAGGTGGACACAGAGGTGGGAACAAGAGGAGGTCCTGGCTTCATCTCACGCTCAGGGCTCCTCCCTGTTTCTCTCAAGCCAAGCCAGATAAAGAAGCTTTTCCCGATTTATTTTCCAGGTTGTAAAATAATCATTTGCTTAGCTTGTCAGACGGCTGGGAGAGAACTTCAGAGAAACGCACTCTCCTCATCTCTCTGCAGATTCTACCATCTGCTGAGAAAATAGGAGCGGCTCGCCCTGGGCCCTGGGAGTTGGAAACATTTTGTCCAAGCAGGACTGGCCTCCCAGAGCATGTCGCAGTCCGTCCTGGCCAAGGGACACCCTCCCCGGCATTGGATACTCCACTTTATCTTGGCTGGGAGAACAAGAACATTCTTTCACGAAACTGTGAACGCAGCATCTCCCTCTGCCACCTTTGCCACTGCCCTCTCGGATCAGGAAAAAGCCCTCAAGGCCTCTCCTGGCCTGTACGTGGTCCCCAGTCTGACTAAAGGGGGACAAGGGGACAGGGACACAGGCTCTCGGGTGTGCAGAGCCTGGACCACGGGCTGGGTACTTTCAGTGACTCTGAGGAACAGAATGCTCTCAGAGGTGTCTTGCCAGGACCCTCCTGAGTACAGCTGATGTCGACTTCTTGCCCACCACCCCCTCGGCACTGGCCACCCTTAAGCTCCCCTCCAAACTGCCTCCACCATCATCACGGTTAATGTCATCACGGACCTGAGGAGAGCGCTTGTTTGGTAAGTCGACAGAGACTGAATGCCACTGGAAACCTCCCCCAGAGTGAGTCACCGACTCCAAGCTTCAGAAAAACGTCCTCTGCGAGTGATGTGACAGCGCTTCATGGCTGGAGGGGACGAGAAAGTGAGGGAGGCCGCTGCACAGGGCCCTCTCTCCAACCTCGTGGGGGGGGGCGGGGCTTCCTTCTGCTGGGACACTCTGGAAGATCAGAGGCTGGAAAGGGTGGACTTTCAACCCTTGCCCCCTCTCACTGCCACCTCAGGGGATACTGAGTACCAGGACTTGGTCACGGGATCCCACATGACAGGACAAAAGCCAAGCACACTGGGCTTCCTCTGGCACTGGAGGCCGGGAGTCACGTGGGATCCTGGGGTGGGCGTGGGAGGGGAGGGTCATCCAATCTTTCTGCTGCAGCAAGGGTGGGTGGTGGTGGGTTAGAACAGGGGGCTAGAGCCAGACCACCTGAGTCCCAATCCTGGCATTACTTACTACTAGGTAGGTAGGAAAGCCTGAGCAAGTCACACGACCTGAGCTTTAGTCTACACATCCATAAAATGGGAGCAGCAACTGTTCCTGCCTCATAGGGGGTATGTGGCCATGCAGTGAACCGGTGAATGTGAAGCCCTAGAGCAGTCCGGGGCACATGGGGTGGCCTTCAGGGGGTGGGGCCAGAGTGCACTCATGCTGGCTAACCAGAGATTTCTGCAGGTTCACGGACACCAGTGGCGCCTGCTCAAGTTCAAGCTGACTGTCTGAAGGAAAACACAGCAGTTCTAATCGATCCCACTAGCCTTCATCCACTCAACAGATATCTATTGAGCATCTATTATGTGCCCGAACCTCTAGTGGGAGAGGGTGGTTCTGGAAACATCATTAGAATGTAGCCGACTAAATACTGGGTATGAATTTTGATGTCAGAAAAAATCAATTAAATAATCCAACATAACCAAAGCCGCCGTCTTTCTTCCCTGTTATCATCCTATTGGCCCAAGAGCTGAGAAACTCACAATGTTCTCTTTCAGCAGAGGACTTCGGAGAAAGAGGGCTTAAAGTTCTGGGCTTGAAAGTTTCTACCGTGCCTGGGTGAAGTGGTAAAATATCGCTATAGCCCCAGGATGAACCCTGTCAATGACCTTCACCTGCATCTCTGTGTCCCAGCAAGAGGGGAGGGACACTGCACCTTCTGGATATTCAGGGACAGCCTGTCTCGATGGTAGCAGGGGGCTCCTGACTTGAGCTAGAGCAGCCGACAGCCGCTTAAGAAAAGGTTAGCCAGCCCTGCCTTAGCCTGCCACGCTCAACGCACTTTTGCCTACAAGGACCCCCATCTGCAGGCAGGAAGGCCTGGATGCTGACCCTGGCAGTGCCTTGGTGGGAGAGGCACCAGCACTGGGAGAAAGTGGAGCCAGGTGCCCCAGCAGGAAATAATCCCGATGCTGTGGCCTGGCTCAAACACAGGTGGCCGAGCCCAACTTCACCCTGAGGTCTGGATCCCAGGAGGTCTCACCGAGTTGTCAAGGAGTTTACTCAGCTCCTGCCTGTGCACAGTTGGCCCCAAAGAAAGGAGAAACTGATTGATGAAGAAACTGAAATGTGTTAAGCACCTACTGCATACCAGTCTCTTCCATGCCCATTATCTTCCCTTACCTACCAGAGAAGATATGGGAGGCAGCTGTGATCATCCTGTGTGCATTAAGAAAGAGCTGAGTCTACATGAGGGGAGCGTGACTTGTCCTACGGTCACTGGCTGGCAAGTGCAGAGCCAGCCAGGAGACCCAAGTCTGCCCATGTCCCTTTCTCTACGCAGAGCTGTTTTTCTCTTCCTCTGTTCTCTGCTCTTGCTTTTTCTCTCTCCGAGAACATCACTAACAGCTCTGCATAGAGTTGGCACTTCATAAAAGTTGGCTGCTCCAGAGAAGGCTGGTTAAACCATGCCCCCTGGGCATCAATCATTTTGCGACACACATGGCCTTGGACACGGTGAATCCAGGTGCAGGAAAGGAGCCCTCAACTCATTCCCCCCATACCTCAAGTATTTGAGAAGGCAAGTATGGTACCCCCCCAGCCCAAAGAGTCTCCCATGAAGGGAGAGAGGCTCCAGTATTCTCCCTCCTGAAAGGCAGGGAAATGAAGTGGATGCTGGAAAATGGGCCCAGTGTGCTCCGTCTTGAGCGAGCCCCCCCCCCTCCCCGTTCTGTGAATATGCTGGTACCACACAGTGTCATTCATCACGGGGGGGTCTGGCAGCCAGCAGCAGCCACTCTCTTGGGAGCTTATGAGCCTGCCCCAGACCTGCTGGTCAGAATCTGGATTTTAGCAAGATCCCCAGGTAGGAGGTGGGCACCGTCAAGTTGGAGACACTCCCCTGACCTAGAACTTGGCTGGTGGTGGTGTTGCCACCGTTCCTCTCAAAGGGGATGGCATCACAGTCCCTAGTTGTGTCTCAGTGAAGGGAAGCCAGAGGGACAGAGCTGGAGACTTGTGAAATAAACACCATGGCCACATGCCTGGTTTGCCCCCACTCTGAGGCCACCGCCCAGATGTGACACTGGGGACTCCGCATAGCAAGCGGGACTCACTGTGGGTCCGAATCCTCCCGTCCCCACACTTGGTCACCAGAGAGATGACTTTGAAGAGAAGAAAGGAATGCATTCCCCAGGAAGGTGCTGGGAGGCATCTGCCAACAGCATGTGTCACTGTTGCCTAGGAAAGTAGAACGTGCATTCCTGCCCTTGTGTGTCGTCTCCCCAAGCTGCTGAGGACTTCACCTGGGCAGCTCCCAGCTTTCCCTCCAGCCCCTGTGTGGGGGATAAGAGCTCAGTACCCTGCGAGTAACACCGGGTGACCCACAACCACTGTGGGAGGGATGGAGTGACACCAGAGAGCCAGGGGCGGGGCACCAAGAAGAGGCAGCCTGGTCTCCGATTTCACTCAGTGACACCAGCGAGGAGCGGAGCGAGCCACACGCTTCCCTCTTCCCTCTCCGGATAAACAGAAAGCAGGAGTTTGCCACTGGGCCTGCCACCACAGAGCCCTGAGGCTGACCCACGCCCTGACCTCACCCTCACAGCCCTCCTTCTTCAGAGCCCACCAGAGCCCAGAAGCACTGCCCAGAACCAGTGCAAGACACAGGGGGGCAGGCAGGCAGCCTCTGTCCCATGGCCACAGCCTGGCATAGTCCCACAAGGTGGGTGAGACACCAGGTCTGAGAGGACTGTACCAGGACTTCGGATCAGGAACCCCTCCCCCTCTCCCCCGCCCCCTCCCCAGCAGAATTTTGGAGTCAGGATCAACTCCTCCCCCATTACCCTTGCCTATCCCCCCTCGCACCTTCCCCCACCACCCGGAGGAAACCTTCAGGAAGCTCATGACGGCCAGTCCCCCCATCCCTCCCCCACCACACGGTGTTTTTCTCCTCTACCGCGGGTTCAAACCATGGAGTGTGGCCGGTAATCCCGAAGAGAGAAGGACAGCGAGGGTAGACAGGCTCAGAGCACCCAGGAACCCAAGCCTGGAGTCACCTGAAGCCCCCTGTGCCCCCTGCCTCGCCCCAGATGGGCTCCCGGACTTCTGCGGAGAGAAGCCCCGCACCCGACTTGGGGACTCCCGGAAAGCGAAAGGGCTGCCACCCGAGATCTACGAGCTCGCCCGGGACGCTAGGGGCCAGCGCGGCGGGGCAATCCCGCCCCCATCCTGTCCCCCGCTTAATCCTTAGTCCGAAATAGCCAGGGTAATCCCAGGGTGCGGCGGGTGGGGTATTAACCCCGAGCCTGGAGGGAAAAGACTGAGGCGTTTAGAGGGAGGAGAGCTCGGCGTTTCCCGGGCTAGAGGGACCACAGGGTCGTTGCCGGAGGGACGGCGACCCGCAAGTGACCCAGGCCCGCTCGAGAGCGAGATCTGCGCCTCCCGCGCCCCCTTCCCACTGGGCTCTCCGGGTCAAGAGTTCTGGCCGCGCTACCCAGAGCCCCAGGTCTGCGCGCGGACAGCACCCCGTGGCGAGGCCGATCCCGCAACCGAGCCCCGGGGGTCGCTGGAGCCCGAGTCCGGAGCCGTCCGTCTGCGGAGCCCAGCCGGTGGGAGCCCTGGCAGCGCCGCGGAGCCGGTTTCCTGGGGGAGTCCAATCCCACCCGCCCGAGGTCCGGCCCCAGCTCGGGGGTCCCCAAGTGCGCCCTCCGGCCGGGCCCCCTCCCCGCCTCCGCCCGCTTCTGCCCGCCTCCCCGCCGGACCCCGAGGGGAGCGAGTAGAGCCCCCCAAGAAGTTCGCGCACCCCCGACACGCCCGCGGTCCCCGGTCCCCGCTTACTTGTCGCGGCGGCCACCGAGCTCCGGGATGACGCCGAGCGGCTGCGGGCCGGGGTCGGGGCGGCGGGCGCACGCGGCCAGGTGTCGCCGGTGCCGCTCCAGCAGGCCGGCGTTCTCGCGGCTCAGCCGCGCCACTTGGCGCTCCAGCTCCTCGATGCGCCGCCGCCGGCGCGCCAGCAGCTCCTGCTGCGCCGCGACGATCCGGGTCAGCTCCTGCAGGTACTCGGCCGCCTTGCCGGGGGGCTCGGCGGCGCTGGCCATGGCCCCCGCCCAGCGGCCGGCAGCGCCTCAGGCGAGCGGGCGGCGGGGCGGCGGCGGCGGCGGCGGCCGCGGCGGCAGCGGGGCGGCCATGGCTGCGCGGCGGGGACGGAGAGGCTCGGCGCGGCGCGGGGCTCGGCCCGGGGGGCGCGGCGGCGCGGGGCTGGCGCGGCCCCGCCTCGACTCCCGCCTCCGCCGGCGCCCGCCCCCGGCGCTTCCGCGCCTCGCTCTCCCCGCGCCGCCGCGCTCCGCCGACCGCTGCCCCACGGACGCGCCGGGGCGGGCAGGGCGCGGAGCTGCGGCCGCCACGGGCAGGCGAGGAGTTTTGCAAAGTGCCGGCTGCGACGCGAGGCGGAGCGGGAGCCCGAGCGGCGGGCGCGGGAGGAGGCGGGAGGGACGAAGGGCGCGACGGAGGGAGGGCGCCGCCTGCCGGGCCCGCCGCCCAGTGCCCCGCGCCCCGCCGCCCCGCGCCCGGAGCCCCGCGCCCAGCTCCCTGCGGGGACGACTACCAGCTTGTCACCCGCCCCCTCCCAGCAACTCTGATGTATACATTTTAATTTAAAAAGAAATTCGGCCAAATATATCTTCATACTACTATTAGCCAACGATTTTGGTGTGAGTAGAAAAATAGCTAATAAACTCTGGCCAACTTCGAATTTAAAACAAACAAACAAACGAACAAAAACTGATCAGTCTCCTAAACGCTGGGTTGGTTTCATGGAGGTCTCGCAAGTTTCCTAGACTCCCCTTCTGCGTTCTGAATGCTTGGTGGCCCCAAAGCCCCCAAGAGGTCGACTCGGACCAGCCATCAAGACTCAGGCATGAAACTCAGTGCACTCCCGGTTTTTGGAGAGGCACTGTAGGGCAAAGACTCACCCAGACACTGGCATTGAGACCTTGGGCAGCTTATTTTGTCTCTGAGCTGCTGTCTCCTCAGCAATGTTTTCTATTTCTTGACTTTTTGTCGTCTTCTTCATTTTCATACTCCACATTTCTTTGGGGCCGGCTTATTTTTCACTTTTTTTGGCTTGAAGAGTTAGGGGATTTCCATTGATTTCCACTGTTTCTTGTTTACTAGCAAATGCCTTTACGGCTATAAATTGACCTCTGGGTAAAGCTTTAGCTACATCTCATAATTTCTGAAAACTCTACAACAATGTACATTTTGATGGTATTGTTTTCTTTGTTAATGGTACCGTTACTCTGGCCTTTCGATACTCCATACTTACGTTTGTTGATATCTCTCTACCTCCAGGAGAGGACAAGCCCTGCATGGAGGCCCTCCAAGACTCCTTGGGTATTCCCTGGGCATGGCCTATGGAGAGGGAAGAAATAGCAGTGGGGCCATTTGTTTGGGGTCCTGAAATTCAAGAAATAGCCCATCAGGATAAGGTTATACACACACCTTGGTGAATGAAAAACTCAACATTTAACTTTAAACTTGGCCCCCATTACTAGGCCAGTAATAGTCCTCTGGAAATTAATATTATTTTTTATAAATCCTGCACTTGTAGTGGTCTCTACAAATTAATATCATTTTTGTAAATCCCGTAATGCTTCTCAGAAAAACACAATATTACATTCTATTTGTGTGTGTATGTGTAAGTATTTATCACTTCAATTTATACATTTAAAATACACCAACATCTTTATGATCCTATTTAATACTTCCTTATTTAGAAATACTCCAGGAGCTTCCTGAAAAGGACAGTAGCCCTGGCTTCTTTTGACTTCTTTGGGGAGAGCTGACCCAGAGTCAGGCATGGGGCCTTTGCCAGTGTTTGGGAGGGAAAGAAATTCAATTCTAAATCCTGGTGCATGTCAGTGAGGTTGCTGGTGAAATGGAGCAATGGACCGCTCTCCCAGCCCCAAGCCCCATTTGCCTGTCTCACACCCCACCACCACTCCAGAGGCACCTTCTAGCACTTCCAGGTGGAAGTTGACCTCTCTCATTTCTCTTTCCACACCACTTCCCTGCTCTCTGAAACTTGACATCTCTCCATTCAGCAGACAAAGGGCCCCGTCAGTGCCAGGCCCTTGTGGGTGCTGGACACCCTGGGGGGATGAGGTTCCACCCTGACTCCTAGGTACTCCCAGGAGGCAATCTGGAAGTGGGACCCTCAGGGGACCTGAGCCTATACCTGATGACTGGGCAGGACCCTTTCCTTCTGGAACTGCTATCCCTCCACCCCATGAGCCAAACAGAGATGTCCACAGAGCATACATGGAGAACCCCCATGGGTGCCAGGAATGATGGCGAGTTTTGTGATGCATTTTTCTGCTCTTTCCAGCTCCTATTGCTGAGCTCCTCAGCCTTAGGCAACAGGAGAGGAGAACGGAATGAGCCACTGCCGACTTGCCATCTGCCTCTATCTTCTTTGTTTTCCTTGACCTCCATTCTTGACACTCTGGGGCATACCAGTTAGTGCCAAATCCCTGGCACTGGTGATCACAAGAGAGTCTGCCATCATCAGTGAGGCCACATGAGCCAGCCCTCCCAGCTCACAAACAGGTGCACAACCAGAACAAAGACTGCCCCCTTCCCCCAAAGACCTCTTCCTCAAAGAATATCACCTGGTCACTCATTTAGCAAATATCACTGCACAATGACTCAGGCCAGGCCATAGGGGACACTGTGTATGACACCAATAAGGGCCTGTTCTCCTGGAGTCCCCACCATGGAGACAGACTCTGAGCTTAGGGTGGGTGGGCATACACTCTGAGTGGTCACCCAGGGCCCCCTTGTTGTCACTGTCTTGATGATCTTAATTTTTGGACAAGGGGTCCAGCATTTTAATTTTGCACTGAATTTCCAAAACACAAGGTCAGTCCTGGAGGAGTGCAGTGGTGTGCCAGGTGAGCATGGAGCAGTCAGAAGAAATCCCTGTTTAGCATTTGCCAATTTCTGTGGTGTAAATACTCCTACTGTGGCCAGTTCCATGAGATTCCAGGGAGCTGTGTTGTGCACAGTGGTGCAGACAAAGGTCAAGGTGTTGCAGTGGCTGTAACATGTGCTTGGCATGTCTGAGACTCAGCATAAACCTAATAGTATTAATCCCGTGTCAGCAGGAGAGTTTCACCTTTGGGCCAAACAAGCTGAGTGCTAGGAGCAAAGATTCTTACCACAGAAGTCCTCATGGATGCTCCACCATGATCCAAGCTAGAAAGCATCCCCCCCCCCACCATATTCCTTAAATCGCAGGGGGAATGCAATGCTTACACACCTGTGCCATGTAGGCTCAACCTTGGAAGACGGTCCCGCAAGACCTGTCTTGTGACAAGCTCTGTTGGCTTGGATCCCACCGCTGGTCCCCAGTGTTGTGAGGTAATTGACCTCTCTTCTGGGCAAGGTGCTTAGCTGCCCAGGTGTCTCTTATGATCTCCCCACATAAGAACACTGATGGGAAGAGCTGACAACAATGGATAGGAAGGGGTAAATCAGAGTGCTTTGACATGATGGGCAAAGCAAAACAGTCATAACAAATTTAGACCATCCAGTTTAGACACTATCTCTTGCTTCAATTCCCACAGTGGACAATGATAGAGCTGGAACACTGCAGTGGACACTGTGACGACTGCCCAGAACCCCTTCAGGATCTGACCCTCATCCTCCATCAGCCAGGCATGTGAGCAGCTGATGGCTCATGACCAAGTCTGTCTTGGGAAATTGTCCTGTGCTGATGGCATCTGCCTCACCGAAGGATGTGTTCCCTCTTTCGCAGGCACCTCTAACCCAGTGATGGGTCCATGTAGGATTACAAAGCCCAGGCTCCTTGCCTGAATATGGACAACTCTGCAGGTCATTCCGCCTCCAGGGGCCCTGATATGATCCATTGAGATCTCTATCAAGATTGTACCACAACCCAGCTTCTCCATCTGCCCAGTCCCGTTTCTCTGCCCACCCCCTCACTGGAGCTGGTCCTAAGAGTGTTCCCCACTAAAGCTCCTACAGGCAAACCTGTATCTCAGTTTTTGCCTGGGAAGCAGCCTGAGACACACTTCTGTCCTGACCCCACACCACTACTTTTACCTTGTTATGATTTGTGGGGTTTACACAAAAACTGATTTTTTAATTATTTAGTTAGTTATTCCCTAACTCTAAGTAAGATCTCCCTGCTTTGCATACAGATCGATTCTAAACCCCGAAAAGCCAATAACTGGCTTGTCGATTATTATGATCATATAAATGCAAGGCCAAATAGTTTACCTTGCACTCAGGGGAAAAAGATGTAACTGTGCATTCAGAAGAAAATACAAGTAACAAACACTTGAAATAGGAGACAGGGGAAGGAAATTCCTATTGTGATCATTTATTAATTATTACTATTATCCACATTTGCTTCTCAGTGAGACCATCTTTTTTAATATTACCGTTTGTTGCAGCATATTCATTTTTCTTCTTAAAAACCTTCCTCTGTGAGCTCTCTGATTCACTGTTATAATTTGGGCTGGTTTCATCCTTGGCCTACTACATGGCTATCACTGGAGATTTCTTGGCATTACACTTCTGGATTGGATCCACAGTTTCTTGGATCCTCTGTATTCTCTTTCTTGGAATCATTTTTTATTTTGCTGGCTACATCCTCCGACAATTCTCCTAATGATTGCCTATAAGAAGGTCTTCAAGTCTTTGTGCATCTGAAAGTATTTATCTTGCCCGCACACTTCTTCCAATTTTAGTATATGTGCTGCCAAAGCGAGCACTTGCCCACACACTTGATTGACAGTTTAGCTGGGTATAGAATTTGAGGTTAAAAAATCAAGTTCCTCAAAATCTGGAAGGGTTTGCTCTGTTTTCCTCTATCCCATAGTGTTACTACTGAGTATGGTTCCTTTAAATAAGAGATTCTCTTTGGGAGGTGGGAGGGCGAGGGGTACTGACCCCAATCAGGATGTATAAACTATGGTGAGGGGCATTTTTGATCATCACAATGACAGAGGACACTCTGGTACTAATGGGCACAGGCCTGGGATACACTGTACAATGTAGTCCCACCCAACTCAAACTGTCCCCCTCAAACTTCCAAAAAGAGGCACAAAGTTGGGGGACTCACACTACATGATTTCAAGGCTTATTATAAAGCAAGAGTAATCAAATAGAGTGATTCTGGTGTAAAGACAGATGTAAAGATCAATAGAATAGAAGAGAGTCCAGACATAGTTGTCCACACATATATGGACAATTGTTTTTCAATGGGCATACCAAGGGAACTTGATGAAGGAAAGGATAGTCTTGTAACAAATGTTGCCAGAATAATAGGAGAATCACCTGCAAAAGAATGACTCTTGACCTATGCCCCACAGGTCTATGAAAATTAACTTGGAATCAAAAGTAGACTCAAACACATAAAACTTTTGTTGGGGGGTGGGGGAACCAGGACAAAATTTTAATGGTCTTCAGTTTGGCAAAGATCTCTTAAGTATGATATCAAAAGTATGAACTTTAACAGAAAAAGATCCATAAATTGGACTTCATCACACACACGAAGAAAACTTACTTTTCCATAGACACTGTTAAGAAAAAGAAAAGGCAAAGTACAGTGTGGGAGAAGATATTTGCAACGTGCGTATTCATTGAAGGACTTGTGTGTAGAATATATAAAGAACCCTTAAAATTTAACCATAATAAGACAAATAGCTCCATTTAAAATGGGCAAAAAGATTTGAATGGACAGTTTACCAAAGAAGACAAGCAAGTGGCAAATAAGCATGTAAGAAAGATGTGCCACATTGTTAGTCATTAGCAAAACGCAACATGAAACCACAGTGACTTACAAAGGACACCCAGACCATAAGCAACAAAAGGAAAGGTAAGTTGATTGGACATCATCAAAAACCAAATCACTTGTGCCTCAAAGGCTGCCAATCAAGAAACTGCAAGGACAGCTTACAGAACAAGGGAAAAGAGTTTTTGCTGATCAGGTATTTGATTAGAAACTTGTATCTAGGGGCGCCTGGGTGGCTCAGCGGGTTAAAGCCTCTGCCTTCGGCTCAAGTCATGATCCCAGGATCCTGGGATTGAGCCTCTCATCGGGCTCTCTGCTCGGCGGGGAGCCTGCTTCCCTTCCTCTCTCTCTCTGCCTGCCTCTCTGCCTACTTGTGATCTCTGTCTGTCAAATAAATAAATAAAAATCTTAAAAAAAAAAAAGAAACTTGTATCTAGATTATCTAGGAACTTCTACAACTCAACAAATAAAAAGGTAAATAACCCTGGTATAAAATAGGCAAAGAATCCGAATAGACCTTTCTCCCCCAGGAGATATAAGAAGCACATGAAAAGATGCTCAACCTCAGTAACCATCAGGGAAATGCCAATCAAAACCACTTGACACCCTCTCGGTTGGTTAACACTAATAATACAAATAATAATAAGTGTTGGCAAGGATGTAGAGAGACTGAACCCTCGCATGCTGCTGGCGGGATAGTTTATGGCAGAGCTGCTTTGGACAATACTCTGGCAATTCCTCAAGCATTTAGACTATAGGACCCAGGAATTCCACTCCTACGTATAAAGGCAAGAGAATTAAAAACATACATCCACACAAAAACTTGTACACAGATATTCGTAACAGCATTATTCATAATAGCTAACAAGAGGAAACAACCCAAGTGTCCATCAGTTGGTCAATGGCTAAATAACACGTGGTATAGCCATACAATGTCTATTATTTGGTAAGAAAATGGAATAAAATTCTGACATATGCTAAAATAGGGATAAATCTTCCAAATGTCATGCTTCAGTGGAAGAAATCAGTTACAAAAGACTACTGATTGTAGGATCCCATTTATACACAATTTCCCGAATAGGCAAATCTACAGAGACAGAAAGCAGATTTGTGGTTGCTTAGGGCTGGGCTGGGGGTAGTGGGTAGGTGAAGTTTCTTTAAGGGTAAAGAAAATATCCCGAAATGGATTGTGGTGATGTTTGTAAAACTCTGTGACTATACTGAACGTCATTGAATGGTATACTTTTAAAGGGTGAACTGTGTGGTACGTGAATTATATCTCAATGAAGCTATTAAAAGAAAAAACCCGGGGCTCCTGGGTGGCTCAGTCGATAAGTGTCTGCCTTTGGCCCAGGTCATGGTCCTGGGGTCCTGGGATGGAGCCCCACATTGGGCTCCTTGCTCCACAGAAGGCCTGCTTCTCCCTTACTCACTCCCTCTGTTTGTGTTCTCTCTCTTGCTGTGCCTCTGTCAAATAAATAAATAAAATCTTTTAAAAAGTCAAAAAGAAAAAAAAAAAACATAATATCTACTAGATGGCTTCAGTTAAGAAGACTGACCATTCTTCTTCCAGAGTCCCCATCGGGTGCAGGGCAGCGGTGGGGTGGGGATTGAGGGGTGGGTAGCCAGCTTCTCCAGGCTTGATGTAACTGGGGGGAAGATGGCCTCCCTCACCTCAGTGCACCTCAGGGCTTGGCCTGCAGAAGTCTCAGATCACTGTGTTCCTCTTGAAGAAATAGCTGTGTGAATCCCTGTGACAGACCCAGTGAATTTATAGTTCTCCATCCCCATGACTGAACTGGACCCCAGGACAAAGGCTGCAAATGGGCCGTGGGCTGCCTGTCCCAACCCAAGATGGTGGGTATGGGAAGATAATGCAAATCGGTCGCTAACATTTTAAGGGGAGGAGCTTTCATACAAAGAATCTAATTTGGGGCTCCTCTCAGACTGGGTCTCCAGGCCGCCATTGTCCCAAGTGGATGGGGGTATCACCAGCCTGTCACTTGGCCATGTTCTGTTGGCCAAAGCAAGTCCTGAGGCCAGCCACTTTCGGAGGAAGGGTAATCCTTCCCAGAGCTCTGGATGGGAGGTGCCACAACGCCACATGGCAAAGGGTGTGGAGACCGGAAGGGGAGTGAGCAGCGGGCCATTTGTGCAAGCATGGCTTACCGTGGTACCAGCCTTACAACAGGAGCTCAGGAAGTGATGGCTGGCATCCCTCACTCCTGTAGCTGTCCCCAACTCCCTAGCCTGGCTAGAAGCCAGGAAGATGGGGGCATGAGGGAAGGGGCTCACCTCAGAACCCCAGCCTCCAGGGCCCCTTGGCAGCATTACAGAGCTGGCCTTCCTGGGCGGGACCAGTCTCCTTAGCTGTAGCTGTCCCTCCGCAGGGCTCCCATGTGCTGTCACAGCCCCCTGCTCCTTGCTGGTGGCGGAGATGATGTGAGGTGCTTCTGCGGCCATGTCTACCTCCCTGAAGGGACACTGGGCCATGGGCTCCCACCCCATTTTCCCATTCCCGGCAAGCATGAGGAGCAAGTGGCCCTGCTAAAATGCGCGGTAACTGCTTGGTAAGGGAGTCTCGCTATGGAAGGCTATGGGCAGAGCTCAGAAGGCCCAAGAGTTGGGAGGTGAGTCGAGCCACGGGACACCTGAAGTCCCTGCGTGCCAGGACAGCCACTGCCTGCTAAGCCCTAACACCAGCCATCTTCCCCAAATCCTGCGTGGGGGCCCTGCCAACAAGCCAGGGGTGGCTTGTTGGATGCCTCATGCAAATAATGAGGTTGAAACCTCATGACAGGAGTGACTCGCCCAAGGCCACTTGGCAAGTTAGAGGCAAGGGGTCTTGACCTTGAACTCTAGACCCTATGTGGGTTGTTGCCCTCAACCTGCACCATTGCCAGTGGTTTATCTATTATTTCACAAGGTCTCACACTGAACTGGAGCCTTCTTTCACACCCTACCATAAAGGGTGCTGAGAAAAATGGTCAACATATAGCTGCCATTGCCCTCCATTACTGGGTACCCACATTCCCTCCTCTCCACTCTACCACACTGCATTTCCTTGCCTTGGACATGTCATAGGCTCTAATGTCTTTGCATTTTCGTACATGCTATTCCTTCTTCCAGATACTCCTTTCCCACACTCCCCAGACTGGAAAACCCCTCCCTATCCATCCTACAAGACACAATCCAAGAGGCACTTCCCTCCAGAAGCCCTTCCCTAGTCTACTTGAGGGCTCTTTAGGCTCTTCTTGCTGTTTTTATTTTTAAAAATTTTTAAAAAGATTTTATTTATTTATTTATTTGAGAGAGTGCACGCATGTGTGCATGAGCAGGGGAAGGGGCAGCGAGAGAGGGAAAGGGAGAAGCAGACTCCCTCGCTGAGTGTCGGGCACTAATCAGACTCAACAGAAGGCTCTTTAGGGCGGGGGTGGGGATGGTGCTCCATCCCAGGACCATGAGATCATGACCTGAGCTGAAGTCACTGCTGGGGTGACAATTGGCACAAGGTCCTTGAAGGACAACTAGACCATGGAACTGTCCTCCAGAATTCAAATGCACGCAGCTTTTGACCCGACAACTCCAGTATTAGGAATTTATCCTACAGTAAACTCACTCCTCTGGTCAGGAATCATGGAGAGTCTGTTCTGTGGAAACTCTGCAGCCTTAGATGACATTGAGTGGCTCCCTATGGATCGACAAGAGTGACCTCAGGATAGAGGAGGGGACGGAAGATGGGCACAGAAGCAATAGACATGGGTGTTCCTAACGGCATAAAGATATGAAGGAATATGCAGATTGTGTGCTTGAATATATATAGTTTATTTCCAGAAGGATGCATTCCAGATAGTGCGAGATGTGGGCCCCTCTGAAATTTTTATACTCTTCATGTATATTTTACCTTTTTACAAAATGACAGTAGCCCAGGGACAGGGAGAAGACCGGCCCTCTAGCCTTTTGTAAAGTTCAGATATTGTTTCCCAGGCACATGTATTGTCTTTCCAAAATATAGCTATAATAATTAAATGACAGGAAACAAATAATCTCGGGGTATTACATTCTCTATGTACATCTGCTTCTCATTTCTACCACATTCTGTGGGCTGGAACTGTGTCTGATTAGTCCCTGTACCTCTTCTCCCACATTCTGCCACCAAGAAGGGCTCAGGAAACATCTGATGAATGAATGAATGAGTGAATGAGTGAATGAATGAATGAATGAATAGATGAGGGAATAAGGGACCGAGAAACCTACGAGGCGGGGACAGTCTCTGAGCTCCTAGTTCAGACATGAATCAACACAGGGGTCCTTCTCAGAGCTCGGCCAGGCTCCTTGGTACCCTGAACCCGCACTAGCAAGAATCAGGGGGAGCTCCCTCCTCCCCCTGCACACCCTTACCCCTTCCCCTGGCATTCCTTGTCTTTATTCCCCAGCTTGCCTGACCCTTTAGTAAGTACAGACAAGTATTGGACAGGACAGACAGACAGAAAAAAAGTGATAGAGCCAGGACTCAGAAGTCCCGCTTGGCCACCATCTTGCTGATAAGCCCAGGGCAACTCTCTTCTCTTAACGCTCTCTTAAAGCTTCACATTCCTATCTGTAAATGGGCACACTAAGCCCCCTTCCCAGGCTGCTCTGAGGGTAAAATGGGGTCATATATGGAAACACACGAAAAGGCGCCTGGCACATGGGAGGTGCCATAACACTGTCCCACCCCTTCTCTGCCCTCGGATCCCTGCCTGGAAGGTCTGTCAGCACCACCAAGACCAAGCTGGAATAGAGACACTGTTAAACAATAAGCATTCATAGGAAACTAAGCATGTGTGTTAAGCAATATCAAAGTAGCCCTTAGAAGAGTAGAGACTGAAGGCAAGATTTTCAAAGCTATAGAGGCAAAAAAAGAGGGGGGGGGAACAAAGACAATTTGATCAATTTAAAAATGAAATAATGAAATTATGATGAATTAAAAACACAAACTAAGGTGGCTGAAGGAATCCAAACATCAACCACAGCAATAAATATTCACGCTTCCCACTCCCCTACTAAAGGGCAAAGACCCTCACGACTCTCGCCACGCCCACCTGCCTGTAGCTGTAAGAGGAAAGAGGAGGCAAGAGCTCCCTCCAGGTCAGAGCCCTGCCTGCCACCCCTCCCACCTCACCTGTGCTGATGCTCCAGATCTCCGGTCCTCAGAGCTGGCCATTTGGGCCCTTGCCCAGGGGGTGGCTTAGCAGCATGTTGTGGTCCGGCCAGATGGGGCTGGCTGGGGGTTTCAGTCCCCCTTGTCTATCGTTTTTCTGTCCATCAGGGAGGCTGCTTACTCCTCAGCTGCCCAACGTTCCACAAGCAGGTAACTGGCTACAGTTGCGAGCAGCTGCACACAATAAGGTGGGATTGGAGCCCCTCCCGAGGCCTGGCATGCCCAGCTCCTGAGGCACACGTGCACACAGCATAGTATCAGGACTCAGGCCTGTTCCGAGGGCCCTTGGTTCACTGTGTGCAGGGCCTAAATGGAAAACTTTCTTTTTCTTTTTTAAAAAGACTTTATTTAGTTATTTGACAGAGAGAGAGGGATATCATAAGCGGGGGAGTAGAAGAGGGAGAAGCAGGCTCCCTGCTGAGCAGGGATCCCTATTCGGGGCTCGATCCCAGGACCCCGGGATCCTGACCAGAGCCGAAGGCAGACGCTCAATGACGGAGCCACCCAGGCACCCCCTAAATGGAAAACTTTCATCTTCCGTTCAGAAAAAGGAGCCTTCAGGGTCGCCTGGGTGGCTCAGTGGGTTAAGCCACTGCCTTCGGCTCAGGTCATGATCTCGGGGTCCTGGGATCGAGTCCCGTATCGGGTTCTCTGCTCGGCGGAGATCCTGCTTCCCTCTCTCTCTCTCTGCCTGCCTCTCCATCTGCTTGTGATCTCTCTCTGTCAAATAAATAAATAAAATCTTAAAAAAAAAAAAAAAAGAAAAAGGAGCCTTCAGAATTAGATTGTTAATGCTGTAGCCTGTCAGGGCCAACAATCCCTTATTGCAAATGAAGAGGCCCAGAGAGGGAGAGTGACTTGTCTGAGGACACACAACCTGTTAATGGCAGACCACCCCCGCTCCATGCAACCCCAAATTTGGTGGTTCAAATCTTGCTTTTGTGAATTTGGCCATCCCTGGAGACACCAAAATGCCCCCTTGATGTTTTTCTTTGAAAACATCTTTTTAACAAAGTATCTTTGATTAAAAATCATTCTTACCAAAATATTTAGTCTGAAATAAAACTGTATCCCTTGCCATAATTAGAAGGTAATCCATAAAATAAAAGAGAATGAAAAAGATGTTATGATCTGGATGGAAACTGTTGTCTATCTACCCTGTAAGACGAGGCCTGTTCTTTCTAGATTAGCAAGTGTCAAAGACGTGTTAAAGACCAGTTAGCACACAGCTCGGCCCTGCTCCATCTTATCGGAAGGACTGAAGAAGAGAGACTTTCTCTCCCTGTTGTCCTATGTTGTTTGGTGTGCTTCTGTCCACATCTCAAACGACCTCGGAGACTTGGTCTTGGATGTGTTAGGGCCCTGCCACCCCAAGTCTCTGCTTTTCAAATATAAAACAGGGATTAGCCTGTGTCCTGCTGAGGGATGTTGGAGGCAACTTAGGACTCAGAGATGCCCTTGCTGCAATAGCTCTGAAGGGTGTCGCTTTAACAATCCCCCACCCTATCTATGGGAGGAACATCTACTCTCCCTTTTTATAGATGGGAAGCCTGAGGCCCTGGGACAAGGCCTTCTCCCCTAGAGTCTACAGCCAGGAGCCTCTCAGGGGCCCAAGAATATGTTTGCAAATGGGGAAGGCAGGAAAAAAAAATACACCGACAAACATGTCAACATGAATAAATGTTTAATTAAATGTCCAGAGAACATAACATTAGTCAACTAGTCAATTGCGTCTCAACTCAGCGCTGGTATAGTTATATATAAATTTTATTTAATGAGGCGTGTGGGTGCCTTTTAATATGTCTGACGTGACATGGTGTGGCTATGCCAAACAGGACCTCGCAGAGATCTTAAAATAGCGCTGCCCACATAAAAGAAGGGGTTTGCCAAAGAGCCCACTTGGGTTCGTTCATCCCAATCATTCATTCAGCGAGCGGGGAGTCTGTAATTTCAGCGGAGACCCCAGCAGTCCCTGATTCTGCTGGAGGGTGGCTCAGAGCCACTGCCTCTGTCCAGCCCTCTTCTCTTAGGATCTCATCCTGAACTAGATTCCTCCCTCCATCTCCCCCAGCACAGGGCGCCCCTCCTGTACACATGGGGAAACTGAGGCTCAGAGAGAGCAGGGGATGCCTGAGGTAACAGAGGATCCCCTAATTGGTGGCAGAGCAGTGATCAGCACCCATGCCTCAGTGCTGTGCCTCCCCTGGAAGCAGGCAGGCCTGCGTCCTCCATCATTCCCCAGGGAACCCTCTCCTGTATCCTCATAAATATGTACGCGGCTGACCCTGTCCAGCCTCCCTCTTCCAGAAGTCTGCAAGGAATCCCATTACAGATTCATGTGGCACCAACTGCATTTCTAATTAAGAGAACACGGTTGTTCTAATTTTAACATCACTCCCGTACTACCTCCAACCGCCGCCCCTCCCTGTCATTTCTATAAGGGATGTTTTCGCCTCCGAGGAGCATGTGCGGCCCTAGCTCTTTTGTCTGTTACTTGGGATGAATCATCTTCTGGAGGGCTCTTCGTAATGTGGGTGACTCGAATCACTTGTCCTGGGGTCCCCGACAGATGCTCCCTCCATTAAGTGAAGAACACCCACCCAGTTAGCACCTGCGTGGAGCTGGAGGCTGGAGGCCACGGCCCCGGTTAACCATGACCCTTAGAATAAAACATACCCGCCTCCCCAGGCTTGCCAAGCCTCTGTTGCTGACTCATCTCCTCCAGCTCTCTCTCTCCTGCACCCCTCCCAAGACTAGGATTGCCAGATGAAATATAAGGTACCCAGTTAAATTGGAATTTCAAATAAAAGGCAAATGATTTTTTTAGTTATAAGTATATCCTAGGCCACATTTGGAACATACTTATACTAAAAAATTATTTGCTGTTTATCTGAAATTCTCATTTCAGAAATTCCGCTGGGTGTTCCATATTTTTATTTGCTAAATCCGGCAGCCTTATTCCAGGCACACAGTCCCCTTGCTCTTCCATAATCACATTGCTAGTCTTCCCACCTCAGGGCCTTTGCATGGGCTGTTCTTCCAGTCTAGAACACTCTTTCTGCTCCATCTTTGCTGGTTCCTTGATGCTAAGATTGCAACTCAGATCTCACTGCTGCAGAAGTCCTCCCTGACATCGCCCGACTGACTCAGCATCCCACCATTGAGGCTACCATCCTTTCTTCTACAATCTGGCTTTGTGCTTCTTGTGACACTGCCCATGAACTCTGAGATGATCTTATGTGTTTGTGGTTTCTCTGTCTCCCTCCACTACAGTGTCAACCCGTGAGAGAAGCGGGTCTGCATAGCAGGGGGCCAGGCACCTGTATACACGTTGAATGTTGTTGAATATGTACAAGCCCCCCTTGCAGAGAGCTTTCATCTGGCCCATGCTGTAGCTCCAGAAGCCCAGTGGGGAGGGGAATGACCTGTCCTTGGTCTCCAGCTGGCCCTTTAAGTGCCAGGAACTCCACCCACTACTTGCCATTAATTAACTCATTTAATCTCAGATCAGTCCAAATGAGGGAGGCACTGATGACTTCTGTTTCCCAGCTGAGGGAACTGAGACACAGAGAATTTCAGCAACTTGCTCACGTCACACAGCTCATGAGAAGTGGAGTCAAGGATTTAAACCCAGGCCTTCTTGTTCCAGAGCCTGCACATGGAAAACAGTGGCCTGCTCCAGTCCCTTACTTCACTCACTCAAATGTTTACAGGAAACCCACAGAAGTCCTGCCCTAGCCATACAACCTCAACACTCCCCCCAGTCTCAGCCGCATTCCTCCCTGCCACCACCACTGCCTACCCAGCACATATGCAATTCCTTGTCCTCCCCCTGGCCCACTTCGCAAATGCTCTTCCCTCTTCTTGGGAACTCTTCTCCTTTTCTCTTGTCCACCAGAAAACCTTTTATTATTCCATCAAGATACCTGAAGAAGTGTCTCCTCTTCCAGGCAGCCCTCCCCGACTACTCCATCCCCACACTAGGCTGAGGCCTCCTTGGAGCTTCTTCAGGACTCCCACTCCAGCCCTGGACTAAGCCTGGGCTCTCTCCACACTGGACCATGAGCTCTGGAAGGGCAGGAGTGGTTGGAGGCCTCCCAGGGCCCCTGTGCCCAGCTGCAGACTGGGATGAGGGGGTAACAGAAGTTCAGGATTGTGAGGACCATCCCTCCCATCAGCAGGGAACCTCAGCTGCTTTTGTCCTTCCTGTCCTCAAGCAGGACTTCGGTTCCCATCTCAGAGTGTCCTGGGCCCACTGGAGTTGACTCCACTGATGTGACTAGAGCAGGAAGAGCCATGGAACTGGGGCAGCTGGTTGTTGGAGGGGCTTCCAGAAATCACATCTTGGGGTTGGGGTTTTGGCTCAATTACTCTCAAGACCCTCCCAGAGGAAAGCACATGCTGCATTTAGAAAGTTATCCTAGAAGCCTTTGCACACACTATTCCTCCTGCCCAGATCACTCTTCCCTCCCCTCCTTACCTGGTTAACTACTACTCCCTCTTCAAATTCCAACTCAGTCAACACTTCCTTGGAGGGGGGACCCCTCCCTGCCTGGGTCAAATTCCCCAATAACATGGTTCTTCCAGGAACCCGTTGTATTTGCAGTGGTCCCTGGATTGGTGTGATTCTTGGCTTATCTTTTCCCCAATTGAGCTGTAAGTTTCCCAAAGGTAGGAACTGATCTGTTTTGTTTCCCAGTGTAAACCAGAGTCTAGCGCGGTGCCTGGTGCACGATGATGGCTCACTGTTTATTGAAAGGATGTCCACATTAATGAATGACTACTGGATATGGACCCATGCTTACCAACATGGCGAGATGCCCATGATATATTCACATGCATGAAGAATGTAGGTTACAAAATCTCTACAGTTTGCTGACATTTCTGTACAAAAAATGATTTCTCTGTATGCATACATATAAAAGGAAAAAACCTTGGGAGAAAGCACGGCAAATCGAAATGGAGTTAGCAATCAGCAGAGGAACTGAGGTGATGTTCCTTTTTTTCTTGCTTATCTATACTTTCTGTTTCAATTAGCTCTGCTTACCCCATAATTAGAAAAGTGCATACAAACCCCTGTGGGGGGGGGGCGTCTTGCTAAAATGCAGGTTCTGATCCAGCTGGTCTGGGGCAGGGCTCCCAGGCGACGCCCATGCTGTCAAACTGAGGACAAGCCTCTCTCTTAGATGTCCTGAGGCAGGCAGGGAGAACCTGAAGCTTCTTGTTGCAGCCTTCAGACTCTCACAGTGGTCCCTGGCAGTTAAATCAGGCCACAGTTTGCTGGGCAGCTGGCCCTCGGGCCCACCCAGACCGGAAAGGGCAGCATTTATGCTCCCTGAAGACCCAGCTCAGTGAGCGAGCTGAGGTCTGGGCCCTGGGGATACGCCTTCCCTGGACCCTTAGCCCCTGGGAGCTGGGAGCACCCGATCAGAGCTGAGGGGGACACTGAGGCCCAGAGAGAGAGGAGGGGACTAGCCAAGTAGTCAGGACCAGAAGCAGAAGCCTAGGAGAGACTGGATGAAGGACAAAGGGGCAGAGCGAGGTGATGGCGCGTGTTTTCCCCAGATTGACCAGTCATCCTGTCAGCCACAACTGAGGGGACTCCACTCTCCCACCCATCTACCCCCTAGGAGACCTCTTTTAGCCTAAACACATTAGGATCCCACTCGGGCACCATCCATGGTTCCCCATTGCCCATGGGAGAGGTTTTATAATTTTTTGTTGACTCTCAGAGAATTTTCACAAAACTCCAACCCTCCTAACATTTATAAGTTGGCATCTATGACCTCATCCTATGTTTAAAGGTATGCTCTTATGAATAGGGAAGAGAATGTATTAAACATTTTGCAGGATGAAGTGCAATGAGAATCAACCATCATTAGAATACTTTAGGATACAACTTGATAAAATATTTTAATTATCAAATTAAATACCCTCCTCAGACTTTGAAATCATGTGACATCTTATCGAATGGGTTTTATCCATTTCATAATTTAAAGTGTGAGAAACCTCAAAAAGAGTCCAGGGAGATGGGAAATAATCAATTTTGGCTTCTCTTTGGCTGTCTTCTCTTTGGCTGTCTTGACTTCAGAACACCTCCACCCAGGCCACATGTCCCTGAGGGGCTTGCGCGGAGTGTTATAAGACCCAGGGAGAAACAGGGAGCCTGTGGTTTGAATGCCGTGATCTCTGTCATCCCAGATTAGTACCTGCCATCATCCCCATGTCTAGGGGTTGGGAGCTTTTTATACCCAGCACAATAGGCCACAGCTCCATTCCAAACAGGTGAAGATTCAAACCCAGGCTACTGCCTGTTTCTTCCTACTGCTCATCACTTACTGTCCCTATGGTGAGTTTCTAACCTTGAGCTCAAACTTGTTCCTCTGCTGAGATGCCCTGGTTTCAGCTCACGTTCTGACTTACCTCTTCCTTGGGCTCTCCTCTGACCCACCCACCTGGCACAGTCCATTCTCCAAGGTTCTAGCACTTTCCATCCCATAGGAGGTGCTTATCTCTTTCCCTCCCTGCCCCTCCATAAAGGAACTCCATCTGACTTGTGCTCTCTTCCCCTCCCCCTCATCCCCGCTGGCTCCTTGGGAAGCTGCCAACACATAACTTGAGCTAATAAATATTTGGAGAATAAATACATGGGCAATCAGGGCATTGATAAAGAGTGCCAACACCCCTGGGAGGTGATAACAGCAGCTCAACTTTCCTGGCTCAGGGAGCAGAATTATTGACTTGGCAGCTAACAGGAATCTGCCTCCAACCTGGGTGTCTAAGAAACAGCCCTTGATAAGTGTTCTTTGATGTAGACCAGGAGATCCCATTCCCCTCTCCCCCAACTCATGGGAAATGCCATTTCAGGGGTTCCTGAAAACAACAGAATGATTACATTTGCACGTGTGAACTCCCTGTGCCCCGCCCGCCTGCAGATCCCTTGCCCACTGTGTCTGGAACCGATGGCAATAGGAGCAAGGAGCTGGGGCTGCCGTCGCCTCCTGCTCCTTCTGCATTTTGAGATGCTCCAGCTCCCAACCTATAATTTTGAGTGGGGGTGAAAAACCTTCTAGCATACACAGCATCTTTCAGCCGCTCCCTCTGTCCCTTCCTCTCTCTGTGTCCATCCCAGGCAAGGTGTCGGAGAAAAGCTCCTACCTCCACAGCTTTCATTATGGGTGAACTAAAACCAGTCCTTCTCCATCTCGAAGATGAAGGGCTTCTCCGTCAACCCCAGTGGACTGGCTGCAGCTGCTCGATGAAGTCCTGCCTGAGCCGGGTGGGAAAGAGTGTGCAGAGCGATTAGCAATGTCTGCCAGGGCCACGGGGAGGGGGCATGGAGAAAGGCACAGAGAAGTTGACCATTTATGAAATTCAGATTGAAAAGTAGTTTCTTTAGCCTACACCAGTGGGTTTTTTTTTCCTATTCTTTAACTGCGAATTTTATTACCACTATTTATGAAGTGGAAGGTTTCATCCCTGTAGCCCCCAAAGCTGGATTTGGGGAATTTCTAGAAAAATCCCTTGGCTTTTATCCCCCTGCGGCAGCTGGAGCCAAGAGGGTGAGGTCATGAACTCCAGGTCAGTCCCCGCCACCGGCTCCTTGGACATGTCATCCACCTGGCCTGTCATACTCACGCTTAGGAGCCTGGGCTTGATTACTGATTTCCTTGGTTGGCAGGTGGTGGGAGTGCTATGGAAAGACTCCCAGAGGGCAGTGTCCTGGCCCCCGAGAGAACAAAGGTGGCTGTCTTGGACCACCCAGGGAGAGGAAGGAAGCAAATTTCACATTTTCAAGCACCAAATATCTGCTCCCACCACACTGGGGGGTTTTCTACTCATTAAGCCCACACAACAAACCTCTGGAGGAGGTCAGATTATAATCACCATTTTATAGACAGAGAAACTAAGGCTGAGAGCAATAATGTGACTTACCCAAGGTCAAGGTCACCGGGCTGGTAAGTGGCAGAGGCAGGAGTACTAGTTGATGCCAGGGCCCCGTCCGCCGGGCTCATGGGCAGCTGCCTTTGCCTTCCCCCTCCTCCATGCGGAAAGGCCCCAAGGGAGGGAGTGTGGCTGCTCTGGGGCGATTATGTCTTAATGCACTGAAGCAATGGGTCTTTCGGATTCCATTTTCCTGATTCTTACAAATGGTCTTTATTTGCTTTCAGTAAATACTTCCCAAATGAAAGTGGTCACCCGATGAGGCTGCTAATGAAATCCTCCACAGAATTTTATTTGCTAATTCCATACAACATAAAACTTAACAAAATAATAGACGGTGCCTGAACCCACAGTCTTGGGTTTTGGTTTCTTCCCTTTCTCACTCTTTAACTACTGCGATCGCTCACTTTATTTGATGAAAAAATTGTGGCTCTAAACTGGCTCCTTGAGAATTATTCATAGGGTAAAATGCTGATGGGGATTTGTCCGTACACCCGCGTGAGTTGTCTTAGCTGCAGTGGCCATGCCGTCAGGTAGGGGGCCTTGAATGTCAGGGGAAGGGGCTACAACCCGGTGTATTACTCATGTGACCGTGGCCTTGTTCCTTGTCATCTCTGGGCCTCGGTTCTCCCATCTGTACAATGAGAGAATTGAGCTGGATCAACAGGTTTCAAAATTTTATTCCAGAAGCAGAAGACCTCAGACAAAATATCCATATGTAAAATATTGATGTGTATCTCGAATACAGAGCTGTTACTGATGATCAGTACCAAAAAGACAACTGGGACAAATCTGCATTGATGACCTTGGTTCCTCTCCCCTCTTTTCACACTCTATGCCCTGTGGCTTTGAGGTCCTTCTAGCAGAGGGAGAGTCTGTTCTCAAGCCCTAATTCTAGATTCGGACACATGACTTGTTTTGTTCACTAGGTTGACATGAAAAATGACAGCACGCCAGTCCCAGCCTAGCACTCAAGAAGCTAGATGGTGTTTCCACTTGCTCTCTTCCATCTAGGCTGTCGCCATGAGAAGGATGTTTCTCACCTGTCCTGTGGGTTCTGGGAGGAGGATGAGAGACACACAGATCAGAGCCATGGCTCTGAGTACCTGAACCCGGCCTAGAATACATGATGTTTGGACTCATGAGAAGTAATTTAAGATACTGAGATTGGTGGGGAGAGTAAGTTTGTTACACAAATAGCTAACTGATACACTGAATACAGAATTGGGCATTATGAATAGGTATTTTATAGTATTTCTCTTTCATTTTTAAAAAAGATTTTATTTATTAATTTGAGAGAGAGAGCACACAAGTGGGGGTAAGGGCAGAGGGAGAGGGAGAGGCACAGGAACCCAAGCAGACCCCATGAGCACAGAACCTGACATGGGGCTCCATCCCACGACCCATGAGAACACAACCTGAGCTGAAACCAAGAGTCAGATACTTAACCTACTGAGCCCCCCAGATGCCCCAGTATTTCTCTTTTGGCATGACAAGTTTTTTAAAAAAAGTCAACCCTGGGGTGAAGGACAAACAATTCGCAGGGAAAAATATCAACGGCCAATTTTAAGCCAACAAAAAAGCTCGCCTTCAGTAGTGATCCAAGAATTTGAACTAAACTTATAACATTCAACCGCACCCACCAGACCAGCAAAAATAAGTACTCATGGATGACAAGGGGACGTGCTGGCAAGGACGAGGGGATAGAAGCCCTTGTGTCCCACTGGTGGGTGTGAGCATCGGGCAGTGCTTTGGAAATCAATTTAGCACCATCGAGGCAAACTTACAATGGATGTACCCTTTGCCTCAGCAGCTCCGTGCCTTGATATCCACCCCTTGGAGAAACTCCAGCCCCTGGGCCCACAGAGCCGTGCATAGGAGCATCAGCTGGAGCATTGTTCAACATGGCAAGACTGAGAAATAAGCTTGCTGTCCAGCAGGAGGGGAGTGAAGAAAAAACAACTGAAATGAACCTTTATGATAGAATAATACAGAACATCTGAGGAAAAAAATAAGAGCCGGATGAGACAAAGTGTGGCCGCGGTCATGCTGAGCTCTAAAAATATACCACAAAACAGTCTTATTCTAGTTACAGATGCTCGTTATTAATGATCAAAGTTGCTTTGGAGGGGCATGCTGCAAATTTATAAAGGTAGCTAGCCGCCCCTGAGAAGGGAGGGAAGGGAGAGAGGCAGAGGGTAAATGAAACTCAAATCGTAGTTGTAGTGTTTCATTTTTCTGTTTTTCTTACCACGGCCTGGGAGCACACGTTCACGGTGGCCCACATCGAGCGGAAGGCATAGGAGGCTGTCTTGTCATGCTTTGTACTTCTCTATATTCAGCGTTTTTTGTTTTTTTTTTTTCTTATAAAAAAACTAAGATGACCCATGAGCCAGCCCAAAGTAGAACTGCTTGGAAGGGAGGGGGTATGGGCCCTGGCTCCTTGCCCACACAGCTTCCCCTCTGTAGGGGGGATCCCCCCCAGCCCCATCCCAGATGGGCAGAGGCAAGAACCAGTGTGGGACGGTAAACCTCGATGCCAGTCTGGGGGGATCTGGGTTCTGGTTCTGTCGCTTGCCGGTTGCAGGACATCAGAATGGTGGTTTAACCTTGCGTGCCTCAGTTTCCCCATCTGTGAAAAGCTGAGGTGATGATGAAGTGAACCAGAGGTGAGAAAGGGCTTGGCTTGTGCCTGGATGGGGGGGACGGTATAGTAGATATCAGCAGTTTGCTTGGTCAGGTGGTCCCAGGCCTCTCCTAATAGCCAGACTGGCCATAGGGAGCCATAGTTGGCTGTGGGAGGAGGTAGCTACCTGCCAGGCTGACTTTGCTTGGCCCTGGTCCAGGTGGCATGGAAGTGGCTGGGAGTCTGGGACAGGCCCCCTGCCTTGGGCCTTTGGAGTGAAAGGGACTTAAGAATGTCTGCTGCCACCTGTCTCTCTCGGCCTGGCTCCTCTCCTCATTGGCCTGAAGCTCAGGGTGTTCCAGAAAACCCACAAGTCACTGAGTCCTTCATGGGCTCATTCTTGTATTCATTCAAAGAACCATCCTGAACACATCCTTTCCTGTGTGGTCTCACCTCCACAGTTTTTGTTTGGAGGTAGGACCCATACAAATGGAGCAAGGAGTCCTTCAGAGTCATGTGGCTATCAGTCCCTGGCAGCCTTGAACATGTGGCTGACGGTGTCCACCCCTTCTCCCCCTCAGGATGGAGGCAATCGGAGCTCAGGGAGGGGAAGGCCCTCCACCAGACAGCCTTTCTGTGCCCTTCATCCTTGGAGGATCCCGCCTGAGCATGTGGCCCCATGCCCTTCCAGCCATTTGCTGAGCCCTCCCAGAAAGCAGGATGGACCCACTGCAGGGCCCAGCTATGTCAATCAGACCTGTGACAAGTGGCGGCAAGCTAGCCTTCAGTGGTTCAGCCGGAAGGGAATCCGTATCACCACCCATGACAATAAGGCTGTCTAACAAACTATTCCCAACGTCAGTGGATCGAGGATGAGTGGATTCATTTCAGGTCCCTCCTCCCTGGGCCAGCAGTTACCTGAAAGTCCTTATTATTATGTCAATGGCAGAAGCACAAGAAGGGCGAGTGGACACTTGAGGCCGCTTTGAGCCCAGGCATTGAACTGACATGCTGTCACTTCTACCACATTCTGCTGGCCAAAGCAGGTCACAGAACCATGGCCAGTTCCCATGGGGTGGGAACCTACTCAGCCTCCATGGCCAGGCTCCATACTTCTGAGCAAGAGGGAGCAACGAGCAATGAGGGAGAAGTCTGGAATGAAAATGCACCTGCTTTCCATGGGCAGCCACTCAGGATGGCCAGCAGAGCAGATGTTAGGATGGACATTTTATACAACAGAAAACTTTTTTCTGGAAAGGGAAAATGATTGATTTCTAGCCCCAGAAGCTAGGCCTACAACTCCTGGCCACCTGACCTCTAAGCTTCACGGACTCCGCACTTGCCTAGACCTTTGCCACCCATCCTGGACGCCCCAGGTCCTGGGCTTTCTCCTAACCAGTCCATCAGACCTGGAGACATAACATTTCCAGAGCACCCAAGACACACACATGCGTGCACACAGAGAAGCAGGAAGAAGCAGATAGTTAATTTTTATCCAAACTTAGGAATTCTGCAGGAAAAAAAAAAAATCTATATGCAATACTATATTTTTAGCACTAAACGGTGCTAAAAGCATTTTTTGGCACCCTTTAGAGAACGAAAGTTGCACGGTTGGGGAGCAGAAAGCTGAACATGCTGGGCGCCCTCTGGTTTCATCAATGCACTCACTTCTGGCAAGGTCGGCCTGCTTCAGGCAGCACGTGTTTGCTGTCATTGTGTGTGCTTTGGAATGGTGGTCCCCTCTGGGGATAACAAGGCCCAGGCCTCCCACCTGAATGTTGGCCGTCTCTCTCGAGTATTGGAGGTGGATAAAGGGAAGAAAATACCATCATCTGAGAGGAAACCAACGGTGCAGATGCAGAGACCTTTCTATTTTGATCTGAAAGAAGTCGAGGGGGTTGACATGCTGATATTCAGTCAACCCTAAAGGATCACCATAGATGGAGGTGATCATCCCATTGTCCTCGCTAGCCATGGGAGTGGAATGGCCATGAGAGCCAACCCCAGCTACAGATAGGAAGGGAGTTCTCTGCTGAGGAGCCTTCCAGGAAAAACATCTTTAGTCCTTAGAAGGAGGTAAGGAGAGCTTGTCTCTTTGCTTCTCCTCTTCTTGTGAATGCTGTCCTGTCTGGATGTGATGTGATGCCTGGATCTTGGCAGCCATCTTGTGTCTGTGAGGGGGCCTCCTTGAAAGCGATACTGACACTTGGATCGAATGCTGCATGCCAGGCAGGCCCTGTGCTGAACATAGGACATTGGTTGAATGCTTTCTAGGTCTTCATATGTGCCAGGTCCTTGGGCCATAGTAGGACCAGCCTCAAGGAGGTCCCAGCTGGGAGGGGATAGTGGGGTCAGACAATGCCAACATAGTACAGGGAATGACAGCAGAGGTCCAGGGGGGTTGGGGGAGCACCCTCCCTCCTGTTCACCTGCTGTCTATTGCACCATTCTGCAAACCAACACTGTCTCCGTCTGGATTCCTCGTGGGCCCCGTGCCAGCTTTCCCCAACAACAGTGATAGCAGCGTATGTGGACACAGCACCTCCTGTCTTTTGGCTCATTTTGTCCTCATAGAAGCCTCTGACAGTGTCCTCCTCATTTACCAATCAGGGAAACCAGGCCCAGGGCACTGATGGCGCTTTTAGCTTTTTAGCTTCTGCACTCAGCTTCTCAGTGCAGGCAGGCCAACACATGGGCTTACATATCCTAAAAGTGCCCCTTGTCCCCCAAGCACTTGTGCGCCCAGTCACCCCCATTGCCCAGGGCCCTCAGTCCAGGTCTGCTGCACAGAGTTGTCTGCAGGGAGCTGGGGCCTCTCCCTCAGCTTCTCCTGCCCCCACCATCCCCTCTAAGAGTCGATCAACCATCTTCTCTGGGAGAGAGGGCACCTCTTGTCACCAACCCACTGCCCCAAAAGAAGGCCTCGCACACGGTCTCTTGCTGATTTTTACCATAACTCTGAAGCCGCTGCTATGCCCACTTTGCAGAGGAAACTGAAGCCCAGGGTGGGGAAGGGACTATACAGGTGGGAGCAGGCGGGTATAGGACCTAGCCCAGCCCTGGCTCGTATCAAAGGCCCAGGGCCTGAGGGCAGCTTCTCCCTGAGGGAAAAGAGCAGAGGTGAAGGTGCAGAGCCTGTCTGGAAACTGCAGTTTGCTGGGTGTGTCCCAAGGGTCAGCGTCCACCCCAAGGGCAGGCTGGGCTGTTGCAGCGTGTAAGCTGGAGGGGGTGATGGTCAGATCTGTGAGCAGCCTGGGACCTCATGCTGGGGTAGGCCCCCTGGGCCAAGAAGAGGGCAACGGGGAGGGCAGATTCATGAGAACTTAGAGACTGGCCAGATGTAAGGTACGGGTGACAAGGGACTGCAGGAGTGCCCTGTCGTGCAGAAGCAAGTGTGTCAGCGGTGGTTGGGGCAGGGCTCTGGAGGGGCAGCGGCTAGATGTGGTGTGGCCTGCAGGAGGGTCACAGAGCTGAGCCGCTGGGCTTGCTTTTGGGTGATGCCACTGAATCCACGGGGATGAGGTTTGGCCGTGGCAGAAGACCCGCTTGATCTTGAGGCTACTGGGAGTGTCCTCTCCTGTTGAGGGAGGCCGTCCTGGGTCCGGGCACAGGCTCCACAGACAAGGACCTAGCCATTCTGATGGCCCTTACCTGGTCTGCTCAGCCAGGGGAGGGACAACGTGGTGTTGGGGACACCACTCGCTGTTTAGTCCATTTCACGAGCTGCACGGGACACCACTGCCCATGTTGTCCCCACAGCACAGTTGTGTGTTGGCTTCCAGCAGCCAAAGGGCTGTGGGGCCTGAAGTGTGTTGTGGCCACTTTCCACCCAGCTCCGAGTTGGTGGTGTGGGTCCTAAGGAAGAAGGAGGGTGACGTCGGGGACAGGTGGCCTCTGCCAGAGGAAACTCCGGGTAGCCTGCCACCTTGGGCGGCCCCCTGGTCTCTTTAGGTATCTGCTCCATGACACAGGACAGCAGAAACTGCCTTGGGCTCTCACGGCGAGCCTGTGGCAGGCCGGTTGAGGACCACCCCCAAGAAGAGCAAGTACCCGGACAGGCAGAGGGCGAGGGGCTGGGGACCAGTAGGCAAGGGGATGGTGATCCCAGGGAGGTCAGCTTCTGAGGAGAGTGGGGGTGGAAACCAGGGAGACAGGAGGAAGGAACAGCTACAGAGTGAGAAGTGCCCGAGGGAGAGAGCGAGATGGGGTGGGGAGGCTGTGGTGACACCTGGTGACATGTGGGCAGGGCTGCCATGTCCTTGGACACCTATGGGGGCCCCAGGCTGGCAGCCATGGGAACACAGCGCAGGAGGGAGGCCTGGGTGGCCAGCCAGAGAAGGGGGAGTGTGGCACAGAGGGGCAGCAGAACAGATCTGCTCCCCAACCCATGTAACCAGAAGCAAAGTCACCAGAGCCTGGTCCCTTCCTGGCAGGACGTCGGCAATTCTGGCAACGAGCACGCCCTTCTTACGAAATTAGAGAGAGCTTTATTAAATAAACCAAGTAGAAATGCGCCTATTTACATCCAAGTTGTCAGTTTGAGCTCAAGTAATATGCAAGGCACAATTCTTCCTGTTTCCAGCTTTACAAAAATAAATCGCATGGCCCAGCCCTAGAGGCCTGCAGCGGATTCACACTTGTGGCTCAGAGTCAAAGTGGACAACTCCCCACGTAGCAGCCACGCGTACCTGGCTCGGGGGTGGGGGGTGTCTCGAGTTCATCCTGAGAGTGGCCCAGCTCTTGGCCACAGGCAGAGCGGCCACGGTCTGGAGGCCTCCAGTGCTGAATGAACAACGGGCTGGGAAGGAAGAGGGCCTTTTCTTCATTGTCTTCTCCTTCCCAGCCCCTTCCTGGAGAGCAGTCACACTGCCCTCACTGGCCAGGCCGGGCTCCGTGGCTTGCTGGGGGAATGCCACAGGGAGACCGGGGCCTGCACTGGGTGGGCCAGAGGCTCAGGTCTCCTGAGATGCGGAAGGAGGAACAGGTAACACTGGGTCTTTGTGCTTGGGCAGAACACAGTGGCTTCTCTGGAAGAACACATGGAAGGAAAGAAGATCACAGTCTCTGGCTCAAGGACCTTTTCCTAACTACGATTCCATAGAGAAGCGGTGAGAGAGAGAAGGAATCAGACCCCACCAGATAGCCCAATGGGGCTGCGGCCACATCCCAGGAGACTTTTCCACGCTTAGGAAACAGAAACACAAAGGCTGCCTTCAATTCACAGTGGTTCACAGAGGGGCAGAGAGCAGCTGGCTCACAGCTCCCATGGCCCGTAGTGTCCCCCAGGGAGGCTGAGCCAGCACGGGGTCCCCGTTGCTGCATTCCTGAGGCTTCTGTGTGGTCACAGGGCCCGCATCTGACACTCATGTCTGTTCTCTGTCCTCATCTCCTAGCAGGAGCCAGACTAAGGGTAAAGTTTTCATGGCAGGGGGGAAACCCCACAAAAATCCCTGAGGCCACTGCAGTACCAACCCCTCCTAGGAAATGGAGCTTCTGCCTGTTTAAAGTCTTGAGAAGAAGGGGATTCTAAAGGCTGGAGAGAAAAGAGAAGCAGGACTGCACGTTGCCCAGAAACCCCAGACAACCAGGCATGAAGGATGAGCCAGCGTGTTCGCGAAGGCTAAGAACAAAACCAAATCCAAGCCACCTGGGACTCCTACGTGTCAGCAGCAGCTAGCGGGCACGGCCTGAGCTACAGGCCAGAACAGGCAGCAAGGGGGCCTGGCACTCCAGGCCGGGCGGAGCGGGGGTGACCCCACCGTGGGGGCGCAGGGCTGGCCCGCCGACTAGTGGGAGGTGTATGCGGGGCTCCACAACCTTGAGGGCGGGCTGGCTCTACGGCTGGGAGGCAGTGCGTTGAAAGGCGTCGGGGATGAGGCGGCAAAATCTAGGGGGGAGAGAGACGAAGTGAGGAACAGAGCAAATAGGAGAGCTCAGCCTTCCCCAGGGATTCCTCAGTGGCCGTGCCAGAACAGCCCCTGGGAAGAAGTGTTGGCAGCCCACCTTGGCCACCTCGTTCCCCCAGCGACCAGTCCCCCAGGCAGCCCTGGGTCAGTGGCGTGATGTCACCCAAGGGATGGTAGTGATGGCCGGACATGCAGGGAGACCTGGAGCGGAAGCCTGACCCCCCGCTCCCCCACAGCAGACCTGTGGGAGAGAGCAAGCGGCGGGTCTCAGGACCACATGGAAGCATCCATGAGCCCACAGGGCATGCTGGGAGGAGGGCCTGGCTATCCCGGCAGGAAGAGCTCCTTGAGAAAGCTGCATGAACAAAGGCTCCCATGTGAGCAGAAAAGTCCGGAGTATTCCAGAAATAAAGCCAAAACTCCACAGTGTCCTCCCCCAAGACACTGAGGGAGGGGTGCACCGGGAGATGGGGTTAGAAAAGGTGAGTGCCCGCTGCGAGGCTGGCTGGGGGATGTTTGTGGAAGGCTATGGTGCTAGGGGTCCAGGGTGCATGCGGGATCTTGTCACCCAGGAAAATGCATCTATACACGAAACTCTTATCTTCCAAAAATTCAGATTCTTTGAAGCCTAGCCATGCCCTCTTGGGCTCAGCAGACACCTGTTCAGGGGGAAGAACCCTCCAGCGGAACACAGATGTAAGGGCTGCCACGCACCGTCGTGGTCGGACAGTGCACTTCTCACAGACAGAAGTATCCGCTGGAGCTATACAGGGTCACCAGGGACAACTGGACTATGAAGAGGAATGGTCCTCGTGATTCCTCTCCCTCTGGGAAATCTATCACTGGGACTGTCTGAACCCGCACCTCTGAGTCAGCCAGCCCAACCCTCTGCGGCCCTCTGCGGCAGCCCTGGCATGGGGAGCCAGTCCCAGCGAGCACACCCACAGACAGCTCCCTGCCACCAGCCAGCCACCCCGCCACCCTGTACGATTCTGCCTGGGGAAAGCTCTCCTCTCCCAGGACCAGTGTACCGTTACCCCTCCCCAGCTCCCCGATTTGCCTTCTGGGCTTCATACCTCAGCTGCCCCTCTTGCCCAGGGCCAGAGCTTCTGAGACTTGGGGTTCAGGGCCCTGATCCCCACTTCCTCCCTCAGGACCCCTTCCTCTTAGCCCCAGCCCTGCCGGCAGATGGGGGGGTACTCACAGTGGGGGCTGTGGTGAGGGCTGGCTCGGGGGGAGAGGGCCGGAGGTGCGTTGAGCTCCCGGGGCACGCAGACGGTGTGGTAGGCTGCAAGACCATGTGGCTGGTTAGAGTGGGAGGGGGGTAGCAACCCAGGGCACACAGTGCAGCCCACCTCACCTATGATCATGACAGCAGTCCCAGCCAGCAGGGCGAAAAGCGTGAAGAACATCACTTGGTAGGAGTCCAGGAAGTGCTGGAAGAGGCTGGCGCTGTCTGCGATCGATGGAAAGACAAGTCACCAAACCCACACATGGACTTGCCTTGTGTCTGTGTGCCCAGCCAGAGGGTGAGGTGAACTGCCCAAGGCCTGGGGTGGCGGACCAGTGCCTGGTCCTTTAGGGCAGTCACCCCAGGGCTCCGTTCTAGCCCATTCTGGGTCACTGGAACTAACCCAGTTCCATCTGAGGCCCCACTTCCTTGGAGGTGGGCTCAGCGTCCATACCCATTCCAAGGAAGAACAGATGTGTGTGGGGGAGTCGTGGGGTGGGGGAGATGCTCAGGAGGCAGCTGTGTTGTCTGGAAAGGCAAGGCAGTGTTGAAAGTATCAAGCCATGAGCTGCATTGCTCATGACAATGCCCGTCAGTGTTGGGCAAAGCACTGGACAGGGCTACTGCCGTTCTCAGAACTGAGGCCCATGCACCAAGGGATGCCAGTATCATCTGCTCCAAAGCCATCGCACCTCTGGGGCCCTGCCTCAGGGTGGTCCAGACTGTGGCCTCCTCTTCCGTCTCCCTCTACCTCATCCTGCACCCTCCTCTCCCTCACTGGGCTGTCCTGTGTCAGGACACATCCCTGCTTGGCAGTAAGGAGGTGTTTGCCTCTTCAAGTGCCCTTGACCTTGGTCCCATCCGTATAGTGTGCTCCCAGGCAGAACTGACCAGGCCACTTTCTTGCTCTCAAGAAAAGGCCTGAGCCCCTGATCTGGCATTCAAGGCTCCTCGTGGACTGGCCTCTTATCCTGCATATCACCCCAGGGTCTTACTGACTGCATTGCCTCCCCCAGCTACTCCTCCTTCTGGACCTGGTGGAAGCAGCCCCTTTGAATGGTACCCTCAAGCCAGCAGAGGTAAAATTACCCCCTCCATGTGTCTCCATTCCTTTCTTGCTGTGTTTATAATCCATGCCCTATTTGGGGTGGGGGGTTTCTCAGGCCTCTGCCCGGCACAGGGCCTGGCACGCAGCAGGTGCTAATAATGTCTACAGAATCAATGAATCGCCCATTACTGAGCACCTATGGTATGTTAGTTAGGCCTTCTTCTAGGCACTGTCCCCACATACAGTGCTTAGCTTCTAGTGGGGGAAGACTGGTGGCAATCATAATTGTATTAATTAATCATCAACTATGATTAATTAATCATTAATTATATTAATTATTCCATAGGCTGACAGTTGAGAATAGTGCCATGGGAGATGGAAAAAGGCTCGAGTAGAAGTAAGGTTCGAAGTTTCCTACTACATGAGCAGAGAAAGTTTGAGGGAAGGTTGGCTGGATGCAGGCAGGGGTGTTGGCTAAGGGGCTATCTGGGGGAAAGGCACCCCAGGCAGAGGGAACAGTGAATGCCAGGGACTCAGGTGGGCATCCACATGTGCCCCAAACAGGAGGGAGGCCAGCGTGGCTGGAGCAAGGTGCTCACAAATGGGTGGGGAAGGCGGATTACGTGAGGCTTTCCAAGATCCTGGAGACACTTGGGCTTTACCTCCTGAGTGAGGTGGGAGCTATAGCAGAGTGTTGAGCAGTGGAGGGGCATGGTCTAGTCACTTTTCAAAAGGATCCCTCTAACTGCCGTGTTGAGAGCAGACGGGGAAGCAAAGCACGTATGACTGCTCAAATGAGCCATATTCGCTTCGCAGGACGTTCTGCATTTCTGAGTCATCCTGTTATCGATGCCCCTGGGTTGCCGCAAACAGCTAAGACCATGTGGCCCAGCCCTCCCCACCCAGGTCCATCCCAGCTGTGTCCCGTCCCATGGCTCACGAGGACCAGGCCCTCGGCGATCCATCACAAAGGCCACGGTGACCGGAATGGTGATGGCTTGGTTAGTCATGGGGCTGGAGAAGGTCAGGGCAGTGGACAGAGGCCCCTGGCTTCCGGCTGTGGGATCCGAGACGCCGACGGTGTAGGTGATGAAGCTGGGGAGCCCCAAAGACTTCTCCTTCTCAAAGGCCAGCACGGCTGGGGACCCCGATTTCACCTGGGAGAGACATTAGGGCTGGAGAAGAGCATGCCTCACTTCTGCCTGAAATGCTGCGCTTCCCTCCTGGGCCCAAGGGTGGAGGAGTGGAGACCCCCTCCCCAGGCCCCCTTCCTAGGCAGGTGATGATGCCTGGGTGCTTTTAACGGACAGCAGGAAATCTGCGAGTCAGGGCAGGAGCACAGTGTCTATACTCAGTGTTTTTAAGGAAAGGACAAATCAATACCATTGAATTCTAATCAAGGGCTCTTTAAAAAAATGTTAAACTAACATGAACTATCACCAAATGCCAACTTTCCAAGGGAATAGCCTGGAGCTCTGTTCCTGGCTGATTGCCAGCAGCTCAACCCCAAGGCCTGGCAGACCCTCTATCACCAGCAACGAATTCATCCCTCTCTCCAAGGATGTTCAGCCACATTCGCTGCAGCAAGACAAGGGCTGAGGTAAACAGAGGAGCCAAAACCCCCTTGGGCCTGTCACCCCAGATGTCCCAGCATGCTACATTGCAGGACACAGGACACCATTCACTCAGCACTCAGTAGATGGGAAACTGAGGCCCAGAGCAAGGGACTTGTCCCCAGCTGTGCAGGTGTCAGTGACAGGTCAAGGATTAGAGATTTTCCCTCCTGCCCCATGTCAGTGTGCAGTCCTGCACTGACTTCATTCACTGAGCATACTAAACGTTCACTGAGCAAGTACTATGTGCCCGGGAAGCCCTATGCTAAGTACTGGCTCCACGTACTTAACTCCTGGTTGGGGAAGACTTGCAGAAATCACAGTAATTCATAGATAACGGTAGTGACATGGGAAGAAAGAAAAGGATATGGTGTATTCACATTTTCTTTTAAATTTCTCATTTTAAAGAGAGGTGGTCCAGGCCTCCACATTCCCCCTGGCCTCCCTGCTTTCCAGTCATCTCCAAGGCCCCTGGCTCACGTGTGGATGCCACTCACCTCCAGGTTCTCGAGAATCTCCATGGCACCAAAGACCTTGACCTCGGAGCTGGTGTAGTGGTTGCTCAAAAGGATTTCAGCCTGGTCAGTGTACAGCCCTGGGCTGAAGGGCACCTCGGCGCCCACATGCTCTCTGGGGGCATGGCTGCCCGGGATGGAGGCAGTGACCAGCAGTGCCGTCTTTTTCATGCTGAGATGTTTCAGCTGCTTGTCTGTCAGCCTGTGCATCGTGACCGAGCAGAGGTACCGGCCTGTGGAGATAAGGATGTTCCCCATGATCGCCTCTCCTGCCCGTGTCCTGATGCTACGCTTTCTACTGGCTTCTCTAACCGGACAACTCCTACCCCCCTTCAGAGCCCACCTGAGGCATCCCCTCCTCTGGGATCCTCCAGGGACATACCCCTGGTGGCTTGGACACCCTCTCTGGGACCAGCACTCTGGCTCCCTTCCCAGAATGCTCTGGTTCACCAGATCCCCATTGCCCTGACGTTCCCTGGGGTGGGAAGGCGTGGGCCAGTGCTGCATCTCAGGGCCCAGCCATCCTGGCTCAGAGGGACTGTGAGTCAATGATCAACAGTTACCCTGACCCGATGCTGGGCTTACAGGCCGGCTGGGGCTGACTCCCAGTACAGAGACAGGAAGCTCTTAGAGGACATGGATCGGGACTATTTTGGTACCTGCTGAATCCTCCGTGCCTGCCCTGAGTGGACAAACGAGTTAAATGGATACTGCCAAGGGGGGCCCTAGAGAGCCCTCCTGTGCAGCTTAGAACCTGGGTGCCTGTGTTGGAGTCGCTTCCATGCCTGTGCCGGCAAAGTGCCCCTCGGTGGGTGAGTCGGTCTTCTTACTGGCACGCTTTCCCTCGGTCAGGTGGGAATAACATTTTGCCCCTCATGGGGCCACATTTGCAAGTAAAGAGAATATGGGACCCCCGGGTGCCCACTCTGTACGCTTGGGTCCCACACACGATGTGCCCTGACGACACACCTCTAGTGTCTTAGGAAGTGGCCTGGGTACTAACCCGAGCCACAGGGAGCTGCAGGCTGGGCTTAGGGCCTGGCACGGTGCTGTGGCTAACTCCTGCTAATTAAGACTGGGCTGCATGTTCTTGGAAGGAACTGAAAAACGAGCCAAACGCTCATCAACAATCATTATTATACTGATGCTGGCAGTGACCATCAGGGACTCGATAGAAGTGTGTGCTGACCTATGTTAAGCAGGTCACAGGCACTATCCTACTGAACCCTTGAAGTGCCCAGAAGGGCACCCCTTTTCTTAGGGTGCATTGGTGACAGCGTCAATTGGCCAGGATGCCAGGGGCCCAGGCGGCTGCTCCAACCCCAGGGCACCAGCCTTCAGCTCCACAGGCTGTGGAACAGTGATGTTCTGACACACTGTGTGGCCCAAACTCGTTACCCAGGACCCTCTAGCCATTGCTCGTTTGCACTGCTCAGCCCTGTCACCAGGGCGGGCAAGGCACCATCCTGCCCAGTTTGAAGAGCCTTGACACCCAACGGCTCTGGGCCTTGAGCCCAGCTTTTCCAGCTCCGAAGTGTGTCCTTCCTGCCACATGGAGGGGGCTGCGGAGAGCAGCTGTCACCCAGCATGGGCCTGCCAAGCACTCCTGGTGGCCACAAGGAACCCATGTCCAGAGGGTGGCCTCAGTCCCTAGGCTGGGCTCCTGACAGACAGGGCCCCTCTGCACAGAGGTATGGTGGGCCAAACACACCCATTCGAACCCTCGCCAACTCACCCAGAGCTGCATCAAATCCTGGCTCCACTGTGAAGACGTCGCATGCGGGGAAATCAAAGACGTCTTGCTTGAACTGAACCTGGCAGCTAATGAGGGATTCCGGATGCAGCGTCTCGATGACTTCCATCTGGGCTGGGGAGCACTCCCCTGGAGATGGGAAGTGGGTGAGGAGGGTGTGGGCCAGGCCCACCCGGGGCCTGTGCACCTGCCCATGGTGCCCCAAAATGAGGAAGCGAGAGCAGGCTGCACACACAGGCCAGAGGGGTGGCGAACGGACGCTTGCGGGGTGCCCCGGGGCTGCCCCCAGCTTCATGATGCTGCTGGAGGTTACAAAAGCCGAGGACAATTCTAGGGAGGAGGAGGGCCATTCGGAATTGGGGCAAGTCCAGATCCGAATTCGAGCATTTGTGCTAGAGGCTGTATCCAACGGCCCGGCTGGATGGGTCAGGCCCACTAACGCGCATCGTCTGTCCCTGTCAGCGGGGAAAAATGGGCAATTTATTTCTGGACATCAGGAGGGCAAGAGTTCCCCATGAATACGCTGAGGACCATTTCAGCGACTGCATGGTGCTGTCCCCGCACACTGAGGTAGGAAAACAGAGGTGAGTGGATACAGTAAAGGTGTCTCATCAGTCAGAACGAGGACAGCCATATTTAATTCCACCAGTTAAGTGGTTAAAAAAAAAAAAAAAAGAAAACCAACCAAAAACAAACAAAAAACCAGTCTGTATTGATGTATTTATTCCTGACAGCTGCTGTCCAGGGCTGTCATGGGCAGGGGACAGGGTCGAATGTTCCATGCACGGCTTGGAAGAGCTAATTACAAAAATCAGCCGTGAGATCTCTGCTAAGTCATTACTTTCTGGGATTCATGCGGGTAAAGGGTAGCTTTTTTTCCTCAGGTGACCCAGGGCCGAAGGGGCATTTCTGGCTCAGACACAGGCTATTTCTGGGCACCGGGATCTTTTAGGAAAGTCTCTTTTCATTGTCTCTGCTTGGGGACGACTTGGATTTCTAAAAAGCTGGAAGCAACAGGCCAGAAGGAGTTTAAATGCAGCTCTGGCGTGAGTTTGAGTGGGAAAAGCAGACAAAATGGCAGCAGAGCCCCTGAGCCCGGCAGGCCCCCCCCCCCCCCCCCCCCCGGACCAAGCAAGCCCCTTACTCTCTACCTCTCAGGTTAGAGCTTCTGTCTCCCACGGTGACGGTCACCTTGGAGGCCTCCTGGAAGCTGGTCTGGCCTGGGCGGACGGAATGGGCCATGATCCTTTGAGGGACACCAATCACTATCTGGGAAGGGAGCCGAGGCAACTGCACTGAGCACCGACCACGTGTGGGCCTGGTGGCTGGGCAATTTCGTGACCTCACCCTGCTGCCTGTGATGAGGCACAACCCACTGCACAGGGGACAAGACTGAGGCTCAGCATTCGAGAGACCTGCCCAGAGGTGGTGGAGCTAGGGTTAGACCCTGGGGCCAGTTAGACTCTGCAGCCTTGCCCTCTCTCTGAGCTGACTGTTTTTCCAGAACAGCAGAGCCCCAGCTGAACTGCGGGCCTGAATTCTTTCAATGGTTTGGGGTGGGCTACAGAATTTGGCTCCTGGGGCAGTTGTGATCACTTCTCTGTTCATCAGTTTGGTTAATTAGGCTTTCGGTGAAGAGAGAAGGCACTGTTTTACTTTACTGTCATTTATTCAACATAAATCACCTGGATGAAAATGCAACCCACATACCATGGGTAAGGACTGACACCCCCCACCCCCAGGCCAGACTGAAGTCTTCCCAGATTTTTTCTACCCATCCCCTTTGCTCATCTTGCACTGGCCACACCCAGACCTCCCCCATCCCCCGCCCCAGCTGTGCGCCTACCTTAAGCTTCCACCCTCCCTGCAGAGACTGACCCTGTTGGTCCTTGTACGCCCAGCTCGAGTCACCCCCTCTAGCTGGAAGCCTGTCTACCCACCTCTGGGCAGGCACTCAGCACTTCCTGCCTCCCACAGATCTGATTTCTACCAGAATGTGATCTCCCTAAGAGCAGGGATGCGGTCTCACTCCTCCCCAAAGCCCACGCAGCTACCAGGGCCATGGCTGATGCAGAAGCATAGGCAGGCCTATGGGCTGGCCCCAGGGCCTTCAGACTCACTGGTAGGCACCTGCACCCTGGCCCTAGGTCTTCCCATCTTCTCCTGGACTCCTCTTGAACACCAGGCTATCATCTTCTCCCCACTTCTTCCTCCTCCTCCACACCTTGCAGAGGGGACCCAAGGCCTTGCCCCTCTCCCCTCCTGCTCTAGTATGTTCTGCACAGTCCTGTCCGTTCTCAGGTCTTCCAGAACCATCCCTGTCCTTAGCCCCCCGACCCCTCTCCTGCTCCCTGCTCTGGAACTCCAGGAACACCTGCTGCCATACCACCAGCCCCACACAGAGGAGTTGTAACCATCTTAGGCTGGCCATTTCTCAACTCACTCATCTTCCACCCACGCCGGCCCCTCCTTCTGCACCCCTACCCACCTGCCACCACAGTCAGCGTAAAGGACCAACATCCACCTTGTCACCCAAGGCAGACCTCGGATCCCCAAAGCTTCTTTCTCCCTCAATCCCTACTTCCAAATGGTCATCGATCTTTAATGACTCTCCCTGCTCAGTCTCCCCCAAACCCACTCTTAGTTTCTGCCCGCCCAATGGTGCCAGTCCCACCCCCAGCCCCCTGCCTGGTTTCCCTGCAGCTCCTCTCCCTCTCTTGGGCTCTTAGACTTTGCCAGGCACTGGGACCCGTTCCAAACCTTACCTCTGATCTAGATAACTCTCTACTGTAAAAAACAAACAAACAAACAAAATCCCTGTTGAAGCCCTCCTAGGTTTGGCATAAGCTTTTGTCTCTTTGCTGTAAAGTAGTAACAGTGCAGCTAATACCTGCTGAAGGTTTGCTGAGTACCATTCCAAGCGGTTCACACATGCGAGTGCCTTTAATCCTTACAACATTCCTCTATCCATTTCACAGACAGGAAAACCAAGGCACAGAGAGGTGAAATAACTTACCTGATGCCACACAGCCTCTCAGTGGCCCAGCTGGGATGCGAACCCAGGCAGCCTAGCCCTCAGGCTCACATGCATAACCACTCCACAGAACTTCCTGGAACCCAGGGTGCATCATGATGGCCATGCCAGCCTCCACTCCCGCCCCCCCCACCACCTAGGTAGGTTCCTGCCGCCGTCAGGGCTGGGCTCTGGAGCTGGGTACAACTTTGCCTAGCCACTCTCTCTCATCCAGCCACCCCCTCCCTCCCCCAGCCAACGCCGCCCAGCCCCTGCCCACTCTCGGTGGCTCCTCCCGGGAGAACATAGCTTCGTCAGTCACCGATGCCCCTATCTGGGATCGGCTCCCCCACTGCACGGCCCCAGCAGTAAATGTGCGAGCTATTAGGTTAAACTGCTGGATTCGATCACGTGCACGCTGGCTCTAAAATGAGACACATTTGGAACGCGGCCCGACATGGCTCATTGATTCATTCTCGGCTGGAGATAAAACAGAGGAGAGAACGGTTTTGTTCGTCTCCAGAAAGACTCAAGGGGTGGCTTGCCGGGGAGGCTTAACTTTGTCAGTGACGCCAAATCACCACACCGGCCCATCCATCCTAGGACTCCCGGGGGGATGCCCACGGGGAACCTTCCTGCCAGTCCACCAGAGTGTGTGAGAGCCGGGGAATGGGGGGGGGGGGGACGTGCCAAAAAGGGAGCTTGTGACAATCCCAGAGGCAGGGGGCAGCGGAACCCAGACTCATGACTCTGGGTCCTGACTGCTAGCAAGATGCTACTGCTTCTTTGCTCAAGAAAAGGGAGTCATTCAGTAGAGAAAGCGAAGGGTTTCACCCTGAGAGGGTCAGCCACGTGTGCCCCCTAAGTCCCACCTCCTTGTAGGTCCTCAGGTGCCCAGCAACCTCGTAGTAAATGGTCACAGATCCCGCCTCTCGGGCCACCGCCACACCTGTCCTCGGGTCGATGTGTAGGACGTTGCTGGCTGAGGAGCTCCAGGTTCCAGAGAGGCCTGGGAGAGGAAGTGTTGGCTGTCACTCACCATTCCCACAGCCAATACCATGGCCAAACTCTGTCCCCCAGGTGACCGCATCAGCCTCCAGCCCCGCCCAGCCCCGTGCTCCACATTGCTGCCCTGGGGCCTCAACTCGTCAACCTCAGGGTAGAAGCCATCCATCCCACTGGCCTTGGCACCCTGGCTGGGGCCCACTCCCCCCACTCCCACCCCAGGATCCTGGCTGTAGCCACCCGGGGCTAGCTGCAGGCCTAGGCACCTGCTCTCTGCACAACTGCAACCCCTGCCCAGAGTGAACCTCCTGCCCTCCTTTCTCTCCAGTGCCTCCCTGCTTGTAATCTCCTGATCATTCCCTTGTCCTGGGATGACCTGGGAGCTGGACCTCTCCATAGGACCACCCCTGCCCACCCGCAACTGATTATCTAATGTTTTTTAGCAAACAAAGCTGGTGTCAGGCTCGAGAGTGGGTGCTAGACAACATTTCTTAGTTAAAAGCCAGTCACGTTACAGAATATAGACCACAAAATATTCTATTTCTGGCACCACATTCTATTTCTGGCAAGTTAGATTTGTTTTTCTTTAAGAGCAGTGTTTAACTTCCTTTTAAAATGAATTAGATAAAGAAAAAATAGGGAGTCAATTTGAAACTTTGAAAAAAAAAACAAACAAATGATGTAGGTCATGGACGTACAACACAGGTGACGTGGGAGCAGCTGAAATCCGGAAATCACGGAATGGGCCCAGTAGCTATTCCCTGCTTACATTTCCTTTTGGATATGCTCTGTCCAGCCCTGTAACCACTAGGCACAAGTGCCTTCATATGAAATAGGTAGTTCCTTGGGTGCATTTTGAGGGCTGGATTGGGAGGGCCTCCCCGCCTTAGCGGATATGGGATGTCTCCACAGTGGCAGAAACTTCTACCAGACAGTGCTATGCGAGTGCAGGGGCTGGCAAGCTTGTTCTGTAAAGAGCCAGCCAGATGGTACGTGTGTCAGGCTGGGGGGGCCTGGGGGTCTTTGATGCCACTGCTCGGCCCGGCCGTTGTAGGGGAAACACAGCCACCAACAGCATGTGAATGAAGAGGGATGGCGGAGTTCTAATGCCATCTTGTTTGCAAAAAGAGGCAGCACACTGGATTCTGCCTGTAGGGCTCTGATGCCTGCTCTTGGACCTCCTCCGAGCTCTGCTCGTCTTACCCACACCAAGGGAGCCCACTCCCATCTTTGGGGCTGCCCGGATTCAGAAGGAGTCCCCGGCCCATATCCATCTCTCTTACCTGCCAGGCCGACCAGGACTGTGGCCAGACAGAGCACGTCTCCCACCACAAGCGCTGCAGACAGCTCCGGGGAGATGGCCTGCTGGACGGGCAGCGGGACGAAGTCGTTGAGGCCCACATGCTCAGCATCCCACACGCTGAGTAGCGTCAGGCCGACGCTGATGGTGCGCACGACGCATGTGTGGTTGGTGGCGCCCTTCCCGATTTGCACAAACTCGTCTCTAGGCACAGGAGGAGAAGGTGGGTGCTCAGTCTTAGGGAAGAGGTGCCTGACCCCGGAGGGAGAAATATGGAGCCCTGCCCAGACAAGCTTCTTGCTGACCGTGGCCCCAGACGTCCCTCTGGCTCAAGCTTACTGAGTAGCTGGTGCAGATCTGGGGCCACTGCAGGCCATGCTAAACCTGACCTCCTCTCCTCTGTCCCAGGAGGAGCCCTTGGCCCACAGCTGGGGTGGCCTGGAGCACGTCCCCATGTTCTAGAAGGGAAAGCTGAGGCCAGAGGGCAAGGGGAGTTACAAAGTGCTTGCCAGTCCCTTCCCAACAGGGTGGGAAGTTCTCAGGAGACACAATCTCTGTCCCCTGCCTCCTCTAAAATGGGGATGAGAATAAACCCATGGCATCCTAGGCTTGACGTAGCACTAAACCAGGTCGGTGGCTATAAAGCACAGGGACCAGCAGCTGGTGCATGACACGTGCTTGGTCAGCACCAGGCCTGGACTGGCTGGCCAGAGAGGCAGGGTTTCTGGCTTTATCACTTCCCTCCAGGAGAGAGGCTCCCACCACAAAAGGGCCAGCACGACTTCTGTGGGGTAGCCGAGGGGCTGGGAGGACCTGCCTCCATTTTCTCCAGGGTAGCCTTGGTTCCAGACCGAGGCACAGCTCATACCACGGGCACAGAGCTCCACGGTTTGCCAGAGGCCTTCATGACTATGGCCTTGGTTGATGGCCCTGAGGACGAGGCAGATTCCCCACATGACAGGTATGGAGACTGAGGCCTGGAGAGATGAGCTGCCTTGCCTAGGAAGGGTCCACAAAGGGTAGAGCTGGGGCTTGAACTGGGCCTAACTCCAAACCCCAGTCCTTCTACCATGCTACTTCCTCAGTGCTTGGCCCTGGGTATGTGAGCCACAGGGAACACATCTGTTGCAGGCCTGCGGGGAGGCCAACTTGCAATGGTCACTCACACCTGCATATACTCTTCTGTCCCTGTACTCCCTAGAACCCCTGCCCAAGCTGTCCTCTTTCCTCCTGTGCCCAATTCCTCTCTCTCCTGCTTTTAGCTAGTCTGTGCCAGAGGCTTTAGAATCACCTGGGGGTCTCCTTAAAACACCAAGTGTTGGGTCCTGGGAACTTGTATTTCTAAGGGCTCCTGCCCAGCTGGTCTGGGGACCACGCCTTGAGACTCACTGCTCCAGCAGACCCAGTCAGAGGTTTCTGCGGGCCCAGATGGAGGCCACAGCTCTCTTCCTGTTCTGGAGAGCGCCCTGTCACCTCACCTGAGACCTTCCAAAATATAGCTGCAGCTAACAGCTATAAGAGATAGCCAAAATGACTTGCCCGTGGAGCCAGATGCGACCTGGTATTCAAACCCACTTTCTGGCTGTGTGACCCAGGGCAAGTGGCTTGACCTCTCTGGGCCTTGGCAAATGGGCTATAGTGAGGTGTCAGTGAGACACAGCAGAGGCAGTGAACATCACACTCCTTCCTCACCAGCACCGGAGTGCTGGAAGGTGTGGGCCTTATGGGGTGACCAACTTTTGCATCTGCCGATCACAGAGCCAATGCACTGGCCAGGACTGTGTCGTGGTTCCATGTTCCCTGCGACGGGCTTTCCCAGGTATACGGAAGTCTTACCTCAAGCCCTCCAACCCCAAACCCAAACCCCCACACCTATGTCTCACCTCCTGCCCACCGGGGACATCACTGATAGCTTCCTGCCACATGGTAATAAAGGCTCTGGCCCGTTTCCCCCTCACTCCTGCCTCCTGAGCAAGCCCAGGGCTTCCCCTTGGGGCCCTACAAGTGTGGCATGTCCCCTCCTCTTGGTGACCGCAGGTAATGAAGTCTCCTTTCAGTGGCACTAGACTGTCCAGTTGCCATCCAGGTCCAACTGAGGCACTCCTTCCCATGAGAAATGAGGGTCTCCCACAGCCTACCTGTTAGTTGCAAAGCTGAGCACCGAGTTGTGAGCATGGAAGATGTCTCCAGAGTTGTCGTGGAAGTGGACTGTGAAGGTCACAGTCATTCCCAAAGGCAGGGCTGCCAGAGCCTCCTTGTTGTGGGTGTGCAAGGCAGGGCTCATGGAGATCCTCAGGTAAGAAACAGGAGACACCTGAGGACATGAGCAGATGTGGTAGTGACTGCTCTGGGAACTGGCCTCCCCAGCTGGGTACTACCCTCGGGAAGGACCGGGGACTGGATTGACGTTGGGGTCCTGGAAGGAGGAAAGGCCTAGTTCTCCTGAGAGTCCTGAGCTAGTGATGAGATTCCTGCCTTCCCACACAGCGGGCCAGATTCATGAAAGGAAAACCCAACCTAAAAGAGCCAAAACCCGTGACTTTGAAAAAATTATTATCGTTATTCATTTTGCAAAAATATCCCCTAGGCTTTGAATGCTCGGTTTCTTTGGGAAACTTGGCTCTCCGGGCATTCAAGTGAAGGAATGCCCGTTGGGGACTATAGGGGAAGCATTAACTGGGGGGCACTGGGAGGCTCCAGGGAAAGCAGGATGGGGAGGAGGAAACCCGAGCTCCAGAGACGGTGCCCTGGCCCCCTAACTCCGAGTAAAATCTATCCTGGCCAGAACGTTCACTCCCTTGAAAGACCTAATTTCTGGGATAAAGCTCAGTGGGTGCACTGATAGGTAAATAGTTGGTGCTCAATACCTATTTGCTGAAGTAGGATGAGCAGTGAGTAGATTCCACTTACTCAAAAAGTAGGGTGGAGGGTTCCCTGCAAGGCACCCACCTTGAAACAAAAAGGCACTAATTAAGGAAGCAGGTCAGGGACCCAGGCAAAAATCTCAAAACTTGAAGTCACGTGCCTTGTCTATCACTCAGGATTCAGCCTGTGGTGAGGAGGTACAGGAGGGAAATCTGGGGGGACCCACCCAAAGGATGCCCAAGGAGAAAGCCCCCAGCACTAAGGAGCACGGAATGGCAGGGGGGCATGGAAAGTGTTGTGATAAGTCTGGGGGACACAACCCCAAGCCCAGCCTATGTGGATTAGGGCCCAGGCTCTGCCTCACAGTCACCAAGAGTGACTCACTTCCACTATAAGTCTCACTTTCCTTGCCTGTAAAATGGGTTACTGAATTCTCCATGTCACCATGGATATAAGGCGATGATTTCTGCGCCGGGCATCTAGCACACGCAGCCACTGCTCCTGGGCACCAATCAGGTACCGGTGGCCCCATCGGGACACGGAGGTGCCAGTTCCAGCAGATCATAGGCCTTGCTGGGCCTCAGTTTCTCCCTCTGTGAAATGAGGCCATTGCGATCAGTAACCTCCAAGGACCTTCAGCTGTGACATCCAGAAGATGCTATAGCTTTTCCTCTAAGACATTTGCCCCCAAGTTATCCTTCAGTGAATTCTTCCATACAATTTCTCAGCTCAAAGGTGAATAGATCCATTTTACACCTGCAAGGGGCAGGTTTTTCCTTCAGTGCTATTGCTTTCATTACTCTAAAACAGGAGGAGAACACGATCCTACCTTTACAGCAAAGATGATGGTTTGGTTGGCCCCGAAAGGCTCTTGGGCAGTCACTTCAATTGTAGATGTCCCGATCACAGACCCAGACGTCAGGAAGCCCTTCTCGTCCACGTGCACCACGGGGACCTTCTCCGGCCCATGCAGGACGCGGTAGCTCAGAGATGCCGCACCATCCCTTTGAAAAACAAACAGACCCAGTTTTTCAGAGCGCAGCAGGGAGAGCAGGTCGCAGCAAAGGGGCCCGGCGTCTCTGCCCTGAGATGCAGCCATCTGGGCTTCCCGAGGGCTCCTGGGAGAAGAAAAGACCTGAACCTGACCCCACTGTACATTAGGACCCGGGTGGGCAGCCTGCGCATAACCTCCTTGGTCCCCTGTGGGAAACCTAATATGGAAAACCGATGGTTCCAAGGAGAGCATTGCTTCTGGGAGAAAAGACTGACAGCTGAGCTTCTCTCATCCCTTGCATGGGACATTTGCTGTAAAGATCGTTTCTCGGGGGGCAGCTGGGTGGCACAGTGGGTTGAGCCTCTGCCTTCGGCTCAGGTCATGATCCTAGGGTCCTGGGATCAAGCCCCGTGTCGGGCTCTCTGCTCGGCGGGAAGCCTGCTTCCCTCTCTCTCTGCCTGCCTCTCTGCCTACCTGTGATCTCTGTCAGATAAATAAATAAAATCTTAAAAAAAAAAAAAAAAGATCGTTCCTGGGGCAGACTGTTTCTCATTTACTGACATAAGGCGACCTGGCACAGTGGAAAGTGGATAGGGCCCTGAGTCGGGCAGATGTTGAGCACAGTTCCAATGCCCAGCAGACAGCTGCGTGCCTCAAGGCACCTCGTGTCTCCTCTCTCGGCCCTCAGTTTCCCCAACTGTGAAAGGGAAGCAATGGTCTTGCCCTGTCTAATTTCTAAGGGCAGGGGACTGGGTGAAAATGGGCTACTTGCTCAGAAAACAGTTCGTAAAGCTGCCAATGATCTTCACTGGTTAGAAGACAAATACCACAGTGTTTTATACTCTCTCCCATGTGTTTTGTTTAATAAAGAAACGACAAGGGGTGCCTGAGTGGCTCAGTGGGTTAAAACCTCTGCTTTCGGCTCAGGTCATGATCTCAGGGTCCTGGGATCGAGCCCCGCATCAGGTTCCCTGAGAGCCTGCTTCCTCCTCTCTCTCTGCCTGCCTCTCTGCCTACTTGTGATCTCTGTCTGTCAAATGAATAAATAAAATCTTAAAAAACAAAAACAAAAAACCACAAGAAGGAAATGTGCTCGCCCCCAGGGCTAGCCTCTGTCACCTTGCTCTTCGTACGCAGCCCTACGGACCCTCCTCAGACGACGATGATAAGTGCTATTGCCTCAGCTGCACCTTTCTGCCCCATCACCAGCCCCTTCCTTGGAACCCGTAGAGGGTCCTGCTCATCCTTCAAGACCCAGCTCAAGAGGTGCCTGCAGGGCTCAGTCAGCTAAGTGTTTGCCTTCGGCTCAGGTCATGATTCCGGGGTCCTGGGATGGAGCCCCAGTAGGGCTTCTCGCTCAGCGGGGAGTCTGCTTCTCCCTCTGCCCCTCCCCCTGCTCTTGCTTGAGCTCTCTCGCTCTCAAATAAATCAAATCTTAAAAAAAAAGACCTAGTTCAAGCATTTCTATCTGACATGTCTCCCCTAAAGCCTCGCACAGAAGGCCCTGCTTTGGGTTACAGCTTAACCATCACACCTTGTTTGACTGTCAGCCCCTCTCGTGCCATGCTCCTCTTCCCCACCACGGGCGCACCGATGGTATTTAGACATGTGTGTGTTTCACGCAACATGCAAGTACCCTGTGGTCCTCGGAGCACCCCTCTTGGCAAACCGCCGTTCACACGCAAGTCAGGGCTACCAAAGGCAACCGCGTGAAGGCGAGACAGGAATTACACTGCAGTCACAGTGTGCGTCCCCCCCGAGTGGGGACCTGGCTGAATGCAGGGCTGGGGTGGGGCCCAGAACTTGCCTTTCACCCTGTGCCCTGGTGATGCCCATGCTGCTGGTTCAGGAATGCTACCCACCGAGCAGCGTGTCTTGAAGACAAAGGGGCATTTGGAAGTTTGACTCTTCCAAGGTGGGACATTTTCCCCCTTTGGAGTCGCGGACTGGAGCGGTGGGCATTACAAGCTTGCTGGGCGCCAGGGAAGAAGAGACAGGCCCATGGGGACCAGCAACGTGGAGCCCCAGGAGCAATCGGCGGGGCAGGGAAGGGGCCTGCAGAAGCCACACCCTCTTCGCACAGAGAGGGACGCAGCTGGCTGGAAGCGTCTGCGGCTCCTGACAACTTTGACAAATGAGTCGTCGGACGCGGAGAGCCGCTCCTCAGCCTGCTGCAAACGAGCGCTGAGTCACGTACCTGTTTGTCTGAAGCTTTATAAATGAGTTGGGTGACATTAGTATTTGTTCTGCTTCTATTTCAGGGTTCAGCAGCAGCAGCTTCTCGAATACCTGGAACGGAGGGTGAGGTTGGTTCCCTGGCAGGCGCTGGAGTCCCATCCAGCCCCCTGTCCCCACTCTTGGCAGTGAGACCGGGTGTGGGGGGGCAGAGATGAGGAACACCATTGGGGGCACCTGCCAAATGGCAGGGAATGGGATGGGAAGGGCAGGCTTTTAACAGAGGCCAGGGGTGTGATGAGAACGAGCGGACAGGCTCATGTGTGCATACCCCATTGAAGCCAGGGAGCACAGGCTGCTCCCCAGGTTCCCGTGGTGGGTGGGGATCTTTGTGGGCATGGAAGGAGGTGTGCAGAATTACAGGGCTCAGGTCTGTCTCAGGTGATCCTCATTGTGCCCAAGTTGGGATAAACCCTAGCTGCCCCTCGGCCCTGATCTTCCTCCCTCTTGTCGTGCTCTCCTGGGAGCCACACGGTGCGGGGGCGGGTGGGTCAGTGAACCAGACTGGCAGGTGAGAAACCTGGTCATGTCGGAGCGAATCGGATTAAATCTGATCCTCGCTTCCCAGGAGCCCCAAGACCTGCCACAGCTCCCCAGCCTACGGTCGCAGCTCTTACGGGAACTCCAGACCCCTCCCGACAAGCACCCTAACTGCCTACCACCCTTCCAAGTCCTTTTCTCTAGGGGGCCTTGGGAGGACCTCTCTCGGCCTCTGGGCCTGGTGCTGAGTCCAGCTTTGTGCTCCCCCACTGGCTTCTGATCTCATCAGATGGGCTGGATTCTAAAGGGTCCAATTTTCCTTCCCTCCCAGCCTTGCTATGTTCTGATCATATACATAAGCCCAAACGTCCTCATCTGTAAAATGGGTCTAAAAGCAATAATCCTTGCCACATTTGTCTCAAACAGCGGGCCTCATGTGGCAATGAGAGCAGTGCTTCCTAAATGGTGACTGATAAATCGTCTCTGGGAGCAAGATAGGGTTCTGATGTTGGGTGGGGGTCCCTGCACTGGGCAGGGGTACCCAGTGTAGAGCACCGGTTCTGACTTGGACACATGCATGGGCCGGGAGACATACTTATAAATAGGTTTCCTCCTGCTTTTCTTACACACATGTTCTTTGTTGCCCCTCTTCAGAGGGAGAGGCGGCTGTGAGAGGGATCTTACTTTCCTGTTAACTCAAGTGTCAGGAAAGCAGCAGTGTGAGCACCAGGGTCAAAAGGGATGGACCCGTGGCCTCACCACCCGGGGGACGACGAGGGGGAGTGGGGGGGCTGGCTCTGCTGAGGGGAGGCTGCTTTTCGCCTGCTGATTCTGCCGTGTGCCAAGACACCAAATCTTTAGGACAAGCTGCCTACTGGGTTTTTAGACAACATCTTCCTATTTTTAAATGTTGGCAACAAATAAAAATTGTTTCAGGGTGCTGCATGAGCCAAAGCAAATACATCTGTGGGCTAGATCCAGCATGTTGAAGTTTCTGAGGTACTCAAGCCTCCAGCTGTCAGCTTGGGAAACTGAGGCACAAAGATGTTAAGTGTCTCACTTGAGGTCACAGAATGTGGAAGCTGCAAAGCCCTGTCTTTAATCCTGTGAGAGGCACCAGACATGAGGGGGCTTGAGTCTGTTTCTTTTCTCATGATGTTTAGGGACCACTTTCAGTTTTTCTTTACAATTTAGGGGGACCCAGAGGTTTTACTGAGTCCCAGATGGGCAGAACGGGGCCCTCTGAAGCTAAAAATGCTCTTCAGAAGCAACTCGTCCCCTCCCTAGTTTTACAAGGACCCCGAAGGACAAGGGAGGTAGGAGGGCAGGCCAGAGACAGAAATACGGGTGCTGAGCCCCGGGAGGGAGAAGAGCCATCCCAGGCCGTCCATACAGCACAGCCCTCTAGGCCTTTCTGGGCCCACCGCCCATTCACCACAACCTGGAGGGGACACTTGGACCCCTTCCCCCTTGGGCCGCAGGCTCGTCCTCAAGCAGCAGCCCCTGTGGACTTCATGGGAGCACCTCCCAGGGGAGACAACACTGGGAGGTGGAGAAAGGCAAGTCTGCCTCCGCTAAGTGCTGAGTATTTGTGAAATAAACACAGACAATTCAATGAATGCCTCACAATTTTCCAGCTTCTTCTTACCATGAAGGTGCCTCCAACACCAAGCATAGAATTATCTGCTATTTGGAGAATACACTGAGCTATTTCAGACCTCCAGGACTTTGTACACACCGCTCCTGCCACCTGGCCTGCCAGCCACCCACCCCCATCCTGCTGGCCTGGGGCAGCCTCAACTCTGGGCTCCCACGGCACCTCATATACTCCTGGCCCCTGCAGACTGAGAAGCCATCAGGTGTAGGGGTGGTAGCAGGGCTCATGTGGGCCCGAATGGCCCTGGGTTGGGGGTTGGGTGGGCACACTGGCTTTCCCCCTAATGGTGGCTCCTGCCCCCCCACCTTTACCTGGATTTGGATCTCATCGGCGAGTTCTTTGGCGAGACCGTGCAGCTGCCCAGCAGTGGGGTCCAGAGCCTTGACCACCACCCTCAGCCCGGTCTTGCCTTTCACCCGGCCATGCACGTTCATGGCAAAGTTGTACTGTGACGGCAGCTGTAGTGAAGCCTGGGACAGACACCAAATGTGTTCTCAGGAAAGGCCTAGGGCCCTGGTACCCTTGACAGCTGGTCCTGGGTACAGGAACCTCCCAACCATCCCCTCCCTGCTGTGCACAGGTAAGGCAAAAAGAAACCTCCCCAAGCCAACCCCTACTTGGGCCCTGCATGACCATAGCGCACTGGGGGTGGCAGGCCAGAGTCACCGGGGCTGACTCCCTGTCCCATTTCCCCACTGGCACACTGGGTGACATACGCCAAGTCCCTTCCTTTAGATGGGCTCCAGTCAGCACAAAGAGGGGGCCAGTACCTTCTCTTTCAGCTCTGAGGTTTGAGGAAAGGCCAGGGTCCCTCTAAGAAGGGCTAGGGGAGGGGAGTTTGTCCTCAGGGAAAAATCTGGAAAAAGCCCCAGGGCTGCCAGGCATCACCTCAGAGAGAAGGTGAGAAGTTACAGACTAGGGACCCTGACCCAGACCCTGTGATGTTCTGAACTTCTGCAGCCTCCCCACAGCCTGTCATTGTTGCTGCCTTCTGAAGTTGGCTACTGTGAAGCCCGTCCGTAGCACTTAGCAGTGTGTGCTTCAGGTGGAAAGGACTACGAGGAGGGAGAGCTAGAAGCCCAGATTCCTGGACATGAGAGGACTGGGAGTGGAGGAAGGACACTACGGGAGGATGGTGTGGTGGCAGCATTTGCAAGAAGCTGTCCCGACGAGCCTTGAGAGAGAGAATGGGCCCAGCAGCAGCCTGGGAGGGAGGGCGCAGACCTCACGGGCAGAAATATGGGGAGAGACCTCCTGATCTGGGCACTGGTGCACGTGCCGGGGGAGGGGGCCCTGGGTGGGTAGTTACCTCGTGGTGTCGCCCCCGGATGTCCAGGATGTCCCGCTTAGTGACAGACCAGTGGAAGGTCAGGCCTGGCACAGCGTTGCCAAAGGAGAAAGGGTTCTGATTGTTGGTGATCCCAGTGATATAAACAGGCATCTGCAGGAGAGAAGTCAGGCCTGTGATCATAGGAGTCCCGCTGCCGAGAGGGCCCCCCAGAGCCCCAGGGCACTGACTGTCGCCTTCGTGCCAGGGGACCTGTGCCCCATTCTTCCCTTACCAGAGATGGGCCCAGTACAGGTGCAGGAGGGGCGGGCGGAACAGCCAATGATCAAATGAAAGACAGAACAAGCCCCTCCATGCACTGTCCTTCTTGGGCTATGGACAGTGTCTCATCTTGGCTGACCGACCCCCCCCCCTTCGTGATGTGACCCCCCCCATCCCCCCAGAGCTCCAGGGTGCCGGCAGCCTCCCAGATGGCACAGCTCATTCTGCCCTGGGGTCCCTGCCTCTGCTCTTTTCTCTCAACCTAGCCGGGGGTCCCCACACACGGGGGGATGAGCATGGGTGGGAATTGCAGTTTCTGAGTGCTCGCCAGGGAAAACACATGGAGGAATACTGCCAAAAGCTAAGAGCAGACTCCGTGCCAGGCTCTCGGGTCGATTTCCAGTTCTATCACTTACTCGCCATGTGACCTAGGGCCCAGGCCATAGGCTTTCTACGTGCGTTCATTTCCTCATCTATATTGGAGAGATGACATGGGGAGCAACCTCACGGGTTGTTAGCAAACACTGACCGAATTACTGTATAGAAAGCATGGAGCAGAGTACCCGCCATACGAGCGTGAGCTCCTGTTATGTACCAGGTGCTATTCTAGGTGTGGGAAACTGGCAGACTCTGGAGGGGGTGGGGCAGGGCACAGGCGTCCCTCAGTAATCGTGCTGGAGAAAACACAAGGGACCCAGAACAGGAAATATGGGGAAGGCTCCTAAAGCTAGAGCTGAACCCATGGACTGTTGGGGGGCCTGCTGAATGGGAGAAGGAATAGCGACCTAGCCATGACTCCGCCAAGCTCATCCTGAACCAGAACTCAGAGCCCAAGACCCACCAGGAGGCTGCTTAGACAGCCAGCACAGATGGGAGGGGCCAGAGAGCTTCCCGCCTCACCTGGGTTCCTGTCCTCATGCGAGTGATGGGGGCTCGGATCCTCACCGCCTGGAGAAGCAACACCTCCACCTCCACGAGGTCCTAGGAGAAGGGCTTTGGGAGTTCAGGCTGGCTGTGGGAGGGACTAGGGGCTAGCAACAGGTGTCACACGAAGGGACCCCTCCAGGGAAGGAGGATCTTGTTAAGGCCAGCTTAGGGTCCTGCAGGCCAGGAGGTCCTCACAAGATGTCCAGCACCTGCTTCTCTTGCCCACGCAGCCTGGCTTTGTGGGTGGCTCACCCCCCAGAGATCTGGCTGCTGTTTTTCCGATTCCCTTGGGGGTCTCACCCTGGGCCTCTGAGCTTAAGAGGCCTATCTGAGCCAGCTGCTCCAGGTCCGCACTTCAGGGACTTGGGGGCAGTGACTGGGGTTGGCTCTTCTGGGTGGCTCTCATAGGACAGGATTCCAGAGTCTCCCAACCCCAAATCTAGCATGTGTCTCTCTGTAAGTGAAGAGGGTACTGTGACAAAGGCAGGACACAGAATCTGGCTAGAGCAGACTGTATATGCTCTTTCATCCTAAAGTCTACACTCGAATTAATCTGGTAAAAAACTAATTTTAGGGGCACGTGGGTAGCTCAGTCGGTTAAGCATCTACCTTTGGCTCAGGTCACGATCCCAGGACCCTGGGATGGAGCCCTGCGTCAGGCTCCCAGCTCAGCAGGGAGCCTGCTTTTCCCTTTGCCTCTTTCCCCTACTCATGCTCTCTCAAGTTAGTAAATAAAATCTTAAAAAAAAAAAAAAAAGATTGATTTTATTAAGTTTCTTTATAGTGCTACTGACTCTTGCTAAACCCAGGCTACTAAAACCTGTAAGCCTTTTTTGCATTGGCTCATACAGGGCCCACCTCCTGTGTCTTGTGATCTGGACTAAGGCCTGGCATTAAGTAAGTACTCAATAAATATCCATTCCTGTCCTTCCCTTGTCTTGTTCACAGCCTGCTCTCCTTTTGCTAGTCCCGGCCCACACCCTGGCTATGGGTGCTGTATCGGTGACCTGGTTTGGACAGATGGAACCGGGAGCTTCTGAGCTCCCACACACTCTGTGGATACATGGGCCTCAGCCAAGCCCCTACCTGCCTGGGCTCAAGAAGATGGCTTTCAGCTGGTGCTCGGGGCACCAGGACCTTCCCCCAGCTCCTCTCCTGACCTGCCAGATGGGAGACACAGAGAGAGGTGGCCCAGCGAGGTCAGACCAGGAAGAGAAGTGGCTGGGAGGGAACTGCATGGCTGTCTGCCCCTCCAGCTGAAGTCCAAGCCAGCTGCCACTTCAGCCACCTGGGCCCTCAGGAGGAGAAAAATAAACTAGTTCCCGAAGCCGCAAACCTTTCTTTAGAAGCGGGGAGAAAAAAAATCAACGCCTCGTTGGTCCTTCATCTTATTCTCCAGGACGTCTATCTGAATCCTGCTATATGCCACAGGACAGATTCACATTCCCAAGGCTTTCTTGTCGTCTTTATAAAATCGATAGGTAGAATCAGGGCATCTACCTCCATGATTCAAAAAGACTTTGTGGTTTAAGCACAATCCTTGCAGAGACGCTGAAACTCCGGCAAAAGGGAGTAAATCAATGAACTCAATGTCGGATCAAAGTCAGCCTTGGGGAAGGAGGACGCATCAGCCTCCCCTTCTCCCGGACGGTACGCAACCAGCTCCCCTGGGTGCCCTGTGTTCAGATGTGGTGAACACAGGGCTGCTCATGGACACCTTCCAGGGAGCCCTTAATGCCAGAAAAGGAACCGGGAATTGAGGTTCTGAAAAGGCTGTCCATGGTCTTATTAGAGCAGACACTTCCGCAAGTCACCATGGTCACAGGATGTCAGGGAGAACTCAAGCCCTCAGCACATGGAGACCATCTCCCATCTTCCCTGAGGAGCCCAATGAGGTGCCCACCCCCAGGAAACAAGGAACATGATCAGACTTAAAACCAACGTCTAGGGTGCCTGGCTGGCTCAATTGGTGGAGCATGCAACTCTTGATCTCAAAGTCATGAGTTCAAGCCCCACACTGGGTGTGAAGCTTACTTAAAAGAAAAAAAAAAAAAAAAAAGAAAAGAAACAAAAAAGAAACCAACTTTCTCCCACCTGGAGTCAGGGCCGCTGATTAGGGGCAGGAAGAACACCCACTACGGGGAAGACTCCCCTAACTGAGCCTTCCAATGTCTCTACTAATCCAGACAAGCACTTCGTAAATGTCCCAGAGTCCAGCCAAGAAGCTTGGGGAATAACTTAACCTCCAGTGGAGCAAAAGTGACTAGCTCATGATTCAGGTTTTCCTTTTTTCCTGAAAATACAAGTCTGGTTCTGAAATCCTACTAGTGTCCAACTGTCCATGCTTACAGTAGTAGCCAAGCTATGCAGACCCCTGAAAACCCACAAAGCATGTCGGAGGCAACAGTACCCTTCTCTTCCATCTGAATGTCCCCAAGCCTTGGGCCCCTAGCTCTTCCTTAGGCCAATCATAGGGAAACTGTGTAGCAGCAAATGTCCAGGGGTAGGGGTGCCAGGGGAGCTAAAGGAGTTAAGGGTAAAGTGCCCAGTGCAGAGTCCACTGTCATAGCTGCTACCACCATCGTGCCTTGGAATGTCCCCAGGGCAGGGACAGCGTTGGGAGATCCTGTCCTTTAAGAAGCAGCTAGGGAGGGGCACCTGGGTGGCTCAGCGGGTTAAAGCCTCTGCCTTTGGCTCAGGTCATGATCCCAGAGTCCTGGGATATAGCCCTGAATCAGGCTCTCTGCTCAGCGGGGAGACTGCTTCCTCCTCTCTCCGCCTGCCTCTCTGCCTACTTTTGATCTCTGTCAAATAAATAAATAAAATCTTAAAAAAAAAAAAAAAAAAGAAGCAGCTAGGGACTCAGTCTGGAGAAGATGTCCCCAGGTTGGCCGGGCTGGCCTTGGTGGAGGGCAGATGGCAGAGAGGGGCTGTGGACTCAAGGCAGAAGCAGGGCCTTCAGGGAGGAGGGGGGGGGTCCTTGGGACCAGAGCCCGACCCCAGTAAAAAGACCTCCTTGCCATCATGGCTGACTGGCGCGCCAGCTGCTGGGGGGAGAAGTGCACCCCACAACTAGAGGCTTCAGGAGGCCCCATGACCAGAGGAGCCCACGTGCATTACCTGAGACACGATGACAAGCTTGCCAGTCTCAGCGTCCACAGCCTGCACGACCCCAGACACAGTGCCGTTGCCGATGGCCAGCCCCCGCACCAGCCCCGCGCTGTTCACCACGGCAACGCTCTCATTACTGATGGAGAAGAGGATATTGGACTGGGGCTGTGGGCCGCCCTCCGAGGTGATCTGCAGCAGGGAGAAGCAGCAGTGCCCAGTCAGCCCCCGGGTCTTCCTTGGAGGCAAGGGCGCCGACACACCCGAGCTCTCCATCTTAGCCTCCTGACGCCCAGGGTGGGGGTGGGGTGCGGGCCTGGAGCCAGGCAGGGGCCACAGGTTGGGTGTGGGCAAGCATGCAGCCTTCGGCTCCTACCTGCATCATGGCCCCGATGATCAGCGTCACCTTCCTGGGTATCAACCTAAATGGGGGAAAGACCTGCATGTGGAAACACAAGAGAGAAGGGGGCTGTTGTGTTCTGAGCACACCTGGCTGGGCAGAATCCACCCTGAACGTATTCAGGGAGAGGGACACGTGGCTCCTGGACGTCCCTGCTCTGGGAGAGGGGACTGGGGTGGATCTGGGTCCTGCTGAGCTCAGGAAGAGCCTGAGCTCCCCTCCCCAGGACCTCAGCCTGTCCGGGGCCTGAGGATCTGTGATACCCAGGGGCAAATTCTGCTGTTTGCAACCCTGCTTCATTTCGCCAGACCCGAAGCCCCGTGAAAATAAACACATCTTTCTCACATGAAACCTTCTTATAAGGCTCTCACCTCATGGTCCCCTGGCCAGCCATATCAGTGTTACCTGAGATCTATTAGAAATACCCATTCTCCAGCCCACCCCAATCTATGGAATCAGAATGGCAAGGGGACTGTCCCTGAAATTTGTGTTTTAACAAGTCTTCCAGGGGATTTTGATACATGGCAAAGTTCACATTCCACTGCCTTCAAGGTTTTCCCCCTTGCACAGCATTTCTCCAATTTCTACTGATAAATTGCCCGGGGACAGTTCTCTTCTTCGATGCTCTCAAAATTCTCAGATGAAGGAAGAGGGGTTGGGGGTGGTCAGGGACAAGGACCCCCTTGTCTCTCTGCACCACGGAAGGCCTGACATCCTCCTCCTGCCTGGCCGCCCGTCCCCCCTGGCTCTGCCTAGCAGGAGCGCAGGAGGAACCCGGACGGGAGCACAGAGCCCAGTTGGCCAAGGGGCTGCTTTGTGCATAAGGATTAATCTCCGTTGCGTGGCACTATTTATAGGCAGAAATGAATCACCAGAAAGGAGCCCTCCCATCCAGAGGCACAGACCACAACTGCCGGCTTCAGAAACATTTAATATAAAGCCTGCCCACCACTGCATGGACAGGCCTGTGGAGGATGACAGCGGGAGGGCACACATCTCGGCACTGCCACTGAGGGAGAAACTTGGACTTGAATTTGGAGCCATGGCTGCCTTGGCCCCTGGGGACTGGGAGGCTCCTGTGAAACACCTAAGGCCACAAGACAGTCCTAAGTCACACATGGAGATGACCCCTGACATCCCCACTTGCTCCGGGAGCTGCCATGACAGGAGCCCACTGCTTCGGAGGGCTGGTTTGGAGCAATGGTCAGGATGAGCTTCTAGATGTGAGCCTAATCGGCCCACAGCTCCTGCCCAGCTACTCCTTTCTGGCACTTAAGGCTTTACAGAGTACTGTGCCCTCCCCGGCCATGTGACAAGTGGCTCTCCCCTCTGAGTGACATCCTGCCCCCTACATCCCAGAGGGAGACCGGAGTTCCTCAGGCCCCTCCCTGTGGTGCTATCTTCCCGGGGACTGGGCCGGGCGGGGGGGGGCTCCCTTTGAGTCAGAGGACACGGCAGGGCAGAGATCTTAATATGGTTTCTCCACGGCAACTTCCTGGATGACCCCTAGAACTCCAAGCCTGTTGCAAAAATGACATGTTTCCCACTCCATGCGTACAGGCGGTGAGGGATGGATGGATCCCACATGGCAGTAGGAGGCCTAGTTTTACCTCAATCTGCTGGGAGGCCGAGTTGATTCGCTGTCCAGCTTTATCCATCACCGTCGCGGTGAGACTGGTCTGGCCAATGGCCACGCCATGGACGCGGAACGTGGCCGTGTAGTTGTCAAGGGCTTCGTCGAGGGCCCTGGAACAGAGGGAAGGGCTGGAACTTCTCCCCTCAACCTGCCAGCGCTATCCCTGAGATGGCTTTCTGGGACGCCTGGGAGGACTCACACCAACGTGATGATCTGAGAGGCCGCTCGGAGCTTCAGGTCCATGAAGGCAAAGTATTTGGCCAGGAAAGGCTTCTTGTGAAAGTCTAGCACGCGGACATAGGCCTTGACCGTCTTCCCAATCTCCACCTGCATCGTGGGGACAGAGACTCAGGGTAGCCTTTGAGTGACTAATTCTAGCACTGGTGGCACTCCAAGGCTTTCTGCCAAAGTGTTGCTAACCTCAAACCTACCGGCCCAGGCTGAGCTCCAGATAACAGGCCAATCAACAAATGAACATCAATTAAGTGCTTCCTGTATACAGGGGGCTTTGGGGATACTCAGATTCATCAATTACACTCCCCACTCTTAAAGAGCTAAGAAGCTAGAGTGATAAGATGCAGCCAGGATGACGTACAGTAGGCGTTCAATAATGGTCACTGACCAAACTGCTCACACCTGGCAGCGTATACAGTAAGAACCTTGGCATACAGAGCGTCAGACATGTTTAGTGAAGAAACTGAAGTCTGATGAGGAAATAGGACCGCAGAAGGAATATCTGAGGTTACATAAGAGAATATTGGCTTTTTGGGTACTGTAAGCTGCTCAAACATTTTAATTACTAACCATTCTCTCTGGTCAGGAAACTAGGAACCAGACAGTGACCCTCTGTAAGCCCGGCCATAGCTCCTTCAGGTATTTGGAGCAATATAAATTCTCATTGGCATTCAAGAAAAGCCCAGATCTGTCATGTATTCCTTTCCCAAAAGCACTTAGCAGTGGTGTATTTTACTCATTCGCCACTAAGATTCCCAAGAATCCACAACCTGCACACCAGGGAGAAATTCACCATCAGCAGGGTGTAAGCCTTGCTTAGTGTAGGCTAGTAACCTGCATCAGCTAGAGGACGGGCATTTCCACGTCGGGTCTAAGGAGGAGACTACTTCGGGCAGGATTTACAGCTGAACTTTCCTGACGTAAACTGGCGTGGAAGTCTAAACTCAGAGGTCCCTCCACATCGTGCACAAGGAGGGACAGAGGCAAGATAGCTCTAGAAGCTCCAAACAACTCAGGAGGTGGGTAGAGGGACCCAGAAACCAGAAAAAAAGAGCAAAGGGCATGAGGAAAGTAATTCCTGCAGCCTCACCACTCTCCCCATCTCTGTGAACCAGTAGCGGAGGGCCCTGTCAAGAAGTTGCTACTGACCTTATCCACCACGCGTACATAGAGCTCCTGAATGTCTGAGACGTACACATCCACCTTTGCTGGGGCCGGGAAGGCTAGGCACAGGTCGTGGATCATGATGGTCGACATGCCTGGGAGCAAAGGGTGCACCTGCAAGGTTGGGGAGTGGTGCTCAGTCCGACAGCTGCTTGTGGCATCAGCCCATCACCCATGAAACACCACCTCCAGGAGGCCTCCAGGCCAGGGCACAGAAGCAGTGGACAAGGAAAATCCTAACCCGGCTACTGTCCTGCCTACTCCTCGTTTTGAGCCCCCACTGCCAGCCAGGCAAAGGGCTTGAAATGTAACATGAGAGAACCAGGGTGGATCTCAAAGAACATTTACTTCAACTTGGTAAGATTTACGATTTAAGATTTACAAAAATGGAAGCTGCTCAAAGCAGGGCAGTCAGAGGCCATGGACACACACAAGGGCACCAACCCAGGGTTTCGCATCTCCAGTGCACGCCACCTGCCTCTGCAGCTTCGGTAATAGAAGACTGTGCCATACGTGACATAGCTCCTTTCTGAACGAAACCCTCACTTGGGGGTCCTCATCTGACCCCACAGAATCTCAGAACCTGTAAACAGACCACAGAGGCCACCACAGTCTCAAATATTCGCTCTGTGAGTCTCATTCATCCCGACATTCATGTCTGCCTTGGCTGTGTTTGAAGTAGGGACCTCGTGAACATTCTGAGTGGAGGGACACACCCGAGCGACTGTGTTCCAGTCTTTGCTGCAAAGACACCGCCGCCCCGCCCCCATTTTAAACCTCCCTCTTTCCCTATCTGCTTCACGGATCCCACATTCAGAAGCATCTCTCCCCAGACAAACTGCACCATAATCACTATGTCATGCTGCCCACGTGCCCACAGTGGTATGTTGTATTGCTTAGGCATGTATCTCAACTGGGTGGTCTGGGGGCTAGGCAGGTGGGGGGTAAGCCACGCAGCTGGTGGCTGGGTCGAGGGTGGCTTCCCATCCCTGCCTGGCCCGGGCTTTGCTGGCTGCAGTTTACACTGGTAGAGTCATTTGGCAGGAGGTGGGAAGGGGAGCAGTTTACAGGGATTCAGTGTTTGGAAAGCTACAATATCAGTAGTAAGAACCTATGGGGGGAAGAAAAGCAGGTTTCTGAACCAAAGGAGACAGCCAGACTGTCTATGATGTGGTCACATCATACCCAGGTTAAAACCCTTTGAAGGTGGCCCAGAAAGCGAGTCCAAATCCTTCATATGTCCTAGAAGAAACTGGCATGAAGCTGGCCCTTGCCCGGGGCTCTAATGTCACTGTAAAACCTGCTCCCTCACCACCGTCAGGCTTCAGCCACTGTTCTGCTCTGGTTCTCAAAGCCAGCTAGGGCCTGCCTGCCTCAGGGCTGCACAGCCCATCTTAACAACCTGGGGCTTTTTTCCCTGCACCCTATCTTCACCGGCTGGCTCCTCCTCATCCTTCAGGCTTCTGCTCAAGCATCCTTCCTAGGAAAGTCTTCACCAATCAGACAGCTAAGGCTTCTTTGCTACTGCTGCTCACTTTTCCTGGTACAGCTTTATTGCTTATAATTAGGCTCTGACAGAGACCATGGTCTAGTGTCCATCCTCCCCCAGGCTGTCTTCTCACCAGCCTCTCTCAGGGCTGGGCTTAGCGTCTGGCACAGGCTCAGTCCCCAATAAACATGTATTGATCAGACCAAGACCCAGGGTCACAGCTCTAGGTTACTGTAGTGATGGCAAAGAAACCTGGTATTCTAGTCTGTTTGCTTAGCTTTAATATTAGCTTTGTGAAGAACTACAAATTCTAGGGAAAAAAAAAAAAAGTCTGCAAACCCATGTACCCTCATCTCTTTGGGAAGTATTGATTGCAGTCCAACTCCTTCAATGCACATATGGGGGAAACTGAGGCCCACACAGGGTGGGAACTGAGCCTTGAAGGGGCAGCACTGAGAAGGAAACCCAGGTGCCTGAGCTCCCAGTTCAGGGCTCCTTCTACCATACTCTGCCAGAGTGAGATGCCCACAGCAACCAAAATGGAACCGTGGGCAAGGGAGGAGAGCAGGCCAGGGAAAGGCCAGGACTGAGACGGAGGCCCGAGCCCACAGTGAGCTGGGGGCATGGAGGATTAGCAAGCTTGGCCACGCTGGAACCTCCGGCAGTATCATTGAGCTCAAGGGCACACCAGCCTGGAGGAGGCGTGCTCAAGTTCTTCTGCACGATGACTTAAAGTTGATTAACAAAGATCCCAGAGTGGAAATCATGGTCGTATCCTGGAGTGATGCCTCGGCAATTTGAGCCACCGCCACCTGAGTCTGGTACAAAATACGGGCCGAGGAGCGGGGTCTGGGAAGCACCAGGCCTCCCCTTTGGCTAGGGATGATTCACCCGGCTTATTCCTTTTCCCTTAATGTGAACACATTTAAAAATTCGAGAGAGAAACCAGAGCTATCTTTGAAAACCTAATTCAAGGCTCCAATCTAATCCTCCTGCGGAACTCGGTGCTGTCAGGGGCCAGTGCGTCCTTCACGGCGCTGAGAAATTACATGTTGCACTGGTGGCAGATGGACCCTCACAGGTAAAAGCACGGAGGGCTTTTTCTAGCTCTCCCCCTCCCCCTTCAAAAGGACCATTTTGCACATTTTAAACAATGACAAAAAGGCGAGCAGAAATCAATTCGTCTTCCACTTGGTTTCCCAGAGGCTGGACGTCTGGCTGCCTTCCGGATGACAGATGCCGAGGGCAGCATCAAGCTGTCCCCCGACAACACACAGCCACTCCCCTTGCCCCTGCTGAGCAAGGCGTCAAGGGCGAGCTCCGCTGGGCTGCCTGTGAGACAGGTCCCTCTTGGGGAAGGGAGGGTGTCTGCCAGGCCTCTTCTGGCCGCGAGGGGACCCGCATCACTACTAACTCTGGACTCTGCCTGTCTGCCTCTCCAGGCGTTTTGGGTTCACCTGCTTCTTGACTGACATCCGGGGGCATTGTGTATGGAGGGGAGGAGGAGGGGACACTCTAGGCCCAGAGCGAATTCTCATCTCTAGGTGTTGAAGGTGCCACCTGAGAACTTCAGCGCATATTGAGCCGAGAGGAGAGTCCTGTCATCTCTGCGGAGACGATGAATGTATTACTGCTCATTGAGACCCTGCTAGTGGAGCCAGAGGCAGCTCCGCTTGTGAGCGGCTGATGCTGTGGATGTCTCCGCGTCCCCGCCCAGCCCCGGAGATGCCGCCTGCACCGGCTCAGCTCCTTGCTTCCCTGGGCCCCCACATGCTTCAGGCTTATCCTCTGATGGGTGGTGTTTATAGAAGAGGAAGGACCCTACAAATATGTCCAAACATCCCAGGAGCCACCAGCTCCCATTTCCTACTAGAGAGTGCTTATCAATGGCACGGAGTAGGGGGTGGTGGTCAGGGCATGTCCTTGAGACCTGTAAGTGGTGACCACAAACACAGAAAAGTCACAGGCAGGGAGAAGAGCCCTGGCTTGGATGTTGGATGAAAATCCATCCAGGACTGGGACAGGTACCTCTGTCCTCAGGTCATTCTCGGGGGAAAAGCAGGACACACACCTGAGTTCAAAGCCCACGGCTGCCACCTGCTACCCATCCCCTCTTGCTTCCGGAAACACTCCTTGAATATACAAGGTCGCCGTGCTTCGCTAGGCCTCACAGGACTGAGGATACGGAGACAAACAATGTGGCTCATGATTTGTTCCGCACCAACTCCCAGCACCTAGACCATCACCAATCTTTGCAGAACAAACGATTACTTTAAAGGTATGAAGTGCATGGCGCACAGTAGGTCATGCGCCCCCATCCCTGCCTCCCCTTCTAGTTACGTGGGTTCTGCGTAGAGGACTTGATTTGAAACGGAAAGATGGGTGAGAAAAAAGGAACCGTAAGTTTCAGTCAGGTAAGCACTCCTAGGGACATGCCAGCCAGAAATGAACTAAAGGCCGCTCGCAGGGAGTTTTGGGGGGTGGGGGGAGGATGTAAGAATTCAGCACAGCCATGCACGGCCCTCCATTGTGTGGCCAGAAGAGCCTTCACAGTGGCAGCTCCCTTCCAGAGATGCTCAGAAGCCGAAGCACACCCGAGAGCCGCTCTTGCATCCTGAATGTGTATCAACAGGAAAGAAAGAAACATCTTCTGGGAGCTAATTGAGGAACTGCTGTGGGCTTTCTCGTCTCTGTGATTAAGGGAAACGAGAATGTTGCTAATTAGCAGCTGGAAAATGCCAAAGAAAATGTGTAAACGTCCTTCAGAAACAACTGTCACCGACTGTCAACGCTCCATGAAAAACCCCTCCGGCAGGTTACAGAAGAGGCAGAGGGAACCGGAGCCCAAGCTCTACCTCGAGGTACAAGGGTCTTTGCCCAGGCCTGAGCTGACAGGAAGCAGAGACCCCAAGGGTCAAGGTGCCCCCCAGAACACCTCGTGGGGCCCGCCGCATGGGACACTGGTGCTTTCCACAGTGCTAGGCTCGTCCTGGGGGTCGTGCCTGCCCTGGGCGCTCTGTCCCACTCCATGGGAACCATGGCAGGATGAGACACATGAGCAAGGGCTCACCCACAACCAAGAGAGAACTGCTGGGGCTCTCCTAGGACCCTCTTAGAATGGGAACATCATTACTTGTCTTGACTGGGGAAGCCTAGCTTCTGCTGCTGACAGGGACGGCATGGGGGTAAACCTAGTATTGTGGGACTATATAGGCACTCGAGGTCTCCTGGGGAAACTTGGCTCTGATGTTGAAATCAATCCCATCTCGAGTCTTCCAGACAAGTGTCCCACCTCCTGTTTGGCTGCCTCCAGAGATGGGGGACTCACTACCTATAGGGGCAGCCCAGTTGAACACGGGCTCTTAGAAGCTCTTGTTCTTGGAGGAGAGTTCTCTCTCTGGCTGCAGGTCTACACTCTGGGCTTATTCAAAAGATAAGAGGCAAGGTAAATGTGACTAAAGGGGTCTTCAAATATTGTTGGCACTGTACCCATTTTTTCTGAACTCGAGGCTTCCCTCTTCTTGATAACAGGGACTTTTTAAAAAAGATATCATTCATTTATGTGTGTGAGAGAGAGCATGAGAGAGACAGCACCAGTGGCAGAGAGGGGCAGAGGGAGAAGCAGACTCTCCACGGAGCTCGATCCTGGAACCCTGGGATTGTGGCCCAAGTCATAAAGCAGACACTTAACTGACTGAGCCACCGAGGTGCCCTGCTGATAACAAGGGAGTTCTTTTTTAATCTCCTGAAGTAAAGCAAAGCAAGGCATATCTCAAGTGGTCAGAATTATTTACGACTTGAGCTTTTCCTTTTAGTATGAAGGATGTGACAGTAAACGCTCATTTACATGGCAGGAGGGATGGCCAGGGAACTATCCATTCTTTTATAAAGGGAACAAAAATACTCTGGGGACAGTTTCCTCTGATCTCAGACTTCTAGCAACACTCCTGCTGCCTCTAACAACACACATTTGTTCCCAGGTGGCGAGAGACAATGTTTTCTTGCTCTGATTTACAGCGACACACCTAAGGGGTTCTGTCGGTTGAGACTCTGCCTCTGAGAAAACAGGAGTATTATGACATGCTTCCTCACCAAGGGATGGAACTGAAAGCCTCTCCACAGCCAGGTAGAGACCAAGGTCAATCGCTGGAAGGATGTACATGTGAAAACAGAACAAACACCCAGAAAGCAAAAAACCTGAATTGTCCTAAAAAGGGCATTCTGTCCTATAAAGACCCAAGCTATGGACTCAAAAAGAAACAGTGTGAATAGACCTATAACATATAAAGAGATGGAATTAGTAATCAAAAACCTGCCCCAGAAGAAAAGATCATGTCCCGATGGCTTCACTGGTTAATTCTATCCAATATTTAAGAGCACTTCATACCAATGCCGCACAAACTCTTCCAAAACTAAGAAGCAGGCCTCATTCTGTGAGGCTGATGTTACCTGGATACCCACACCGGCTGAAGACATCATGGGACAGAAAAGCACAGACCACTACCTCTTAGGGCTGTGAGTGTAAACTCAACAAAATATTAGCAAACAGAGTCTTGTTACATGTAAAAAGAATTACGTATCATGATCAAGTAGCATTTGCCCCAGAAATGCAAGGTTGGTTTAATGTCTGAAAGGCAATTAATGCAACACATCATATCAACAAGATAAAAAACAAAAACCACATCAGTATTTCAAGAGACATAGAAAAACCATTTGACAAAATCCAATGTTCTTTTTTCTCTCTGTGTGAGAACAGGGATGACACAGCCAGAGTGTACAGGGGTTTCTTTCTGAGGGGATGAAAACGCTCCAGAACTGTCCATGGTCCTGACTGCACGTGTCTACGAGTGACTAAACACCACCGACTGACCTTACACTTGAAATAGGCAAGGTGTATGGTATGCGAATTATACCATGATAAAGCTGGTATTAAAAATAATAAAAGAGGGGGTGGCTGGGGGCCACAGTTGGTTGAGCGTCTGCCTTTGGCTCAGATCTTGATCTTGGGGTCCTGGGATCAAGCCCCACATAGGGCTCCCTGCTAGGTGGGAGTTTGCTTCTTCCTCCCCACAACCCCTCACCACTTATGCTCTGTCTCTCTCTCTCTCTCTCTCTCTCAAATAAATAAAATCTTTAAGAACAACAACAAAAAACAAAAATGAAAGGTGGGGTGGGGGACATCTGGGTGGCTCAGCTGGTGAAGCATCTGTCTCTTGGTTTTGGCCCAGGTCAGGAGATGATCATGGGATCAAACCCCGTGTCGGGCTCTAAGTTCAGCATGGAGTCTGCTACTCCATGCTGGGAGAGTCTCTCCCTCACCTTCTGCCCCTCACCCAGCACTTGCATGCATGTGCTCTCTCTCTCTAAAATAATGAAATAAATAAAACCTTTTGAAAAATAAAAAAATTTAAAAAATAAAAATTAAACAAAAGCCACCTGGAGGCACTTGGTGGCTGTCCCTCAGAAACGGTCTCTGCTTTCTACTTTGCCATGGTCCCCACCGCTCCCTACTACTGACACTGAAAGTAAACATCAGGGGTCATGTGGCACAGCACCTCCAGGTATGTTCCCCATCCTGGGAAACCCTGCTCATGACTTTCATGTCCTTTACACCTGTCCCACTCCAGAGGCAAATAACTGTGACTCCCTGTGTCAAGACAGTCAGTGAGTGCAAACAGAGAAATGGATTTCGGAGCAGTCTAAGGGCCACGGCAGAGCTGCAGTTTAATGGTACCGCTTGGGTGTCATGTCTTTGTTCATGGCTGCCTGCATTTATGGTTCAATACATTCCATAGTACGTTTGTTGTGGAGAAAGTTCTGTTTGCATGATTGCAAAATAACTCCTTACACACATATGCAGACATTTAGAACTTTGGTGTTTGTTTGCTTTTACTCTTTGCTATAACTGTAGTGCTGTTTTTAAAAAACAAAAAGATCTGAACAATTGAAATCCTCTACAAAGAGAGAATAGCTAAGTACAAACAACTACATAAAAGCAGCCTTGGGGCGCCTGGGTGGCACAGTTGGTTGGGCGTCTGACTCTTGGTTTCGGCTCAGGTCGTGATCTCAGGGTCATGGGATCCAGTCCTGCATCGGGCTCTAAGCACAGCACAGAGTCGAGACTGCTTGGGATTCTCTTTCCCTCTCCCTCTGCCCCTTCCCTCAGCGCTCTCTCTATCTCTCTAAAATGCATAAACAAATCTTTAAAAAATATATTTAAAGAAAAGTCAGCCAGCCTACATAGCAACATGGTGGGGAAAAACTAAGGGTGCAACTCCTGACAAAAGCAAAATCCTAAACCCTTCCACATCGCGGGCACAGCTGAGTCGGTATTTGCCAGAACAGGGAGTGGGTCAAGAAAGACATAGGGAAAAACAGAAAAAGCTGATACACCTTTCAAAAGCAGCCTTCCTTATCACTGTTACACTGCTGCTTATATATCATGTTTTAATTAAAAGACTGACAGGAAACCGCTAGTTCACTAATACCATGGGCAGTTTATAGACGTGGAACGGAAGGTAGCTCACAAATGATGAGAGTTTCACAAAAAATGAACTACAGACTCAAAAGGCCTCACCAATTGCATCTGGTGCGATTAAGCGCCTACTTTGGAAGTAACCACTCTGTTACACCCGAGGCCACCCGAAGGAGGAATTGCAAGAAGCGTGGGGACAGGACCCACACTCACCGTGGCCACGCCCCTGGCCTCCTGGTAGACCACCTTGATGACGTCCGTGGTGCTGGTGTTGAGGAAGAAGTAGCCCGAGCCTTCTCTGATGTACAACTCCGCCTGCAAGGAGGGGTCAGCCTGGGTGTCAGAGGCGAGCTCCCACCCACCCCCACTGCATGGGCCATGCCCAGGTGTCACAGTAACAGGGAAAGGACTCTGTACCTGCACGCTGGGGTGGTTGTAGATGGTCACCTCCTCTGGGCTCACCCTCACATCCTCCACCAGGATGAGTTCTATGGAGGCTGACACAGGCACGAGAGGGTCGTACTGGAGAAGCAAAACAGGGCCATCAGGTCCAAGGCAATGGGCCATCCCAGGGCCAGCCCGCGGGCTTCCCCACTAAAAGAGCAGCTCTAGAAACCCTGGGTCCTGGTGTTACCCCAGGGCATTCAGTATGTTGGGGACACAAGCCCCAGAAAAACCATCATGTTCCAACCCTGCCAAGAGGCCACATCCCTTTGACATACGATAATTCTACCCAGGCCTGCACCCCACCCCACCTTCCAGGCCCCATGAAACGGGCAATTCATACCCTCCCCTCACCAAGAAAGTGGGGACACATAGCAAATGACCAGCTGTGGAGCCATGTGCAAGAGGCCGGGGCTTGGGTAAACAGCAAAGGGGCTGAGTGGAGGGGGTGTCGTCATAGTGGGTTCACAAGGGAAGCAGTACTGCCCCTCACTCCCTCGGGTGGTGCACATTTCCAAGAATGTGATTCGGCCACATGGCCTTTCAGGGAGACTACTGGATCTGACCCAGCTTAGACCCACCCGTGTCCTCATGCTCGAGCTCTTCCCCTGTGCACAGCACTGTGCTAGCCCTAGGGGTCCAACAAGTGCCCTTGGCAATGACGTGAATTGAATCTAAGGTCAGGATTAAAAGGGAAAGCAAATGAATGGCCTGTGTCAGAGCTTAGGTTGGGTTGCGAAGGCAGTGAAGGGCAGGTTGGAGGTGGAGGGGGTGGGGGGGACTCGCAGGTGAGCAGACGCCAAGGAAGTGAAGGTTAAGGGCAGTTATCACTAGAGAAAAGCCCACAGGCCAAAGAGCCTAAGTGCTGAGGCCCAGAAGGGGGAGGCCCGTGAGGCCGCCCATAGCCAAGGGACACCCTGTGCGGGTGGGGAACAGATGACCCAAAACTTGAGCCGCCAGGGGCATACAGGTGTGCTCCTTGAGGGCCACCTCCCCCCAGGCCAGCCTCAGTGCTGCTCCCGCTGGGGTTCCACCCCCTTCAAATGCTTCCCTTGTTCCCCACTACCCAGAAGGAAACTTCAAGCTCCTTATCCTGGCACTTAGGGTCTCCTAGAACCCAGTCCCACCTCCTCCTTCCAGCCACCACCTGCTGCCCTCACCCAATATAAAACCCAAGTCAACTGCTGCCCCTCTCTCACCATGGGGTGGGGATCATCCAGATAAAACCACTCTGGGGGAGCCCTTCTCATGCCCCCCCAAATGACCTCCCTTGCTGTCCACAAGCCGTGCCTCTACAGGCGAGCCATGAGATGCTGGGGTGGGGAGAGAAGATTCAACAAGCCTTGACCCAAGTGTATGTGGATGATGGCAACTGTGTATGTGTGTGTGGGGGGCGTCTACACCATGCTGGGGGTGGGGGCAGCTACTCGGTGCCCAGGCTCAGTGACCACTCTGCAGACAGGCTGACTAATGAACTGGGACTAATGAACAGGAGGCCACCAGCTGGGGAGGAGTGAAGGGAAGGAGGGGGATGGTGTTCCAGGCAGCGGAGACTCTGGGTATAAAGTCATGGAGGCCCAAGGCCCTGAGGCACATCCAGGTGGGGTGTGAGGTCAGGGCCTTGCGGGAGAAGAGGCAGGACAGATGAGCTCGAGGGCTCCCAAAGCTGTATGCAGGGGCCATGAGGGGCCGGGGCCAGACTGCCTTTAATTTGGAACCCCCCCCAGCTGCCTGAGTGCCAGGCATGGGGGATAGGGGTGTTGGAGGCAGGATGCCAGCAGGAAGGCACCCCAGTTCATGCGAGCCCATGGCATTCGATTTGGGTGTGGGTTAGTGAATGGAGTGAGCTCAGGGGGCTCCGGACGCTCGGACAGTGGGCAGAATGTGAGCAGGAACAGTGGGGAGGGGTTGGGGGAACCACTCCCTGCCCGGGGCCCGGGCGGATACCGGCTGCTTTACTCTGGCCGTGCTGAGGTGAGACTGCTGGTAGCCGGTGGCGGTGGCGGAGATGGCCGTGGTCCCCGATGCCTCATGAACCGAGATGGCCTGCAAGCCTGAGTCCAAGGAGAGGAGAACAGATGCTGGGTGTTTGGCCCCTTGCTGCCAGGGAAGCAGCCCCTCCCTCCTTCTTACAGTTTAAGTCTCTGGTCCTAAAAATACATGACTGAGTTGGTTTAAACTATATGCACCATATGAGTTACCAGGCCCGTGGAGCCAAGTTTGGCACGGCTTCGGGGAGCAGCGCTGGCCGTGACTTCTAGCCACTACTGGTCTGTGAAGGCGCGTGGCTTGGAGCAGCGCAGGCCTGGGAGGCTGGCTGATCTGGACCAGCTGAGATGTGAGACTCCCCTGCCCTGAGCCTCAGTTTGTCTGCCCATCCCTGAAAAAGTGATCCAGTGGGGTCCATAGTTGCCGCCAGCCCTCCTTCAGCATCCCTCCCGTTCATCTGGGGTCTCACTACACTCTGTCCTCCCGGCCTGGGTCAGCAGACTACCCCCGCCCCCCAACCCGGGCTCACCATGCAGCTTCTTCTGGCCGCTCCCATCATCCCGGGCCACTAGCTGCATGGGCAGCTCCAGCCTGATGCTGGCCAGCAGGGGCCTGGTTGACTCCCACTGGATGTTCAGAGAGCTGAAGTTGTCGAATCTGCGGCCTTGCTGGTCATAGGCAGCCAGGTCCAGCACGGGGTTGCGGTGGCTGGAGACCGGAACCTGCAAGGGGCAGAAATCTTGCATCCCGGCCGTGCCCAGAACAGGGCACATTTGCCATTGATTGCGCGGGGCACCCTAGACCTGGCTGGCTGCCTTCGGGGCTCCCTGGGGCCTGGGTAGGGGGAGGGGGCAAGTCACCTACGCTGCCCTGCCGTCAAGATGCCTCATAGCTCTGTCCAACCTGGCCTCTCACTCCAGCCCATGGTCCCCCTTGAGGGGGGAAACATTTGTTCCCCCAAGGGTGATCCTGGCAATGTCTGAAAGCCTTTCTGATGATCACAACGGGGGGGCAGGGGGTGCAACGGGTATGTATAGGGGTCAGGGATGCGGCCTAACACCCCACGAAGCACAGGACCACCCTAAAGAAGTAAGGATCTAGTTCAAAATGTTGGGAATGCCAAGGTCAGGAGACCCCACCCTAGATCCCACACCCTCCCACCACCACCTTTGCCAGGCTGCTCTACTTCCTCTTTGGCCTTACCTTCCCAAATCCTTGCCACCTCCTCTCTGCCCCATGCACGCACAGCCCAGCCCCTCCAGGATGACCGCCCCCAAGGGTTTAACAAGAACACCAGTTACAACATTCGAAATGTCCCAGTGATTCAGCTTGCAAAGCTCCTTTCAGAGCCAGGTTCTCACTTGATCCTTAAATATCCCAGTGATATGGGAGCTGCCATCCCCATATTAAGGGTGAGGAAGCAGAGTCCCAGGGAAAAAAAGGAACAAATCAAGGGCGACTCGGCAAATGAGTAGTACGCTGTCAGGGTTCAGTTCCAAACCCTGAATTACAACCACTGTACCATTACCTCTAGCTCCCTAAGCAAATCAACCCCTTGGAACCCATGCTAAGTCGGCCTCATTTCTCCCAGAGGCTGGTTCATCCCCTTTGCTCCCTGCCCGGATGGCAAGGGGGTAGGCGGGGCAGGAAGCAAAGCAGGGACCCTAAGCACATAGACATCCGGATTCTACTGCCTGGACTAGAACCTCGGCCTCTCACCACCCAGGCAAGCTGCCCACCTCCCAGAACCTTAGTTTCTCCATCTGTAAAGTGGGTATCACAGGAGAACCCACCTTCCAGGACCCCATTGTAAAAAAGGGTCATACGAGATCCTTTTCAAGAGCCCGGCTCACTGAAACAAATGAGCAAGTCTGGAAATGGGCAGTCATGCGCGGTAGTCACCAGTGTCTCCAGCAGCCATGGGTCCAGAGACCAGGGCTCAACTTCTCTGGCCCCTGCAGTTAGGAGGGACCAGGTCACTTGCTTTGACCGGTGAAAGGGAGAAAGTGACTTAAAACACCTCCAGGGCAAAGCGACCTGCCAGACTCTCCTTCTCTCTGGCCACATTCCACCTGGTGGGTGTCCCACCGACTGTGTCTCAGAAAGAAGAGAGCAGTGACACGAAGCCGGGTCCCCCACCACTGTGATACACGGGCGGTGCAAGGAAGAAATGAACTGCTGTGGGAAGGCCCGGGATCTGGGGGTACTTGTTCCTGCAGCCTAGCCTCGCCTGTCCAGACTGAGACCGTCCCCGAACTCCCGACTGGTGCCAGGAAGGCTCCTCTCCGGGTCCTTCTAGCTTTCTCTCCCCTAGATGACACCGAGCCAAAGCATACAGCAAATTTCAAACGCGGGTCAGCACAAACCCCCAGGGATGCAAAGGATCTTGTAACCAGTCTGGATTCAACCCAGGAGCTGCTGACTCTAGGCAGGGATGAGAAGTAGCATTTTCTTTCCTGTAGAAGCAACCTGGGTGAAAAACTAATGCCTCCCCCCTCCCCACCACCGTGCTTCCAGGGAAGGACATTAACATCCTGTGCCAAGCACGCTTGGATCCTTCCAATGGGCATTTGGGACAACATTATCCCCATTTTAACAAATGGGAAGGCTGAGACTCAGAGACATCCAGCAACTTGCCCAAGGTCACACAGGTTTTGGGGTGGAACTCTGCTGGTCTGATTTTAAAGCCCAAAGGCCTTCCCTGTGAGTGTGCGGCCTGCCCTGTGTGGCCTCTCCCCGGAGTACCGGTCGGGCGAGGGCTCCACACATGCCCCTGGTCATCAGTCATCCTGGCACGCAACGGGGCTCAGCTGCAGTGAGCTGAGTGCAGGATGACCAGAGCCAAGGACTGGGGTCATGCCGGAGTCTGGTTCCACTTTGTCACTCTGACTGTTCAGCTGCGTTCCGGTGTCTGGCCTTGTCCATAATTTACTCTGCAAACACATCCTGGGTGGCCTTTGGCTTTGGAGAGGTATAAAATTAAATTGATACTGCACCCGGGAATGCATGGCATGGATATATCTTTCTCAAGGTCCCCTAGTGAGATCAGAAATCGCAGGGGCCGTGCCTGTGCAGCTCACAGCTCCACAACACCAGGCCTGATGGATGGCCCAGTGATCCTGTCTCTGAGGTCCATTATTTCCTGACGAGTGAGATCTACAACACGCACAAGCCCATTCAGAGCAATGCTCCGCAGCCTGACTGTCATCCTTCCGTCAAGAGAGATAGCCCCGCACTGACCCCGAGGTCACAGCCAACAGACGGCCAGACACAGCTCACTTGGCAGGTGCCCAGGGTGTGAAGACAAGGAAGATGCCCATCGATCTGCCTGGCCTGGTTTTTTCTTTGAAAATGAGAAGGTTTGGCCTGCCTGGGCTTGAAGGGGCTGGAGCTGAGCGGGGGCAGGCTGTCCTGGAAAGGGGTGCTTGCTCTCCAGGTTTGCATCCCTGCCTCATACCTATAGCCCCTTTCCTTCAGCAGCAACCCCCCTGGCTTCTCTGGGCATTTGACCCTGCAAGAGTCAGGGCAGAGGGGCGCCTGGGTGGCTCAGTCGGCTAAGCATCTGCCTTCAGCTCAGGTCATGACCCCAGGGTCCTGGGATCGAGCCCCGCAAGGGGCTCCCTGTTCAGTGGGAGACTGCTTCTCCCTGGGCCACTCCCCCGATGATGCACTCATTCTCTCTCTCCTCTCTGTCAAAATAAATGATAAAATCTTAAAAGGGGGGGGGCAGAAGACACAGGGACACGGGCGTGGGATGCTCATTCCTGTGTTCATTTGTCCATCACATTACTGACCTCCTACCCTAAGTAGTGCTCTCTTCTAGAGACTCACAAAGAAGGAAATAAACATGTAAATTCTATGGTACTGGATGATGGTAAGAGCTTGGGGGCAGGGGGAGAAGAGAGCCAAAATATAAAATGTTGAGGGAAGGGTAAAACTTTGGGTAAGTTCTAAAGGCTGAGGACATCCTTCCTAGGAGTAGCATTTGAATAAAGAAGTGAAGGAGGCAGGGAGGGAGGCCTGGGAACACAGGAGAAGCCAAGCCAGAGGGAATAGCAAGTTAGGGATGCACATAGGGCGTGTTCTGGGGTGCCCGTGGCATGACAGGGTCTCCCAGTACAGGGGGAGCAGGTGGGAGGGACATTAACAGAGGCCTGGACTCAGGGACTGGCGGTCACAGAAGGGGATTGGCTTTTGCTCTGGGGGAATGGGAAGCTGCTGGCCAGGTCTAAGCAGAGAATAAGGTAAGAAGGGTAACATTTACTGCTTTGAACACCTTCGGTCCACCCACGGTTGTCCCCTACAACCCTAGGAGACCACTGTCACCAGGATCCTTCAAGGAGGGATCCAGCCCCAGCTGTCAGTCCCTACTGATGTCAGCTGCTGGCTGACTCCTGGCCTCACACCCAGGGGACCAACAGGTCAGGTTTTCCAGAAGAGTCCAGACTTTGCCTGACTATATTCTTCAGGGAAAATGTGCTAAATAAATACATGAAAATGATTTAAGATGTGAGGCTTTCAGGACATTCATCTCAAAAGCCCCTCAAATCAGGGAGAAGAATTAAGTCCTGGATGCACAGATTTTCAGCTTGGAAACAACAGCCACCTGGTCCCTGCCACCGACACCCAGGCCTGGGTTAGGGGTGAATGTGGCTTCAAGGTGACAAGCCCCCAGAGCCTCACCTGTCGAGAGGAAACACAGGGGGGTACCCCTTGGCCAGCAGTGGGGGAGGCAGGGCGTGCCGAGGCTGGGCACAAAGAACCCTCCCTTTGTGCTGAATGCTGTTGAGGCAGTGACCCTTAAAGGGACCAGTGTCGGGGGCAACAGAGGGGCTCCCATGGCCGAGAACCTCAGAGCTGAGCAATCCAGAAAGCCTGAGAGAAGGCAGATGCCCACCGGGACAGCAGGAAGACAAGTCACCCAAGCTTTCAGTGAATGTGTGGGCTGAGAGGCAGAGTTACATGCCAGACAGGCAGAGCTGTTCCTGAGTCCTAGACACTGGAGTCAGTAACCCCCCACGGAGCTTCAAAGAAATGTGACTTTGACCAGACACAAAGCTGTTCTCCTCCTTTACCCACAGGGAAGCCAAACCCCAAATCTCCTCCCCCGCTGGAATAGGCTACCCACGTAAACAGCTTCAGGAAGCTTCAGAAAGCTTCCATTATGTGCACAAAGGCTAGGCACTGAGTCCTCTCCAGGCAAACAGCAAAGAGGTAAGAGGGTCCTATCCCTAGAAGTGGCTCCAGGAGACACAGGGCCCCTCAGAAGCTACCAAGGGAGAGGGCAGCTGGACACACCTTGGGGCTGATCGTAAGGCCGGGGCTGGGAGGAAAGAACCAGCTGCAGGGGCCATAGAGAAGGCACCGAAAACGTGGGAGTGGGCAGATCTAGGTTCTTCCTCTGGGACCCTGCCCACCTCTGGGCCTCGTGGGCAAAGCCATGAATGGGATCCAACAAGCCTGGTTGCCCAAATGGTCCTGGCAATGGGCAATGAAGCACACAGGTGAGAGTTCCTGGCACAGACAACCGTTCTGATTACCGTGTAGGCAGCAGGGACACAGAGACCCTAGGCTAGTCTCAGGGCCTTTGCACTGCCATTCTACCTGCCTGGGACACCCTTAACTCAGCTCTTCTGGGCTGGCATCTCCTGACCACGGGGCCTGATGTGGTAGGTATCCTCCTGACAGAGGCCTTTCGTGGCCCCATCTGAAGTGGCCTCCACTGGTAGGGATCCTACCCTGCCTCCCTCACTCCACAGCAATCCCCACCTTTCGTCCTTCTCGTCTGCTATCCACGGGCCTCCTGGTCTCCTGTCCCTCTAGGTGCCTCACATGTCCTGAGTACTCTGTATTCTCAAACCCAGGACTCTGTGCCCGACACACAGAAGGTGCTGGATGAATATATGTTGAAGGAAGGAAGGAAAAGCTGCTGGCTGGGTCTCTGCCTGAGAAGGGCCTGGGGGTTGGGGCTGGCCAGGAGGTTGTTGGTGCCCCTGAGCCTGAACAGGAGGGCTCCAGAGTCCTCTGCATCTGTCACTCTGGCCTCTGGGTGTCCTGGGGTGGAGAGCTAGGCTGGCCAAAAGCCCAGGAGGACCAGACCTGTAGGGTTCATCTTCCATCCCTGCCTGTCAGAGCAATCCCCAAAGATTTTCTTCCCCTCCCATGTGTACGTTTGAAACACAGCCTCCCTACGTTCCCCTCACCCGTGGAGAAAGGTGCAGCAGTGTCCCTTCTGACCACACACACACTGGCCGCCCACAGACCAAAGGCCCACCTCAACGCCCCCAAGTCACAGAAAATGATGAGATTTTACCAGCTGCCAAGTGCCGCACAGAGAGGGGGAGCCTAGCCTGGGACCAGAGGCGCCCTACCTCCACCTGGCATTGTCACAAGCAACTGGGACTCTAGGTGAGCTCCTCACCTCTCTGGGTCTTCAACCCCCAACCCTCTGATATGTAAAAGCCGGCCAGGAGCAGGCCCCAAGCAGGGGCCACTGAGAATGGAGGCGAGGGCGCAGCATGGACCTGCTACCCTCCCCGAGCACTGCTCACTTACCACCTGCTTGTTCTGCTGCAGCAGCGGACACGACAGGTCAAGCTGTGGGCTGGCATAGACGGGGGTCAGGGTGAGCCTGGAGGGTGGGGCACAGACGAACTTCACCACAGCAGGCTCCAGCGCGGGGAAGGGGTTGGTGACGCTGGGCTTGTTCCCCACCGAGAGGGCGATGACCTTGGCAGAACAGAGGAGCAGTCAGAGTCTGTGTGCCTGCTCCACTGTGAGCCTGGCCTCAAGAGCCAGCTCCCTAGGACTCAGGCTGCTGCCCTGTAGAATGGGCAGATAAAACCTGCACCACCAGCATACAAAGGGCCAGGGACGTATGTGTGGGAGAGGGCTCTCTCAGTGTGCAAGAGGCCTTTGGACAGAGTCTCTAGGGCCCTCTACAAATGCTGGCCTAACCACTGCTTGCTCTGTGACCCAGGGAGGAAGGGGAGCAGTGAGGCCTCCCAGCTTGCCGGGACCCTCCAAAGACCCCAGAGTTGTAGGGGCAAATTCCCAGGCCTGTGGGTTTTCAAATGAGGGGCTCACACTGTCTTAGAAGATCCATTACAATGGGGTACAGGTGTTGGGAGGGCGTGTGCTGACGGACAGAGACCTGCATGGCAGACGGACTGGACAATAGGCTGTGGGGGGCCCGGCCTGTGAGGCTGTGTGAGGGGCTTCAGCCTGCATGCTGTCCTTCTCTTGGAGAGAAGTTCACTTGGCTGCTGCAGAAGCCACAATCAGAGAGGCAACAAAAGAGGGAAGCTGAAGTCTAGTTTAGCCTGGGAACTCAGAAGTCCAGCCCAGGCCTGAGTTTTGCAAGCACCCCAGCGAAGGACCCACGCCAAGTGAGCACCTTCGGCTCCTCAAATGACACGATACTGTCGTCGGGCCCAGTGGTCCGATCCTAGAGCCCCTCACCCTTCCGGACCACAAGGCAGGACAAAGGGTGGTTCCCATGCTGACCTGCAGGCCCCGCGCCTCCACCGTAATGCCCCCAAGGAAATGAGAGGCACAGGGCACGGAGTGGGAGAATCCTGGAGGAGCCTCTGCTCAGAGGCCCAAGTCCTACAGCCCAGCAGGGACATGGATGAGGATGCCAAGCCAGGGAGGAGAAACTTCTCTCATTTCCTTCTGGACTAAGTTTATTCTCTTATTTATTTTTCTTACTTAATTTTTAAAAAAATTTTCTTATTAATTAAAAAAAAATTACAAAACAAAGCCAGTGGGAATCAGGGCCTTTCACTGTGCATCTTTTCCATCCACACCAAGGCTGTCTGGGTTTGGGCAAGCTTTGTAAGTGTAACTCGGGTGATGTGAGTGCGTGTGTTCTAACAGCAACTGACATCCTTTGCACTACTGCACGTGCAAGGGCATTCTCCATTTCCCTAACATTCTCCACTTCCCTAAAGACATGGTCTCTCTCCTAACTCTCTTGATCCCCGCTGGCCTCCCACCTTGCTCTTGATTTTCCAGCTCTGGGGTACCCTGTGAATGGTGGGCTATGTCCTTACTATCAGCAAAATGAGCACTGGGCCCTGAGCCTCTGGAGTGGCAGGCACAGGGGGCCCCCATGGGTGAGCTGCCGCTCTCTCTAGCCCACACCAGCCCCACGAGACCTCAGACCACCGACATGTTGGGTTCAGTCTTTCAGTCTCCGAATTTCTCTGGTTTTCAGCATTGCGATAAAAATTGAGGGATTTTTCAGAAAAAAAATATTGGGATTCCTTGCTTATCCTGAAACACTGAAAAGAGCTGCCAAACCTGGGCTAAAGTCTTGCTCATGTACGCTATCTGCCTGACCCTGGCTGCCTCTGACTGTGACCCCCCAGGTTTTGTCCCATCCCCCAGTTTGGTGGCAGGCAATGATGAAGCCCAGGGAGAGAAGTCACCCAATAGTGGAAAGGGAGCCAGAACTAGCTAGCTCTAGCAAAGCTGTCCTGTATTGGCAGGGTCCCCAAATGGGTACCCCGGTCAACCTGCCTATCCCATTGATCCTCAGTTTGCCTGTCTGGGAAATGGCACTGTAGGCACACAGCAGGGTACTCAGGGAAGGGGATTTTCCACCCCTCCTTCTGGACAAGATGGGTCTAGGGATGGCTGCCCTCTCACCTGTTCTCCGAAGGCCTGGCAGGTCACGAGGATCCAGTGTTGCTGGTAATTCCGGGAGGTAGAGGGTCCAAAGAGAGCCAGGCTGATGCTGTCTGTGTCCTCGGAGGTGATGTTCCGGAAGAACTTGGAAGGCTCGAGGACCCAGGGTTTGGGACCTCCTTCAAAGAGCATCTCCTTTGAGGAGCCAAGGGTCACCAAGGCAACAGAGGAGGGATCCACAGCCTGTTGGGGCATGAGGGGAAGGAAAGTCAGCATTCACGTGCACGGGAGGCCTTGCCCTGCCACTGACTTGATCCCGCAGAGGTCAGACAAATTGCAACCCCTCCGTGGAACTCGGTCTGCTCATTGACAGCACCACTGTGGTTTGTCGTCAAGATCTAAAAGCATATGAGTGTTCTGAGAAGAACTGTGTGTCCATTCTGATACAATGCCTGGGGGGCGGGGTGGGAGGTAAACTGATTTGCCTCTTCTGTAAAATCATGGGTAAAACCCTTAACCATGAGATTAGCAAAAATCTAGGAGTTTGAGCACATGCCCTGCTGGTGAGTTGGTAGAGAAACGTGCACCCTTTAGGAAAAATTTACTTTTTTCTTGAGGTATAATTGGCATGGAACATTGTATTAGTTTCAGGGGTATAGCGTAACTATTTGATATTTGCACGCACAGCTGACCCTTCAACAACGCAGGGATTCGAGCTGTTGACCCACCAGGCAGTCGAAAGTCCGTGTGTAACTTCCCTAAAGGGAAGTGAAAGCAAGACTTGCAAGGATCCTCCTAAGACAGGTTTAACTTTGGAACCACATAAACAACTTACATATGCGTTAAAATTAAAGAAAAAAACCATCACCCGAAATCAAACCCTAAAATCGAGAAGAAAGGGAAACAGACCAGTCTGAAGAATTGGTCACTGCAATGCTGCAGTGACAAAGCCCGCACCAGTCCCCTACCCTACTCTTGGCCTCGAGGATCCCTTGACCTCTCATGATCCCCAACATTTTCAGAACAAGCGTTGCAAATAACTGTTACCCTGAAAGCCTTGCAACAGCTGGCCAGACGGGGGAAGGGGGACTGGTTCCGAAGGTGGAATCACCATCAGGCAAAAAAGGATGCCAGGACTGATTAGCAATGTCTGCTGTGGGCATGGGTACACACAGGTGTAACGTATGCCGTAGACTGCCATCCACGTGGGCAGGGCCACTTCTAGCTCAGAATGGCCTGCATGCTGGCAGCGGGGAGGCCACTCTTAACACACTTCGAGCGTGTCTTCGGTTTACTGCCTAGAGCATCCAGAGTTACATTCGGGTCCGGCTTCCCCAAGCTCTACTCTCCAGGAATCCATAAAGCCCTGAGTGTTCATGCCGCTCTGGGCAGAACATCCAATCTCAGACCCTCTGCAGGTAGAGACCAGAATGTATTGCTGGGTTGTCATGAAGACTAGACAGTCAGTGTAGACTCCAGTCCAGTCTATACTGACCCACTCACCAGGGCCCCTAATCCTCCACCCAGGTCCTTCCATGCCCACACCCCCTATGGTGGCTAGATTCTCATCCCCCAACTGCCAAGAGCTTCAAGTCCTCACAGGTACAGACTGATGGCTGCTCGGCTGTCACCTGGAGCCGTGTCCCAGCAAGCGGCCATCTTCCTCCATATGGAGGGGGAGTCTGACCTGAGTGACAGGTTTCAGACCCACACACCCTCCAGGATGGAGGCAGGAGGGCAAGGTGACATGACCTGCTGAGGCCTCTTGGGCACAGGTTCTCTGGGCTGGGTACTTACATTAAATCCTTAGCAAAGAAAGCGCATCACTTGTCAATGAGAGTTCCGTCCTTTGAACTTTTTTGTTTGTTTTCTTGCAATATGGACACTTTCCTGAATTTGTTATTGGGTATCACTTCTCCAGGCCTCCCTCCATGCACATGTGCAATTTTTAAAAACCTGGGGCACCCCCAGCCACAGATTCTACCTTGCTTGTGAGCCCAGGTCTCAAAACCATCAAAAGAGCCCTTTTCCTGTACATGAATGGCCAAAGTACCGTCAGGGCCTTCGTTTTTCTTCCTCAAGACAGCCTCATGGCCTGCACCACTCGGGCCTCTGCTCAGACTTCACCTCCTCGGAGACGCCTTCTCTGACCCCTTTAGACAGAACCTCCTGTCTCCGGCTACCTCTTTTCCCAGCTCGACCACCCTTGTCGCTCCCTGCCACCATTTTCCATATGATGATGTTTCTCGGTCCCCACAACTAGAATGAAGTTGGTACTGGCCAGCTGTGCAACCAGATGTGCAGCAGGTTAAGCTCTATAAGGCTCAGTCTCCCCCTCCAGTAAAATGGTACAACAATAACCCAAGCCTCACGAGTTTGCTGTAGAGATTCAAGGGCATGTGAACGAAAGCCCTGAGTACATGTCCCGCGCATGCTCAATAAATGGCCCCTGCTGTTATCAACCATCATTACTGTTAACTGTCATCCCCATTTTACAGCTGGAAAGCATGAATCCCAGCAAAGTGAAACCACGTGTCCAGGTTTACCCAGTCTGTTCCAAGTCCAGTGCTCTGTTCTTCCCCAAGTCTCAATGCTACAACCAGCAAAACTTCACTGTGGGCAAAGCAGGTCACTGTAAATGTGGCCAAAGGACTTTTTTTTTCCCATGGCCAGCCCAAAGGGAAAGACGGTTTTTCCCACAGGCACCACGTGGCCTGTAATTAACAACTGGAGAACAATGAATTATCACCTTCACGTGTAATGCTCTTCCCACTCAGACATAAAAGTGTCACAGTATCCTGTGCCAGGAAGAAAGGTTAATAATCAGCCCAGCTAATGAAGGACACCCATAAATCGTATAGGTTCCTTGGTGGCTACGAAGGCACAGGTATTTGAACTGGCCAGGCCAGAGAGGAGAGAGCCCCTGCATCTCGGATGAGACCCCGACTCTGGGGCCTTGGGAACCTGGTTTGCAGAACATGAGGGCGAGTCTGGACATCAGGAGGCCCTTAGCGCAGACAGCCTAGACTTCCAGCAGCCAGCATCCACGCGCCCCCTCGCAGGGATGCTCACACTGGGTCCAGGATCAAGAGACAGAAGGAGAGAGGTGGGGTGGGCAGAAGTCAGGGCCCCACTGCACCTGGCTGTCCCAAGGGCTCAGAGGTTGTCGCGTTCAGTCATGCTGACATTGTGGGAATGGAGAGCCAGGTGGGGTCCCCAGACCCAGACAGTAGGGACTCCCAGGGGGTAACCTGCTGGTAGGTTGAGGGATGCCAATCCCTATAGCAGACAGAAGCCGAATTGTAACTGGAGTGCTGACTGTGGAAAGGATGAGGTAGCCAACAAACATGAGCCCCTCCAAGGTCCAAATAGAGGGGATTACCATGTATGTCGGGGGGCAGGGCCGAGCGGTGCCCATCTTACATGTGGACCTGACTTTCTCCTTCCCTGACCTTCACCAGCTGTCCACTGCTAGGTAAGAAGAGAATAAATATCCACCCCTAACCCGGCATTCAAACACCGCCTCGATATGACCCAGGGAGACTTCACAGCCTCCTATGTCACCTGAGACACACGATTTCGAATGCTCTCATCAGCCAAGCTCCCTGCAAAGCAGGCCCTTCTTCTACTTCTGTGTTCATGGGTGACCTGCCCCCTTGGGGCTCTTCATTCCCTCTACCATGTTCACTGCAGTTGTCTGAGCACCTGCCTTCCCCATAGACTAGTGGCCAGCCAGGGCACAGTGTGGGATTTCTCCCTACATCTCTGCCTCCCCAGCCTGGGTCAGGTACCAACTGTGTACCTTACTCAGAGATGATTTGCAGAGTAAACTGGTGAATGGACAAGCGAACAGTCATTGAATGTTGCTTTCCCAGTTTCCACACTGCTCTCTTCCTTAGAGAAAGGACCCCATTTTGTTAGTGTAGTTAACTGTCCAGCTAAAATATTTCCCAGCCTCTGTTGAAGATAGATATGCCCAACGGATTAAGTTCTGGCCAATGAGGTAGAAACTGTTCCTTTAAACTTCTGACAAGATTACTAGAAAAAACTACCTCAGCTGGGAGGAGAGCCCTTTTCTCTTTTAGCTACATGGAATGCAGATGTGATGGCTGGAGCGCCAGCAGCCATTTTAGACTATAAGGCAAACGTGAGGATGAAAGCAATGTACTAGAATGATGAAAGATAGAAACCTGGGGCCCTGGTGACTATGGAGCTGCCACACTAGCCCCATGTGAAGGCTCTCATGTGAAAGGGAAATAAACCCTCTACACTGGCTAAGCCACAGTTTTGGATTTTGTTATATGTAAATAAACTTGATCTTAATTGTTATCAGAAGGAAGAAAGATAAAAAAAAGAGAAGAAGAGACCTATATCCTTCTCCTATAATTTGTCTAGTCAGGAAGCCTTGATTGGGAACATGTCCATATTTTCTTCACACTTAATCCCACCCTGGGACAGTGAGCTCAGTCGGTCACCTCTGATACTTCAGCCACACACCCCAGTTAAATAGGGTGTCTGGTCCTTTAGAACAAGCACCAAGGAAGAGCCCTGTGGAACTTCCTCCCCAGGGTCCTAAAGAAACTCCACCTGAGGCTGTGGCAGGGGTTCCTCAAGAAGGCTGCCCATCTCTGGAACCCTGTTTTCTGAGCCCTACCCCTGCTTCCTGATCAGGAAGGGGATCCTGACTTCCTATTTTTTTTTTTTTAATATTTTATTTATTTGAGAGAGAGAGAGCATGAAAGGGGCAAGGGGCAGAGGGAGAAGCCAGCTCCCTGATGAGCAGAGGGCCTGATGTGGGACTTGATCCTGGGACTCCAGGATCATGACCTGAGCCGAAGGCAGTTGCTTAACCAACTGAGCCACCCAGGTGCCCCATGATTTCCTATTTTTAAACTGCCACCCTCCCCCTTCCTTACCCTCCCTATCGCCCTCTCCTACTTTACTTTTTCCATGGGAAGCATTGGTTTATTACTGTCTCTGCCAGCATGTCCGTTCATGAGGACAAGGATTTCTGTGTGTTTTATTTTTTTTAAGATTTTATTTATTCATTTGAGAGAGAGAGAGAGAGTGAGAGAAAGCATGAGAGGGGAGAAGGGCAGAGGGAGAAGCAGACTCCCCATGGAACTGGGAGCCCGATGCAGGACTCGATCCCAGGATTCTGGGATCATGGACTGAGCCGAAGGCAGTCGCTTAACCAACTGAGCCACCCAGATGCCCCTTCTGTGTGTTCTCTGTACTGTGCATTCCTAAGTTTCAGAGCAAGGACTGGTACAGAAAAGATGTTCATATAGATTTTGGCAGTGGAGGGGATCAGAGGGGAGGGCTAAGGAGATGTTGGTTTCCGTCCTGGCTAGTAAGTCTGGACACATGTGCACACTCATTGATTCTAAATAAAATAACCCTTCTCAAAAAATACCCATTTCCAGGGGGCGCCTGGGTGGCTCAGAGGGTTAAAGCCTCTGCCTTCAACTCAGGTCATGATCTCAGGGTCCTGGGATTGAGCCCCGAATTGGGCTCTCTGCTCAGCAGGGAGCCTGCTCCCTCCCCGCCGCACTTTCTCTCTGCCTGCCTCTCTGCCTACTTGTGATCTCTCTCTGTCAAATAAATAAATAAAATCTTTAAAAAAAATACTCATTTCCAAAAAAATACCCATTTAACCAAAGGAAATGAAAACACTAACTCAAAAAGATATTTGCACTCCCCTGTTTCTTGCAGCATTATTTACAACAGTCAAGGTATGGAAATAACTTAAGTGTTCAGCAACAGATGAATGGATGAAGATGTGATACACACACATACACAGGAATATTTTTCAACCATAAAAAAGAAGGATATCCTACCATGGGCAACATCATGGATGGACTTTGAGGGCAGTGTGCTAAGTGAGATAAGTCAGACAGAAAGAAAACACTGTATGATCTCACTGTAATCTAAAAGAGAAAAAGAGCTCACAGATAGAGAACAGATTGGTGATGGCAGGGCTGCTGGGGCGGGGCGTGGGGCAGCAAAGGGGTGAGGGGAGTCAGGGGGTACAAACTTCCAGTTATAAAATACATAACTCCTGGCGATGTCCTGTACAGCACGGTGACTAGAGTTAATAACACCATGTCGCATATTTGAAAGTCGCTAAGAGAGTAGATTATGACTAAGAAAATTGATAAGACAGAGTAAGACTAGACTTACTGGGGTGACCATTTCACAATGTATACAAATACGAATCATTACCTTGTACAGAAGAACTAGTATGTCACATGTCAATTACCCAAAAGAAACACAAAACCAACCCTTGGTGGTTATCTGTTCTGTATCAGGCACTATGCTTGGGGCTAGAGGTTCAGAGGTAAAAGGCTCTAACTTCACTGACTCCACTTCTAATGGCTGAGAGGGGGAAGAAAACCTGTTCCCACAAACCACAGGGACCAGAGCTGTTCTAGAGGCTGATGCTGGATGTCAGGGAAATGTGGCCCTAACTGGCCCAGCCTGGAGGAGGAGGAGGGGGCCTCCAGGAGGATGACCCTTTCGCCCTCCCCTGCAGGGGGAGCCAACTCACTGACTCAGGGCCTCCTGTGTGAGAGGCAAAGTTCTCAGTAGGTCTGCCATCCCCCTACCGCAAGCTGCGTGTGAACCCTTCCAAACCCCCCTTGGAAGAAGGTCTGGTTCCCTTTCATTAACATTTTAATAACTAACCCTACTGCACTCACTCCCTTCCAGGCACTGTTCTAAGTCCGTTTCGTTCATTAGCTCAGCTACTCCTCACCACAACCCTATGGTTTAGGTGTTGTCTTAGCCTCATTCTACAGACAGGGAAAGGGGAGGCCGGGAAAATGAAATGAGCCAATGCCACAGAGTTGGTGTCAGAGCTGGTGACTGGGGAGTCGCTGTCAAAGCCAAGGCAGTGGGCTCTGAGCTGCAGAGGCTTTAGCTGCCTCTGGCCACAGATGGACGAAGGGGGACTCATACTCCAGCTGGTTGCCTGACAGGGCAGATAACATAATTCAGACCTGAGCTGCATCTCCAGACCCCAGAGTAGGCACCATGTGCCCTCCTAGGGTTCCGTGAAGACTTGGATAGCTCTGGAGTGGACCAGAAGCCTTCCTGTCCAGACCCCTGCAGGGAACATATCATCCACACGCATGTTAACAATCACTGTCTCCCATTTGGGAGGCTCTGCTCCTTCAACATTTCAGACAAGAGGGAGCAGTCGCTCTTCCAAAAGCTATTCTCACCAATCAGGGTTTTAATACAAATTTGCCAGAGCCGATAAATTACTCGCATCGGGGGAGGAGGTAGAGGGCAGGGACCCCAGGCTCACCTTGAGGGGCAGGTAGGCGGCAATGGTGATCCGGGCACTCAGGTGGACGTGGCCATGTCTGTAGCTCACAAGGAGTGTGGTGTAGCCCTGGACCTCTGCTCTCACCTTGACCCCACTGCAGTGCTCAGACCCCGGTTGCAGCCTCCCTGTAAGAAAAGAGTCAAATGGTCACCGTGAACTTGCCTTTGCCTAGAAAGGCATGACAGGCTGACAGCCCTTCCTTCATCCTGGGCTTCATATGCAATCTAATTTTTTCAACTTAAAAATATGAAGTCTAATTCCCATACCAAAAATATACATAGCATAAGCATACAATTCACAGTGATTCCCCATCCCTCCCCACAAACTGAACACACCCTGTATCGAGGATCAAGGAACAGGATGACCTATAACCCTGCATCTCCCATAGATCTTTCTGGTCACTGGCCCTCCCCAAAGGAAAACCGCTGTTACCTGACTTTTCACCACCAGCTTAATTTTGCCGGCTGCCCTATTTTAACCACAGTGAATCACTAAACATAAACTCCTTTGTATTTGCCCTCTTGAGCTTAGTATTGGTGGTGAGAGCCCTCCTATTTTGCATGAGGTAGACCTTTGATCCACATTTGTAGTATGATTGCACTGTGTGAATAGACAGCTGCTGATGTCCCCATACTATTGCAAACATCTGGGTTGTTTGCAGGGTGGGGCTCTGATGCAGGGTGCTGCTATGAAGGGGCATGTGTACGTCTTTTCCTGGATGGATATATTCTAGCATTTCTATTACGTGTACCCCTAAGAGTACGGTATGTCCACCCCCCATCCTTACTGCCAGGACCACGTGTATGTTCACTCTTCATCATTATTGCCAAATATCTTCCCCAAAATGGATGCATCAAGTCATATTGCCACTAGAAGCTACACAGCATTCCCACCAATACTTGGTATTTCCCATGATTAAAAAAAAAAAAAAAAAAAGCCATTCTCGTGGGAGGGTAGCAGCATCTTACTGTTTTCTTTCTAAACATGTAGAAAAAATTTCCGTGACACCCCACATACTCATCCCCTAGATTCTATGAAGAATATTTCGCTGTATTTCTCTTACTGCATAGCAATCCATCCCCCTACTCATCCAACAACTGATCTTATGTTTCAGTGCATTTAAAAGTAAGTTGCAGGCATCAGCACACTTCATTCGAAATGCTTTAGATATGCATAATTATCTCCAGTTCAGTATTTCGTCCTGGTTCTTTTTTCTTAAGGTCAAATTTACACAAAGTGAGATACATAGATCTTAAGTGGGCCGCACTAGGAGTTCAGACAAACACATCCTCCTGTGAAACCTGAACCTCTACCAAGATGTGGGACGTGACCTGCCCCTGTGGTTCCCTCCCAATCCTTCTCGGGTGATTCCCCCCCCCACCCCCCCCGGCCCCGTTCCCAGAAGCAATCACTATGACATTCCGATTTTTTTTCCACCATAGTTTTTCTTTTTCTTTAAGGATTTTATTTATTTATTCGTCAGAGAGAGACACAGAGAGAGAGGGAACACAAGCAGGGGGGGTGGGGGGCGGGGAGAAACAGGCTTCTTGCTGAGCAAGAAGCCCGATTCAGGAATTGATCCCAGGATCCTGGGATCATACCTGAGCCGAAGGCAGACGCTTAACGACTGAACCACCCAAGTGTCCCAATTTAGTTTTTTCTTTTTATTTTTATTTTTTTTTTTAAAGATTTTATTTATTTATTTGAGAGAGAGTGAGAGAGAGCATGAGCAAGGAGAAGGTCAGAGAGAGAAGCAGACTCCCCGTGGAGCTGGGAGCCCGATGTGGGACTCGATCCTGGGACTCCAGGATCATGACCTGAGCCGAAGGCAGTCGTCCAACCAACTGAGCCACCCAGGCGTCCCTGTTTTTTCTTTTTAAATAACAGTTTCATTGAACTATAACTCACTTACCACAGAATCACCCATTTAGAGGGTACTCATAATTCAGTGGTTTTTAACATGTTCATAGAGTCCCATAGCTATCACTGCTAATTTTAGAACATCTCCTCTCCGGAAAAAGAAACCCTGCATCCATGACCAGTCTCTCTCTGTGTAGATCAGTCTGCCTCACACTGCACATCAATAAAGTGGGCTCTTTGCGTAGGGTTGGTTTCACGCACTATGTGTTTGAAATTCATCTAGGCTGTGGCATGATCGATAGTTGGCTCCCCTTTATTGCTGAGTCTTCCACTGCAAGGGTTCCAGTTTGCTCATCCATTTGCCAGCTGATGAGCACTGGGGTTGTTTCCTGGCTGGGGTGATCAAGGAGCTAAGTCTACTGTGCCCTGGGCAGAACTCCCTACACCACCAAGGGTGAGCTAGGGAGTCCACGCGCAGAGCCCACGAGCTCCGGAAAACTGCAACTCTGCCAAATAGGCCGATCTGTGTTCACAGCTACATACAGTGGACAGAGAAATGCTAGGTCTGAGCGTGGACTCTGCTGGCAGGGAGTCTGGGCAAGCGCTTTTCTGGACACGGCCCTAAATTATGAGCCAGGATGCCAGGTCCTCTGCATAGCTGGGAAGAGGGTGCTGGAGAACCGGGGGTCCTGACACATGGCAGAAGAGCCCCCTGAGCTTCCTCCCACCCAGCCTGCCTGGTGGGAAGACTCAGGGCTCCCCCAGTACCCAGGTTCTCCCCATCCTGCGGCCTCCACTGTAGCAACGAGAGATCCACCTGCACGAACCTGGGGCCCAACTTGGAACATGCCACCGCCTCTGCAGTCTCTGGCCTGACATACTCTTCCCGCTCCTCGGTACACTCCCCAATTTGTCCCCGCTCATCCTTAGGGTCCCGCTCTCATTTCCTCTAAGCAGCCTTCCCGGACACCCCCAAACTGGCTTGGGCACCCATCTTGGGCACATTTCTGCTCAGGAATACGTTCGGGCGTTTCTGCCGAGGACCCGCCCAACAGTGGGAGGGACTTCCGGGATCTGGGCTTAGGCGCAGGCGCACTCCGTTCCAGGTGCCGTAACTGCCTGTGGAAGCATGGGTCTTGCTAGGCTGTGTGGGCCATGAAGGTGACGCCACACCCTGGTGTTTACCAGGAACCCCCAGAGCACGGCAGTTACTAGGTGCTCCGTGAACAGGCTGCTGAAAACCAGCTGAGGCTGGGAGCAGAGAAGGGGCCAGGGCGGAGCAAGAGCTGAGATGTGGCCACCCTGGGCACTGAGCCTAGCCAAGTCCAAAGCCCTGGGGTTCCACCAGAAGCTCCTTGGTGCCTACAGCCCCAGGACTTTCAGGGGGACTTCAATGTTAAAGACAAGGAGGAAATGGGACCACAGCGGCCAACTCCAATAGGAAGAGAGTGGAACCTCAAGCTGACCCAGAGGGTGCTGGGATCCTGGGGCCGCCCCTTCCTGAGAACCAGGACCTGAGTCCCATCGTTTGTCCTCTCAACCTGGGCAATCTTGCCTGGGAAAGAGGCTGAGACAGAGAAGGAAACCTAACAGGGGGATTCCCCCTCTGCCCTGAAGCGTCTGTACCATGAGTCTCCTGTGCCCCAGACAGATGTCACCCGATCTGCTGGCCCCACCTGGTCTCCAGTCCCACAGATTTCCACAATGCCAACATCCCTCTGCCCTGAGGAGGCTCAGGTGGTAATATACCTGTTCTCATAAAACCTGGATCCTACACACAGGCTTTCCAAAGCCAAATCAGCTCTACACTGAGACATTTCAGGGGCTTTGTAAGGGAAATTTTGATGCCACAGGATTTTGGTCTTGGCTGTGGTATTTAGAACCAAACTCCTTGAAAAACCTTCTGCACTGGGCTGAGGGATGTTCATTTGTAACCCTCACAGCAAGTGAAGAGCTAGTATCCCTGTTTTACACATGGAAAAGTCAAGGCTCAGAGAAGTTGGGCAACGTGTCTACCACCACACAGCCAATTTATGGAAGAAGGATGCTCAGACCCATAGCTGTAGAGCTCCCAACCCTATCCTTCATTCCCAAGACCTCCTAGGCACTGACCTAGTGCCTGGAGCCATAGCCTGAAGACTCTCCTCCCAGATACGTATCAGGGGTGCCACAGGGGGAGCCATCAGCCAGCCTCTCTCTCCCTCATGCTGAGGTCTTCCTCCATTCTAAATGGTTGCCTCACTAAGGACACTTAAATTTTCAAAAAGCTGTTCCTCCATGGATGGTCAGAGAGGGCACAGCAGCATCATCCAAGGAAGGATGTGAACGTGGTTTGCTTAGTGACCTTTCAGAGACACTGCCCCCTTCCTTGGCATAGCTTCAGGTTCACAGGTCTCCACGAGTAACCACAACTACAGCAGGGGCACGTGAAGCCGCTAAGGCACTGCAGGCAATCCTACAAATACCTCTGCCAACTGAGCTTCTTAAACCTGTTGGGATCGAGTGGTCACTCCTGTGCTCAAACACCAACAGTGGCTTCCCACTGCCTAGACCCTGAAGTCCAAGCCCTTCGTGATTCATGATTCCACAGGTTCCTATCCCAGGGCCACGGTATGCGCCTGTGCCCCACAGACGTGCCCACCTCTGGGACCACAAAGACCCTGCCCACCTGTGACTTCTAACCCCTGCCCAAACCTTCCTCTTCCCTCAGTGAATTATCAGTCCTTGGTTTTCTCTGTCCACAGAACCTCCCCCGCCCCCACCCTGACCTGCTGCCCCTGGCCGGCTCCCCTGCAAGGCACCATTTCTCAGGGGACAAAAGGCTTCAGGGTCAGTGTCAGACTCAAACCAGTCTCTATCCCATCCCACCTGTGCCCTTGTGTGATCTTGGGCAGCCAGGCAGCCCCAGTCTCTTCCCATGACACGTGGCCCAACCACAGTCCCCCTCCCCTACCCCCAGGAAGTCTGATGAGTCACACACACACCGAGTGCTCACTGCACCTGGTAGGGTTGATGTCCCTTAAACTAACTTCCATGGCCACCATCACCACCTATATCACCACTGAAACCCTGCCTGGCATGCCCAAGAGGAAAGAGCAATGTGCACAGCTTTGACTATTCAGGGGGTCGGACCCTGCATGCCACCAAGGTGTCAGGACTCTGTCACCAGCCAAAATCCCTATGGACTGTGTATTCTGAGCTCCTCCTACCATCTAGACACTGTAATGGGCACGAGGACATGCAATTCTACTTAGGATGATACCCATTTTAGAGATGTGGAACCCGAGGTTCTGAAAGCCCAGTGACAGAGCAGGTCACACGTGGGCAAGAGCTAGACCAGACCATTGCAGACGGCTGCCATTCCTGATGCTGTAACCCTCAAGCCCTCTCTTTAGGAATCTGGGGCAGCCCATGTTGAGAACTTTGGCGGTCTGGCCTGATCCCTGTCTGGCGCCCGCCCACTCACCAGTGCTGGTTTACCTGGAAGTGGCTGGAACACGCCCTGGTTCTCCACCTCAATCACCAAGTCAAAATGGGAGCAGTCGCTCAGGGTGACCACCTCGTTGGCCCCGCCAGGAATAAGGCCGTTGATCCTCAGGGGCAGCTCCAAGGTCTGGCCCACACGGGCCTCTACCTGGCACGGGGCGAACTCCATGCTGCTGGGCTCAATCACATACACCTGGAGGGCAGGGGTGCAGACGGAGGTCAGCAGGCTCCATGCGAGAGGAAGGGCCCACACCAGTATTTACTAAGAGCTGCCAGGCTCTGGGCACCAAGGACGCGTCAGTAAGAAGACTGAGCTTTGGAGGACATGGGTGCTGGGACTGGAGTGAGTTCAGGGACAGAGCTGTCCGGGAAGGCCCCTCTGAGATGGTGACACGGGAGCTCAGACCTTAGGGGCATGTCAGAGGTGGCCAGACAGAAGCGTGGGGGAAAGACGTTGTAGGAAGAAGAGACATTATGTGCAAAGATCCTGAGCCAAGCAGCAGCTTGGCTTACTGGAGGAATATAAAGAAGGTCATAGTACAGGGCGAGAGGCGTCCTTGCCCACAGCTAACACTTCGATGAAACAAAACTTTCCATAGTCCAGGTTCTATTTTAAAAATGTTGCTAAATTCAATCCCCTCAGCCTGTTTCTTAAGAAGATTCTATTAGTAACCTCTATTTGATGAAGACACTGGCACGGGAGGTTAAGGGACTTGCCCACCCACCATGGAGTCTGGCCTGGGCAGCCTGGCCCCAGAACCAGGCTCTAATCATGACACACACTGTCTCTCAAGGAACTGTCCTCAGACTTCTGGTTGAACAACTGGGTGGAAAGGTGGCACCTGTGCTGACATAAGGAAGCTTAGGGCGGGGGAAGGGAGCAAGGTGGTCATAGTTTATCCCATATTCCACAATTATGCTGTAGCTAAAGGGTCTCAGTTACAACACTTTGTATGCGAGAATGAGATCAATCTTTAGATGGGTGTGTGTGTGTGTGTGTGTGTGTGTGTGTGTGTGTGTGTGTCTACATGGATCCAAATAAAAAGACTAGAATCATCTGTCCATCCATGTTCCAAATAATAAAAGGGCAGGCTGGGACTGGACACATCACATATGGAGCTTTGACTTTTGCTCTCAACGAAGTAACAACAGCAGGTTGAGGTCAGGGTCAAGAAGTTAGGAGGCCGAGGTGGGGCTGGCAGAGCTCAGTGGCCAGTGACCACTCCCACCCAAGGCCTTATGCTAAGTGAGTTGGTCCAACATCACTTGTGATGAAGAGCCAGGTGTAGGGCCCCAGTACAGGGAGAGGAAAGGAGTCAGAGCCAGGTGTCCTGGAGTCTGGCGCCTCCCTCTCATTGTGAATTTACCAACACTCAGTGGCCCTTCTGATTTGGAGATTCAGACCTCTCAGGTCTGAGGAGTTTTCTAGAATGACTCCTTTGAGTATCTCAGGTCTTCTGTGTTCTCTGATCTCCTTTCCAGAAATTCCACCTATGCTGACCCTGGCCCTTCTGTGTCCCATCCCCTGGCTGGTGGGGAATGTCACGTCCATCCCCCTGCCCACCACCAACACCAAGTACAAGACCGAGGACTGGATGTGAGGAGGTATCTAGAGACCGCCATCCTCAGCTCCGGGCCCCTGAGGTCTCACCTTCATCTCCCCGAAATGTAGCGGGTTCTGCACATCATGCGCCTGGATCACACTGAGTCCGGTGTCACTGCCTGTGGTCATCACACCCTTGACAGTGACAGTGGCAACCACATAGCTTGACGAAGACCAGCTGAAGTTCCCACTCCCACCATGGGCCTGCAGAGAAGAACCATCAGATCAGTCCACCTGCCTGGTCTTTCTGTCTTTCTGTCTCACTCTCTGACTCGGATGGTCAGCAGTCTCCCACCCCATGGAAAACCCTGGCATCGGCTGATATCTGGCTGGAGACAATCTCCTTACCTCACTCTCTCTGCCCTGCCTCGTTTCTCCTCCTCATACTCTGGGGGTCTTGTGGCTGACACCCACTGTCACCTGTGACAGTGGCCCCAGATCAGGGAGCACCTACAGACTGGAGTGGGAGAACCCTGGGCCACAGTCAGGTGCTAGAAGCTACTTCCCTGACCAGGCCCAACACTCCCTCCCGGCACATACCCCTGCCACTCCTGGTCGTCCACCATGGAGTAGAGACAGTCCAGTGGCTTCCCAGGTCAGGGGCCACCACCCTGGAGCCCAAGAGAGGCCAGGAAGGGGAGACACCTGTGTGAACAGGCAGCAGATCCCAGTGACAGTCCTCACTGCCAGGGAGGCAGTGGGGACTGATGGGCACTCTACTGGCCACTGATGGAGAATCAAGTCCCCATGGGAGTCAGTCCCTGCCAGTGAAGGCCAGGCGGGCACATGAACATCAGAGACTGAGAACACATGACAGGTGACAGAGTTAGAGATGTTTTTCCCTGGAATTTCACATTTTTCTCTGGGGACAGTTACACTACTTGTAGAAAATAATCTTTTTTTTTTTTTTTTTTTTTACAACAACAAAAAATGCAGGTGGAAGTTAAATCTGTATTCCAGGTTTTCTTTATTATGCTTTCTTTTCTGTTTTTCAGGTTTTTTTTTTTTCTGATTACCAAAATACAATGCTGTGATAGAAACCCCAGAAAATACAAGAAGCATAAAATTCCCTGATTTTAAATTCTCTCCAACCACTAGAAGGTAATAGTAAAAGAAACAGGATGGGTGAAAAGCTCCAATCCCACGGAAACACCCAAAGGAATGCACCCAGATGTGGGGAATCACGGTTACCTTTATTGTGTACTGATAGGCGCCTGTCTTTGGTTGCCACGGAAACGTCAAGATGCTCGGATAGAGGGTGATGGGGACGTGAATTTCTACCTCCTGCTGGTTCCACACAGGCACCCGTAATGTGTGGACCCCTCCGTCCTACAGAGAGGTGAGGGTGCCGCACGTCACCATGACAACCAGGTCATCAGAGGTTTTCCCAGTCAAGCAGACCCCCGCCCCTCCCTGGAGATTAGGTCACAAAGAGATTCCCTGATGGTCTGGGAGCAGGAAGGAAGATGCTAGATACCCTGCAGCCTTCTCTGTCTCCATGGAGACAGCTTCCCAGGGCTCTGGAACAGCCACCAAGTAAATGCTGCTTGACTTCACCTTCTCAGCACCCTACCTGGGATGCTGTGGTTACTCCCGCTTGACAGATGGGGAAACTGAGGCATGGGGCACTGCAGCAACTTTGCCCAAAGCCCCTGGAGCTGCAGTGACAGACTGGTAGGAATTGCGGTCTGGCCTGCAGGCCGCTCTTTTCTGCTGCCTGTTAAGGGGCCAGGACAGGTTTTGTGCAGGGTAGGAAGTTAAGAATACCCATGCTAATGTTCCAATCAATAAAAAACTGCTCATGCCTATAAGAGACTGGCCTTTTAAATGAAGGGGGAAAATGAAGACTTTAAAGGATCCAAGAGCTAAAATAGCCAGAGGGTGCTCATGGCTCCTGGAAACAGTACAGCTAGACACACGGGCCCAACTGCGTTTCCCTAACAGGGTTTCCACCCCAATCCCAGAAGGGCAGGCTTACCTTGACAGAGGCTGGCAAAGGGCAAAGGAAGAGGGATACCCCGTGTGGACATGCAGGACAGGGAGAGCCCAAAGCCCTGCCACCAGACATGCCCCCATGAGCCTGGATGAGAGGCAACCCCCACGGTACCCACAAGAGTGGCGCACCAGGCTGAACTTTGGGCACCCTGCTCCCCCGGTGCATGTCCAGCCTGGGAGGGTGCAAGGGACAGAGGGAGGGAGGTGCCGACTTGCCTGGTCTACCACGGAGGTGAGGGCTGCCTCGATGGCCGTCTGACCCCTCTTTGTTGCCCTTATGTGATGGTATGACCCATTCTGGGAAGAAGTGAGCACCTCAAAGAACTCAGGAGGCAGCACGGTTTCAATGCGAATATTCTGGAAGGGAGGCAGGATGAGTGAAAGAGGTGTTTCTGGGAGTGTGTCTGGGAGTCAGAACGCAGGAAAGGAGCAATGTGACCCACAGAGAGCAGCCAGACCGGGCCATGGGACCCCCTGAGGCCCAGAGGTCTCCAAAACCAGCAGAGCAGCTGGACTAGACGTAGTACTGGCCTCTGTCCCCTCTGGCCTTTGACCCCCCTCCTAGGCCACTACCCTCTCCCCACATGGCCCTGCTGTGATTACCCATGTGGTGCTCAGGGGAGCCCAAAGCCTACTATCGTCAAGCTTTCTCAGACCTTGAGGTTCCAAAGAGGAAACCAGCAAACACCAAAAAGGTCACCAATATCCATTAGAGCTTTCTTCCCCCCAAAATGTTGATCGATGTAAAACAACACGAGGAAAGCAATGACCTGCAAAGCTGCCCAAGGGGGAACATTGCTTCCTTCTTCTAAAACCCCAGAGGCCCCTACGAAGGTCGCAGACGTTCTAGCTGATGATACTGGGAACTTCTCACGAAGGACCAAAACCTGCTGAGATTCCTGTCCCTCTATGTCTGCCATTCCTTTCTAGAGCCAGAAAGCTAAGCTGGGCCTGGGTCACAGTTACAGGTATTAGACATTTACAAGTATTCCTGGCCCCGCAGGGAAAGGTTGGGAACTATTCCCTGTCTTCCACAGAGCAGGCAGAGACAGATTCTCAGCACCATGAAGTCTCAGGCTAATGACAAGGGAGCAGGAAGGCAGCTGGCAGATGCTACTTCCCATCTCTGCCTTCTTGAACCTTCTTGAGCCTGCAGCCTTCTCTCCCCACTTGGTCCCTGCAGGGGTAGGGCTGGGGGGACAGAGATTCGCAGGTTCACAAAGTCCAGAGAGGCACCAGGGATATCATGGTGCTGTCCCCCATGAACCCAGCAGCACCATCAGCAATCACTGAACTCAGCTTGCCTATATGGGGGCCCTGCAGCTTTGGGGGGCCACTTCAACAGACACATCCCGCACTGACACCCCGCTGGGACCCAAGGCAGGCACTCACGTCTGACAGGTAGACCTTGTTGCCGGACTTGTCAAGCACTTCGATGGTGACTTCATACAGGCGGCCGGTCTCCAGCACCCACCTGTCACCAGGATGGACTGTGAACCCTACAAAACAGGCAGGCAACAAAGCCTGACCACTTGGGCCACAGGGGCATGCCACTGAGGAAGAAGATGGTAGCAGGCACACCTGTAGGACCCCGCAAACTATTTACCTGCACTCCTCCAAGAAGAAAGAACAGCTGCTAATCATGGGGAGACCTAATGCCCACCAGCAGCCCTGGGGATGCAGATGCTGGGCTGAGCCCTCAGCTGCCCCAGCACCACCTGAGCATATCCCACTGTCCACTGAAGGCTAGACTCTGAATCCATCGTAATTGTTATGAACCGAATCCACAGTAGGTCTGCACTCTGAATCCACAGTAGGTCTACTCTTTAAATCCACAGTAAGTCTACATCTGAATCCATAGTAGGTCTGCGCTCTGAATCCACAGTAGGTCTACCTCTGTATCCACAGTGAATCTACATCTGAATCCACAGTAGGTCTACCTCTGAATCCACAGTAGGTCTACCTCTGAATCCATAGTGAGTCCACATCTGAATCCACAGTAGGTCTACCCTCTGAATCCTCAGCAAGTCTATATCTGAATCCATAGGTCTGCACTCTGAACCCATGATGAGTCTGTTCTCCAAGTCCACAGTGAGTCTACATCTGAATCCACAGTAGGTCTACCTCTGAATCCATAGTAGGTCTACCCTCTGAATCCACAATGAGTCTACATCTGAATCCATAGTAGGTCTACATCTGAATCCACACAAGATCTGCACTCTGAATCCACAGTAGGTCTACCCTTTGAATCCTCAGTAGGTCTACATCTGAAGACACAGTGTGTCTACATCTGAATGACGCCTTTCTGAATGAATGAAGCTCCTAGGACCCACAGGGCTATCCTGCCTGGTGTTTCAACATTGTCAGCTCAGGCCTGCACCAGTCAGCAAGCTTGTGTGATGGCTAACAGGAGGACCCAGGGGTTTGCTGCATATTCTCTCGCCTGAACCCATTCAGTACACCCAACAGGTATGTCAACAGGGAGGAAACTTGAAGGGAGCATCATCTCTATGACCTGGGCTACACATGTGTCCCAGACATCTCTCAAGCACTCAACAGTTACAGCAGCTCTGGGACCGGGCTCTGCCCCCACAGGTCCTCTGTGACCGCAGACTCCTCCCTTCCTCTCTTGGTCAAATGCCTCCCCTTCTTCCCCACTGAGACTTTTACCAAATGTCTCCTTGCTTGAGGGGCTCCTTTGTCACTGAGCTGATCACTGGGATCCCCAACCTCTAGATGTCCACAGCCATGGTCAGGTCTGGACAGAGCCCTGGTATAGGAAGCAGGAGGAGACAAAACCCTCTGGACTCTACCCAAACACTTCTCTCCTTCTGGAGCTACCCACCTACCTTGACCTTGGCCTATCCTCTGCTTGTTTCTGTGCATCAATGCAAGAAGGACTGGGGAGCAGCCCTGGCAAAAAAAAGCTGGCAGAGCTGGCTAGGGTGAAGCATTTTCTGGGCAACTGCTGTTGCCTTTATTTATTTATTTTTTTTAACTCCTGTCAATAGCATCCATGAGGACCCATGATGACCAGACTCACCCAGGTATCCAGGTTCAACCACGTAGATGGTGCTGTTGGGTAACCTGGAAGCACCCTGCATGCGGATACCTGAATTATTACTTAAGGAACAAAACACACGAAGGCAAACAGAGCAGGTGGCAGGATTCAGCAAGACTAGGGCAGCCTGATTACCACAGAGACAACACGTGCATGGGAGAGAGGATGAAAACCCTCTTGCCTGAGCCCAAGTAGAACAAAGCCATGTTCCAGAATCAGAGGCCCCCGCACACTTCCCACACAAGCAGGGGAGGGTCTCTTGCAAGGGACACTGGAGACTACCCGGACAAGGCTAGGACAGGGACAACCTACATGCTGGTGTGCAAACAGCCTTGGCCAGGCCCCTGGGATGGGGCTGTCGGTGCCAGGGAAGGTTCCAGAGGCAAGGAGCGAGGCTCTGCTCCTGCCACCACCTCCTGGCCCAGAGCCTCTCCAGTGAGTCACCCACGGAGGTGAGCGATGCCACAGAGCCGTGTTGCTATTTTGGTTCTTTCTGATTTTTCAGACCTTGAGGGAAAACAGGGTTATTTTTAGCCAAGCCAAGCTTTCGGGGAGAAAAATGACTCCTAAACAGGCCAATCTCCTGTGCAGGACGCACATATGGACCTGCAGCCGGGCTAGAGAAAGGATATTCCTGTGGCTCAGGACCAGGCTGCTCTGTCCCAGTTGCACAGCGGTGACCGTCGACGTTTCCTGGTCCAAGATGGCCACAGGCTGGCCTGTGGCTCCCTCGGGGCTCGTGATGCTGTTCTGAAGCTGGAGCTCATACTGCTCGGAAGGCATTGACAGCTCTGGCCGCCCAGAAGCAGAAAGAACCAAGTGGGAGAGACAAGAGCAAAGACAGGGAACGTTACGAACCAGTACCTCCGTCCCACCCCAAATCCCTGGACCCGACCATCCGTACGAATGCTTGATTTTTCTTTCTTTCTTTTTTTTTTGCTTAGTTTCTTCAACACTTTTTTTTTTTATTCCAGCATAGTTAACACACAGTGTTATAATTTTCTCGACGCTTTAAAATTTAACAGTATTCTCCATGCCCGTGGACAAAACTGACACTCTCCATGAATTTTCAGAAGCAATCAGTTTTTTAGTGACTGTCATAAACTGCTATATTTTTTTCCTAATTAAGCACAGCTTCTGACAGCAAGTGTAGGCTGCCTACAGAATCCATGAGTTAAGTGAATTCTGCTGCTGCACCAAGGGGCCTAAGGTGGGGCTCACTGGAGCCATGAGGCCTCTGGGAGTGGGGGGTTTCCAAAAAGGCACCAGTCCATGGTTCCCCACCAGGTTTGGGGAGCTCAGTCTAGGATCTGCAAAGAATGTTCTCCGTCACCATCCTGACCATCCATCAAGGTTTCCCAGCTCAGTGTCATGTTGTAGAAGAGAACTCACTCAATCTGGGCCGGGATGAAAAACGATTTCCCTAGGAAATCAGGGACACTGCAAAACCTGCCACTTTGGCGTCCGTCTTCCACATCCTATGGGTAGTGACCAAGAACGCTCTTGTAAATGGCTACTGCTGACCACAAAAACAAGATGTGGTGGGACTGTGCCTGCTGCTTTAGGGGCCTATCACCACATTTTATCCCACAACAACCCCTGGCGTGGGTACTGCTGATGTCCACACCTTCAAGATGGTGGTGCTGTGGAAATCGAGGCAAGAATCCCACAGGGTCCTCCAGCGGGGGAGTGGCGGAGCTGGGATTCAAACCAAAGACAGCAGAATGAATCACTGAACACTACAACAAAAAACTAATGACGTACTATACAGTGGCTAACTGAACATTAAAAAACAAAAAAAAAAAACCCAGAAAGACAAGAAAAAAAAAAAAACAAGAAAACCAAAAAACTAAAAAACCAAAGAGCACAGGAACACTTTTACTTGACCCCTCCCAGTCCTGTCCCTCAACTTTCCTACCAAGCAACCTGCTCAGGACCCTGTAGGCATGGCCACATCCCAGCCATCTAGTTAGGGAGAGGAGGGAGGGAGAGCCACAGATTATACCCCTGGTCACCATTTCTCCCTGGGTCCCAACTCAGGGCCTGCAGGCATTGGGGACAAGGGCCAGGAGGAATTTCAGCTACAGCATCCTTAGACTTCCAAGAATTCCGAAGGGAACTCTAAAAGGGAGGCAACTGGTCTACCTCCTGTCTTAGGGTGTCTTCTGTGTTGTTCTGATAAATCCCCAAGAATTTGTCCTAGAGCAGAGGGTTCTCAAAGTATGGGCCCTCCTGGACCACCAATGTCACCTACTAGCTGCCAATGACTGGCCTTACCCCAGAACTGCTGAAACAAATTCTGGGGGTGGGCCCGAAGCGCTGAGCTTGCGCAGGCCCTCTGGGTGATTCCAGCACATGCTAGAATGGAGAATCCTCTAGCATATACACAGCCCATCTCCTCATTCTCTACACGGGGGAAGCCCAGCCAAACTGGGCTGAGATTCTTGAGGATTATATGTTCAGAATACCGCAGCAGGGCATCAAGGATCCACACTGTAAGAAAATAATGCCGTTGCTCAATCAAGCAGTGTTCCTTTATGCTGTTTTACGAAGTGCTAGCTTCCTCCCTTATTTAAACTTCTCCAAACAAAGAGGCCATTTTGAGAAATGAACATACTGATTCTCAAAAGATCTTGCATGACAACGTAATTACAAAATCCTAAAACAATGAAAATAAGGGGCGTGACTCCTGGAAAACCTCTCAGAATGCAGAGCTCGCTACTATGAAAAGCACTGAATGCAGAAGGCTTTGCAGATGCTCAGGGTCACTGTCTATCTGTATAAATAGGAAGGCTGTTCTTGGGGCACTGGACCAGCCCATCTATCATCTGCAGGGGGTAAAGGGCCATCCCCAGGGCTGCCCTTCTGTAAACCAGGAGGCCCACATGCTTCTAGGAGACCAGGCTCTGTGACCCTCCTGATCTTGGCTGACCCTCCAGACATGGTTTTCATCCCCTGCCACCTCCCCCAGGGTAGGCTCCAGGGATGACCATGGAGCTCCTGGAAAGGATCTGAGTCCAGGAGGATGGGAAGCTCACTCCCCTGCCTCTGGCTCCAGCCCCTGCTCACACAGCCCATGTGAGCTAGTTCTAGGCAGCCACGGCTCAAGGGGGTGCTGGGCTCCAAGTCCCTTTGACACCTGGGTCACTGACACCAGCCTCGGCAGGTGACTCTCCCAGCCTCAGTGCACTTCTGTCTCTGTCCCTTCCACCATTCCACCCAAGTTCTTTCAGACAACAATTCCCTCAGTCAGCATGGCCTTCCCGCATTTTGTTCCGTCCAGTAATTTGGTTACTGTGCCAATCATGTCTTCAAGCAGCACAAACACCAACACCATTAAGAACTGAGGGGAGGGACCAGCATCTCCCCCTGCCCACCCGCTGGAAACACTGCTCTGAAAGCAACACACGTCCCCCTGGTTAGGAGCTCCAAGAGCCCCTCTCCTCCCTCCCCTGCCCCTACTTGTAAGATGTTTGCAGAATAACCGTCAGAGTGGCTGCTGGGCTGTGCACTCCAGGAAGGCAGGAACCCGGGCGACATTTGCAGCAGCCAGCAGACCACGGCACTGCGTAGGTGCTCAATAAACGGGCTTGCAAGAAAGCAAGCCACCTAACAAAGGGAGGCAGACAGAAGGGAAATAAAGACATGGAAGAAAAGAGGAAAAAATAAATTTTTAAGGAAGGAAAACTAAAAACAAAAAGAGAAAGAATTAATTGGGGTTATAAGGATCTGCATGTTCATAAGTCCAGGTAACTGGCCTCTAACCTAGGATTCTCTAAGCCAATGCAGGGTGCTATGCGAGACAGGCGACAGCAGCAATTCACACCCCTGTCCCGTCATCAGTCCTCACTTCCCTGTCCAGTCAACTCGTTCAAAATGACAGTGATGTGACTTGTACTTCAATTAAAAAACAAAACAAAACGAAACAAAACACCCAAGCCCAATCCATCTAAAACAGATGAGCAGAATTTCCATTTGTATGACTAGGTCACTGTGGACCTTGATGGTTCGGGTCTCGAGGCTTCCTTGTGGAAGCCGCTCTAGACCTGAGTCAACCAGAACCATCAGTCACACAGGTGTGTTCATTTTTGGAGGAAGTTTCGATCCCGTTTCTCCATTGATGAAAGGGAGGCAACAACATTCCTAATTCCTACCCCAGGCTCTCTTTTGTGTGTTCTGGCCCTTTGAGATCTATGGTAGATCAGTGACCCAGCCCATAAATTCTCTGGGTCCCCTGAGATGTGCTGTTCCTCTGGACTGTGACACCTGAGCTAATTCAGGGTGGGCTCTTAAGACTTCTTTATTAAATCACCCACCCTTAACCGTGCTGACTGCCCTCCCCGGTTGGGGCCCAGCTCTCAGATCTCTGGCCACAAGCCCCTGCCCTGCTTCTTACCCAGAAGGAGCCTAGTCCCAGCTTCCACAGTCTGAGGGGAACAGTGCTCTCTCACACTATAACTGCTCCCCAGATCCACTGCTCCCAGGAGAGGCAGGGTCTTTCAGGACCTCCTCTATGGAACAAAACCCAAGTTCCTTGGATACCGGAGCATCTATGTGCTTCTTACACAAGACCTTGCATCACAGACAGAGTGACCCTCCAACCTGGGGGAGACATCTGCCTCAACACATGTCAAAGCCCTCGGACAGGTGGGTGACATTCTTGACCTCCTGGGCTCTGGCCATGAGACATGGGTAAACTTTTTTAAAAACGATAATAATAGTAATAATTCTTAGGAGGATGGGTGCTGCATTAAGAACTCTCACCATATAAAATGCATCCCAGGTCCGCAGCGTTCTAGAATTACCAGAACAAATCCATATCCACTAATTAACTTTGCCCTCTAAGCATAAGCAGAAAGGCCTCAAGGTATCTGAAGGAGAAACTGAGCCCCAAAGGGTGGGCAGAAGCCGGCCAAGATTGGCCGGCAGTTAGCAGCAGACCAAAAGGCAAACCCATTCCCATGTGACGCTCACAGCTTCTGATGCTCTCCAAACAAAGGGATGGATATACACCCGAAAGGACCGAAAACCGTGCCCTGAAAAGAGTATTTGCACACCCATGCTCCTAGTAAAACTATTCACAATAGCCGAGACACAGAAACAACCCAAGCGCCTATCAACAGATGAATAGATAAGCATTCAACAAATATCAATACACATATGCTGGAGTGTTATTCAGCCTTAAGAAGGAAGGAAATTCTAACACACACTACAATGTGGACGAGCCCTCAGGGCATTATGGCTAAATGAGATAAAGCCAGTGACAAAAGGACGAATACAGTAGGATTCATCTTATTTCGGGTCCCCAGAGAAGTCAAAGTCACAGAGACAGCAAGAAAGATGGCTGCTGCCAAAGGCTGGGGGAGGACGAATGCGGAGCTAGTGTTTAATGGAAATGGGAGTCTCAATTCTGGGAAGATGAGAAAGTTCCAAAGAGGGCTGGAGGGGATAGTGACATGATAATGTGAGTGTGCCACCAAACTGCACACTTAAGAATGGTGAAAATGGTAATTCTGTTATGGGCGTTTTACCACAATGATAGAAAGGGTAACCTCCGCCATGGCGACCACGTTGAGTCAGTGACCCACCTGTGATCTTTCCTTGCCTGATCTTCTGCACCTTGTAGCGAATGGAGGTCCCCACCATCAGGTAGACATCGTAAGCCGGGTTCAGAAGGATGTTCTCCAGAATGAGCAGCCTGACCTCCGCAGGGCGCACATGCTTGGAAGAAAGAGGGTAGAAAGGGTGAGGTGGGGGGAGGGGGGCTCAGCGGGTACAGTCAGTTAAGCCTCCGACTCTTGACCTCAGCCCAGGTCTCGATCTCAGGGTCGTGAGTTTGGGCCCGGCGCTGGTCCCCGCACCCAGCACAGAGCCTACTTATTAAAAAAAGAAGAAGTGAGGTGCGGGTGGGGGAGAAAGAGAGCCTAGAACTTCTCAGGATGCTTATGTGGGGATAGGGAAGTTAATGGTAAAGAAACAGGGCAATGCTCAGAGCCCCACACCTTCAGACCCCTCAAAGCCCCAGGGGAACCCTGTGTGTTCACAAGGCCCGTGTCCAGTGGCTACTGCTGGACCGTGCTGAGCACGTCACTTTACATTAATGTACACTATAGCTCAATGTGCAGTCATCATAGTTACACAGAAAGAAAAGTAAGGAGTGAGATCATGGATACCGTGGCCACCAGGGGCTCAGGGGCTCCACCCACGAAAGCCCAAAGATCAGAGAGCTTGGGGAGCCAAGGGCAAACCTGAAAAGGGGGAACAACACATGTCCCTCCACCCCCACCCCCACCACGCCGTGACCTCCTCATCGGGAAATGGCATGAAAGACTTGAAATGGGAGAACAATCACCAGTGTCAAACCCAGCACACCCCTTGGATCACCGGAGTCTCTGGGGGCCCGCGCCTTCCCTTGCCTTTGATCTACTGGCAACTCGGCAAGTTGGAGAAAAGTTGGCAAAGAAAATGATTCTCATCCACAGAAATGCCAATACATTGTCTCAGGTGGAGAGGGCATCGATCAGCACCCCATGGATACTGACCAGTTCTGCGTCTGTTCCCAAATTCTTGGGGGTCTCTTGGGCCCCAGGTGTAACATCTTACAGGTTTCCTCGCTTAATAGGAAGTTACATAGTATCTTTGACTCATCCAAAGAGACAAAAGCAGCCCTTGGGCCGGGCTCTGCTCTGGTGAGTGCTTTCTAGTGTGGCAAGCAGGGAAGCCTCCTACAGGCACCAGGCAGGACAAGAGGGAATTCCAGCTCAGGGGTGGGGTAGGCTGGGCTCAGGCCTGAATAACAAGAGGCAAATGGTCTCCAAACACGATCTGCAGGGTGCTACGGGATGAGCCCCTGTAATGTGGCATGTCCTGTGCTTCTAAAACCCCCCACGACCCCTGGCCTACAGGCTAAACGACGAAAGAGGGCATCAGGAGGCGTTCTCTCATCTGTCACTTTAGAAAGTCAATGGTGGGTAGAAAGTCACCCTCCCTGTGTGAGCCCAGGAACCAGGCAAACGAAAGGAAGGTCTCAGGGTTGTAGTTCAATGGAGGCAGGGCAGACATGTGCCCATGAGAACAGGGAAAGAACCAGAGCCTCTCCTTTCTGCTGTCCTATACCCCTCTTCCAGACGGTGCAAGAGCAGGTGCTAGTAAGGCCAGGGTAACTGGGGGAGGGGAGGGGAAGGAAGGAGTCTTAGCTCTCCACAGATGGGACTACCAGTCCCAGGGCTCAGAGTGGGACCTAGGAAGGGATGGCATGGAGGACACCTGGAAGCCCCCAGTTTTTCCAGAGCTCCAAAGGCTTGGCTGCATCCCTCCACAGGGACCAGTGCAGGGGGGCTGCTGAACATCAGTGGGTTAATGGGCATTCCCTTCCCTGACCTGCCTCGAAACGGACCATGGACCAACTACTTTGTGACTCTGGAGATGGTGCCCTCTGGTCTTCCAACTACTTCCCTCAAAAGCTGTGGAACCCTTCCTCCAAAAACCAAACCCAACGAACAGAAACACAGAATCACATCCTGAAGTTCCCAGTTCATGAAGAGTGAAACTTTCATGGTACCATGCTAAATGCGCTCACAGGCATGAGCCACCTCAAGGAGCCCAGTGCCCCTCGACCCCAGGGGCCCACCTTGTAGACGGCCTCCTGGATGCGTGCCTTAAGCTTGGAGCTCCCCGTCTTCATCCCGGACACGAGGATGGTGTCCCCCTGCTTGGCCACCTTCTCCATCTCAGAGATGTAGGAAGGAGGGATGTACGTGGACTCCAAGAACGTGAGGATTCTGGAGAAGGAAGATGTCATCAGACCTGAGTGCAAAAGCAAGGACCCTAACAGATTCACCAGTTGCTGGCACCTCCTGGGAGGGGCCAGACCCTTAAGTGAGTGGCGGTGCCCTGCTTGGCGCCGCATAGAAATTTGTCCCCGAAACTTCCTACATCAGAACTGCCCACCTCCTGGTGAACAGTGCAGACTCCTGGGCCCCATACAGGCCTTTGTCCGCAAGAAGGCTGGCACTGTGCTTTTTATCAAAATCCACATGCAATGACGGTGAACCCTGATATATGAGGACCACCTGCTTGGACAAAATGCTTCACGCTTACAGGTGTGACAGGTGAGGCCCATGGAAACTAGGAAGCAGGCCCAGGAGCACAGACCCAGCCAGGGTGGGGCCAGCAGTGCCCACCAGGCTCCCAGGGCCCCTTGTGATGTTCTACCCACCCCTCTGGGCCAGCTCCTGCCACTGGGAAATGATGTTCAATGACCCTTCCTCCAGTGTCAAGAAGAGGGTATCACACCCATCCTATCGCCCCACGGTAAGGCATTGGGCTGTGGGGAGAAGCCCCACACTAGGAGAGAAGTTGGGATGCGGAGACCCCACCGTGGAGGCAAGAAGCTGGGCGGCTTGAGGGACCCTTTCCACGCGGTCTCTGTCTCTCGCAGCCTGCGATTTACAGGTGAGCCCGCCTTTCCACTTGAACAAGAGCAGGGCTCTGGACGCGCTTCCATTCTCCCCAACATCTGCGGGCTGTGGTAGTGTGCTGTGACTGATTTCCCTCTCTGGTTTGACTAGGTGTCACCTGCTGATTTTAATGAAAACCCAGGGCACTCTGGCTGCAACCTGCCTTAGTGCTTTTGATTTCAGTTGACATTCAGCTCACGTACAGAGTGCATGGACGCTCAGGGCGCTGTCATGGTAGGAAACGCACCTGCTAGCACAGACTGGGGCAGGGAACCAGCGTTCTCTGAATGTCTAGCAGGTGTCAGGCCCAGGGCGGGGCTCCGAATACCATGTGGACTCACACAGCCGCCCTCAGAAGTAGCCACAATCCTTCCCTCCCTCCGACAGAGGGGGACGCCGATGCCCAGACGGGCTGCACCCCTTGACTGAGGCAATAGGCAGGAAGCGACCAGGCCAGGTTGGGAATCCGAGTCTTTTTAACTGTCCAGCCCATGTTCCTGGCTTCGTGAGACACCAGAAATTCCAGAGCTCATGCAGAAGACGAAGGTTGAGGGCCCATGCCCCCCCGCCCCCAAAGACCTCTGACCCAAAAGAGCAACCGCCTTGCACGTATCAGGGCATAGTGATGTCTGCCATGGGAATAGGCATGGGCTAAGCCGAGATGTTCCCTAAAGCCTGGAGCTGGACTTGGAAAGGTGTAAACGGAAGACCAGATTCTTAACTCCCCACAAAATACTTACTAATTGCAAAGGGATAGGACAGTGACTTTACAGTGGGGCACCTGAGCAGGCACCATCTACCCCAAGTGATGACCGTGAATGTCGTCTGTGATAGACCCACCAAACCGTGATAAGATACAATCAGGAGAATACAGAAGCTCACCTCTGTGATCTTCCTGCCAAAGATGCAAAGCTCTGCATCTAATCAGGAGGGAATATCAGATAATCCCAAAATGAGGGACATTCTACAAAACAACTGAACTGTAATCTTCACAAGCATCTTGGTCCCAAAAGAAAGAAAGACCAAAGAACTATCTTAGGCTGAGAAAGATAGGACGACAGACAGCAGGCGACTCTGGCTGGGTTTTGTGCTTCCTATGAACGATATAACTAGGATAGACTGGCAAGACTTGAATGAGGTCTGATGACTGTAGGCATCAGTGTTCATCTCATTTTGATGATGTTGCATGTAAGCTGGAAAATGTCTCCATGGTAGCAAAGGCACATTAAAATAATTAGGGACATCAAGTTGGCTCTCAGATGGTTCAGGGACACCACTTTTTGTACTATACTTGCAACTTTTCTGTAAGCTGAAAATAGCTGCAAAGTTTTAAAGGGGCACCTGGGTGGCTCAGTCAGTTGAGCATCTGCCTTTGGCTTAGGTCATGATCTCAGGGTCCTGGGATCGAGTCCCGCATTGGGCTCCCTGCTCAGCGGGGAGCCTGCCTCTCCCTCTCCCTCTGCCTGCTGCTCCCCTCTGCCTGTTCTCTCTGTCAAATAAATAAACAAGATCTTTAAAAGAATTTCTTTTTTAAGTTAAGTCTTCCTCCACAACTAGAGAGTATGTTAAGTGAAATAAATCAGTCAGAGGAAGACAAATACCATATGATTTCACTCACAAGTGGAATTTCAGAAACAAAATAAACAAGCAAAGGAAAAAGAAAAGAGAGAGAGAGAGACAACCCAAGAAAGAGTCTTAATTATAGAGAACTTGTGGTTAGCAGAGGGGAGGTGAGTGGGGGGATGGATGACATAGGGGATGGGAATTAAGGGGGGCACTTTTATGAGCACTGGGTGATTTATGGAAGTGCTGACTCACATATTATACCTCTGAAACTAACATGCCAGCCTCCTCCACAATTTCCCACACCCAGCGCGCACCCCAGCGGGCAGCAGAAGCAGCAAGGTTCCCACACAGCTGTGGGAGCTGAAATGCTCGTCCTTGCTCAGTCATGGGGGATGCCAGGCCAGCATCCTGACGACCCTGGGTTCCTTGCTGATGGTGATGACGCTTCTCAAAGCCCCCCACCCTGCCTGGAGCCAACTGACACCTCTTTCCCGCTTTTCCTGCAAAGGTGAGGCACCTCTTACCGCAGAGCGTTGTGGGAGTCCGAGAACCCATCAGCCTCCGTGTCTTTCACGATCGTCCAGTCAAAGACCAGCCCAGCCAGGGTGCTGAAAGTGTTCCCTGCAGGAGCAGATGGGGGGGTGGAGGGAGCAGAAAGGCTCAGAGTTAACTCCCTGGGGCGAGGGGAAGGGGAAAATGCACTCAGGACCACCCCTCTGCAAAGCAGGTGTTATGCCCCCATTTCAGGAAAAGGAAACTGAGGCCTCAAGGGTCAGGGGATGAAGGGTGACAGCTCATCTCTCCCCTGGATGCTGGGATTCCCAGGGTCCCAGCGTGGAGGAGATGGCAAGCCACCCAAGCCAGACTTAGCTCTGCAGTCGGCTTGCAGTCCGGGATGTCAGGACATGTGAGCCCAACTGGGCCCAGTAATGATTTTGGAGACAGGACTCAGAGTGGGTCCTAACACTCTAATGTGAGTACAAGGTCTGGTTGGGCATCAATCAACACCCCGCAATGGGGTGGGAGATGGCAACCAGTGGCTCTGAGGCCCCGTCTCCTAGGAGCTGTGGCTTTGCTTTTACCTAGGCAACGCTGCTTTTACATTGTTATGTCCCATCATCTCAAATTAAGAAATGCGCCAAATAAATTCAACTCCCAAGTTCTCTTGGAAAGTCTACAGAGTCGGCTTCCTGGGCCAATGTCCCTCTGCAGACCAGTGGCTGGCTCAGCCTTGCTAGAAGGGATCATGGTCTTGGATTTGCCACACTCCCCGCCATGCCCTATTGCCCCCCTGCCCCCCGCAATAGTCCTCATCTGCATTCCCTGCCTGGCAACCCAGATAAGAGCATCTGGGATCTGGAAAAGCTCCTTCTACAGTGCAAAGGGTAAGGCACTTAGTGCCAGATGGGCCCCAGGTCCTGCCCCACCCCACCTGTGGGATCTCAGAAGCCAAAAAAACATTGCTTAGCAAAAGCTCCAGAAAACTGGGCTGCTGTCTTTGCCATTACTTTTAGGCCAACACACAGTTACGCTGTGACCCAGCAATTCCGCCCCTGCAGATGCACAAGAGAAATGAAAACCATGTCCAAAAAGACCTGTACATGAATATTCACAGCAGCATTATTCACAACAGCCAAAAGGTAGAAGCAACCTAAATGTCCAACAACAAATGACTGGATAAACAAATGTGCTCTCTCCACACAGTGGGATATCATTCGGCCATACAAAGGAAAGAAATACTCGGCACAACGTGAATGAACCTTGGAAACATTATGCCAAATGAAAGAAGTCAGACTCAAAAGACTGTACCATTGTATGATTCTACTTATAGAAAATGTCCCCAATAGACAAATCTGTATACACCAAAAGTAGTGGTTGCCAGGGGCTGGAGAGAGGAAAGAATGGGAAGTCACGGCTCAAGGGTACTTGGTTTCTTTTCTGTACTGACGCAAATGTTCTAAAATCAGCTAGTGGGATGGCTGTACCACTTCGTGAATATATTAAAAACCACCGAACCGTACACTTTAAATGGATGAATGTCATGGTATACAAATCTTTTTTTTTTTTCAAGTAACTTAAGACAGGAAATAAAACAGAGTAGTCAAGAGCATGTGGTCAATAAAGTTTTATTAGAACACAGCCACTATGCAACCTTTAGGGCTGCTTTAGAGCGACAGTGGGGGGCGCCAAGTAGTTATAGCAAAGACGGCATGGCCAGTAAAGTCTAAAACATTTACTCTCTCTGGCCCTTCACTGGAAAGGTCTGCTGAGCCCAGGCCAAGAGAGTGGACTCAGGGACCAGGCCGGAGCTCAGACTCTGGTTGTGTTACATACTAACTATATATGACTTCTCCCTGCACACACGTGTTTGTGTTCACCCTCTGTGCCTCAGTCTCATCACTGGCTGTGAAATGAAGTTAGAACATGCAAAGTGCTCAGAGGAGTACCTGGCCCTGGCGTGGCGTCAAGTGTGGTCATTTATTCCCAAGATTAATGAGTCATCCCCGTGGGGAGCTCCTATCATCTCACTGCGCAAACCCCTCCCCCAGCTCCCTCACTTGAAGACCAAGTGCAAACCCCATGTGGGCAATGCCAGGTCCTTTACCTTCTGCATCTGCCCCCCCCCCCGCCACCCTACTGCGAGTTTCATCTTCTCCAGAAGAAAATGGCCTTCCAAGGTGGGCAAACACCACACTCTTCATGGCTTGGTCAAACAGCATGTCCCTAAGAGACCATCCTAACTTCTGTCCCCCACACCCAATTTCCAACATGCCCCAGGTCGCCTTACATCTGATTTGATGACAAGCAGCACCTACTGAAATGCATGTGGTCCCCCCTACAGCCTGAGCTACTGGGGCAGAAGGCAGCCCTTCCTTCCCAGCACCTGGCAGGATGGCCAGCAGGTGGAACTGCTCAGACGCCACCAGGCTCACTGAGACCCGCTCTGTGTTGCCCAGCACGAAGCCCTGTACATGCTTATTACTGAATCCTTGCAAGCCCCACGTAAGCACCACTTATCTCAGTTTCACAGACCAGAGAATAGATCAGAGAAGTGAGGCAGCTTATCTGATAAATGAATGGACAGGAAGAAGGGACCTGATTGATGCTCTAGAACCATGACTTTGTCCTCCAGGCACACTTGGGAATGGCTGGAGATACTTCTGGTCATCAAAACTTGAGTTCTGGGGTGCATGGGTGGCTCAGTGGGTTAAGCGTCTGCCTTTGGCTCAGGTCGTGATCCCAGGGTTCTGGGATTGAGCCCCACATCGGGTTCCCTGCTCAGTGGGGAGCCTGCTTCTCCCTCTTCCTCTGCCTTCTGTTCTACCTACTTGTGCTCTCTCTCTCTGTTTCTCTAACAAACAAATAAAATCTTTAAATAACAAACTTGGTGAATTCTACTACTTCTTGTGGGTGAAGGCCAGAGATGTAACTGAGCACCCTACATAGCACAAGACAACCCCTACCACAAATAACTCTCCACCCCCCAGTGCAGATACTACCCTAAGTTGGGCAGCTCTAATCTAGAGAATTTTATTTTTGAGCAGAGGGAGCTGGAGTGGCCAGGGAAGGTTTCAAAGGCAAGGTGAGCCAAGGACTGGGCTTACGTTTTGGGAGATCCCTTCTCTGAAAGACATCTGTTGCCTGAGTCACTTTCTCCAACGGGAATCTTAACCTACAAGTTTCCCTTTGCTCAGCTTCCCAAGAGGTCAGGCTGCACCCAAGACAGTCCAAAAACAGATCTCCTCAGAACCCCAGAACAATCCAATGTTGGACTCTGGTGAAGTAAAGTGAATGACGACACTTGGGCCAGCACAGGGAGGAGACCCAGTGCATGCACACACATGCCCAGGTGCACCCTGCAATCCGGACCAGGAAGCCAACCCCAGCCCTCAAAGCTGGGCAAGAAGGACACTCCCACCATTTCCAGCGCATCCAGGGAGCATCTCCCAGCTTCCTACTACTGCCAAGACACCGGAGGTCAGCTTCCCGAAGACATGCTTTACCCAGCACTGTCCCAGGCACAGAATCAGCCTCTAGGAACTGCCAAATATCTCATCTCACAGGCCCTGCCACAGAGGCCAAGGAGTGTCAGCCCCCCAAGGGTCCGAGAGCCACTCGGCGGTCCTGACCTCGTCAGCGTCTCCCCAGCACCAGCTCTGCCATTGGCTGGAACCGCCCTCCCAGGGGAACGGCAGGGCCGGATGTGAGGGGACAGCAAGCAAATTGCTGAGGGCCTGTCCTCACCTTCAGAGTCCAGAGCTTGGACCTTCAGCTCCAGGGGGGAGTCCTCCAGGTACAGCTCGCGGGTCGTGGAGACGATCTGAATGCCGTGGATGAGGTCGACGATGGCATCACAGCGGAGGACCTGGCCCGTGGCTGGGGGATGGGAATGGAGGGGTTGGCACAGAAGGTGGCGCCCTGACCACCACCCCACCTCCAGGGTCTCCTGGGTCAGGTGCTCTCTCACTTTGGCAAGGATGTCAGCACCCAACAGAACCACCACCACGATGTGGAGCTGGGAGAACCACACTGACTCTCAGCATCCAAGCCGCTGACCAACACATGGGCTTTCCGGAAGTCAGCACAGACCCGTGCAGAGTAAGGGCTTGGAGGCATTTTCATGGCCTCTCTTGTTCTTCAGCAACATGAGCACCTGCATTTATAGCTGCACACGAGAAAACTCCTTGGAGAAAATCTGGTTTTGTTTGGGGTGTGACCACTAAGTTAAAAGCCCAGGGTACATTACGATGAGTTAGCACCAAAGAAGATAATGCAGTTTGGAATGCTTGTCCCTATGCTCCAGTCAGGAACTGCACCCAGAGTTTGTCTGCTTACACTGGTTTTTATACGAGACCATCAACTGTACTACAGAATGAAAGGGTAGTGTGAGCGAGCACATAGCCTTTTATACTAGCTCCTTAAGTGCAATACATAAATGGCGTTACCCGGGGAATTCTCCAGTGTAAAAACAACAGCAGAGGACACAAAAACATCCTGCCCACTCTCCAGGCACCGTAGAAACCACCTGTGCCCCATTCACAGTACCTCATTAGAAAGCACATCAGAATCTTTCAACTCATATGTAAAACTGGGAACCTATCCTTGGTAGCAAATAGCTCCAAAGAACCCTAAGTTGTCCCCTGGACAAATATATTTATTTTTCTATATAACACCCCACAGGCACCAAAAACAGTTTAAATGTCCAACAGAAGGGGATCCTTATAGGACAAGCCCCTGTGAGGAATGGTATTGTCATTAAAAATAACCCTATAAAAATGAAAACTTCGCATCATGTTAAATGGCAGAAAGCATGCCAGAAAATGCCATTAATTGTCTTCCAAGCAGTTTACAACTATAACAGGTGAAACTAAACATGGGCAGTAAAAGAACTGCAACAACTTTTTTTCATTTTGACTCAAGACCCATTGAGAGTTATTTGGTTAACAAGTAATTATTTAGAAATGAAAGGCAGACTCCACAGAGGGAAAACAGGACACAGCACTGACGGAGGGGCCAGGGTGGGTCCTCCCTGGGCATCTTCTGACCCAACGAGAGAGAGAAGAGGGCTGTGGGGCTGAGGTCTCGGGGGGGGGCAGGTGCAGGGAAGGTGATGGGGGTGCCGCCTCCCGTCTCTTGCCCCCCCACCCCAGGGATTCCCAAAGGGCACTCAAAGCTCTTACTGATGTCCTCGGCGAAGATGATGCTGGTCAGGCGGGCCGGCTGGGACAGGCGGGCCTGCACCACGGCCTTCTGGGAGCACTGGGCTTCGTCAGCACCCAGTGGCTCTATACTGGCCACCTCTGGCCGCGTCGATGACCTGGGGTAAAAAGGTCAGAATTTACTCTCTGGAGCTACCCCAGAAGGCACAGCTGGGGCCTGAAGCCAAAGCTGCAGTTCCCCATCCTGGGCTCTGCCCCAGACTGAAACACAGAATCGAGGTGGGCAGTGTCCAGGATCTTCCCACCCAGGGAGAAGGGCCTGGCAGAGGCCCCTCTCATAGGAGCATGACCACCTGGGTGCATGGGACCTCCACACGCACACGCCCACCAAGCAAATGAACCAGGAGACCAAACACGGGGGAAGAACCTCCATGTTCAGTAGATGGTCGCCTTATAAGACTAGTCTGTGGAACTAGGAAGAATTCTCTCTTGGTGGGAAAACTTCCTCTGGGGTCTGGTAAGGAGGAACCACCGTGTGTCATAGCAGGCACCAGCATTAACCACCACCAAATAAGTCCCATAAAACCTGGAGATCACTGACTATAAAGATAGCAAACAACCGTAAAGTCCAGTGTGCCCAGAGCTGACATTAAGGTGAAGCTGGGGAGAAAGGCACATCACACACAAACAGACGAGTAAAATCTATGAGCTGCCTTCCCATGGAGAGACAGGGCTTAACAACAACAGGAGGAAGGGAGAGCGTGATGGGGGGAGTGACCCAAAGTCAGTGCCATGGTTTCTCACCTATGACACAGCCTGATGACAGTTTTGGGATCCAGGCAGGATGAGAATGAGTGGGTATGAGCAGAGCGGATGCTTCCTAGAGCTGAGTGAGTGTCATTATGGTTCTCTGCCGACAGGGGGCACCAGGGAGCTGCTGGGGGAGGCCTCTCAGGGCCTACCACAGGAAGATCAGATGTTTGGGGCAAGGCCCTGAGGTGGGAGCAGCCAGGAGCACTCAGAGAACAGGAGGGCTAGTGTGATCTGAGGCCTGGGACTCAGGTCAAGGAGATGGACAGAGGCCAAGGTCAAGGAGGTGGAGATGCTGGCCACAGCCTGTGTTCTTAACCACCACCCCAAGCTGCTAATGGCTTTCCTTGAGAATTTTTTAAAATTTGGAGTCTGATCCTCACAGGGAAATGTAAATCAAAACCACAACAGTTCACAACTCACACCTGTTAGAATGGCTATCATCAAAAAGATAAGAGATAACAAGTGTTGGCAAGGATGTGGGGAAAAGGGAACCCTCCTGTACAGTTGGTGGGCATGCAAATTGGTGCAGCCCCTGTGGAAAACAGTATGGAGGTTCCTCCAAAAAAATTAAAAATAGAACTACCATATGATTCATCAATTCCACTTCTGGGAATATATCCAAAGTAAATGAAATCACTAACTTGAAAAGATATCTGCACCGCAATGTTCACTATTGCATTATTCGCAACAGCCAAGACACGGCAGCAACCTAAGCGTCCATCAATGGTCAAATGAATAAAGAAAATGTGGAACACACACACACACACAGTGGAATATTACTCCGCCATAGAAGAGAAGATAATCCTGCTCTTTGTGACAACATGGATAGGTCTTCAGGGTGTCACGCTCAGTGAAATAAGTCAGAGGGAGAAAGACAAAAACTGTGCGATCTCACTTGTATGAGGACTCTAATAGCAACCAAACTCACAGCAGCAGAGAACAGACTGGTGGCTGCTGCAGGTGGGAGATGGAGGAAATGGGCAAAGGGGATCAAAAGGTACAAACTTCTGGTTTTAAGTTAAATAAGTCCTGGTGATGGAAGGTACAGCGTGGTTACTACAGCTCACAGTATTGTACTGCATATTTGAGTTGGTTAAGGGAATAGATCTTAAAAATTGTCAACACAAGAAAAGAACCGTAACTATGTGTGTGATGGACCAGACTCACGGTGATCATTCTGCAATTGACACATGTATCACCTCATTGTGTTGTACACCTTACACTAATACTATGTTATACGTCATACATATGATTTTTTAAAGATTTTATTTATTTATTTCACAGACAGAGATCACAAGTCAGACAGAGATCACAAATAGGCAGAGAGGCAGGCAGGGGGGGGGGATGTGGGCCCCCCGCTGAGCAGAGAGCCCAATTTGGGGCTCGATCCCAGAACCCTGGGATCATGACCTGAGCCGAAGGCAGAGGCTTTAACCCACTGAGCCACCCAGGAGCCCCACGTCATACATATGTTATACGTCAATTACAACTCAATAAACCTGGGGGGAAAAAGTCCTTAAAGGAGATGGCGGGGCTTGAGTCCAAGGAGATGGCAGGAACTGAGATCAGGGAGGCACCGGAGGCCACAAGCAAAGAGCTTAGATTTATTCTGAGAGCAATGACAAGCCACGGAGGGATCTGAAGCAGGTGCACAATCCTAGCCGTTGCATACTGTATGGAGCAGGGGACAAGGAGGTGTTGCCTTCAGGGCGCTTACGGTGTACTCCAGGACCCAAGGAAGGGGTGTCCTCTGTGCAGAGTATCCAGCACTCATTCCTAGGGGCTGTGCTCAGCACAGAGGCCTGAACACAGCATGAACTACCCGTCTTTGCTTCCTTCCCAGCCCCGGAACACCATTGATCTGGAGTATTCAGAAAGAAACTTGTTTAAAACAAAACAAAACAAAACAAAAAAACGCTTGCTGTAAAAAGCAATGGTGTGAAACAGAGCCCAAAAGACCTCTCCAAGTCTTCTGGGTTGTCACCAAGAGCCTCTCCCAGGGTCAGGTAGGCACAGCGGTCCCACCATATGCACCTAAGGATGACAGCGTGGCACACACATCACAGACCCACGCTGAGCAGCTGGGGGGTGCCCAGATCAACACCTCCATGAACATACTCAGAACACAGAGCTCGCCCACTATCATGGAAGGAACCCCCAGCCCCCGAGGAAATACACCGTGGTCTCCTTGCAGTGGGATTTCTTCTGAGAAAAGAGCATGTGAGCGACTAAGGAAAGACAACAAAGTGGGACAGGAATGCGTATGCAGATAAGAAGGTGAGAGGAGGTGATGAGAGGCAATGAGCCTCACAGCATGCTGAAAACGCACTCTATTTAGCTGCTGGCAGCTCTGCGACTCTAACATAGTTTTCTTTTTTCCTTTTAAGATTTTATTTATTTGAGGGGCACCTGAGTGGCTCAGTGGGTTAAAGCCTCCGCCTTACACTCAGGTCATGATCCCAGGATCCTGGGATCGAGCCCCGCATTAGGCTCTCTGCTTGGCAGAGAGCTTGCTTCCTCTTCTCTCTCTGCCTGCCTCTCTGCCTGATTGTAATCTCTGTCAAATAAATAAAATCTTAAAAAAAAAAAGATTTTATTTATTTGAGAGAACATGAAAAAGAGTGAGCATGAGCTGGGGTGGACGAGGCAGGTGGAGAAGCAGACTCCCCACGGAGCAGAGAGCCCAACATGGGACTCGATCCCAGGACCCCCAGGATCATGACCTGAACTGAAGGCAGAGCCACCCCAGAGCCCCTCTAAAGTAGTGTTCAAAGGCCATTAAAACACACACACACACATGGGCACGTATACACACACAGAACTGTGTATGGAAACAAAAAAATTAGAGAACTCACACAGAACGGAAGAGACCAAGGAGGCAGGACAAAGAAGTAATATGGGATCCCGGACAGGGTCTAGGAGCAGAAAAAGAACCTCCATGGGAAAACTGTGACCTGCGAAAAGTCTAGAGGTTGGTGACTATTCACCAGAGCTGGTTTCTTCATTTTGACCAAGGTTCCTGGTTGTGTGACACATGAACTTTAGGGGAAGCTGGGGAAAGGGTGTAAGATGGTCTCTGTACTACGTTTTTACCTTTTCTGTAAATCTAAAGTTATTCCACAATTTTAAATTTAAAAAAAAAATAGAAGGATGGATAAACAGGCAGAGCAGAGAGGACTTTTATGGCAGGAAACCATTCTGTATATTATCATGGTGACACAGGTTGTTACACATTTGTCCAAACCCACGGAATGTATGACGTCAAGTAGAGCCATGATGTGGACTTTGGGTGACAATGACATGTGGATATAGGTTCACTGATTACAACAAATGTTAAGCAGTGGGGAATATGGCAGGGGATTCTATATGGGAAATCTCTGTAATTTTGGCTTAATTTCTATGAAGCTGAAACTGCTCTAAAAAAATAATAAGTAAGGTCTATTTCAAAAGACAATTCCTATTTTCCGCTTCTACATTTGAGAAACAGTGTGGTCTACTTCACGTTCAACGGCCCCTGGCAGCCAGACATGGGGACTCTTGGTCTGGGCTGAAAACCCTTCCCCACTCTCTGAATCTCAGTCTCAAGAATGAGACAGGGGCAGCCAACTCTCCTCCCGCTGCTGCACAGCGTGAGTTAATCAGAGGCAGAGAAGAATGGAGCTAGATCAGGTCAAGCTGGAGAGGCCGGTCTTTCCCGCCTCCCCCCCCCCATCCCCAACCCTTCCGCAGCCACCCCAGAGAGGCCCTGCTAGCCTCAGCACACCTCTCCCTCCTAGCTAGGTTACATCCAGATGCAGCCCTCAAGGCAGCCCCGTCCAAGAGAAATAAGGCAGATCCCATTTATCGGTTTTTAAGGCCTTGTTAACAAAAGTTTAACAGGTGAAATGAATTGAATATTGTTCAGCACAGTTTGGGATTCGCACAAAATTGAGTGCTAAGTACGGAGACTTCCGGTACTTTCTACCCACACCCCCAGCACACACACACATACATACATTGTCTTGACCGTTGTCAACATGCCTCACAGGAGGGCACATTTGCAATGATGGGGGAGCCCACAGACAAATCACTATTGCCCAGAGCCTCCAGTTCACGTGGGGGTTCATTCTCCAGGCTGTACAGTCTGCGAATAAGCCACCATCCGTAACCTGACCCTGAGCAGCGTCGCTGCCCTAGAAATCCTGGGCTCCACCAACTCATCCCTGTTTTTCAAGTTCCTATGAAAAAGCCATATTAAAGTAATCATGGTGGGGGATGACTGGGTGGCTCAGTTGGCTAAGCATCTGCCTGTGGCTCTGGTTGTGATCCCGGGGCCCCGAGATCCAACCCCATGTCGGGCTCCGGGCTCTCTGCTAGGTGGGGAATCTGCTTCTCCATCTCGCTCTGCCCCTCCCCTCTCACTTGTACTGTCTGGCTCTCAAATAAGTAAATTCAAAAAATAAAAATAAAGTAACCGGCGAGTTAATTTTAACTAGACTTGGGATACAACCCAGCATATCCCAGATGTCAACATCCCGACACTTGGCCCAGCTGTCCTGCAGGCCCTTATCACCAGGCGAGGAGAGTGGCGAAGGCAGGGGATGGCCAGCTCTGAGGGCTGGCCCGCAGGTGGGCAGCCAGGGAGGCAAACATGACTCTCAATTCACCACTTGTCCTGGGGATATCCTTTGCTCTCTGCCAAGGACCAGCATGGGATCCGGCGGCCACGGAGTGCTCTTAGTGCCTCCTGGGAAAGTTCCCCTCTTCACAGTTGGGGCTGATGTGAGGGTGCTAAGCCTTCAGATAAGAAAAAAAGGCTGCCTGGAAGGACGGTGCCCGCCCCATTCTGGGGCCCGTGTCCAAACCAGAAGACAGTGGGATCTCGTGCAGGGACGGCAGCCGCCAGTCCCTGCACCTGCGGGCCTCGGCTACACTGGGGTAACGGGAGCCACACTCGATCCTCATGGGGCAGCTGGGCAGGCCAGAGAGCACCTCATGAGAAATGCGAAAATGCCAGAATGTCAGCAGGTATGGAAGACGGCCAGGATTTGAGCAGAGCGTGACACATCCCCCCACCCCCATACCAGCCCGCTGGTGTCACCCACGGATTCTCTGTGGGCTCCAGGAGGCCACAGCTGAAGCCGGAAGGCCTCCTGACAGCCCCCTACAGGACAGCTTAGGACAGCCTTGGGTGGTGGTTTTGTTAACTAGCAGAAGGGCTCTTTTCAGTTACCTGATCTTTCTGGGACATCCTGAGGCCTGCCTGCTTCGGGCGTACTTGTAAGGGGCACAAAAGAGCCACAGAACCCGGCAATTTATGTGCCCAGGTCACGGTGAGGTTCAAGTGGAAGACAGATAAAAAAGCACATTCAAAAGTGTTTTTCGGGAATTTGTCAGGCAGGTCCTGTCGGGACTCAAAGTCCAACCAGAAACTGCGGCGGGTAGGGGTGAAAACCTGGGGCCAGAGCAGCAGACAAGGAACAAGGACAGAAGTTGTTGACAATGGCTAACTCTGATGGTACGAGTATCGGTATTCATTACATCATTCTTTGTTCTTTTTTGTACTATTTCAACTTCTAAATAAAAACATTTCCCCAACAGCGGACATAACCTAAGAGAACTATTGCTGTGCCCTCCTCATTGTACACGGAAGTAAACCGAGGCTCAGAAAGAAGAGGAGACTAGTTAAAGGCCATGCCGAGGGCCAGGACATACGTGATCCAAAGCCAAATTTGGGTGTCTTCTGCAGTTCGAGTCCCCTCCCAGCCACACAGAAGTGGGGTCTCTGCATTCTACAGCTCTCCAGGTGGGCTCAGAACACCTTACAGATACATGCTCCTAAAGAGTCAGGCTGGCCCCGGGGCTGGGCACGGAAGAGCTGGCCACACATATGCAATTCTGGAATGTTTCTGCTTCCAGGATCTGGCAAGAGATGAATCACCTTTCCCAGAGAGGGAGGACAGGTAATTCTTGAGACATAGTTGTTAATCACGTCAAGCCAGGCAGACAGAGAAAGGGAGTGCCAGAGGAGATAAGAGACGGGATGATGGGCAGGAGCACCTCACATCTGGCTGATGCTGAGACCTCCAGGGACCTTTTTTTGATTAGCATAAAAAGCATGGTACACTTGTCTGGCTGGCTCTGTTGGAGGAGTGTGTGACTCTTGATCTCGGGGTCGTTGAGTTCAAGCCCCATGTTGGGGGGAGAGATTACTTAAGTAAATAAAACTTTAAAAATATATATATGGGGGTGCCTGGGTGGCTCAGTTGGTTAAGCGTTTGCCTACAGCTCAGGTCGTGATCCTGGGATCCTGGGATGGAGCCCTGCATCGGGCTCCCAGCTCAGCAGGGAGTCTGCTTCTCCCTCTCCCTCCCTCTGCTTATTCTCTCTCTCTCTCTCAAGTAAATAAAATCTTTTTTAAAAAATTTAAAATATATATGTGTGTGTGTGCGCATGCGCGCTGAGGGAGTATAATAATTAATCTTATGTGTCTCCTTGACTGGGCCAAGAGGTTACTTGGGCAAACATTATTCTGGGTGTTTCTACAAGGGTATTTTTGGGTGAGATTAACATTTAACCAGTGGACTGAGTAAAGCAGATTGTCTCCATGTCAGTGGGCTCACCCAATCAGTTGAAGGCCTGATAGCACAAAAGGGCTGACCCTCCTCCAAGTAAGAGGAGGCTTTCCCTTGCCTGAACACTTTTGAATTGGGACACTGGCTTATTCCTGCCTTCAGAACCTGCCTTTGACGTTTCAAACTGAAACATCAGCTTTTCTCAGGTCTGCAGCCTGCCAGGCTTTGGATGGGAGTTATATCCTGGGCTTTCCTGGGTCTCTAGCTCACCCACGCCCGGCAGGTCTTTGGGCTTGTGAGCCTCCATAATCACATGGGCCAATTCCTCCTAATGAATCTCTTTATATATAATAAAATTATATACTATCGGTCCTGTCTCTCCAGAGAATCCTTACTAATACAGGAAGAGGCCAGAAGACAGCAAAGGGAATCTCCCGCCACGTGTCACACCCAGGGATGAATACGTCTGTCCGTCAGACTGCTTATCCTCCGGCAGGCCTGTCTGGGACAATGAAACCGAGGCTCAGAGAGAGGCAGCCATTTCCCCAGAGCCACGCCACTGTAAGTGGCAGGGCCAGGGGTCACAGGAAGGTCTGTGCAACAACAGGTCAGATGTTTCTCCCACTTTGTGTCTTCTCCATGGAGGGACACACACACAACACTGGAGAGGATACACAGATGAACTATTCTTCCTGGACTCTTAATGGATTTTCGTTATTATTCTTTCAGTTTCAAGCATTTGAGGAAAAACAAACATATCCAACTCGTGCACTCATGCATGTTAATACTGATGACAACATCAATATCCTAAAAAGTGAGCCATTTTGTAGGAAAAAGCGAATTCCAACATGGGTCAGACATTTAAAAAAAAAAAAAAAAAAGGCCCAAGCCTTAGAGTGGCAGGAAGTGTCTGTAGTTTGGCAGTGGGGGGCCTGTGGGGTCCAGGAGTGTGAGGGCCTGAGCCTCGCCCACCAGCCATACCTTCTCTCTGGTGCTACTCTATCCGCTGCCATTTTCCAAGGTGTCCAGAAACACGAGGACCACGTAGCCTTGCCCAGCAGTACTGGCAGCTCTGAACACACCAGGGAGCCCCCTCTCTGGTTGTGTCAGTCCCCTGTGAGGGACAGTGCACCGTGTGCCACGGGAGCTAACACAGGGGCCACACGCATCCTGAGCATCCTCAGCATGTGGCATCCTCAGGAAGGGTGAGTGTGGAGTCGGAGGCCGGGACACAACAGGGCTTGGAGACAGACAAGCACTAATGACATCCGGAGGCAGGTCTGCATGTGGGCCGGACAGCTGAGATGGCCGCAGTGTCACCTGCCACCCACGGAAGCCAGGTCCCTGCTACCATAGCCCAATTCGTTTGCATACAGCATCGTGTTCCGCCAAAGAAACAGGTCCTAGCTCACATGACTTTTCTGCCGAAGAGCCTGCCTCTGCCCCCCAGTTTAAATTAAGTGCCACTCCGCAGAAGGGATCTGTGGTGTTCCAGCTTGCACATCCGGGGTTCCTCTGTACCTCCCAGCTGGTGCTCAGCAGGTCTGCCCCACCCTCCCAACACCAGCACCCCCGCCCTCTGCCCAGGGCCCACAGGACAGGCTCCAAGGGCTCCCCAGAGTCCCCGGTGCAGTCTGGTAAGCAGCCCTAGGTGCCGGTGACGTGCCTCATTCTGTTCTCTCATCTGGGGCAGTCTGCTTGCTGCAAGGGTACGTCCTACATGTCCTAAGATACTGGGGTGACACCTGCTGTTTGACCTTAGGCAAACGATTTAACCTCTCTGGGTCTCTGTTTCTTCCTCTACACACTGGAATAAAAATAATTCCTGCGGCAAAGGATTGGGGTGATTAGGTGGAGTAGAAAACACAAAGTTCTCATCACGGGGCTTGTATATAGTAAGCTCCCAAGATCAGGAAATAAGAGGAGGTTTCCAAAGGAGGGGTCTTTGGTGCAATTCTGACCACAAGAACTTTGCTTTTTAAAGAAAGTTAGACAGGCACCTGGCTGGCTCAGCTGGTGGAATGTGTGGCTCTTGATCTCGGGGTTGTGAGTTTGAGCCCCAGGTAGGTGTAGAGATTACTTAAAAATAAAATCTTAAAAATAAATGAAGGCAGGCAGGCAGGCAGACAGGCAGACAATGCAGGTCCTTCCATATTGCGACCATTTATGCCTCACCCTGTCCACCCCCTTCCCCTGGTCCCTGTTGTCAGGGCCCCCACGGCACCCCCCCATCCCCTAAGGCAGATATCCTCAGAACCACAAGCAAAGATTCAGGCCCGAGACAGGGTTGCTGGCCCAAGGCCACACCGCTGGCAAGACCCCAAGCCACTGCACTTGGCGTCTAACCTCTGTTCGGAAGCCCGCCCCTCCCCCTCCCCCTTGCTCTCACTTCCGGCTCTCCATTCCTTTGCTGCTGCTGTTCCTGCCACGTCACCCGCCCTGCACCAAGCTCTCCCACTGCAATGGCAACTCTTCCATGGACTCATCCCCAAGCCTCCCCCTCCCCTCTCTTCTCAGTACCCACAGCCCCACTGGTCCTCTTTGGGGGAGGACCATTCCTTCCTTCATTCACTGAATCCATATTTACTGGGTCATTTGCCATATTCCATGTACTAAGTGTCGGGGATACACCAAAATACAAAATACATATTAATCCCCAACTTCATGGAGCGTACGTCTCAGTGGGAAATAAGGATTAAAAAAACCAAGTACATAGGGGCGCCTGGGTGGCTCAGTGGGTTAAAGCCTCTGCCTTCGGCTCAGGTCATGATCTCAGGGTTCTGGGATCAAGCCCCGCATCGGGCTCTCGCTCTGCAGGGAGCCTGCTTCCTCCTCTTTCTCTCTGCCTGCCTCTCAGCCTACTTGTGATCTCTGTCTGTCAAATAAATAAATAAAATCTTAAAAAAAAAAGTACGTAAATATAGGATCTTACACAACAGGGCTAGGGACAGACATAAAGTAGGGATGGAAAGGCAGGAGGGTCAGAGGAAGCCTATCAGAGGCGGTGACATATGAATACAGCCTTAAATAACTCTGAAAGAGAGGCAGAGGTTGGCTTTTCAACTATCTGGGAGAAAAGCATTCAAGGCAAAAGGATCAGCAAGCCCAAGTGGCTCAAGGCAATGCCTCAGCAACGACCCTCTTCTCGTCTGACTTCCCTCAGAGACAGTGGGAGCACAGAGCCTGTGGCTCGTTCATTTCTTGCCCCCCCCCCCCCCGCCCCTAGCACAAGAGTCTGGTACGAGTTCCAGTAGATGTCCTTTATCGGGTTATAGATTCTCTTCCATTCCTAGTTTGCTACAGATTTTTATCAAGAATAGGCACTGACTGCTCTGCACCTATGGGGACAATTAATTACATGGCTTTGCTTTTAATTCCACAGATATTGTGAATTACACTGCTTGCTAATGTTGTTTTTTTTTTTTAAGATTTTATTTATTTATTTGACAGACAGAGATCACAAGTAGGCAGAGAGGCAGGCAGAGAGAGAGAGAGGAGGAAGCAGGCTCCCTGCGGAGCAGAGAGCCCGATGTGGGGCTCGATCCCAGGACCCTGGGATCACGACCTGAGCCGAAGGCAGAGGCTTTAACCTACTGAGCCACCCAGGTGCCCCACACTGCTTGCTGATATTAAACCAACCTTGCATTCCTGGGATTTACCCTGGTGGGTCATGATGACTCATCCCTCTTTTTAATATTTTTCTGGTTTTGATTTGTTATTATTTCGTAAAAGAAGTTTGTGCTTTTGGCCCACGGATTTCTTTTTCTTATAATGTTTTCATCTGGTTTGCAATCAGCAGAAAGTTGGCCTCATGAAAATGATTAGGAAATAACTGCTCCTGTCTCTTTCCTGAGTTTACAGAAAAACAAAAAACAAAAAACAAAAAACAAAACAAAACAAAAACCTTGTACTACTCCTTCCTTAAATGTTTCATAGGATTTACAAACAGGCCACCTGGGTTTGGAATTTTCTTTAGGAGAAGGTTTTTAATTATAAACTTAATTTTACCAAATGTCCTAAATGCAACAGGAGGCAAGGATATCATGCCGATAGGGGACCTGTGCTGGATTTTGGCTGCCCAGCCTCTATCTGCCTCTCTCAGTAATGGCACCCAGCTTTTCCATGGGTGCTGCCTCTCCTCTGCTCTCAGACCATAAGGCTCCAGAATGCTCACACTCCTCCCAACACTAGAAGGCAGAAGGCTGCGGTCTGGCCAGTCGACTCTGTTCCCCTGACCAGAGAGGGGCTCAGACCCTGGCACGTGCCCAGGTAAGTTAGCCAGAATGGGCAATGCGGCCTGTGCCCCACTAGACTTGACTCTGGGGACTGTATGGCTGGACCTGTGACCTTGGATCCCAGGAGAGCACCTGGCCAAAGCAGAGACACGAGGACTGAGAACACGGGTCCTGCTGACAATCATGTAAACCCCTGCAGGACAGAAGTGGGAAACAAATTCTGCCAGGGCTTCCGTTTTGGGGAGCCAATGCAACATTCCTTTGTTTTATTTAAACTATTTTGGCTTGTGTTTCCTGTTGCATATAGTCAGAAGAGTCTAGACAAAAGAAACACCCCTGACTGAATACTTTAAGGCTTATTGCTTGATTTCATTCAGACTACTGTTTTTTGTTTTTTTTTTTAAAGCAAAAAAGAAACAAAAAACCCCTTGTATTTACTAGATGCTTATTCTCTGACAGGCACAGAGTGAAACGCACCCCAAATGTTTCATTTGCTTTGAACATCCTATTAAACCCCCCATTTGGGGGGCGCCTGGGTGGTGGCTCAGTTGGTTGAGCCTCTGACTTGATCTGGGCTCAGGTCTTGATCTCGGGGTTGTGAGTTTGGGCCCTGCGCTGGGCCCGGCGTTGGGTGGGGAGCCTCCTTAAAACTAAAACAAAACAAAAAACCACCTGATACCTGAGGAGACCTCCGCACAGGTATTAAGTCACCAGCTCAAGGTCACATGCCTAGAAAAACGGCTTAGTCCAGCCCGGTCCTGGACCCCTGGTCCGGACACTCCCCTACTCCCTTGTGCTGAAGGCACAACTATTCGAAACAGGGCCAAAGGACTCTGGCCCCTACCTAGGGGCTGCCCATGGGGAGGGCCTGGGCTCCCAGATTCTGTCAGAAGATGGCCTCAACCCTCTCCTGAATCACTATCCCACCTGTATCTTTCACACTGCTTTTGAAAAGTGTCACTGGTTTTATTAAACCAACCACTGGCCGACCCCAGAATCAAGCTGGCTCTGGGGTCAGCCACCCGGTTTTGAACGTGGCTCTTCTAATCGCCGGCTCCTGATCCCTGGCTCCCCAATTTTGCCATGAGTCATCATTCTTACCGAAAAAAGGGTTTTGTTTTGTTTTTAGGATCAACTGGGGGAAATAATACCAAGAGATTAGCAAAAAAAAAAACAGAAAAATAAAACAAAAAAAAACAACCCTGGTTCTGCTATTTTGGTTCCCGTGGCCACACACCTCCATATCTGCCCACCACTAAGGCCCCCTTCTTTATGCTGCCCTTCCTGGTCTAGTCACAGCCAGCGAAGCCTTGTATCTTATCTGTTTCTCATTTTTTTTTCTTTTAAACAGATGCTTCTTTAAAGAAAAAGTCCTTTAAAAGGAAACCGTGTATCGCTAGTGTACATGGAAAGCCCTATCATTTGCCATACATCTCAGGTAACCATAAAAACAACACGAAACAAAACCATTTTGCTAGACTCTGGGGGGGGGGGGGGGGGCGGTTGCGGGGGGGCACCGTTGCCTGCAAAGATTCTGGACCCATCTGCCCGCTCTCTGGAGACAGGCAAATATTCAAAGGTGTTCAGGAAAGCAGAACGGTGGTGATTTCCAGGGGCCGTGGGGGGAGGCAGAGGGGGAGTTCCTGTCTGATGGGAACAGAGTTTCAGTTGAGGGTTATGGACAAGTCCTGGAGGTAGAGGGTACTGAGGGTGGCACAATGGGGACAATGTACTTCATGCCACTGAACTGGGGACCTACAAATGATTAAGATGGTAAATTTTACATGTGTATCTCATCACGATTTAAAAAGCCAACAGACAAAAAAGGTGAATAGCATACTGGGGCTAGAAATAAGCTTTAATTTTGAGGACTTAAAGGACTGACAGTGGATTTCCAAAGGGTGAATCTCGCCCATTCCCAATGTGACACGAGGGCCGCTCACACACTATGTGTCCGTTGGGAGCTCTGGGGCCCCGCTGCTTTGTGGCGGGGCGTTCCTCGCGCCTCAAAACACAGTCACAGGAGCTGGGCAGGGGAACCCAAGGATGTGGGAGGCTCAGGCCAGAAAGCGAGAGTCCAGGAAGGGGAAGTGAGATGCACGAAGAACAGGGGTGGGTGGGTGGAGGCAGAGGGAAGCACAGCCCCCCACCATCTACCTGCGGACTCGGGCACCTCTGCGGCAGGGGCAGGCCTGCGGGGACGAAGCCACCCAGAGAGGCTGGCAGCGCAGACCACGAAGGAAGCAGGAAGAAAACAACCCAGGACCAGTTCAGCTCAAGTCAACACACACTTGCCTGCGGCAGCTCCCGCTATAGGCCGTGGGAGGGAATTGAGCAAGGCCCCAGCAGCCCTGCAGGCGGCCTTCACGGAAGATGCAGAGCAGAGAGCAAGGCCCTGAGAGCCAGTTGGTCCCTGGCCACCACGGCCCAAGTCCTGACCCGGGCAAGCCCCTCCCTGCCTCCTCACCACAGCCCACAAGGTTCCACACGGCCTGGCCCTGCCAACCTCTCTAACCTCGCCCTTCCCCTCGACCGGCACGCCTTCTCTTTGCTCTGCTGGCGAGCTCTGCCAGAGGCCCTGGCTGCTGCCTTGGGCTGGAACACGCTCAGGTCCCAGGTCAGCTCCAGAAAGGGCTCTCCTGGCCAGCCCATCCAAAACCACACCCCACCGTCTTCTGCAAGCCTCATGGCCCGCTGTTTTTTTTTTTTTTTTAAAACATTTTATTCATTTATTTGACAGAGAGAGACCACAAGTAGGCAGAGAGGCAGGCAGAGAGAGAGGAGGAAGCAGGCTCTTCACGGAGCAGAGAGCCCGACGCGGGGCCCGATCCCAGGACCCTAGGACCATAACCCGAGCCGAAGGCAGAGGCTCCAACCCACCGAGCCACCCAGGCGCCCCACGGCCTGCTGTTTTATGTCCATCGCAGACTTACTGCCACAAGAAACGCAGCCATGGCTTTCACCTGGGTTCATTCTTGAACCCTCCCAGCCAGCTCCAGGCTCCAGGGAAGTGCCATCTGCTTCTTTGCTATCCCATGACCCAGGACCAGAATGGTGCCTGAATTAGCTCTAAGTCACAAATACTCCTCACCTGGAAAGTGGACCCCCAGCTGTCATCGCTGATCAGTGCTGCCCCCCCACCAGCCTCCCCAGGGCATTTGGGCAGGATAGGTCCTCACAGTGAGCACTGATGGGCCTCCGGCTGAATTAAACTCACTTTTGGGGTTAAGCTTTCACAGTGTAAATTTTTTATTCTAATGATAGTGCCTGATTCTCCAGTTTCCCCGGGTTCTCCTGCCTCCTCTGAGCAGAAGACAGCCAGGCTGGATGACTTTCCAGCCTGGCTTGGTGTGTAGAGGGGTTTTCTGGAAGAGCCAGAGGAAACCCTCCCCCTCCCCCTTTCTCTCCCACTTTCCCCAGGCTGTAATGGGGCCCACTCCGCTGCTTCCTTCCACGAGGCGGGGGGGGGGCAGGGAGGGAGGTGCTGCTGGCCTTGGATTCGCACCGCTACTGGTCAGCAAGGACAGAAGGACTACTGGCTCTTTCAAACCCATGGATTCCCAAGGGGGATCTGAGGAGTGTGGGACACAACACACACTGAAGACAAGCCTACCGAGTGGGGACCCATGCAGCCGGAAGGGCTCCCATTTGCCTCCCCAAGAATCCTTATCCCCACGACTGAGAAGGGCACCCTGGTTCAGGACCAAGCCTGGTAGACACTCCAGGCAGCTCTGGGGTGCCCTGGGGAGAACTTCCAGAGCAGGAAAGGGGGGGGGGGAATTCTGGGCATGGCACTTCAGTGAGGGTTGGAGGATGCCCTTTACCAGGCCAACCACCTCCCCTAACCATCCAGTCAGATACCCCCGGCCAAGAGGCCTGCTTCACCTGAAGGCCCAGAAGGTTGCACAACACCCCCCCCACACACACACCCAACCAGAAAGCCAACCGAAGACACTCACTTTCTCCAAGACAAGGCAGTGCACTGGGGAAACCAAAACACCCTGGGACTTAAATCACAGGGAAAGGCACGGGCAGATGATGGAACAGCTACCAAGCAGAATGGTGCTCAGACACCTAAAGCTTAGGAAGATAACGAAGCACCGGAGAAAAATACTTGAGTCTTAATGTGAGCTGGTGGTTGGCGGAGCAGGGTACCGAGGGGCCCAAACACCAAGTACAAGCTCCAAGGGCGAAAAGCTGTGCCTAGAAGAAAGCCCAAGCGGTGACGAGCCCTGTTACAGTTGAAAGATTATGGTATATGTCTCTTTTTCTCTACCTTCTCAATTTTCCATGTAATGTCATTTTGTATATAAAAGGATACCTTAACAAACAAAACAAAACAAAACAAAAAAAAGACCTAGGGCACCTGCCTGGCTCTAGCTCAGTTGGCGAAGTATGCAGCTCTTGATTTTAGGGGTCATGAGTTCGAGCCCTATGTTAGGGGTAGAGACAACTTAAAGATAAGATCTTAAAAAAAAAAAAAGACCTAATGAACACTTTCAGTAACACAAAATAGAAAAAAAGGATAAGAAACTTGTCTCATATAACCAGCAATGCAATGGGAAGGATTCAATCAGCATCCAGCAAATGTATCAGAGGTCTCAAGTCCCTGAATGCGGTGGGAACAGGGGCGTCCCTGTGAGCTTCCACACAACCCAGAGACTATCACCACCGCTCTTCCTCTACCTGTGACTGGGTTAGGCCCCGAAAGACCCAACCTAATACCGTTAAGTCGAGGGGCACCTGGGTAGTTCAGTTGTCAAGCATTTGCCTTCAGCTCAGGACATGATCCCAGGGTCCTAGGATCAAGCCTCACATTGGGCTCCATGCTCTGTGATTCGGCTTCTCCCTCTCCTTGCTCCTCCCCCTGATGTGCTCTCTCTCTAATACACAGATAAATAAAATGTTTTTTTTTTTTTAAATCATTAAGTCGAAAGTACCTTTAATACACCAACCCCCCTCCCCTTGGTGTGGGAGCCTGGCCTCCACTAACCATGTTGGGAACACTGACGTCAGCCTGCAGTTGGGCAGAATCCGCTAACACAAATCTGTTTGATAATAAAGTGCGGAGTGTATCATGTAACTTACTGGATACCGTGCTGAAAGTGAAAAACAGAAAGTTGTAGGAGTACAGGATGGCTGTAAGGGTATTGGTGGCTGACTCTGTGATCCCGTGGCCTGGAGCTGTGGCCACTGACCCTGCCCAACGTCATGGGAAAGTGTACTGCATGTCGCCAGCCTGGGTAAAGAGCCATACTCAAAGTATGGTTTCTACATTCACCCATCGCTTTTTTGCACCGTTGTGAAGTTGAAAAATCTAAGTGGAACCATTGTTACTTGGGGGCCACCTGTGGTTACGGGATATCACGCAGAGCCCCTCCTTTTCAGGGGCTCAGAGGACAATGTGGGTAGCTCAGACTACATGGATCTCTAAGGCTCCTAGGGCCCGAAAACTGTCCGATTATTTGATGCCCTAAAATCAAGAAACGGGAAAAATGAGCTTAGAGCCACTGACTGAGACATGCCGTGATTTCAGTCATCTCAGAGCCTGGCCCCCAATTCAAAGGAGTGAGCAAAAATTCCCCCAAGGTCCAGGAGGCTTTTAACTTTTTTTATATTTTGGTCTTCATCTCAGACTTAAGGATGAACTTCTTGGATGAAGAGGATATTTTCCTCCCAGGTTTAGGTAACTGAGGCTACATAGCTTTGTCTGCTTGCCAACTCTTAAAAATCTCCAGAGGAGATTCTTCAAAAACTAAAGCAACAGAGGCCTCAAGTAGGAGCAGCACTACTAAAAATAAGTATTTTCGATGCTTGATTGATGGGAGATTTTCCTGTGAAGGGGAAAATAACAACACCTCTGAGGAGACGCTTAAGCTAAGCAGTCACACATTTGCAATAAAAATTATGGATCAGATGCAAAACAAGTTATAAGGTATTAGCACTTCTCTGATGCATAAGAAATTAGGACTGCTCCCCCCCCTTCCTCCTAAGCAGCTATACGAGCAAATTAAAAACCACCAGACTCTCTCAGAAAAGAAAACATACTTGGAGGGGGGAAAAAAGGTTACTTCAGGGGGGAAAAAAAAAGTGCAGCTATAGAATCTCAAAGGAAGTTGCAAATACATCCAAAGGGATTCACTTGAAGGCAGCTGTTTTTAATAACCGGCTTCCTCTTTCTTGCCCATATATCAAGAAGGACAGACGAGTGGAGCCAGAGAACGAGCATGTATATCCTGAAAGTACGGACTAAACAGCTCATCATCCCACACAAGGCAAGGCCTTAGTCAAGGATACAGAAAACCCTAAGCCCAAGTTCAGCCTCTGATACCCAGCCAGGAACAAGACCCCTCCAGGTGCATAATGCACTAAACCCAAAATACAACTGGCTAACAGAGCATGACCTTATTTCAGAAGGCTGACTTTCTGAAAATAAATAGCCTCAACTAATACTACTGAGGAAGAATGCTCCTCTGAGCTCCTTGCATATATGCACAAACTGATATGCAAACAGACCTGAAACATACACACACACATTTGGTTCTCTGTAACAGTGGAGACACCTCGGTCAGTTTCAACACTGACCCAGGCATCAAACAGGTAAAGAAAGGGAGAGGCAAAGAGAGTCTCCTTCCATCTGTAGCAAGGTGCGGCTGTGAGGTGTGGGTGGGGCCTCAGTCACACCCAGGGATGTCTCCAGCCCGCAAGAGTAAAAGCTGCATTCTTCTCAATCTGCTGGACAGAAGGTCTGGACCACATCACCCTGTCCAGCCAGGGGCCTAGCCAGGTCTCTCTGTCTAGGCGGAAAAAGGGGGAGCAGGGAGGCCTCTCGTTTCATTAGTTTCTGGGGTTTCCAAGATCCCACCGCCACACAATGAATGTAGAATTCCTGAGTACCCCCCAGGAAGCCAGGAGGGGAGTTGTCGGGAAAAGCCCCAACCCCACCCTGGACAACGTGGGGTGAATCACCAACCATTCCTTGCATTTCATTTTTCATCTGTAAAATGGGCCTCTAGGATTTCCTACGCAACACCTTTCATCAAAGGTTTCTGTTCCTCCCAAAGACGCTGAACATCGTAAGGGAGTCTTCCCCACACATGGCTTTCAAGCTTCTCCACAAACCCAATTCCCACACCAGTCCCGTACGGGGCATGAGTTCCCCATCACTAGACAAAATCAAGACACTTGCGTCTCCAGACTAGGGCCTCGACCACCGGCTCCCCGGAATCCTGGACAAGAAGGGGAAGTAAGACCACGTGGACCCCCCATCCCCGGCGCTCCAGTGCTTTCCTCTCCCTACAGGGGAAGTCCTGAAGACCCCCTTTCCTGGTAAGGCCTTCCCGGGGCCCTCCGCAGCATCGGACGCAGTTCCTCCTGTCAGGCGGACTCTTGCGCCCCTCCTGGCGCACAAACCACAAACAGCTAGCTGCGGGCCAGGCCCCGCTGCCTTCCAGCCCGAGCGGCGCGGAGGCCCAGGGGGCGCCATGCGCGGTGGCTGCAACCCGCGAGCACGCCGCCGAGTCAGCCGCGGCCGGTCGCTCCGGCCGGCCCTGACCGCCCGGCCGCCGCCCGAGTGTCCGGGCAGCGCGCGCCGGCGCACCTGCTGCGCGCGGGCCTACTGGGGGCGCGCCCGGCCGCCCCGCCGGCCCCCACCCCCACCCCCGGCGCCCGCCCCGGCCCGGAAGCCGCGCGTGCCCGCAGGCTCCGCCGGACCAGTCCCGGGAGCTGCGGTCGCGCTCTCCACGCGCCGGCGCACCTGCAGCGCGCTCCCGCCCGCCGGCCTCCCCGGCCCGAGGGCCCTCCCTCCCTCCCCTGGCCGTGGGCCGCGCGCCTCACCAGCGGTAGCAGCCCTCCGAGGCCTCCAGCGTGAAGTTCACGCGCGTGGCCCTCGTGAAGGGCAGCAGCACTTTGGGGATGTTGAGCTTGGCCGCCGCGGCGGCGAGGCCCAGCGCCAGCAGCACCGACAGCGCGAGCAGGAGCAACGGCAGCCCCCGGCCCCGCGCCGCCGCCATCCTCGTCGCGCTTCACCTCCGGCGACCCGGCGCCTGGCCGCCCGCGCGCTCCCCCTCGCGCCCTCCTTCCCCGCCCGCGTGCGCCGGGCCAGCAGGTGATAAGCGCGGGAGGGAGGAGGCGGAGCGAGGGCCGCGGCCTAGGGCCACTTCCTGGGCCCCGGCGGGGCCCGAGCGCGGGAACTGAGGGGGCCGAGCCCGCGGCGACCCCACCCCCGGCCCGGGCCCGCGCGCCCTCGACCACGCCGGGCGGAGGGAGGGTCTGGAGCGCGCGCGCCCTGGGCCACGCCGTGCGGGCGGGGGAAGGGGGGGGTAATGAGATGGGGCACGCGCCCCGGGACACGTGGGGGATGGGGCCGGAGCCCGAGCGAAGCTCCGGCTCGGAATGAGGGGCTAGGGCGCGCGCCTGCTGGGCACCCCTCGACCTCGGGGGAATCCTTGCGCAGTTTTCTGGTCTCCACGCTCACACCCCGTGGTTTCAAACTCGCTGGCTGTTACTGGGCTCCAGTGTGGAGCCTTCCAGCCGTTCGTGCAGTCATTCATTCAGCTCTGTTCACCGCCTTGGGCGATTGAGCCGGGCCTGGGAGAAGGGCAAACGAGGCCGCCGAGCTCCCGTGACCATGACAGTGCGCTCGGTCAGAGTGACTGACCGTCAACACGCAAAGGGACAGGCACCTCGGAAATCTGGGATGCGGAGTGCCGAGATGCCCTTCGTCCCGGTCGTACTTTACAGAAGAGGAAACCGGTACCATAAGCAGCAGCGAACCGCTGAAGCACTTGAAGGCCGGCAGGGTGCTTCCTCCCACTTTAACCTCCACACAGCCTTGCCAGAGAGAACTTATGATCCCCATTCCTCCAGGAGGAAACAGACTAAGTGGCCCAAAGACCACCCAACAAGAAGGGCAGCGCTAGGGCTCTCAGATCCCAAAGCCCCTGTTTTCTGTGCTACATCTGCTGTCTTCTCTAAGTCCTAGAGAGGTTACCCAAAGGGTGGATTTAGGGCCAATACTGACAGAGCACACTCTGCCCCCTCTCCCCTCAGTTCAGCTTCACTGAATCCCTCTGCATGCAGAAATCTTAGCTCTTAAATTCAGTCTACATTTTGTGCTCTATGATTTGTGGAGCTCTTTGTCCTGAGTTGCATGAGCCGTGGGTTCAGAGGCCACAACATGCACCAGTGCCTCTAAAATGTTCACCTATTGCACGCACAGAGAGTGGGGGGTAGGGGGAATCTAGTGGGAGGTCAGGAAAGGGGTGGGGCGAGAGTGCACCAGCCCAGCTCTAGTAAAAGGTTCAGGAAGTGTGCATTGAATTGTAACCAGAAAGGCACACGTTAATGCCACTGCAGGACAAGGAAGAAGATGCTGAATCTCAATCAGGCTGGGAAGGCTTCTTGGAGGAGGTGGCCGCTAACCTTTCTGGGATTCAGAGAGGTGCACATGTGTGTGCTTGCCTCCCAGAGGTCATTGGGCTTTTGGATGTGTTTTGGGTATGTTTTGGGATCAAAGCCTTAAGATCTCAGACCAGGGAACGTGTGCATTAGGAGGAACTAGATCCCAGGGCCACGGGGCTTTCCCGGTGTAGAACCAGGTGCTATAGGAGGGTGAAATTCCAATGGGTTCTCTTCTCTGAAGAAACAGAGACGTCAGTATGGGGAAAGCAGCACCAGAGGCGGGATCCATGAAGAAATTTCAGTGTTCTTGTTTTCACATTTCATTCATTTTTGAGTAACAGATAGTTTAAACTAAAAAGGCCACAAAGGGCTCCCAGTAACAGTGACCCCCACTCACTGTCGTATAACCAGATGCCCTTCCCCATAGGCAACCAGTGTTTTCTGCTTGAGCAGAGAAATTGTAGATGTAGATACATATCTATAGATCGATATATCTTTAGATCAATATATCTATAAGCACTTCATCCTGGTTGTACTTATATATATAGATTGATATAGATATATCTATATATAGATATATCAACCTATAGATATATAGATATATCTAGATAGAGAGAGAGAGAGAGAGATAAATTCATCATTTCCAATATTGCCCACTTAAATTGGCAACCAGGAGAAAGGGACTAGGCAGGCCATGAGGGGACTGGAGTGTTCTGGCCATTAGGATCATGAGTTGCTGTGCCCCATCTTTCCAGATGTTGTGATTACTGAAATCAGGAACATGTTTTTTTCCACGGGTGAAATATTGTGATTGTAAAATATGACAATTCACTAAAAACAAACATACATACTCTTGGCCCAGAAAAGTGAAAATTTATGTTCACCAGTAAAAGCTGTCCATAAAATGTTCATAGAAGCTTTATTCAGAGTAACCCTGAAGTGGAAACAGCACAGAGGTCCTTCCACGGATAATGGTTAAAGAGACTGTGGTCCACCCATCCCATGCAGTCCTACTCGGCAGTAAAGGAGAAAGCTAATGATACATGGATACCTCAGATGACTCTCCGGGGAAAAACAGCCAATCCCCAAAGGTTCCATACTGTATGACTGCAATCATACAACATCCTTGAAGAGGCAAAGTTCTACAAATGGCGAGCTTCTGGGTGATTGCCAAGTGTGAGGGTCTGCCCAAGTGGGCCTGGGTGTGATGTGACTACAGAAGCTCAATGGGGGAAACCATTGTGGTGACGGCAATGTTCTATATCTTGACTGTATCGTGTCAGTTTTCTGAATGCAGTATTTTCCTCTGTTTTTGCAAGACATTACCATTGGTGGGAGTCTGCCTCTCCCTCTTCCCTTTGCCCTCCCCAGACTCCTGTGAGCTCTCTCTCACTCTCTCAAATAAATTAAAAAAAAAAAAAAAATTTTTTTTTTTTTAAAGAATCTGGGTAGACATAGCTTGCCAACCCCCTGACAGTCAGGAAATTTCCCCCAGGAGAAAACAACCAATGGGAAACAACAAAATGATGGATAAAACATTTTCCCCTTTACATTGTCCTTATACTTGTCCCCCCCACTATGAACCTAGTAATGGATGGTGTCTGGGCCCGGTTGGGGTCCATTCTGCCAGCCAACCTTCTCTATGTGATCCATTTCCACTGCCTGCCATTGGCCCACCTTCTCTGTGTCAAGTGCTTTATCTGAAATTCAAGGAGATGGCGGCCCTGAGCAGACCATCTTGCTCCAGGCACAGAGAACCTCCAGCATGGAAGGGACCTCAGATTTGTGTTAGAGGTTGTCCACATGATAAATAAAATAAAGAAATGTTTCCTGTGACTGGTATCAGTGCCTCCCATACTTCTGTCATTTCCCCCCACCCTAAAAAAATCCTACAATAACTGAGTACCACCTGTACTCTTTTTTTTTTTTTTTAAAGTAGAATCCACGCCCAGCATGGAGCCCAGTGTAGGGTCCGAACTCATGATCCTGAGATGAAGACTCGAGCTGGGATCAAGAGTTGGACACTCAGCTGAATGAGCCATCTGGGCACCTCTGTACTATTTGCCTTTAAATGAGGTTGTTTACATACATGTATTTAAGAAGAAAACTTTGTCACTTCTGTAAATAGAAAACCAGTATCGGTTGCAAAAACAGAAGTAGCCAAAAAATAAATACAATGAAACAAAGGGATACCACCAAGTTACAAACAGACGGTGTCCCACCAAAGCCTCAGAGCCCAAGGCCTACTCTCCCTGTTTAACTGGGATATGATCAAGCACTAGACAATATGGAAAATAGACTGGCCCAATCAAAGGGCCTTGTTCCTTGAGTGGATAAGAGTGGAGGGATAATTTAAAAGGCAGGTAAGGGGCACCTGGATGGCTCAGTCACTTAAGCGTCCAACTTGTGATTTTGGCTCAGGTCATGATCTCATGGGTCGTGGGATCCAGCCCCACTTTGTCTTCACACTCAGCAGGGAGTCTGCTTGAGATGCTCTCTCTCCCTCTCCCTCTGCCCCTTCTCTCTCTCTCTCTCTCTCTCTCTCTCTCTCTAAAATGAAATAAGTAAATCTTCAAGAAAATAAAATGCCAGTAACTTTTTCCCTAATGGGATGTTGTCATATTAGAGCCTATCCACCACCTTTTTGCAAGAATTTCTTTTTTTAGTTTTGCAGTGGAGAATCTCAAACATTCACAAGAGTAGATTGGGTAGTGTAATGAAATCCATGACCCTTCAGTCCCATGACCACAATCCATGGCCAATCCCATGCCTTCTGCAGATCACCCCAAACTCCGACCCATGTCGTTCTGAAACAAATCCAAGGGATCCTATCATTTCGTCTGTATTTCAATGTGTGTATCTCTTAAAGAGGAGGAGTCTTTTATATATACACAATCACAATACTATTGTCACATCTAAGAAATTAACAATGATTCCTCAGTTATATCCAGTGAGTTCAAATTTCCAACTGTCTCCTGTCATTTTTTTTTCATAGTTTGTGTTTTAAAAATCAGGACCCAAGTAAGATTCACATATTGCAATTGACTGAAGTAAGCCTTTAATTTCTAAGTTTCCCTTTATCTCTGCTTCTCCTCTGGCAATTTCTGTGTTTCCCCTTTATCATCAGAGTACATAGAAGTATGTATTTCAGAGCCCCCTCCTGCTGAGTCTGCCTGCCGTGTAGCATACTTCTGGCCACCCACCACAGCACCAGTGGTTTCCCTGCTGCACGAGTCTGCAGCTAGGTTTTGGTCATGGGAATTTAGGAAAGGGGGGACACAACATGACCCCTTCGTGGGTCTCTGAGCTGGAACACTCAGCATTTCAGTAAAAAAATAAGAAAAAGAAAGAGGTTGGGAGCTTTGGAATGGCTCCAGCCTTTGCAAAACGATTTCCAAAACATCATTGCATGTAAGATAATGGCACTATTTAATTATAGAAATTGCTCTTCTTTATCAATGTGTGGACGAGCTGCCTGCCTGTGGATCTGATTTCTGTTCATGCATATACTCTCGGGAAGGTCTCACACTTGCCACGTTCATCCTCCATCAGAATCCGTGGTCATTTACTTTAGCCAGTTAGCTTCCTGTGGGCTGCTGGAGCCCTTCATCCTCAGTCCCTGGCTTCCTTCAACCCCAAGCACTCTGACCACAGCTCCACACTGTCAGACCCCCTCGGAAGCTCAGGCTTACATGTGTCAACCCAGTCCACGAAGCCTGACACTGGCAGCCCTTGGCTGAACACACGAGGGAGCCCTCAGACATCTCCATGGTACCAAAACCAGAGGAGGGCAGATCCTACTCCTGGCTTCCCCAAAATGCCCCAGCCAGGCCACGCAGCTCCACGCGGGAGCCGGAATAGTCAACACAGATCACAGTGCACTCCTCCCCCGGCTGGTCCCCTAGAGCCTCCCAGATGCCTTTGGAAGAGAATCCAAACTCCTTCCCGCAGTCCTCAGGCCCTCAAAGACATCCCTACTTACCACACAGTGTCACCTCTTACTTGTAGCTCCCACACCCCTCTCCCAGCCTGGACACATCTAGATACCTCATATCTCCAGTATCTGACACCCTAGAGAGGATCATTTTTAAAATTTATTTTCAGTAGTGAACGTTAAATGCAACATAATAATGGCTGGGAAAACCAGCCATTATTATTATTATTTTTTTTTTTTTTGCTATTTTATTGAGCTTTAAGCCAGCAAAGAATAAAGTGTTTAATAAAAAATAAAATATTACCATCAAAAAAGGGAAAGACAGTGGATTATAATTAATGACATTAATGCATTTTTTAAACTTACATTTACGTAGTTGCCTGTTGTAATAATGAATAACGTTAGAGTGTACTGACCATTAAATTAAAAAGAGACAAAATGAAAAAATAAATTTCCAATTCATGCTAATATGCAGATTCAGTAAAACAGTTCAAGTATAAGGTAAGACTTGCACTTATCAAAAATATTACCCCTTGTGGTTGGCATTCTGTTGCATGTTTTAAAATTTAAACCAAATAAAGTGTCCAGGTGGCATAGTCGGTTGAGTGTCCGACTCTTGGTTTTGGGTCAGGTCATGACCTCAGGGTCCTGGGATGGAGCCCCACATTGGGCTCTGTGCTCAATGCACAGTCTGCTTGAGACTCTCTCTCTCCCTCTCTCTCTCTCCAAGATAAATAAATGGAAAAATCTTTAAAAAATTTTTTTAAATAAAATTTAAACCAAATAAGAATTATAAGTGGTTGCACAAAATGGTTGAATCACAAAGGGTTTCATTTCATTGTCCTCACAATCACTATACTATCATTGTTTATTCTGAAATTACTGTGTAAACATAGGAGTATGTATTGCCCTAGAGATTGGAGACAGTAACTATCCCCAAAGCAAATTCAAATAATGCCAAAAACATTACAAACTTACTCTGGAAACAAAAACATGTGCTAAATCCATGTGTCTGGGGAGCCAATTGTGTAACTAGGAATTTCCTGAATTAACATCCATGTATAATACATTGTTTACTACAGCCTAAGTTTTGTAAGTGAATTATTTTAGAGCTTATATGTTATTAAAATTCGACAGTGCACAGGCACCAAAAGTAAAAACAGATAAATTGGACAACATCAAACTTCAAAAGTTCTACACATAAAAAGATAAGATCAACAATGAAAAAGTGACCTACAGAAGTGGGGAAGTATTTACAAAATATATACTGTTAAGGGGTTAACATCCAGAATACATAAAGAATTCCTATAACGTATCAATAACAAAAACAAAACAACCCAATTTAAAAATGGGCAAAAGGGGTACCTGGGTGGCTTACTTAGTTAAGCATCTGACTCTTGACCTAAGCTCAGTTCTTGATCTCAGGGTCGTGAGTTCAAGCCCCATGTTGGGCTCCATGCTGGGCATGGAGCTTGCTTTAAAAAAAAAAAAAAAAAAAAAAAAAGGTGGGCAAAAGACTTGAGTAGACATTTCTCCAAAGAACTATAAATGGCCGATACTCATATGCAAAGGTTTTCAACATCATTATTCATTAGAGAAATGCAAATGAAAAACTACAATGAGCTATTGTACCCATCAGCTACTTCAAAATTAACATGCACACACAAAACAAGTGTTGACGAAGATGTGGGGAAATTGCAACACTCATGCACTGCTGGTGGGAATGTAAAATGGTGCAGCCAGTATGGAAACAGTCTGGTGTTTCCTCTATTTTTATAGATCTACTATATAATCCAGCAATTCCCCTTTTGGATATTTACCCAAACAACTGAAATCAAGGACTCAAATAGATATTTGTGCTCTAATGTTCAAAGCACCACTATTCACAGTAACCAGAAGGTGGAAGTAACATAAATGTTCATCAACAGATAAACGGATAAGGAAAATATAGCAGAAGAATAACAGTGGAATATTCCTCACCTTAAAAAAAAAAAAAAAGAAGGAGGGGTGCCTGGGTGGCTCAGTGGGTTGAAGCCTCTGCCTTCAGCTCGGGTCATGATCCCAGGGTCCTGGGATTGAGCCCTGCATCAGGCTCTCTGCTCGGTGGGGAGCCTGCTTCCTCCTCGCTCTCTGCCTGCCTCTCTGCCTACTTGTGATTTCTGTCAAATAAATAAATAAAATCTTAAAAAAAAAAAAAGGAAATTCTAACACATGCTACAACTCGGAAGAACACTGTAAGTGATATAAGACAGTCAAACACACACACAAAATACTGTGTGATTTCACTTACGTGCGGTCCCTAGATGAATCAAGTTCATAGACACACAAGTAGGACAGTGGCTGCCAGAGGTTGTGGGGGGAGAATGGAGAACTGTTTAATGGGGACAGAGTTTCAGTTTTACAAGAAGAAAAAGTCTAGAAATTGGTTACAAAACAACGTGAATAGGCTTACACTGTGCATTTAACCATGGCTGGGATGATTCATTTTATGTTATGTGTATTTGCCACCAACACGAAGAAGAAGTTTTTTTTTTTAAACTCCTCAACAGTAGCCACACCAATTCCTTAGAACTCAGACCTGCTAGAGTTTTTCCAGGGATTTGTGTATTTCATCACTGTGATAAATAATAAACACACACTGACATTAATAGTGACTGCGCATGGTGATAATAAAAAGCAGATGAACTTTAGCCCATTTTTATTACTGTTTTTAAGTTCTTTTTTTTAAAGATTTTATTTATTTATTTGACAGACAGAGATCACAAGTAGGCAGAGAGGCAGGCAGAGAGAGAGGAGGAAGCAGGCTCCCCACTGAGCAGAGAGCCCGATGCGGGGCTCGATCCCAGGACCCTGGGATCATGACCCGAGCTGAAAGCAGAGGCTTTAACCCACTGAGCCACCCAGACACCCCTACTGTTTTTAAATTCTTTGTGAATGATGTATCCATCCTCTTACTACCTGCAACCAAAGCAGACCGATCCCACTGCCCACCTTCGGACAATGCTTGCTTTGATACCGTTGCACTGGCTGGCCAGATCCTGGCACTTCTCTCTATTGACTGTGTGACCCTGAGAAATTTACTTAGTTACATTTTCAGCTATCTGTAACATGGAAACCTTCATGTATCTCCTCACAGAGTTGGGACAAGCATTCGATTAATAATACATGTAGAGTTCTCAGGACATTGCTTAAAACAGTATTCAAATATTTACTCTGCTAGGAGTCCTCTACTCCCTTTCATCAACTGCCAAAAGCACCTACCCAGATTTCTTTAATTTGAATTGTTTGTAAACATTTCAAAATCAGAGTATTTGATATAAAGTCTGCATTTATAATCTCTCTTGAAAAATCAGAAACTCTGGCAACCTTGGGCCTACTACATTCCCACATGGCAATGTCATGTTGGAAACCAAGGCCCGCCACCTTCTAAAAGAAGGATTTGTGACCGCTCTGGTCTGCCCCAGTCCCCACCACTCCCTATTGCCTCCCAGTCACTTTTAATTATTTCCATTACCTGCCAGCCCAGTAGACTTTTGAGTATGTGGTCCTTGTTCAAGACCCATCTATAACTTATCCCATTACCCTAGTCCCCAGACCTGCCCTTTAGGTGAACTAAATAGAAATCACTTCCTCTCCTGGAGTCTGAGTTTTCTTGAATGACAAATGGGACTAACAATTTCCATCTCAAAGGAGTATTAAAAATATCAGGGGAGGGACGCCTGGGTGGCTCAGTTGGTTGGGCAGCTGCCTTCGGCTCAGGTCATGATCCCAGCATCCTGGGATCGAGTCCCACATCGGGCTCCTTGTTCTGTGGGGAGCCTGCTTCTCCCTCTGCCTCTGCCTGCCACTCTGTCTGCCTGTGCTCGCTCTCTCTCTCTCTGACAAATAAATAAATAAAATCTTTAAAAAAAAAATATCAGGGGAGACTGGCTGGCTGGCTCAGTTGGTAGAGCATGTGATTCTTGATCTCAGGGTTGTGCCTGAGCCCCACATTGAGTGTAGAGATTGCTTAAAAATAAAATGTTTTAAAAAAATATTGCAAAGAATATATTTAATATAAAAGTAATTGGTAGGGATGCCTGGGTGGCTCAGTTGGCTAAGTGTCAGACTCTTGATTTCAGCTTAGGTCATGATCTCAGGGTCATGAGATAGAGCGCTGCACAGGACTCTGGGCTCAGCATGGAGTCTGCTTAGGATTCTCTCTCTCCCTCTCCCCTTGATCCTCCCCAACTCAAATAAAATCTTTATTCTTTTATTTTTTTAAAGACTTTATTTGACAGAGAGAGATGATCACAAGTAGGCAGACCAGCAGGCAGAGAGAGAGGGGAAAACAGACTCCCCGCCGAGCAGAGAGCCCGAAGAAGGGCTCAATCCCAGGACCCTGAGCTGAAGGCAGAGGCTTAACCCTCTGAACCACTCAGGTGCCCCCCAACTCAAATAAAATTTTTAAAAAAGCATTTGGTAACAGCAAAGGACTCTTCAAATGGAATAATTTTGTATTCTGGTTAAGATGCAGCCACAATATTCTACTCTTTATGTTCTTCTGAGTGTAGTCCTTTCATCCACAATGTGTGACTGCATGTAAACCATAAATAAAAATTCATACCTAGGCAACAAAATATGTGTTAGGAAACTCATTTCACCCCCAGCCTCAGCAACACAGTGATCAAGAGCAACTTCAGGTTTTCCATAATTTTCCATTATCTTCTTGAAGGAGGAAGCCACAGGCTTAGCTCTGTCAACCTCCCTGCTTTGCCACTGTCAACCTCGCAGCTTTGTGACTTTCCACCTGAAACTTCCTGTCGGTGGGCAGGCAACTTCCTGTTAGTGGGAGAGTGACTTCCTGTGAGATGCTCCAGTCTCCCTCCCTGCCCATGGAGGAAGTTGCTTAAGTTAATCATTTAAGTGACCAAACAGGTATATTTAGCTCAACTGTTGACATTATCTCAACATTGACATCACAAAAATACACATTAGACTGTGACAAACTGGAGTATCCTTTAAGTCATAAACCGGCTTGTCTGAATAATTTAGGTTTTGCATCCACTAGAAACTTAAATGCATTCAAAATTTAATTAGTTGGGGGGAGGGGGAGAAACGTATTTTTTCTGCCCTGAATACTTCTTGTATTGGGAAAGGGCCTGAATACTTCTTGTATTGGGAAAGGCAGAAATTATCCTTACTGGGAATTTCTTAGTTTCTCTTCTAAATTTATTATCTCAAGCGGGGAAAAAAACATAAGTTTGTTAGAATAAATCCAAGTTCTCCAACAGCTGAAAATTATAATTGCTTGAATATGGTGTTGGAGTCCATTTGTGGAGAGCCAAAGAAATGATAACTGAAAAGACAGATAGACATGTGAATGGACAATTCCCAGTAGAGGAAACCCAAATGGCCAGTAAACATAAGAAAATGTGTTCATCCTTTTTGAAAGCCAAGGAAATGCAAATTAAAACATCCTTGAGCTAGCTTTTCTGACTGGTCAGATAGGAAAAACTTTTAAGGTCTGACTCTATCAAGTCTGAATAGAGATGGGGGAACATGAATTCTCTCATGCTGCTGGAAGAAGTGTAAATTGGTTCAACCAATTTGGAGAGCTTTTTGGTACATATGTCTATAAGCTCTTATTGGAAATCTTTGCAATCAGATTTGTTTTGGAAAAAAATTTTTTTTTTTTACTTTGAAAGTAAAAGGTACAGATACCATTTTTACATTACCATTCCTAATGAGTTCAGGAGCTACACCTAATGTCAACACATTGATTTGTCTGCAGTGAAACATGAATATTCAGATTAAATGTGATAAATATAAACTTTAAATAGCCTTAGCTCATCTGAGGTCACTTTTCACTGCCACAGGACTTTGTTGCACAGATATAGGAAAAGGGGTTTCTAGAATTTTTTGGCCTTCACATTTGCAGAAGGGGACTTGGGATCCATACTTGGTAAACTTGAACATGGGTATACTCTGTGACCAATCAAGTCATCTCCTAAGTAGACACCTTAATATAATGGAATTTGAACTTTTATGAATGCAATCCACAGTAAGAAATACAATTCACATATACACTTGTATGATTCAAACCAAAGTTTCATGAAATGGTATCTACCCTACCTACAGGTGATCGCCCTGATGTGTATTCCAGATTTCTGTGCAGTTTAATACATGCCTGCGCAGCTCTAAGCATTTTTTCTACATTTCAACTTTTTGAAAATTGTTGGATTACAACTCAATGATAAAAACATAAGTAAACCAATTAAAAAATGGACACTGTGGCCAAATAAGCATTTTTCTGAAGGAGACATACAAATGGCCAATAAGCACATCGGAGGATGTCCTATACCATTACCCATCAGGGAAATGCGATTCAAAATCACAGTAAGATACCACTTCACACCTTAGGATGGCCATAATAAAAAAGATAGACAATAACAAGTATCGGGGAGGATATGGGGAAATTGGAACTGTAGGGGAGGAAAACCTTTTCCTCTACCCTCTTAGGTTCAGTTCTTGGAGCCCTGTAAATTAAGCTAACAAGGTGTAGATTAGCAAGAGAAAACTTTTATTAACATATGTATGTGGAGTTCACAGAAAAACATGACTCTCTAAAGAGTATAGGATGGGAGTTTACATACCTAACTTAATAGGGGAGAGAGATTGGGAAGAAAAGGTTTCTATGAGAAGAGCAAATGAGTTTCTAGGGAAACAAACAGAACAAAAAGTTTGTGACAATATTTGTTTAAGTAGATATGAGTGATCTTCTTTGCCTTCTTTCTGGCTAGTAAAATTCCCCTGGAGAGGTGATTTATGGCAACCTCACTTCCAGAAGTTTCTGCTTTTAATTAGATAATGGAAGCTCCAAAAAGGCTCTTTCTGCATTTGCTGAAACTCAAATGTGTTTATTTTTTAATAATCTTCAACTTATTTTATGAATAATAAAATAAGGGGGGTTCAGGCGGTCATCACAGAATCCTCCACATAGCATTGATGGGAATGTAGAATGAGGCAGCTTCTCAAAGGTTAAACATCTGGAGTTCTCATATGATCCAGTAATTCCACTCCCCATAGATATGAAAACATACCTCGCACATTCATAATAGCCAATGGAAACAATTATCCATCAACCAATGGTTAAACAAATGGGGTATATCCACACAATGGAAGTACCAATATGTTCTAACCAACGGATGAACCTTGAAAGCATTACACTAAGTGAAAGAAACTAGACACACAAGGCCACATATTATCTGATTCCATTTATGTGAAATGTCCAGAATAGGCAAATCCGTAGGAGCAGAAAATAGATTGGTGGGTGCATGGGGCTGGAGTGGGCTGTATGGTGGGCAGCAGAAATGAGATGTGACTGCTAATGGTCATGAGGTGTGTTTGGGGGGCTTTTGAGAATATTCCAAAATTAGATCATGGTGATTTCACAACTCTGAAATACTAAAAAACACAGAACTTTATGCTTTAAAATCAGTGGGTTTTATGATATGTGAAATGTATCTTACTAAAACTGTAAAAAAAAAAAAATTGGCTAAAACCTTGTACATTGATTTCTCAACCCACTAATAGGTTACAACCCCAGTTTGACAAAACGACTACAGAGAAATTCTCACATGTGTATAAGGAGATAAAAGGAAGGGTATCTATTATAAGATTTTTTTGTGAATGTGAACCAACTAGAAACATCTCTAATTTCACTCAATACAAGAACGTATAGGGGCCCCTGGGTGGCTCAGTGGGTTAAGCCTCTGCCTTCGGCTCAGGTCACGGTCTCAGAGTCCTGGGATCGAGCCCCACATCGGGCTCTCTGCTCAGCAGGGACCCTGCTTCCTCCTCTCTGTCTGCCTGCCTCTCTGCCTACTTGTGATCTCTGTCTGTCAAATAACTAAATAAAATCTTTAAAAAAAAAATACAAGAACGTATAAAAGTAAACCATATTCATGAAATTTAAAAAATGAACTAAAGCTACAGATTGACATTGGTACTTGTATTAAATGTACAGTAAAATTTCATAATAGGGACGCTCTTGGGGTGTTTTTTTTTTTTTTTTTTTTTTTTTTTTGGCCTACTTTCACATGAATGCTATAGTTTGGAGGAAATACCATGTTACTGAAAACAAGACAACAGGCCCAAAGTAGAGTCACTTATGCTAAGGCCCACATCACCAAACTGAGACTTAATTACAGTGCTGGGTCTCTGAGAAATGCAATCTTAAACTTTGTTGCCTGATCAGCACTAGTGAGGTCATCTGCCTGATAGAAACTGCATCTCCTACAGGAAAGTAACCTTGCAATAACCAACCTACTTTTCACATGGTGTAACTTCCTTGTTTCCTCTGCCTATAAAGATCTTCCATTTTGTATAGCTTCTTTCTATGTGCTAGGTGGGATGTTGCCTGATTCCTGAATCATCAAATTAAGCCAATAAGATCTTTAAAATTTCCTGAGTTGAATTTTTTTTAACAACGTCAAGATAATGATTTTAAGCTCTTATAACTGTAAGAAAGATCAGCTTTGGACAGCTCTTCAAAGCATGCTTAAAGATAAAAAAAACAGTGACGTCGATGGAGTAGATAGATACTGGTCGAGTGCCCTGGTATCCTCTCCTCCAGTGGGTGAACTGGGAAATAAGAGAGGGATAAACTGGTGTCTCAGGTTGTTCTCAGTGCGTGAGATATAATTTATATGAAATACATATTTTATCTTTCAGATGATCAAACTACATTTCTCATATGTATGTGGTCTACGTCCATAGTTCCTGGCTCACAGTTCCCCAAACCCTTGAAATCTCGTGAGCAACTTTTGTTATAGTATTTGGTCTCTTGTCCGTGGTTCCCAAAATTGCTTCAGAACCCTTACGGTGGAATGAGTGTCTTGTTATTCATAACAAGCCCCTTTCCGCCACAACTGGATTTGTGTTAATGAGGAAACTTTTGGAAAGCACCTAAGGATGGGGGCTGGTTGCCAGGGACCCAACCAGGAATGAGGGTGGGAACTTTTGAGTCCCACCTCCTGATCTCTAAGGGAAGAGAGAAGGGCTGGAGGTTGAATCAATCACAACAGTCAATGATTTAATCAATTGTGCCTATGTAATGAAGCCTTCATTTAAAAAAGGGGGGGATTCAAGAGTGTCCAAGTTGGGGACCAGAACACTTCCATGTACCACTGTGCCCAAACTCTATGAGGACAAAAGTTTCTTTGTCTTCATTTGGCTGTTTCTTTTTTTTTTAAAAGATTTTATTTATTTATTTGACAGAGATAACAAGTAGGCAAAGAGGCAGGCAGAGAGAGAGAAGGGGAAACAGGCTCCCCACTGAGCTGAGAGTCTGATGCAGGGCTCGATCCCAGGACCCTGGGATCATGACCTGAGCCAAAGGCAGAGGCTTTAAGCCACTGAGCCACCCAGGCGCCCCAGACTGTTAATTTCTTTCCTTTAATAACCTTTGTAATAAATCCACAATCTAGTGAGTAAGCAGGTTTCCTGAAATCTGTGAGCGGCTCCAGCAAATTAATGGAACCTCAAGGAGTGGGTTGAGGGAATCTCTGATTTATAGCCCATTGATCAGAGGCACAGGTGACAACCTGGACTTTCAATTGGCATCTGAAGCGGAGGGCAGTCTTGTGGGACTGAGCCCTTGACCGGTGGGATCCAGTGCTATCCTGAGTGGGGAGTGTCAGAATGGGGTTGAATTGTAGGACACTGAGTGGGCCTTGGAACATTGCTTGGTGGCGTGGGGGGTGGGGAGGGGGACTTCTCACCCTTTATCTGAACTGGTAACCAGAACTTTTAACAGTCTAGTGGGGAAGGCTGAAAAACCAAGGTTTTCATTTGGGACACAAAAGAGCTCTGCCTATATATTTTCCAAGAGTTTGGATTTTTGCAAGAACATGTCTAATGGCTATAAACAAAAATAAATTAAAGTTTAAAGTAATAGAATGCAAGTTACCCTAGAATAGTGGAAAATTGAGGATGTTCTGGAAATCCATCAGACAACCCCCCAACCCAGGGTCAAGTAGGGGTGCGGGTGGGGGGACGTGTCCCAGTGGATCCTTCTAAAGCAAGAAGTGTGGACCTTTTCTGCTGGGTGCTGAACTCTTTACAGGGTTAGAGCTGTTTTCCTAATGTAATTTCCTCCTCACAGCTTGGCAGGTGTGTAGACAGCACTCCTGTGTTTCCACTTCGCTCTCACATGGCTACCAATCTTCCCTTCTGATGCCAGATGTGTGGATTTTCCACACATCAAGTCATTCTACACCATCTGGGTGTCCTACCATCCCATTCACTTCTGACACCATCGACTTGGACATAGGTTAGGGTTCAGGCCCACGAGACTGTCCCTACTTTAGACCCCAATCACGAGTTCAGCTTGTCACCTAAACTTCTCACTGACCAGGTCTAAGCTGAGGTTCCCATGATCTCATCCTCAGGTTTGATAAACCTGTTAGAACGGCTCACAGAACTCAAGGAAACAGTAACTGACACTTACTGGTTCAGTATAAAGGCTAAATATAGAGGTCCATGGGGCAAAGTCAGGAAGAGTCCCCCACACAGGAGCTTCTGTCCCTGTGAAATTGCAGTGTGTCATTCTCCGGGCCCGTGGGTGTGTTTGGGAACTTGGAAGCTCCCTGAACAGCCCGGTTTGGGGGTTTTACACAGGCTTCTTCATGCAGGCGTGAGAGATCATTAACTCAATCTCTAGCTCACCTCCCCTCTCTGGAGTACTGGGGTGGGAAGAGCTGAAAGTTCCAAGCTTCTGACCATGGCTTGGTCTCTCTGGGGACCAGCCTCCAGTCTGAAGCTATGGAGGAACCCACCAAGAGTCACCTCACTAGAACAAAAGACACCCCTCCATCATTCAGGCAATGCCAAGAGACTTAGGAGCTCTGTGTCAGGAACTGGAGTCAAAGACCAAATATTAGAACAAAAGATGTCCCCAGTGCTCTTATGACACAGGAAATTACAAAGGTTTTAGGAGCTCTGTGCCAGGAACTGGGAGCAGAGATCAATACATATATTTTTTTCTGTTATGTCACAGTAGGTAAGTAAGACCAACCCCCTTTACAGGTTTGGAAACTGAACAAGGTAAGTGGCTTTTGAAGGGACTCAGGACCACTTGGTGGGTAGACTAAGAATTAATTAGTTAATTAAAAATTTATTTATATTCAACTAATTAATGTATAATGTTATTATTAGTCTCAGAGGTAGAGTTCAGTTATTCATCACTTTTATATAATACCCAGTGCTCATTATTTCAAGCACCCTCCCTAATGTCCATCACCCAGTTACCCCAACCCCCACCCCCAGCAACCCTCAGTTTGTTCCCTATAGTTAAGAGTCTCTTATGATTTGGGTAGGCTGAGAATTAAAACCCAGTTCTCCTGACATCCAGGTCACTGGCAAGGATATTTCCAATGACGTATTTTTTTAAAAATCAGAATTCTTTTCTGGTTTTAATTCTCCAAGTTTGAGATGTCCGTGGAAACAGGAAGTGGACCCATCTGTATTATCTCCACACTAATTAGTCTCAGTTTTATGTTGCTAAGGTCAGCTCAGGGACACACTGACCCAAGGATATATTAGTCATTTTTTTTAAAAAGAGAGAGAGAGAAAGCAAAGTTAAAAACTTGTCCTGGAGCTGCCATGAAACATTTTGTGGTTCTCAAATGCCAATCTTTGATCCCCGAGGTGGGAAGATGTTTGCTGTCACAGAACTAAATGCGTCTTTAGGCAAAAAAGGGCTGCATTTGGATGCTAAAGAAATGATATCCTGGGTTTTTTTCTCTCCCAGGCAGGAGAAAATTACACCCTCTGTGTGCATTCAGCTTTTGACTTTTCAGATGCTGTTTTCATGCATGATCTTTTTATCCTCACTGAAAATCAAAGCACAGGACACAACAATTGGGAAAGTAGTTTAAGAGACCCAGCAAACAAACACTTGGATCTTTGGTTATTACACCCCTCTTAGAGATGGGCACAGTGAGACCAAGAGCGGTAAAGTACCATGCCCATGATCCCACAGAGCTTGACCCAGAACTTGGGCCCAATGTAGTTGGGGACTGAGACTGGGGTGAAGTTAGAATGTCCTCTCTGTACTCCTGAGGGCAAGACAGTTTTGTTTAAACATTTCTGTCAGGTAGGGAAATGCAGGGAAATGGACCATGTTCCTATTTTAAATATCTTCATGGTCTTTAGACCAAGAACCAGAAAATTATGGCTTGTAAAAAATAATCCTTAAAAAAAAAAACCAAGATAAATTAGGCAGAACATGATAGCTTTTTGAAGAGTGTCCATTAAATCCTGGTTTGAACATCAATTACAGGGTTTGCCTGTGAGTAGAGACAAGTTATTGTCTGACTTTGCTCTTAAATACCTCCAGGGACAAAGGATTCACTGCCATTTCACCCAGCCTGTCATGCATTCTATGTCAATTCCAAATCTGCCTTGCTAATGAGAGCTGCTCTTCATCCACTGGTCCAAAGTCTGCCCTGGGGAGCACCACACAGGATTAGCCTGATCACCACCTTCTCCCCGACTGCCGTCCCCTGCAAACTTGACACAAGCCAATGGAAGGCACATAAGCCGGATGCAGCCTGGGGGTTAAGCTCCGGACTCCGGAGCTGGCTGTCTGCATTTACCTGGCTCTTCCACATACCGACTACAAGACTGCCTGTACTTAGAGAGCTGATTCTGTACTTTATTAAAAGTTTATTCTTTTCTTTCTTTTTTTTTTAAAGATTTTATTTATTTATTTGACAGAGAGAGATCACAAGTAGGCAGAGAGGCAGGCAGAGAGAGAGGAGGAAGCAGGCTCCCCGCGGAGCAGAGAGCCCGATGTGGGGTTCGATCTCAGGACCCTGGGATCATGACCTGAGCCAAAGGCAGAGGCTTTAACCCACTGAGCCACCCAGGCACCCCAAAAGTTTATTCTTTTCTGATTGAACTGTTTAGAACTGTATTAGCAGGGCTCTCCAGAGAAACAGAACCACTAGGGTATGCATATATGCGTGTATGCCTGTGTGTGCGGGTATGAAGAGATTCATTCTAAGGAATGACTCACATGATTATGAAGGCTTGCAAACCCTAAGGTCTGTGGAAGGGAAGCTAGATACCCCAGAGAGCCACTGGTGTAGGTGCAGTGTGCGTCTGAAGGTCTGAGACCAGAAGAGCCTACTTGTAAGTTCTAGTCTGAGAATGGGGACCGATGTCACAGCCCAAGTAATCAGTCAACAGAAATTCCCTCTTGCTCAGCTTTTTGTCCTCTCCAGGTGTTCAGTGGATCAGACCCACTCTGGGGAGGGCAGTCTGTTTTACTCAGGTACCAATTCAGATGTTCATTTCACCCACAAACTCGCTCACAGAAACACCTAGAATGCTGCTCCACCAAACGTGTGTGCACCCCCTGTGGTCCAATCCAGCCAACACACACGCAAATGAACCAACATAAAAGCCACCAATTTCCTCTAAGCACCGCTTTCCTGGCTTCTCACAAATTCAAGATGCTCTGTTTTTGCTTTCGGTTCCAAAACATTTCCAAATTCCCTTGTGACTTTTTCATTCATCACTATCTAAAAGTGGATTGTTTAACAGTCAAGTGTTGTTGAGATTTTGAGGATTGCTTTTTAAAAAAATTTTTTTAGTCTTTTTTTTTTTTATAAACATATAATGTATTATTAGCCCCAGGGGTACAGGTCTGTGAATCGCCAGGTTTACACACTTCACAGCACTCACCAAAGCACATACCCTTCCCAATGTCCATAACCCCACCACCCTCTCCCTACCCCTCTACCCCCGGTCCCCCTCAGTTTGTTTTGTGACATTAAGAGTCTCTTACGGTTTGTCTCCCTCCCGTGAGGATCGCTTTTTAATTTTATTTTATTATTATTTTTTTAAAGATTTTATTTATTTATTTGACAGACAGAGATCACAAGTAGGCAGAGAGGCAGGCAGAGAGAGAGGAGGAAGCAGGCTCCCCGCGGAGCAGAGAGCCCGATGTGGGGCTCGATCCCAGGACCCTGAGATCATGACCTGAGCTGAAGGCAGAGGCTTTAACCCACTGAGCCACCCAGGCGCCCCTTTAATTTTATTTTTAATTACGGTGAACATAACAGAAAGACCACCTCCTTCCCCTTTTTTAAGTGCCCAGCTCAGTGGCACCAAGCACATTCACAGTTGAGTGCAAAGGTCCCCGTCCTGTCTCCAGAACTCTTTCACCTTGCATAACTGGAACTCTGCCCCCATTCAATAAACGTCCCATTGCCCTCTCCCCTGAGCCCTTGCCAGATACCATTCTACTTGGTGTCTCCCTGAATTTGACTCTAGCGACTTTGTTTTTTAAGATTTTATTTATTGATTTATTTAGAGAGGGAGAGAGAATCTCAAGCAGACTCCCCATCGAGCATGGAGCTCGATGGGGGACTCAATCTCATAACCCTGGGATCATGACCTGAGCCAAAATCGAGAGTCAGAGGCTCAGCTGACTTAGCCACCCAAGAGTCCATCTCTAGGAACTTTATATGAAAGGAATTTGTCTTTCTGTGACTGGCTATTTCAGGTAGCACAATGTCCTCAAGGTTTATCCATGCTGGAGCGTGTGTCAGGATTCCCTTCTTTTTTAAAGCTGAATGACATTCTGTCATATGTCTGGATCATGTTTGTTAAGTCATTCATCGGCTGATGGACCCTTGGCTTGCCTCCTCCTCTTGGCTCTTAGCTACTGTGCAAAGTACCACTATCATAAACGTGGGTGTGCAAAGAGCCCTTTGAGAGCCTGCCTTCAGTTGTTTTAAGTATATACCCAAAAGTGGAATTACTGGATCTTCTGATAATTCTATTTTTACTTTTTTGATGAACTGCTGTACTGTTCCCCATAGCAGTTACACCATGTTACATTAATGATAAGGGTTCCAATTTCTCTACATCCTCATCAACGCTCATTAGCTTCTGTTTTTCTCTTTATAGTAGCCATCCTAACAGGTATGAAGAACAGTATATTTTCATTAATATCTAATTTAATACAGTTTTTGTATACATGTGGTATACATACAGCAAATACTCCACGACCACTTGGAAAGAATGTGTATCCCGTAAGTGTTCAGCATAATATTCTATACCTACCAATTCAGACAGGTTTGTTGATAGTGTTATTTGAATATTCTGTATCTTCACTGATGCCTCATTTCACTTTCTTGTCCACTGGAAGAAGGCGTTAAAATCTTCAATATCATGAACAGCTTCATTTGGCAACCTAGATGAAATTAATAAATCCCTTGAAAAACACAACTTGCCAAACAGAAGGAAATTAAAAATCTGAATGACCCGTGACAGCTAAAAAAAATATTTTAATTTGCAATAAAAAACTGTCCCACAAAGAACATTTCAAGACTGGATGGCTTCTCTGTGGGAATTCTATCAAACATTTATGGAAGAAATAACATAATTTACACAATCTCTTCCAGAACATAGAGGAGGTGGGAATGCTTCCCTACTCTTTTTAGTGGGCTAACATAACCCTGATACCAAACATTATAAGAAACAAAACTTAAAGTTCAATATCCCTCATAACTAGAAATGCAAAAATCCTTAACAGAATATCAGGAAATAGAATCCAGTGACTTGCCCCAGGAATACAGTTTGGTTTAACATTCAAAACTCAATCAATAGGGGCGCCTGGGTGGCTCAGTGGGTTAAGCCGCTGCCTTCGGCTCAGGTCATGATCTCAGGGTCCTGGGATCGAGTCCCACATCGGGCTCTCTGCTCAGCAAGAAGCCTGCTTCCCCCTCTCTCTCTCTCTCTGCCTGCCTCTCCGTCTACTTGTGATCTCTCTCTGTCAAATAAATAAATAAAATCTTTAAAAAAAAAAAAAAAAAAAAAAACTCAATCAATATACATCATCCCATTAACAAGAAAAAAGGGCAAGATAACAGGACCATCTCCTCAAGGCAGAAAAAAATCATTTGAGAACATTCAATATCCATTTGTATTTTTTTTTTAAGATTTTATTTATTTATTTGACAGACAGAGATCACAAGCAGACAAAGAGGCAGGCAGAGAGAGAGGGGGAAGCAGGGATCCCGAATCGGGTCTCAATCCCAGGACCCTGAGATCATGACCTGAGCTGAAGGCAGAGGCTTTAACCCACTGAGCCACCCAGGTGCTCTCCATTTGTGTTTTTTAAAAAATATTTTATTTATTTGACAGAGAGAGAGCACACACACAAGCAGAGGGATGGGCACCCAGAGGAGAAGGAGAAGCAGGCTCCCCAGTGAACAGGGAACCCCACACAGGGCTCAATTCCAGGACCCTGGGATCATGACCAGAGCTGAAGGCAGACACTTAACAGACTGAGCCACCCAGGCGCCCCTCAGTATGCATTGGTGATAACAATTTTCAGCAAAATAGGAAGAGAAGTCAATGTCTTCAGGCTAATAAGGTACATGTATGAAATACATGTAGTTAACAACAAGCTTAGTGTTAGCAAAACTTGGAAATAGTGAAACATGAAGGCTTTCCTCCACATCGGCAACAAGGCAAAGATGTCTAATCTCATCATTTCTATTCAACATCAATCCATAAATTCTAGCCAGTGCAGTAAAGTAACAACAATACACATATTGTAAGGAAGAAATAAAGCTGTTTTTACCCATAGGTAACATGATCTTGTATACAGAAAACCTAAAGAATCTTTAAAAAAACAGAAAAAAAAAACCTTAGAAAAAATTAAGTAAATTCAGAACACAAGGCCGGTCTTCCAAACTTGTGTTTATACATATTAGCAACAAGCAAGTAGAAAAGGATGTAAAAGGACATCATTTGTAATAGCAACAAAACCAAAATATTTAGAAATGAATTTAATGAAAGCAGCACATGATCTCTACCCTGGAAACTACAGGACAACAGTGAGAAATAGTAAAATTTAAATCAACGGGCAGATACAGTATGTTCACGCATTAGAGGACTGGAAAATTTAAAGGTGTCCATTTTTTCCAAATTCACCTAAAATTTCAATGCAAATCCAAGAAACAAACAAAACCAGCAAAGCTGTTTAGTAGATATTGACAAGCTGATCCTAAAATGTATGTGAGGTTGCAAAGGCTCTAGAACAGCCAAAACAATTTTGAAGAACAGGTTCAGATGAGTTAAACTTCTGAAAGACTCACTATAAAGTTAATAATCAACCATTTATGATACTGACGTAAGAATAGACAGATAGATCTGCAGAACCAGGACAATCTGGTCTAGAAATAGACCCTGCCATATATAACCAATTGACTCACAAAGATGATAAGGTAATTCAAGTAAGAAATGAAAAGTTTTGGGGGCACCTGGTGCCTCAGTCGGTCGGGTGTCTGATTTCGACTCAGGTCATGATCTCAGGGTCCTGGAATCGAGCCTGTACGAATCTGCTTCTCCCTCTCCCTCTGCACCACCCCCCTGCTTATGCTCTCTCTCAAATAAATAAATAAAATCTTTAAAGAATGAAAACTTTTTAATGGCTGATGCTATAACAACTAGGTAATCAAACCCATACCTAAAAACTAATTTGAGATCTATCATAGCTAGAACCATAAACCTTCTAGAGAAAACACAGGAGAATACCTTTGTGACCTGCCTGGGGGCAGGCAGAGATTTCTAAATAACAAAACCAAACAAGAAAAAAATGGACAAATTGGACTTCATCAGAATTTTAAAATCTCTGCTCCTTGAAGACCCTGGTAGGAGGATGGAAAGACAATCCACAGACCAGGAGAAGATATGTGCAAATCATACATCTGCTAAAGGACTATGTATTCAGAATACATAAATTACCCTCCAAACTCAATAAGAAAACAAGCCAGGGAATAAGAAAATACACAAAAGATTTGAACAGACCCTTCACCAAAGATAAACGTGGCACATAAGTACCTGAAAAGACACTCAACCTTGTTAGTCATTCAAGAAATGCACATCAGAATCACAGTGAGCTACCAGTACATACCGACTAGAATGGCGAGGACCAGAAAGTCAACCCAACACTGATGAGGACACAGAAGAGTTGGAATCCTAGGCTGGTGGGAATGTAAAATGGCACAGCTCCTTTGGAAATCAGTTTGGCAGTTTTTAAAAAAGTCAAACATATACCTACGACATGTTTGGGTATCCTCGTGGCTTGGTAGTTGCCCGGAAAAATGAAAGTATTTGTCACAAAGCCTTGTATACAAATATTCACAGTGGCTTTGGCTGACACAGCCAAAACCTCAAGACATTCCACATGTCCATCACGGGATGAGTGGATAGACAAAATGCAGTGTTGCCGTAAAACGGAATACGTCTCAGCAACAGAAATGAACGCAGCACTGACTCACATTGCAACATGGATGGATTTCAAAATAATTCTGCTGAGAGAGAGAAGCCAGACATAAAAAAGAGTAATGCTGTATGATTCCATTTACACAAAAGTCTAGACCATGCCAACTCCTTTATAGCAACAGAAAGTAGATAAATGGGTGTCTGGGGATAGGTGACAGGAGAGGCAGGTGCAGGAAGGGAAGAATCACAGAGGGGCACCAGGAAACTTTGGGGTGTGTGACAGATATGTGTAGTGTCTTGATTATGATGATGGTTTTCACAGTGTTTATATACATACACACACGTACAAATATATGTATATACATATTGACATACATGTCAAAATGTATCCGTCTATATACTTTAAATACGTAGAGTTTATTGTTTATCAATCACATGCCAAAGTTATTTTATTTATTTATTTATTTATTTAAAGATCTTATTTACTTGAGAGAGAGAGTGCGCACGAGAGAGAGGCAGAGGGAGAGGGAGAAGCAGACTTCCCACTGAGCAGAGAGCCCGATGCAGGACTCGATCCCAGGACCCTGAGATCATGACCTGAGCTGAAGGCAGCAGCTTAACCCACTGAGCCACCCAGGCCCCCTCCAGGATTTATTTTAAAGCACCAACAAATCAATACTGAGAAGACAGACAATGTGATTAAAAAAAAAAAAGTGGGTAAAAATGAACAGACACTTCGTAAAAGATACACTAATGGCCAGGAGGTACGCCAAGAAGTGCATGCCATCATTAGTCATCAGAGAAATGTGAAGAAATGCCACAATGAGACACTGTTTCCCACCTGCCAGACCAGCTGAAACAAGAGTGACAGCCCCAAGTGTTCCATGGCTGAGGAACAAGCGAACACCCCTTCCTTGCTAGCAGAGTGTGGACTGGGACAACTGCTTTGGAGGACTGTTTGACAGTTACTTATATAATTAGATCCGCTCTGTGACCCAGCAATTCCACTGCTATTTACCCAAGTAAGATGATACGTCGGCTTGTAGACAATTCCCAGGAGCCTTATTTATAATAGCTCCAAGGCTGGAAGTTCCCCACCTGCCCATCAACAGGAGGATGTAAAAAATGGAGGAGCAGCCAGTCATAAACGCGAAAACACAAATCTAGAAGGCATAATGTTGAATGGAAGAAGCCAGACACAGAAACAGTGCATTAACTATTCGATTCCATTTCATTCAAGTCCAAGAACAGACAGAAAGCAATCCATCCTTTTAGAAATCGGAGCAGTGGTGGCCTCTAGTGGGGAGGGAAATTAATTGGGAAAGGACAACTCATTTCTGAACCGATGGACAAGGCTCCATGTCTTGATTTGGCAAATGAGCACATGCATACATACTCAAGATCTGTGCATTGGACCTGAATTAAAAATTTAATTTAATTTTAATAATTAATAAAACACACGTGGACACCCAGTGCCCATCCACGTATTGCCTCCGGTATACTGCCGTCATTGAAACCTCGCAACACCTGGTGAAGCAGGTGCTACTGTCATTCCCACTTTACAAACAAGAAAACACAACTGTAGAAGAGCTGCGCCACCTGCCCAAGGTTTGCAAGGTGAGGATGCAGGTAAGGGCGTTGAACCCTGGGAGTCTGACGGTCATGGGCCGTGCTCTTTGTCACCACACTGGCTGTCCTAGGTCCTGTGCTAGCTGCTGGGAGCTTCTGGACGAGATAGCAAGTGAGTGGGTGACAACCTCAAGTACATCAAGGGAAAACAGGGGCAAGGCCTGACTTCACCTGGGAGGAGGGTAAAGGGAGAGGGGTGGGGTGGCAGAACCCTGTGAAGCCAATGGGGGTGACCACCAGGAGGAATCTGCCTAAGACGTACATCTGCCCTGGTGTTTCACCTGCGGAGCCTTTCTGGGGGCATCCTGACTTCCATTCCCAAACCAGACTGCATCTCAGATCTGCTGGGAGCACATTAATGGTGAAGACTCCTCCAGCCTCTGTGGAGGGTCTTGGAACTGGAAGAAGCAGTCTCCAAGGGAAGTGTGCAGACTTAGCTGTTCTCTTTCCTAACTTTCATAAATCTTTTGGGAAAGGGGCACACAGAAGTCGGCATGGAGCTTGGTCACGCTTGCTTAATGACTGCCTGCCTTCTGGGAAGACAGGAAGGTAAATATACGAAGGTGTCAGAGGGCCCCCGGGCCCACATGAGGATTCGACCAACAGCATTGCATTAAGAGCAGTAATTAAAGACTGGGATTCCAGAGAGCCCAGAAATAAACCCAAGAATACTCAGTCAACTAGTATTTAGAGGGACAAGGGAGCCAAGAATATTCAGTGGAGAAAAGACAGTCTCTTCAACAAATGGTGCTGGGAAAATTGGATATTCATATGTAAAAGCCTGAGATTAGCTTACACCACTCATAAAAATCAACTTAAAATGGATTAAAGACTTAAATATGAGATCTGAAATCATGTAGCTTCTAGGAGAGAATATAGGATAAAAGCTCCTTGCTTTGGCTCTTGGCAATGACTTTTTGGATATGACACCTAAAGTGCAAGCCACAATATTAGAAATAAACAGAAGGGCCTACATCAAACTAAAAAGTTTCTGCACAGCAAAAGAAACCATCAACAGAGAGCAAAGACAACCTACAGAGTGGGAAAAAATATCTGCAAACCATATAAATAATAATAGCTTAATATCCAAAGAATATAAAGAACTCATACAACTCGACAGCAAAAAAAAAAAAAAAAAAAAAAAAAAAAAAAAATCAATTAAAAAAGGAGCAAATAGGGTGCTTGGCTGGCTCAGTCAATTATACGTATGACTCTTGATGTTGGGGTCATGAGTTCAAGCCCCACATTGGGCATAGAGCTCACTTAAAAAAAAAAAGGAGCAAAGAACCTAAATAGACATTTTCCAAAGAAGATATGTGAGTGGCCAACAGGCCCATGAAAAGACACTCAGCACTGCTAGCTGTCAGGGAAATCACATCAAAACTAGGAGGGAATATCACTTCATGCCTGTTACAATGGCCATCACCAAAAAGCCAAGATAAAACAAATATGGGCAAAGATGTGAGGAAAAGGGGACCCTTGTGTACTTTGGGTAAGAAATGTAAATTAAAGCAGCCACTATGGAAAACAGGGAGGGTTCCTCGAAAAATCAAAAATAGAACTACCATATGATCCAGCAATCCCACTTCTGGGAATATATCCAAAGGAAATGAAATCACTAACTTGAAAAGGTATGTGGACATTCACTGCAGCGTTATTCACAATAGCCAAGACACGGAGACAACTAAGCGTATGAATGGATAAAGGAGTTGTGGTACGTTGTGTGCATACATATACATACACGCGCGTGCGCGCGCGCGCACACACACACACCTATTTACAATGGAATATTACTCAGCCATAAAAAAAAGGAAAACCTGCTCTTTGTGACATGGTTGGACCTGGAGGGCATTACGCTCCATGAAATGAGTCAGAGAAAGACAAATACTGTATGAGGTCTGTGATCTGTGGAATCCTAAAACAACAACAACAAAAAACTTATAGAAAAAGATGCACGGTTACCAGAGGCAGACGGTAGGGAGGGGGGAATCAGAGGAAGGTTGTCACAAGGTACCGACCTCCAGGTGGAAGGTACATAAATCTGAGGGCTGTGATGTATCACATGGTGACTAGAGTTACCACCCTTGCAGGACATCTGTGAAAGTTGGTAAGAACTAATTCTCAGGGTGCCTGGGTGGCTCAGTGGGTTAAGCCTCTGCCTTCAGCTCAGGTCATGATCCCAGGGTCCTGGGATCGAGCCCCGCATCGGGCTCTCTGCTCAGCAGGGAGCCTGCCTCCACCTCTCTCTCTGCCTGCCTCTCTGCCTACTTGTGATCTCTGTCTGTCAAATAAATAAATAAATTCTTAAAAAAAAAAAACTAATTCTCATCACAAGGAGAAATTGTTTTTTCCCCCATCTCTTTGTATTATATCTATATCAGGGGATGGATGTTAGCTACACTTACTGCGGTGATCGTTTCAAAATATATGTAAGTCAGACCTTTATACTGCACCCCTGAAACTGATAGGGTGATGCATGTCCACTGCATCTCAATAAAACTTGGGTGGGGGGCGGGGGGGAGATTGGTGCTCCAAAAGAGTCCTTCCCGCTAGATGGCAGAGAAAGAGTTGGTCTGCTTTCTTCCAGGAATTAGGTGGAAGTTTCACCTGTCCTAAAGCAGTAAGAGTCCGTGGAATGCAGAGGATAAGACCCTGGGGCAGGAGCTGGGACAGTGATGTATGGGTAAGCAATCGTTCCATAACAAGCCATTCCCAAACATGGAGGCTTAAAAAAAATACAGTCACTTAAAAAAAAAAAATTACTTACTGAAGACTTAGCCATGATGCCAGGTCCGCTGGGTGGTTCGGAGCTGAGCCAGGCTTGGCTGATCCTAGCTGCAGTCACGTGGCAGTTCGGCTGGGCCGGCAGGTCTGGCCTGACAGCTCTTGGGGGACGGGAGTAACTGGGCCACGTGTCTCTCATCCTCCAGAGGGCTAGCCTCAGCTTGTTCACACAGTAGCTGGGTTTCAACAATCAGAGATGCTTGCCGGGCCTCTTTTGGCCAAGGCTGGCAACTGGCAGCAGCATCGTAACCACCAAAGTAAGGTGTAAACCAGCACAGACGCCACTCTTGATGGGAGGGTAGGCCCCTCACACCACAAGAGGCACAGATATTAGAGAAATGCAGATCAAAGCCGCAGTGAGATGGGACCTCACATGAATCGGGACGATACTATCAAAATGACAGGAAATAACCAGTGTTGGCATGAATGCGAAGACATTGGAGCCCTCCCACAGGGAGGCTGGCGGGAATGTAAAACCGCGCAGTTGCTGGGGAAAACCGTAGGGTATTTCCTCCCTCCACAAATTAAGTATAGAATTACCGTATGACCCCGCAATTCCACTTCTGGGTATGTACTCCGAACACAAGAAAGCAAGGTCTTGAAGAGACACCTTCAAGGTATCCTCCCTCACGCTCATAGCAGCATTCACAATAGCAAAAGGTAGAAGCAAATCAAGAGTCCATTGACAGATGAATGGATAAACAAAATGTGGCCTATAAATACAGTGGAATATTATTCAGCCCTAAAAAAGGGAAGCTGGCACATAGTATAACATGGAGGAACCCTGAGAAGATTATCTCCTGTCTTTTGGTGATGGCTATTCTAACAGGTGTGAAGTGCTATCCCTTCTGGTTTATTTTAGACAGAAAGAGAGAGAGAACGTGCGTGTCCACACGCACAAGCAGTGGGGAGGGGCAGAGGGAGAAGCAGGCTCCCCACTGAGCAGGGAGCCTGACTGCAGTCTCCATCCCAGGCCCCCGGGCTCATGACCTGCACTCTGGCAGATGCTTAAGTGACTGACTGAACCACCCATCCTCCCTGGTTTTGATTTGCATTTCCCTGACAGCTAGCAGCGTTGAGCATCTTTTCATGTCCCTGTTGATCATTCATATATCTTCTTTGGAAAAATGTCTATTCAGGTTCTTTTTTTACCCTGTCCCTGATCACTCCATATAAAGTACTCCCAGTTCACTCAGTTTCAACATTACCTTATTTAATCTCTTCCAGAGCTTATTTACCTGCTCTGTGTCTCTCTCACCCAGAACAATACTCCTGGAGCGCAGGAAGCAGTCTGGGTTTTGTTGTTGTTGCCCATTTCTGTATCTCCAGTAGCTACGAGATGCTCACCAAGTATTTGTGGAATGAAGGAATTTGACCCTCAAAGCCCTGCGAGATAGGGATCATCACCTTCATTTAATAAATGAAAAAACTGAGGCTCAGAGAGGCCAAGTGATTTACTGGAATCACAAAGCAGGTAAATGAAAAATTTGAGGTCGAAAGGCAGAACATCTGATACAGTATGCCATAGCTAGCTGGTGGAGAAATCTCAACTTGATTCTTTGTGGCGAGGGGATATATTACCAATGATCCAATCTCACAAATTTAGATAAGCATGAAGAGTGTGATTCACTTGCAGAAAGATCAGGGTGAGCATTGCCCAGTAACATGCCCTGACTCTGAGACACCTATGTGGTTCCTTCTTGTTCCCCACTCCTGCGCTGTGTTACACCCAGTAAGTCACTTTCCCTCTCTGGGCAATTCCTCTACCTGTACAATGAGGAGCCAAGGGAAGGAATGGACAGGGTCTGAAGGTGCTCTGTGAGGTCTGTCTCGGAAGCCCCATTTTCTTTTGCTTTACCCAGGGACCAGCTTCCTCCTTATCTGTAAGTGAGCAACACCTGAGGGCAAACCACTTCCTGACTTGGAAGGTCATCTCCCTGACTCCAGGGCAAGGCTGCATTCCACAGCTCCCTGGGCCTCAGAGTAGGAGCAAGAGGTGCCCTGATGATCTTGGCCAAATTCTACCCTAACGAGGACTGGTGCCTCACTACTCACTTTTGATTACACTGACTTGGGGCAGCACAGGAAACGGGTCTTGTTGGGGATGGGGGGGCATTCTGTCCTTGTTGGGTGTAGTAAGGCAAAATGTGCTCCCCACAGACCAGATGCAGATCCCTGGGAAGGGGCAAGCCCATGAGCTGTTGTTAGAAAACCCCTGCCCAAGAGTCTACTTCGAGGGAGGGCAACCTCAGTAGGAAGGCCTGGAGGGGTATGTGATTATCAGATAGGGCATAGTTCGGGATTTTTTAAACCAGAAAGTGAGCAAAACCTATGAGATCTATCTAAAGGATGGGGAGACCCAAGTCCCTAGAGCTGGTGGGAAAGGGGCAGTTGTGAGAAAGAATAAAGCCGTTTCCTGTTTATATCCCACCTGCTAGGCCCCACAATGTGTTCAAAAATCCAGTCGCGCCCTGACATTCTTCCAACCCATCTTAGAGCTGGACACGATTAGAGGATTTGGGGTTGCAAAGACCAAAAACTGACTCTGGCTGACTTAATCCCAAAGCGGGGCTTTTCTAAGGATTCTAGGAGTTCTAGCAGGTCTGGGAGCCTGGAGGAGCAAGCTTGCAAATGGGCTAGAACCCAGGGTATGGTCGGGCAGTGGGATCTTTAGCGGAGGTCCTGCTGCAGGAGTGGGCCACTCTGCCTGTCCCCATGCTGGGACAGTCAGCATAGCCTCTATCCGTAATCGCTGCTTCCCGCTGAAGGATCCAATCCTGGGTGACAGCATTGGGTTGGCCAAACCTAATCCCGTGCCCTTCTATGCTCTCCTGGCTGGGTTGGTGGGAAAGGAGGAGAATGTAATGAGTGCTACAGCTCCAGAGCTCCCCCCGCCACCTGGTCCCCAATCCTGGCGTCCCTTGAGGGTTTTTTGGCAACTGTGAGGCAGCTGTATTTCTCCCAACAGCCAATACTGCTCCCTTCAATCCCTGATGCCCTCCCGGGTATTGCTCCCCAAGGCACTCCCGAATAACCTGCACACAAACATGCCTCTCAGAGACTGTTTCCCTGGGAACCACCTGCAACAGCCAATGTGGCTCTTCATCTTCACTGGGGGCGGCTCCATGTACTCTCATCAAAAACCCGCTTCCCAGGCGTGGTAGGAAGGACCCTTCATTCCCCAATGCCCTTCTACTCTTCCCGCCTTTGTTACAACATCTAGGTATTTTAGCCCTGCAGGCTGGGACCCAGCTAAACGCATATTCCAGAATCGTTTGCAGCTGTGGCCATGTGATTAAGTTCTGGGCAACACTATGTAAGTAGAGTCACGTGATCTGCTCCTGGCCAAGAGTGTATAACAGAGTCACGTGAGCCGCTCCTGGCCAATAGTGTGTAAGCAGAGTCACGTGAGCCATTCCTGGCCAATAATGTGTAAGCAGAGTCATGTGCATTGCTCCTGGCCAATAGTGTGTAAGCAGAGTCATGTGCACGGCTCCTGGCCAATAGTGTGTAAACAGAGTCACGTGAGCCACTCCTGGCCAATGGTGTATAAGCAGAGTCATGTGCCCCGCTCCTGGCCAATAGTGTGTAAGCAGAGTCATGTGCCCCACTCGGGCCAATAGTGTGTAAGCAGAGTCATGTGCCCCACTCCTGGCCAATAGTGTGTAAGCAGAGTCATGTGCACTGTCCTGGCCAATAGTGTGTAAGCAGAGTCACGTGAGCCACTCCTGGCCAATAGTGTGTAAACAGAGTCACGTGAGCCACTCCTGGCCAATAGTGTGTAAGCAGAGTCATGTGCCCCGCTCCTGGCCAATAGTGTGTAAGCAGAGTCACGTGAGCCTCTCCTGGCCAATGGTGTGTAAGCAGAGTCATGTGCCCTGCTCCTGGCCAATAGTGTGTAAGCAGAGTCACGTGAGCCACTCCTGGCCAATAGTGTGTAAGCAGAGTCATGTGCCCCACTCCTGGCCAATAGTGTGTAAGCAGAGTCATGTGCCCCACTCCTGGCCAATAGTGTGTAAGCAGAGTCATGTGCCCCGCTCCTGGCCAATAGTGTGTAAGCAGAGTCATGTGCCCCGCTCCTGGCCAATAGTGTGTAAGCAGAGTCACGTGAGCCTCTCCTGGCCAATGGTGTGTAAGCAGAGTCATGTGCCCTGCTCCTGGCCAATAGTGTGTAAGCAGAGTCACGTGAGCCACTCCTGGCCAATAGTGTGTAAGCAGAGTCACGTGAGCCACTCCTGGCCAATAGTGTGTAAGCAGAGTCATGTGCCCCGCTCCTGGCCAATAGTGTGTAAGCAGAGTCATGTGCCCCGCTCCTGGCCAATAGTGTGTAAGCAGAGTCATGTGCCCCGCTCCTGGCCAATAGTGTGTAAGCAGAGTCATGTGCCCCGCTCCTGGCCAATAAAGCAGAGTCACATGAGCCACTCCTGGCCAATAGTGTATAAGCAGAGTCATGTGCCCTGTTCCTGTCCAATGGTGTGTAAGCAGAGTCATGTGAGCCACTCCTGGCCAATAGTGTGTAAGCAGAGTCATGTGCCCCGCTTCTGGCCAATAGTGTGTAAGCAGAGTCATGTGCACGGCTCCTGGCCAATAGTATACAAGTAAAGTCTGTGAGCGCTTTCTGGTCTATGCCCTTAGAGCCAGGGTGCTTACCTTCTTCTTGCATTTTTCCGTTTCCACAGTCTGGAGGGAAGGGATGCTGAGGGAAGTGGGAGCGTCTGTCTTAGACCCAAAGAGCCATGCATGGAGGATGCTAGAGCAACAATTAGAGCCTGCATTGTCCCTGAGCTGGGTTACCTGTGCTGGACCAACCCCACCCCCGCTTCCCAACAGACTTTTATGAGAGAGGGAAGTAAAAGTCTAGCTAGTTTAAGCTGTTACTTCTGGTGTCTCTGTTATGGGCCAATATTTTACACTAATCGATATAGAGGATTCAGCAAAAGGAAGATTGGGTATTAGAAGGGTCTGATTCAGGTTCTGATACCCGAAACAACATGGACTGGGCCCTTTGAGGACGTCCCTTCCCTGCCAGCCCCCAATCTTGAGTTTCCTTCGCCCTGCACGAAGTTCCAGCACAAGCAAGGCTTCCTAGGAAACCGAACCGCGATTAGAGGGAATTCAGATGTATTGACAAAGTGATCAACTTGACAGTCCTGGATGGATGCTGAGGCTGGGGAAAAATTGGAATTAATTACCTTAGATGCCTGCTTGGCCTAGTTTACCGTTTCCATTTCAAGTGGGAGGTAATTAAACCTTATCCCAACAATCAAACATGTGTTTACAGGCACAGCCGCAGACCTAGGAGCAAACAAGAAAAGGAAAAGAGAAACCTCAGGTAGGGACTGGTGGGATATCATTGAAAAGACAATTTAACAACAAAATTAAGGCTAACTTGTGATTAATATAGCAGTTTGGGAATACAAATGAGGTTCCCCTCTAATTTTTCACATTTAAACAGACTTGAGTCTGCATATTCCTAGATAAGTTGTTTCTCTTCCTGAATTGTTGGAAAACTGAGTGATTAATTACTCAGTCTAGCAATTCGAAGGAATTTCCCCCTCCAGCCCACTCCCCCTCCAGCAAAGGAACTCTTGAAAAGAGAGCTGGACCAAGCCTGTGGCAGGGCCCAGTTTTTAGCTGGTATTATTTCTACCCCTGCCACAGGGTGTTTCTGTTGAACCTGATCCTCTGCTGATGTTCTCACTGGTCTGGATCCTCGAACTGGCCACAGTGCTGTCCTACACTGTTCAAGGCTGTGGCAGATACTCTTGTGGTCAGCCACTGTCCTCAATTCATGCTCAGCATGCCAGGGTTCCTAGTTTTGGTGCAATTCAAGGCTTCCCTCCACCAACACAAGACAGATCAGGCATTGAGTCACTATGCCCCATGGTGTGTTCTTCCTGTCCATTCTTGCAAGGGGGTCTTTAGACAGAACACCCACTCTGCCAGACAGGTTTCCTACAGTGGAATCTCTAGATTCCCTTTTCCTGGTGTTCATCACCAGGACTGAGGCCTTGGGACTAGCCCCCAGCGTCCTAGATCCAAAGGTTTGGTGGAGGAGGCGGCTGGAGGACATAAAGGAACTTTGCCTTATGTGGCGGTTAGGTTCCAAAGCCTATATGTAAGACTCAAAATGCAGGGGCGCCTGGGTGGCTCAGTGGGTTAAAGCCTCTGCCTTCGGCTCAGGTCATGATCCCAGGGTCCTGGGATCGAGCCCCGCATCGGGCTCTCTGCTCGGCGGAGAGCCTGCTTCCTCCTATCTCTCTCTGCCTGCTTCTCTGCCTACTTGTGATCTCTGTCAAATAAATAAATAAAATCTAAAAAAAAAAAAAAAAAAGACTCAAAATGCATTGTAGTCAATTTACCCTTGAAAATTCCTGAAATTAACAGAATTTAGGGCCCTTGGAAGTTCCAATCTAATCATTAACTTTTTCTCTTTTCCTTTTGGCCATGGTCTTATTTTCTTTGGGATGATGGAGACCAAAGACTAATTTGAATGGGTGGGAAGTGGGGAAGTGGTAAGGAGTTCAGAAGAGCTCTTTCTCTTATGTTTGATTTATTGCAAGTAAAAGTGCATATGATGTAACTCCTGCATGTAAATGGTAATGTACAGTGGGCTATGTAGTCATGGATGGCTTGTGTTAATTTCACAATAACTAGATGAGGTCCATAGTATTATTTCCCATGCACTCTTCATAGATGTGGGAACTGAAGCTCGGAGAGGGCTCATAGGTAGCCGCCAGTCTCGAAAATGGCCACTTGGTGTCTCTTCCTTAGCTCTGTTGGCTTATCAGATGGGTCTGGACCCCTCTGAACCCAGGGCAAGCTCAGCATAGGCTCAGGCTGGGACTCCTACAAAGAGTGCTCTTTGCTCCAGGTTCAGAGCAGGGGCTCTTGGAGGCTGTCAGATGGGGCTAAGTAGCAATCAGGGGGACAGAAATCAGGGACATGTCTCTGAGGGGGTGGCAATGTGCTGTTGTTTCTGTAGATACTCAACAAGTGAAAAATGGGGATAAACAGGGCAGAAAGGCACACCAGGCAGAAGGAACAGGAAGAGAAAAAGTGTAGAGGCTGGGAAGCAGAGCCTTTTTCCTGGGTGTTAGAGTGTGGCTGAAGTCAAATGGGTGGGGGAATGTTGTGGGCTAGAGAGCTAGGAGGGGGTCAAATGAGGGTTTGACTTGAGTGCCAGCATGAGGGATGAGCTTGGTGGGGGAGGGCATGGAATACAGCTCACATTTCTTTTTTTTTTTAAGATTTTTTTAAAAATTTATTTATTTGGCAGACAGAGATCACAAGTAGGCAGAGGCAGGCAGAGAGAGAGAGAGGAGGAAGCAGGCTCCCTCCCGAGGTGAGAGCCCGATGTGGGGCCCAATCCCAGGACCCTGGGACCATGACCCGAGCCGAAGGCAGAGGCCTTAACCCACTGAGCCACCCAGGCACCCCTACAGCTCACATTTCTAAGGTCCTGCTCAGGTTGCCCATGGAGTGTGGCTATTGGATCCCAAACACTGATGAGAATTGTCCGTCTTGAGGTTTGCCTGTTTAAGGCATCAGGGAGCAGGCACTCAATATGTAGGAAGTGCGCGTGAATCCATCAGAGATGTCCGGCTGAGCCACTGGAGGCTTTTGTCTTCATTTGAAGCCTCTCTCTGCGTGTCTTAGCAGATTGGAGCAACACATCCATCAGTGGCAGGTGACAGAAAATCTAGCTCAGACCAGCACAAAGGGAGTTTAGAGAGTGGGAGAACTGGCTTCAGGCATGGTTCAAACCATCTGGGGTCTCGTCTCCCTGTCTCTGCACTAGGCTTCCTGATGAGGTCTCACTCTCAGCTAGGCTCTTCAGAATTGGTGGCAAAGCATTCACCCACAGCTCCTGATGTACGTTCCTTATACCCTGACTTAGCAGCCTCCCGTGAAGAAGCTCCTTTTTCTAAGAGATCCAGCAACAGTCCCAGGAAGGGATCTAGGTGGCCCAGCTCAAGTCACATACCTGTGCCTGACCAACCACTGACTCCCCATTCCCCCTTTCCAAGCCCCAGGCAGCCACCATCCGATTTCCTACTACATGATCCAGCAATTCCACCTGTCTCTGTTTGACTCCTCTAGGGACCTCATGTAAGTGCCATTGTACAATATCCGTCCTTCATGTCTGGCTTATTTCACTTTGTACAAAGTCTACAAGTTTCATCCTTGTTGTGATAGGTGTCAGAATATCCTTCCCTGTTAATACCGATGAATACAGGGTGCCTTGGTGGCTCAGTTGGTTAAGTTAAGCAGCTGACTCTTGATTTTGGCTCAGGTCATGTCCAGGTTCTGGTATTTGACTCTCCACTCGGCGGGCGGGGAGTGTGCTTGAGATTCTCTCTCCCTCTCTCTCCACCCTTCTGCCTGCTCAAGTTCTCTCTCTCAAATAAATAAAATCCTTAAAAAAAAAAAGACCGAATAATAATACTTCATTGTATGGATATACCCCATTTTGTTTATCAATTCATCTGTCAACGGACTTTTGGGTTGTTTCCACCTTTTGGCCATTGTCATAATGATATGAACAGGAGTGTACAGTCATCTCTTCAAGACCCTGCTTTTTCAGTTGTTTTGGGTCATATCCATGGGTGGAATTGCTGGATCATGTAGTAGTTTTATGTTTAATTTTTCTGAGGAACTGCACTACTGTTTTCCATAGACACTGCACCACTTTACATTCCCACCAGAAGTGCCTGAGGTTGCAAGGTCACCACACCCTCATGGACACCTGTCATTTTCTGGCTTGTTGTCATTGTTGTTTTAATTATAGCCATCCTAATGGCTGTGAGGTGGTATCTCATTGTAGTTTGATTTGTATTTCCCTAATGGTTAGCAGTGTTGACCATCTTTTTGTATGTTTTGTGGCCATCTGTATATCTTCTATGGAGAAATAACTATTCAAATCCTTTTCCCAGTGTGAATTTGTTTTTTGGGTTGTAGGGGTTCTTTATATATTCTGGAAACAAATCCCTTATCATATATGATTTGCAAATATTTTCTCCCATACTCTGGGTGGCTGGGATAGATTCTCTAAACAAGAAGCTTTGCTAGGCAGGCAATTCCATGGACATCCATCCCCCCAGTGCAGGCTTCTAGAAGGTAGGAGTCAAATGCAGCCAGGAGACACATAGAGCCCAAAGGCACGATGGGAAAGATCCCATCCAAACTGATACATGTGATTACCTGGATTAGTTAGGTCCCCTCCCAAGTGGGAATCTGAAAGCCCAGCTTGTCCAAAGAAGCACTCCAGCTCTTTCTGGAACCAAGCCCAGACATGACTCTTTCTTGGTACTTTGCAGATTTTTTTCCCCTAAAGGATCTAATTCCTTATCAGTTTATAGCAGGCAGAATTGAGATTCCAGATGAAAATTTCACTTTGTGGAAGAATTCTGAAAAAACAGGCAGCCTCAGGCATTTTGTTTCTTACACAGATGTCTTCCCAACTGCACTGCCATCACTATTTCTCATATTTCGTGATGTCACATACAGTAGGTTTTTAATAATTGTTCAACTTTGTGCCACATTTTGCAGTCTGTAAGGGAATTCTAATGATATCTTTTTATTTGTGCTCACCTAGTCTTCAGAGAAAACCAATCACGGATTAGCACATCCATTTTATCATTTAGGAACCTGGGGCTCAGAAAGGGGAAGTGACTTATCCAAGTTCACAAAAGCAGATCTGGGATTCACACCTGGGTCTGCCTCACCCTGAGCCTCTGCTCGGAGTGCTGCCTCTAGCTGCTTCTGTAGAGCAGAATGGAAAAGAACTGTCTATTTGGGGGTAGAGCTGTCAGACAAAATATAAGATGCTCGGTTAAATTTGAATTTCAGTAAAACAACCACCGAAGACTTTAGTATAAGTACGACCATACTGCATGCATATACTCATACTAAAAAAGTATTATTTACTAAAATTCAAATGTAAATGAGCATTTTGTTTTTATTTACTACATCTGGTAACTTTAACGTGGGGAAGACTTTTAGTGGTCACTGAGACTCAGAGAGGGACCAAGATTTACCCAAGATCACACAGGAAGTTAGTGGGGAACCTTGGACTGGGTCCAATCTGCCTGATCCTCCTGGGGAGGTTGGGAAGTGCTTGGAAGTCCCTGGAGCAGGGGGTGGTGGTGAGAACAGCTGTGCTCTCTCAGAAGACGGCTTGCTTGCAAGCCCCGTCCCCTCCCCAGAATCCTACTGGGCAAAACCATGAAGCAAATCCCTGTGTGGAGGACATGAGAAGAGCGAGGTCACACCAATTTAGAGATGATGATGTTGATTGAGATTTCCAAACAGGGAGCACAGGCTGCTCGGGAAGCAGCTAATTAAGCAGGAGACTCCAATTAAGAAGCAATTTGAGTGTTTGCAGCAAAGCCCAGCAGCAGCCCAGCGTAGCAGAGGGAAGCAGAGGCACGGGTTCTTCCCTCCTGCATGATTAGCTCACTGTGAGATCTCAGATGGGTTATTTAACTTCCCTGGGCTTCTGTTTCCTGGGCTATGAAATGAGGGGATGATGCTGGTTGACATGTAGGGAACCTGCTGGCCCCCAAACTGGCAATTCCGAGGGAGTAGGAGTCTTCGTTCCAACACTGCACACTAGCACTCTTGTGTCTTACTGGCCTCTCTCCATTCTACCCAAGGCCAATTCTTTTCTCATCTCTTGTGGATGAGAAACTCAGAAGTGGGAGAATTGTACTTTTATTTTTTGTATTCTAACTTAATTTTTCTTTCCAGATCTCATTCCTCAAGGGTGGTGAATCAAGCATTCCCCTCTTCCTATTCCCATGGTGCACCTATATTCCAGGAGGATTAAATGCGATGTCCAGTATGTACTGGGGGCAGGTCAGCAGCCTCCACTAAGATGTTGTCTTGGTACCTTCTGGGCCTTAGGAGTAGTCCTTGCTGGTTGCTATGGTGATCATATTCCCATCTGCCGAGGATGCAACTACAATCGATTGATTGCAATAAGGGCCCCGATTTTTCCTGCTTCCTGCTTCCATCCTTCAGTAGGGCCGTCCCATGCTGGCCATAGGCTTCCCCATGGAAGAAGGGGGAGATTCGCTTTGGCAAATGGAATGGAGGGAGATTTAGTACACGCAGAAGCTTGACAAAGCCCTTGATCATCATGGCTTTGTCTCTTGGTATCCTGCCACTGCCCCGAGGATGTACCCAGGCAAGCTGGTTGGAAGGAGATAAGAGATACACTTTATGAGTTCACAGCAGACTAACTCAGAAGGCTGAGTCATCCCAGCCAAGGCATCCTAAGCTGAGCTTAGCCAAGATCACCAAAACTTGACCCAAATTAGCAGAACCACCAAAGTGATCCACCAGCTCACAAGAAATAATGAATATTTGTTGTTTCAAGCTTTTAAGTTTTGGGGTGATTTGTAAGACAATGATAGCTAATGGATGCATGGCTTTTCCCTATACTTCTATGCCTGCACCCTGGAAATGAGCCCTTCTTCCCAGGCCCACTGGGAATGTTGGCATTTTATGTCATAGATAGGAGCAGTTCTCCTATCAGTTAAGGAGCCTTATAATCCAAGGCACAGGAGGTCCTATCCTGTAACAGTAGGCAAGGTCCTCCTCTGAGGGTCTGGGGAGATAAATAGGTTTAGTATTTATACAATGTAATTTGATCATGTATACCAGGGACCTTTTTTTTTTAATTTTTCAGTGTTCCAAAATTCATTGTTTATGCACCACACCCAGTGCTCCATGCAATGCGTGCCCTCCATAATACCCACCATCAGGCTCATCCAACCCCCCACCCGCCTCCCCTCCAAAACCCTCAGTTTGTTTCTCAGAGTCCACAGTTCATCTTCCCCTCCAATTTCCCCCAACTCGCTTCTCCTTCTCAGTGTCCTATGTGTTATTCCTTATGCTCCACAAGTAAGTGAAACCATGTGATAATTGACTCTTTCTGCTTGACATATTTCACTCAGTATAATCTCCTCCAGTCCCATCCATGTTGATACAAAAGTTGGGTATTCATCCTTTCTGATAGATGCGTAATATTAAAAAATGTATATGTGGACCATATCTTCTTTATCCATATAAAGGACCTTATAAGGACCATATAAAGGTCCTTATACCAAGGACCTTGAAATTGTCCATACCTTGGGTTCAATTTAGCTAAAGAAGTAATCTGAAAATAGGTGTGGGGGGGAGGGAGAACCCTATATACAAATGGATTTTAATTATAATGTTATACTAGCAAAAACAAAAACCCCATCTAAATGTCCAACAATATATTACATTCAGGTAATGATATATTATGGATAGCCATTCAAAACCATGTTCACAATGAATTCATAAACAACATGGGGAAATCATGTACTATGCTGCCAGCTAAAAAAAGCAGATTATAAAATTACACAGGATACAGTATCACATATTCAAGAAACATGGAGAATGGTAATAGTGCTAAAATTTTAGTAGTAGGATTATGGCTGATTTTTATTTCATTTGTATATGTTTCTGGATTTTCTGTATTTTGCACAATGAATACATACCACTTTTATGATCTGAAAAAAATTTTTTTTTCTCCATCAGTGTATATATGAGCCTCGGTATAGCCAGCAAGACACAAACCAGAGGGAACTGGTTCCTCGGGTAATGGAGGAGTTGGAAGTGAAATAGGTGACAGTGAGGTATCCCATCGGTTAGCCCAGGAGGAAGTCAGTATCATTCCTCTGGATAAAGAGAGGCATCAGTGTTCTGGGTTACGTGGGAGCTTGGATTGTCTGGAAGGAGCTAGAATCATGGGAGGAGCCTTCCTGGTAGGAGCAAGGGCCACAAAAAGCTACAGAGGAGAACCACCCCCCCACGTTGTCAGAGATGTCGCAGGGGATGAAGAAAAGGAGAAATACTTTGGCTTCTCTTTTCTTCCTACCTTCACTGTACTCCCACGGCTTCCACTGGCGACCTGTGAGGCCAAAAGGCAAGAGAAGGGAAAAAATGGATGTGAGCACACATGGGAAACTGACCAACGCAGTATAAATAGCTCATACGCAGTCAGTGTTTATTTATACATGGGCCATGCATAAATAGAAAACTCCTAGAAAAAAAGATCGCGGGAAATCTTCATGACAATGGATTTGGCAATGATTTTTTGGATATGACACCAAAAGCTCCAGCAGCAAAGGCAAAATAGATAAATGGGACCACAGCAAACTTAAAAACTTCTGCACATCAAAGGACACAGTCAACAGAATAGAAAGGCAACCTATAGAATGGGAAAAAAAGTATTTTCAAATGGTATACCTGATAAGGGGATAATATCCAGAATATATATAAGGATCTCCTACAACTCAACAATAACCAATTTAAAAAATGGGCAAAGGACATAATTGACATTTCTCCAAAGACATACAAATGGCCAACAAGCACATGAAAAGATGCTTAATATCACTCATCATTAGAGAAAAATAAATTGAAACCACAATGAGATATCACTTCATGTCCGTTACAATGGCCACTATCAAAAACACACAAACCAACCAAGTGTTGGCAAAGATGTAGAGAAATTGGAACCGCTGTGCACTCTTGGGGAATGTAAACATTGCAAGCCCTGTGGAACTTCCTCAAAATATTAAACACAGAATTGCCATATGACCCATCAAATTTCACTTCTGGGTATATATCCAGAAGAACTGAAAGCAGGATGTTAAAGAGGTATTTTAGTAACAGCATTACTTGTAGTACCCAAGAGGTGGGCACAACACAGATGTCCATCAGTGGAAGAATGAATAAAGAAAATAGGGTATATACATATGATGGAATATTATCTGGACCTAAAAAAACAAGGAAATCCTATCACATGCTACAACACGGATGAGCCTTGAAGACATAATGCTCAGTGAAATAAGCCAGTCACAAAAGGACAAATACCATATTATTCCATTTCCATGAGGTCCCTGGTGTGATCAAATTCATCTACACAGAAGGTAAAATGGTGGTTTACCAGGCATATGGGAGAGGGAGAATGGGGAGTTGTTTTTTGCTGGGTAGAGAGTTTTGGATTTATAAGATAAAAAGTTCTGGAGTTCTGTTGTATGACAATGTGAATATATTTAACACTACTGACCTGTAAACTTCAAAATAGTTATAATTTAGTTATTTTTTTAACCACAATTAAAAGAAAAATTGAGATGCTGGTGACCAAACCTTGTTCAGTTTTAGAATGCTTCCCTCACCCTCCTCTGTTGCCAAGTCACTGCTACTTTTTAAATTGAACTTGCCAGTGTTAAGACATGGACATAGATGGGTTATTTCTACCAAATCTTTGGTGTCAGTTGTATCAGTTAGGAATGCTTTTCAGGCAGAAATAACAAAAAGTTCATTACTCGATGGCTTAAAGACAAGGGTTTATTTTCTTCATGCTACTAGAGATAAACACTTGCTGGCAATGAGTCAGCTCTTCTTATCTTTGAATGGCCATTTAATCCTTAGTAATCCTGCAGACTTCAGCGTAGGCCTCCTTGGCCAGGACTGTGTGCAGTAGAGCCTGGAGAAATGAAGGAGTCACCTGGGCAAGGCTCATTGCTGCCCTGAACAAAGCTGGGGTATTGTCAGCAAGGGGCAGGAGAAGGGAAAGGTGAGGAGAGCACTGCCAGGTCTGCCTCATAGGACCAGAGATATCATATAGGCTAGACTCAAATGTCACCTCCTCAGAGAATTTTTCCTTGACCCCACTCACACATTGATTGTCTGTCCTTCCCGATAGTGGGTTATTAGGTCTTGAAGGCAGAGATTCTTATCTATCTTGTTGACTCCTGTATTCCCCAGTGCCTGGCATGTAGTAGATGCTCAATAAATATCTGTTGGCTGAAAATAAGATCAGCATTGGGAGAAAAGAAGAAATAGCCTGAGAAGTCAGTGGAGGGCTGTCAAGTGGTGGTTCCTGAACCTGGCTCCACATTAGAACCCCCATCCCCTAAAGTGCTTCTAAGAAAAAAAAAAGATGAATAAAACAAAGCAATACTTGGGCCCTACCCTCCAGAGATTCTGATCCGATGGGTGGGATCTGGATATTGGTGTTTTCTTAAATGCCTCTTGATGATTCCAGTGTGCAACCAGGATTGAGAGCCACAGTGCTATAGGGTCGCAAAGCAGTTTCGAGGACAACACTGGAACATGAAAGTTATGGTAAAGTAGTAAGAAGCAAATTTATGGAAAGAAATTTCATACGGGTGGTGACAAAGATGGGTTCTTCAATTAAAGACGTTGAGGTGATTGCTTGACCATCTGGAAAGAACACTGGATCTTTATTCCTGGTACCAGAATAAAACCCACAAGGATCCAAATTTTAAACATTATAAAACAAGACGGAGGAAGGGTGAAAATCGTGAAGTTACGGATAAATTTATAATTGTGGTGGGAAAGACCTTACTTAGCTGGTTATAAGCCTAAAAAGAAAAGGTTAGTAATTTTGAAAACATAAACTTGATGTCTGAATGTCATGGAAGACCATAAATGAAGTCAAAATACAAGGAACAAACTGGGAAAAAATGTTTACAACATGCGTGCCACAAAATGGACTACATTTTCTTAGCAAAGAACCCAAATCAATAGTATGATTCTGACACCAGTTCTAATTCTGCTCATCAATTCCAGCATATGGGTGTTTTCCCCACACCACTAAGCAATTCGGAGACACCAGATGTGTGTCCTACAATTCAACTTAATTCTGACACTCACCCAGAGAAAGCCTCAGATCCCACAGGTGAAAGGCTCAGTCTGACAAGACTGCCGGCACTTCAGATGCCAATTCCAAGTCCAGGCTGTCACCTGCCTTCTGATAGACTAGCTATAAATCTGAGGTTCCCATGACCCCTCCTTGTGTTTGATTGATTTGCTAGAGCAGTTCACAGAACTCAGGAAAATTTCCTTACTAGGTTAATGGGTTATTCTAAAAGGACATAACTCAGAAAAAACCAAATGGAAGAGATGCACAGGGGAAGGGATGGGGGAGGGGCAAGGTGTTTCCATATCCTCCTCTCCAGGTGCCTTTCCCCCCAAATCTCCATGTGTTTGTGTGCCCAGAAACCCTACAAACCTCATCCTTATGGGCTTTTATGGAAGCTTCATTATCTAGGCATGATTGATTAAATCTTTGTTCATTGGTGACTGAATCCAATCTCTGGCCCCTTTCTCCTCCTTAGAGGTCAGAGGTGGGCCTAAAAGTTGCAGCCCTCTAATCACAGGGGTCCCTTGGTAACCAGCTCCCACCCACAGGTACTTTCCAAAAGTACCCTCAATAACATAACAAAAGACATCTTTAATGGTCCTCATTGCTTAGGAAATTCCAAGGGTTTTAGGAGCTTGATGCCAGGAAAGGGATGAAGACCAAATATATAAAAATATACCTATTTTTTCACAGCACCACAAATAGAAAACCTGCAAACAACCTAACAGTAAAATGGGCAATGGGTTTCAACAGACAACTCTGGGAGATGTTCACCTGCACTTGAAATGAAAAGAAACTCCTGTTAAAACAACAGAGTCCTATGAACCATGAGAGACTATGGACTCTGAAAAACAATCTGAGAATTTTGAAGGGGTGGGGGGTGGGAGGTGGTGGCACCAGGTGGTGGGTATTGTAGAGGGCACGGACGGATTGCATGGAGCACTGGGTGTGGTGCAAAAATAATGAATACTGTTATGCTGAAAAAATAAAAAATTATTAAAAAAAAAAAAACAACAGAGTCCTAAGTATGTATCCAAGAGAAATGAAATCGTACCTGCACACAGAAACGTGTACATTCATGTTCACAGCAGCATTATTCCCAAGAGCCAAAAAGTGGAAAGGACCCAAGTATCCATCCTCTGGAGAATGGATAAGCAAAATGGGGTCTATCTCCATGATGGAATGTTTTGCCATAAAAAAAGAAGTGCTGACACAGGCTACAGCATGGAAAACCCTTGCAAACATTACGCTAAGTGAAGTAAGGCAGACACAAAAGCCCATAGAGGGTAGGATTTCCTTTTTGCAAAATGGCCCCAGTAGGCAAATCTATCCATGCAGGGAGTGGATTGGTGGCTGCTAGGGGCTGGGGGAGGAGGAAATGGGACAGTGACGGTTAAGGGTACCAGGTTTCTTTCTGGAGTGATGGAAATGCTCTCAAATTGATGCTGCTGATGGTGGCCCAACTCTAAGTACACTAAAAACTATTTGAGTGTTCACTCTAAGTGGATGGATTGTAGAGCATGGGAATTATATTTCAATGAAGTTGTTGAAAAACACCGAGATAGGACTTTTCACTCCTCCGTTTTGACAAAATTAGGGACTGTGTAGGAGGACAGACTCTTTCATATATTGTTGAGACACGTGTAAATTAATGCCATCCTTTTGAAGGGCGTTTTGGCGATTTCTACCAGAATTAAAAATTCATATATCTGGGGTGCCTGGGTGGCTCAGTGGGTTAAGCCTCTGCCCTTGGCTCAGGTCATGATCTCAGGGTCTTGGGATCGAGCCCCACATCCGGCTCTCTGCTCAGCGGGGAGCCTGCTTCCCCCCACCCCACCCCGGCTGTCTCTCTGCCTACTTGTGATCTCTCTTCATCAAATAAATAAATCTTTTTAAAAAATGTGTGTATCCTCTGACAGAGTGCTTCCACGCTAACTGGCCCTACGGAAATATCTATAGTGTGACTCGGGCTCACCAAGGAGCTGCTGGGCCACAGTTAAGAGGCAAGAAACTGGAAAGTGATATACATCGACAGAGAATGCACTCAGACAATGGAAAGAAGCATGGCCATTAAAAAGGCGGCAGTAGCTTAGGCGATGTTGATGCGGAAAGCTCTGCAGAGATGTGTTTTAGGTGGGAAACTGGCAAGGCGCGAAAACAGTGGGCAGAGTGATTCTGTTTTTATCAGTCAAAGCCAGTCTACCAAAGTATTCAGGAAAGAAATGCAAAGAGCGATCACATCCAGGGAGAGGGACTGAGATAGAAGAGCAGGTTTTAGTTTTCATTTGGTAATCTTTCGGGACTGTCTGAATTTTCTAAATGTGGGCCTGCATTAGCTTTATTTTTAAAACGCCACCAGGATTATCTGTGTGGCCATATTTCGAGTCGTTTTCATTTTCTTTGTGCTTTACAGTCTTGAGAATCTTTTGTAATCTTTGGCATTCCAGAGTTGTGTGTGATGGGTGTGTGTGTGTGTGTGTGACACACTGCTCTTCCCCCAAGAGGACCCACACAGAGCTCAGGACTTCCTCCCACCCTCAGGAAAGGCAGTAAGATGGGTGGGGAGGGGCATTTCAGTAAGCTTTGGCCAAGCCTCTCTGCAGAGACAGCTCCCACCTCCTCCTCAGCCTGCCCCTGTGATAGGAAGCCAGCTCACAGTGAGGGGACAGGTTCAGGTGAGGAGGCAGGGACAGAGAACAGAGTCTACTCCTCTCAAACAGCAAAGTGCACACATGGGAATGGGTCCAACAGGACGCCCAGTGGATGTGGAAGGAGCTGGACCAGGGCCTAAATTCTAAATGAGGGCTGCAGGGGCCTCTGAAGCCTGGTGTCCAGAGGGCCCAGATCCTGAGAGCCACGGAGGGCTGGAGCCATGCGTGTGTGTGTACCCATGTGCATACGTGTCTGGGAGGAAGGGGTTCCAGGGTCTGTGTTCCTACATGCATTCGTGGGCTACCCGTCTGTGTTTCATGCATGTGGCAGAAGCAGATTTACTCTGCAACTCCGGGTCCCTTGCTTACACAGGCCTCCTCCAAGCCTCTGTCTCTAATTTATATTCAGAGTTTTGGTCTTCCTTTTTGAAAACCAGTCCCCACCCCCCCACCCCCACATATAAACATGGGGCCCAACAAAATGGGGATCTGCCCTGGCATATTTATTTCGTACTGTCCCATGTTCATCATGACTATGTTTCTGTCTCCCTTCCTTTGTCCCCCTCCTTCTTGCTTTCCCTCTTTCCTTTCCTCCTTCTGTATTTGTGCTCTAGAAACTTCCCCTTCTGTGACAGAGGGACAGAGATGAAGGAGACAATCCATTCCAGGGAGGTTCAGGGGTCTACAGGAGCGTATCGTGGGCCATCCCCCTTCCTCCTTGGACCATCAGGAAAACGGAGAGTGGAAGAACCGAAGAATCAGCAGGGTGGCCAGACGCAGGCTGGGCCATGGGGGAATGCGCTGTGGGACCATGTCTGTCTGTAAGCATCTGTGTCTGCACCTATCTGTGCATTTGTGTGTGATGCTGTGGGTGTGTGCCTGTGGCTGTGGGGTATGTGTTTCCCTCCATGTGTGCCGCTGAGGGAGAACCTGCATGCCCACGTGCTGTTTGTTGTTGGCCTCATGTGCCTTCGAGGGAGAGAGTCCAGGCAGCACTGTGGGCTAATGAGTTCTCATGGCTGTGCAACTCCCTCAGGGCCAGTCCTCACTGGCAAAGCAAACCACCCTTAGGAGCCCAGAGATGGGAGCAATGATTTCATCCTTCCCCAGGGTGTCCAAACATCTCTACCGATCTCAAGGGGCCCTGCCAACCTGACCTGGCTGAGCCCAAGGCCAGGGGCTCTAACAGATGCAATGATTTCTCAATGTTTGGGCATCACCTGGTCACTTGGCTGGACCAGCTCCTTGACTTGTGTTTTGGATGGTAGACGCAGGTAGCCAAGCCTGGGTATCAGGTTGCCATGGCGACTGCCCTACTAAGTACTCAAGACCATCAAGATGCTTACAGGCAATACTGGCAAGAAGGGTACTTTTCAAGCCCAACCCATTTCTGTTTCAGAGTTGGCTCAGAGAGGGCTGGAGAAATCTTTAAGGTCATCTAGAATACCTGTGGTTATTCTCTGCCTAGGCTCCACCTCTCAGATCCCTTAGCCACGGTTTTCACCTGTTCTGTGTTCCCCCAGCAAGGCCAATCCCTGTGGATGCCATCACCTGGGCTTCCTTGGTTTTTGGCTCCCAGTTGGGTTCAGCCAGTGGGAGGCACTGATGAGCATCAGAGGGTGGGAGGAGAGAAAAGTTGGGGTATTTCCCCTGACCTACTCCCAGTTTTGGCAGTGACTGTGTCTCTAGCCACAGCTTTTCTCGGGGTACCCGTCACCCAACACTAAGGCTCTTGCCGCTTCCAGGAAACCACTCCTCTCCTCCTCACTTCAGGTTTAGGGGGTAAAGCCTCCCCTCAGCTGCCAGCCCAGACACTGTACCATCCCACTGATTTCCTTATGACAGTGCCCCCCAACCCCACCATACACTTGGGGTAAATTACCCCTTTGCTAAATTCTTTTCATGAAACCCTATTGACTGGGTCCTGCCTCTTCTGTTGGGACACTGCTTGGTACACATTTTCCCATTGTGGTAGGAATAAAACATACACTACATTCTCCTGCTCCATCTGGCGTCTAGTCTTCAAACTTGGGGTTTCCTCTGCTCATTTAAGAACCATTTATTTCTTCATCAATAAAACAAGTAATGAAACACATTGTATATGGTTAGCATGCTTGGCACTCTTAAGGCTTTAAAAAACACTAGCCAGTAACATTATTATTCTTGCCAAGTCCTGGAATGCAAATAGCAGTGCTTTCTTATTAAGGGGCCTGGTTTTAATACTGTGTCAACTTAATATTAACTAATATTAAATATTGGATCTGTGCCATTTATTAGTCATCTTTGGTGCATTTCTGCAGTTAATGTTGTCACTGTATGCCTGCATTTTTAAAAAAGGAGTGTTAATGTTCATTCACTTGAAGATGAAACATATTCTAAGATTGCACAAAAGGGGGAAAATTATAAGTATATAATGTTCGATAAATCAGTGTCTTGTTATATCACATTTTTAAAAAGATTTTATTTATTTATTTGACAGAGACACCGCAAGAGAGGGAACATAAGCAGGGGGAGTGGGAGAGGGAGAAGCAGGTTTCCCGCTGAGCTGGGGGCCCAATGCGGGGCTGGAACCCAGGACCCTGGGATCATGACCTGAGCCAAAGGCAGACACTTAATAACTGAGCCACCCAGGTATCCCTCACAACAACATTTTAAAATAAGATTTACAGGGGCGCCTGGGTGGCTCAGTGGGTTAAAGCCTCTGCCTTCAGCTCAGGTCATGATCCCAGAGTCCTGGGATGGAGCCCCGCATTGGGCTCTCTGCTCAGCAGGGAGCCTGCTTCTCCCTCTCTCTGCCTGCCTCTCTGCCTACTTGTGATCTTGTCTGTCAAATAAATAAATAAAATCTTTAAAAAAATAAGATTTACAGGATTAAAAAGTGGAAAACAGGGGCAGCTGGGTGGCTCAGTTGGGTAAGCGGCTGCCTTCAGCTCAGGTCATGATCCCAGGGTCCTGGGATCAAGCCCTGCATCGGGCTCCTTGCTCATCGGGGAGCCTGCTTCTCCCCTGCCTGCCGTTCCCCCTGCTTGTGATTGCTTCTCTGTCTCTCACTTGCTTGCTCTCTCCACGTCAAATAAATTAAAAAAAAAAAAAAGTAGAAAACAACTATCTCTTCCAAGATGCCTTCATGACCAGTGTCTAAATCGGGGGGCACCATCACTCTCACCCACCTCTCAGCCTGTGCCTTTCACAACACTTATATTTTGCAATTTATGATCACTTCCTAGTTTGAGATTTGTCTCTCTCACTCCACCATGAGCTTGACTAAGACATTCAGATCTTGCCTATTGGGTTCACAGCTGTGTCCCAGTGCATGTCTTGGTGAGTGGCCATTCTAAGATGCTGTAACAAAGAGGCCCCAAACAATAGGAATAACCTAGTTAATTTCTCCCACAGGTGATGGTGTAGGTCAGTGGCCCAGGCTGGTATGGTGGTTTGAAGGTGTTCCTAAGCCCCTGGAGCTCCTCAGACCACCTCACTTCTGAGCCACACAGGGGACAACTTAAAAAACCCTCTTACCCAGAGCAATCAATCCTACTCTGTTTGGTTGTGGCTTCCCGAGTCCAGCCTGCCCTAGACCCTTGTTCTCCCAACAACAGGCTTATCTGTGGGGTGTTTCAAACCACAGAGCACGTTGCCTGAGATGAACTTCTCACGGTGAAACAGGTTTGCTACGCACAGGTTCTTGCCTGTTGTTATTAAAGATTACTTTTTTTCCTTCTGTGGCTACAGTTTACAACTGTCCACATCCCTGACCCTAGGCAGAGTTATTTCACCACTCTGTGCCTCAGTTTCTTCCTCTGTAGAATGGGGAGAACCGTTGTTCACCTCCTAGGCTTGTTACAAGGATGAAGTGATCATAAAGCTCTTAGAATTGAACCCAGCAGACAGGAGGTGCTCTTTAAATAGTCATCAGCATTACTATCTCTTTAGATGGTCTCAACTTCCCCACGAGGTAGGTGAGAAGGCATCACCTCATTTTCAGATGCAGAAACGAAGGACCAAGGATCTAAAGCAAACTTGCCCAAGGCCATGGTGCTGACAGGTGGCCTTGTCTAGGTTTAACCCAGACCTGCACCTCAGCTCAACTCATGAAAAAATCGGGGTGACAGCAACCCCTCCTAGGAATTGATTGCGAGAATCCAATGCCATCATAAAATCAAGTGATAGGCACTTGGAGGGCACCGTTCAAACGTCTGTGCCCTTCTCCTTCACGGTGGCCCACTCTGTCACGCACACGAGCGCCCTCACGGAGCCACCAGGGATCCCAGCTACCCTGTTCCTGGCAGCCCTCGGGTCAGCTGCTTGTTTGGCTGGAGGGGGCAGCTGGGCCAACAGAGGGGCCCATTGTCTCTGTCTTCTGGGGCTCTGTTGTTGCAGCCTAGTCCCAGGGTCCAGCCCCAAGGCACTCCCAGCTGTCGCTTGGGCTTGTTTGATCGGGGTGGAAGGGACAGGGAGCGAGCTCGGATACCCGGCTGTACCCTTAAGACTGGATCTCCAGACCGGCTCTGCTGACGAGGAAACTGAGGCTCAGAGAACCCAAATGACGTGTGGGTAGTTAGTCTCATCTTGGGGTCGCCAAAGAGGGGGAGGGGAGGGCACATGTGTGGCCTCAAGTCGGAGAAGTCATGGATTTCATTAGGTCACAGACTGCAGGGCCAGAGCACCCCATCCCATCTTACTGGAAACGGAGGCCCCAGAGCGGGGACGCTTGCCCAAGGTCACACAGCGCTCCTGCCGCAGAATCAGCGGGGAAACCGGGCCTCAGCCCTGAAAGAGAGCAGGGGCGCGGGTCGACGGGGGGCGGGATAGTGGGTGGCCCCCTCCCCCGGGGCGGAGCGATTCCGCACGTTCCAAACCTCCGTGACGAGCCTGGTGAAAACTCGGGCGGCCCACCCCCTAGGGGGCGTGGCTTTCCGAGTCAGCTGAGATTCCATTGGGCCTTTGTCTGCGAAGGCGGGACTTCGCGCTTGATGGCCGTTGGAGGCGTGGCCTCCTAACTGCGGGCGCGCTCACTGCGGGACTCCATCCTTCTGTGACGCTGGCGAGAGCGCGGGCGGGGCGGAGTCAAGCCCGCCGGAGCTCCGCCCCCAGCGGAGACGGCCGAGGTCGGGGGCGTGTCCTGGGCGGGGCCGTGCCCCGCCCCGCCCGGTCGCGGAGCAGTGGCCAGCGCAGGGAGGGCCCGGCCCCGGGATGTGAGTGAGGCAGGGGTGGGGGCGCGGGGTTGGGCGCCAATCCAGGCCCCCGGGGTTCCCAGGGGTCCCCGTGGGCGGGAGCGCTAGTGCGCGGGCTACCCGGCGGGCTCGTCAGGTGCGTGCCCAGGTACGGCCGGCGAGGGGCCGCTCAGGCCGAGTGAGTCCAGGCCGGCCCCGCGCCACTTCTCTGCGGTGCGAGGTGCGGGCCACCGGGCTCCGACCTGGCCTCCGTCCCGCAGGCGACATGCGCGGGTCTGACGTCTGTCTTATCCCGGGCTCCGCCGGCTGTGCGGAGGCCCCTCGCCCTGGCAGCAGCTGGAGCCCGGTTTCTGGTCCCGGTGCGGCGGTGGCTGCAGAGGTGTAATGGGTTGAGAGTCGGGGCGGGTGGTGAGCTGCGCGGCAAGGCCGAGGTGATCTCCATCCCTGGCTGCGGGTTGGGCCACAGCCTGAATGAACCCGGACTTGCTGTTTCTGGGAACCGTCACCCCCACCACCAGTTCTAAGGGATAGGGCGCTTTCTGTGCTCAGCTGTTTGGATGCATTATCTCGCGACAGCCCCATATTTTACGGTTAAGGAAACTGAGGTCTAGGGCCACGAGGCTGTTTAGCGTGATTGTTATAATGTGGAAGTGAGATGCGGAGCTTTTGCAGCCAGGTGGACCTGGGTGAACTTTGGCTGCTGCACAGATCTGCAGTGTGACCTTGGGCACGCCTGGTTCCCTCTCCAAGCCTCTGTTGCGATGGTGGTGCCTACCTCCCAGAGCTCCAGCGAGGTTTGGGTTGGATAGTGCTGGGAAAGAGCCAGTGCTCAGTAAGGAGCTGCTCTCATGACTGTTGTTACCGTTGCTAAATGGCGCTCTTCCTGCCACCAAGGGAGAGGCAGCTAGTGGTACTGGGTCAGGGCTGTGGGGTTAGTACAGTGGGGCGGCAGGGAGGAGGAGGATGCTTTCCACACTGAGATTGCCCCTCTCTGTGTCTGTCCCTGTGCACATGGAAGGCCTCACGCAACTCAGCTGTACCAGCATGTGCCGGAGTCGCGCTGGCCCATCGTGTATTCCCCACGCTACAACATAACCTTCATGGGCCTGGAGAAACTACACCCCTTTGACGCAGGAAAATGGGGCAAAGTGATCAGCTTCCTAAAAGGTATGCAAGGCCTTATGAGACCCTACATGTGTTTCTTCCAACCCACCTCCCCCACCCCAGTCCCCGGCCCCTCCCGGTGTCCTCCTTTCACAAGCTGCCATCTCCCTGGTCCAGGCTCAGTCCTCATACTGCCTTCCACCCATGGTGGCAAAGGGGCTTTTGAACACAGGCTTGTCCTGTCTCTGTCCGTGGAGGCCCATAGAAGGGGAGCTGATGAAGGATGGACACAGGGAAGCTGAAGTTTAGAGGAATCCAGTGCTTGGAGAATCCAAGAGGTAGAGAACCTTTGCTCCAACCCTGCTGATTACAGATGGAGGAAATTAGAGCCCAGAAAGGTTAGGGAACATGCCCAAAGTCACACAGCTGCTAAGTGGCAGAGTGGGGTCTGGAATTCAGAGCTCTAGGCTCTCACCTTTCACAGCTCATTCCACTGAGTAAGGTGGTACTCTGGAGTATGGTTTCAACTTCGGTTTGTAATCCAGGGGTCTGGTTTAGGTGGGAAATTCGGGCATCACAGTAGGCTAGTGAAAGAATATTCTCCCTTTCTCCTGCATTAGGGGTTCTTTAATTGACAGAAGTAGAGAATGTTACCTGGCATAGGATAAGGCATGGGGAATCTTTAAATCACACAATCCTGATCGCACCGTGGAGAAAGTTTCACTTTGGGGCTAAACTGTCTTTACTGAAGCCCATCTCCCCTTTTAACAAATCTAGAGCAAGCCACAGCCTCTGCACATCACAGAAAATAGAATCAAATGATAGATTAATAACGGTTTGTTTCTATCATACATGTATTCTATTTTTGGTTAACTTCTATTTATGGCAACTGATACTGATTTTCCATTTACAACTGTGACCAGAATGAGTATTCAAAGAAAACTCTTTAAGTAGAAAAGAATACAAGTGGGGAGCTAGGACTGTGAGAACCCCGGCAAGGTGAGTGGGGCCAGCCTGCTGCTCATCTAGCTGGTCTCTTGCGTTCTTGACTGTAGTCCTTCATGCTCTGTTTCCAGCAGACACGGCCTGAGTCACTGTCCCCATTGCCCTTTCTCGGGATCCTGTATTACCCAGCAGCTCAACATAGGGTTCCTTGTCTCCCTCCTCTCTGAGCTGACAGTCCTCCTGAGTTATTTCCTTTCTCCTCTGAGGATGTGGGTGGAAAGGAGGCAGGGGCCACATGGTGAAGGCCTTGGGAGCTACCAAGAAAAGAGCTGGCCCTTTGCCCGAAAGCGATGGGGAGCCATGGAATGTTACTGGGGCGAGGAGAGTAGTGAGTGCCTTCTGTCTGTGGAGCTATATTGGGTAATGTATGGAACTAGTTGGCTTCTACCGGTTACACATTAACACAGTTTCCTTAGATAATGACCTTGTCCTTTTGATTTCCCTAGAACCTGGAGCTGGATGGTCCTGTTTTCACTGTGCCCTAGAGCACTTCCTGCTCTTGGCTTCAGTGTCTTCTTTTGCAAAACAGAGCAAATCTTGTCTGGTGGTTGTGAGGGGTGATAAAATACTGCAGTGTTTCCCAAACATCAGTTATTTGCAAACGGCTATTGGGACCTTGCCATTTCCTCATACCACCTGCTCCGTTATTTACTTCATATATATATATATATATACACACATATGTGTGTGTGTGTGTGTGTGTATACACACACACTTTTTTTTAATCGACTTAGCCTGTGCTTAAAAAAAAAAAACTTAAATGAACTTGTTTTAAAAGGAAACATTATATCATCTAAATGGGAAAAGCCAGTTTCACTTGCCATAAATAGGAAGTCATGGTTAAAAAGTAAATGCAGGAAAACTGTAATTCACTTCAGGCTGCTTCCTGTTGCCTGGCAGTCTGCGAGATTGCTGCTTTTTGGGTTAAAAACAGGGAGATGAGCAAGGGTTTAGGCAAGCCTTAAAGACAGGCCACACCACACGGAGCCTCCCATGATGTCACCAGAAGATGCAGGGAGAATCCGGAGAATCAAAGTGAGAGCCAACATTACCGGTCCGTGTGTGCCACCTACCTCGACTGCTACGCGCCCAATGTCTGACGCTCTTGGGCCCTCAGGCCTGGTGTTGTCCACCCTGGCCCAGGAGGCGACCCATTCTCGCAAGCCAGAGGTTGCCCACTGCCTCCCAAGGCAGGACTATAGCAGAGACTACGTCTGCAGCCCTGTTGGAGGAGTGGTCTGGAGCCAGGTCCACCTTCCAGTCATCAGGGAAGCATGGTGCCCACTCTGTGGTTTCAGAAGAGAAGCTTCTGTCAGATGGCATGCTGGTGGAGGCGCGGGAGGCTTCGGATGAAGACCTGCTGGTGGTGCACACAAGGCGCTATCTCAACGAACTGAAGGTACAGGGGGCCTGGGGTGAGGGGTGGCCAGAGCAGAAAGGCAGCTCAGCCTGGGGAAGCACAGCCTCAAGGGGCCCCATTCCTGCCCCTCGTGCAGGGGGGGAGCATGAGAGTCTGTGGTCCCCAAGAGAAGGAGAGAGTGTCATAATAAAACAGATACCAGGATGGGCTAGGCTGCTCCAGGCAGTAGTGAGCTCCCTGTCCCTGGGGATATGGGATCAGAGATGCTCATTTGGTGGGGTTTGAACCTTCATAGGTGTTTTGGGCCTCTACCTTAGTGCCTTTGAATCTGTGTCCTTTATTTTTATTTATTTTTTTAAATTTATTTGACAGAGAGGGAGAGAGAGAGAGACAAGCAGGCAGAGGGAGAGGGAGAAGCAGACTTCCCACCGAGCAGGGAGCCTGATGTGGGGCTTGATTCCAGGACTCTGGGTCATGACCTGAGCCGAAGGCAGATGCTTACCCAACTGAGCCACCCAGGCGCCCCTCAATCTGTGTTCTGTGAACAAGCCTCAGAGACCCTTGCTGACATGCTGGGTTGAGGGGACCCCCAGTCCCTTGTCCTATCCAACCAAAGCTGTCCCATTTAGGTCTATTTTTATATTGCGCTGAAGTATAAGACTCTGCTGTACGAACTTCTACTGCTAAAGATTTGTTGAAAACTGTTGGGCTAAAAACTCGTGTGAAACTCCCTGGAACCAAGTAAGGAGTGTAAACAAGTTGTCAGACAGGTGGTGGCGGTGTGTGGGGGTCAGCTGGGGAGCTCCTGCCCCTTCCCAAGTGGGCGGCTTGCTACTCAGCTCCACTGTGGGCCCAGCGTGGCCAGGGTCCTGGCTTTCGAAGAGAAGTTCGAAATTCAGGTTAATAAAGCAGCAGTCCCAGGTTTCTTAATGTGGCCACTCTCTGAGAATTTTCAGTACCCCCTGCATACCAAACCAGGCATATAGACTACCTGCTTGTGACTTCTTTCTAGAAGAGCTCACAAAGCTTTAATGAGTGCTTGTGAATCTGAGGCCCCTAGGTGGGGTGCTCCCCTGGAGGGGAAGCTAGGCTGGGGGGGTTGCATCAGAACCTGGTACTGCCAGCCCACTCTGGCAGGGGGATGGTCACAGATGCCACAGGTTCTCTGCCAACATTGTGGGATCCCAGATCCCTGACCCCCAGCTCATCCTAGACTCAGTAGACGTCAGAAGTCACCAACCGCTCCCCGTGCGCCCCCTCCCTCCCTCTCATAGGTGGAAAAGCCTAGGCCCAGAAAGAGGCTCCACCTGCTCAAGATCACCCAGGAAGTCCAACAGCCAGCCCTCAGGGAGACCCCAGGCTGGGCATCTAGTCAGTCTTCCTGGTTCCTGGTCACAGTTGCTACCTACCCTCCTCCCTAGCTCTGGCCTGAGCTGTGAGAATTCTAGATGGAGCTGTGACAGTGTCAGCTCATGAAAGATTACCAGGAAGAGGTTGAAACCTGGCTCCTGGGAAAGAGAGGTGTGCAAGACCTTGGCAGGAAGCCCAGTTCTTGGCTGCCCTGGTTTTCTAGGGCCCAGACATGCGTGGTCACAGTCCACAACCCAGGAGCTGGACCAGGAAGACACACCTGCCAGAGTCCAGAGGGTGAGGCTGTGGAGCAGGGACAGATGGCAATGGGGCAGGGCAGGGAGAGACCAGAACAGAAGGGCGCCAGGGTGGATGGCATGTGAATGTACCAGGATAAGGCTGGGGGTAGGGGGGAATAGACTCCAGGACCCCATCTCTTTGAGGAGCCTTCAGGAGAACCGTGCAGGGCTCCCTCTGTGCTTGGCCTGGGGCCCCCCAAAAGCCTAAGGCAGCTTACTGTGTATAAATAATAATAAAGTGTCAACAGCTGGAGACCCAAGTAGAAAATTGAGTCAAGGGCAGGAGGAGAAGTCAGATATGTCAACTGAGAGGATTAGCCAAGATGCTATGATTGAGCTCCTGGATTTGCCTTGGAGCTCCCTGGCAGCAAAAGCAAATGGAGAAACATGAGGATTCCCACAGCACTTACTAAGGAGAAGTACTCAGTCATTCAACACATCTATATCAAATACTGACTGTGTGCTGGGTACAAAACGAAAAATAAGCAAGTTCCCCTCGTCACATGGATTTGTATTTTTGTTGTGGAAGACTGAGAATAAAGAAATAACCGCACAAGAGCATTTCACAGAGCCCCAAGGGCTGGGAAGGAAAGAAAATGGAGGGTAGCTGAGTGAAGGGTGAGGGTGACCGGCTGGTCTGGGAAGGCCTCACAGAGGTGAGGTTTGAGCTGAGACAAAAGAATGAGGAGTAGGTGACACTGTTGTGGAGCTTTGAAGGAAGAATATTCCAGAGCCACACACCAGGAGGGGGAGGGGACTTTGCCTGCTAAAGGGGAGAAGAGTGCTTGAAGTGGCATGATGTGGTCAGGGAAGCCAGAAATGTCAGGCTACATGGGGTCTTGTGAGCTGTGGCAAGAGTTTGGATTTTGTTCCCGGCACTGTGGGAGAATGATACAGTGTGAGGTACCCTTGGTGAGCACGTGGACCCAGCCCATTTCAGGCATTTTGGCCTTTAGGGACCGTGGCTCAGGAACATCCCCCTTGCCCCCACTCATCCCCTGCCCCCCCCCCCCCATCTGCAGTGTTTCTTTTCTTTTTTTCTCTGCTGTGGGCACCTGGGATAGTGCCTTGGAGAGTTCCTGCGGGTTTCCCCAGTTGTTTTGTGTGTGCTGTGGGACGTAACCCTCTCCCCTGCCCCACCTCACTCTGCCCCTCTGTTCCAGGGCTCATGCCTGGCCCTGTCCTGGCGTGGCCTTCAGGGCTTAATAATTCAGGCATTGAAGGAGATGCAGTAGCCTGATGTTTGGCAGGTGATGTCCGTTTAGGGAAAGAAACATTTATTGAGCACCTACTGTGTGCAAGGCCCAGAATTGGCCCCATTGAGGGTGGTGGTTGGATTGGGCCAGTGCCGGGTTTTTTGCCTTCCGCTAACCCCAGTGACAGTCTGCCTGGGGTGTGGGGTAGCTTGATGTGAATCCGACTTTGTGCAGTGCTTGGAATACATTTATCCAGCAAGTATTTTTTTTTTTTTTAAATCAAGTAAGTATTTAATGAGCACTGTGCTATGTTCCAGCGAAGACAGGCTAGAACTAAAGAGATGGAGTCCCTCTCCTTAGGGAGCTGGCATTTAGGTGGGGAGAGTCAGTCCATACACACGATAACAATCAAAGCAATGATACAGTGTGTTACAAGGCTCTCAGTGCTGTGGGCAAAAGTACAGCAGGAAAGGGGGTGGTGGGGACAGCAGTTTGAAATAGGGAGGCTTACTGTCATGTGATCATGGACTGAGAGCAGTGAGGGAGTGAGCTATGTGGGCATGTGGAGGGAGGGCATTCCAGGTAGAAGCATGAGCAAGTGCAAGGGCCCTGGGGCCAGGGTATCTCCAATGTGTTCTGAAACACTATGTACCATGGGGATGGGAGGAAGTGGAAGTGGAGGGGAGACTGGCAAGGAATGGGGTCAGAAGACAATCAGGGGCCAGACCACACTGGGCCCTTTGTACCGCTGTGGCTTTGCTCTGAGGGATGTGGGAGCCAAGGAATGTTTTAGGCAGAGGGAGATGATCTGATCTAGGTTTTAGCAGGGTTGCTAGGCAGCCTGAGATGAGGCTATCAAGACAAATGCAGGGAGATCAGTGAGGAAGGAGGTTTCCACAGTAATCTGGTGAGAGGCCCTGTGCTCTCAGACTAGGCTAGAAGCAGCAGCGATGGATTTTGAGGGAGTTGTAAGATACGCAGTTTGTTATGAAGTTGAAACAATAGAATTTTCTGTTATTCACACTGGGTATAAGGCATGCAAGAGAAAGAGAAGCCAAGGACACCTGAGCCTCAGGAAGTCTGGGCACCTCTTGGGCCTAGAACATGACCTCACAGCCCTCAGAGTCCTGTCCGGAGGGAGACAGACCTTAGCAGCAGAGCATTGGGGAGGAGGGAGGGGCTGAAGTCTCAGAGAGTCTCTGGGGAAGTGCTCCCCAACCCTGCTGCTGCCTCTGATTTTTTTCTCTCTTATCTCTTCCTCCCTAAGGGGACTCTTTTCTCCTTATTTATGGTAAAATTCAGATAGCTAACCATTTTAAAGTGTAAAATTCAGTGGTCCCTGGGTGGCTCAGTTGTTAGGCATCTGCCTTCAACTTAGGTCATGATCCCAGGGTCCTGGGATCCAGCCCTGCATCAGGCTCCCTGCTCAGTGGGAAGTCTGCTTCTCCCTCCCTGACCCCCATTTGTGTTCCCTTTCTTGCTGTGTCTCTCCCTCCGTGTCAAATAATTCAAGAAAATCTTTAAAAAAAAAGTATAAAATTCAGTGACATTTAGTATATTTACAGTGTGGTGCGAACATTGCCTCTAGGTCCAAAACATTTTCTTCACTTTGTCTATTTCATCTTTTGTTGCTTGTGCTTTTGGCGTCACATGTAAGAATCCATTGCCAAATCCAAGGTCATGAAGATGGACCCATTTGTTTTCTTCTAAGAGATTCAGTTTGTGTTTAGGTCTTTGATCCATTTTAAGTTAATTATTGTATATGGTATGAGGTAAGGGTTCAACTGTAGTTTTTTGCATGTGGCTCTCTGGTTTTCCCAACAATCATTTGTTGTTCCCCATTGACTAGCCTTTGTACCCTTGTAGAAAATCAACTGGCCATAGATTAGTATAGATTTATTTCTGGACTCTCTATTCTATTCCATTGATGCATATGTCTGTCCTATGGCATTGTCACATTGTTTTGATGACTGAAGATTTGTAGTAACTTTTGAAATTTCAAGTCCTCCAACTTTGTTCTTTTTCAGGTTTGTTTGTTTTTTATTTTTATTTTTTTTTAAGATTTTATTCATTCATTTGACAGAGAGAGAGATCACAAGTAGGCAGAGAGGCAGGCAGAGAGAGGGGGAAGCAGGCTCACCGCCGAGCAGAGAGCCCGATGCGGGGCTCGATCCCAGGACCCTGAGATCATGACCTGAGCCGAAAGCAGAGGCTTAACCCACTGAGCCACCCAGGTGCCCTGTTTTTGTTTTTTAAAGATCCCTTGAGATTCCCTATGAATTATAGGATCAGCTTCTCTATTTCTGCAAAAAAGACCATTGGGATTTTGATAGGGATTGTGTTGGATCTGTAGATGAGTTTAGAGAATATTGCCATCTTTAAAATATTAGTTCTTGCAACTCAGGAACATGAGATATTTTTTCATTTATTTAGACCTTTAAGTTTTTTCAGCAGTGATTTGTAGTTTTTAGGGTACCAGTCTTGGACCTCCTTAAATTTAAAGTTAAATTTATTCCCAAGTATTTTATTATTTTGATGTTATTATAAATGGGATTACTTTAAAAATATTTTATTTATTTATTTGAGAGAGATTGAGCACTAGCGGGGGAAGGGTAGAGGGACAAGCAGACTCCCTGCTGAGCGGGGAGCCTGATGCAGGACTTGATCCCAGGACCCCAGATCATGACCTGAGCTGAAGTCAGATGCTTAACCAACTGAGCCATCCAGGTGCCTCTAAATACTTTTTAAATTTCCTTTTTGGATTATTTATTGCTAAGGTATTGAAATACAACTGATTTTTGTGTGTTGATCTTAGATCCTGCAACTTTGCTGAATTCACTTCTTTAGTTTAATAGGTGTGTGTGTGTGTGTGTGTGTGTGTGTGTGTGTGTGTGTGTGTGGTCTTTAGGGCCTTCTGTCGCTAACATTGAGCCATCTGTGAATAGGCATAGTTTTACTTCTTGCTTTCCAATTTTTCTTTCCTAATTGCTCTGGCTGGAACTTCCAGTGTGAGGTTGAATAGAAGTGGCAAAAATGGGCATCCTGTCCTGATCCTGATCTTAGGCTGAAGATTTTCCATTTTTTAGTACAGTGTATGAGGTTAGCTATGGGATTGTGTGTGTGTGTGTGTGTGTGTGTGTGTGTGTGTGTGTGTTTGTGCACGCATGCATGTGTATATGATAAATGCCCTCTACCAGGCTGAGGGAGTTCCTTTCTATTCCTGGTTTGTTGATTAACTTTTCATGAAAGGGTGTTGGATTTTGGCAAAGGCTTCTTCTTCATCAACTGAAATGATCATGTGGCTTTTCCCCCTTCTCTCCTTTTGCTCCCGCTTTCACTGATGGAAAGTTCTGACCCAAATGAAGCAGTTGGGGCTCCAAATGGGGTTGTAGCCATCTCTCCCCTGAGAGCAATTCCTGGCTTGGATTTCTGAGGGTAGTGTCCACCTGAGGAAATCAGGCAGCTGAAGAATAAAGTCTTGCAGAGCTGAGAGTATGGAGCGGACTGGGGGGGTGGGCCCCAGGGATGTCGTCAACCTCAGGTATGTCCTGCTATCTGTGGGGTCCCCAAAAGGCTGGCTGGGCATGGAGGCCATGGTACCTGGCCAGGCCCTGAGATGTGGAAGCTTGTAGGCCATGTCTTTTGGTGGGCAGGGGCCATTAGGCTAGGGCAGACCTCCCTTGTTCATGTCATTCATTCATTCATTCATTCAACATGGAGGGGGACAAGTTCTTTAGAGCAGTGGTTCTGAAACTTGCTTAAGCCTTGGAATCCACTGGAGGGCTTGTCATAACATGGATCACTGGCCCCACTTCCAAAGTTTCTGAATTAGGAGGTCAGGAGAGGAGCCTGAGAATCTGCATTTTTCTAAAGATTTTATTTATTTGAGAGAGAGTTTGCATGAGCGGGTGGGGGGAGGAACAGAGGGAGAGAGAGAATCTCCAGCAGACTCCCCGCTGAGCAGAGTCTAACAATGGGGCTTGATGTCATGACCCTGAGACCATGACCCAAGCTGAAACCTAGAGTCAAACACTTAACCCACTGAGCCACCCAGGTGCCTCAGCAGTCTATGTTTCTGGCAAGTTCTCAAGTGCTGGTGCTGCTGGTCCAGGAACTACACCTCGGAGAGTCACTCCCTAGAAGCTGGGGCCACCAGGGAAGGGGGTGCAAGGGATTCCCGAAGGGCCAGCTTGGTGGTGAAACCTGTAAGAGCAGGTGGGGGGCAGAGAGGGCAGGGGAAGCTGGGGGTGCCCGTGGGGGTTCAGCAGAAGCGTGGCCTCGCCTGACTCCAGGAGGGATCCCCTTTCCTTGTGCCATCTCAGGACAGAGGGCTGGGCTGTTCTAGCCTCTTATCTGCCGGTTATTATTTGGGGCTCTCCTGGGTGGCAGGGTGAGGTGGCCTCCTCCGCGGAGTGTGAAGGTAGGGAAGGTAGCGAACTGGGCATTGTCTGGATGGCAGGAATGGGTGTTTGCCTGCCCTTCCTGGCCCTGGCCCCCTTCTGGAAGAGACTGGTAACAACAGAGACATACTGTGATGTCAGGTAGAGACAGGTGTTCTTCAGAAAGATGAGGCAAGGCTGGGGGCTGTGGGGGGAGCCCAGATGGGGGTACTTCAGATGGGGAGACAAGGGTAGGCCTGGTGGATGGGAAAAGTCCTCCTTTTAGGTCTGGTGGGGAGGCACTCCTGGTTCATGGATGAGGAGGTAGGAGGGAAGTAAAGGGCCATGTCCCAATTCACACAGCAATGGCAGAACCTCTAGTTGGACTACTTTGATGCTGAGGAGGACTGCTGAGCCCTGTCCCCACCCTAGAAGCTTCTAGCTCATCTCTCAGTGTTCTTGCCTGGGGCCAGGCTCTCCCAGGACAGGAGCTTCTGGCAGATCTGCTGCTGGGCCACAGGTCCCAGATAAATTGTTTGCCCTTCCTCTGTGGCCCCTCCCCACCCTCTCCATCCTCCAGGGCTCAGCCCCCCTGCTCCCCCGCCCCCTGGTTTATTTTTTAGCCTGGTTGCTGGTGGCTTTTCTAGAGCACTACCATCCAACAGAACTTTCTGACATGCTAAGAATGTTCTAGAAGCACTCTATCCAGCAGCCACCAGCTACATGTGGCTATTGAGCACTTGAACTGTGGCTAGGGAGACTGAGAAACAAAATTCTTGTTTTGTTTTTTTTTTAATCAAAGTATGGTTGACTTTTTTCGTTGAAGTAACAAAATTCTAATTAAACACTTTTCAAATTAATTTAAAAGTATAGCCAAGTAGCCACATGTGGCTGGTGGCCACTGGATGGGATGACATGAGTCTAGACCATTGCTGCCTTATACAGAAACCACGGGGCCCAGGAGAAGTCTACACCATCTTTCAAGTGGATGCATTGGCAGACATCCACCTTGGCCAAATCCCAGACGTGCTTCTGGTGACTTTACACCTGGCCCATGTACAATTCATCCTCTAGCCTAAGAGGTTCCCAGTGTTTCCCAGATGACTGCCCCCTTCAAAGGTCTCTTTGAGTTCTATAAAGATGAGCCAAGCCAGCCGACGGAGATTGGTGGCCAGAAAGTTTGGGAGGTGGAGTGAAGCAAAGTTCGACAGGATTCTTCACGATTTAGAGCTTTTAACGTGCCAGAGTGTGTTGTGAATTTCCAAGGGGTGGACAGCAGGAACAGTGTTTTCCAGACTTCTTTGACGTGGAACCCTTTCCTGATGGGAGTGCTGAGCTGGACAGGTGCTGTGGAACACAGTTTAAAAGACCCCTTTGGGGCGCCTGGGTGTCTCAGTTGGTTAGGCAACTGCCTTCCGCTGAGGTCACGATCCTGGAGTCCCTGGATCAAGTCCCGCTCAGCTTCTCCTGCTGACCTCTCCTCCTGCTCTCTCTCTCATCCTCTATCTCAAATAAATAAAATCCTTTAAAAAAAAAAGACGCCCTTCTCGTGGCTTTTGCATCTCGAGCGGATCTCTCTGGAGTCCAGGATAAGGTTCCATTTTCTTTACATCTTTATTCCCTGCTAGCTTGTGAGGGAGAGATAGAGGGAGGCAGGGACTTAATGTGTTTCCCTCAGTGGCTCACTTGTTTTTATACCATTTATTCAGAGAAAACAGTGGCCCTGTGCTTCCCACGTGCCAGGCCTGTGCTGGGCAGTGGGATTGGCATGCTGAGCAGGCAGAGCTGGTCACCTTCTGCTCTCTGGGTCTGCCCCACCCCCACATGTACACATGCATATACACACACATATACACATACACACATGCATGCACGCACACATGTACCTGGAGGGGTCTTGGAGCTTTCCAACCATCCTGGTCTCACATCCAGCACCCCCCACCCACAGACCCTGCGGTGCCCTCCATGTTACAGCCAGAGGCCTGGGGCTTCAGGAAGACTGGCTGGGCACCTCTCTTTTCAGACCATGAGTGGTCTGGGTTCCATGGGCCACGCTCACCAGCTCCTTCACTTGAGCGAGCTGTCCCTAGCCTGGGAGGGGTGCCCACACAGCTGGTCAGTGCAGTTTGAGGCAGCTTGGGTGCCCAGCCCACCTGGGACCTGAAAAACGTCTTCCCTGTTGGCCACGGTGGCTGCAGTGGCCCCTGCAAGGGTTGATGTGTACCTTGTCCTGCACTGACCCCGAAGTGCACTGTCCGGCTAAGGAGCCTGCCAGGACCTTCCCAGGCAGGCATGTCCCCTTTTGTCTCACCCCATCCTTGGCCTCTCCTGTTCCCTCTCTGCTGGTTCCTCCCCATCGTTGAACAGGCTCGGGCCTCCTCTGCCCTAAATTTCCTCTCCTGGTGGGAGAACCCAGTGGCCATGCTCCCCATTCTCAATACCTCTCTTTGCTTGTTCCTTCCTGAAACTTCTCTGCCCAGCCTCCCGAACGCCATCCCTCTGCCCCACCCCCAACCTGTCCCAGGACAGCCCTCGATTATCCCAGTGGGCTACACTTCTGGGCCTGGCCCTTCACGGTTGGAGTCTTGGGGTTCCAACCTTGCATCCTTGACCCCTCTGTCTTCCCCTCCCCCTTGTGCTATCTGCTAACTGTACCCCTCTCACCTCTCCCAGACCCTCATTATCTCTCACTTCCTCCCAGGGGCAAGCTGCTGCTTCTGTTTATGTTCCCCTAATTGGTCCTCCTGCTGCAGCCAGGACAGCTTGGGAAAGCGCCATCTCATGGCTCCCCACTGCTGTGACCAGGCTATCTGAGAATATTCTCTGGCAGCCCAGGCCCTATGTGACAGGCACAGCCCAACGTCTTGGGAGCCTGTACTCACTTTCCAGTTGTCTTTTCACCTTTACCCCGACATCTGGGCAACTCCTGTTCACCTTCAATCTTGGCTTCAAGGTCACTGCCTCCAGAAAGCCTCTCTGCTCCCACCCAGACACAGACGACATTCTCCTTTAAGGCTCTGTCGCAAATAAGTGTCTCCCAGCTAGGCTGCAAGGCCTGTCAGGAGGACAGGCCTGGCCCTGCCTTGGAGCCTGCTGCCTACCAGGCACTCAGTAAATATTCACAGAGAACCCTGGGCCCCTCTGAGGCTCTGCCTGGGGTCAGGGGAGAGCAGCGGATGTAGATCCAGGAACATTCTCAACCAGGCAGCAGATCGTTCAGGACCTGGGTGAGTGGACATTTGCTCAGGGTCCAGGGGAAGACTGTCCTGGAGCAAATGCCTTTTGGATACCCTAGACTCTCCTGTGTCAGTAGCTGAGATGAGGGCCTGGTACCCCTTTTGAATGGAGGTCCAATTTCCAGTGCATGAAGAGGTCATGCTGGGCCAGAGGAGATCTTCCCAGGTCAGGGCCTCAGTGTCTCCCCCCACCCCGCACCCCGTTTTGTACAGGGAGCAGGCTGGGCTGGTCCTGGGTCTGCCCCCCCATCAATGGTAGTCCTCTGTAGCTCTTGTTCTGGGCACAAGGGGGCAGCCAAGGGCTTTGGAGCACTGAGGAATGTGGGCCAACAGCTTTAAGGAAACTCATCTTTACTGAGCCCAAATCTGGGGCGGGGGATGCTCTCTCATTTCTGATGAAAGGAATTGTGTTAAACTGGAAGTTTACCCAGGGCACCTTGAAACCGGCATTACAAGGAATCTGATTTCCCAGCAGCTGCCTCTGAGGTCTGGGCACAGCAGTGGGAGGTCAATGGCCTGCGTCTCTTTTCACAGTGGTCCTTTGCCGTTGCGACCATCACAGAGATCCCCCCAGTCATCTTCCTCCCCAACTTCCTCGTGCAGAGGAAGGTGCTGAAGCCCCTTCGGACCCAGACAGGAGGAACCATCATGGTAGGTGGGGAGGCAGGCGGAAGGAACTGCTGGGCTTGGGACCCCCAAAAGTCTCTGGGCTTTTTCCTACCCTGGGCTTCTCCATCTGGACTACACTCCTCCCACTTTGTAGTTGAACAAAATCCTGAATATTTGTCAAAGCACAGGAACAATCACCCTTTCTCCCAAAGCCTTTCCCACATGAGCCAGGACATTGAATTCCTTGTTCCTACCCCCATTGACTGCCTATTAGAGTTACCGTATTTGCTGGTATATAAGATAACCAAACCCCCATGACTTCAGTTGTGGGTGATGCTCCCCTCCCCCTGCATCCTGGGTGTGTCAGTAAAGAACACTTCCAGCAAAATTAGGTTTCATATCCCCTATGTAGCTGTCTTTAAAGCTAGCCGTAGGCTGCCAAATTAACTGGTGGTAGAGGAACATTAAAGTTTTAAACATGGGATCTCATCTAGAGCTGGACCAAGACCTATTGATTTTCTTTTCAGCTTTGCAAATTTGTCCCTTTTTTTGTTTATTGGGGTTTTTTGTTTGTTTGTTTATTGCAATATTACTGCCCATCCCCAAATGATGATTTCCTACAGGATTTTGGTATTCAGTCTGCTGTATTTCCATAGGCACAAAATTGTCTATTTTCCTTTGAAAGCCCTGTTGAGATCGTTGTCAGCTCCTGGGTGATCATAACTACTTAACTTCGATTTCTTCCAGTTTCTTGGCAAAATTGCCAAGGGGCTTATGCACTGCACATCTCATATGCTAGCCAATCTGGTCCTTGATTCAAAGACTGAGTCTGAGCTTGCTGGAGGATGGGTGCCTCCTGAACCCCACCTCAGAGATCAGCACTACCTCAGAGCTGGCTGGACACAGTGTTTATGGAATGAATGGGGGAAGCTGGGAATGAATGAGCAAGTGGGGTTATCGATTGCCTGTGCCCCTCACCCTGTGCTTGTCTCCAAAGGCAGGGAAGCTGGCCATGGAACGAGGCTGGGCCATCAATGTGGGTGAGTGCCCCGGCCGGCCTGCCCTGCTGGGTCCTGGGGGCTGGGAGGGCCAGGAGGAATCTAAAGGCAGCCCCTGTGAGTTGAGAGGCTCTGGTGCCTTATTAAGTGGGACTGGGAGAAGGTATGTGGCCATCTGGTGTCTGGGAGGGACCAGCTAGTCCTTCTATCTGGGGTGGGATCCTTATTTAAAGAAGTTCCCCAGATGGCTTCCCTACCCTGCCTTTGCATACTTCCAGTGATAAGGAGCTCACTCCCTCTAAAGCCTTCAGCATTCCCTAGGCAGCCCCAAGTGTGGCTGAAACCTGGAGTATTTCAGAGTCTTTCCTGAAAAACTCCATAGGCCTCCTGGGGCCCAGGATAGTCTGCATAATGGGCAGACAGGCCCAGGGTTAATACCATGTCCTTCTCAGGGGCTTGAGGGCCAGCACTCTGCAGTCCACTGGACTCTCCCCCAAGATTGGCTCAGGGGAAGGCTGCACACATATTCCTTGTCCTGTCTTCATCTGTCCCTCATGGAGGCACAGCAATTCACAGTTAGCAAACCTCTTTACTGTCTGGCCTCTCATTTAAGCTGGGTATTGTTGTTGTCGGTACCATGGTATGGATGAAGAAATAGGTATGGGGAGAGGCCTGGTGGCTTGCTCAGAGTCCTGGAGCAGAGAACCCCTACCTTTGGCTGTCTTGGTACTGCCAGATAGCCAGCATTAGGCCTGGCCTAACAGTGATGTTACGATAACACCACTAAACAGATAATTGAAGACACGTGCCTGTGTGGCTGCAGCAGGGTCCTCATGAAGACCCAGGGAGCCCCTTCCTGCCTGGAAGATATTATGACCTGGTAGAGGTTAAGAGCCCAGGTCTTGATCCAGCCTGGGTTTAAATCTTCGTTCTGCCATTAGTGAGCTGTGTGATCCCAGGCAAGGTGCTGGTTTTCTGTGTGCCTCAGTTTCTTCATCTGTAAAATGGACGTGATGGTAACAGTGCCCCCACTTGGGGCTGTAGGGAGGTTTCAGTGAGCTCTGTGCCCCCTTAGGAGTTCATGATTGGCTATTATCTTACTGTTAAGATCCATTGACAGCCTCTTCGTGGGAGAAGAGGCAAGTCCTTTGTAGCCGTGGGCCCTGGACTTGAACTGCTGGCTGGAGCAGCTGTTGGGCTCAGTTCTAGAGGCCCCTGAAACTCAGGCTCTTGTTTGGGCTGCAGGGCAAGGGTTTCTCGAGTCGGGGAGAGGTTGGAGCCTGACTCTGGTGCCCAGGGCCTCCCCATTGCCATGGGCAGCCATGACCAGCAGATGGCGCCCTTCCGGGCGGTGCCTTTCTACAACCTGCAACATGTGGGCGGTCCTAGGATAAACGGGTCTCCCAGAGCCCCACAGCCCCATCATGGCATGGGATGTCCCATGGAGGCAGGCATGGCCTTACAGAGGCAAGGGACAGTTTTTTGCCTTGGGCAGGATGAGCTCCTGGCCCCTGGCAGGTTGTGATGGGCCTGGGGGCTGACTTGTTGGGACAGCCCGAGAGGTTTCTTGCTGTGGACAGAGATGGCTGTGATGGTACAGCTGTCTCCTGACTCGGGCATGGCGACACTCTCAGGTGCTTGGTTCACTTGGCCAACCTGGAGTTCCAGGAGCCTGTCCCTGGGAGCTGAGTGGGCGTGGGGCTCTAGGCAGGAGGTAGGGGTTGGAGGAGGGGGAGGACGGTGCCGGGCCCTGACCACACCACGTGTGCTCTCCCGCAGGTGGCGGCTTCCACCACTGCTCCAGTGACCGGGGCGGGGGCTTCTGTGCCTATGCGGACATCACACTGGCCATCAAGGTGCGCCCGAGAGCATGTGGGGCCTTGCCTCCAGGAGCCCTCCCTGGAATGCCCCTGCCACCCCCCACTGGGTGTTCTTCTCCACATTACAGAGAAGGAAGCTGGGTTCCAGGAGGGGAGGAAGCTGGGGGGTGCCCATCCAGGCTGGGACCGGACACGTGCTCTTCTGCGTTGTCCCTGCTGCGGGGAGATAGTGAGGCCTCCAACAATGGTGGGGTCAGGAGTGGGGTGGCCCATTGGTCAACAATATAGGGAGCACATCATTCCACTGGAGGGAGGAAGAGTGGGACACGATGACGGGGATGGCTGGTTCTGGCAGGCTCAGCCCTGCACCAGCCACCACTTGCCCTCCTCACCTCATTTACTCCTCCTCTGCACGGAGGAGGAGACCCAGACTGAGAGAGATGAGGGGCAGGGCGGGCACTGGCCTAAATCTCTGTTGGGTGGCTGAGCTGCCTTTAGCCACCCTGTGCCTTGCCTGGTTCTGGGCATCAGGAATGGGGCTGGCATTCCCTGTTCTCAGAGGGCACACAGACCAAATGGGGGAGGGGAGGGCAAGCAGGTCAGCAGACCCTGGCCATTCAGAGAAGGGGACACACACATACACACACACACACATACACGAGACCTTCTGAGAGGGTAGGGAAGGGGAAGGAAGGCTTCCCAGAGAAGGAGGTGTGAGAACTTGGCCTTGTAGGCTAAGACAGAGAATGCAGAGAATGAAGTTCTAGGCACAGCCGTGAGGGGATATTCCCCCCTCAACCCCTACGTATTTCCCTAGGAATCTCCAAGGCCCTACTACCCTGCTTCTGACCTCCAACCCGCTAGGGTGCAGCACATGCTGCCTCCTCCAGGGGGTCTTCCCAGACCATGGCCACATGCTTCTCTCGTGCTTCTCCTGGGTGGGTGAATTCTTTGCCTGGTGGCCTCATTGCCCACAAGTGTGTCTGGCCTCCTGCCTGACCCCTCACCAACTAGGAATCCTCAAGGGGCTATGTCCTCTGGCCTGTCTGGGTCCTCACTTCCTCCTTCCCTCCTCTGGTAGTTTCTGTTTGAGCGAGTGGAAGGCATCTCCAGAGCCACCATCGTTGATCTCGATGCCCATCAGGTGAGTACCCTGTGGGGGCTGCGGTCTTGTGGCCCTGCCTCCCAGGCCCCCCTCAGCTCCTTCACACAGCCCCCCACTGTGGGGCTCCCTTCCCCCTGGGAACATTGCCAAGCTCCAGGCTAGGCCTCTTCCACTCCCACCCTCATCTGCCTCTCTCCTCGCTGCCCATCTTCTGCACCTTGGACTAGAAGCAGAGGGCTGTCTTTGTCCCTCTGCCCTGCTCAGCCCAACCAGGCACTGGGTCTTCCTCATTGCTTCTGTCAAACCCAAGGGTCCTTCCTCCCTTCTGGTTGCCCAACACACCAGGCTGAGGCTCTTCCTAAAGCCCAGTCTGGCCATGCCCCTCTCATGTTCTGAAGCCTGCTGTGGCTCCCTAGTGCTTCCTGGTCAGTTTGGGGTGCCACCCCTGCAGATAGCTGAGGACTCCTGTGGACCTGCCCCTTAGACAGATGCTCACATGCATGATTCAGGGTTGTTGGGGCTCGGGGCCACTACTCAAGAACTCACTGCCTGGGGGTAAAGCAACAGAGTCCTCAGAACTCCAAATGTTGGGCTGGCTTCTCTGGTCAGACAAGGCAGGACCTGAAATGGGCTCTCAAAGACCTCCCACACCCCTGCTATTGTGCCTTTGTGCTGGTGGGTGCCCTGCTTTGGGTCGGGGGGTGGTGGTTGTTGTCCAGTGACAGCAAGCTCCGGAACCAAGTCATACCTGCACAGCCCTTTCCAGTTTGCCTTGCCCATCTCTGACCCCCGCTGATCCTACTGCAGATCAGCGAGGGTGGTAGGGTTAGAATTCCTTTCTAACTCCATGGAGAAGAAGCTCAGAGGGTTGGGGCTCACTCAAGGTCACACCAGAAGACCATGGGGCTGGGATTTGCGGTTGAATTCCAGCTCTGCTGCTTAACAGCCAAGAGACCCTCTGCCTCCAAGGGCCAGCTGAGCTGCCCAGGCACGTGGGCTGTTTCCTGGGGTGTGTGCGGGGGTCCTGGCCTTGGCGAGGGCACCTGCATGTGAGCAGCTTCCATGCCTTCCCCATAGGGCAATGGGCACGAACGGGACTTCATGGGTGACAAGCGCGTGTACATCATGGACGTCTACAACCGCCATATCTACCCTGGGGACCGCTTTGCCAAGCGTAAGCTGCCCCCTCTCCCTCAGCCCTAACTGCACTCATGCTTGGATGGAGCTCTCTCTCCTGAGTGTTCCCTATATGCTGGGCTCCCCAGAAGTCACTTCAGTTGTCCTCAGCTTCCCTGGGAGGGGGTGGTGGCTCCCATTTTATAGACATGCAAACTCAGACTTAACTCACTTGACCCATCCAAGATTGCATAAACCTATCCAAGAAACAACACATGTGGGACCTTATACTAGGGTAATCACCAGAAGAAAAATAGAACCCCTCCTCTGTAGGTGTTAGTCTGGTAGAAAACAGGGAATGACAAAAAAGAAACAAGAGGAAAAATAGGATAAAGAGAAAATGCAAAGTAAGATGGCATAAACCAGGTCAAATATAATGGTGGTTAAAATAAATGCAGGTGGGTTAAACTTACCAATCAAAAGGCAGAGATTCCCTGATGCACTCTGAAAACACAGTGCCCTGGCCACTTGGCAAATAGGGGACATTTATGCAGGAATGGGACTTTTATGCCTGTGGATCTGCTGAGGGTAATTCAGCCCCAGGTGTGGCCCAGGGGCCCGGTTTCTGAAATGAGTCTCGAAGGTGCTGGATTTGGGCCTGAGGGCACAGCAGGGTGTCCACATTTCTGGACAGAGGCTCAAGGAGGCAATGAGATCAGATGTCCCCCACATGGGTCCCTAAATCCCCAGGGCAGAATGCTTTAGCTGAAGTCCCTTCTCTCCCTTGGCCCTCCCCCCTTGCATTCTGGAGCTCCATTTGGGATGGAAGAAGGCTGAGCAGTGCTGGGGACCTTGACCCTCCTGAGCCTGGGTCCCAGCTTTGCACCCCACCCCCCCGCTCTTCCTGTTTCTCCCTCAGAGGCCATCAGGCGGAAGGTGGAGCTGGAGTGGGGCACAGAGGATGACGAATACCTAGATAAAGTGGAGCGGAACCTCCAGAAGGCCCTCCAGGAGCACCCCCCCGACGTGGTGGTGTACAACGCAGGCACAGACATCCTGGAGGGGGACCGCCTGGGGGGGCTGTCCATCAGCCCACAGGTGCCTCCCGACCCAGGGGGATGGGTGTGGGCCCCCCCCCAACCGGGGTGCTTCTCCTGATGTGGGGGAGGGGCCGGGCAGGACTTCCTGGACAGAACCACAGGACCCAAGCCCTCCCGCTTCCCTCCACAGGGCATCGTGAAGCGGGACGAGCTGGTGTTTCGGGTGGTCCGTGGCCGCCAGGTGCCCATCCTCATGGTGACCTCTGGTGGCTACCAGAAGCGCACAGCCCGCATCATCGCTGACTCCATCCTTAATCTGTACAGCCTCGGGCTCATTGGGGCTGAGTCCCCCAGTGTCTCGGCACAGAACTCAGACACACCCCTGCTGCCCCCTGAGGTGCCCTGACCACGCTCTTGCCCTTCTGCTCTTCTGCGCGGCTCCCTGCCTGCCTCAGCCCTGCCCGCCCCTCAGTGCTTCTCCTTTTCTAACCACAGGGGTGGTGGGGGCAGCAGCCAGGAAGTGCCGAGGGGCGGGGGCCTGTCCCTGACTGGGCCGGCCTTTGGGGCGGTCCCTCCACTCTCCCCACTGGGTGTCCCTCTGTGGGTAGGGGCGGAAGACAGGGCCTGAGTCCCAGAAGACCTCGTGTGGGGGTCATGGGTCTAACCAGGCCCTGCAGAGGTAGGTGGTTTCGCCAGGAGGGAGAACGGCAGGTGAGGCTTTGGGGGCACAAGTCATAGGATTTGTTTCACCCTCTCCTCACAGCAGGAAGGGTACAAGGAGCTGCGGGCGCCCGTGTGAGTGGGGCCAAGAGCTGGGGGTTGCAGGTAGGCCTCTGGGGGTGTGGGGTCTGGATTCCCAGCCGGCGGGAGCCCTAGGCCTGGATGTGAGGGGTGGCCGGGTAGGGGGCGCCAGTGGGTTTTCTCATCTGGTATTCCCCTTTCAATAAAGCAAGCGCTGGACCTACTTTCCCGGGGCTCCTTGGTGGGGATAAGGGAAGGGTAGGATCCGAGGAGCCCCAAATCCATGCTTCAGCCATTGTCTTGCCTGTTTAGGGAAAGTAGCAGGTTTTGGAGGAAGAACATTTGGCTCTGTGATGGGCCTCAGCACCGGAGGCTTGAGGGGCTTCCAGCCCCAGTGGGGAGGGGACAGAGGAAGATGAGGCCCAGAAGAGGACCTTGGGGATGGGGGCAGGTGGCCAAGCTGGGACCCGAGGCCCCAAGTAAGGACCGAGGTGCTGGTGGCCAGGCTAGAGTTCCCGGACAGAGGGCAGAAGTCTCCATCCTGGCCTGTAGGTTGTATGGGTAGGAGCTAGGGCAGGGCCTTGAGTTGCGGGGGAGGGGGCTATAGGCCCCACTGGCCTCACCCAAAGTGCCCAGGCCCTGATGGCGCTTGGAGTCCAAGGTCCCAAGTGGGCCCTGACATCTGGTCTTTGAAATGCTGCAGACCCTGACCTTGTTCTCTGCTCTGATCTGAAGGGGACACTCAGGGTCCCCCAGGAGGCTGGGTGCTGGGGGTGGTATCCGCCCCTCATTCCCTGGGTGTGTTCTTAGACAGTGATCACAAGTGGAGGGTGGGGAGGGAAAGCGGGCCAGCTGAGGCTTCCCTGTGCCCGACCAACCCCACCTGGGGGACTGCTGTTCATTTTGAGGGTACTCTTGCATTATCTCACATACTCCCTTGGTGCTCTCTCTGCTGGAGAACGGGGGAAGGGTTTCAAAGGCATAAACATCAAAAAGACTGACCTCCTGGACTAGACCTCGAGGCACTAACCGCACACTTGGACTCCCACACCTGCCCCCCGCCCTTGCCATTGGTTTCTCTGCACCTGACTGAAGGTACCTAACATCCCCTCATTTCCACCTGGGGCCTGCAACATCTGGGGGCAGGCATTGGGCTCGCTTCATCACCATTGAGCTTCTGTTTGTAGAGAACCATAAAGGCTTTTCTCGACCAGATTGGCTGCTGTGTGTTCTTCAGGGGGAAGCGTCCTTACCTCCTTAGGATTAAAGGAAGTAAAGATTTAAAATTCACACAGTGTGAGGCCTGACCTCGAGAGCTACCCAATAAATGCTAGTATTTTCATTCCATTCTTGGAGTCCAGTGAAGTAGGTCATTGTTCCCATTTTACAGATGAGGCAACTAAGACCAGACAAGGCATTCGCCCCAGGCCACATGTGTGCTAACACCCAGGTTTGAACCTACCTCTGCCAGATACTGAAGTATGTGTTCTCGGGTGCCTCAGATTTGGCAGGAGTGAAGGAATGAGGTAGGGGTTGTTGATCTCCTGATAGAGGAGGGCCCAGGGTCTGGTAATTATGTGTGGGGAAGGGAGGCAGGTAGGGCTGGGCTTTGATGGTGGCTGTGCACAGGTGGGGTACTGTGGGGGGTGGTTTCCAGCCATGGCCTGTGGTTAGAGCATGAGAGAGGAGCACGGGGATGGGCTGGGCTGCGGCAGAGGGGTCCTGGAAGTGGGGAGAGCAGAGCCTGTCCTCAGCCTGGTTGAGTGGCCAGGGCAACCCCAGTGTTAGTGGCATAGCCTGGGCGGGAGCAGGATGGCCCCCAAGTTTTCATGGCAGGGACAAGGACGGCAGGTGATGAAATTGGAGGGTGGTGGGCAGGAGTCCAGTTCAGCCTTGTGCTGGGGGTAAGGAGGGTGATGAAGGCTGACAAGGGCCAAGCCCTGTTCCAGACTCTTGGGCGGGATCAACGTCACAGAAGTCTGAGTTAAGAGCTATTTTATCTCTGTTCTACAGATGTAGACACAAGGCATAAAGAGGGTTGGTTAGTTGATTGAGGCCCACAGCTAGTGAGCAGAGGAACAGGGTTTGAACCAAGGCTCCAGAAATATAAGCTGCTTCCTTATCTGTAGGATGGGGCCTTACCTGAAGGTAGTTCCAGGAATTAAATGCCGTAATACAGGCAATGCACTTAGGGTGACACATGGCATTTTCTTAGCCCCTGGAAATGTTAGTCCTGAGGATGATGATTCTCCTAAAGTCCAGGTTATTAAGGATAGTTGAGGTGAAGCATTCAGGATCTGATCTTAAGATCCATGCAGTTTGCTATTTGCACGTGACACCCCAAGTTCCTTGGCTCCTGCCAAGGAACATACCAACTAGGAGGGTTACTGAGGGTCTCGCACAGCAGCTTTGCTGATCCAGGGGAAGGTGGGAAGGGCTCTGCAGCCTAGGGCGAGAGGACAGACATCTGGGGACAGACATCTGCTCTGGGGACAACTTGGGGAGCAGGCAAGCTTGGGAAAGCACTGTCCAATGGGATTCCACCAGCAGCCCTGATGCCTGGCAAGGTGTGAGATTTCTGCAAAAGACCCCATGCATAGCTGCTTGGAGATCTAGAGTTCGGACATCTGACGTGGGATGCAGAACAGCCCTTTCCAGCCTGGTGCACAAGGGCATGGGCAGACCTTGGAGCCCGAGCCCACTACATGGGAGCTCTGCTCTACCTGGGCCTGAATGTAGGGCCTTTGGGCTTGGCCGCTCTGAGCCTCCTTCCTTAGCCATCCTGGGGAGTCACAGTCCTGAGCCCACAGGTCTGGAGCAGGTGTGTGGGGTGTGACAACGGCAGCAGCTCAGAGCCTCCGAGTCACCCTCCCTGCTTCTCCCCAGAGACCCTAATGCCATGCCTGCCTGGCGGGCCAGCTGAGGTCTGGGGAGAAGAGGTTTCATCCGCCCGAGTCACAGCTCTGTTCTTCATTGGGGCCAGCTGGGGGGCACTCAGACGGACACTGGAAACAGCAGTGCCCAGCTGCAACTAAGCCATCCATGGGAATGCCAGAAGCTAGGCTAACAGAGCCGTTGTGGCGGGGGCGGGGGGGGGGGGGGAGGGCGTGGCCAGAGGCAGAATGAATGTCCCAGCCCACTGTCTTGGGTATAAACAGAGGTGGGGCCCTTCCAGCCTAGCAGGACTCCCCAGCAGATCTGAAGGAGAATTCCAGGACCCTCCCTGGCTCCTCGGCCAAATGCTTGGGGTTTAGGGCCAGGATCTCCTCCTGGGAAGCCCACACTTGAGTTGGTTTTATTTCGCTCAGCCAACACTGCCAGGGGACACACTGCTCTGGGCCCAGGGCCAACATGGTGAGGCTCAGTGCCCTCCCCTGGGAGTGATACTGTCCTGGGATTGGTTTTGAGGCTGCAGGGCACAGCAGTTAATGCTTAGGCTCCCATCTCTCACCAGCCTGGCTTTGAGTCTCACCTTCTCCCCTTGCTAGCCGAGCGAAATGTCCTCTCTGCGCCTCAGCTTATGTATCTGCAATACATATGGGGCATATGGGGGAGATAGTACCTCCCTCTTAGGCTTGTCATGAGGATTGAATGAGCTAGTAAGGTGCTTAAAGCAGGGTCCAGCAAGGAGTTGTCGATCTTAAAAAGAAGTCCGCTATTTTACCAGCAAAAGTGAAAAAAAAGGGGGGGTTATTTGAGAATGGCAGACATTTGCAACTTGGGACAAACAAGCTATGGCAAAAACCATAAGCTGGTCCTTAATAAAGGAGAAGAACGAAATTTTATGGAGAAGGGGAGGCAATCGGGAGGGGTTGTTCTGAAGGAAATCCCAGTCGGAGACAAGCAAGAGTTAAGGGCGCTTGACTTAAGAGTTAAGGACGGTTTTCCACTGGCTGAGTTGCTGGGGTAGTCAGTCTCTTGTAGGAGATGCAGTGTGCATCGTTTCCTATTGGGAGCTGTAACTGATGGTTTTTCCTCTTGAGGGTTCTTCTGCTGGGGTCTGAATGACAGGGCTTCCTGTAATTGATATCTAGTGGGGTGTGTGAGGGCTCCCCCTGCTGGCCTCTTGGGGCCATGCTAGCGAGGTTTTCCTTTATTAATTTTCAGAGTAAGCACTCAGTAAAGGTTACCCATCATCATGATCGCTGTTTTAAAAATGAGGAGACAGGGGGGCACCTGGGTGGCTCAGCGGGTTAAGCCTCTGCCTTCGGCTCAGGTCATGATCTCAGGGTCCTGGGATCGAGCCCCACGTCGGGCTCTCTGCTCAGCGGGGAGCCTGCTTCCCCCTCTCTCTCTGCCTGCCTCTCTGCCTACTTGTGATTTCTCTTTGTCAAATTAAAAAAAAAAAAAAAGAGAGACAGGGACCCAGAGGAGTGAATATCACATGGCAGGCAATCGAAAAGCCAGGGAATGGACCCAAATCCACCTAACTGCAAAACCAGTGCCCTTTTCCCAAATCAGACCTGGGGCCAAGGTTTGGAATGAGACTATCTTGGGGAGTGTAGTGTTTTGCAGGCCACCCGGACCTCTCAGTCCCTCCCTGGCTCACACCCTTACCAGCCATCCGGGGAGAGACAGATGTCAGCACCCCTGTGTCCAGATGAGAGCAGGAACCTGGAGGGGCAAAGCAGCCTCCTTGGCCCATGGATGGTGGGGGCAGGGCCAGGCAGCGGGCAGTGTGGCAGTAAGTGGGTAAGCAGCCGTGTGCTGGAGCTGGAGCTGGAGGGAAGGACGAACAGCATCCACGTCCTGCCCTTGAGATGCTCTTCAGCTGGAGGACGCACATTGGGCTTTCTGCAGCTTGAATGAGGCAAGCACAAAGTGAAATTTTTTTTTTAAGATTTTATTTATTCATTTGACAGAGATCACAAGTAGGCAGAGAATCAGGCTGAGAAAGAGGAAAGGAAGCAGGCTCCCTGCCGAGCAGAGAACCCTACGCTGGGCTCCGATCCCAGGACCCTGGGATCATGACCCAAGCAGAAGGCAGAGGCCTTAATCCACTGAGCCACCCAGGTGCCCCACAAAGTGAATTTTTAAAAATAAAACCAAGCGGGCACGGAGACGTGCTTTATGAATTGGCATGTGCACAGCCAGAGCGGAGGGTCCCTGGGATGAGCTGTTCCACCTACTGGTTGCGCAGATGGCACACGGAGGCCCAGCCTCGTGCCCCTGCAGCTGGATGGGACGCACTGGGGTGGAGGAGAGGGAAGGCTGTCCCTTTCCAAGGGCCTGCTCAGATCCCAGCCCGGTGCAGGCAGTCCCCACCATCACTTTGACTGTAGGAAATGTGAGCCCCACGGAGGTCTATTGAGGAGCCTGACATCCCCGGCAAGCAAATGAACCAGAGTCCAACCTCCAGGCTTCCTCCCGTCAGTCCTATAGGAGGTGGCAGGAGGGAGGGACCGAGGGGCCGTGTTGAGCACATACAGAAAGTATCAGGAAGAGGACCTGGGGAAGCCCTCCCACCACAAGCCACACAGCCTCCGTGCCCCTCTCTCCCCTCTCTCTGTTCATGCTCACAGTAGCCTCCCTGGGCAGGGACCTTGAGCCTCATTTACAGTCTAGGAAAGCAAGGCTCAGAGAGGCACACAACACTTGTCCAAGGCCACAGCTGGCCAAGTGGCAGAGGTTGGGCTCTACCACCCCCCGCGTGTTTTTCTCTGCATTCCCTGGTTGTTGTGAGGGTTAAGATGCTGTTGACAGGACAGGTAGGAGCCATGAGCTCTGCCAAGGGGGTCTCTCGAGAAAGAACGCAGGCGGTGGACTTGGTAGCCTTGGACTCGAACCCGCCTCTTCTACCAGCCAGCAAAGTGACCCAGGACCAGTGGCATCTGTTCTCTGAGGTTCACTTCTCCCTCTCCAAGGACAGTGTGAGATGATGGAAGTGGGGTTGGCATATAGTTTCCGGGTCATTTGAGGACAGAATGAGGATCCAGAGAACGAGAGCGTGGGAGGGACCCTCCTGACTCACCATCCAACCCCTTGCTGCACGGACAGGAAACCGGAGACCTGGAGACGTGGGGGCCTTGTTCCATGCCAGAGCTGGGCCCCTGGGAGGCAGTGTAACACGGTGGCTAGAGCAGGAATTAGCTTCCCAGCTGGGCCACTTCACTCCAAGGTCGTAGGGCTTTTCATGAGACAAATCACTGCCCTGAGCCTGAGTCTTTCCCCTCAGAAGCTGCGCTGGCATAAGCAAGTGCTCAATTACTATTAGCTAATAATACTATTCCGAGGGGAATGAGGCCGGACGGTCTCACAGCCAGAGCTTTCCAAAGACCATCGTAATGGCAGCCAACACAATGCAGCACTTCCGGGTTCATGGCACAGTTCAGGCACCCAGCCGGCAGGCGTGTGCTACACTGCTTCATCCTCGTACAATGGTGTTTGCCGCTGAAGAGAGGGGGCGCAGGGACGGTCTTTCTCCTGACTGGGGTATGCTCCCTGGTTCTTCCCAGAGCCTGGCGCTGAGACACGGCATGTGCTCCACCCTTGGGCGCCCCGTGGGGCGTGACTTCCCCCTTCTGGAAGGTGGGGGTGATGGAGGGTTTGCACAACAGGGGGCCTTCTGGCTAGGCTGTTTCTGCGACTTCCCGCCCCTTTTCTGACTCTGACTGTGCCCTGGCCTTGGAGCTCTGGGGAAGGTGTCACAGGCAACGGGGGAGGGGTTCCTGCTGGGCCAGAGGCCCACTCCCTTCTGGGACCCTGGAGCCAGTGCGCTCAGCCTGCTGGTCGTCTCGGTAACCGATACCCAGGCGGCCAGACAGAGTTATGGTGTGTGGCTGGGAGGCTATTTTGTCTAATAGGCTAAAAGGCCTTTGGAAATTCCTGGAGCCCATCTGGTCCTAGTTACACCACAATATTGCTGTCTCTTCAACTCACAGACAAGGGAACACTTTTTTATTTCTCCTTTCGGAGCTTAGGAATGTGTCTTAAGTGCAGCCTGCAGCCGCCCATTTGGTCCCAGAGTTCCTTGTTCGTGTACCAGACCCATCATCCCTTTAAATGCCCACTGCCCCTTCCTCTCAGCCTCCCCCCACCTCAGACAACCCCTCCAAATCCTGAGGGCAACCGGAGAGGGCTGAGGCCTCAGAGGCGAGCCTGCCTGGCTTTGCGATGTGCCCCTGATGTCTGTGCTTTCTCATCCATGGACCCAGAGACAGGGACTCCAGAGACGTGAACACAGGCCTGGCATGGGGGAGTCCCTTGGTAAATGCAGGTTTTCCGATGAGCTCCATGAATTGGAGAAAGTTCCTTGACCAGCTACAGGTGCCACTCGCTTCTGTAAAATGGGAGCTGTGACTCTAAGGAATGTTTGTAAGCTTTTCTTTTTCGCCTGGCTCCTGTCCACCCACTGAGGCTACCCCAAGAACCCAGAGGCAAAACAAATAGAGACTCTGCCTCTACAGAAGCTCTGAGGAGTCTGGGCAGGGGCGCCCAGGCGCTGCCTCTCCCTGCGCTGGAGTACGTGTGTTTCTTCCCTGGACTTCTGGTCCCCATGGGTCCCTTGGGGGTCCTGCTGGCTGCAGTATCCAGAGGCTGGGGACAGCTGCTCCGTGCCTTCTTGCTGACACATGGCCCTCCCGTCCTGGGCTGGTTGAGTACCCTGGGCAGTGGTTTGGGGCAGCCGGCACCCCCATCCCTTCCTTGAGGAGCTCCTGCTCCTCTTTCCCTAGGCTGTAACAGTCGTGGTCCCCTGCTCCGAAGGTAGAATGTGATGAAAGTTCAGATCCTCCTCATCCAGCCCCTCCTTCCAGGCCAGACCAGGGCTGTATTTCCTCACCCTCTGAAGTTGGATGTGGCCATGAACTTGTTTTATGAACTGTGAGCTCAGGGGCTTGTGGACCTCCTGGGTGGAAGCTTTCTGAGCCAGTGGGTGATTCTCATGACCCTTTGTCATGGTGATGGTGGGATCATGTTTTAGTCTCAGTCCCTTAAAGCCCAAGGTGACTAGAGGGATGGACATTCAGTGCGAGTAAGAGATAAATCTTTGTTCTTTAAGCTACTGAGGTTTTGGGTGGCTTGTTATGCAGCAGTAACTTTGACTGCTCTGACTGACACCCATCCCCTCTCCATGATCACAGAGGTGATTTAGTGATGCAGGGTTACTCAATATGGTCCAGAGTCCTTAGCTATACTTTTTTATTTTGGGGGATGCCTGGGAAAGGGACCTTGTTTCTTGAGTTATAGAGCAGTCATATTTTGACCACAAAGATAAATCCAATCTAAGGTACGGAAGACCAAAATGAAGGCAGAAAAACATACGACGCGATGGAGAAGGAGAATTCTGGTGACATCAAGGCAGAGCTGCCATGAACAGCTGTACAAGTTGTGCATAATTCTAAAGGGTGTTATTCACACAGTTAACAAGATATATTTGTGTATTTATCAGGACAATTTCCCAGCAGATGGCAGTCAAGTGTCTCGAGGAAGTGGAACTTTTCTCTACTTGGCACAAATCTACTATACAGGCTAAAAGCCACACTGTGTCAAGACCCCGATCTCAGTCCTTGAGTCCCCAGAGCTTCCTGAACTTGAGCAGTACTTGGTAGTGTTGATTCTCTTGATGAATTCCCTTTGCTGTTAAACTGTGCTCCCAACAGAATCATGGACACTCCAGTCACCAACAAGAGGCATCAGACTCATTTTCCACTCTTCAGAACAGACCTTAAGTGCTTTTAGAAATGAGTCCAACAACAAGAGAGGACACAGAACAACCATTAAAAGCAGGCATAACAACATACCAGGTGGAGGCCATTTGTGTGGGTGCAGGTAACCTTTCCCCTCTCAATAAGACTCTTACTCTACCTAGACTCTTACCCTACGGTGCTGTGGCCTGAAAAAGGTTTGTGGTCGTAAATTTTTTTCTTACGGACACAGAGAAGATATTGTGTAGACTTCATTTCCTCATAAGTGGTTAAATTATAACTGTTGTTGCTTAAAAGGACAGACCAAAATTATCTAGAGAGTTCGCACATGTGTGGCCTGAGCGAGATAAATAATGCATCATTGTAAAAGAAAGGCTGGTGTCCAGTGAGGTCCAGGCCCCCTGCTATTCCCAGTGCAGGGGGGAGGCTGCACCTCCAGCGGGGGCCCTGACCCCACACCGCCCTGCCCAGGAAAGCTCACTCCCACAGCTCTGATGCCAGGACTTTCCAGGAAGGGTTTAGGAGAGGCGGTGGGCTCTGATATCAGATGATCAGGGGTGGGGTCTTGGGGCTGCCTTTTTTAACTGGATGACGCTAGACCAGCACTCTCCCCTGTGGAGGCTCAGTTGCCACTTCTCGAAAATGGGACTGCTGACAGCCACCCGAGGGGTTGCTGGGAGGGTCCAGTGGGCATGGGAACTCCCAGCGTGTCGTAGGGGCTCAGTGCACAGTGACTGGGGCCTGGTGGCTTTCTTGTCGCAGCTTGCCCTGTTGTCTGCTCCTCCGGCAGACCAGGCGGGGAAAGGAATAGGATCTGCTCTCCCAGGGCCTGTCGGCACCCAGTAGGTGCTCCAGAAACACTGCATTCCAGTTGGGAGGAAATTGGTGGGTGCCTTTTGGGGCTGTGAGGGAAGGGCCAGGAACCGTTTTTGCCAGGCCAGGCTGGGAACCCAATTCCCTATCCCACTTCTGGGAACGGTGGGGCTCCAGTGTCCCCTCTGAATCCGTGGGGACCCCCATCCCACAACTGAGCGGGTGCTCTCCATTCCCTACTCCCCTCCAGCCCCTTCCTGGGTTTCCCAGTGAGTGTTACCTGGCATCAGCAGGACACAGAGAAGGGAGCTCCCGGGTCTCGCCAGCAGCCCTGGGCCAGCACAATTATTTTTCCGCCGGGAGTTTCCAGGGAGCTGCTGGCAGCTAGGCTGGGGGGCTTGGGGGAGAGGCACCAGTGGGCGTATGAGGAGCCAAATTCATCTCCCCTCTCCATCCACTGGAGTAAACTGGACGGCAGTTTCCTGATCTTGGATGAATGACAGCCTTCCTGGTCTCAGGTTCCTCGTCTGTAAAATGGAGATAGTATCAGCCTGTGAGGAATGAATAAGCGGGTTCACGCAAAGCATTCAGAACAATGCCTGGCAGGTAGCGAATGCTCTAGAAAGGAGTGGCCACAATTGTCATGATGGTAAGTCACTCCTGCTAGGCTACTAGTCTGGACTCTGGCTCTCAGCTGCAATGATGCGGGGCTGTCATTTCCCATCTCTGAGCCTCAGTGTGCCCTTGTGTGTGTGTCTGTGCTGGAGGCTGGGAGCCTGTGTGAGGTCCCCTGTCGGCATCTGCGCCACCCCCTCCCCCTGCCCTGCACAGCGTGGGTCACCTGACCTCTGGGAGGACCCACCAGCTCCTTCAGCCCCAGAAACAGCCAACCTCGGGCCCCCCCGGGCTATTGCTGTGTTCCATCACCCTTTGCGCAGGAGTGAAAATGGAGGCCTGAGAGGGACAGGGCTATCTGCTGAGCGGATGTCAGGTCCAGTGTAACTGAAATATGGTCAGCCAGGTTCCCTTGGGCCCAGCTACAGGAACAAGCTGTCCCGACTCATCTGGCTGCTGTCCCTTACTGTTGTTTGCAGACAGAGCTGTCCTCAGCCCCAGCCCCACCCACCCCTTGGCTCCCCTTGCTCCTTGGCCTGCATGGCCCCTGCTAATGGAGGTCGTGCTAGGTGACCAGGGGAGGACCCTGCTGCTCCAAGGCCCTCCATTCCTCACCTCCACCCGAAAACCAGAGGACGGAGCTCTTGTTCTCTGAGTGCCTTTCTTACCCAAGGCCTTGGAGAGAGAGGCCTGGAGTCATGGTGTTAGAGGGTGTGGGGTAAGGGGCCAACGCTGAGCATCAGGAATTGCTGGCACATGGGAGGCAGAAACAGACATTGCCATTTTATGAGCGGAGTGTGCATACGCAGCAGTGGGAGTGGGGGGGGCCTACCACGGCCCCAGCCTTCCCACCTTCTCCACCACCCCCCTGCCCTGACTCAGAGAGGGTCTGGGCTGAGCAGAGCAGTTCCTGGGCTGTGTGGATGGGCCACGTTCCCCAGAATGGGGCAGGGCTGCAAAGCAAGCTGCAGGGGCCCTTGGGAAGGGGAGGTGAGATTTAGAGCTTTGGCTGGGGGAGCTGGTCCTGGCCAGGCAGATCCTGGGTGGGGCAGACCCTAGTCTAGGTGGGGCCCCGTGACTGTCTGCTGGAACGGAGGAGCAGCAGGGCCGAGTCTTCTAGGCAGCAAGGGAAATTGAGACAGAAGCTCGGTTACAGGGCATGATGAACATGCCCCCCCACAGCCCCCCCGGAGGTGGCTACTGTGTGGACACTCAGGCCCCACGGTCATTGTGAATCCAGGGCTCAAGGCCATCGACTTCTAACCTTACCTGCTGATGGAAAGGCGGCTGCTGCCCTCTACATCCCTGGTCAGGTTGGCCCCAGACCCCAAACAGGGAAAAGGCTGCCTTGAGGGGCATTTGAGACTGCGTCCTGGGTTCAAATCCTCCCCGTGCCACTTCTTGGGCTGTGTGACCTTGGGCAAGGCCCTTTTCCTCTCTGAGTCCCCATTTCCTCTTCTGCAGATAAGAAAGTAATGCCCCCAACCTACAAAACTTGGCCACCGTGTCTACCAAAGCTCTAGTACGCAGTCGGGGCCTCTGTGCCTTTGTCCTCTTCCACCTTCCCTTCTTGGTCCAGGGGCCCGAGGAAGCAGGCGGTGGGTGATGTTTGCTCTGGCAGCAGTTCACAAGTCCCTGGCAACCTAAGGCCAGGCCGCAGCTGCCTCTCCCAGACGATGCCAACCCAGGGACAGATTCTCTGCCCATGGGAACTTGGGTCCATCCCAGGAGCATGGGCCAGATGGTGGGAAGGAGAGAGGGCAGGGTAGGGGCTTGGCCAGGGCTCTGCCAAGGTCTCCTGGTCACAGGATGGAGAGCAGGTCCTGCCTGCAGAGTCCAGAGCCAGGGGCTGGCAGCCAGGGTCGAGCGCAAACAGTGCTGCTCCCCAGCGAGAGCTGGAAATGGGAGCCTGGGGAAGCCTGAGGGCAGTGAACAAATATTTCCCCAAAGGATGCTTGGAACAAAGCCCACTTGGGGAGCTCCCTATGGGGTTTGGACTTGTGGAATGCCGGATGGGAGGAGGGAGGCGGCACCTGCTGACAGAGAAGAGGGTGTCCAGCTGGGGTTGGCAGTCAGACCGCAGAGCCAGGGGGCTGGGACCAGGCGTCCAGGCTAGGGGCCAAGGCTCCAGGGGTCTGAGCTCTCTCTTTAGGAGGGCTGGAAAGACTCAGCAGGCCCCAGTGCCACATCTCAGCACGGCCTTGTGCATGCTAGAAGAAAGTGACCCCTTGGCAGACACGGCTGGCATGCCCTGGCTTGGGGAGGGCGGGGGGCTTCTGGAGCCCAGTATCCCAGTATCACCAGCCACAGCAGCCCCAGGCTGTCCTCAGAGAGGGTGCCTCCCTTCCTGAGGCTGGCCCTGGAGCAGCAGCCTCCTCGGTGGGGGGTGGGGAAGCTGGATCACAGTGCCCCTGAGGATTTGGGCCCCACGTCCCTTCCTCCCTCCAGCAACTTTAGGCCTGGTGGAGGAGGTCGGGTGACCTGTCTCTCTTGGACACCCTGGACCCAGCATGCTGGAGGTCCTGCCCTGGGGTCCCATAGCAGCAGGGCTAGACTGTTTACAAAAGCCTGTGGTGACTTAGGACAAGAGGGAAGTGAGCATGGAGCGACTTCTTATTGGATTCCAAGGCCTGCAACAGGAGCGGCTGAGTGGCCCATGGCCCAGGTGGGGACAGAATTGTGTCCCTCCTCCAGGAGGCCCCAGCCCTCCAAACATTCCTTCCTGCCCATAAAAGAGCTTTGCAAAAATGCAAAATAGTGCTTCTCCTCTCATTTGCTTTTTTGTTTCAAAATAGTAGCTATTTTTCACAAAAATATGTTGTTTGTTATTTAACAAAATAACTCAGTATCTTAACAATTTTTCCTTTTTAGCTTCTAATACAGTAAATATTGATAGTTATAACTCACATAAACTAAGATTCTTTCTCAATGATATTTAAGAGTGCAGAGGATAGGGTTTCCAGATAGAATGTGAATTATGTCCTATCTAATATCTGGGACATACTTAATACTAGAAAGATTATCTGTGATTTATCTGAAATTCAAACCGAACTGCACATTCTGTATTTTTATCTATGCACCAAACCTGGCATCCCTATTAAAACATCCCGACAGCGAAATATTTGAGGAGCACTGGTATAATATACCAACAGGTGATATACCACGTCATAATTCCAAGATTGAGGGAGAGCACTAGGCTGCTGTGCTTGGGGACACGGGGACATTGGGTGAGCATGGAGGGGAGAGAGCTGAGACAGAAGGCTCTGTGAGTAACAGGGCCTGGGGCCTGGACCACAGTTTGGGTGTTGGAGTCCCAGCAAAGGAGGGAGGGGGACATGGTCTCCTATTGCCTTCGGATCTGTTCTGGGAGGTAGAACATTTCTAGATCTAAGAAGTGGGGCTCAGGGCAGCTCAGGAACTAGCCCAGATTTGTGCAGCTCGTGTGCGGCCATCAGGAGCAAACCCCGTTGGGCGTGACACCAAAGTCCACTCCTGGCCTTTCTAGCATCTTACCCAGCTGCAGGACCAGGACAGGCCCCACAGGGCCTGTTTGGTGGTAGAGTCAGGGCAGGAAACCTCCCCTCTCTGGGGGTGCGGGGAAGGCCATGATGGGGGCCAGGGTTGAGGGACAACTGAACAAAGGCCGTTTGTGAGAGGGAGGTCTCCGGCTGGCCCCATCGGGCACGTGGGTCATCAGTCTGGGAGTACAGGCACGGGTTAATCCAGGCTGCATGCCAAGCATGGAATTCCTGCTGGAGTGGGGGTGTGGTTCTCAGACCACATCTCCGTGGTGGGGTGTTCATGGCCATCTGGCCTGGAGAAGTGAGAAAGGGACCCCAAGGAGTATCTTTCTGGAACTATAGGGCAGGGCCAGAAACGTTCTTATCCTCAGAGACTTCCCTCCCCCTGGGGAAGACTGGGGGGCTGGTGGTTGCCTGGGATGGGACACACTCAAGGGGAGGACTCCAGTTGATATGATGCCTATCAAGTGGGCTGAGAACTCCAGCCACAGACCTGCCTTGGTGGTCAGAGTGCCAGGGGCCACTGGGGAAGCCGTCCCTTGCAGCTGATGACATGCCAGGGCCAGAACGGGCCAGGGGCAGGAGATAGGACTGGTTTCTCCTGGGGACAGTCAATGGTGGTCTGGTATCAGCTGTGCATGATTTAAATCCGTCATAAACCCCACCAAAAGGCAGTCTGCTTTTTATTAGCACCAGGCTCTGGAAATCCTAAAAAAAAAAAAAAAGGATCAATGATAAAAATACTCCTGCCTATTGTAAACAATGGTAGTAGATACTGTTAAGTTCTAATTATATAGATGCGTGCTTCAAATTAGCATGTTTTGCTGATGTACAGACTCCTGAGATGTGGTCACCCAGACACGGGGGGCTCAACCATGAGCATGCGTTCGGAGGATGAGTGTGTGATGGTTTGGAAGCATTCAGGCAATGGAAAGTCGGCTTAGTGTCTCTGACTGCTTGTGGCCCCACCTGCTCTTGTGTTAGGCAGTGGATTTGAAATAATCGATAATCGCACCGTGTTTCTGAAGATGGAAGGAGTACAACCTGACCTACTTCAGTTCTTTCCGTGGGACCACAAGGAGTTTTGATGTAGGCTTAAAATTTAATCCAGTGAAAAGAAATACGCAAACTCGGAGTGAAATGCTTTTTGCTTGGTAAGTGTACATTTTTGTTCATTTATAAAACATTTCCATTTTTGTGATTACTACTGGAAATGCTTGTCCTGTCAACAACAGGGCTCTTGAGCACGGATCCTGAGTGTCTGACATGCTAGGTCTGCCACCGGGTTGAAGCAACCACAGAAAGAGCTGGATGGGGTCTGAGAAATGAAGCCCTAAAGAAGGTGACTCTAAACCCCAGGTCAGAGTAGGAGGCGAGGCTGGGGTGGAGAGGGGTGTGCTGAAGGCACAGCTGAAGTAGGAGTAGGTAAGAGGTCCAAACTGAGGCTGTGGATGGCCAGGTTCCAGATGGCGCCCAGACAGGATGGGGGTGGGTGTGACTGGGAGGAGTTTACCAGAAACTTCTACTCCCACTTTCTATACATCATATCTCTGTTAATATGACCCATGGCTGCTCCTGCTTGGTGGACAGCCCTACCACTCTGGGACAGCAAATGATGACTGCTCTGCCAAACCCTAACTCTTTCATTCTTTGTCTGCACTTATTTGTCTAATGCCAAGGGCAGGACTGGATGGTAGAGGGGGCCTAAGGGCGTGAGCAAGTTCCAACTGAATGCCCCCCCCCCCCCCACTGTGGGCACCCTCTCTGCCACCCTCTGCAGACTAGGCTCCTCTGGGGCTTCCCACCCTGCTCTTCTCCAACCCTTTCCCTCTGGTTTCTTCTTGGATGTCTTCACTCTCCTGTCCCCAAGGCCTTGCCTTGATCCTCTTGCTTTCCCCACCAAGATCTGGAAATTTCTCTCAATCCCACATGTTCCTTTACCCTTTCTCTCTTAGATTCTGGTCTAGAGCACTCCCAAACCTGATTCTGGTCTAGAGCACTCACTTGAGCTCCAACCCCAGTCCTGGACAGAACCCTGATGGACAGTTATACTCTGCATGTCCATCCTGGGCTCACCATTGCTCTCCTCTCTTCTCCCGGATGTCCCCAGTCACCATGCTCAGCTAGTTCTGCCTCTGTCATAGCTATCCAATGTCTCACCTCTCCAGCCCCCAGTCCCCGCTCTTACCCTGGGCTTGGTCACTATTATCATACCTGCCTGCTCCGTCTACTCCACCCACTGGCCCCCATTCCTCATCCTAAGCACCACTTCCAGCTCATTCCTGTTGGTCTCGTTGTCAGTTTCCTGCTGCACTCTCACCCGTGGGCTGGGCTCCGTGAAGAATCCACAGGCAAATAAAGACGTCCTCCCCTCCCTGAGGAGGGTCTCTCCAACAGTGGAGTAAAGAGAACCAGCCCATCCCACCCTCTGTTCACCCATCTCTCCTCCTTCCTTCCTTCCTTCCTTCTGTCCCTCCGGCCATCTCTCCCTTGCTCCATCCCCCTTCCCATGACTTTTCCTCCCTTCCCCTCCATCCCTCCATTTTTCCACCTGTTCCACTCTCCATCCTCCCTTCCATCCCTCCATCCTCCCCTCCATCCCTCCATCCTCCCCTCCATCCCTTCATCCCTCCCTCCATTCTCCCCTCCATCCCTCCATCTCTCCCTCCATCCCTCCCTCTGGCCACTTACTTATTCATTTTACCACATTTTGTGCCAGGCCCAAGGCTGGTTGTGGGGGCTCAGACATGACTCAGGTGTGGTCTCAGGGAGAGGGACAGTAAGAAAACATGGTGATCAGAGCTGGGAGAGAGGACCCATGGGGCTAGAGGACTGATGCCTAAGCTGGGTTCTGAAGGCTGACTAGTTTACCAGGGAAAAAGGTGAGGGAAGGGCGTCGAAACAGAGGAAACAGTATCTGCAAAGGCAAGAGGTATGAATGGTGTGGTGTGCCCTACCTGCACAATCTAGCCAAAGGGGCAGATGCATGGGAGATGAGCAAGCGGGTAGGGGAGGGCTGAGGCATTTCCCATGGGCCTTGAAGGCCAGCCTGATGCAGTCAGACTCCGTCCTCAAGGCACTGCCGCTGAGGAAGATTTCTAGGCAGGAAATTTCTGTGGGCAGGTGCATGTTTCCAGAAGAGCCTTATGGCCTATGTCTGGGCAGATCAGAAGGGTGCCAGGCAGGAGCAAGGCAGAGTGAGGGGGGGCACAGGTTTCCAGGTGACCCAGGGGAGAGACAGTAAAACAGGAGAATGGAACTACAAGCAAAAGAGCTGCCCTCATCCTGTTGGCAAAGGACCAGTTGTGGGGCTGGGCAGACGGTAGTGGGGACCCAGGAGCAGAGTGGAATGGGGATGGGTTGTGCAGGTGTGTCACCACGTCTTTCTCCGGGCATCCAGTCACCACTTACACAGTTAGGTTTTCATTCCATGTCTGTGATGCAACACGGGTTCAAGTCCCAGCTCAGCCACTTAACTTTGCCTTACTTTCCTCCACTCTAAAGTGGGGAGATAGCTCCCAGGTAAGGGCTCACCAGCTCAGCAGTTGTTGAGGGGTGCCAGGGAGGGAGAGAAGGGCTTTGGAGAACCATGCAGACCCTGAGGGCACATGTCCCATCTAACGGTGGGCTGCTGCTCTGCTCCAGCCATGGGAACCCAGACCAGACCAGACTGTCTGACTTTCCAAGAGAATCCAGAAATACAGATCTGGCAGTATCCTGCGTTTCAAAATATCTTCTCAGACAGCAAAAAATGTATCTGAGGCCCAGATCTGGGTTGATTATGGGTTGATCTGGGAAGATTAGCTGGGTCATGCTGACGAGTGCCTCCTCCCCTCTCCCTCTTCTGCCCTCCCTCCATCCTTCCTCTTCTCGAACACATGCCTCGGCTCTTCTGTGCTACGTCTTCTCCCCGCGCCCAAGCGGGGATACTAAGGGTGGAATCACTTGTTTCTTTGTGCAGAAAGGAGCACACACGAATAGGACCCCAAACAATCAGAATCAGGGTCTCAAGCCAATATTCACACACTCATGTTCACAACAGCCAAAAGCTGAGAACAACTTGTGTCCATCGACAAATGAATGGATAAACAAATAGACATATGATGGAATTTTCTTCTGCCTTTAGAAAGAGGGAAAATGTGACTCGTTCTACAACGTGGATGGACCTCGGGGCCATTATGCTCAGTACAAGTAATCAATCACAACAGGACAAATTCTGAGCGATTCCCTTTATATGAGTTTCCCTAGAGTTGTCAGATTTGTAGACACGGGAAGCAAGCTGGTAATTGCCGAGGGGCTGGGGGAGGAGGGAATGGGAGTCAGTGTTTCACGGGGACAGAGTTTCAGTTTAGGAAGAATGAAAAAGTCCAGAGATGGATGGCGGGGAGGGACACGCAACAGTGAGAACATCCTTGGCGCTCAGCTGCACCCTTGAACATGGTTAAGATGGTCAAGTCTCTGTTATGTGTATTTTGCTGCAATTATTTTAAAGAAGTGGCAGTGATATTCACATGGGGCAGGCCAGGGAGGCTGGCATGGTGTCGCTGGGGCCATTCCTGGTGTTCCCAAACCTCCCAGGTGCCTACCTCTGCAGCAAGATGAGAGCTCTGCCCAGCCAGTGAGCACATCTAGTCCCACTGGGGCAGGGACACGGTGCCGTCCTGCGACCCCTGCACACAGTCGTGGGCCTGGCATGGGAGGTGCTAAGGGACGCTTGTTGACTGGAGGAGTGAATTGGTATGGAAACAAGGTGGGCAGGTTCAGCCCGGGTCATCATTTTCTGTAGAAGTTGAATTTCTAGATCGTATATCAAAACTGAAGTGTGTATGTATGCTTTATCAGATTAAGAAAGCTACTTTGAGAGGTTGACTTCACGAAATACATTTTTTGCCCGTACCTTTTGAGACGATCATAAGATTTTTCTCGTGCTGTGGGATAAACGATATTTGTATGCAATGTATTACCTTTTTAGAGATGGCTAGATTTGGTTTATTGATGTTTGTTTAGGAATTTTTGCCTCTGTGCCTCTGGATGAGACTGGCCTGTGCTTTTACCTTGCTCATCCTTGGGGGAAATTGATTTCTCAGCACACCCCTGCCCCGGAGACTGAGGACCCTGGGTAGGGTGGGGGCCCGGCGTGAGCATGAGCGCATCTGTGTAGCCTGGAGGGCTCTGGAGGTGGGAGGTTCATGATGTGTGTGGTTGGTGGCCACCGGCAAGTCACTGAGGGGATAGAGACACACCTCCCCCCAAGTCAGCACAGTGGGCCGGGGTCTGGGCGTGGTGGATGGGGACAGGGTTTGGGGGCAGAACCTAGAGTGCTCAGACAGGAAGAATGAAGTTCAGGCCACGGTGGACTTAAAATCTCCTCCCCTCCCCATCTCTTCCCTCTAGACTTGGATGTGGCCTGTGGCCCTGGACAGGGTGGGGAGGGTGTGGCCTGTCTTCCCTGTTCTCCCTGCCCTCTTTTGCAATCTAGCCTGGGGAGGCGGGAGATTGCAGGGAGGACGGCCAGCCTCTCTCAGTCCATCCCTGTTGCCTCTTGGGCTGCACTGCGGGCCATCAATGCCAACAGCATCCGTCATGCGACCTCCATCTCCACCAGCACGTTTCTGGGCACATGGGATCCTTCCTGAAGCACAGGGAGAGCCTTCTTAGGGGGACCCCTTTTTGCAAAGAGCCCCTGGCCCCAGTTGGATTCCTTCCAACCTGCTCATTTCCTGCCCGCAGCAGTGTGCCCTGATGTTGTGGTTCCCCCATAGCCCCATAGCCAGGCATCCCTGTAGGGCAAGGAACTGGCAAGGATATCCACCCCTGACCCGCTATTGTAGTGCCCATCAGTGGGCTCTGGCAGGCAGTCCTCATGGCTGGTCCCTGCCCCACCCCATCTCTCCCATTCTCTTCTCCCCTGTACACACACGCCCAAGACCCAGGGCTCCTGGCCCACTGTAAGAGATGATGTCCAAAATGGGAACGAGGCACCCCATCTCCCGTCCTTGCAGATTTACCCAGTCCCTTGGCAATTTGGCTTTTGACAGGGCTTTACTTTGTTTTGGGGTGGGGGAAGGGAAGCTTGGTTCTTGCCCCAATAGTAAGAGTTCACTTCCCCTCTCCTCCTGGGTGTCCACATATGCAGGCTGATGGGGTGGGGCACAGGGGTTCCTGGGTGATGGCTGGAGCTGCAGGCTGGGTCTCTCTTCTACTGGCTTCTGGTTTTCTTTAAAATGTGGGTTTTGGGCTCTTCTTGGTTCTCAGCTCTGGGTCCTGGTCACTAGCTTCTGCTAAAGCAAAAGTCTCAGCACCCAGGGCAGCTGATGGGCTTACATAAGTGGGTGACTTGCCCACGGTCACATGGGGTGTTCTCATCAGATCGGGGACCAGCTTCCCTCCTCTGGATTCCCAGACAGGGACAATCCCTCCATCATTCCCTCTTGTCCTGACAATTAGGGATATGAAAGATGACTTGGGGCAAGGATTTGAGTGCAAGTGGTTTTTCTGGGCGATGCTTTCAGAAAGCACCGTGACCATGTGAGGCAGGGGAAGGAAAAGGAAGAAAGCCCACAAAGGGTATGTTTGTGAAAGAGTCACCATCGGAGACAACAGGGACTCAAGCCAACAGGGGATTCTGTAGGGACTGTGCAGGGCACACCTCAGAATCGCCCAGCACGGGCTGAGGAAGCTGGGGTGTTTGCCCATCAGTCCTACCCCTTATTGGCTGAGGCTGCTCCTGGAGGCCTTCACAGCATGGCAACTCAGGGCTGCCCCGTAGGCCAGGTGCCCTCCCGCCAAAAGAAGCCACCTGCGTACAAAGTGACCACGGAGGCTTCAGTTCCCTCCCTCTAGGGGCTGACAGGTGACAGGCGGGGCACAGAGGTGTCTGCTACAAGACCACTCTCCAGCCATCCCTTTAGAGTCTCAATAAAAACAAAACCAGACCTAGAGTGGGGTGGGGACATCACAGCTTACCACACAGCCCTGTCATTGATTAACTCCTTATGCCTCGATCCTAAGTGTGTGCGCACTTGATTTTCCACAGATCAAACAGAATCATGAAGGTGGCACTCAGATCAAGAAGCAGAACCCAACCGGCCCCCTGAAAATCGCCTTGGTGGCCCCTCCTGTTGCCACCTCCTTGAGGGCACCTGGACCTGCTCCTAACTTCTAACAGCAAAAGATTCATTTTGCCCTACTTTAGGACTTCCTAAAAAACAGACTCCTCCGTGTGTAATCTTTTGGGCCTGACTTGCGCTCAGAGCTGTGTGGTGAGCCCTGTCCCTGTTGTTGCTCGTGGCCAGAAATCGTGTGTTTGCCCTGCTGTGGCGGGATCCAGCTGTGTGAACACACGAGGACCCGCATATTCATCCCGCTGCTGCTAGACGTCCGAGTGGTTTCCAGCTGGGGCAGTTATGGACGGTGTTGCTCTAGGCACTGTCTCGTCCGGACTTCTGGAGGACACATGCTCTCCCCCTTTTGAGGCAAAACTCAAGAGTGGAATTTCTGGATCATAGTACACGCATGTGATCAGCTTTAGCGAATCCCACCAAATAGTTTCCTAAAATGATGGGACCATGTGAACCCCCCACCCCCACCCCTGCGGGCAGACAAAAATTCCAGTTGCTACACTTCCTTGCCCACACTTGGTCTTTCCATTGTTCTCCTTCTGTGACTTCATGGCTTTTTTACAGTCTCCATGGGGGACCACCCCCACCCCCAGCCATTGCTCACATTTCAATGATGAGAAAACTGGAGTCTCAGAGAGGGGAGTCCCTCACCCCACATCGCACAGCTTGAGGGTGGCAGGCTGGGAACTTGAGTCAGAGTTCTAGCAGATTTCCAGATGGGAAGTGGTGAGTAGGGTTGGGGCCTCCTCCTCCCCTTGAAGCTGTCCAGCAGCCCGGAGATGACATCCTCTCCCTCCTGTCCGTTCTCTGACTTGCTGAGGGGAAGCCATATTGCGCCATGTGTTCTTATAGGAAGGTTAGGGTGAGGTTTGCTGGAAGACACCCCCCCCAACCCCGCTGAAGACTGCCCACCAGGAAAGGCAGATGACTGACAAGCATACAGGGAGGACACTGTGGTGTGCCTCAGGGCAGTGGACAGCTGGAGTCAGGCTGCCCACATGTGGTCTAGCCTCTGCTTCTCCTGGCAGAGCCGAGGGCTCGTGATTGTGACCTCCAAGCCTCCCAAGTTCTTCATATGTTCAACAGGCCCAGTGGCAATGCCTGCCTGGAGGGTTGGCGTGAGCCTTGCAGGAGACGAGAAGGGAACACACTCTCACTGGCTCCCTTGGCCCCCCACGGGAGACTTGGAGCAGTGCAGCCAGCAGGGGGTGGGGGGGTGGGAAGGAAGGGAGCTCTCCTCGGAGTCTGTGGCATTTGGCACTCTGGGCAGGGCCTGGAGTTGAGAGGGGCGCTGGGATGCTGCCTGCACGCCCACCCCCTCCTCCCACGTGCTGGCATGTGGTTTTGTTCAGCTGGAGCCAAGCTGTTGGGGGGGAATTTCCATGAAAGAGCCTGGGAACAAGGCCCCTTTGTCTGGCCTGGGGTCTGCCAGCTCCCTGGGCCTGAAATTGTAGGTCAGACAAGGCTGACCTACAGGCTGACCATCCAGGGGCACTGTCTCTGATAGGAAGTAGGCCAGGGCTCCCCTCTTCGAGATGGGAAAACTGAGACAGAGAAGACAAGAGACTTTTCTAGGAAGCTGAGTCTGTCAGCTAGAAGCCAGCTCCCCTCCTCTGCCCTCCCTAACCTCAGATCCTAGTGGTCCCTGTGTCCCTCCAGGGTCTGTGCTGGTGCAACCACTTCTCTTTAAGTCCCATGCTGCCCCTGCCATCCCTCCCTCCTTCTCCCTCTTCTAGAGTTTTAGAAAGCTGGCTGACTGCAGCCACATTCCCAGTTATCAGGAATAGGAGCCTGCAACAATCACTGTCACTGTCACTCCCTGTCACTCTTCAGGGAGTTTGTTGTCCAGTTTACAGCACAGGAGTGCTGATCCTGAGACAGAGTGAGCAGGCAATGTGGCCCTACAGTCGGGGTGGGGGTGGGGAGAAATCAGGAGGGCTCCCAGGAGGAGGTGATGTTTTAGCTGAGACTTGAAGGCTGAGAAAGAAGCAGCCAGGCAAGGATGTGGGGTCAATGGGGAGAAGGAGGGGTTTTCTGACAGTGCCCCAGCAGGAGCAGGAGCTGGAAGTTTGCAGAGACAGAATTCAGGCAGGCAAATGGAAGAGGGGAGGGAAGAATGTGAGAAGAGTGTCAAGAAACAGCTCCTATCAAGAATGGAGACGCAGATGGGAGCCAAACCACGGTAGGGCCTCGCTGGCCAGGCTGCTGCGCGTGAGCTTTACTCGGAGGCCCCCCGGGAGTCACAGAAGGGCTTCAAGGCAGAGAGTCACATGGCTAGACTGTGCTGAAGAAATCAGGGATTTCCAAGAAGAAACAATATTTTCAGGGGCAAAAGCCATAAGCAGAACTTTTGTAAAAGAGGAGAGGCAGAAGGCCAACAAGCGTAGGACAAGACGCCCATCCCTGTTAGTGACGAGGGACACGGAAATTAAAACTGCCCGAGATACCATTTCACACCTACTGCAGGGGCAAATGCCAACAAATGTTTCTGAGGAGGTGCGGCAGGCAGCAGCAGCTGGCAGCTCTGGTACAAACACTCTGAAACAAGGGTTTGGCATGAGCTGGTGAACTTGAACATGTGCACACCCTATGAGTCAGCACTCCCTCTCCTGGCCGCTGGCCCTGGAGGACTGAAACAGATGTCACAGGAAGACTGGTACAAGGAGAGCTACGGCAGCCCTCTTTGTCATTTGAAAGAAAACCCAGAAAACAACCAAAGAGTCACAGGCAAGACAGTCCCTCGTGTTAGCCAGCCAGTGGAATACTATACAGCACTGAAAAGAAACGAAGGTCAGCTACAGGCACTGTCAGCCAGCTCCCATCCATGTGACCGGGATCATTGGCAGGATGTCCGCTGACAGTGAGATCAAAAACAGCTTGATCTCCGTAACGATTTGGGGATGCATCAACGGGGGAGACCTTGTAGCCAGGGCGGGGTGCAGGAGAGGATTTCTAGGTCCGGTAGTCTCTGTCTCTCAGAGTCCCCAGCTCTGGTATTTTCTCACAAAACCGGAATCCGACTCTGGGCTCGTGTGGCATTCCTGCCTGCTGGCTTCGCATTTTTGCAATGGGCGGACCCTGCTTGTTTTATTATAAGTCACCAACCGCAGGCGACGACTCTCCTATCAGACCCATGTTGCTTCCACGGTGGCTGCGGCTGGCCTCTGGTACCCAGCCTAGCATGAGTCGATGAAGTGTGAAGTCCAGGCCTCTCTGGGCTCGCACTGGTTGGACTGCCCGGGGCAGGAGGGGGAGGGTCCCTTGGCCGAGAGCCAAGCACTGACAAGCTTGATGAAGTCCCCTTGTGACTGTTGGGGCTTTTACAGAGAACATGTTTTAAAAACATGCACCATTATCTGACAGTGTCTGAATCCAATGTAGACAAAATCAACTTAAAGTCCAAGGCTGCAAATTCACCCACCCCATCAGGGCCATTCATAGATTTCTTTCCAGCATCTGGCAACAGCCTAAGTTTCCATTTAGAAGTTCACCCTACCCCTTTAGGCTTTTAGGGAAGAGCCAATCAGCACAGCCCATTCCTCTGGCTGCAGTGATTGGTTCAGATCTGAGCACCTGACTTCAACCCCTCCAATCTGAAAGGTCTTTAAATTGAGAGGATTAGTACTTCATTTGTCTGGACTTTAAGGATTGTAGGCTGGACTCCTGGGATGTTTGGTTACCAGAAGAGCATTTTGGCAGAAAAAGGAGGAGAGGAGAGGAGAGGAGAGTTAAGGGACAAGGGAAGAGAAACTTGTTCCTGGAGACATTTGAGCACCTGGATCCAGCTATGCTTGAAGTCCATCCCTCTACTCTTTTATGGAATTCCCTATCTCCCTCTTTTGGCTTAAGCCTGTTTGACTCAAGCATACTGTGATTTGCCCCAGAAAGTCCAGACCAGCACGCCCTCCAGCTAATCAGTGGCACATCCTGAGCCAGAAGCTGGGGAGTCATCCCTGCCCCTCCCTTTCCTGGCTCCCAACATCCATCCTTTCCTGAGCCCCACCCCAGTTGCAGGGCCTCACCAAATTTATCCATCCTCAAATTGTTACTGAGTCTGGGCTGTTTTTAAACCTGATGTGAACAGACATACTGTAAATATTCCCATGAGCATTGGTGAGACACCCGTGTGAGCGCGAGGTCTTTCCTCTCAGTATCTATCCTATCCTACCACTTCCTGAGGCCTCCACACCCATCTGAACCTCCTCGTCTCCCACCTGGACTCTACCACCTGCCACCTCAGGGGTCCCTTTAAAATCCTCCAGGGACTCCCTTGCTCTCAGAAGCCACACTGAACTCTTCCAGCAGCCCACCGAGGGCCCCTCAGCTTGCACATCACTCCCCCAGTAACATGTTTCTGGAGCACTTACTCTGGGTCCGGCCTTGACAAAGTTCTGCTCACCTACGAACTCATGTAACCCTCTTGAAACCTGATGATTTAGGCATCCTTGTTGTCCCCACTTATAGAGAAGGAAATGTGGCCCAGAGAGGTACGAGTCTCCCCAGGCATTGTGCAGCTAGGACCCCCTGGGACCCCCAGGCTCTGCAGGCTAACCACCAGCCCACACGGCCTCCCCTGCGCTGCCTCCTCAGGGTGCTTCTTGCTGGGTGTTGGTGAGGTTGTTGAATTTATATCTGTCTCCTGCAAGAGTGTGGGCTCCGCGAGGGCAAGGGAGAGTCTGTCCTTCTGCTGGACCTCAGTGCCTGGCATGGAGTAGGTGCTCAAGGAAGATTTGTCGAGTGAGTAATATTAGCCAATACTCATTGAGCACTTGCCATGTGTAAGCCATTTCCTGAAAGCAGAGGCTTAACCCTCTGAGCCACCAAGGCGCCCCTTTTTCCTAAGCACTTGCCATATATTGGCTCACTTAGTCCTCCTGACAGCGTGTGGCGGTTGAAGGTTATTTTATAGCTAGGAGCACCAAATCATTGAGAGGGAGCATCCCCAGGTCACACAGCTAGTAAGTGACAGAGCTGGGATTCGAACCCAGGTTGCATGGCTCCAGAATCTGTGTTTGTAACCACGCTATCCCTGCCTGGGGGGAGAGATGGGTGGACAAACACTGAGAACAGATTCTAATGGCAGGGGGGGACAGAGATCAGGGGTGTGGAGCCAAGACTGGGCGCTTATCCCGAGCATGTCAGGAGGCCAGGGCTGGACAGATGGAGATGCAGAATTAAGACACACCTCACCAGGGACCTTTTCTGCTTCCTGGGGCTGGAGCCAGCTGGCTGGTGTGTTACAGAGAGTGTGGGTCCCCCACCCTCCTGCTGCCTTATCTGGGCCTCAGTGAGGAGAATGGAAGAAAGAAGAGGCCTGGCAGGTTCTAGGGAGATCTGCACGGGCTGGAAAGAGACCAGAGGGCAGCTCAGTGTAGATGCCCAGGTCAGATGGGCTGGTCTGCTTGAAGGTTCCTGAGCCCCAGTGGGTTAGCACAAAGCCAAGGAGATCTGCATGATCAGCTGGGAAGTGGAGAGACCAGGAGTCAGTGTGTGTTGGCAATTTAATAAGTCACCCCAAATAAACACTTCTACATCGGGTCACATTACCTGAAGTCTAAAGGTTGGAATGTGGAAGGTGAACCATCTCTCTGGGTGGTGCAGACCAGTGCTAGGTCTGGTGCTCAGCCCTGGGCTCAGCCCTGGGAGAGGGACAGGCTGTCTTGGGCACAGGGTAGCAGAGGAGCTGGGTGACTCTGCATGGAAAATAGCAGCTTTTGCGGGGAGTGGACGGGTGCTGACTGAGGAGGAGCAGGCCAGTCTGGAGTGCCAGGGAGCACGACCAGAACCGAAGAAGGGAGTCCCCTCTCATTGTGCAGAAGACTTTTCTGTCAACACCTAAAGTTGCCTGAGGACAGACGCACTGCCTCCCATCCCATAGCTGAGTTCCTGGCTCCTTCCTCTGGATTCAGCTGGGGTGGGTGGACCTGGGCTCCTTCCATCCAGGGAAGGGGGTTCTGGCCCTGTCCACCTGACATTCCTATGGCCTAGAGGGGCCCACGGGTTTCAGAGTTGGAGGAGGAAACAGAGCCTGCTGGGCTGGGGTGCCAGGGGAAATGCTATGGACTGGGATGCCCAGTCTGAAGGGCTTGGTACTCCTGGGGGCCACTGGGCTCTCCCCAGTTTCCTGGTGGGAAGGACGGAGCCTGGATTTGGACCAAAGCTCAGCTGTCTCTGAGCCTCAGTCTTCTCACCTGTAAAGTGGGCACAGCATTTAACCTCCTGCATGATGGAGAGGGATTCGAAAGAGATGGGCGTAGCTAAGCTTCATAAACGTGTAACACAGTGGTGACGACTTTAGTTACTATCTTTTTCATTGCATGAGTTTTGGTCTGCCAAGGAGTCCAAACTAATTTTGCCAAGACAGGATAGATGTGCAAGGACATTTCTGGGGGAGAGAGTAGGAGAAGGCAGGAGAAACTCAGGCCAATGCAGCACAGACACTTGCTACCAGAAATGGGGAAGTAAGGATGCTAGGGACTAAGAATATCAGAGCACGAGCAACTCCTGAGAGCTCCAGGCAGGATGAGGGGGAACCCTCAGCCAGCCTCCTGCTGGCGGAAGGAAGCTGGGGTCTTGCTGGAATGATCCTGCTTTCGTAGCCACTATGGGGGGCAGCTCACTGTGGCCTCAGCAAAAATGCAAAAGTAAATGTAGAGGGATAGGCAGCCACCTGTGCTGCCCGAAGCAGGAGATCTGAGTGGTGAATCTTCTTGGCAGCCATAATCATGGTTATTCTAAGATTTCGATACCCAAGGACTGCTCGGGCAAGTCCTGTCAGGTAACCAGAGATTATTTGGAGTCTCAGAGGCCAAGATTTGTTATTGAAGCAGAGATGTTTTCCCTCCGCCCGTTCCTAGAAAGGGAGGCTTCCAGGAATTACTGGAGATTTCTGCCCCACAGCCGGCCGTGCACTGGAGCAGCAAGCCACCAGCTCTGTGGGATTGGGTGGCCGGGGGCCTCGGGGTTAGATGCGAGGGCAGCAACGAACACAAGATGGAAGGATGAGTGAATGAAGAAGGAGCCGTGAGGGTCTACTGTAGAAGGGGCGAAAGCCTTTCTGAGCACAAAGAAACGCTGGTGGGTTTTTCTACACCCAATCTCACAAGTTCCGTATGTAAGAAAACACATCACTAAAGTTAGAACGGAGTTGTCTGCCTCACGTACTTGGAAGACAAAGGGCCAACATGCCCTCTGGCTGAAGAATTATTAAAAACTGTTGAGCAAAAGGGGCGCCCGGGGGGCTCCGTCTGTTAAGCGCATCCCACTCTTGGTTTCAGCTCATGTCATGGTCTCCGGGGTCCTGAGATAGAGCCCGGCCATGGCTGGTGCTCAGTGTGAGTCTGTTTGAGATTCTTTCCCCTCCTCCCTTACCCTCCCGCCCCTCCCCCGCTTCCCCAAAAATAAATAAATAAATAAGTAAAGTTTTAAAAAAAATTGTTGAGCTTAAGAGAAACACTTCGAGGGGCGCCTGGGTGGCTCAGTGGGTTGAGCCGCTGCCTTCGGCTCGGGTCGTGGTCTCAGAGTCCTGGGATCGAGCCCCGCATCGGGCTCTCTGCTCAGCAGGGAGCCTGCTTCCTCCTCTCTCTCTGTCTGCCTCTCTGCCTGCTTGTGATCTCTCTGTCAAATAAATAAATAAAATCTTTAAAAAAAAAAAAAAAAAAAAAGAGAAACACTTCGAGAGGGAAAATGAAGAGTATGTGCGGGAGTTCTCAGAAGAAACCCAAGGGGCTAGTAACCATTTAAAAAGGCAGTCAGGGCGCCTGGGTGGCTCAGTGGGTTAAGCCGCTGCCTTCGGCTCAGGTCATGATCCCAGGGTCCTGGGATCGAGTCCCGCATCGGGCTCTCTGCTCAGCAGGGAGCCTGCTTCCCTCTCTCTCTCTGCCTGCCTCTCTGTCTGCTTGTGATCTCTCTCTGTCAAATAAATAAATAAAATCTTTAAAAAAAAAATAAAAATAAAAAGGCGGTCAACGTCAAATAACAGAATGCCTTCTTCCCCTAACAGGCTGACTGAACATCCCCAGAACTGAGGCCAGCCGGGGGTGGTGAGCACACGAAGGACAAGGCTTCGGACACAGGACTGGTGGGAGAAGACTTGTACATGTCTCTGGGAGTGTCCTTGGATAGTTGTATATCAAAAGCACTTAAAAACATACATGCCCTTTGCCCTGGAAACTTCTTGGAGGTGGACGAATGTCTGCATATATAGATTCAGGGATGTCTTTCAAACCGGTTTTCATAATAAAGGAAACTAGGAATGATCAGCGAGGGCTCAGTAAATCATGGTGATGGTAGACCGTGGAATATTCTGTTGACAGTGATCCTGTGGGTCCGTTATTGATGTAGAAAAATGGTGACAATATATCACATTAAAATGGAGCAGAAGGGGCGCCTGTGTGGCTCAGTGGGTTAAAGCCTCTGCCTTCGGCTCAGGTCATGATCCCAGGGTCCTGGGATTGAGCCCCGCATTGGGCTCTCTGCTCGGCAGATAGCCTGCTTCCTTCTCTCTCTCAGCCTGCTTCTCTGCCTACTTGTGATCTCTGTCAAATAAATAAATAAAATCTTAAAAAAAAATAAAATGGAGCAGAAAACAGTGTTCATTATAATTTGGTCGTGTAATTTGATTTGTATACATACTTCCATGCATACAACCATTCACACACATATATATACATAGGTCTAGAACAAAACTGGTTGGAAGAGGTTCTCTTGTGAAGGTAGATTTGCTAGTATTAAATGTTCTATTGTCTGTTTTCCCCAGCTTATGTATTAAGATCAGAGTCAGCCTCTCCCATTTCACAAATAGGAAAACTGAGGCTCAGAGAGGGCGGGAGCCATGCTGAGACCAGGCCTCCTGTCCCTGGGCTGCTTTTTATGTCCTGGGGGCCCCTTTCACCCCTGTAAGGCTTCATTGTGTGGCCTCAGGCAAATCCCTCCCTCTCTGGGCTGCTCCACCAGGAAAGGGGCTCTGAGACCCCTCAGCCTGATTTTCCAGCCCACTGGGGAGAGCCCAGCCTCTGAGTTCAGCGCCCCTCGCCCCCTTGCCTTTGCCCCTTGCAGGGAGAGCTGGCTCGAATGGCAAGTCCGAGCCAAGTCTTGTCTAGGGTGACCAGAACTTTTCAGAAGTGCCAGAAATTTCATCACACCAGGCAGGGAGATGGGCGGGGGTGAGTCACTAATGAGCAGAGTGAGCTGGGCCTTGGGAGGTAAGGGTTGACCATTCCCAGATGAGAAGCGTCAGGCTGGGCAGCTTTCCTGCACTCAGCAGACAGCTTGGGAAAATGCAGAGAAGTCCCAGAGTGGAAGAAAACTTGTAATGGTTTTCCCACCTCTTCTCTCCACACGCCCTGTTCCATGTGCTTCATTCAGCCCCTCCAAACGCTCTGCCAAGATCTCACCTAGTCCCGGCTCGCATAACCGCGGAAGGGGAACAGCAGCCTCACTACAACGTGTCCCACGCCTTCCTTTGCAAGAGCAGGGAGAAGCAGGCAGCCTCTGGAGTCAGACTGCCCTGGGCAGAGGCCCTGGCTATGCCGCTGAGCCCGCTTCTTTGTAAAATGAGGGTAATAATATCCAGCATCTCTAGGATTGTTTCAAGGATTAAATGAATGAATGAATCAATAGAAGGTGTCTATTCAAATGCTTGGCGCACAGTGGATGGTGAACAGATCTGACTTTATTTTTCATTCCAATCATTGTCCCCTTTATTTAAGACAAAGCGCCTTTGGAGAGAGTCTGGACATCATAAAATCTGATCCCCAACGGCTAACTAACTCCAGTATCTGAAGCAAACCTCGGAAGAGCAGACACCAGACTGGGTAGGTAACGTTGCCTCGATGAGACGAATTCCTCTGGCCAAAAGTCTTGGGTGAAAGTAATAGAACCCCAGTTTAAATTGGCTGAAGCCCCCAAGGGAATGTATTGGCCTTTGTAACTGAAAACTCCAGAGGGGGGGTTGCCAGGTCAAGCTATAATCAGGTGCTTAAATGTTGTCAGAAAGCTATCTCTCTCTCTCTCTCCTCTCTACCTGCTTTCCTCTGAGCTGGTTTCCTTCTCAGTGGGTTTTCCTAAGAGGTGGCTTCCATACCACAGGCTCATACCCACTGCTGAGCCATGCCCCAGAAGAGAGCCTCTGTCCCAGGTTCTGAGACAGATATGCTGCCTTAAAGAAAGGGGCCCCTGGGGGCGCCTGGGTGGCTCAGATGGTTAAGCGTCTGCCTTTGGCTCAGTTCATGATTCTGGGGTTCTGAGATCAAGGCCCACATTGGGCTCCCTTCTCCCTCTCCCACTCCCCCTGCTTCTGGGTTCCCCCCCACCCTCTCAAATAAATAAAGAAAATCTTTACAAAGAAAATAAAGGGGCGCCTGGGTGGCTCAGTGGGTTAAGCCGCTGCCTTCAGCTCAGGTCATGATCTCAGGGTCCTGGGATCGAGGCCCGCGTTGGGCTCTCTGCTCAGCAGGGAGCCTGCTTCCTCCTCTCTCTCTACCTGCCTCTCTGCCTGCTTGTGATCTCTCTCTGTCAAATAAATAAATAAAATCTTAAAAAAAAAAAAAAAAAAGAAAAGAAAGAAGGAAAGAGGTTCCTCCCTTCAGTTCCTTCCCTGAATAGATTACTTTAGTAATCCTGGGCCAGGTGACCACCGCCCACCCCCCCTACCAGCCAGAAAGGGGGGGATCAGCTCCATCTGAAAAAAACACATGGACTCAGAATGGAGAGAAGAGGCTTGTGGGCACGAGGTTCAGGAGGCTGGTAGCTAATAGCTGGTACAAATTGCTGAGACAGCGGCAGATGGCCCAAGTGTTCATGGCGGGGGTGAGGGGTGGGGAATGGGGTAGGGGCCCTCTGGACCACGAGCTCCTGGGGAAGGCTGGTGTGCACTCAACATGTCCACAACTGGCTCTCCGAGTGTTTGAGCCAGATGTTGAAGGGGGGCGCTAGTTACTAGTTAGGTATAGGTTAGGCGGCTATAACCAAGAGATCCTGAAAAACTATGGCTGAGACATTTGAAACAGTATATTTGACTCTTCCATGGGATAATCCAGGCCAGGTATGGTGCTCCGTCTATGAAGCTCAGGGGCTCCTTCCACCCAAGTGTGACCTGCCCCACCTCATGCAAGGCAGCTTTTCCAGGTCTCTATCCACCACTCGGTCCTTACTTAGCCGGCAGGAAGAGGAAAGGGAAGCGGGAGGTCACATCACTTCTTCTCCCATTCAATGGCCTCACACTTCCTACCTGGCTGCCGTGGAGGCTGGGTCTGCGTAAAATGTCTGCGGTTTTGTTTCTCACGTGAAGGGTGGGGTGTGACTGGTGCCTTGTACCCAGATAGAGCAGTCTTCATGGTGGATGAAAAGGCGGGGAGGTGGGGAGTTTCCTGGTGTAGAATCAGCTTTTTGCTGGGTTGAAGAGTAAAGACAGTGATGTGCGTTGGGGATGAGGCTGGAGAACCAGGTGACGTGCAGACTAGACTGGGCCTGACCTGGGTTCCAGGGACTGATCGCGTACCCACTGACTGCACACTCCATTCATGTCATCTGGAGCAGTGGCCCTAGGCCACCCCTTGGGCCTGGAGTGCGTTTGCTGATGATGTGGCCCTCTCCTCGGGGGAGGGATGAGTGGAAGAAGCCAGCACAAACACTGGGGTTCCGGGCCACTCGAGTGGGGAATCCCAGGGACTGGTGTGAACCCTGATGGGCTCCAGGTGGGCACATCTCCTTGATCTCTCTTTGGTCCTCTCCAGAAGGACACAGCTGGAAGGAGAGAGCCAGAGGGAAGTCCTTGGCAGTAACTTCCAATCGACTGGGGATGAAAAATAACCGATGGCCCCCCCGCACCTTATGGAGACTCAGTTTTAATCGTTCTGGAGTAGAACATAGACACTGGTATTTCAAAAAAAGCCCCTGAGTGATTCGAAAGGACTGCCTTGGTTTTTATTTTTCTGTGTTTAAAAGTAATCTCTACACCCAACGTGGGACTCAAACTCATGACACCAAGATCAAGAGTCTCCCATTCCTTCAGCCAGGTGCCCCGAGGACTGCTATGTTCTAAAGCCCGGGTCTGGGCGCTGCGGTCCTGGGTCTTCGCTGGCCCACAGGTCAGCAGGTAGAGAAAGCCTTCCCCAGGTGAGGAGAGCCTCTATCTGAAAATCACTGCACCCTCTTTGAATATCTTTTCTGTATTTGTGGGATGCTCTCTTTCCGCAGCACCCACTTTCTTAACCTCCTTGGTGGCCAGGCACAGGCAACTGTCTCACACTGCCCAGTCATCGTGATTGCAGGGGGTGCCGAAGGGGAGGAAGGCGCGATGAATAAGTGGGCCCAGTGCAGAGGAAGGCGTGTCACATCAGCCATCAGAAGCAGCAGGAAAAGTTCTGGTGGCAAGTCCTGGGCCCAGCCTTCAGGAAATGGGGGCAGCTCCATGCCGTTTGCACCCAAGAGGGTGGGAAGATTTGGGGCACTGTTGCAGGCTCATGTTAGTTTAGGCTGTGTGCAATTGACAAAAACAAATATTTAATTGAAGGCTTATCACATGCCAAGCTTCGCTTGAAGCGTCTTAACTTCCAAACAATCCTATGAGGCAGGAATTGTTTTATAGATGAAACCTCTGAGACTAGGGAGCTGAAGCCACTTGCTGAATGTCACCCAGAGGAATGTGTCTTTAAATCAAGGCCATTCAGGGGCACCTGGTGGCTCAGTTGGTTAAGTGCCTGCCTTCAGCTCAGGTCATGATCTCGGGGTCCTGGGATGGAGCCCCACCTCGGGCTCCCTGCTCAGCAGAGTACCTGCTTCTCCCTCTCCCTGCTCTTGCGTGCGCTCTCTCTCAAATAAATAAAATCTTCAAAAAAAGGCACTGCTCCTAGACCCTACTCCATTGTCGTATGGGAGTGTTGTTATTATTGTTATTCTCAGATGCCGGGAGAGATGTGGGGTCCTTCTGGAGGCCACTGAGGGAGGATGCAGACTTGGGAAGCCCAGTAAGTCTCCTCCTCCCCAGCCGGGCTGGCCAGGCGGTGCAGGTGTGTTCTGAGCCGGCCAGCCCTGGCACCTTGGTGCCTGGGGGTGCTGCTGAGATTGTCACTGATGTTAATAACTCCGCTGCCCACTCTGAGCACTGTTTGTGCCTTATCAGCCCAGAACTTCCTCCAACCGTGTCTTGGCCAGGCCCCGGGCCCCAAATTCCTGGTGGGTGATGTGCGCTCTGTCTGTGATAACAGCCCTGGCAGGACTCGGAGGAGTCAGCTGCCTTGGCCACATCTGCAGCTCAGATAACAGAGAACGACTGAATTGTCTCCACTTTATCTTGTGAAAGTTGGCCAAGCCTTGGGTTCCCCCAGGCTGCAAAGGTGAGGCAAAACCTTGGCTCACTGCCTCTCCTCCTGGCTTGGGACTTGCAGGGGGTGGGGGTGGGGGTGGGGGTGGGGAGAGCCTCATCAGGGGACAGTGGGTTACCTAGGCACAAGGGAGGCAAGGCTCAGTGCCTTCTAAGCCCCAGGGCTCTTCCCTTGCTAACAGAAGGAAAGATTCCATCTGTCACTCATTCATTCATCAGACATTTACTGAGTACTCTCTCCTGCTAAGCCCTGTTCAAAGTACTTTTGATATTTTATACTTATATTTTGATTTACTTAATCTTCCGTGGTATCATTATGATCATTTTACAGTTGAAGAATTCAAGGCCCAGAGAGGTGAAGTAACTTGCTCAAAGTCACATAGCTGGGGAGTGGTGGGAGTCCTAAGTACAGGCTCTACTACCTGCAGTCATTTATAAATGAAGAAAAGAGGTCAGCTAGTGACAAGGACTCTCAAGAGTAGAGAGGGTAGACAGGGAAGGAGGGGCAATGGCGACCCGCGCTGGGGTCTTAGGGAGGAATTCTCTGGGGTAGTGACATTTCAGCCATATCTCAATGCAAGGATGAGCCAGTCATGAAGATTAGGGGGTGTGCAAAGGCCCTTGAAGAAAAACAAGCTCCAGTGGGGGAATAAGGGCCAGGTAGCCCAGGGTTAGATAGAAAGCTGGGGTAGGGCTGGACCTAGGTTCTCAGTTCAGGCTTTGGCCCTCCATTCACTCCTGGCTCTTCTGTGGTCAGTTCTGTCTTAGCCCTTGGACAGTGCCTGGCTTTACCTCCTTCCAGCTGTGTGACCTTGAGCGAGTGGCTTCCCTTCTCTCTGCCTTTGCTCTTGGCGGCCTTATCCTTGTCCTAGGCTAGGGCGAGGCCTCTGGGTGGGGGTGGGAGAAGTCCTTGGCCCATGGCTGCTGCCCAGATGTGAGATAGCAAGTGTTAAGCTCCATGTCTCTGGGCAGCGGTGGAAGATGGTCCTGGAGGTCCTGGTCTAGGCTTTGGTCCTAGAGATGCCGCCCCAGGACTGAGAAACACACAGAGACCAAGGGATAGAATCATAGGGAAATGCAGAGCCCGAGGAAGATAGAATAAGACAGAGAGACAGATGGGCCTCAAAACAGACACAGAGACACAGAAAGGGAGAGACAAAGTGGGGAAAGAGTGAGAGACACCCTGAGAGAGACCAGCCCACCTAAATGAGACAGCAAGAGATGCAGATAGAGGTGGATTCCAACAGAGAGAGACTGAGACAGACAGACAGACAGACAGACAGACAAAGGTGGTATGGCCAAGAGAGGACAAGAGAGAAAGTTGTGAATATTCTAAATGCTGCTGAATTGGACACTTTAAAATGGTTGAAATGGTGAATTTTATGCTATTGTAACTTTTACCACAATAAAAAGAGAAACAGAGAGACAGAAGATGGCAGAGAAAGAGAGAGAGAAAGAGAGAGATGGGAGGACAGAATTCCCGGACTGTGACTTTCTCACAGGCTGACTGGCCTTTGGGATGCTAAGATAGTGGTGGGGAGGGGACTGGGGGCTCGGGGTCCCTGTGCTAAGGCCCAGGCCTGCAGGGCCTGGGGATTTAGGGCCATTCCTCCTTTCCCTGGGCTGCTCCAGAGGTAGAGATTTGCAGTGGGCTGGCAGTGCCAGAATTTGCTTGTGTGTTTCGGGGAGGGGCTTTTGAGCCCTGGCCAGGACCTGGGAGGTAGCCCCTTGCCCCTGCCTGCTCTGAGAAGGGTCTCTTAGCAGTCATAGACTCTAAGTTGGATACCCTCATTCTGCCTCAGCTGTGGGGATGACAGTCTCAGTAACTAAGAGTTTAGTTTACATTTGGCAGAGTGTTCACTACGTCTTGGGGCCTGTGCTGTGGGTAGGACACCGGATTCTCCTTGGCTTCCCATTACCCATCGGGGTTAATCCATTGAAGACACGAGGAGGCTGGAGTCACAGAGTTCAAGGGTTTTGGGTGAGGTCATACAGGGGTCACAGGCAACTAGCTGTATGCGCTGAGGAAAAGGACAAGCTTAGATTGTCCCAAAGCTGGGGGCTGGGATCAGTCTACCCAAGGACCAGTTAGTAGCCCTGTGGGGCTCCAGGAGGTCAGGTGGGGTGTGGGAGCCCCCAGGGTAGAAAGCAAGGGGGATGGAGAAGTCTGCCCTCTGATCCTGTCACACCGCCCGTCCCTTGGCACTGCGGTATGCAGACCCCTCAGGCCGTGCCCAGGGTTGTCGAGCCCAACTTTCAGGTGGGGACACTGAGGCCCCGGGCTGGCCGAGGTGGCAGGCCCAGAGGCCCTGAGGCTGAAGGCAGCAGCGCGGGATCTGGAACTGAGTTTAGGCTGGGCGGGGCACGAGGGGTGCTGGACCGGTTAGGTGCTGGGGGCTCCGCCGCGGACGCGCCTGGCGGCAGTCTCTGGGCGTCGGTTCGCGCAGCTCCGCCTGCGGCTAGAGGCGCGGGCTCGGCCCCCTCCCCCGCCTGCGGCGAGACCCCGCCCCGGAGGCGGAGTTAGGAGAGGGGGCCGGGGGCGGGCTAAGAGCCGCCCCTCCGCGCCTTCGCCCCGCCCCGCGCCGCGCCGCGCACAGCCGGGGCTCGGGGCTCGCGACTGTCGACGCGCGACGGCCCGGCGGACTGAGCGACAGGCGGCTGGACGTGAGGAGCGCCCCGCGGTGAGTGCGCACCGATCCCCTTCCCTCACGGGGTCCCCATCTCCCCTCCCGCGCCGCGCCTCTCCCGGGCCGCCGTCGCTAAGCTCAGCTTGGGGCCCTCGGACGCCCCGACGGTTCGGCGGCCCCGCGGATGCGCGCCCCAAGCCGCGGGGTGCCCACACCGCCGCGCAGCTGCGGGCTCGCCCTCCCGGCCCCGGTCCCATTGGACGGATGCGGGCACTGAAGCCGGCGCGAGGGAGCGGGGGCCCTCGGGGTCTGCAGGCGGGTTCCCCCCACCCGCCAGCTCGAGCGCCCCCCATCGCCGGTGCTGCCGCCCTGTCCCTCCGCTGCATCCAACCGGTCACCGCCCCCCCAAGCCTTGCTGCACTCCTTCCCTACGCCCCCTTCCCCCCTCCCGCTGCCCCTCAGCTCCCTCCCCACCATCAAGCTCACATCCTCAGTTCTCCCCTCCCGCCACACTACCACACAGGCACACCAGTAGCCAAAAGAAGTTCCTGCACCCTCTCTGCTTGGGCGCACCCACCAACCCGTTACCCCATCCCCCATGCCCCCCAGTTGCAAAGTTCCTTGCTCAGCGCTCCCCCCCCAATCTCTCACACACATGCCTGGATCCCTTTTGCACACACGTGCCTCACACATGGGCGTGTCCCAGACAGGCACGCCTCTCTCGCAAACACTTGTGTCTGTGGTACACGCGTGTGCCTCTGGCACGCATGCATGTCTGCCACACGTGTGTCTATCACACATGCATCTCTATCTCACATGTGTCACACACGTGTCTCTCGCATAACTGGAGTAACAGTGCCTCACACATTGAATCTTTCACCCAGAGTCACATCCAACAACTTCATAGTCCCATGCACCCCCGACCCTCCATCTCTATGGGCATAGCCCTGCCTGCTATCCTGAGTTAGCTGGGAGCCTGAGGAGGGCTGTGGCAGGGGAAGCCTCTTGGCTGAGGCTCTCTTACCATTGGGACTGGGAGGTTGTAGGAGCACAGGGAGGGGCCTTCAGAGCTGGGCCTGACTCCGCCAGCCTCTCCACTCCTCATCACCCCTTGTTTGCATCCTCTCCGCTTCTCCCACTCTACTCTCTCAAGCAGCGTTGCCATTTCTTGGCCTGATGACCAGCCCTGTTACAAGGTGACTCCACTTGGACTGGTCCAAAGCTGGTGTGAGCCAGCAGGTGTCACTATAACAGGCCAGAAAAAGAAAAAAAAAAAAAAAAGATTTGGATGCGGGTCATCACGCAGAGCCCCTTGAATAGCCCCTCTCAGAGCAAGCCCCCAAGAGCTGGCCAGGCTAGTGTTTGTAGCTGAATGACTGGGGCTTTGAGCCTCACCTTCCTCACGTGCAAAGGAGGGTGAAGATCCCCACCAGGAGGAGGGAGAGACCTGTAACTGTTGCTTCCTTGACTTCCACACCCTCCCCTCCTGGATCCAGAGCTGTGAAACAGGGGAAGTGGGCAGGGGATGGGTGATATCAAAGAATCTTACACTGGCTATGCAAACCTGCCAGCCCCGGCTTTGACTGGCTCTGTGTGTTTTGCTTGGCTCTTACCATGTTGTTATTATTTTTAAATATTTAATTAGCTGCCAGCATTTGCAGATTGGCAGGTTTCACAGAAAAGTCCAGATTTTCATCTTTTACCTGAAAAATCACAAGGTCTGAAAGTCCAGGGTCCACCTTCCCTTGTGGTACCCACTGTCTAGTGCTGTCTGCCTCTGCCCCCCCGGGAATGGGACAGGAGCATCATTTGGCTATAGTCTCCACCCGGGACTCAGCTCCTACCTGGCCTGCATAGACCTCTGTGGTTGGCTGTGCCGGCCATATAAACTGGGCTCTTTTTGCTGCCTTGCCTACCCCAAAGGGGCCTAGGCTAGTCCCCCCACCCAGGACTGGGAAAGCCTTGAGTGAGCCTTATACCTCTTCAGAGCACTTGGGGGGCACACCAGAGGCCTGGACCACAAGGCATCTTTGTGATGATGGCAGGCGCTTTCTGCTGGACTGTGGGGAACAGTGGCCTGGGAGCCCCATGGGAGGAAGGCCATGAAATCAGAGCCGGCTTTGACGGTCAAATTTCTTTCCAGATCCCATCAATGATTCTGCAAGGTCACATTCTTACCTTATTTGACAGATGGGGAAACTGAGGCTTAGAAAGAGTTTTCTAGCAAGCAAGTGGTAGAGCTGAAATTTCAAATTTTGTTGGCCCTAAAGCCAAGCCCTTTGCCCTCTTTTAATGAATCCATGAGTGGAGGGACTCATCAACCTGGGTGAAGTCCCTGAGCCAGGTCCACACCTGGCACACAGTAGGTGCTTAATAAATGCTTGTGGAATGACCAGGGAAGCGAAGCTGCATTCTCTACAGGGGTCAGGGCAGAGTAAATTCAGGACCTAAAGTGAAGATTTCATAATAAAGTGAAGATTTAAATGACCACCCAGGTTCCTTTTTTTTTTAAAGATTTCTTTAAATTTCTAAGTAATCTTTATACTCAACATGGGGCTTGAATTCACAGCCCTGAGATCAAGAGTCACAGGCTCCACCAGCCGAGCCAGCCAGGCCGTTTTCATCAGCCTGAAACCTCAGCATGGTTTTCTGCTCTCGTCTTGACAGTCATATCCACAATGACCCCTTGACCACCAGGATAAAGACTGCTGAGTCTCAAGTTTGTCTGGCCTCAGGAGCATCACAGTGTGCCCTGCTGGACATCAGGTTTCCTGCTGACCTTGCACTTTCCCTGTAAGTCCCTGGTCAGCCTTGGTGGACGAGATGCCTTACAAGGAGGGACTCAGGTGGAGAACAGGCTCCCAGGTCCCAGCTTGCATTCCCTTGGGTGGCCTCTCCATGGGTGGCATGGGGTGGGGCAGTTACTGTGTTACTTTAAGCCCCAGCTTCTGTGACTCTGCTCTCTCTTGTGAGCACACTTCTGTGGCTGATGTCAGTGAAGTGCTCCCTGGGATGTGCAACATCCCGGAAGTTTGTTGACTGACTGAATGAGGGCCAGCCCTTCTATAGTAACTGGGGATGGTGGGCAGCCCTGACCTCTTCCTCAAGCTTCCTGGGGGTTTTCTTTCCCACTGGGGAGGAAGGTGCTGGGCTGTGTAAGATGGTGCAGAGGGCCCATCCATCCCTTCTCAGGTCCTCAGTCTTCCCTTCTGTGAAATGGGTACTGAGCTCTTGAGCTTTCTAGGGCTCATGGATCTGAGGTGGGCGGGGGAGAGGATGGAATCCTTGGGACCACTGTCGGGAGGCAGTTGGGTGTAGCCCTGCTCCCAGGCTTCTTGAATTCTGAAAGGCCTCCCCTAGCCGAAGACCTTGGCCTGGGATGCAGTTCCAGCTCGTGGCAGGATTCTGGGTGCTGGGCTCCCACAGTCCCATAAGCTTTGTGAGGGCTGCCAGGAATAATTCTACCAGGTGGGAGCTGCTGCGGGAGCTTGGCTTTCCTGGGCTGGAGTGTGGGAGTCACATCCTAGGTGAGGCACCGTCCAGGTAGGTACTCAGGGTGAGCAATGCAGACACTCTCTTTGTTCCCATGCAGTCTGTATTCTAGTTAGATAGGTGAGGTGGGGTGATTCAGGGGACAAAGAAATTAATTATGTTAATTAGTGATGTTAATTATTCACATTGATTTCAGATGCTGTAAAGGAGCTTAAGTCAACAGAACAGCTAAACAGAAAGGGCAGGGAGGGCCCTTTGAGGAGGTGACTTCTGAGCTGAGACCAGAGTGGTGAGTGAGAATGCCAAGCAGGAGGCACAGCTAGTGCAAAGGGCCTGAGGTAGGATCCTGTTTGGTATGTGTGAGGAATGGAAAAGGAGGAGGCTGGAGTGAGTCAGGGAGAGGTGTGAGGTGCCGAGGAAGTGAAGGAGGGTCAGCATAGGGAGTTTGAAAGCTACTGAAAGGTTTTGGTGGAAGAAGCAAGGAGATCGGATTTCCGTTCTACGACCCCCTCTTGAGTAAGATTGGGAGGCTTGTGTCAGGCCCCATGCTGGGGTGCAGTTCTCACCCTTGAGAAGCTACAGGCAGAGGAGGGAGATAGGTCTGTGGCTGGACATTTGAGACCCGGGGTGACAGATGCTGGGATGGCCTCACCATGGAATATTATGTAGCTTTAAAAAATGAGGACACTCTCTGTGGAAAGGCCTTTCAAGATCTATTAAGAGAAGAAAATAGGTGCCACATTGCCGAATGGCTTGTAAACCGTGCTGCCTCTTGTGTCCAATAAGAAATCCAACTTCCTGTTAGCTTGTGTAAACATAAACAAGGCCTGGGAGGAAACACAAGGAACAAGTTGCAGTGTTCACCTCTGGTCACCTGGGGGTGGGTTGGGGTGGGCAGGCGGGGGACAAGGGTGCAAGGGTGAGGTGACATGTCCCAGTGCCTTAAAAAAAATTTTTTTTTTTAATATTTGCTGCTTTTTTGAACCACATGACCACATTGCCTGTTCAAAACATTAAATTAAAAAGCATTTGGGCAGTTGGTGGGTGACCGTTCATTTGTGAGTTTTAAGTGGAAGTGTTTAAGGGTGGTTTTTAAATTCCCTGCTTCCACTGACCTTGTTGTTGAACGGACTAACTTCTTCCTGGCATGGTATACAAAAGTTTCCACTGAGATTAAATTAGATGGTAACGAAGTCACTTTTTGTAAAGTTTGGCAAATAGACAAAAGAAAAAACCCACCCTTTCTCTCTCTCACCCCGTTTCTTACCCCTTTTTCCTGTGGGTGTGTTTCCTTCTGGTGATTTGACCGCTGGCTCCTCCTGGCGTGGGCACCCGCAGCACTTACGGTTTTATCCTGAGATTGTTTCCCCAGTCAGCCCTGCCAGCTGGTTGGGAGATGAGCTGCAGGTCCAGAGCCAGGGGAAGCCAGGGGTAGAAAATGTGTCCTACAAGTTTTGGATTCCCAGCTCTGCCACTCGCAGGCTGTGATCCCAATCAGGCCAGTGACTTACGCCTCTGAGCCTCAGTTTCTTTATCTGTAAAATGGGTGTCCTGTCTCTGTTAGGGTTAACGGAAGGAGGAAATGAGATCACTCGTTCCATTTATTGAGCACCTATTGGGTCCTGGATGCTGTTCTGCGTGCTGGGCATAGGACAGTGACCAAGGCAACATCCTCTGCCCCCACAGAGCCTGCTTTCTGGTGAGAGACACACACACAGGAGTTGTGTGGGTGCTCACTGTGATGTCCTATGCTGGCTGTGGTTGCGATAAAGACCAGGCTGTGGTCTGGGGCTGGGAGTTGGGTCGGGATATTTAGGTTGAGCATGAGAGGTATCAGTGGAGCAGATGCCTGGGTGGAGTAGGGCTGTTCAGGCAGAGGTCATGACAGGCGCAAATGACCTGGGGCAGCTGGAAATCAGGACCCCCATGAGCAAGGAGAGCCACTGGAGGGTGGGCCACATCTGGCGCCACAGGAGGGCTTTCATTTTTATTCTGGGTGGATACAGATTCAGTTCAGGGAGGGGCCAGCCCTGATTGAGATTTTAAAGTACCCCCACTCCTGAGCTGCTGGGGGAGAGCCACAGGAGCCTGGAACTGGGCCTTATGGGAGGCTGAGCATTGCTGGGAACAGCCTAGCTTGCAGAGTGAGGGTTCCTGGACAGTGGCTCCCTGGATATCCATGCCAGGGATGTGTGCCCAAGGTTTTGGGGTACGCACAGTAGCCTCTGGTGTGGGATGGCCTGTTGTCCCTTCCATGTCAATTCGGGGGCCCCAGGGAGGCACATAGGCAGTTCTGACCTGCTTCAGTCAGGGCTGTCCTGAAGGAGAGAGCACAGTGGTCCTGATAGCCAAGGAAGCATCTAGCTGAGTCTGGTGGTGGTCAGGGTAGACCTCCCAGAGGAGGTGTACAGGCACTGTGATGTGAAGGTAAAAAGGTGAGGGAGACACAAGAACAGGAGAAAACCCAGTTTCTCTTGGAGAGGTGGGTTGGAGGAGAGGTGGGCCATAAAGTTGTGCTGGTGGGCTGAACCCTGACAATGGAGCACCTCAAATCCTGGCCTGTGACCTGGAGATGGGCAGTCTTGGGGCATTTCTTAGAAGAGGATGGACATGGCCAGAGGGTTGGAGGGTCCGTCTGGCAAGCAGTCCAGGCATGAGGGACTAGAGGGGGGTGAGATGATCGGTGGGAGGCTTGTAAGAGTGACAGAGCAGGGAAACTGAGGCTGCGAGAGGGGCATGTCTGCCTGTGGCACATGGCAAGTCTGGAGGAAGAACTGGGGCAGGGGCCAGGTCTGTCCACCTTCAGGTCCTGCTCCGGATGGGCTGCCCCTTGATCATGGGCACCACTGGCACGCATGCCCTGCTAATTTACCTCCTCCGGTCTGGTCCCTTCCCAGGGCCTCTCTCAGGTCAGGCCCTGCGTCATTTTGCACCATTGTCCTCACGTTTATTGGAACTTGGAAGCATTGCAGAAATGCCTCTGTCTTCTCATATATGGAGATTGTTGCAAAGAAAGTGCTGGTTTGGGGAAAGGTTATTTCCTTCCTCGAGGGTGGGGAGCCTAGCTTTTCTGGTGGGGGGATGCTGCATTGTAGGCCAGAGTGACCCCGCCCAGGTCACATGCTGGTGAGGAAGCGGGGCTGCCTGCCTGCCCCGGGCTGGGAGACGTGGCCTGCCCCCCTGGGTGGGGGGCAGTGAGCACCCACATTCCAGGGGAGTGGGATGGCTGCTTTTGATCACCAGAGGCCTTTTTGGCTGCAGGCAGGCCCTGACCTGCAAGAGCTTCAATCTTTCAGTTAACTCATTGCAAACTTGGGACAGCCCTCCTGGCTCTGCTATGGTTTGATGGCCAGGAATGGCCTGAAATGTGAGAAGAAGGCCTGGCCTGTGGAGTGCCAGTAGGGTGAAGACCCAGCCAGGCCAGGGAAGCTTGGAGGACGCTGGCACGCCTGCCTGGCCTGAGTCCTGGGAGCCCGCATAATGAGGGCTTTGTGTCCCAGCCTCAGCTTCTCCATCTGTAAAGTGGGCCTGGTGGTAGTGGCCTGCCTGCAGGGTTGGTGTGCAGGCTACAGGGGGCCTGGAGCACCATTTTTTGGCAGCTACATGGTACTTCACTAACCTGCACGAGCTGGGTTCTTTCCACTCTCCTGTCCTCCTCCTCATCATTGAGATGCCATCGTAGGGGCCAGCCCTTGGCCTTGTGGGGAGGACACACCATTTTTTAAAAAGATTTTTTATGTACTTATCAGAGAGAGAGCAGAGAGAGCAGAACACAAGCAAGGGGAGCAGCGGGTAGAGGGAGGAGCAGGGACCCCGATGCAGGACTCGATCCCAGGACCCTGGGATCATGACTGATCAATTGACTGAGCCACCCAGGCACCCCAGGTCACACTGGGTCTTGATAAGCCTCCCAGAGTTGTTCTTTCCTCAGCCTGGGTCTCCCATCCTAGCCATGAATTCCCAGCTGTGTCTTTGGTCACAAAGTGAGCATTCAGTGATCCAGATAATTCTGTTCTCGATGACTCCTTACAATGAGAGCACAACATTAAAAACATTCTGGTAGAGAACTGGCAGGACCCTGGAGAACAGCTCCCAAAGCCCCAGCAAGTCTGTGGCCTCTTGTCTGAGCCAGAGGGAGCCAGGAAAGGGTTCTGAGCCCATTGGGGAATGAGTGGGACAGGCAGAGTGGGGCTGGACCTCTGTGGATCAGGGCCACCTCAGGGGATCTGGGCCCCTGGTGGTCTTGACACATGCCAACCCCTCAAAGGCGGTGGTTCAGAACTGTAATCTTCTTGACTCCCAGCACTCACAGGCATGTGTGTACACACATGCACAGAGACACATGGCCATAGCTCTTCCCTGTGGTTTCCGTGTCAGCCTCCTTGTCCTCGGGAGCTGAGAGATTAGCCGTCCTTGTGGTGGTTTGGTGCTGATTGAGCATCTCAGTGTTCATTATCTGTCCCCTGGAGTGTCCTCCAAGCAGAATAATTCAAATGTTGTCTGACCATGGACACCTCATGGTCTCTGCTGCTGGTCCCTGCCTGTGGGGCTGATGAAGGGAGGCCCCATAGGGGCACTTGTGTCCTCTCTTGGGGAAAAAGCCAGAGGGTATCGGCTTCCTCTTCTAATAAAGTAATGCTTAGCATTACACCATCACATTTTCCGCCAGACCTCCCGACCTCCCATGCCTTTACATGACACATAGTATATTTAAAAAAATCCCTTCCCTGTTTTACTTGTACTTATTTAAAAGGAGACCTTCTGTCAGAGCTGTAGATAAAAATCAGATTTGCCCTAAATCAGCAATACCCATGAAAAAATAAAGATTAACAACAGCCAAGCGGGGCTTTGAACCCTCACGACTTCTTTTCCCTGCCTCAGCCTTGAGCCGTGGGACCTGCTCTCTCTTTGCTACAAAGGTTGGCAAGCAGCAGGGAGACGTGCAAGGCACACGAGTTTTCCACAGGGAGTTCTCTGTGATCGTGAGTGGTGGAAAGAGACTGGATGGGGGGGAATTACTCTCCACGGGCTTCTGTTGCTTCTGCCTTGTCTCTGAGATCTGAGCTCATCCTGCACGGTCCTCTGTAGTCCCACTTGGGCAGACCCCTCTGGCTGGTCATCCCACACCTCCCAGCTTCTTGGGAATCCCCCTTTCCATCTTTCTGGGCCCTCACTGGCGTGTTTCCTGCTGGGCAGGGATGTAACAGGAGGCTGCAGTCCCTCCAGCAGGGATGTCTCCTCTGAGGCCAAGACCCTGGTTCTCAGGCCAGGGGTTTGAGGCATTCTCTGAGGTGTCCGGTGGCCTGGGACCCATGCTAGGGGGTCATGGGCCAGGGGCTTAGGACCAGGGCTCTAGCGCTGAGGAAGGAAGTTGATGGTAGCTGGCGAGGTGAGGCTGGGCCCAGTCTCTGGATGACATGGGGAATCTAGGCCTGGCTAGGTGGGAGAGTGCTGTGTAAGCTATGAAGTCTGGTGAGCAGAGGTCATTAATGATATGTCTCATGGGTAATTCCAATCACACTCATGATAATGGCTGCTTGGGCCCTTAATTAACGACATGCCCCAGTGTGAGGAAAAGTTTGCCCTACTCCCGTCACCCCTCATAACTCGTTTCCTTGAACTGAATGGCTGACCTTGCACCTTGACGAGTGAGAGAGACTCATGTAATGGAGTGCTGGCCGGGGAAAGGATATGGTGACGTCAGTTGCCTGTCCCTGAAATGCCCCACTGTGACCCCAAGGCAGGACGTGCCTGGGCCAGGTACGCCCCTTGGAATGGCTGTGGCTTCCTGTGCGTGGGGTGGGACTAGTGACCCTCCCTCTTGGCTCCAGACCTCAGGGGTCTCACGGGGAGGTAGGGCCTCAGCATAGGACACGGTGGCCCACCCACGCCCTGGGCTCTGTCCCACAGGGATTTCCCCTGTGCTGGGCTTCAGATGGGGCCTGTCCACTGTGGGGTGAGCCATTTCTCCTTCACACGGGCTTCATTGGAGGTCACTCAGGAGAAGCAGGGGGCTCCACTGCATCGTCAGGGGAGACTAGGCCCTGCTGGCCCAGAGAAATCTACAGTGAGGGTTTCTGATGCAGCCAAGACCGCCTTACACCCCGTCTTTATTTTGTCTCTGGTTTTCTCTGCAAGCTCTGCGATTTTCTCAAAATGACTTAAATGTGCCTGCTTTCAGCTTGGAGGCTGCCTGGCTCATAGTTCTTCCCCCCGGAGATGCTCTGTATTTTCTTTTAGGTCCAGTGCAGAATCCTGGGAAAGAGCTCTGATTGGCCCATCATGGGTGAAATGTCCATGCCGGGCCAATGGGCTGTGGCTGGGGACAGGGTTGTGATAGTGACAGGGGTTCTGTGGGCTCTCTTCAGCCGGTCCCTGAGAATGGGCTCTACATAAAGCAGACTAGCGGTGCAGGAGGTCCCTGCTGCAGGGACCAAGTTTATGAACTCCAGAGACCAACAGTCTCAGAGTCGAATCAGCAACCAACACAATACAGTTGGCTACTCTTACTTTCATCACAAGTGTCAGGTTTCTTTTGATCACAGGTTGAGAGAAAGTGTAACTTCAACAAAAAAGTCATGGAACGAAAAAGTATAGGGTGCAGTTTCAGGCATGGCTGTATCCAGGGGCTCTAAAGATGGCCTTGGGACTGTGTCGTCATCAGGCGGTCACATGGCCTGGCAGCTCTGGGCTCACTCCTTTGAGCTCAGAAGCTGCAGTGTGGGCCCGTGTGGTGGTCCCTATGGATGGGGGATGGCCATCTTGTGGTCCATGTAACCGAGAGAGGGTGGCTTCCCAGAGGATGATTGAGTTTCTCTTGCTAGGAGAAGGAGGTGGAGATCCTCAGAGCATCATTGAGTTGCTCTGTATAATTGGCCTACAGTTTCTTCCCTGTTCCCAGGTCACATGGTAAACCCATCCCAAAGGGAATGTCACCATGTTCCAGGATGAGGAACAGCGGCTCTTCACCATCTGGGGTAGCCCTTACCCCTTCTCTTGACTCCCTATTGAGTTAAGAGAAGGGGTAGGGGCTCTGGGGTCTTGACCTCCACCCCAACCACACTTGCCCCACTTGGCGAGGGTGTGGGCAGAATCTATTACTCTCTATGGGTTTGGTCTAACCCTCTTGCTTTTATATCTTTCTTGTCTGCGAACCCCATGCAGAATTGGGGACTCTGTGTACAGAGTGCAGGGAGATCGAGAGAGGCAGCTGTGAACTCTGAAGAAAGGTTTCTCAGAGTAGGAGATATTGAGCTGGGCTTTGAGGGATGAATAGGAGTTTGATAAGGGGAGACCACTTGGGCCTGGCAGAGGGAATCAAGGAACAGGTGGAGTCAAGGAGCTGTGAAAGATTTAGAGTAGCTGGGAACAGTAATTTTTTAAAATGTTGAACATGTATTGAGTGCCTGTTGTTTGCCAGGTGACATGCTAGGGTCTCTGCATCATCTCCTTGAGTCCCCACCTGGGTGTGGCTGGGAGGCTGCTCTGATTGGGCCCATAAGCCAATGGAACAGGCCTTCTCAGAGTGTCATATGCTGGAGTGGCCCAGCAGCCTGGGGAGTCCAGAGCTTGGTCCTGCTTACTATTTGTCTCTGCTTTGGCAGGGGCGGGTTATGGCCAGGCAGGGGGTGGGGGGAGGTGGCAATGGGGATGCCATAGCTGGGGCGAGACCTGGCAGGGTCTGCTGCATACAGGCCTCCCCACTGGAAGCCCTGAGAAAGTCCCTGTCTGCTCCACCCTTGCCCCATGTGGAGCTGTGAGGCTAAATGGTGACACGTGAGAAAAGGCTCCTGTGCACCTGTGTGCTTGGGGCTCCCAGCTCAGTCTGTGACTTGCCAGGTGACCTCAGGCAAGTTTTTGCTGATCTCAAAGGCCCTTCTGGGATGAGTGTAGGTGGCACTTATATTTATAATTCATCCCATGTCCTGTATTAGGACTTGCTGGGGCTATGCACACTAATTCATTCACCCACCCACCCAGAGCATTCTGAGTGCCCGCTGTGGCCCAGACCCCAGGTCAAGGCTGAGCAGGAGGGCAGGGTCCTTGCCTCAGAATCAAGTGCAGCTGGGGAGACAAGCTGGCGGAGACATCAGTGTACGATGTTGGCTCCTAAGTGTAGGACATGACCCTGCCTGTCCCGGTCCCTGAGGGCCATCCCATCTGGCCAGGCAGAGGATGGGATCTCTGAGATGTGGTTGATGGCAGAAAGAGCCTCCCAGGGCACTGACTGTGCCCCGAGCGTGGTGATGTCCGCGGGGCTGTCGACACAGGCTGGAGTGGTGGGGTGCAGGACGGGATGGCCTCCGTTGGAGCTCTGAGCAAGGTGGGGCTGAGGCGGGGAGCAGGAAGCCAGTCATGGGGGCATCAAGGAGAGAGCGTGGTCAGGGCAGAGGGGAAGGGACACAGGTAGAGAGAGGGGAAAGCTCAGGAGACTTGGCAAGCAGTAACCCAATGGCTGGCCTGTAGGAGGGGTGGGACCCACCAGTGGGGGATGGCCTAGCACGTGTACATGCACACACATGTTTGTGTATTTTACATACACAGGTATGTGCATATTCACACCTCCTCACACAGAATCATACACACTTAAATTTGCACACACCCCTACCAGAGCCACTCACATTATACACCCTTAAGAGTTCATAGGCATGTGAATGTGTTCACTCTCCCTCACATCAGAGTGCACGCGCGGACACATTCATACACCCGACTCCCGTTCCCACGAACACTCAGGTGAGTCCATTTCCATTGAAGCCTGGAAGGTGGTCCTCTCTACCAAGAGGAGCTGACTTCTCTTGGAGATTTTATTTTATTTTATTTTTTAAAGATTTTCATTTATTTATTTGACAGAGAGATCACAAGTAGGCAGAGAGGCAGGCAGAGAGAAAGGGGGAAGCAGGCTCCCTTCTGAGCAGAGAGCCCAATGTGGGGCTTGATCCCAGGACCCTGGGATCATGACCTGAGTGGAAGACAGAGGCTTAACCCACTGAGCCACCCAGGTGCCCCTCTCTCCGAGATTTTAATCAGGATGTCAGATTTTATGGAATGATTTTTTTCCCAGCATGTAGTGATGCTAGGTGACCCCTTCGATTTTTCCTTTTGGTGAATTGCATTGATTTTTTAAAATATTGAACTACCCTTGAATTCCTGAAGTATGCTGTTGTACACAATATATTATCCCCTTAACAGGCTGCTGGGTTCAATTTTCTGGTATTTTATTTAGGAGTGGCAGCTAGGATTTGTAAATGCAACTGGCCTATACTTCTGTCTGCTTAGAGTATCCACGTCTGCTTTTGGCATCAGGATTTTCCTTGTCTTACAAAATGCGAGGTGGCTGCCCTTTTCTTTTTTTAGGCCCCAGAACAATTTTTTTTTTTTTTTAGTAGGATGGAAATTATTGTCAGCTCTGACTGTCTCATGTCTTGGGCTAGCCTCTGCAAATAATTCTTTATTTCATCCCACAGTACCTTGTGAGGAAACCGTGATGCTTCCCATTTAACAGATGGGGAAAATGAGGCTCAGAGAGCCAGTCCCTGGTCTGTGGTCAAATAGTGGGAATCTACTCTGTTGGGCTGTGAATGCAGGCCAGTGTGACTTGATGGCCACGCTTCCAAGCTATTCAACATGGCCAAGAATTGTTTGAGATACTGGCCTATCAGAGAGCCTTTGGCCTTATTCTAGGGCTTTCCAGGGGGGTCTGGGAGGAGTCCTGATTGAGCACCAAGAGAACTTTCCTAGCTCCACCTGCCCATCTGCTGCTCATGTACCTATGTACCCACCTGCTATGCCTGCGTCCTTTTGTCCACTGACCCATTTCCTGCCTAGTCATTGAACTTTTCCTCAACCATTCATTCCTGCGGTGATAAGCCCACCCATTAACCTGTCTTCCCATCCACCCATCTTCTACTTTCTCACTTATCTACCCACCCATCTGCCCATCCATTAGACAGGTATCCCATGCTGGTTGCTCCTTCATCCACTGACCCACTTTCCCATCCATCTGTCCTCTATCTGCCATTTGTTCACTCACCCATTTATTGATCATTTGTTCACCATATGTCTATTCCCCTATCCTTCTCTTCATCAACTGTCCATCTGTATACCAGTTCACTTACTCATTGACCTTCTACCTTCTCGTCCATCCATCTTCCACCTGCTAACTGCTCATCAGCCACTAATCCATCCATCCATCCATCCATCCACTTGCCCATCCATCTACCCTTGGAGCTTAGCCTTAAAGTAGGAGCTGGGATTTGGGTCTTCAGAGATTCAGAAGGGAGGACTCTGGTTTGGGCTAGCAATATGAGGAAAATGGGGGTTGGGAATCTTCCAGTTTATCAGGAATTGGGTAAATGGAAGGCAGTGGAGAGAAATGCGTTTGGGAAGATAGGTGGGGGTTAGGTAGTGATAGACTTTGAATGCCTCTTTTGGAGTTTCCACTATGTCCCTGGGCCAGGAGTCTTCAACCAGGGGTGTGTGTGTGAGACTCCTAAAGTGATACACAACAGATTTTGGTGTATGCCCTTATCTCTGTTAAGATTCTCAATTGCAGGGGCGCCTGGGTGGCTCAGTGGGTTAAGCCGCTGCCTTCGGCTCAGGTCATGATCTCAGGGTCCTGGGATCGAGTCCCGCATCGGGCTCTCTGCTCAGCAGGGAGCCTGCTTCCCTCTCTCTCTCTCTCTGCCTGCCTCTCTGTCTACTTGTGATCTCTCTCTGTCAAATAAATAAATAAAATCTTGAAAAAAAAAAAAAGATTCTCAATTGCAAGTGACAGAAAATCTGGTCCAGGTTAGCTTAACACACTGTGGGTTTGTGTCATTGCAAAATTCAGTTTTGGATCCAGGAATAGGAAACACTGATGGTTGGGGGGGGCAGTCGGGTCGTGTGGACCTCAGAAGGAAGCTCCCGGGCTGCTTCTGAAAGGCAGGTAAATATATAATGAGATGGCCAGAAACCACCCCATATCCATTACCCTGCTTTGCTTGCATTTTCCCTTTTTTGATGGAGGGGTATACTACCCATAGCTTTTTGTAGATTCTCCAAGGCACCATTCAGGATTTTGAGGAGGGATGAGAGATCAGCCAAAAAACCTCCTGCGGGTGGGACCAGGGCAGGCTGGATGGAGATGCCTGGCTCTTTAGAGAGAGAGGGAGAGGTCAGGGGTGTGACGCTGCTCAGCCACCCCTCCATCTGGGGCCGGGTGGAGGCCCCTGGACTCCAGGTGGGGAGAGCAGTGAGCTCAGCGTGGCTGTGGGCAGGCCCGTTTCTCATCACTACTCCCTGGGAGCGTTTCCTCTTTCCAGAGTTGTGACTTGTGGGGAAGGAAAATAGCAGCTCCCTCCTGGTGCCAAAAGCAACATTTTCTTTGCTTAAAGGTTGATTATAAGTCATGGACATTCATCTTTGTAATTTTTCACCTGCTTATGCTGGTAATGAGATTAATGGTTATATACATGGGGTCAACTCTTGACCAAGCTTTAAGGAGCTTTTTACTCATTTCATTTTTTTTTTTTCTTCTTCTTAGGGAGGAGAGGGCAGGGAGGGGAAAAATACCCTGGCTGTTCTACTTGAAGAATGATTTTGCAAGTGTTTTCATGAGCTCACGCCTTTGGCAGTCCCCAGGGGCCAGTGAGCCTGTGAGGACACAAGGCTCCCAGCCCCTCTGTGTCTCCCACCTGGGGTCCCAATGCTTGTTAGCACAATGCAGCCAGGATTGGCTCAGAGCCCCAGTGTCCCCCTGTACTTTGGACCCAGCTTCTCTCCTCTCCTTGGGGGTCTCAAGCCATCTACCTGTGCCTTCAGCCTTGCCTGGCTCTCCCAGTGCCAAGGACCCAGACCCCATCTCCTAACACATCCCTCGTCTCCTAACCTTTCTCCTCATGGCCAGCCCTGTCTTATTGCAAACCATGCCAGGGATTACATAGACTTTTGCCTCAAGGAAATGAAGGGAAATAAGACTTTAAAGACAGAAGCCAAACGTGATCACTTTCTTTCAGTAATTTGTGACTATTTTTCTCATCCCTCCCCTCCTTCCCATTTCTTCTGCCAACACCATTTCTTGCTCTTGTTTTCTTTTCCTGGACTACTATAATTGGCTTTTCTTTTTTTTTTGTTTTTTTAAAAATCTCTTTTATTGTGAAAAAGCACACATAAAAGAAAGTAGATAAACGTCAGCATACCCTTGAGTGACCACTACCTGGGGGTATCAGGAGGACAGCGGCCACACCCAGGAGCTCCCATCGTCCTTCCCTGTGTCCCTCCACCCACCAGGTACTCATCACCAGACTTCTATGGTGGCCATTCCAGCTTGGCTTTTTAGTTCTGTCTCCTACATTTGTGATCCCTATATGATGTTGTTTAGGTTTTACCTGGCTCAGACTTTATGGACTGGAATCTTCCTTGGACTTCTTGGAAAGGATGTCTGTAGTTGCTTCTTTTTTTCTTTTCTTTTTCTTTTTGGAGAGGGGTTGGGGGAGAGCGTGTGAGTTGGGGGAGGGGCAGAGGGAGTGGAAGAGAGAGAATTTCAAGATGCTGGGCTGGATCCCAGGACCCTGAGATCATGACCTGAGCTGAAATCAAGAATTGGATCTTAACTGACTGAGCCACCTGGGCCCCACTTGTAGTTCCTTCTTGAATTCCCAGTGTGCTGGACCTCGTGGCGACTCCTACTACCTTGCTGGAACAGTTTTTGCTAAATGTACTGGATGCTTTGTGGAGTTCCCTGGGGCACTGCACATGGGGGACTGATGGACCTCCTCTTTGGAGCTTCTCTCTCTCCTTGATTTTCACATCTCTTCTTTCATTTTTTCTCCTTTTGCTGCTCACCTCACCATCTGCTGCTCGCTTTGTTCTCTGCATACCAGCCACAATGTGTAAAGCTGGTCCCTGCCTCAGGGCCTTTGCACATGATCTTACTGCTGCCTGGATGCCACTCCCCAAATCTTTGCATGGCCACCACATGTTTGCCTGGCAAGTGTCAGCTGAGATTGTCACCTGTTCCATGTGGTTGCTCGGACAATTCCTTTTTTTTTTTTTTTTTTTTTTTTAAAGATTTATTGATTTATTTTAGAAGGAGAGAGGGCACGAGCAGGAGGGGCAGAGGAAGTAGGAAAGAGAATCTCAAACAGACTTGCACTGAACATGGAACCTGCTGTAGGGCTCGATCCTAGGACCCCGAGATTGTGTCCTGAGCCGAAACCAAGAGTCAGATGCTTCACTGACGGCACCACCGAGGTGCCCTGCTCTGACCGTTCTTGACAAAGAAGTGCTCCAATCCCCCTTATTCACAACGCCCGTATTACCTTCTTATTCATTTGTTCCCTGTCTCTTCCCTCCACCAGTGTTGGCCCCATTGCCCCTTTGTTGGTTTTGTTCACTGCCACATCCCAGCACCTATAAAAAGAGGTGTTAGGTAGCAGGTGTGTGATGAATATCTAGAAGCTGAAGGACTCTGGCTGTACTCCCTTGGCTAGACAGACCTGGGTTCAAATCTCTATGCCTCCTTTTACTGGTGATATGCCCTCTGTCTGGACCTGAGGTTCCCTATCTGCAGGCCATGGTTTATAAAATAAACCTTGGGGTGTCTGGGTGGCTCAGTTGGTAAGGTGTCTGCCTTTGGCTTAGGTCATGATCTTAGGACTCTGGCTGTACTCCCTTGGCTAGACAGACCTGGGTTCAAATCTCCGTCCCTCCTTTTACTGGTGATATGCCCTCTGTCTGGGCCTGAGGTTCCCTATCTGCAGACCATGGTTTATAAAATAAACCTTGGGGTGTCTGGGTGGCTCAGTTGGTAAGGTGTCTGCCTTTGGCTTAGGCTTGAGCCCCACATCAGGCTCTCTGCTCAGTAGGGAGCCTGTTTCTCCCTCTGCCTCTGCCGCTCACCCCTGCTTTTGTCCTCTTCCTCTCTCAAATAAATAAAATTGTAAAAAGAAAATAAACCTTCCTGGAAAGCCTAGGTCTGGTGTTTGGCATTCCGTTGGCACCAGGGAAGTGATCGTTGAACATGAACCTAACTAACAGCTAAAATCCCTGCTCACATTTTGTGCCAAGAACAAGTTTATTTTTCCCGATGAATTAGATGACTTCCTCCGATCAGACAAGGAGTTTTGGGTCATCCTCTAATTTCCCTTCTGACTTTGGCTGCCAGAAAGCTTACGACCCAGGGGGAGGTGTCTGGGGCAGCCCTTATTTCCTGTGGAGCTTTCAGTGTGGGTCCTTCTTTCCTCCCCTCTCTGTGCTCTTCTAGTATTTGCTTCCGGCTCCATAGTGCATGTGTTTTTACTCGTTATTGTAGTAAAATACACGAAATAGAAGATGGACCATCTTGGCCGCTTTTAAGTGGACAGTTTGGTGCCATTAAGCACATTCACACTGTGGTACAATCCGCCCTGCCGCCCATCTCCAGTACTTCCTCATCTTCCCAAACTTGAAACTCTGTCCCCAGGAAACAGCTCCCCACCTCCCAGCCCTTGGCACCCACCACCCTCCTTTTTGTCTCTATGAACTTGATGACTCCAAGGACCTCACGTGAGACCTACAGGATTCGTCCTGTGGTGCCTGCCTCGTTGCACTTAGTACATTGTCTTGCAGTATCTGCCCACGCTGTAGCCTGTGTCAGAACTTCCTTTCTAAGGCTGAAGAATATTCCAGTGTAGGTATAGACCGTATTTTGTTTATCTGCTCATTGCTGGGGGGACACCTGGGTTGTTTCTGCCATTTGGCTGTTGAGAATAGTGCCATGAGCATGGCTGTACAAATATTATTTTTAGTATATACTTTGTTACCTTTCTGAGCCTGGGGTGATCTCAGACTAAATTATAAATTAAAGGTAGGTTTGGGGACACTTTTTAGGACTATACTGTTTCATTGGCTTCTGCACTGTGTGTGTGTGTGCCTGTGTGTGAGAGACATTGTGGCCACTGCTGGTGCCCTATCTGGACCCTCTTGTCCCCCAGATGCTCCAGGTGTTGGCTGCTAATGGCTCCCACCTGTGTCCTTCTGCAGCCGCTTGCCCTTGGCCAACAGGCATTGCCTCCCACTACATGCCTGGGAAGTAATCCTTACCTCTTCACCCCACTGTGGTCCTTGGCCAGTGACTGATGGAGGTTCCTAAGTGGGACAAGTCCTGGGGTACTGGTCACCCTGCAGGGCTCCCCAGGAATCAGGCCAGTGCTGGGCTCTAGCCAATACCACCTCTTTGCCAAGTTTTGTCCCCCAGTAAGTCACATATATGAGAACCCATGTCAGGTTCTGCCTCTGGGCATCACCATCTAAGACATTGTGTAACTCCCGTATTCTCTCCTGTGTTGTGTATCTTGTATGACTGTGGGATGCAGTTGGAATCGGATAGGACTGATACACTGTTGCCTACTAGGCCACTTGGGTAGTAGCAGGCACCTTGCAAGGGGACAAAATTCCCACTGTCTGCCACTTAGAGAGAAGAGGGATCCTAGGAAACCCAGGAGAATAGGACATTCAGCAGGGGACGCCGGGCAGGAGGGAGCAGAAACTCCCACCTCCTCTGGGCCTCCCTCCTTTGGGCGTAGATAAGAGAAGCCCAAGGCGCAAGTGGGTCCAAGGAGACAGTGAACCAGTGATGCCAGTGGGGAGTGAACGTGGACTCACCGTGGACCAGAGGGGCCCTGCTGGCAGGCCCTATCCTCTGGTTTTCCTGGAGAAGATGGGGGTCTATTCAGTGCAAAGTGTTCAGATTTTAAATGTTACACCACTAAACTAAGGCTACATTAATGACTTTGGAAGGTTAGAATATCAGCAACTGATTTCAAGAGCACACGTGACCCCCAGATGTGCCCTGTGAGCAGCCTCTGGTTGGACTTGGGAGCAGGGGCAGCTGTTCTGGGCAGGCTTCTGGGAGGAGCAGGGCCCAGGTGGTCCTGATGACTCACATGTTTGTGACTGGTGTGTCCACAAGTGCCTTGTATGTTTATTTCTTCCTCCCCCTGCTGCTTGAAAGTCCCAGTGTTTTGTTATAGATGGGACTTGTTTAAAAGAGAGATCCCCTGCAAAGATTTAGAAAGTATTGAAGCCATACCAGCATCAACCTGAGCTTTTCCTCTTGTCTGGGGTTGCCCTGTAAAAAATGTGGGATGCCCAGTTAAATTGGAATCTCAGATACACGATGCATAAGTACATCCCCTGTATTGTGCAAGATGTACTTACGCTAAACGTTTGCATATTGCTTATCTGAAGTTCCCCCACTGCTTATCTGAAGTTCCCCCACAACTGCGTGCCTTGTCTTTTTAATGCCTCCCTTTGGCAAGCCTGTTCTTGTCGGGATCAGAAGGATCAGAGGACTGGGGAAGGGAAGCATTTCCTTATCTTGTGGCTTGATGCTACGTGAAGCCAGACCCCACTTTCGATAACAGCACTGGTGATGAATCAGGGTCTCCTGGGGCCATGTGGGGAAGGGGGTGCAGCATGGCCTTGCCAACCCAGAAAGCTCTCGTCCTGCTCTGCTCTGGATGGCAGCTGTGGGAGGTGGTGGCAGCTTCCTGCGGGGATATGTGTTTGAGTTTTGGGGCGGCAGTCCTGAGGGCAGCGGAGAGAGGAGCTTGTAGCCAGAGCAAGGGAGGGTCATTGAGGTTCGAGCAGCACCCCAAGGCACCTCTGACTCTGCTATGCCAGAGATCTCCCTCCCTGACGAGGTCCACACCCAGCACCCTGGGGTGGGGGGTGGGGAGGAGAGTAGGCCCTGTCTCTGGGAGGATGCTTCCTGGGAAGAGACCCTTCCTGAGTGTGCACCCACCCCCACCCATGAGAACCTGATCCCAGGCTACCACAGAATCCCCACTGCCCCCGCCCACAGCAGGTGTCCCATTAACAAAAGACCAAAGCTATTAGCAGCCTGGACCGTGACCTTGACCCGGCCTGCTGGTCCTGCCTGGAGCCTGCTCCAGGATCTCCAGTTCTGGAATTCAGGGACTCACTCCATGGAGCTGGATGCACTCCCAGATGTGAGTGTCGGTGGCTCCCTGGCCTTCAGTCCCACCTCCACACCCATAGTGACTGCTTATTGTGAGGAGTGGCAGACGGAAACCCAGAAGACCAGAAAGGACACCAGACAGCCATCATCTAGATTCCACAGTTGTGAACATTTGGACGTTTTGCTTTTGACTGCTATCCATGCTGAAATATGTCAGGGCATCTCATAGGCATGATGGCTAAATAAAGGATTAATAAAAAAAATGGGAAAGTATTCATCTTGAAAACACGCCAGCATTTGGTAGCCGTCACACCTCGCAGAATGATCGGCTGGTCCTCAGGCCATCCTGGAACCCCTCAGTGAGCTGAGACAGCTGGCTTATTGGTCTGTTCACACTGGGGCCGATTAGGAGCCCCGCACGAATTGGGCTATTCTATCTCAGGCCTGTGTGGGTCTAGAGCAGCCTCTCCTCTGTCTGCTTTTCCTATGTGCTGAAGCTGTGGGCGACATGTGTCCTGTGGAATGTCCCCCAGCCAGATCGTCTGTATTTCACTGCTTAGATCCCAGTGGTTCTGGTTACCTATCGCTGCATGACCAACATCCCCGACCCCTGGCAGCTGAGAGCAACAGTCATGTAATTTGGTCAGGAATTTAGGCAGGCCTTGGCTCCTTCAGTGGTGTTCACCTGGCCTTCCGGGCGGTTGGGGGCCTCCAGAATGGACTCACAGGCCCAGGGCTGCAACCAGGAGGGATGGATGCTGGGCTCCTGTGGTCCCACCACCAGGGTGGTCACATGCCTTTCCTGGTGACTCCGTGCCCTCAGAGACCCAGGTGGAAGCTGCCAGACCTCGTACAGGCAGCTCAGTATCCCCACTGCCACATTCCCCTACTTGGAGCAGTTGGGAGTTCTGAGTCTCACTGGTTACACGGCTCCCCAGGCCCATCCCTCATCCAATTGCAGTGAAGGGGGGATGAGCTTTGTGGATGGGCTGGGAGTGGTCATGTGGCCATGCCCCCCTCACTGTGGAGCTGGGTGCAGGAAGACCCCCCCACCTGAATCCTCCCTCAGGCTGCTGGGGTTCCTGCTTCTAGAAGGGCCCTGTTAGGACGTGGGATTCTTTTTTTTTTTTTCCAGCTAGACCTCAGGAACTCGTAGTTGAGTTAATTATACTTCTCAGCTAATAACACACTATTATCTTGGTCTCTGCGGGGTCCTGCTTTTATTTTATTGGTCGGTTTATTCCCATTATCTCTGCTCTCCATGCCATTCCATTTGCCCACTATGGCAGACTTCCAGCTCTGCTCAGTGCGTACCTGTTTCCCTGTGTTTTGAAATGGTGTGTTTTACTTTGGGCATGTGTATTTTTACTCCACATGAATGGTATTGGGCTAGCTTGTTCTGTTTCTTACCTGTTCCACTTCATGTTCTAGTTTCAAGGTCCATCCGTGTTGCTCCGTGCACAGCAAATCATGGACTTAGCATTCTCTGGGGTCCTCACAGGGATGTGTCTGGCAGGGTCCCAGCAGGAAAGGGGGACGAGAGGAGTGGTTAATGAAGAGACCTAGAACAGAGGTATGGGCAGAGTTGGGGGGAACTAGGGGACATGTTTGGAGTCATGGTTGTGGGTGGGGAGCCCTTAGCACCCTGGGCCTGCAGGGGCGGGGATGAAATCCTGAACCCAGTAGGGTCACCCTACTGGAGTCCCAGCCTTCCCTGGAGGGGCCAGCCATCACCAACACCTGCCCTCGGGAGAAGGGGGGTGGGAGGGGGGGAATAGATACCACACCCTTTGATCTCCTATCAGTGGCTGGCATTGAGGAGTGCAGGAGCCTCCGGGATGCAGGCTGGAGAGGTCAGCCTCCCAGGTGCAGAGCAGGGCGGAGGAGGAGGGCAGGGAGTGGATCTAGGGACAGGGAACAGCATCAGGGTCTGCGCCTGCTGGGTCCCCACCTACCACTAGACGAGTACCCAGTGACCATTGTGGGCATGTGGATCTCTGCAGATTTCTTTGGATAGCTCACTGGGCAGGGGGACGCAGCGTGTGTGCACGGCATATGCTTGTGGACCTGACTGCATAGGTAGCCTTCTCCAAGGTGTCCGCTCCCGTGGTCACATGGGGCATTCGGCCTTGTCATAATCACAGTTTTGTTATTGTGAACGTGCATACATTATTAGCTAGCTTGCCAGTGGGATGGGTGCAAAGCAGAAGCTGTGCAGGTTTAACTGCCTTTCCCTGTTTGCTTGTAAGTTCCCACCTTGGGAGTGTGTGACCCAGCCTGCCAGCATTGGGCGGCCTGGCAGGAGGCTCTTTGTTTGTGACCACAGTCTGGCTGCTGGGGTTCCCCTCTGGAGAGAGGTCAGCCTCCATTTCTCACCCCTCTACCTTGTGGCTCCTCTTTTTAGATTGCAGTGGGGGTTGTCTGCAGAAGCCAGATGTGAAGGGGGCTGCTTGCTGTGGGGGCCATGGGAAAATAGCAGCTGGAGTCTCCAGGAGGGACATGTCTGAATCTGAGAACCAGCGATGTAGAGATTGGGCCCTCCAACTTCTCACCTGTGTGTTTCCAGCCCCACTTGCTTATGTCCAATGACAGGGAGCCCACCTCTTCCCCCTAGCAGCCTGGTCTAATGCTTGACCTGGAGAGAGCTTTGCCCTTATGGAGCTCTGTGGAGATCTGTTCCCCTCCACCCTTCATACACACCTGTGGGTCCTGCCCTGCCCCGAGTGGCCGTGGAGATGGACTGGGGCTTTCTGAATTGCTTTTCTCCAGGTGAGCCACCCTCAGGGGCCCGGGACCCTCCCCATTGGGCCACCTTCTCTGACTATCTCTGCGTTTGTCCCACCCTTCAGACAGCACCAGGAGGCTCTGGTGCAGTGTGTCATGTACCCCAGACTTCCATTCTTCTAGCTGGAGACCACAGGGGGAATGAGCATGAGGTTCCCAGTCCACGTGGTGAGCCTGGGGGGACCCTGAATTCAAGCATACCCAACCATGTGTAAGTCAACGATAAGGCCACATAGGCTCTTGGGAGAGCAGGAGCCCATACCCCGTGTGATTATCTCAGTGTGGCTAGGGCTTGGTGGTTTTCAAGAGGAGTGAGAAATTTTCTCTTTTTTTTTTAAAGAAACCTGAATTTTCATGTGAACATTTCCAGTTTGTAAAGGCTGGTTAACTAATTTAAGACTAAAACCCACTGTGTGAGACGAACAAAACACGAGTTGGCTGACTAAAACTCCAGAACCCGTAGGCCCTCTGTTGTGATCGAGGTGTGCTGGAGCCTCTCCATTGTATGCAGATGCAGAAACGAGGCTCAGAGAGGACAAGAGCCTTGTTCAGGATTGCACAGCAGATGAGGAGTTCACAAAGTCAGGGCCTGATATTCTTTATGTTCCCCTGGGCCTGGGGTTAAGGTGATGGCTGAACCCAAGATCTAGAATCACCTAGATGCAGGCAGAATGTGATGCTTGGGGTGGGGCAGGTCCAAGGCCAGGGCACCCAGGGGGCTGAGAGGAACTAGGGGACCAACTTGTGGGAGAATGTGAGGTGGGATGGAGTGTGGCAGGGCTGGCTGGGAACAAAGTTTCTCTGGGAGAAGCTCTGGGAGAAGGCTGCCAGCCTGTGGTGGGCATATTTGCGTCTTGGGGATGCATTGTTTGTGTGAACAAGACGGAGGGGGGAGGAGGGTTTGGCTCTTGGTTTGTAAAGGTTTCTTTTCTTAGATGATGCTATTTAGAGTGGACTCGGGCCACTTTCGGGCCTTCATGTCCCACCATCTCCAAGTAGAGGGTCATTGACCTGGTCAAGGGGGATCACAGGCCCCAGTTCTCCTAGATGCCCACCCACCTACCTCCTGAGATGGCTTCTCAGCTGGGGGATGGGGAAGATGTCCTTCCACGTCTTTACGAAATTCATTTGGACTTTCCTTGGGCTTCTCAAATTTGACCTGTCCCAAACTGGGCTGCACATCCCTCTGATGAGGGAGCAGGAGGCTGACTGAGGACAAAGCAAAAGCTGGCACCTTGCACCCACTCTCCACTCACTCTGCTCAGTAATATGTGTGACATTCCTCAGCCACCCCTGGCTGCCCTAAAGGAAAAGCAAATAGTTAACTTGCAGAGATCACAATCCTGCAAGACAGAAGTCTCCCTTGGTTTACCAGTGTCCTAGAGATTTACAACAAAGAAGCTATCGTAACAATAGCACAATTTCCAGAGGCAAATAACTCAGTTCCTCAAGCCCTAAATAAAGTTAAATTTCTTCTAAACCCAAATCTCACTAACAAAGACATTTGATAGCAGAAATGTGAATGGCTGGCCAAAAGACAACATTGATCAAGCAGCAAGACCTCCTGTATACCTGCACCTTGTAGGCCCTCTTTAGCATATGAAAGCTCAGTTGACACCTCCCTTTTTCCTCACCTTCCCCCAACCGCAGGGTACATAACCTGCCATCCCTCACAACCCGGGGCAGTAGCTCTTTCTGCCCATGGGTCGTGTCCCCGTGCTTTAATAAACCACCATTTTGCACCAAAGATGTCTCAAGAATTCTTTCTTGGTCATCGGCTCTGGACCTTACCCCACTGAACCTCACCTAGGTTCTAGAACTTCATCACCTCTGCAGGCCTTCCTTTGGCAGCCTTCCCTGCCTTGGGAAGCCAGAGCTCCATCCTTCCAGGTCCCTCGGCTCTCCCAGACTATGGTAGCCCTCTGCTGTTCCTCATCTCCCACCTGCTCATCCTGCCTCAGGCCCTTTACACTTGCTGTTCAGTGGCCTACAGATAGGCCTTTATCTCTAGATATTCACATGGTTGTCTCCTTTGATTCACTCAGGTCTCAGATGAAGTGGCAGTTCCTTAGAGAAGCCTTGCTTGACCACCCTGGCTAAAATGGGCTTTCCCTCAGCCCTAGTCACTTCCTATTCCACTTCCTTGCTTTCTGTCATTTATTTCTCCATTGTCCTTGTTACTGCCGGGTATTCGTCATCTGCTGCATTGCTGTGGGTGTATTACTTGCTTCCCCACATCAGAGACTCTGCACTGGTGGAAAGGCTGTGGAGCTGTCTTATTTTTTGAGAACCCCCCCAATTCTAGAGGTGCATGGCACATAGGACCTGTTCAGTCCGTTCTGGTTGACTGGCTGGCAGAGGCCGACCTCCTTGTCTCGCTGTGCTGGGTGCTGAGTCACTGTCACTGCCCTCCTCAGGCCCTTGCACTCCACTCCAGTCCTGCCTGCTAGCCCTGTTCTGGGCATTGCTTGGGGGAGGGGGTTGGGGCGGGGTGGATGCTTCAGGCTGAAGCCACTTTCCTCTTGACACAGTGGTGACTCTGCTCTCTGCTCCCTCTCTCCTCTTCTCAGAAACTTTATGAAATTATTGTTACATTGTTTGAATGTTGAAATATTTGAAATTATTATATTTATAGGTTTTAAATGACAAGCACTTAAAATGCTAGAGAAGCCACTTTATTGTTTTCTCCCCCCCACACTTTTTTTTTAGAAAGCCAGACAGTTTTAGCAAAGCCACTGCAAACAATAGCTCAGCCTCACTGCGGTGGGTGGAGAAGTAGCCAGTGTCTGGGAAGGGAGGGCAGGGTGAGGGTAGCTCTCAACTGGGATCCGGGACCTTTCCTTGCTGCAGCAGGGAAGCCTCCACAGGGCTCGGGGCCATGGCGTGTTGGGGTCAGCTGCTCTCAGGTCACATGGACTTTGCAGAGGAAGAGCTGAGTGGGGTTGTGGAGGGCAGGGAGGGCATCTCCCAGGGCAGATGGGAGGTGAGGCTGGGTCTGGGGTGGCCCAAGGAAACAAAGAGAAGGGGCAGAGAGTGGAGAGCTATTCCTGGGGGAGAGTGGAGAGAACATGGGGGTGGGGTGTTAAGGACAGCAGGTATCTAGAAAATTCTGGGAATGGTGGTAATGTTCATGGAGGGAGCTGAGGACATTGGCAGGAAGTCCCTTTGAGGCTAAACTTGTAGTCCAAGGGCAGGGGGCGTCTCCTGTCGGGTGGTGTTCCTAAGCCTTGCGGTCTCAGGGGTCCGGTGGGGCGCTTGGCTGGCTGCGCCGTGGCCTCGGAGGGGGTTTGTTCCTGCCTATCATCTGCCTGACCATATCCTCTGGCTGGCAGCCCAGCCTCTCAGTGGATGGTTGGGGATCGAGTGGGACTTCGGCGGGGAGAGAAATCGTTTGGGTGGTCCTGTGTGTGTGTGTGAGACTCCCTGTGGCGTCCTGGCATGTGGATGAGCCTGTGTGTGAGACAGCGTGTGTAGCTGTGTATGTGAGGGACCACGGTGTCTGTCACCAAGGGTGTGAGAGACCAGACATGTGCCCTGAATGAGTGTGACTGAGTGAGGGTGCAGGGGTGTGTTTGGGGGGTGCTGTGGGGCTGTGGGCAGGAGGCTCCCACTCAAAGGGCCTGTGTCAGAAGGCAGGAGAGGGTGGGGAGGGGTCAGCATCCCCAAGTTGGGGCCATGTTAATGACTGTGCGCCAACACCTGGGGCATGTGAGCGATGGCGGTGCGTCTGAGTGGACGTGCCCAGGAGTGTGCGCACATGCCGTCCAGTGTGTGGGGGGGTGCTGTCCCGCCACGTGCGTGTGCTGTACTTGGGGGGGCTGTCCAGCCGCGTGTGTGTGCTGGCACGGGTGCGCACATGTGGGCCCCCCAGGGGCGTTGACAGCTGTTTTTTCCTGTTCCTGCAGGGCCTCACAGCAGAGGAGGTGGTTCAACTCAAGGCAGCCCTTGAGCCGGCTGTGGGAGCATGGCGCGGCCCCGGGAGCCTGTGGCAGCCTGGCTGGCCGTGGTCTTGGCCGTGGCCCTGGCCCTGGGCCCGAGGGCTGGCGCGGCGGCCCCGAGGCAGGACTGCACGGGCGTCGAGTGCCCGCCGCTGGAGAACTGCATCGAGGAGGCGCTGGAGCCGGGCGCCTGCTGCGCGGTGTGCGTACAGCGGGGCTGCGCATGCGAGGGCTACCAGTACTACGACTGCCTGCAGGGCGGCTTCGTGCGCGGCCGTGTGCCCGCCGGCCAGTCCTACTTCGTGGACTTCGGCAGCACCGAGTGCTCCTGCCCACCGGGCGGTGGCAAGATTAGCTGCCAGTTCATGCTGTGCCCGGAGCTGCCCCCCAACTGCATCGAAGCTGTGGTGGCGGCCGACAGCTGCCCGCAGTGTGGCCAGGTGGGCTGCGTCCATGCTGGACGCAAGTATGCCGCCGGCCACACTGTCCACCTGCCGCCCTGCCGGGCCTGCCACTGTCCTGACACAGGGGGCGAGCTCATCTGCTACCAGCTCCCTGGCTGCCGTGGGGATGCCGGAGACGTGCTTGCGGCTGCCACGGGAAACTTCTCCGACACGGAGGAGGGGGACCCCGAGCGACACTATGAAGACCCCTACAGCTACGACCAGGAGGTGGTCGAGGCAGAAGCTGCAGCAGCCCTGGCGGGCGAGCTCCAGGCAGGTGCTGGGGGTCCGGCTGCTCTGGGAGGTGGCAGTCAGCCATCCTCTGCCCTCCAGGCCACCCCCTGGCCAGCCGCCCTCCCTAGGCCCACGGCGGCTGCTGCCCTGGGTCCTCCGGCCCCCATGCAAGCCAGGAGAGTGACAGAGGACAGCCATGGCGAAGGGCCAGAGAAGACCGAGGAATTGGTCATCAGGGAGCAGCCAGCAGCAGGTGGCCCCAGGGGGCTGGATGAACCACCCATTCCAGGCCCAACTGGGCCTGGTCTTCCTGTCCAAGAGAACAAGGCAGAGGCGAGGGCAGGGCCTGAAGAGAACTTAATCCCGGAAGCCCAGGCCACCCTTGACAGTGCTGGGCAGGAGGGAGCTGTGCCTGTTCTGGGGTCAAGCACGGCCAGTGTCCCCCCATCACAGGGCACACTGAACTCTCCTGGGGGCACGACGAAGTCCAGCATCCACACCATGCTGACCCTGTCTCCCCAAGAGGCAGCCTGGGTCCCACCCACAGAGGAAGTGCCCAAGCAGCCACCGGTTCTGCCCCATTCTCAGCCAGAGGAGGACACAGATCCCAACTCTGTTCATTCTATCTCCAGAGGTGACCATGAAGGTAAGAACCCATTCTAGTTCCTCCAGGGGCACTTAGCCCAGGGAAAGACAGCCTCAGGGCCTTGTCAGGGCCCCCAGCTCTGCAAAGTTGCCTGAGGCCAGGGAAGCTGGGTCTATGGGGCCAGGCTACCCACGGTTAGCCCAACCCCCACACTATAAGGCAGGGGCACTGAGATGGCGCTTTCTCCCCAGCTGCACTCCTGGGGACAGAACGGCAGGTAAGGGTGAGGTCCCTGTTGTGGTAGGTGCTGGGCTACCTGGTGGGGCTGTGGTTGAAAGCCTCTTAGGTATACCTTCTCAGGGCTAGAGTTCCTCAAGGAAAGTTCCAGCTCGGGTGCAGGTGGGGCCCACTGGGGTCCATGGGTGCCCTGGAAGGAAGTGAGAAGTTTCACAGACCTGGTCCAGCTCCATCCACCCCCTCCTGACAGTAGCCTCGGGTCATGGCTGTGTTCTTGGTCTCTGAGCTGATAGCAGAAGGGACATGGTCTCTCCTGGGGGCTCCTTGTGAGGGCCTAGGACCAGGGCTGCCAAGCACGCCAGCCAGGGTTCCCGTTAACACACACGTCGTTCTTGTCCCTGCTCTGTGCTGCACCTGCCGGGGCTCCCACCTACTCAGAATAGAAGCCAAAGCTATCTCGAGGACCACAGGCTCTGTCCCGGTCAGCCCGTGACCTCCTGGACCACCTCTCCATCACCCTTTTCTTAGTCTGTTCTGGCTGCTGTTACAAAAATGCCATAGACTGGGGGGCTTACCCCACAAGCATTTATTTCTTAAAGTTCTGGTGGCTGGGAAGGCCAAGATCAAGGTGCCGGCAGACCTGGTGTCTGGTTCCTGGTTTGCAGATGGCCATCTGCTCATTGTGTCCTTGCATGAGAGATGAGGGTGCATCTCACTGAGAGGGAGCAAGTTTTCTTGTGTCTTTTCTTGGAAGGGCACTAATCCCATCATGAGGGATCTACCCTCATGGCCTAATTATATCCCCAAAGGTTCATCTCCACATACCATCCCTATCAGGTTTTTTTTTTTTTAATTTTATTTATTTATTTGAGAGAGAGCGCATGAGCCGGGCTGGGGAGGGGCAGAAGGAGAGGGAGAAGAAGAGTCCCCATTGAGCAGGGAGCCTGGTGCGGAGTTCCATCCCAGGTCCCCGGGATCATGACCTGAGCCAAAGGCAGAGGCTTAACTGACTGTCTTCTGCCAATTTGGGTTTTAACATACAAAGTTGGAAGTGGGGCCTAAACACTCAGTCCCTATTGACATGCTTAGCACTGGCTTTCAGGTACCCTGAAGCCCTGCGGCCTTTGCACTTTACACCTCCTCTTGAAATGCTCTCTGAGGTGTCCATGTGGCTCATTCTTTCCCTCTATAAACTCTCTTTTCCAGGTCACCTCCCCAGAGAGGCCTTCTCTGAGCACCCAGTTAAAAGAGCACTCCACCTTCCTCTTACCCTGCTTTAATTCCTGCTACCAATACCTCATATGATAGCACGTAGTTGATTCGTTTAATGTTGTCACCCCTAGTAGAATGGTAGTGCCATGAATGGAGGGACCACATCTGTCATCTTCTCTGCTATACCTAAGGGCCTCTGGCAGGGCCTAGCAACACAGTTGGTGCTTGGTAAATATCAGGTAAATAAACGAGTGAATCAATGGGGGCTTATCCTTTCTCATCCTAGCTTCCTTGCCATCCTATGAACATCTTACACCGACATATCCCTTTTCTTCCACCTATTTGCTCACACTGTTCCCAGCCAGCTCAGGCAGCACCTCCTCTAGGAAGCCTTCCCTGAATCTTTATGCCTTGTCTGATGCCCTCACCACTAACCTTCTCCAGCTCCCTGCCTCACCTCTGAGGTACCCTAAGCAGTTGTCTGGTCGTCTAGACATCCCTCCCCATAGCTGAGAGTCTGTGTCTTGTTCAATGTAATACCTAAACCTTCGCTATAAACCTTCATTAGGCACTAACTGTGACTGGGCCCTAGTGGGCCCTGGGGAGGCAGAATTGGACCCCTGTGGCCCATGTCTACAGACTGGGCTGTGAGGGAGGGATGTCTGGGTGGTGGTGGGGGGGCTATGAGGGGGTCCGGGATTTCTGCAGCATTCCCATATACCTACCTTGCTGCTGCCCACAGCTCTATGGCCTTGGACAGGTCTCTTAACTGTCCTGGGCCCCGTTTTTCCCATCAGTCAAGTACTCCATCCCTCATTGGGCATGGACTGTGTGCAAAGCCTGTGCACATGTAGGGAGGGGTGAGACTGCAGGCTCCTTCTGACCTGGTGGGAGGATCAGCTCCCCCGACCCAGCCCAGATGGTTAATCCTTCCAGCCCCATCATGGAGAGTGGGGCACAGAACTCACCTTTGCCGAGTGAGCACCTCCTAGGTGCCAGACCCCATTTCTGATCCTTCCTACAAGCTGTGGAGGTGGGGGTCCTTCTTGAAAACCGAGCACATCAAGGTCAGAGAGGTGTGGCTTGTGTCCTCATTTCACACAGTGGGAGTTGGTGGGCTGGATCCAGGGCAGTGGGCTTCAGTGGGATCCTCCTTACCCAGCCCTGAGCCTACAGGATGTGGGGAGGCTGCATGGGGTGGGGGGAGCTGTAATGAAGTACATGTGTGCCCGGGGAGAGCTTGCAGGCCTGGCTTTGGAGTATGGCGCACGTAGTGTGTTTGGGTTGCTGCCTCTGAGGGGTTCCAAAATAGACACAACCCCCACTCCCCACCCCTGCCTCTCGCTCCAGAGGCCTCTCTATGGTTCCAGGCCTTTGGAATCTTGGAGACTTACTTTGTTCTCAGGAGCCCTAGGTTTTTCTGTTTTGTTTTTGTTTTTTTCCCTCCTCTGCCCTGTGCTTTCTCAAATGGATCTTGGGGTGTAGCCTTTGATGAGGGCTGCCTTGGGGCAGGGGCCTCTGATGGGGTGTCCCCTCTCCCATCTAAGGGTTGTGCTGGCAGAGGGCCCAGCACACGCAAAGCCCGGAGATAATTAGCAGGGCATGGACAGGCAGCTGCATTTTTTGGTGTGCGAGGAAAGGAAGGTGTGGGAAGTTGGGAGCAGGGGAATTTGCCCTAGCCAGATAAACAAGGGCTGGCCTGCCACTGACCACCCCCGTCCATCTTTCCTCCCCTCCTCACCCTGGGACCAGCCATCCCCTGCCAGCTCATGAGCTCTGTTCCACTCCCTGCACAACTCAGGCTAGTGGCTTACTGTTCTGTGCCTCCTTTCCTCCATCCATCAGCAATGGGGAGGCTCCTGCTTCGTGGGGACATCTTGAAGAGAGGAGCTGATTCATGTCCAGTGCTCGGGAGGGAGCTTAGCCCTTGCTGAGTAATTAAAAATGTTAGCCACTGGTTGTCACCCTCCACCCTTCATTCTACCTATTTATTTCCTCAACAGATGTCTGTGGCCTACCCTCTCTGCACTGGGGGCTGTGCCTGTGAATGAGGCCAGCGCAGCCTCTCCCTTCCTGAGGTCTCCTGGGGGCAGGAGGGTGTTCAGTGGATAGGCACACACACGTACAGATTTCTTCATGGCCATAACGCAGTACACGCTGCCCAGGAAGTGTGGGTGGTGGGAAACCTGATGTGTGGGGGCCAGGGGCCTGATGGAGCATCCTTTGGGAAGTGGGGACCTTCCGGGGGGGAGGGCAGGGGCATCCCAAGTGATGGAGGGGCCCTCAGTGCAGAGGAGCTGGGGAGGTAGCTCTGCCCTGCTTGCCAATGAGGCCGGCGGAGAGGAGGGCCGTGGAGCCGGAAATGACCCCCAGCTATGTTGCCATGGCAGCCCTGGGGCCTGGAGAAGGAGGTTTCCAGCCATTGCCCCAGGACTGGCTGGGGTGGGGGTCTTGTCTCTGAGCCGGAGCCGTGCCAGGGATCCTGGCTGCCTCTGAGCATGTCCAGATGTGGCCTAATGGAAGCCACATGCCCGGCTCCCTGGGCTGGGGAGAAGGGGTCTGAAGTCTGTTGTCACTCAGGGGGCTTTGTGAGCATGTCCTCCCCTTCTGCCACTGGGCTGGCATGACAGAGGGAACCAGGGGACTGCTGGGCCCCAAGGGAGGGAGCCCTGGGGCAGGGTTGGCCCTCAGGAAGGTGGAGTTTCTCCTTCCTGGGAAAGGCTCCAGCTGACCTCTGTGGGCCCCCCAGACCATGTGGCAGGAAAGGGGCCCCCTTCCTTGGGACCCTCACATAACCAGGTTCTGCAGGGCAAGGGTCCTTGGATCCTCTGTCATTCTGGTTAACAGAGAAACTTTAAAACTCAAATAACTCTACTAAGTGCAGACATTGTCGTGTTTGCCTCTTGCGCGGGCACCATTATAAGCATGCTGTGATAATTAACCCTTTTAATCCTCACCACCACCTCCTTGGTTTACAGCAGAGGAATCAGGTCCCTTGTCTGAGAACACGTGTGCAGGGAGTGGTGGATCCAGGTTTCCCTTGTATTTCTTCGTGTCTTCATCCTTGTCATTTCTGAGTGCCTGGTGTGTGTGGGCTATGACAGTGGCTGAATGTGCAGTGTGGAACAAAGCCCAGCACAGTCCCTGCCCTCGGGGAGCTCACGGGTTAGTGGGGGAGATAGCCTGGTAGTCACATGGGTGTGATGTTCTGAGCCGTGACCAGGGCTGAGAAAGGAGGTGGGTATGCTATCTAAACCTATCTTTCAGGGATCTGACTTCTGGGGATCAGGGAAGGCTTCCTGGGGGAGGTGATGTTTGAGCATGAGGTCTTGTTGACTATGGCAGGTGGCAAGCAGGGAGGGGACAGTGCTCCAGGCAGAGGACACAGCACATGCAAGGGCCCTCTAGCTGGAGGGGGCAAATTAGATTGAAAGGAGGCTGTGTGGTTGGTATGAGGCTGGGGAGGGTGTAGGGGCCACAATGGTGTTGAAGATTTGGGTCTTTGTCCCAAAAGCAGTGGGGAGCCATTGAAGTTGTAAGGCAGGAGGCCAGTATGATCTTATCTGGTGACTCCCAGAAGGAGTGCTGCAGGAGAACAAAGGATTAGCAGTGGGCCTCCCCAACATCTGTGGGTTTCCAGCACCACTCCCAGTGCCTCCAACCGCCCCCCCCCCCCCCCCCCCCCCCCCCCCCGAGTCACCAGGCTGTGGCTTCTGGGACACAGGAGAGAGGGACTTGCCCAGATTCTCCTCTTCTCATTCCCTAGAGGATCCTTGCTGATCCTGCCCTCTCTTTTCCAGGCTTGGCCTGTGGGAGATTTTAACTTGTGTGGGGCCTAAGGGAACCAGGCTGGGATTCTGGACACCTGAGCCCCCAAACCATGCAACAGAATCACCTCCTACTAGAGCTCCAGGCTCCTGGAGCAGGCAGGGGATGGAGGCAGCCTGTGGAGGCTGTGGCAGGAGAGCACACAGGAGGGCCTGGCCAGCCCTTCCTCCACTCAACCCCAACCACGGGGCCTGGAAATGGGGTCTGTGACTCTGTTTCGGGCTGGGTGGGCCCTGTGGAGAGCAATAAGACAGGCAAACCGGGGGCCCTGGCTCCCCACATCCACAGTAAGACCCTGGTCTGAAGCCCCCCCACTTGCTCGTTGTATGATCTGGGGCCCAGGACGTCACCCCTCTGAGCCCCCATTTCCTTATTGGCGAAATGGCATGGTTGCGAGTGCCCGAGGCTGTAGTGAGAACGAGCATGTCAGGAGCGAGGCCTGCATGGAGCGACGACATGGGCCAGCGTCGCCTGCACTTGGGCCTGCTGTCCTGTTACAGCACACGCGGCTCTCCTCCGTCCACCTGCTAGCTTCTTTCTGCAGAGCAGTGTTGTAAGCAGTAGAATTTTGCTGTGACTATTTTGAAATTAGAAGATTTCATGTAAATTTCAGCTCTCAGTCTTTCCTGGAAAATTGGCAGTTGTGGGCACAACTGGCCCATGTGCTGCTGGCCATCGGGGTTGCTGAGCGGAGGCTCCCCACCCTTTGGACTGCGTAGGTGCTCTGTGTTCTGTGGGGCTGGCTGTCCTCGGTTTCATCAGAGGTCTGGCCCTGGTTGGCAGCTGGGTTGGGTACTATACTGGGGGTGCCTGTCGTTGCATAGAGTTTTTACCCTGTGGTCTATGTGGTTGTTCTATTTTATGGAAGAGAAACTGGCATCTGGTGGGGGGGCTTTGCTGGAGGTCACAGGAAAGCCAGGCAGGGGGATGCAGGCTCCCAGTGGAGGGGTGGGCTCATGGCTCTCACAGGGGACCTGGAGGCATGAGTGGGTCTGAGTGGCCCTAGCTGGGCCCTCCTTGTGTTTACCTGCCCCAGACCATAGAACACTTGGAAGAAATGGGGCAGGGGCCAAGGCTAGGCCTGTGGTAGGTTTCTCTAAAACTATGTTATCTTTTTATTTTTCTTCTTTTCTCTTTTTTTTTCTTTTCTTTTCTCCTCCCTCCCTCCCTCGTGGTCTCCCTCCTTTCCCTTACCCTTCCTTCCATCCTTCATTCCTCCCTCCCTCCCTCTCATTCTCTTTCAGAACAGGTTTACTGAGATACAGTCACGTACCATAAAACCCCCCCTTAAAGTGTATAATTCATTAGCTTTTATCAGAGTTGTACCGACATCACTGGGTGCCCAATTTTAGAACATTGTCATCACTCCCAAAAGAAACCCCACGCCTGGTAGCAGCCACTTCCCCTTTCCTCCTTCTCCAGCCCCCAGCCACCACCAAGCTCCTCACTGTCTCTGTGGAGTCACATATTCTGGACATTCCTGGACACGAAGTCATGTAAGAGGTCGTCTTCGGGGACTGTCTTCTGTCACGTAGCATAATGCTTCCAAGGTTCGTCCGCATTGTGGCAGGTGTCACTACTTTGCACCTTTCTCTGACTGAGTAGCTTTCCGTGTGGTGGATGCACTTTGTTTTTCACCCATTCATCCACCGATGATTGAAGTGTTCGCACCTTCTGGCCATCATGAGGACTGCTGATACTGACACTTGCGTATGTGCTTTCGTGTGGACAGAGGTTTCTGTTGCTCTTGGTAATATTCCCGGGGGTAGAGCTGCTGGGTCACGTGGTGACTGTATGTTTAATCACCAGAGGAACTGCCAGACTGTTTTCCCCAGCAGCCGCACCATTTGGCACTCCTGTCGACAGTGCATGAGGGTTCTGACTTTTCCACATCCTTGCCAACACTTGTTACTGTCTGCCTTTATCTCTTTTTTCCCCCCCAGGAGAGGGGAGGGGCAGAGGGCAAGAGTGGAAGAGAATCGTAAGCAGGCTCCATGCTTAGACCTCCAGGGCAGAGCCCGATGCCTGGCTCCATCTCATGACCCTGAGATCATGACCTGAGCCAAAATCAAGTTGGACGCTTAGCAGACTGAACCACCCAGGCACCCCTTGCTGCTGAGCCTTTTTGAGTATAGCCATTCTCGTGTCTGCGAAGTGGTTGGTATCCGACTGCAGTTCTGATTTGCATTTTTCTGACTTGTGATGTTGATCATCTGTCATGAGCTTCCTTTAAAAAATTCTAGAAAACACAAAACACACAAGCACACATTCCATTAGCCATTAAAGTGATGACATCGCACAATGTCATGTTGTTTCTGGAAGACGCTGCCATATGCTCGTGGGAGAAAAAGCATGAAGAAGGCAACTATTGTCATGTTGTTCTGAAAATAGTGCTTATCTCCTGGATGCCTGGAAAGACCTCAGGGACCCTCCAGGGCCTGGGACCACACTTGAGAACCACCGGTCAATCCACAAATACTAGCATTTTATGCACACCATTCTGCCCTGTGCTTTTTTTCTCTGACAACATATCTTGGGACTCCTCCTTATCTTTATGCCGAGAGTTCCCTTACCAGCCAGCATGTCACTGTCCCCTTGTTCCGGCTTTTCTTTTTGGTCCCTGCTGACAGATGTTCTAGTTGTTACTAGCCTTTTGCTGTTAAAAAGCAGTGTTCTAAGTGAATATCTTTACGCTGTGCCCTGGTACAGAGTGCTGGGTCAGTATGCATATGCATTTCTTTATATATTTTTTGTGAACTCATTGAAGTAAAATCAATAGAACTTACCAGAAGTGTACAACTCAGTAACACATTTTCACAAATGGAACACACTCATGGGACAGGCACTTGGATCACAAGACAGGTCACCCCCTCAGTGCCTGTCCTGGGGAGCCACTGCCCTGACTTCTAACAGCAGATATTAGTTTTCTGTTCCTGGAGTTTTCTGAAGGGAACCAGAGAGTCTGTTCTCTTTCACATCTGGCTTCTGAGGTTGGCCATGTTACCCGCACTGTGGCTGGTCCTTTTGATTGCTGAGAGGTGCTCCGTCATATGGATGGACCCCAGTTTTATTGTTCATTCTCCTGTGAAGGGGTGCTGGTGTTGTTTCCAGTCTGGGACCATCAGGAAGCGTGTTTCTGTGCACCTGCTAGAACCAAGCTTTGGATGATCGCTGGCTCCAGTGTGCTCAGTGCTCAGCAGGTTTATCCCCTCTGCAGACATCAGCTTGTCCTCCTTTGAAAGCTGTGCCAGATTTTGGCTCATACCCGTAATACGTGAGAATGCATTTTCCTCATTATTCAACAAGTATTTATTGCATTATTCCAAGTGCTGGGGACAGAGCACCGTATTCAAAACCGATGGAATTCCCATCCCTCATGGAGTGTCCACTCTGGCAAGCTTAGGAAGCACGCAGTCAGTCCCACGAATGTGTAAAATCTACGTGAGAAGGTGCTGGGCGCTAAGGAGAAATTGAAGCAGGGTGCTATAAAATGTTCTCAGCGTGGCCGGCCTTGGAGGGGGAAGATGCTGCTAAGTGGTTTTCGTTAACACGTGTGTTTAATTCTCCCCATCCCCGATTTTGGCCAGGGGTTCCCCAGCAAGTCTGGCCATGCTCCCACCAACACGACATGGGGCTGCCACCTGGTCTTTCGGCTCTCTTGCCAAACCTGTGCCAGTCCTTGTGCTTGGGACACAACTTGGTCATGGTATGAATGATCTATTGCCATGGTAACGTGAGCAGCAAGCCACCACACAGTAAACTCTCATTATCACTGCCAAGTGCACGGGGCAGCCAGGCTCTGCTGTCCCGAGCTGGGATTGGGGGATGGCAGCTGGGCTCTTGCTTGTGAGTGTCTGTGGTCGGCTGGCAGCTCTGCTGGGGTTGGTGGGTGTGGGGCGGCCTCTTCCAGGATGGCTTATCTCTGCTCTCTGCTCTCTGACCTCTTCAAGCTGGTTTGCCCTGGCTTGTTCTCACCCCAGAAACGGGGCTCTAGGTGAACGAAAAGAAGCACACAGTGTTCTTAGGCCTGGGTCCAGAACAACTAGCACCCTTTCTAATGCCCCATTTTGTAGCCGGCCATTTGGGAGACCAGCCCAGGTTCAGAGGCTCCTCTTGCTGGGATTTGCTGGGAAGTCATGTTGTGAAGGGTGTGCGTACAGGACGGGAAGAGAATTGGGACTGAGTCTGCTTCTGGTCCTGGGCTGGGTGCTCCATGGACCTCATTTCACTTAGGCCCCACACGACTTTACAGTAAGTTCCTTCCCACTGGGGTTAGGGGGTGGCTGAAATGCTGGCCTGGTCCGTGGCCCAGTAGCAAATAAGTGGTCTGAACCCGGGTCCACTGATGCTTAAGGCATGTCTGGATTTCTTGCTTGCCTCCTTTGGTAGGCCTGGTACAGAGCTTCCCAGGTTTGCACTGGCTCTGCCCCTTGCTAGCTGTGTAACCTTAGGCAAATCACGCTATTGCTTGAGCCTCCGTTTTCCTGTCTGTAAAATGGGCTTTCTGAGGGCTCTCTTCTATAGCTCTGTTCTCAGTTTGAAGAAGGCTGGTGTTGGGCACCAGGTGCTGGGGTCTGTCTCCCAGCAGGCTTTGCTCACAGCTGGTGCCCTGGGTGCTGATTCCAGGCCTGGGGTCTCTGTCAGGAAGGCAATGGCCTTTGCACTCTGGGCTGCCTCCCGTTTATACACTGAGCCCAAGACAGCAGATGCGACTGGCCTGAGGCCGAACCAAGCCCTTTGGCCTCCTGTACCCTGAGCCTTCCAGAATCCTTGGTGCCTCAGCAAACTGGAGCTGAGAGGTCTGTGTTCAGGGCTCTCCTGAGAGCAGTGTCAGCTTGTCTGCCTGCCAGTACTCCCCCAAGCCCGGCCAGGAGTTTGTGTCCTCTGTGTCCTTTGTCCCGCAGCATCTGGGGCCTTATGGAGGAGGCTTCTGTAGAGGCATTATGTGGGCTGAGGTTCTTCTATGGGGCCCTCCTTGGGTCCCCATACTGGGAAAATGGGCTCAGGGCTAGTGGCACTGGGGATAAGCCAGCTCGGTCCTCAGAGGGAAAATCCTTGGTGTGAATCCTGCCCCTCCATGATGGCTGCGTGACCTCAGGCGGTTGACTCACTGAGCCTCAGTGTCCACATCTGTAAGATGGGAGAGTGACCTTACCACCGCAGGATTACTGAGAGGAGCAGCACGAGGAAGGTCAGCCACTTGGGACTGAGTTCCTGTCTTCCTGATGTCAGAGGGCCACTGCACCCTGGGGGCTGGGGCTGCGGACTTGCGTTTGTGCTTCAGTGAACAGATGTGTGTCTTTTCTGTGGCCAGGAGCTGTCCCTGCTGGTGAAAAAGCCGAGGGACCAGGCCTAGTTGGGTTGGGGGGGTATTCATTTCCTGTGCCCCACCCCGGGCTGTCACTCTTAGCTGCTTCCAGATGGGCAGGGCAGGACAGGGGTCCGTCCTCCCTGGCCCTTCCCTCCCCACTCCACACTTCTCTCCCAACACCTGCCAGCTGAGTCAGCAGACGCCCTGATCCTGAGGTCTTGTCTTTAGGGGCACAGCCTGACCGGGTGGCCAATATCCCAGAAACGGGGAGGGGGCGCCCTCCTTGGGTCTGCACATGGTCTCGTCTTTCACCCTCACGGGACTGACCTGCGTTGGGAAGCGGTCATGATAAGGCAGCTGCTGTGCTGGTCACTTGACCTGTGTTGGTGTGTTAAGCCTCATGACACCCCTACCCCCGTCACTATAAGGGAGGTAACTGAGGCAGAGGGAAGTGAAGCGACTCGTCCAGGGTCACTGAGGGCGCTGATGAAGCCAGCAGACATTTGCTGACTCTCAGCCTTTTGCTCTGACCACCCCGCTGGGTCTGCCCAGTTGCCTGGCATGAGTGTGTAGCTCCTGTGGCCAGCAGTCAGGGACTCCAGCACTGCCCCGCGTCACAGATCCACATGGGGCACCTAGGACCCAGGGTGGGGTCTGCAGGCCCCAAGCTCTGCCTGTGCCCTCAGCCCCAGGCACAGAGTTTGGGATTCTGGGGTTCCATGGGATCCATGTGGGGAGGGTGGAGGAGGCTGAAGAGTGGAATCTGGCTGCAGGGAGTTGCCCGCCTGGGGGCAGAGAGCCCCTGGCTCCTGAGAGGGGGGCGGGAAGGGAGTGGAGAGTGACAGAAGATGTCTTGTTTCACTTGCAACCCCCATCTGCCCCACTCAGTCCCGACGTGCTTATGGGCCCCACGCTCAGAACCAGGAAGCAGAGGGAGAACACTCCCCACCCCCCAGCCTGGGGTGTGTGTACCCGCTGTCACAAGCAGACCTGTGGAACGCACAGGATGGGGGAGCAAAGTCAGACGCTGGTAGTGGGGTGGCTGGAGGATAGGAGCCGCCGGCTGACGGCGACCCACAGGGGCTGTGCAGACCGTGGGACCAGGAAGGTGCCTGGAATGTGGGGGCAGCTGCTCCCCAGCTCTGATTGGTGCCCTGGGGCAGGGAGGCCCAGTGTGGCCTATAACTTTGGGTTTTCTAAAAGAAGCCAGGGATCTGGAATTTTCTATGAAAGCTCCCAATTTGTAAATGTTGGCAGCTCATTCAAATACACCGAAGTACCAGTAAAGAAGGCAGGGAGTGCCAGTTCACTGCCACAGTTCAGTCTCCCTACTCCTTCCCACCCCTAATTACACAGCTGGGACCCAGAGGCCCAGAGGTGGGTAAGGGGCTGGCCAAAAACCCCGTGAGCTCAGAAGGTGGGCCCCCAGCCCTGACCTCCAGCCCAGTGTGCTTTCCTCCCAGACCTCCCTGCCCAGTGGAGTCAAAGCACTGGGAACAGGTGGTCCTTGCAAAGGGCGACTGAAGAATGAGTGGTGAAGAGGCCACAAGCACAGGTGTGGGCGGGGCTGGGGACCCGCAGAGACTGGTGTGGCGCTTGTGCTGGCAGCCATGGAAGGTGTTGCTCCCGGGCCTGGAGGGGAGCCTGGCAAGAGCTGAGGTTCACGGTGCTGTGGACTTCGGTCGAGGTGGCCATGCCTGCCTGGGGATCTGTGCTGCTGCCCCTCCCACTCAGCTTCTGCCAGCAGAGAGCAGTGTGGGATGAAGGTCTGGGACAGATGGGGACAGGAGCAGGTTTGGTGGATGATGGCCATGTAGACTGTGGCTGGGGAGGGATTAGGATCTCTCCAGGATGCCTCACCTCCCAGGCTTGGTTTGGGGGCTGTGCTTCCTGAGGGGGTGACCCCAAGTCTGTGGGCCAGGGCTACTCATGGTCTTTTTCTGGAGGGTTTGGAGCCAGTGGCTGATACTCAGGTAGAGATACAGCCTTGACAGTGATCATGAGCATCTGGCATGCTGGACAGAGGTCTGGGCCAGAGGTGGAAACCTGATCAGAGGACGGCTGGGTTTCTGTTTCTTCCCCCATTAGTTTGCCCTGCTCAGCAGGTGGGCAGCAGGTGGGTGGGTGGGGAGGTGCCCAAGGAAGGCCTCATGATTCCCTGTCACCACATGACCCCTAAAGCCTGGATGTGGGACCAGATGGGCCAAGGGTCTTGCCTGAGGTTGCTCGCCCAGTGGAAGGACAGCAGGGTTCTGGGTGGGGTTTTCTGGCTGGTGCAGAATGGCGGTGTCAGCCCACCTCTCCTGGGCCCCCCGGGATGCGCTCATTGCTCACTGAATATTGAGTTATGGTGCAGGCTGCAGGGGACCAAGGAACAAGGTACTTGGGGGTTGGGGAGAAATGTGGTAAAGGTCTGTGTGGGGTTGGGATCTGATGGGGCTGCAGCCCCACGTCACTTAAGAGAAATGCAAAGTCGCTGGGTGAAGTCACTGGGAATTTGGCTCTGGAAGGGCCCCAGCCTGGTCCAGTGGTATTCCCCTTGGGAACGCTGGGAGCCTGAGGTCCCAGATTCCCGGCCCCTCCCCCTCCTCTGGTGACCCATCCCTGGGCACTCCCTGCCAGCTCTTCCCTAGGCTGGACCTCTGTGTCAGCATCACCACCTGGGGCTTTGCAGAAAACCTTGCTGGTGCCCTATTCCTGTTTGCCTCAAAGAGGAGGAGGAAAAAAAAATCCAATTTTTTATGTGATGTTTTAATTTCTGTAATTCTTTAACCAATCCCTCTTTATTAAGGTGAAAAATAAATGTTTACGTTTCTCTTATAGAAAAAAAACTGGCCTGGGGAAACTAAAACTGCCTTAGAGTTAAACATCTTCTCTTACTAAACTGTACATATGTACGATGGACTGGTAATTAAATTGAACTATCCAGAAAGACCAGGGAAGTAGAATGAAGTCACTGATAAGAATCATGTATAAAACAAAATGCTTTCCTGAGAACCAGAATTCCATCAAACCTCTCTTTCAGCAAAAAGTACAGTCTTGTAGGTGGCAGCAAGTTTCTTCAACTCATAATGAGGGAGATACAATTCACAGTTCTTTTGAGGCAGAACAGAGCACGTCCCGAAGTGTCTTGATGAAGTTCTGATAGTCGGTGCCTTTGGTTTGAGATTTGGGTGATACTGGAAGACGGCACTGGGCTTGGGGGCTGGGAGAGGCCCCTTCCCGGAGCACAGGGAGGGAGGAGTCTTGCTCAGAGATTGGGTGCCGTCATGACCTTCAGCTGGAGGTGGACGTGCCTAGTAGCCTGGGGTGAGCCCGAGTGGAGGGAGGGACAACCCAACCCTCCTTTTAGATGAAGGTCACCTGTGGGTGAGGGGCCCTAATGGGCATCCGCTCTTGGTCATGGGCCCTGTTTTAGAAAGCTGTTGGCCATGATCTAACTCTGGAGTGATCTTCCAGAGACTGGTTCATTCTTAGAATGTGAGCTGTCTACTCTTGGGTCCCAGAGTTTGGATCTTTGTCCTGTCCTTTTTCTGGGAAGGTTATTATCTCAGACACGGGGATGGTCCCATTCAGTTTTTCAGAGTTTGCGTCCGGTTTCTGTATGTCTGGTGACTCTCCCTAGGGTGGCTTCCTCTAAAAGTGAGGCCAGTTCCACACACTCCCTCCGAACAGAACTGAGCTTGTCAAGAGTTTTTGTGCTGTTCTTGATCATGGCAGCCTGTTCTGTGAAACTACTTTTCTCCTTTTTTCCATGGAGTCGACTTGTCATCAGCTGGAAAATTCTAAGTGGAAAAGTCTAGTTAAAATACAGAGGACAGGTACACCCCCTATCCAACCCCTGGCTCCCTGAAAAACCGGGGATGGTAGGGCCCTCCTGTTACATGGGTCATCCTGCTGCTCACCTACCCCCCCCCCCCCCAGAGCTTCCCAAAGATGATGCTGCAGCCACGTGCATGGGGCCTCATAGCCCCTCTGTGTCGACTAAGCCCACCAGAGAGTCCCCATACCTGTGGCTCCACCAGCCACAACACCCCCACACCCCAGGATTCCACCGGAACCCAGCACACCCCGGGCAGCCGGGATGGACCCTCGGTGGGGCTGCTGTAAGGGGCAGGGGCTCAGGGAAGAAGTCTCAGCCCCATGATTGTTCAGGTCTTGCTCTTCTTTCTCATTCGAGATGCGGTGTGAGTGTGCATGTGTGATGGAGACCTTTCAGTCTTGACGCTATGTATATATGGTACAACTCTAAAAAATAAAGGCCTTCTCCCATATTAGTACATACTGTGATCCTGCCCTTAATACAGTTAGTAACTCCTAATGCTGTCCGATTCTCAGACCATAGTCCTGTTTATTTCCTCACCTGTCCCCAGAGTGCATTGCAGAGCTCGTCTCGTAAAGTCCCCTCTAGTCAAAGCCGGTTAGACGCTATCTAGCTTATCTGTGTTGTTACATCTCCTGAGTTTTCTTCTCTGTGAAACTTCGTGCTGACGTATGCTGTAGATGCCGTTTAAATCTTGATTAGTCTAACAGTACTCCCTTGACAACTTCTTATTTTTGTATTTTTATTTATTATACTCTTTATGGAGTCAATTGATGTGAACCGCACGGATCTTAATAGAACAGCTCAGTGGATTTTCACATATGAAGACGCCTAGGCAGCTCCACTGAGATCAAGATCTAAAACACTTCAAGCATTCCAGAGTTTTCCTGGTGCCCCTTCTTAGCCATTTCTGCTCTCCCTCCCTCACGGAAACCACGATGCTGACTTTTTTCTCCTTCTTGCCAAGCTTGAGGGCTTTTGTTTTGTTTTGGTTTTTTTTGTTTGTTTGTTTGTTGTAAAATGGGAGCCATGTGGTATTTTGCATTTAACTTCTTTAGCTCAAGATAATGTGTTTGACACCCATGTTGTTGCCTACAGTTGTTGCAGTGGTTCATTTAAAAAGACTGCTCTGTGTTATTCCATTGTCAGAATAAATCATGGTTTATTAATCTATTCTAGCATGAGTGGACACTTGGGCTATTTTCAGTTTTTGGCTGTGATGAGGACAGTTGCTGTGAACGGTCTTAATGGAGTCTTTTGGATGACGTAGGCATTCATGTTGGGTATATACATGGGAGTGGAACGTGACTTGGCCATTTTTCCAAAGTATACTACCAGTTTGCATCCCCACCAGCAGTGAGTGAGCGTTCCAGTTGCCCCGCATCTTTGCCAACTGGATGTGGTCGTTCCTTTTCATTTTAGCCAATCTGGTGGATAGGTAGTGGTGTCTCGTTCTGATTTTAATTTGCATTTTCTCTTAACTTAGGATGTTGAGCACATTTTTTGTATTACTGTTGGACATTCCATTGTCATTTGCTCATTTTTAAATTGCCTTTCTTTGTCTAACTGGTTCTAGGAGTTCTTTATGTATTCCGTGTGTCTTTTGTTGGATCACACATTATCTTGTTTTGTTGCATAACTTTTCTTCCCATTTTAAAACAAATTATTTTATTTTTTATTTTTTTTAAAGATTTCTTTTTTGAGAGAGAGAATGTGAGCAAGGGAAAGGGTGGAGAGAGAAGCTAATGCCCCGCTGATCAAGGAGCCTGATGTGGACCTCGATACCAAGACCCTGGGATCATGACCTGAGCCCGGAGGCAGATGCTTAACCAACTGAGCCACCCAGGCAAACTTTTTATTTTAGAGAGAGAGAGAGAGAAAACACATGCAAGTTGGTGTGGGGGGCAGGGGAAGAAGGGGAAGAGAATCTTAAGCAGACTGCTCTGAGCACAGAGGCCCACTCAGAGCTCGAATGCACGACCCTGAGATCTTGACCTGAGCTGAAACCGAGAGCCGAAGCCTAACCAACAGAGCCACCCAGGCACCCCATCTTCCACTTTCTTAATGATGATATGTGATGAGTACATTGCAAATGCTCTCTTGTGAGGAGCACAGAAATCCCTAATTTTTTTTTTAAAGATTTTATCTATTTATTTGACAGAGATATCACAAGTAGGCAGAGAGGCAGGCAAAGAGAGAGAGGAGGAAGCAGGCTCCCTGCGGAGCAGAGAGCCTGATGTGGGGCTTGATCCCAGGACCCTGGGATCATGTCCTGAGCCAAAGGCAGAGGCTTTAACCCACTGAGCCACCCAGGTGCCCCAGAAATCCCTAATTTTAATGAAATATAATGTTTTGATCTTTAATTTTATGTTAGTGTATTTTGTGTCCTTTTATAGAAATTTTCATCTACTCCAGACTCATGAAGTTATTTTCCTATTTTAACGTGTTTCACTTTTCACATTCGATCATATTTAGATCTGTTTCTTTAGGCAGTGTGGATAGGAATCAAAATTCATTCTTTTTTTCAAATGCATATTCAGCTCACCCAGCACCAGGTGTTGCAAAAGCCATCTTTCCCCCCATGGCCTTGTTGGCTTTGTCAGAAAGCAGGGGCTTTTGTGCCCATGGTGAGGATGGGAAAGGAGCCCTAGGAGTGGGGGGGCCCTGCTTCCCCTGGAGTAGCTGCTGCAGAGGAACTTGAATTCCCCCCTGCCTCCCTCCTCCTCACCCTCTCCTATGCTTGCTTCGGTGCCCTGCTCAGGGGCTTGCCCTCTGGAGTGTGTGGCTGCCCCTGGCTGGGCTTGTGGTCTGGGGCAAGTGGGGCCTCCTCTCTGGGCGGCCGCCTGCTCATCTGTAAAATGGGGATGCATGTGGGACCCTCTTTCTGGAGCTGGAGGGGAGATGCAGTGGCTGCAAGCTGGGGTCCCCCAGGGGGCTCGGCCAGGGCAAAGACCCAGCCCGTCAGCAAGAGCAGCCCAGCACCTTGGAATTGGGCAGCGGTGGGCAGGGAGTAGACACCACCCCACGAGGAAACCAGGTGATGGGAGGTGCTGGAAAGAGCAACGGAGGCTGGGGACTGCCCTTTCCGGTTGGGGTTGGGAGGAGAAGGGCATCTTGAAAGGGCTGAGTTGGGGGGCTGTGGTGGGTGGGCTCAGTCCAGGTTGGTTGTCACCATTGTGCCTGTGATCCTGGCTCAGGAAGATGAAGCTCGGGAACCCTTCTTGTTTGTCCACTTTGCAGTCCCTGTAAGAGGACTCCAGGCGCTCCCAGGGCCTGCAGGTACCCACTCCCCGCCCCCAAGAACGCAAGGCTGCCGGGAGCAGAGAGCTGCAGCTCTGGGCTGTTTGCTCAGGCCCCTCAAACATCCTGACCAAACAGGGCGCTGGCGGAGATGGCCCGCTCATCACCCTCCTGCCAGGTGCCCGGGTTTTTCCACAGCATTTCCAAAGCCAACATTCTTTAGGACTTTGATGTCCGGGGAGAGGGGACTGTCCAAAGGGGTCGCGACCTCTGAGCTGGATTGTTTAGGGCACCCATTGTTCTGTGATCAAAGGTGGTTACAATCTCTAGACTCTCAGAATCTTTTTATAACAGAATGTGTCTTGAATGGGCAATACCTGCACACAATAAGAAACGCATAAAAAATACAAAAGGGGCCAACAGTGAAATGTTAGTGGGCTTCCTCCCTCCCACGGTCAGGTCCTGTCCTGAGCCAAGCACTGTTACCGGGGTCTTGGCTGTCCTTCCAGAAATAGTCCATGTATGTCCGTGTATCCCTTTAAAATGAAAAGGGGTAACTTTTTTTTTTTTTAAGATTTTATTTATTTATTTTGTCAGAGAGGGAGAGAAAGAGCAAGCACAAGCAGGGGGAGTGGCAGGCAGAGGGAGAAGCAGGCTCCCTGCTCGGGAACCTGACGTGGGGCTGGATCCAAGACCCTGGGATCATGACCTGAGCCAAAGGCAGACACTTACCTTACCAAGCCACCCAGGTGCCCCTGTTCTCAATTCTTCATGGTACATTCAGAAATCAGACCATATAAGTGCAGGAAGATCTACCTAATACTTTTTAACATCTACATAAGAGTGGACAGAAATACATCAAATTATTTAATCACTGCCCTGTTGATGGGATTTTGGTTGTTCCTTACCTTTGTTCTCACAAATTCAGGGGTAGCAAACATTCCTGTCCAACATGTTTAAGTCTGTGGGCGAGATTAGATTTCTGGATGGAGAAGTGCTGGGTCACATTTTTTTTTTTTTTTTTTTTTTACAATGCAGTGCATTATTGTTATTTTTTTAAATTGCAGTGATATACACATAACATAATATTGGCCACGTTAAGTAGTTTTAAGTCAGTGAGGTATGTTCACATTGTACAAGTATATTAATCCATCTCCAGAACTTAATTTTTGAGCTTTTATTTATCTATTTGATGGAGAGAGCAAGAGAACACAAGCAGGGGGAGCAGCAGGGGGAGAGGGAGAAGCAGATCCCCCCCACTGAGCAGGGAGACTGATGCAATGCTGGGCTTGATCATAAGACCTGGGATCATGACCTGAGCCGAAGGTAGATGCTTAACCGACTGAGCCACCCAGGTGCCCCATCTCCAGAACTTTTTCATCTTCTTGAACTGAAATCCTGTACCCAACCAAGCTGACTTCTCATCCGTCCTCCTACAGCCTCTGGTAACCTCTATGCTACTAAGGAACGTTTAAAGTGGGCCGCTGTTGGAGGTACCAGCCATGGGGATAGAGGCTGTGGCCCGCCTGCCCTGCCCCCCTCCTGCTCCATCATTCTGACCATCCTGACTTCCATGCACATGAGTTCCTTCCTTTTCTTTAGAGCTGTACAGTTGTTTTGCTTTTCCCCCTGTTTTTGAACTTCTTCTAAAAGGCAGTCTGCGGTCTTCTTCTGTGACTTGCTTCTCCCCCCGCCCAAGATCCTGTCTGTGATTCATCTGTGTCGTTGTTTATGGTTGTAATGAATTTGTGTACATCGTGTGGTCCTGCCAGGGCTCATTCCACCCTTTCCCTTGTTGAGGCGTCCTTGAGTTTTCTGCAGTTTGGGGCTTATGTTTGTGGGGGTCCGGGTGGAGACCACGGACACCTGTTTCTCCTGGGCGTGTACCTGAAAATGAGATCACAGTGTCTTTGGCTCTGGGTATTGTCCACTTTCCCAGATGAAGTTAATGGTTTCCCGAGTGGGTCTGTTCTCCCTCTGTTGCTCAGGCATGTCGGAGGCGGCTTCCTGCCAGACCCTGTGAGGCAGACGGCTGGCAGAGCCTTCGGAAGCCAGAGTGATGGGGGCCGTCCCATGTCACTGGAGGCCAGAGAGAGGGTCACGGCTGCAGCTGTCACAGCGGGAGAGGCCCCTTCCCTTCAGCCCACAGTGCTTGCAAATAACCAGCAGGCGAGGGACACTGCATGCCCTCTGGCCCAGGGCTCAGGCCAGGTGGCAAAGTGGCCAGAAATGGGGGAGTCCGCGGAAACCCAGAGGCAAACAGAAAAGGCCGGGGAAGGGATTGCCGAGAGCCCCGCCAGCTTCCTGCGCTCAGGGAGTTATTGTTTTGTCCATCCATTTACTGGTCAGTTCCTTTGTTCCTTGACTAATTCACTGGTGAGCAGTCCCCAAACACGTGTGTGCCAGGGCCAGGGAGGTACTTGTTCCCAAGCGCCTGTTGTTTGCCAGGCACTGGATCGTCTCACTGCCCCGCTTTGTGAAGCGTGGCAGAGAGAGGTCATTTGCCCATTTTACAAGCAAGGAAATGGAGGCTCAGAGGGTGAGTGAAGTGTCTGTGTCCCCTTAGCCCGTGCTCCCCTCTGGCCCCCTTGCTAGAAACCGTGGCAGAGAGGCGGTCTGGGCCAGGTGGATGGGCCACACTTGCATTCTTTCCCCTCATTTTCTAAGTCTGTGCACTGGGCTGTGTATCTTAAACTCTACACATCTGGAAAATCAAAATAATCATCCAACCTCATGTTGTTGATGTAGGCGTTTCGTGAGGTGGTCTACACCGAGGGCCTGGGCTGCTTGATTTGGCCCCAGACCCATTCTTGATTCCTGAGACCCTCTGAGTCTGGTGGTTGAGACAAGCATGTCACCTGACAGCAGGGACATCACAGTGGAAGCCTGTACCGAGTGCTGGTGTGAATGAAGCCAGAAGTGGGGGCTTTTTGTCCCCCCAGTTTGGAGGTGGGTGCCGGTGGGAGCTCTGCAGATGGAGAGGCAGGGATTCACACGTGGATTGGCTGGTTAGGGATGGTGAGTGGGACAACGCAGAGATAGGCGTTCCCTACCTGGACCAGCATGTGCAGAGACAGCAGCAAAGAGAAGCATACACGGCTAGGATTGAGGGTCAGAACTGGACGTGACTCTGGGCTGTGACTGTCCAACCAGGGAGGGGTGCTTCGTCCTGGAGGGCAGTGGCCTTCCGGTAGGGGTTTGTGGATCACCGGTTCCCTGAGCTGATCGGGACCAGGGAAGTAGGGTGGTGTGATGAGGGTTGGCATAGAGGTGAGTTTAGATCCAGAAGTCAGAGAGCTCCTCTCTGAGGAGGTGAGAACCCTGAAGGAGAAGGGCCAGCCATGTAGACAGTGCTGGTGGGAAAGGGCACAGGAAAAAGGCAGAGGATTCCAGGCAGAAAGCAGAGTCCACGGAAAGGACCTGGGGCAGGAATGAGCCCAGGGAGTTCAAGGAGTGGAGAGAATGTGTGGGAAAGAGGATCAGAGAAAGGAGATGAAGTGGAGCAGTCAACAGGTCTTTGTAAAGAAAGGAGAACTCTTGGGGGCCTGTAGGCCCAGGAGAGACACAGTCTGATTTTTATGTGTGAACTCATTCTGACACCCTCTGGAAAAGGGCCTGGAAGAGGACACCTGAGGGAACAGGGACCATGTTGGACCAAGAGGTGGTGATGGAGTGAGGGGCCCGGTGGGTGGACTGGGATGCACTTTGGAGATGGCCTGCTGAGTGATGGAGGGAGATGGGGAATGGGTGCAGGAGGGTTCCGAGTTTGCCGGGGGCCCTTCACTGATGCAGGGGAGACCTTGGGAAGAGGTGGTTTGAGGGAAATCAGTTGCTGAATAGTTCTGGCAGTGAGAGCACTAGGGAGCACCGTTGGTGGTTCCTGAGCCAGCTGTGGTGTGTATGCACGAAACTACAGCTGGAGACAAATATGTGGGAGGGGCGAGGTAGAACAGGTACTTGGAGCTTGGTGCTGGATGAGATCAGCCAGGGCCAGGGTGGAGATGGAGAAGGGAAGAATCCTAGGACTGGACATCTGAATGGTGGTGCTTGGGAACTTAAAAAGAACCAGAGAGAAAGACAGAGGCTGGGGACCTCAGAGGGGCTGATCAAGGAAGGAGACCTGGAAGAGAGGGCCTTTGGGCTGAGTCTTCCAGCACTGGGATGGGGAAGGAAGGTGTGTCTTCTGGATGAAGAGACGGGGGTACACATTTATGGGGCTTTGCCTGGCCCTGCCTCCCACATCTTGGACAGTACCAAGCAGCGCCAGGCTTAGTCCCTCCTGCTCCAAGTGGGTGGCCCTCCCAGCATATGGGTTCATGGCCTCTTGAGTTCCTTTGTCTGAAACAGGGAAGCCAGGGTGGGAAAGGCCAGTGGAGAATGGTGGGATGTCTGCCAAACGCAGGCTGAAACCTGGCTTCTGATCAAGGAGGGGGCAGGAAGAGAACACCATTCAATCCACAGGGAGGCAGAACCCCTCTCTCAGGCTGATGCTGGTCATATTCTCAGACAGGGCCTTCAGGATCAGCTATATCAAGTCATCCATGCCATGGATGTGGGAAAGCTGAGGCCTGGACAGGGGAAGAGAAGAGGGGAAACTGAGGTTTGGGACTTCTGACTCACCACCTTATCTGTGAAGTGGGGAGACAAGAGTACTCACTCATCATAACTGTAAGGATGAAAGTGCTTGGACCCAAGGCTGGCACTAGCCTGTACTTCATTTCTGCTGTTACAGTTATTTCAATAGGGCACCTATCTCAAGTCACTTGGCTAAGACCCAGGGTTCCACTGCATTCTCCTGATCTCACTCAGTAAGGCAGTCTCGGAGAAGGCTTATGGAGTAAGAGTTCAGTCCAGTACAAGAAAGATGTGAACAATGCAGAGAAAGGACAAACTGATGAGGTAGCGTGAACTCCCCATCCCCAGAAGTATTCAAGTGAGGCATGACTCCCACATGCCCAGAGTGTAATGAGAAAGGATTAAGCATGGAATGGTGGCATCACTTTTAATGGCCACAGAGACTCTAGTGTCTTTGTAGAGAAAGAAGTGGGTGAAGAAGTTAGTTCATAAATAATCAAGATTTCACACAGTGAGAAATGCTATGAGGAGTCTTAAAAATGAGTGATGTGATGACAGTAACTGGGGCTGGTTGGATATGCTGTCTCTTGCCGTATAGGGATTTTACACTTTTATTGTATTAAGGTTTTCTTTTTTACTTGTGGACGCTCTTTTTAGTGTTGTCCTAGAGATACTAGCAGATGCAATAATTCAAGGAAAAAAAGAGGCAGTTATGATGAGTGTGTATATATATATGTATATATGTATACACACACATAGACTTATGTGTATGTATATCTATGTGTGTATATGTATATGTATGTATATATATGTACACATAGGTATGTGTGTATATGTACCTATAGGTGTGTGTATGTATATATGCATACATATGTATATACATAATGGAATATTACTCAGCCATAAAAAGGGAGATCTTGCCATTTTTCAAGAATATGGATGGATCTAACAGGTATTATGCTAAGTGAACTTAGTCAGCCAGAGAAAGACAAACACAGTATGATCTCACTTACATGTGGAATCAAAAAAGAGACAAATTCAAAGAAACAAGAGTCATTTGGGGGCTGCCAGGGAATTGGGGGGAAGTTCTGGGAAGATGGAGAGATGTTAGGCAAAGGGTACAAGCTTGCATCCAGTTATAAGATGACTAAATTCTGGTGATCTATGGCACAGGACGGCGACTAGTTACCAATACTGTATTGTGTACTTGAAAGTTGCTGTGAGACTAGATCTTAGCACGTTCTCACCACAAACAACAACAAAAAAATGGAAACTATATGCGATGGTGGTTGTATCCCCTCACATTAGTGTAGCAATCCCCTCACATTGGTGTAGTAATCACCTCGCATTACTGTAGTAATCCCCTCACAGTATTTATTTGTGTCTGTAGGCATTTTTATTACATTTCTGACTTCGGTGGGACAGGTGTCTAATGTTTCATCGCTGAGCGTGATATTTGCTATTTGTTTCTGATAGATAATTCTTTTCATTCCTACCTGGTACAGATCTCAGGTTGTTACTGAAACTTATTTCCCCTCTTCTACAGAAGGGCCTTGAAACCTAGAAAAGTTTAATAACTCGAAATGCCCGCTCCGCAGATGAAGCTGGCGATTCTTACTGAGCTGTCACTCTTTTCCTGGAACCTTGCAGTCTGCTGACATCCACCGGCACATTTGTTCCTCTGCTCTGCTAGATGACGTGAACTGCTCAGGGATATTTAGAGGTCTTTCTAGGCTTTAGCACTTGTGCAGCTAAAGGTCCTCAGAGTAGAAGAGGACACTAAGTTTTTAGAGAAAAGAAATAGCTATCCATGGTAGCACTAAGATGTGGACCCAGGCTCAAAGTTATTCCGTTACACCCCTGTTGTTGCCCTAGCACGGATATAGGTATTCTAGATGAGCTTTACCTTTTTTGGTTTAAAATTTTTTATTTTAAATTTTATTTTAAATTTTAAAAGGATAATAGCATACAATGTATTAGTTTCAAGTGTATGAGATCAATTCAACAATACAGTACATTGTTCAGTGCTCACCACAATGAGTGTAGTCATCATATAATGATAATTACAACATTATTGACTGTATTCTCTAAGCTGTACTTTTCATCTCCATTTATTTCATAACTGGACACGTTTCTGTCTCGTAATCCTCTTTATCATTTCACCCATCCCCCCACCACCTCCCATCTGGCAACCACCAGTTTGCTCTCTGTATTTAAGATTCTGTTTTCTTTCTTTCTTTCTTTCTTTCTTTCTTTCTTTCTTTCTTTCTTTTTATTTCGTATTTGCTTTGTTTCTTAAATTCCACATGTAAATGAAATCTTATGGTATTTGTTTTCCTCTGTCTGGCTTATTCCATTTAGCATAATACCCTCTAGCTCCACCCATGTTGTTGCAGATGGCAAGATCTCATTCTTTTTTAGGGCTGAGTCATGTTCCGTTGTCTATCTGTACCACATCTTCTTTATCCATTCATCCACAGATGTACATTTTGGATGCTTCCCTATATCTTGGGTGTTATAATGTTGCAACAACAGAGGGGTGCAGTTATCTTTCAGATTAGTGTCTTGTTTCCTTTGGGTAAATACCCAGTAGTGGGATTACTGGATCATGGGGTATTTCTATTTTTAATTTTTAGAGGAATCTCCATACCATTTTCCACAATGGCTGTACCAGTTTACATTTCCACCAGCACGCCCAAGGGTTTCCTTTTTGCCACATCCTCACCAAAACTTATTGTTTCTTGTGTTTTTTTTTTTTAATAGTGGCCATTCTGACAGGTGTAGGTGATATCTCATTATGGTTTTGATTTGCATTTGCCTCATCATTAGTGATGTTGAGCACCTTTTTAATGTATCTTTTGGCTTAGATGTGCTTTATCTTTGCACGTCATTTATTTTTAGACCTCAGAAGCTAATGGTTGCGTTAATTATACTTATCTTCTGGCACCTCACACATTATTGTCTCTGTAAGACTCTTCCTTGTTTTATTTATATATTTATTCCCTTTTATCCCTTTTCCCCATTGCTGACTTCTGCCCCACCAGAGGCAACTGGTCCCTTCTGTTTAATTTGCATGTGTGTGTGCTTTTAATTAATGTGTAAAATGTGTGTTTTAATTTTGTTCTCAGTATTTTTCATTTGTGTAACAGATCTCACTTGGTTTCTTCCTTCCCCCCACCTCAGTGCTTTTTTTGGTACCACTCCATATTTTGTGGGTACATCTAGTCTGTTATTCCTGACAGCTGTGGGGTCCTCCATGGAGGACATCTCCAAATGCTATCCAGCCACTCCTCCACTGATGAACACCCACTTCCACAAATGACACCAATGTCTCGCATCCTTGCAGTGGTCACATTTTGGGTCTGGGTGAGGACTTCCCTGGAGTGCACAGCCACGAGCAGAACAGAACCTCTGGGCCCAGGACGATGTGTGTACTTAATTGTGTCTGTGGTGCCTTATCTCCTTCCAGATCCGCTGTGCCAGGGACCACTTCTATGCCTGGGCATGAAGGTTCCTACCTGTGCCTGGCATGTGGCATGCTTTCTAATTTTCCAGTTGTGTTTTTTTTTTTTTTAAGATTTTATTTATTTATTTGACAGAGAGATAGAGAGAGCACAAGTAGGCAGAGCAGCAGGCAGAGGGAGAGGGAGAAGCAGGCTTCTCACTGAGCAAGGAGCCTGATGCAGGACTCAATCCCAGGACCCCGGGATCATGACCTGAGCTGAAGGCAGATGCTTAATGACTGAGCCACCCAGGTGCCCCTGTGCCTTTCAGTTTTAAGACATTTCCCTACCCCTGCCTCCTCCTGCTCTCCTAGCTACACAAATATTTTCTCCACTAACTTTCCTAGATGAGTTTTTTTTTGTTTGTTTGTTTGTTTTTAAGAGAGAGAGCAAGCACAAGTGGGGTGGGAGGGCAAAAGGAGGAAGAGAGAGGATTTTTTTTTTTAAGATTTTATTTATTTATTTGACAGACAAGAGATCACAAGTAGGCAGAGAGGCAGGCAGAGAGAGAGGAGGAAGCAGGCTCCCCGCTGAGCAGAGAGCCCAATGCGGGGCTCGATCCCAGGACCCTGGGACCATGACCTGAGCCAAAGGCAGAGGCTTTAACCCACTGAGCAACCCAGGCGCCCCGAAGAGAGAGAATCTTGAGCACACTCCCTGCTCAGCTGGATCTCACTACCTTGAGATCATGAGCTGACTGAACTCAAGAGTCGGATGCTCAGCCCACTGGGCCAACCAGGCGGCCCTCCTAGATGAGTTTTGATCTTCCCTCGCTGCTGCTATTTCTTCTTATGCCTTGTCCTATCTTGGTGTCTTAGGTCAGGTTCCTTAGAAGCAGATCCTGAGTGGCGGCTGGGTGGCTCAGTCATTTAGGCGGCTGCCTTCAGCTGAAGATCATGATTCTGGGGTCCTGAGATGGAGCCCTGTGTTGGGCTCCCTGCTCAGCAAGGGGTCTGCTTCTCCTTCTCCCCCTGCCCCTATTCCCTGCTCATGCGCCCTCTCTCTCTCCCTCTGTCTCTCAGAAGTAAATAAATAAAATCTTAAAAAAAAAAAGCAGAGCCTGATTTGAGGGTTTTGTGCATGTGGTGGTTCATTTGGAGAACCGGCCTGGGGAGAGGGCAGGGAAGGAGCTAGCTGATGCCCCCCTTTCCCTTTGGGAGCTCTGGAGTGTGAGCAGCCCCCAACACTGTCCCCTTTGAGGCAGGGCTGGGTTTTTGTCAGTAGTAGACAGTTGTCACTGATGGTAGCGGAAGCCATAGCTCTGCCAACCTCCTCCCCTGTGGGGGGGGTGCTTAACCTTGAAGGCAGCTCTCCGAAGCAGGTTCTCCTTGGGAACTACTAGTGGCTACCATGCACAGCAGCCTTGGGGGATGGGGGGCAGAGTGAGTTACCTTCCCTGGGAATGGGGGTCCAGACAGCAACAGCAGCATCTCTGAACATCTTGGAACCGGGTGCCTCCTCTAGAGTGGTGACCTTGCCTGTGTTGCCCCTCCACTCCAGTGTCCACAAAGGATCTGATTGAGACATGCTGTGCCGCTGGACAGCAGTGGGCCATCGACAATGACGAGTGCCTGGAAATCCCCGAGAGTGGCGCGGAGGGTGATGCCTGCAGGTAAGGTGGGCACCCTGGAACAGGCAGAGCTGCCCGTTTGCCTTTTCCAGATCCTAGCTTGCTTTGGCCCATGGGCCCTGGCAGTACAAGGAGAGTGCAGTCTCCACGTGCATGTTGTGGCTGCTGTGAGCCCACCGGCCAGGCTTACCCCAGGAAAGAGAGCCTAAAGGCTGGGTGCGGGAATACACCAGCCACGCACATTTGTAGCCTGCCTGACGAGTGGGGTTAAGACAGGGTATGCTTTGGAGCCTGTGTTCAAGGACTAGTACCACCTGGGAGTGGGGAGGGGCCTCACTCACTGTGTACTGCTCAGACCCCATGAGATTTTCCTCCTCAGCTTTGAACCGGGAGCCTTCAGCCCTCTTTTTTTCCCCCACTCTGCTATCCTGGGGTCTCCAGAAGGCTGGCCCCTCACTGTCCTCTGCTGTGTGGATTGTTTTTACTGACTCTCGTGTTCTCCGCAAAGGAATAATTTGTACCTTTGCCCCTTTGGCACTAAGTGTGGAAAATGTCTCGTTCAGCCATTCACCTCTCCCTTTCTCCCAGGGAGGACTTCTTTCCCAGCCTACTTATTTTTCTCGATAAGGATAAGGTCCAGAGAGGTGATGTGATTCACCCAAAGCCGCACTGCTCCCTGGGAGCATGGCCAGAGTCAGAGCTCCTGTTTTCCCAGTGTCTAGCCCTCTGTGCCTCTTTTAGAGACATTTAAATTCTAACCTTGTCCTTTTCCCTTCCCTTTTGTCATCCTACCAGTTTGGGGACGACTTAGGAGTTAGAGCATGCCTTATCTAAGAATTTGGAGCTTAGTGGCCCTGACTTGTGCTTGTATCCCTCTTGTGACAGGAAACTCACTACTTCATAGATAGGCAGTTCTGTCACTGAATAGCTCCCACTGGGACATGCCCTTTCTCAATTGAGACTAAACTCCACCTCCCAGTGACCCCCATCTTTGTGTGCTGGCTCCCAAGAGCAGCCCTACAGATATGGGGCGTCATGGCCGGGGGACCTGGAGGCTGCTGTCTTCCAGACTGAGCTGCCCTGTGCTTCCTGGGGTTGAGTCTGCCTATCCTTCTCAGCCCTGTGGGGACATGGAATGCTGACCCCTCCCACAGGTCAGGGATAGACAGCGTGGAGTCCACTGGGCCCCAGGCCTGAGTGTTGTTGATGGAACTCAGACACAGAACCCATGTTCTTCGGTGGGGGTGGGGGGAAATGCCACCAGCACAGGCCTCTTGCTGTGGACCTCTGGCAGGGGCTGCCTTCTCTGAGCTTCATTTTATTCTCTGGGAAATGGGCCCGGTCATTCCTCCTGGAAGGGTCACTGGGAGGATGGGGGCCGGCGCTCGGGCAGAGCTGAGGGACCCTTCTGTTGCAGGATAGCCCAGAAGCACTGCTGCGTGTCCTACTTGAAGGAGAAGAGCTGCATGGCTGGCGTCATGGGGGCCAAGGAGGGCGAGGCCTGTGGGGTTGAGGACAATGACACGTGTGCTGTCTCCTTGTACAAGGCAAGCCCGACCTGTGCATCCGTAGCCTGGGCCTGAGGCCCTTGCGGGCTGGGGGTTCGGCTCCCTGCGGGACTCCTCCATAGGAGGTTTGGGGGGCCTCTTCATCTGGAGAGAAGCCGTCCTCAGCTCTGACAGCTGCCAGCTCATTCAGGAGCTATTCGTCAAACACCAGCCTGTCCTGGGCCGCGTTTGGCATTAAGGATGTAGAAACGAACAGCCCATGACAAGGCCTGTCCTCACAGGCTTTCTCTTTCTGTTTCTTCTTTTTGTACCCGGCTTATTTCACTCTGCTTCACGTACTCAAGGTCACCACGTTGTAGCGTGTGTTAGCCGCTCTTTCTCTTTCAAGGCTAGGTAACCATCCATCACGTGGCTGTGACACGTTTCTCTGACGGCTGTTGGGTTGCTTCTGCCTCTTGCCTCCTGTGAATAATGCTGCCCTGACTGTGGGGCTAAGAAGAGCCTTTCTCCTGAGGACAGACAGTGCTCCCCTTCTGCCATACTGGCTAGAACTTAGTCCGGGGTCCGCACTGAGCTTCTAGGGAGGCTGGGGAATGTGGTCTTTCTTCTGGAGAGTTCACGTGCGGCCCCAGGCTGCCTCCTGGGGGCCCCAAGGGAGTCCCTCGGGCTTACAGTCCAGGGGAAGGCAGACGGGCTCCGAGGGGCCGGCGGGCTGTGGGCAGTGATGCGTGTCTCTCTCCAGCAATGCTGTGACTGCTGTGGCCTAGGACTCCGTGTGCGGGCCGAGGGCCACTCATGTGAGTCTAACCCCAACCTGGGCTACCCCTGCAACCACGTCATGCTCTCCTGCTGTGAAGGGGAAGACCCCCTCATTGTGCCCGAGGTGCGCCGGCCCCCAGAGCCCGAAGCCGTTCCACGGAGAGGTGAGTGAGGGGCAGAGACAGCCGTTGGGGCTTCCAGCTAAGACTGGGTGTCCTCTTGCCTTCTGGGGGACCCCGGGGTCCACTATCACCTGCGGCTGAGGTCCAGGCTCTGCTCTGGCTAGAGTTCTTCTGTGGCCTTCGATGGTGGCCTCTGCCCTGTTATTTCTGAGATGGTGGTCCCATCCAGCTAAGTACGTACCATCCGCTCCACCCCCCAAAACGCCAGCTTCCGGCCACCCTTCCACTCCTCACTCACCTGCCCTCCCATGTCCACCAGCACCTCCACACGTCTTCCTCTTTTCCTCCTCTACCCATTTCATGCTCTTTCAGCCACTCTTCTACCCATTTCATGCTCATTGGCATATCCTCCTTACCCTGGTCCATTTCTCCACCCATTCATCCTGCTACACTGTCCATTCCCATCCCCTCATCTGGCCATTCACACGTCCTTCCTTCTGGTCGTGTATCTACCCAGCCACCCATCCATCCACCTGTCCACTCACCCAGCCACTTGCCCTTCTGCCCGTCCGTCTGTCCGTCCATCCATCCATCCATCCATCCGTCCTTTATCTGTCTGCTCATGTATTCACCCACCCAGCCAGCAGAAACCTTTCACTCCTTCATTTACCTTCCTTCATCCATCTGCCCTCTATCCATGTCAGCTATGCCATCCCGTGTCTTCAGGGTACAGGACAGAACCAGTGCAGAGAATGCATTCAGAAACTGTGGGGGCGCCTGGGTGGCTCAGTGGGTTAAGCCGCTGCCTTCGGCTCAGGTCATGATTTCAGGGTCCTGGGATCGAGTCCCGCATCGGGCTCTCTGCTCAGCAGGGAGCCTGCTTCCCTCTCTCTCTCTCTCTCTGCCTGCCTCTCTGTCTACTTGTGATCTCTCTCTGTCAAATAAATAAATAAAATATTTTAAAAAAATAAATAAAAAATTAAAAAAAAAAAAAAAAGAAACTGTGCCCCGCCCACCTGATCAGCCCCTTCCAGGATAGCACTGCCCTTCTCCCTGAATCGTCAGCGCTTGGCCCTTTAAAGTCACTAGCAAATGACTGATGAATGATGGGTTTGTTTGGTGGCCTCCCCTTCACCACCATGAGCCCTTTGAGGGCTCCTCGGGCCTGTGACCTCTTCCTCTGTGCCCCTGCCCAGGGCCTGCCCCCATGCTACCATTGACTGTGTGCATGGGAGCTCGGGTGCTAGTGCAGACCCTGGAGCCGGAGCCGCCTCAGACCTTCCAGCCCTCCATGTCCCTGGGGTCTCCTCTTTCCTCCGACTTCCATGTGCTATGGTCCCTCTTATAGCCGCCATGTCCAGCTTCTGTCACCCTAGCCAGGGATGTCAACTGGACTTGTGACTGTTAGCCTTCTTTGTGCCTGTGGGCCAGCAGGAGCCTGACAAAGATGTCCCAGGGAACCCACAAGGACTCTGCTAAGAGGGACTGGGCAGCCTTACCGGGCTAGCGTGGACACAGATCTGCATCCAGTCCTAGGAAATACTGCTTGCTGGGGTTGGCTGTAGGGGCCTGGTTGAGTGGGGCTATGAAGGTCTGGTTAGTACCCAGAAGAGTTGGATTCAAGGTCAAGTTTGGGAGGAAGTTTGGACTTGAGAGTAACAGGGTGGGGAATGGGCCGGGCAGGGTCCAGAGTCAGAGGTGCATGTTCCTCTTGTCCAGTGGAGAACTGGTGGGTAACCTAGGTCTCAGGAGACACAGATGGTAGGGTCAAACTGACCTGGGTTCCCGTCCTGCTCTGGTGACCTTGGGCAAATCATTTTGCTCCTCTGAGCCTCAGTTTCCCCTCTGCCAGGAGCATTGTATGAAGAGCATGCTGGTGAGGGCGGGCTGAGTGTGAACCCTAGAAATGCTGCCTAGCCTGTGGCATGCTTGGCAGAGTCCTGAGCCCAGACCTGTCTGCTGCCCACCTGCAGTGCCTGATCTCTGGGCTGGACCACCAGCTGCCACAGCCCTGTCTGCATGCACTGGGCCAGGGCTGATTGGCCTGGAGCACAGTGTAAACACCCTCAGTATGAAACACGTTTCTTAGATGTGACATCATGCAGTTGGTTTCTTGGACGGCTTGGCTGCCTGGGGCCAGGGAGCGAGGCTAAAGGCCCGTGCCTATTGGGGACATGGAGGCCTGTGGGTTCCCTTCCCTATTCTGCTACTGGCGTATGAAGAGCCTCCAAGGCAGCTCAGCCCCAGGAGCCTTCTCTGCCCCTCCCACCTGCTCCTCACTGCAGCCCCAGGGGGCTGGAGAGACCCAGCGCTGCCCAAGGGGACATGGCTGCGGAGGGCCTAAGTGAGAGTTCAGATCCCCATTTATGACAGAACACATGTTTGGGTCCTTTCTGTTGCTAGGGGTGGGCCTCCCAGATGTCACTGAGATCAGGGATCTGGATCCAGTTCAACACTTCAGCCAAAGCTTTCTGGGGACTGTTATGGGCCTGGTCCTGTCATATTGCAGGCCATAAAGACTTGGACGTGGCTCTGATGGGTTTATTCTTCTTGCTAGAGGTCTGTTTCTTTGTCCATCTATCCTTCCATCCATCCATCCATCCATCCACCCACCCACCCACCCACCTGCCTACCTAACTGCCCATCCATCCATCCATCATTCACCCACCCCTCCTTCACCAACTGTCATCATCATCATGCATCCATGCTTTGTCCATCTGCGCTGGGCACACAGAAGATCCTCAGGAGGACCTACACTGATTTCCCGGGGGCCTATAATGTCAGCCATCTGCTAGGGCCAACCTGTGTTCCATCACGAGGACTCACCCCCAGTCTGGTTGCAGAAGCAGAGCTGGCGAGCCGGGAGGCCCTGTCCCTGGGCACGGAGACTGAGCTGCCCAACAGCCTGCCTGGCGATGACCAGGATGAGTGCCTGCTCCTCCCAGGGGAGCTGTGCCAGCATCTCTGCATCAATACCGTGGGTTCCTACCACTGTGCCTGCTTTCCTGGCTTCTCACTGCAGGACGACGGCCGCACCTGTCGCCCAGGTAAGGGCCCAGACGGCTGGGGCAGGGCCTGACTTTGCCCATGGAACGTGGTGTTCCTGGGATGGGCACAAGCCTCCTTCCCCTCCTGTCACCCTACGCAGTAGAACCCATGGGAACTGGAGGCCCCTAGCAAGGGGATTTGTAAGGCCACTTGGACAAGTTGAAACCATCTGTTCCATCTGAAGCTCCATTTGCATGGGCGGCCCCAGCGCCCCACCCTAGATCCTAGTGCAGGGCCAGGACCCAGAACACAGAGCCTCCCACCAACCCAACTCAAGCTATGTCCCCAGCACTGGGCCTGAGGTGGTCAGGCTTCAACAGGAAGCCTCGAAGCCTGCCTCAGTCCCTGGTCTGGGGGGCTTTCTGCCTGTCGGCTATCCAGGAATAGATACATTTTTAGTCTAGAAACTCACTCCCTTCCTTCCTCTCCTCCTCTGCCCCAAATAGCTGTGAGATCCATCTTGCCTGGTGTACGTTGCTTTCTGAGCCTCAGTTTCCTCTCCCGTGAAATGACTAGGAGAAGATTAAACAAGGCAGTCTCTGTCTAATGTCTGGTGTGGTGCCCTGGGTGTGAGAAGAGCCTGAGGCCAGGCTGAAGGCATGAGCTGCCCCCTCCTGTCTACCTTGCCCCTGACAGACGGTGACCCCCCAAAGCCAGAGGCTGCAGAGGAGTCTGCACCGAAACCAGATTCCTCCCAATTGGCCTCCAACACCATCCTGCTACCAGTGCCACAACCCAACACCTGCAAAGGTAACCTGGGACATGGAGTGGATCCGGGCCCTGCAGGGGGCAAGCTCCCCAGTGCTGGGCATGTGCAAGATGGTCTCTTGCCAAATGGGGGGTTTCTGCTTTGGGGCTTTGGTTGGTCTCGCCTGTCTGAAGGCTGGAGTTGAGAGTGAAGCCGAGGAGGTGAGGGTGTGTGGGGGGAGAGCCTCAGGCCAGAATGTGACCCTAAGCAAGTCAGTTAGTGACTTTTTGCCTCAGGTCCTATAATATGGAAAGAATAGAATCCTTGCTTGAGAAACTGTCTTGGAGACTGCTTGTGGTACTGTGTGGAAAGTTCTCTTTGTTCTTCCTCTCTTCCCCTCTTCTTGTTCCTTCTATCTCTCCACATCCTTTCTCTCCCTCCTTCCCTATCTTCTCTGTCCCCTCCTCTCTGGCAGCATTATGACTCCAGGGAGTGGTTTGGTATCTGAGTGGTGGTGGCGATGGGAGGTCCCAAACATCGTCCCCAATACCAGCCGGTGTATGAACCCATTTACCAGGGGACCTCGTGGAGAGGACCACGGTTGGGGTTCCCTGGTTCCCAGGCCCTCCTTGAGCCGGAGACGACAAGCCCGGTGGTCTCTGATCTGTTTGGTTTTTCCCTAGACAACGGACCCTGTAAGCAGGTGTGCAGCGTCATTGGGGACACAGCCATGTGCTCCTGCTTTCCTGGCTATGCCATCATGGCGGATGGTGTGTCCTGTGAAGGTGAGTATACCCAGGGCCACTCTTCTGTGAGCTGGCCTGTGGCAGGGACCCCAGAGTGGGGACAGGGCAAACGGCTTGAGATGGAGGTGTTCTGGAGGTGAAACTCACTGACTTAGTAAGGGAATAGGTCTGGCTGCTCTGACGGGAGCCCCAGATAGAGAAGCTGAAACAGCTCTTCTCTCTCCTGTCACCATGCCCAGGTGTGTGCATGCCATCCAGGTGTAGGCACAGGTGTGTGCCTGCTGTCCAGGTGTAGGCACAGGTGTGCACATGACATCCAGGTGTATGCATAGGTATACACATGCTGTCCAGGTGTATGCACAGGTGTGCACCTGCCATCCAGGCGTATGCACAGGTATGTACCTGCCATCCAGGTGTATGCACAGGTGTGCACCTGCCATCCAGGTGTATGCATAGGTGTGTACCTGACGTCCAGGTGTAGGCACAGGTGTGTTCCTGCCGTCCAGGTGTGCTCACTGGCTGGTGAGGGCTTCAGGCCTCTTCCACCTTGTTCTGCCATTCTCTAGAGCAGTGCTTCTCAAACTTCAGCATGCCACAGAGTCACCTGGAGGCCTTGTAACAGCACAGATCCCGAGAATTACACAGAGTCCCCAGAGATCGTCACCCCGTAGGGCTGGGTGGGTTCTTGGAGTTGGTGTTTCTGGACAAGGTCACTGGACAACACTGTGATGAGCCGGGTCTGCTTCGCGGAGGTTGGATTGTGACCGCCTTGTGCTTTTTCCAGCCATGTGCGGAGAAAGAGAAGGAGGGGAATATGTGCCCCATTGTTGTAATGCAGGACTCAGAAGTGATGGTTGTCACTCCCCACTTGTCTCTGAGGGGGAGTTGGAGCCCCAGTTGGATGGCATGTGCTCAGTTCTGTTATGGAAACCAAAGAAGGGGCAGTGGATCTTGGTAACTCTGCATTCACAAAAGGGCCAAAGAGAGACCAAAATCATGTCCCGCTAGGACCAGGACCAGTGGCACTCCAGAAGACAAGGACCTCCTGGTGTGAAACGGGGGCATTGGAACTGGCACCTGCTGGCATGCTCCCCACAGTGAATGACACCTTGAGAGTAACCCAAGAGACCTCGAGATGACACCTCTTCATGTCTGGAGGCAGGACAAGCAGGGAGCTTGGAGACAGTCCAGGAATTGCTTTCTTTAGTTCAGGGTCAAGTTCAGGAGATGTGACTTCGGTGGGTGTCCACCAGTGCCCATGTCCCTGTCAGAAGCTAAAACCTCACAACTAGCCCTTTGGTGTTGAGACTATTCTGATGTGGATGAAAACCATCCATGTGCCCAGAGAGGGCAGGAGGCTGGTCCAGGGTGCACAGCGTTGGCAATGACTGGCACACCTTTCTCCCAGGTGGTGGGGAGCAGATCTCAGGTGGCTTCTGGGTTTCCGTCCCAATCCCTCAGGGTCCTGAAGACGCGAGGAATGCATCTCTCCTGGGTCAGGACTCCTTTGGTCCCTGTCAGGCCTCAGGCCAGTGTCCGTGCCTGTCCCGGCCTCTGCAGGACCCCTGGCAGTAAAAGCTGCAGGGTCAAGGCCAGATGTTGTGGGTGGCATTCTAGGGGGGCAGCCCGCCCGGCGGGGAGAGCCTGCTGGGCTCCACCCTGTTTAAAATAATCAATAATCAAGAGTTACCAACCATGAAAACCCAAGAATTTTTTTTTTTTTAAATGACCAGATTTAAGGTTTCTCTTCAAACTTCTGCCCATAAGGGGTTCACAGTCCTGGTCTCCCCATACACAGAGCACAGGGCCCAGGGTGCCCTAACGAGCTCCCCCTGTCCCCCAACCCCTTTTCCTATATGTGTCGTCAGCTTGGTCTACTAGGCTCTTAAGTTCCAAACCCCTGCCGTTGTGTGGCTCTCTTGGCTGCCTGTGGAGGTGGAAAGTCTCCAGAGCTGGGTGGGAGACAGTCTCTACCCACTACCCCCCACCAGTGCTGTGTGCTCATGGGCAGGCTGCCTAGCCTCTCTGAGCCTCACCTTACAACCTGTCCTCACTGGGGTTCTGGCTTTGAAGGCCTTTTTGACTGTACAATCTCAGACTTGGGCCCAAAGCCCAGAGGGAGGACTGATGTGCTAGGAGGCCTGGGCGTCCTTGCCCCTGTCTGGGTCTCAGTTTCCCCTCTCTGTCACAGAAAGCTCTGTGACAGGCCATGTCCCTCTAACGGCCCTTCTGTTTTTCCTCCTGCGGCCGTCACTAGACCAAGACGAGTGCCTGATGGGCACTCATGATTGTAGCCTGCGACAGTTCTGTGTGAACACCTTGGGATCCTTCTACTGTGTCAGCCACACGGTGCTCTGTGCCGAGGGCTTTATCCTCAACATGCACAGGAAATGCGTGGGTAAGCGAGAGCACCCGCCTGCCGCCACTGTCACGGCTCTCTGCTCTGCACCACGCCACGCCGCCACACCGTGGCCACATGCTAAAGGGCCTGCCCTTTGCATATGAGCTCTCAGCACCGCCGGCACCCCCTTCCCCTGCTCCGTGTCATGCCCTACGTGTCCTGGTGTCCTGTCCCGCTGCTTCACCGACGCCACTGGGAGGCTGCTCTACCCAGGAACGTGCGTTGCCCGAGAGTCAGAAAACAAATTCATGTGTGACGTGACTGGGTCATTGAAACGAGGAGACCCCATGTGCAGGCAGCAGGATGGAGTCCATGGGGTCTGGAGGTAGAGAGGCCCGAGTCTGAAGCAGGACCCCCAGGAGCTCTGTGGCCTTGGACAAATGTCTAGACATCAGTTGCATTACCTGTAAAAAAGAAGGCATTGATCCTCCTTTGGAGATGATGGGACATGTGTACAGAGTAGCACAGAGCTGGGGGCACGGTGAGCACATGATATCAGCTGCTCCCTTGGGCAGGTGCCACTAGAATCCCCTCCAGAGGTGAATGGATGGAGTTGGGGTTGGGCAGACCTAGCATCGCACCTCAACTCAGTGTTCATTTGCTGTGTGACACTGAGCAGAGGTGCTCCCTCTCTGATCCTGTTTTCCTCGCCTCTAACTTTGGGGCCAGAGAATGGGGCAAGGGCTGTTACCCATCGGTACCCAGCTCCTGGCCTGAGCGTGGATATGGCCGGTGGTCCAAATGGTCCTTCCCTCCTGCCTCTTGGTGTATGTGTGGGCCAGGGGTTGGGGCTTCAGATGTGCCCCTGGGGGCAGTGAGGAGAGCGGACTTGATGCTCTCCCATGGCTCAGGAGTCTTATGTTTTCATGGAGGAAACATGATGGCCCTTAACACAGAGTTAGACCCAAAGCAGTAGGGACTTGGGCAGATGGTTGGAAATGCTCCAGCAGAGACACAAGCAAAGGGAGAGGTCACTCCCTCTAGTGGCATCGGGACATACTCTCGTAGAAGGTGGCATTTGCACTGGTCTCTGAGGATGGATGGGACTTGGAAATTGGGAAAAGCATGCAGGGTGGAAGGGACAGCTTGAATAAAAGCACGGAGATAGAAGTAGTGCAGATTGTGTCCAGAGCACGTGATCAGAGCCCCGTCTGTCTTCTCTGTGCTTGGGGACCATGTCCAGCCTGGACATGTTCTCTTCCTCACCCTCTGCCGCTGGGCAGATGGGCCCACGGCACTGGGCTGAGGGGCGGCTGCAGACATGTTTGCCCCTGGCCTCCAGCTTTTGGCACAACATGCACCCTCCCGAACCTGCTTCTCAGTGGCTGGGCATCTCTTCCTGTCTGGGTCATGTCTTTGTGTGGATGTCTGGGAAGGCGGATCCTGCCTGGGGCCTGCAAGCACCCTTCACAGGGTACCCTGGTCATGTCCGGGGGTGTGGGCTCCCCCAGTGGCCTGGACAGAAGACCTTGTACTAGAAGGGGTCATTGGGGTGCCAGAAAACAGATTCTGGGATTAAAAGAGCAAAGGTATATTTCATTCAGCAAAATTTATGAGCTCATATTCTCGTTCTTTCCTGTCTCCCTCCTTGTTCATTCTGCACTGACGCCCCAGTGTCCCCTTCCTTCTTCCAGCAACATTGACATGCTCATTTTAGCATCTGTTGCAAGTGTTCTCCCCATTACTTCATGCTCAGATGAGTACTGATGTCTTCTGCGGTTCGTCTGTTAGCTCCAGGCTCGGCCGTGAAGCCCGGCTGGTGTGATGGGAGAATCGCACCGGGGTGAAGAGTGTGCCCTCTGCGGCCAGACTGCCTGGGTTCAAATCCTGGCTCTGCTGCTTTCTACTTAAAAGAGCTCAGACGAGTCCATTAACCTCTCAGCCTCAGTTTCCCAGTCTGTGAAATGACATCACACCCGCCTTTGTCACCACGGAGATTGAGTTAGTCCATGTAAAGACTAGTATTTGAAAAAAAAAAAAAAAAAGAATAGTACTTGATGTCATCGTTATGACTCAACAAATGGGTTACACTGAGGCAGCCTGCATAGGTAGTGAGCTCCCCATCACTGAAGGTATGTAAGCTGAAGTGGGATAGGGAGGAGCCAAGTCCAAAAGACTTCTAATGGATGAGTGACTTCTGCAGTTTGTCTTTTGTGCCGTCCCCTTTGAGGACCACCTTGGCCCCTGGGAAAAGTGTTCCAGGTGAGCTTTTCCGCTAGATGATGGGAAGGAAGGGCCCATCCTGCAGCAGTGTGGAAAGGGCACAGCTCTGGGCTGGGTGCTCTGGGTTCCCTTCTTGCTGCTGCCATGTGCAGGCTGTGTGACTTCGGTACGGTCACGTCACTTTGTTTGTGAAACAGCATCTGTAAACCACCAGACCCCTAGCAAACCTCAGTGTGAGCTGCTCTTCTTTATTACCGTGGGTCCTCCCAGGCTGCAGAGGCTGTGGAGTTGTGGCCCTTCTGGGGTTGTGGGAACATCTCTCCTGTAACCCCATCCTGGGAATCAGAAGTCTTTATGTTGCTCAGCCAAATCTTCCCAGGAAACTGCTGGCCTGAATCTCTCCCTTTCCCACCTCCCAAACTCCTCCATCCCCAGAGTCAGGGTGAGCCTGGCCTGCGTGCCGTTTGGTCACCTGTGAGTTCGGGAGGGTGTCTTCCCCGCAGCCCTGTACCCCACGTCTCCACCTGGTCTCCATCATCCTCGTAGGCACAGCTCCGGGGTCACTGCTCCTGAGAAGCAGCTCTGATGGGCCGGGGCTCCGAGACTGCAGCTTTTCTCCACAGCATCTCTACTTTCCCTGTCCTGTCCCCACACCAGGAGGGCAGTTCCCGAAGGGTGGGCGCTGTGGCCGACACCCCTGCTTGGGGTGCTGGGGAATGTGTGTCCAAGGGATGCCAGGCGGGGTGAGGAAGTGGCCAGCACGGGGCTGGCCATCCGCTCATACTCGTCCTTAGCACCAGGCCTGGGGTGGGCTCTGGTGAATTCTCCAGTTCTCCTGCCCTCCCTTCTCTCACTTTTGGGGGGTTCTCCCCTTCCCAGTTGCTCATCCCAAGTTGGCTCTTGGCCTCTTCTCTCTGTGCTCTGTCCCCCAGGGGTCCTCAGCCGCTGACACTCCCCAGTTAGTGTTCCCACCTAGACCTCTTCCAGGAACTCCCGTGCATGCCTGGTTGCCTCTGGACACTCAGACTTCACGCGTCCACAGGTTTCCCAGCCAGCGTCATCCTCGCAGCCATCCCCATCCCAGGCTGGCACCCCTGCCTGTCCAGCCACTCAGCCAGGAAGCTCTGTGCACCTCCTGGCTCCTCTTTCTTGTTCACCTCCGGCTCATCCCTCAGGGGATCCTGTCTGCTCTACTTTCACAGCATTTCCAGAACTGGCTTGCTGCTCCTCCCCTACATGGGTGGTGGTCCGAGCCTTGTCATCCATCTCCTGTTCTAACAGCCTCCATGCTAACTCCTAGAGAATTACACCAGCCAGGGGACCCTGTTACAAGATGAGTCCGACCACTTCTGTCCTCTGCTGGAAGCTTCTATGGTTCCTACCTCCATCTGCATCCACGAACACACTCTTCTCTTCTCTCCCCTGCAACCGCACCTTCTCCTGGCCAGTTCTGAGTCGGCCTGGCCGGCTCCCCGCTCAGGACGCTGGCACCCATTGTCCCCTCTGCCTGGGATATCTGCGTGACACATTCCATCAGCCCTTCACATGCTGGCTCGAAAGGCCTGCCTGAGGATTCACCCTCGACCTCCCTGCTACCTCCCTCTGCTTCTCACCCCCTTCACCCTGCTTTCTGGCTTTTCCACTTCACTCATGACCACCACCCTCCCTACTTGTTGCTTGTTCATTTATCTGCCGGGCCCCTAGCAGCGATCTGTCTTGTTAGATGTACCCAGGGCTGAGAACAATGCTCGTGGGCACGGCAGATGCTTGATAAATCTTTGTTGAATGAATGGCTGCATAGACAGGTGGTCAGCAACCGCATGTGGCTCTCTGGGTGGCAAGGACCTTGAGGCCTTGAGGGCAGGGCTGGCTGTGCGGACCCTGAGGTCCTGGCACCCCTCGCCCCGCCGCCCCCCCACCCCCACCCCAGTCCCTGATGGCTGCGCTCTCCCTGCAGACATCAACGAGTGTGTGGCGGACCTGCACACGTGCAGCCGGGGCGAGCACTGCGTGAACACCGTAGGTTCCTTCCGCTGCTACAAGGCTCTCACCTGTGAGCCTGGCTACGCCCTCCAGGATGGAGAGTGCGAAGGTGAGGAGGGCCCTGAGGCAGCCCGCTGGAGCCCCCGCCCCTGATGGGCCCTGCCTCTTGCCCCGCCCCATCCCTCCCTCTCCCCGCCCCTGTCCCTCCCTCGCCCCGCCTACTATCATACCGTGACCTATCCTGTCCTGGCCCCACCCCGCCCCTTGACCCGACCCTGCCTGCCCAGAGCCTTCTACTTCTGGCAAGCTCCAAGCACTTGGGTTTCTTGCCAAGCACTTGGGCAGAGCGGTGCATCTGAGACTGGTGGGGGGAGGCCAGAGTGTGCTTCTGGCTTTGCTACGTTTGCTGGCATCTGGGGGGTCAAGTTATTCCCTCACCATGCCTTGGTTCCCCTGTCTCCACACTGCGGTGGAGCTCCGCAGAGCAATCATTTATGTGCCTTTCACTGGAAAATTCTAGCCTCCTAAGAAGAGGAAAAATTTTCATGAAACCATTTCAACAGATGCTTCCTGGGCTGCTTTTGATGTGCCTGGCAGTGTTCTGGATGGTGGGCTATGGGCTGGGGTGTGGTGTCCTTGTCCTTGAGCTCCTGATGAGGGAGAATAAGCAAACCTGGAGGGCAGGAGTGGCAGTGGGCTGGGTGTTCCTTTAGGTGGGGCGCCAAAGAGGCCCTCCTTGGAGGTGACGTCCCAGGAATCCAGATCTGCAGGATGAGAAATTCTGGGGAGGGGCTCCAGGCAGAGGGAACAGCAAGCGGGAGGGCCTCTGGGGAGAAGAGAGATCTTGGCATGGTCAAAGACCAGAAAGTCTCAGGTATAAGCAGGCTGGGAATGTGCAAGGAGGAGCACAGGGTTGGCAGGCCCCATCCGGGAAGACGTTTGGAGTCTTCACTTTCTTAACTAAAAACGTCCAGAAGAATGTCACTGAAGAGGTAAGCTCTACAGAGGTGCTGGAAACTGGGTGAGAAGTGGCCCAGAGGTTGGGCGTGAGCTCAGGGAGGTGGATTAGCAAGCCCTACTTCGGGCCCTGAGCTGGGAATGGAGGGAGCTGGGAGGAGAGGCGAGCCCTGTCCCCTTTGCACACATGTGTGCACACACAGACCTGGGGCCAGCCCCCTCCTGAGGACCCTGCCAGGGGTGGGGGGGCGCCAGCTCTATGGACATGTCCCACGCCCTCTGCCCCTCTGTCATCAGGGGCAGGCCACCACCTCCTTAGACCAGAGTGGCTGCCTCCTCAGGCATTGTCTCTGGACGGGGGGCTACAGCTGGTCCACGTTTGGGTGCTTGGAACCCAGCACAGGGCTTCGCAGAGGCCGGGCTGCTGTGAAACAGTGGTGGAAGCCTTGGAAACCGATAGGGGAGGGATGGAGGGAAGGACAGGTGGAAGGACTGCAGACAGACTCACATGCCTTGGTCTGGCAGTCAGAGACACTGAGCGAGTCTCCGCCCTGCCGTGGACTCTCCATGTGTCACCTTTCTGCCTCCTGCCTCTGTTTCCCTGTCTGTCGGAAAGGCCAGGTGTGCGGCTGCAGGAGCCTGAGGGAAGGTGCAGGGCCTGCACTTTGTAAACTGTGGGGTACTGCACAGAGGTCAGGGGCCGTCAGGGACTTGCTCTGCGCCACAGAGCAGGTAGGGGACAGCGGTGCCTTCTGGATCCGGCAGCCCCCACCCTCCGTGCCACCTCCTGAGAAGGCTGGACACAGGCCCCTGGGGACTTGGGCCCTTGTCCTCATTTCTACCTGCCCTGGGAGCCCTGATGCCAGAGAAGGCTCCAGCCTGTGCCCTGAGCCGTCAACCATGTTCGTGCCTCCATCCCCCCAGTTTAAGATGGCGTTTGTCGTGGTCCCTACTTCCTGGGGTTGTTGGGAGCATTAGGTAAAGAAAGCCACGTCAGGGTGCTGGGGACAGTGCTGGGTTCAGAGGGGTTCAGGCGCTATGGCAACGGCATCATTGCTACTGGCCCAGGTCCCAGCCGTGATGTGCTCTGCCACCCCCCCCCTCCAATGATGGAGGAGACGAGCCCACCGGCCCCTGACACCCCGTCTCTGTGTGGCAGATGTGGACGAGTGTGAGCTGGGCACGCACAACTGCCAGGCGGGCTTCACGTGCCAGAATACCAAGGGCTCATTCTACTGCCAGGCACGCCAGCGCTGCATGGAGGGCTTCCTGCAGGACCCTGAGGGCAACTGCGTGGGTGAGCGGGCTCTGCAGGGGCTGTGGCAGGGGCGTGGGTGTAGGGTGGTGGGGGGCTCGGGGAGGGCTGGTCGGGGCCTCACCCCGGGAGGCACTTGCGAAACAGAACTCTTGCTCTCCTGAGCTGCTTGACCCTGCCTGAGTCCCTGCTCTTGTGGCCTCAGTTTACCCTTCCATGGGATCAGACCACATGAATGTGCATCAGAGGTTTTTAACTAGCTAGCAGTAAGGAATATTTTTCTTTTTTGACCCGGCGCATGCGCGCGCGCGCGCACACACACACACACACACACACACACACACAGCTAGAACAGAGAGTCCACAAAACGTTATCCTACTGCACATGATACTTGCTGACATTTCTGTTTGTAAAAGAACATTAGTGGGACCTAGGGGTCAATCTCATGCTGCACTCAAGGGGCAAAGACCTGCCGTTTGGCAGATGGTGGCCTAGTTGTCCTCGTGTGGTCTGAGATCTCACACTCTCCCCACCTTTCTTCACCTCCGTCCACACGCTGCTGGCCTGCAGCCTCCCCTTCCTCGGGGCTGCTGACAGCATCGGGCCCAGAGGCAGGACCGATGGCGTCTGCAGCCCGCATGGTCAAGGCTGTGCTCAACTCTGTGTGGGGGGGGCGGGCAGGGAGTGAAGGATGCAGAAGGAGAGGTAGAAAGGCGGGCGAGTGTGCAAAGCCAGTCGCTAGGTGTGAACAGAACCCGGGGGTGGGGGGTGGGGCGGGTGTTAGAGTGCAGCTTCCGGCCCACACCCTTCCCTGAGGAGGGCAGCTGGTAGGACAGGTATTGCCATCTTACAGGGAAGACACTTAGGGACAAGAGGAGTGTTGGCTTGATCTGAAGCCTTTCTCGACACTGCAGGGGTCCCTTTACCATTCTGGGAGCTGAAGCTGTTTCTGGGGTACCCCCTTAACAGCTCCTTATTCTGTGCCTCTGGCAGTGTCACAGGGATCCCCAGGGGTGTGGGCACGAGAGGGTCTCTACGATCCTCAGCTGGGGTCGGGGCAATGTGGGGGGGTGGTCTGCTGGACTGCCAACAATTCCTCAGTGAGTCATTCATGGACAGTGTTTTCAGAGCAGCTACTATGTGCCTGGTTTAGATGTCAGGGAGTTATAGCACTTCAATGAAATGTTTTAGAGGAGGAGGGACTAAATAAAAACACATTTAAGGAAGTGGCAATTATACAAAGGTGCTTTGATAAATAATAAAACAAGTAGGGGATTAAATCTTAAAGGGGACGGCTATACACTAGAATGGTTGGGGGCCTCCCTGAAGAGTTGACATTAGGGCAGGGACCTGAGCGAGAGAGGGAGCCAGCCATGCAAATATCAGAGGGCAGTGTGTTTGTGTGTGAGAGAAGTGGGGGGACAGCAGGTGCCAAGGCCCTGTGGTGGGCTGGGGGCATCTTGTTGATGAGGAGGCCAGTGAAGCTGGGGCAAAGTGTGAGGGAGAGATGGAGGATGAACTTCACAGGTTGGTGGGAAGAGCCAGAGCAGGGGTGTGACTTCTTGTAGTTAACCTACAACTCAGCTGTAAGGTCTGCGGAAGCCACTGCCTTCAGCCACTGCATCAGGGCAGCTGTGAGAAGAATGTAGGAAGAGCTCTGTGGGTGCTTAGGTTCTTGAAGGAGAAGGCCCTGGGATCAGAGGACACAGGGATGGGACAATCTAATTGTGCAGCCCTGTCCTAGGCTGGTCTGAATCCCCAAACCTACCACCTCCCAGTGTGGCCCTGGACTCAGACACCAGGACACGGGGAGGGGTTGTGCCAGGCTCCCTGTTACTTCCATCCCTTCTGCAGACATCAACGAGTGCACGTCACTGGCTGAGCCGTGTAGGCCGGGCTTCAGCTGCATCAACACTGTGGGCTCCTACACGTGCCAGAGGAACCCGCTGCTCTGTGGGCGCGGCTACCACGCCAACCAGGATGGGACCAAGTGTGTGGGTGAGGCCAACTACCTCCCTGCCCACCTTCTGCCCAGCCTGGGGCTTCCCGGGTTCCTTGGCCCACAGGTGGCCCCGGCTGAGGGAGATCCCTGGCCTCAGGGTGCCCTGCTTACCTTCCCTGGCAGATGTGAATGAGTGTGAGACGGGTGTGCACCAGTGTGGCGAGGGCCAGGTGTGCCACAACCTCCCTGGCTCCTACCGCTGTGACTGCAAAGCTGGCTTCCAGCGGGACGCCTTTGGCCGGGCCTGCGTCGGTAGGTGGGCGCTGGTGGCCGGGAACCCCTCTGTGGGATCCGCCTGTCCCGGGCCAGCCCTCAAGCCTCCTCCTCCTTCCTGCCAGCCCTGCCCTCAGCCTCGCTCTGCTATTCCTCTTTGCTCTGGTCTCCTCTGCTTCTCTTGGCCGTGGTCCCATCACCATGCTTTCTTGCCTCTTACTGTGTCTGTCCGTCCTTCTGTCTCTGCCTCGGCCTCTTTCTGATCCTCTTGCTGCCTTTCTCTCCGGCCCCTGCTCTTGTTGCCTCCCCTGTTCCCTGTCTAGGTTCCTCCCTGACTCTCCTTCTGGGTCTGTGTGTCCCTGTCCTCACCCAGCCCCTCTTTTCTACCTGGGGGTGGAGGGAGCTAGCCCCCAGGCCCCTTCTGCCATCCCTATGGGCCACCCACCCTCTGCCTGCTGCCCGCCCACAGACGTGAACGAGTGCTGGACCTCGCCGGGCCGCCTGTGCCAGCACACGTGTGAGAACACACCGGGCTCCTACCGCTGTTCCTGTGCCACTGGCTTCGTGCTGGCTGCGGATGGCAAGCGCTGTGAAGGTACCACTGACCCTGACCTCTGACCCTGCACAGAGGTCCTCACCATGTAAAAAGCCCAAAGCCCTGCCAGCCCCTAGCTTCATACTTTCACCGACCTCACACCCTACCTCACACCACTTCTCTACCTCTCCATCTGGGCAAACCCTCCCTGGCCTCGGCTGCTCTGGCTATATCCTGCCAGGAGCCCTTCCAGAGGGCCCAGGGTCCAGCCATCTCACGCCAGAAGGGCTGGATCTCTGTGTCATCTGCACCTCAGACAGGATCTCCTTTCTGGCAGCGATGGCAGCCCAACCTCAGTCCCTTAGTAGCTTCTGATCCTGGTCGTGGCTGCTCAGCCTGGGGGTCCAGGCAAGGAACAGAAGTGAGTGAAACATGAGATCAGGCTCCTGGGCAGCTGGAGAGCCCAGTGGCCATCAGGAGGGGGTAGCAGCCACACGGCCCTGGAGATGGTGCTGCCCAGCAGTGACAGTGACAGTCCAGGGTGACCCGATCTTCTTGGTTTTCCAGATGCTAGAAATGGAGCTATCTATGTAAAATTTGCTGGTTTTTATATGTTATGATAGATTTAAACTTAAACAAACAAACAAACAAACAAAATGCTGTATGAGTAAAACCAAGAACATAAACGGGCTGGACCCTACCCACAGATCTGGGGTCAAGAGAGGGAAGGGGATGTGAGTCTCCAACCCTTCCCGGCCTGGAGGCGCTTTCCTTACTTCCCTCCTGGGGAGGGGAGTCTGTGGGGACCCCTGAACTGGCCCTTCCGTGGGATAGCACCAGCCTTGGGTGGGGGCAGTGTGACCAGGCCTGGATGCCTCCAAGGGCTTTTGGAGGGCCCCCTGGAACAGACCTGGTCACATTCATTCCTTTGTCTGTGTTTTGATCACCTGTGAGCCCCTACTCCAGGCCAGGCTGGGTGCAGCCAGCAGCAGGCATGGGCCTTGCATCCCAGGCACTACCGCGTGGCGTGGCTCATTCACTCGTTTCTTGGCACTTCTGCCTTTACTGCCACCATCCCTGTTTCACATGGCTTCTCTAGGCCATCTGTGCCTGGATGCCAGAGACCAGAGATGAAACCAGTATGGCCCCTAGCGCCCGAAGCTTGGAGCCCAGGAGAGGAGATGATGGCTTGTTCTCTGTGGACACCGTGTGTGTTGGGACGTCCTGAGGATCTGGATGTGGGTCAGACGGCCGCCCACCGGGCCCCGTATGACTGACTGCCCCTGCTCCTCATTCCTGGCCCCCTCTGCTCTTAACACACCGGCCTCCTTGCTGCCCCTTGAGGGCACGAGGCACACTCTTACCACAGCACCTTTGCTCTTGCTGTGCCTTCTGCACGGAACACTTCCCTCGGAGGCCCACATGGCTGCAGAGCTGCAACCTCCCAGCCACGTCCCCTGTCCCTTTCTCTCCTCTTGCCTCACAGTGCTAGCGCCTTGGATGTACTAGTTACTGGACTCATTCAGTTAGCCCCTCCCCCTACTTTTCCAGCACACGTGGGAACGCCAGCTCCACGAGGTGGAGATTTTGTCTGTCTTGTTCATGGCTGAGTCCCCAGACTCGGCACTGGTACAGCATATTGTAGTGGCTCAGCAGTTCTTGGATGGATGAGGGAAAGCCAAGTCTCTGCCCTCAGGGAGCTCAGAGTCCAGTGGCTGGTCCATCTGAGCCAGGAGCTGACCTTTCACTTGCTCACTCCAACACTGGTTAGCTCATATGCCCACACGTGCAGCTCTTCCCCTCGCCGCCCTCCAGCCCCATGCACAGCCAGGCTTGGGGATCAGGGCAGGAAGCTGAGTTCCCAGGGTTGAGGGGATCCTTGTTAGCACCTAGGTGATGCCTCCAGAGCCATCCCTACCAGCTGTTACGGACTCTCAATAGGGCAGCATCTAGCTCCCTATGGGGGAAATCTGAGCCCGATCTGTGGCTTCCTCCTCTGGGCAGCAGGCTGAGACCCCACCAGCAAGCTCCAGCCCTGCCCCTGCCTCAGCTGCACGGCCCAGCTCCTTGCCTTTTTCCAGGTCTCTAATTCCCCACCAGCCCTTAAGAGAGGCTGGAACAAATGGTCTGCCAAGATAAGGCTCTAGGTAAGCTGAGACCTCGGCCCTCGCCATCTAGCTGGGGGGACTCTGCCCTGACCACAGGCCAGTCTCCCCGCAGATGTGAATGAGTGTGAGGCCCAGCGCTGCAGCCAGGAGTGCACCAACATCTATGGCTCCTACCAGTGCTACTGTCGCCAAGGCTACCAGCTGGCAGAGGACGGGCACACCTGCACAGGTACCTCTCCTCAGCCCAGGGGCACCCTTCCTGAGAGGCACCCCCTCCCTGTGTGCCAGGCTGGGCTGGGGACACATGGGACACACAGAGGCGTCTCAGTGTCAAGTTAGAGCTGGATTCCCAGCTCCGCGATCTCCTGGGCTAGGAGGACCTTAGGCTCCTCCTCCGTAAAGTGGAGGCGATGGTCCTGGCCTCAGTGGGATGAAGGATGAGATCACACACCTTGTCCAGGCCCGTGTCTAGTACCTCACTGGCCCTGCACTGATAGTAGTAATCATGGAGCAGCCCCAGGGATTGAGCACTGGAATGGGAGTCCTATTGTGCTGTGTGTCCATTGGCAACTCTCTTCCCTTCTCTCAACCCTTTGGTTTTCATCAGTAAAATGGGCCCCTAGGCTCCAGGGCTGTAGCAGGGCCAGGATAACTGTTCACGGCTGGCCCCTGCAGGTACAAGGGGTTCACTGGGGGCCAAAACTTTCTCTGACAGACATTGATGAGTGTGCTCAGGGCGCTGGCATCCTCTGCACCTTCCGCTGCGTCAACGTGCCAGGGAGCTACCAGTGTGCGTGCCCAGAGCGGGGCTACACCATGACAGCCAATGGGAGGTCCTGCAAGGGTAAGCAAGGGGGTCCCTGCCCCACCAGAGTTTTGGGCAGGCTCTGAGCAGCTTGCTGTGTGATTGGAGCTCTGACACCTAGTACATAAACACAGAATGGCCGATGCAACTGGTGGCTGTATTAACCAAGGTCTGTGCCTGGGTTGAGGGAGGAGACAGTGTTTCTGCTGTTTGACTTAGCTCAGCCGTGAGCCCTCTCCTAGGAAACGGACAGGGATCCCAAGGGGTGGTCCTAAAAGGCAGAAGACCTGTCCAGCAGCTCCAATGGGGAGCAGCTCCAGTGGGGAGTGGCCTCAGGGGTCCCAGCGTCTGTCCCTAAGCATCTGCATCTGCTAACCTTGCATGCAGAAGGACATTGTCGCAGCCAGAGCTGTGCAGACCTGGGTAGGGCCACATGGGGCTTCCCATCACTAAGGATGTACAAACCACTGGGCAGTCTCCTGTTTTTGCAGTTTTGCAACTACTTCCTTGGATGGAGACCAGGTTCTGTGACATCTAATCTTCCTTCTGTGTTGGGGAGTCATGATCCTAAGTTCAGATGCATTGGGACTTACTGAGGCCACCAAATTCTAGGCCTGGCAAGCCACCCTGGCAAGGTGGAGGGGAGCTAGAATCCCCTTGAGTGAGACACAGGAATATCCCCCCACCAGCCCCTGCTCAAGAAGCAACCACTCAGGGCTTCATAGCCCAGCCTGCCTACCCTCCACCTACCTGTGTGGCCGACTCTTCCCCGGACGGTGGGCCTGGGAGCCCAGAGTCTCCTGGGTTGCAGCTTTGGTCCACCAAGGCAGGCCCTGGCGTTCCTGCAGGCCCAGGGGTTAGAGTCGGTGCCCGGCAGGGTGTAGAGTTAGAACGGTGATCATTTTGGTGGATCTCAGCTAGCTGGTTTTTGTTTGTTTATTTTAATTAATGAATAACAAAATAGAGGATGGGGTAGGTGGCAGTGAACATGGAGTAGACCAGGGTGCGCCATGACTCTACAGACTGTTATAACCCATGTGTGTATACTTAGTCCAGTGCAAAAGGATTCCTTACCATAGACTGATGCAAAGAAAAAAATAAGTGCAAAGAAAAAAATAAATGAAAAGACCCCAAGCGAGTGCCGGTAAACCGCAGTCTTGGAGGCCTGGTAGACTCACAGAGGCTGACCCAGGCCTCCCTGGCCCCAAAGCCGTCTCTCTGCTTTTTAGTTTAAAATAGAATAAACATGGGCTCCATTAAAGGTAAGGATTTTGCCCATCAGAGGGGTTGTGTGGGACACAGGGCTCTATGTTCTTAGACTAGGATTTCATTTTGGAGAACCAGGCTGTGTTCCACCTGATGGCAGAACACAGGTGGGGTCCTTTTTTGGAGGTCCAGTCAGACCCTTGCACTGACTTTGCTCTTGAAAACCTCTCCCTGGCCCTCATCTGCTGGGGTCTGGGCTGCCTGGTCTGTGTCTGCTGCTACCAGAGAGGGCTCGCTCCCTGGGCCCGGGTACGCGGCTGCTGTGCCCCAGCCACAGGTGTACCTGACCCCTAGCACCCATCTCTGGCTCCGGTCCCCACAGCTGGTTGTGTTTGCCCCCATCCCAGGTCACTGCATCCCCCCTGGAAAGGCCCAGGTTCCCCCCACCTCAGGTCCTGCTGCAGCCCCCACCGGGTCGGGCGAGAGGGAGGCCCCACTGTATGTGTGATGCCTTTGCTGGAAAGGTATCTTTCTTGCTGGAAAAGTCTCCATGCTGTCACAGGGTGGACAAGGCCAGAGTGTGGGACGGTGGTTCTGCCGGGTCGTGTCCACTTCCTCAGGCACCCATCGGGCTGACCTCTGCAGCCGCTGACCTTCAGAGCGAAGAGGCAGCCCTCTTCGTGCTCTGTGGTCCTGTTCTAACTCAGGCCAAGTGTGGAGGTCGCGTGGCTCCAACGGAAGGATGGGAGGACAGCCGTGGGAGAGCAGAGCATGCCGGTTAATATCTCAGTAAATCCTGCCCTTCTTCAGTGGTTAAAAAACAAGTGGGGATAGAAAGATGTGAAGGAGTTGAGACTCGGCAGTGTTGCCTAGAATACGCACTCCGTGCAGGCAGGGCCCTGAGGCTCGTCACCAGCCCGCAGGGCAGTGCCCAGCATGTAGCAGCTGCCTATTGAACGTTCAACCCCTTGACGGAACGGAGCAGCAAGTTCTGTGGATACTCGGATATATGTTTCCCAGTTTCTCGTTATGCCGATATACACGCACGTATGTGTATAGGCAAGACTAGTTAAGATCGTGCTGAGAATAACCTTGAATTCTGCCTCTGTTCTGTTTTGAATGTATATAAAGCCCTTGTCAGCGGGCCGCTTGTGAAGGGCTAGCTCTCAGCAATGCTGTTAGTCTTAGCACTGACTTTGTCCCCCACACCCACCCATTTGGGCTGCGGCTGGCATTTGTCTGTCTGAGGATGTGGCCTTGTCCAGCTCTCCCTTTGGCCTGACCTTCTCCAAGAGAGGGTCCAGGGTTGAAGACCCCGCAGACACGAGGGACAAAGACGCTGGGGTCCTAGGGAAGTCCTGTGATGGCTTCCTGTGAGCACGGGGAAGCCAGGCTGGAGGGCTGCTGACCCTTGGCGCTCCTCCCTCCTACTTCTGGTCATCTCCATCAGCACTGGGCCAGCAGACAGCAAGAAGCAGCTCCCTCCATATTCCTGCCACAGCCCTGCCCGGGGTCAGGGGCAGGGCTTCGTGCTCACCAGTGTGGGCAGCCTGAGCATAGCTGGGGCCGGAGCGGGGAAGAGCAGGAGGCCCCCCGCCCCATTCACGTGGATTCAGTTAATGAACCATTAGGACAACAACCGCGCCCAACCTGGCCCCACCAGCTCCTGCTCTGTTTTCTTCCACTCGCCTCTGTGCCACCCTGGGAAATTGGGATCACGACCCAGTTTGCAGAGGAGAAGAGGGAGGGAGGCTTGGAGAGGTGAATGGATGTCAGCTGGTCTGTCGCCACAGAGGGTGGTGGCCAAAAGCCTGGAGTCAGCATGTGAGGATGGGAAGTGACACCGTTCCTGCCTTGTGGGCTTGTGAGGACAAATGAGTTAATGAGCACAGAGGGCCCTGAGTAGCGGATGGACACCAGGCCTTAGACTTAGGATGCAGTTGGCTGCTATGGTTACGACCATCCTGTTGTTCCTGTCATGGTCCGTGTGGCATCGTGATTGGATCCCTGGCTTTCAGCTCCAGCTACCTGCTGCCTGCTGTGTGACCTTGAGGGAGCCCATGCCCCTCTCTGAGCCTCTGTTCTCCCCCGGTCTGGAGAGGCCTGTGACCCTCACCCTACAGGCCTGGCATGAGGATCAAGTGAGGAGAAATCCCTAAACTGAATCAGTGTGGCAGATCGGAGCAAGAAACCAGAAGCCTCCCTGGGAAGATCTTGACAGGCTCTGTCCCCCCGCAACCCCAACGACCTCCCCTGGGGCCTCCAGAGGCCACCCTCTCTCAGCTAGGAGCCAGTCTTCATGGAAGGGGTCTCTAGGACCCACTTATTTGATGTTTCTTGTCTCACAGGTTGCCTGTGTGCACGCAGGCACACATGTCGGCTTCTCTGAGTGCTTGTCAGATATTTACCTACATGTGTGTGTGCGTGCATGTGTCAGCATCATGAAAAGGCCCTCCTTGGATGTTTGTATCTGTGACTGTGTATCTAGGGGAGTCTGCTCGAGCATGCAGGCGTGCCTCAACACATGCCTGTCCGTGTGAGTGTGCACAGGAGGCATGAGCATGTCTGTGCAGTTGGGGGACCATTTGTAGCCGTGGCTCTCAGAGTCTGTATTTACAAGTGGTGGGTCTGACCCCTCCCTCCAGCAATATGTGTGGAGCGCCTGCTCTGTTCCAGGCACTCTGGTAGATGCCAGGGACACCACAGGACCAAGAAAGACACACACCCCTGTCCTCCTGGATCTCACATTAAGGAAGGGGAGGGGGGGACACAGAACAGGCTGGGCAGTAGAAGGAGAATCAAATGGGAGGGGGCCCACTGTAGGGCCATCAGGGAGGGTGCCCTGCAGGGGGTGACCCTGAGCTGCGACCTAAAAGATGGGAAGATGTGGGGAAAGTGTTTCAGTAGCAGAAACAGCATGTGCAAAGTCCCTGGGGTGGGGGAGGCGTCAGGGCATTGGAGCAACATGGAGATGTCCAACAGGCTGCAGCCCCAAGTGGAAGGAGAGAAGTTCACAGAAGGGCCCTATGGTGTATAAGAGGGGACTCGCTTTTTATTCTGGGAGCATGGAAAGACCTCAGGGGACACAGATGCTTTATTTGAGAACAAGGCCCTCAGCTGCGGTGTGTAGAGGGGACAAAGTGGGGGTGTGTGGAGTAGGGCAGTGTGGGAGCTGCGTGCTTGCCGAGCTGCCCTGAGACCCAGGCCTCCAGAGTGGGTCGCAGTGGTTTGGATGAATGCCCTCAGCCAGGGGGTCCCCATCCTCACCTTCCTCTTCTTCCCCCAGACCTAGACGAGTGTGCGCTGGGCACTCACAACTGCTCTGAGGCCGAGACCTGCCATAACATCCGGGGTGGCTTCCGCTGCCTGCGCTTCGACTGCCCTCCGAACTACGTCCGTGTCTCCGAAACGTGAGTGTCCCTGCCTGGCTTTGGGCCGGGGACCCCTGTGCCCCTCTCAGGCTGCCCACCTTCACCCCTCCTGCTCTTCACAGGTCCTGATGGTTGGGTCTGTGGTCTAACTGACCACACAGGGTACGTATAAAAGCACCTTGTAGAGAGCTCAGAGTATAGAGAACAAAGGGAAGACAACTCAGAAAATCTCAATCCTCTAACCCCCCAACATGTGTATGTGCACACACACACAATGTACTAATTAGTGGTTACTGTGTAACAGGTTATCCCAACACACAGCATCTTTCCATGACAAACAGTTACAGTTATTACCTCACATGGTTTGGAGGCTCAGGAAGCGGGAGCAGCTCTCTGGGTGGTTCTGGCTTCAAGTCTCCTGGAGAGTGTCATCTGAAGGCTCGGGTGGGGTTGCAGGACCCTGTCACTCGTTCACTGTGACTCTGGGCAGCAGGCTCCTTACTGCAGGGCCCTCTCTTTGAGACAGCTTGTGATGTGGCTTCCTTAGAACGAGTCCTCAGAAGAGCAGGTGACAGTCCTTTGTAACCTGACCTAACGCTAGAAGGGACATACCGTGGCGTGGACCCCACAGTCCAGCACTGTGAGAGGTGGGGGTACCCTAAGGATACCACAAAATGTGGCCCGCGGGAGGTGGGACGCCCAGCAGCACTGTGCAGACCGGTGACCACACTTCTAACAGTTATCTTACAGTTCTCACAGGTATCTTGGCGTTTTGCTCTATTTCCTGGCCTTTTTTTTTTTTTTTTTTTTTTTTGCTAAACCTACATTTTCATAAAGTACTTTGGTGTTTCCTATAATTCGGCTATCTCCCACTTTATCTTACTGTGTAAGGTATTTTCCAGACTCACATTTTTATAATTGCAAATGTGACACCTGCTTACAAAGTATTTCCACCACAGAAGTGGGTCAAGCAAAAGCCTTTCCCCTGCCCCCAGCTGGATCCCATGGCCGTGGAGGTCGCCTGCCTTCCCTCTTCTTACGCTGACCACAAAGTGCCTGGGAAGTGCGGTCACACTTGTGTGCGCACCTGGGCCCGGCTTGCTGCTTCTACCTCACAGCTGTCCTCCACGTCTGCACACACAGCCCACCACTAGCCGTGTTTCCTAGTGTGGATGCACGTCCACACACCACTGCCCCGCGGCCCTTTGCCGTGTTCCACTGGCACAAACATCCTAACGTCCATGTGCATGGGTGTCGGGAACTTTAGGGGAGTTTGTCTGAGTGACCCTGAACAGGTAACCTCCCTTCTCTGGGTCTTAGCCGTCTCGTCTGGAACATGGGGGTGAGAGCAGGTCCAGCTTGGGCCGGGTGTGAGCACGAGAGGAGTGAAGGGGTGCCATGGGCTTGGCAGGGGTCGTGGTGTGGCATAAGTGCGGCGTCATTGCCACTCGTTGCTGGTGGCGTGGCTGTGGTCATGGTGCCTGTGTGGCTGTGTGCTGCGGTATGCCAGGTGGGGAGCTCTGCTCAGAGCATCCTTGGGAGCTGCGGAGCCCTGGTGGCTGAGCAGTGTCCCCTTTTGGAAGCAGTGAGCATGTGGAGAGTGATTTAATGATGGAGGGGCGACCTTGGCTCCAAGAGCCAAGATGGGACAGATTGGTGCTATGCTTGGCAGTCAAGCCCTTTGACCCCCTCTGGGGTTTGGTGGAGATTCCCTCCTTGTTGTCCTTGTCATGGAGAATGGCTGAGTCTTGAGGCTTCCTAGGGAGTGGGTGACTCGGAGCTCCAGGTGGGCCCTGGTCCTCAGAGAGGCTTCCCTTGGGAAAGAGCAGGCCATCCCGACTCAGAAGAGGGGATGGCTCCCAAGGAGAGACAGTTATGGAAGAAAAGGAATTTGGAAAATGACAAAAACAATCAAAACACCGTGCCCAGGGAGTCTGTGCAGAGGGGAAGTGTGCACGTGAAAACCAAACAGAGGAAGGCAGGTCAGAATGAAGGGAGGGAAGAAGAAGACAGGAACGTGTGGCTGACTCAGGGCTGCTCATGCACCGTCCCAGGCCCATGGGAGGCCCTGCATGCTCGTTAACTAACCCCATCCCACCAGTGAGACCACAGGCCATCATCCCACCTTACAGATGAGGAAATTGAGACCAAGGGAAGATAGGTGACTTAGCAGAAGCTGCTAAGGGTAGAGCTGGCAATGGAGCCAGGCCGCTGAGGCTGGCACCATGTCCTGGATGGGTGGATGTCGGGTAGGAGCACCCCTGGGCCCACTGACCAACCCACCCCCCTCCCTGTGCCTCCCGCAGGAAGTGTGAGCGCACCACGTGCCACGACTTCATGGAGTGTCAGAACTCACCGGCACGCATCACCTACTACCAGCTGAACTTCCAGACGGGCCTCCTGGTGCCAGCACACATCTTCCGCATCAGCCCGGTGCCCGTCTTCGCGGGTGACACCATCTCCCTGACCATCACCAAGGGCAACGAGGAGGGCTACTTTGGCACACGGCCTCTCAACGCCTTCACAGGCGTGGTGTACCTGCAGCGGTTGGTACGCGAGCCCCGGGACTTCGCCCTGGACGTGGAGATGAAGCTCTGGCGACAGGGCTCCGTTACCACCTTCCTGGCCAAGATGCACATCTTCTTCACCACCTTCGCACTGTGAGGCGCCCACGCCTGCCTGAGCACCCTGCTGGGGCCGCGGAACCCTGGGATCCTTCCTCGGTGACCCTGGCGGCAACCTCTGTGCCACCCACCAGCGTACACCGTTCTGCGGTTGCTGAACGCTGCATATGTGGGGCCAGGTTATGGTGGCGGTTTTTACTATATAACTCTGTAAATTAACTTAATTTTGCTGACCCGATTCCTCCTGGATTCCTGGGCTTCCCCCATGTCCCGCCCTGCGGGAGGGAGCTTGGCCACAGGAAGCGTGCCTAAACTTGGAGGGCAGTTCAAGGTCATGGTAGGTGCTCCGTGGGTGGAGTCAGAGGGCCCAAGACTGGAAACACAGCGACCCCATTGGGGTGTTTGGACTTAACTCAGTGACCTGACCCCAGAGCTGATACTCCACTTCATATTCCACTGTGATTAGTTCCTTACTTTTTTCTTTTTTAAATCATTTTAAGTGTTTTTGTTTAATTATAAAAGTAGTATGCACATATTGCAAAAAATATATTCAAATAGTACCAAAGGATTATAAAGTAAAAAATGAAAAGAGAAAAAAAAAAAACCTTATTTTGTAAAGTGTTTGTGTTTGACGATGATTTCTGCATGTCGCAGCAGGGTCCCTGGCTGGACCAGTGCGTCCTTTTGTAGATCAAGACTGTCCTTGATGTCTTTTTTTTTTTTTTTAAGATTTTATTTATTTTTTTGACAGAGACCACAAGTAGGCAGAGAGGCAGGCAGAGAGAGAGGAGGAAGCAGGCTCCCCACCAAGCAGAGAGCCCAACGCGGGGCTCAATCTCAGGACCCTGGGATCATGACCTGAGCCGAAGGCAGAGGCTTTAACCCACTGAGCCACCCAGGCGCTCCTGTCCTTGGTATCTTAATTCATGGAATTAGCTGCTACCAGGAACTCTCCTCTTGGGGTGAAGGGATCCCAGTGTAAACTGTGCTTCAGGACCCTTTCCTCCTCTTTCACCACTCCTCTTCCTCCTCTTCCTTCCTCAGAGGTGGATTTCTCACTCTCAGACTCCAGTACTGGTCCTGGTTACTGGGGCCTGAAAACAGGTCAGACAGAGGAAGGCTGAGAGAATTCATCTTTCCTTCCCCCGTGTAGGTTTCTAGGGCTTTGAGCCTGCAGCACACGAGGAGGGCTGAGAAGGGAAGGGACAAGTTTGCGTGGGCGTCCGGGCCCGGTCTGCGTCTCCTCACACATGCACATTGCCACTCCCCTTGGCTCTTTTGCTAAGCCAGTGGATTTCCAATGCAGGCAGGGTGCCACCTCGGGGGTCTCGAACTATATGTGGTGGGTGGCAGTGGCCGTTGAAAACCAGGCTAGAATGGACATTCTCACTGGACTGCACACCTGTGAGGGGTGGGGAGAGATGTGTATCAGGATACAACAGAGTGTGTACATACCCGTGTGCCACCAGCTCTGGCAGGTGGCAGTGAGACATGGAGAGGCGCAGGGTGGGAGACGGTGGTGAACCAGGAGTGGATGCCCTGGGAGGAGGAGGAGGCAGGACACAGCTCCAGCCCTGTTGCCTTCTGGAAACCCACACTCCCAATGCCGGGATGCTCTCATTCTTCCAGACAAGCGCCCGGACTACCTTTTGATGTAAGATATTCCACTTTAAGATGTGGAGATTATTTAAAACTTCTTAGCGTCAGGAATGAGCCAGCCTCCGAGCTTCCTGCCAGAAGCCTGCCATGGAGGGCTCACCATCTCGTGGCCTTTTCTTCCCTCCCTGCCCCTCCCTGGCTCTGACCCCAAGGCCATGTGGCAGGAGCCAGGATTTCCTTCTCGCTGCCTTACTATCTCTCTTCCTTCTGTTTCCCGGGTTGTTGGGAAAACCAGAGCTAGCCACAATGCCTGGCATCGGCGCTCACCAGGCAGGGACCAGTGGGGACCGGGTCTCCTCCATTCTATGAGCAGGTTAGGGATGCCAGCAGGGGACGGGGCTGCACCTAGCCTATACAGGCTCAGCTTCTTCCTCCGACCCAAGAGTTACTCCCTGTGGGACCTCAAGTGAGTGACATCATCTCCCTGGATTTCATTTGTCTCATCAGGGGATGGCGGTGCCCACCATTTTTCCCTCCTGGGGCTCTGTACCACTAGAATGAGCAACACACAAACAGCATCGAGCTTAGTGGCTCTTGGAAAACTTTCTGACTTCAGAGGCGCTAAGCTTCCATAATTCTGGAGTTCCATGTCTACAAGAGTTTGACAAGCCACAGTTGGAGGGACTAGTCCCTGCAAGTCTGCCCTCACTCCGGATGCCAGACACAAACTCGGGGGCCCCCACGAGCACCCTCAGGTCCATTAGCTCACCTGAATAACCCAGGGGAGCGCCAAACTGAGGGGGACAGTTTTGTTAGGATGGAAACGTACAAACTGAAATCATCCAAGGGGCATGACGCACAGGGCAGAATGCAGGAGGAATCCATGTCCCCAGGATGCGTCCCCTTCCTGGCATGATGGATGACGGTCCACGCAGAGTGTGGCCAACCAGAAAGCCTTCGGTACCCAGCACTTCTATTCCAGCTTTGCTCATACTGCAGTATGGCCGACCCATGGTGTCTGGTCCCTCCTGGAGGTCAGACTTGATAGGACATGTCCCAAAGCCCCATTCTTAGTCACATTAAAAGATTGTCCCTGCCCCATGTCCCCAGGCAAAGCCAGTCCTGTCAGGACCTCCCAGGGGCCTAGAGCTCACCTCCTGGAAGCTGAGGGCAAAGGCCAGCTCTGCCTTTAGGTAAGCTGAATTCTAGCCCCCCTGGGCCCTGGCCTAGGCCTTCTGACAGTGGAGTGATCATGTTTGGGCATCTGTGTTTAACATCACTTGCTTCCACCGCCTGATCTGCGGCTATGAACTTTCTGATAAACGTGGGCAGAACTATTGAGTGTAGAAATGAGCTAGTGCTTAGCCAAATCCTGTTCTTTCTCAGGCCGGCTCTTTTTCAGCAGCGTTGCCTCCTAAGGAGGCTGGAACTCAGTGTTGTGACTTACTCAAGGCCATGGCCATCAGTGTCAGCGTGGAAAGCCGCCCACAATGTGGCAGCAGGTGGATGTCACTTGAAGAAGACTGGGTCCCATGTTTTCATCAGCCCTTTTGCCAGCCCACTGTCCCTTGGACGACTAAATGTCTCCCAGAGTGGCCGGCCCAGGTTTGCACCTTCCGCTCAACCTGGTCGGGTTCTCATTACATAAGCCACTCCTTCACCCTCAGCGACAGCTCCCGTTCTCTCAGTCTGTGCCCCATTTCTTCCACCTCTGGAAGGGATGTTAGCTTCGGCCACTGTGCCTGGTCATTCTTAGAATGACTCAACTGAAGCAGGTGTCTTACTTATTCTTACAATTTTATCATAGCAAAGGATACAAATCAAAGTCGGCCAAGGGAAGAAACATGTAGGGTCTAGATGTGGTTTCTGGTTATGCTCTCACCATAGAGTCCCGGATGGCGTTACCTCCTCCCAGGCTCGATGTGTGATAATCCCCACGGAGAATCACCCAGCAGGGAGGCTCGCCGTGCCTTTGGAGTCCAGAGTCTGTATTGGAGCTGGTGGGGGGTTGGGGCATGCACGGTCCCTGGCCCGAGGCCGCAGCAGAATGGACAAGGATTTCACCTGGAGCGGGCTGTCCCAGTGGAAGGGATGCTAGAGCAGGGGCGGTGATGCCTGCATTTGATAAACACAAGCAACCAAAGCTTACAAAGCTTACTGCTACATTGTGCTGGTTTGCAGAGGGACAGTGAGAACTCTGGGCCTATTAACAGGTAGTGGCAGGGGTAAGACAGCGACACCTACCTCCTGCAGCGTAAGGGCGGACGCCCCTTGAGGGGGGTGGTCGGAAGACCTGCCTGATTGTGGAAGTCACGGAGCCCCAGGGACATTTGTTGCTCAGCCAGAGTCAGTCATGGGAACTTAAGGGCCCTAGGGGAAGACACCTGAGACCATGAAAATGGAGGGGGAACATCTGGAGAGGCAGAGGAAGCTTGCCAGTACCCTGCAGGGCCCCAGGTGCCCCTCTGGAGCCGCCAGGCCAGTAACGGGTTAAAGCCCAGCACAGCCTGGTAAGCAGTGTGCTGGGCTTGATAAAGAAGGGAAGAGATTCTGCACCCAGAAATGATCTGGCAGGTGATGACGAGAGCCAGGGGAACTCCCCTGAGATGGATTTTGAGGGTGCTGGCCCAGCTGAGCCAGAATGAGAGTCTGGATAAACATGACTTCACTGACTTGGGGGAACTTTCTGGAGTGGGGCTGGAACTGGAAAGGGATCCGCAGCAGGTGTAGGTAAGCGATGAGGGCAGCCTTGCCTCTTGGGCCAGACACACATACACCCATGGCAAATGCCAGGGAGGGGGGATTCACAGTGCAGGCCCCGGGGACTCTAGAGCAAGGCCATGCCATCTGCTGCTTGAGAAACAGCATGTGGTGTGCTCCTGAGCCTTCGTGGAGACCACACACTTGACCACAGGGGCCACATGGCCATGAACCTGCAGATACCCACTACAAGCTATGTCTGTCAGACACATCAAGCCATGAAGTCGGACGAGTCCATCATGGGCCATCGTAAGAGCTGTTGTATCTTTTGCCAGGTGCAAAAGAGCCAGCTGAAAGAGGAGGATGATACTGGAGCTTGGTTAATGAAGGGTCAGCTCCGGACAGGTGCAGGCTGGAAAGGAACGGCCCCTGTGTGACAGCCACATCCAGAAATGACCTTGAAAGACAGTGGCTGGTGCTGTGGGTAGTGGGTCCCTGTCATCCTCTTTGTGTGTAAGGAGAAGTGGCTTGAGGTGGGACTGTAGGGGGAGTGGCCATTGATGGGCCATCTGGCCAGAGGCCTAGAAAGAAAAGAATGGGTAGCTAGAGACAAGGGTTCTGGGCAGAGGCCTGTGGGCTGAGAGGTGGAGGGAATGGGTCCGAGTGTGAAGATTTCTGTGTGATGCATTAAGGGCAATGAGTGAGTATCTATCAGGGAAGGGAAGCCAGGATAACTGACCAAGGGGATAAAATGGCTCAAACGGGTGATGTTAGCCAGTCTTCATGTCTGGACACTCCAGATGAGTGCACGAATGGAGGTCATGGTGCCTCTGAATGCAATGGGGATGAACGCTGAATCCTAGTATGTCTTTCTTCCTTGGGGAGACCCGTGGACCACTTGGTAGCAAGGTGACTCCATGGGCCTCCTTTGGTTCTGGAATAGATGCCTACTTGCCAAGAACTACTGTCAGGAGGCTAAGAGTGTCCGCCCTCTGGCGCACCCTGGGCTCTGACTGAGGTCTCATTGCGCAGGGGAGAGCCAAGACCTGGGGCTGTGGCCACAGGAACCCATACCATGTGACCCAAAGGCAGCCAGCCTCACAGAACAGGGAAACAGATCTCTAAAGGCACAACTGGAGGGAAGCGTGCTAGAACAATGGGGAGCCACCTGTGAAGCTGTGGGATATTAAATCCGAGACCCCATACGAAGCTGTGTCCCAAAGGAAGGATCCAAGGAATGGCCACAGAAGTGGCCTTGCTTGTCATCCCTCCAATGGTCACTGAGTGGTTTTGTCTTCCTGTCCTTGCAATGTTGGACTCCTTTCTGTGTAAGCCCGTTTAGGTTGGGGTTTCTCTCACTTTCCACTCCACAGCCAATGTGGAAACAGGCAACTGGAGTGGGGTGTTAGAAAGGGAAAGCCCTAAATGTGGCTGAGTGGAAGAGAGAAGGAGCACCCTGCTCTCGTCCAGAAGTTAGTACTTCTTGTTACCTGGCGGCAACGAAGGCACTGGTCAGTCCACCTGCTGGACCATCCAAGGTCTTGGGAGGAAAAATAAGGAGGTTGGATAGCATTGGCCTGCCCTTGTGATCCCACAACAAAGGAGACAAGCTGAACTTGAACTTGATCAATTCAGAAAGCAGCCAAGGGTACTGATGCGATGGGGTTTATTGTGGCTGTTCTCTGCCCTGCTTTTACTGTGGACATTGGCCCTGTGGGGTGACTTACCTGTGAGGAGCTACACCCATATTTCACGGCCACCAGGGAGCTGAGTCTTAGGCAGGGCGATGCTTGGCTTTGTGTGCTTTTGATCGACGTGTAAGCGTGTTTAGGAGTTCACGGTGGGAGGAAGAGGCATATGGAAGCTGGGAGGCCAAAGGAGTGGGCTTTGTGGGACATCTGCCTTTGCCAGTGCGGCACCAAACCCCCTGCTTTGCGCACAGCACCTCAGATTTATTTGGGGCTCCCTGCCCACACCTTGGAGTCCATCTGTGTAGGGCCTCTGCCCATTAGCGCCCGTGTTCCTTCTCCTGTGCTTGGCTCCGGGGTGGGTCCCTGGTGCAGTCTGGGGCAATGAGGTGCTCTGAGAACTTGCTGGGAATATTGGGCTGACCTTGAACCTGAGGGGCCATCAGGTCTGGAGCCGCTGGCCCCATGTCGCTGTAGGCAAAACTGAAGCTGAAGCCAGTACTGTTAAAGGCAACCAACAGCCCCAAAGGCTGCGCTTGGGCCCCAAGCCCTGCCAGGCCTGTGGTCACAGTGGTCTTGGAATTCTGTCATTACTTTCTTTTCTTTGTAAGCTAGTTTGGTTGAGTTTTCTGTCAAATGCAACAGAACAACCCAATAGGAGGCAGTAAAGAGTGGGGAAGGGTGTTCCGGGGAAGGGAACAGCACATGCAAAGCTCCTGGGATGGGGATGAAGGCTGACATGCCCAGAGACTCAGTGAGGAGTGCAGGGCGTGACCAGAGGGTGGACAGGGAGGCCTGGGATAGGACTCTGATCTGATCCTTGTGGGGAGCTGCTGAAGCCTGGCAGGCTGCCTTTCACCAGTGTCCCTCTGGCTGCAGTCTGGAGAATGGATTCCAGGGGGTGAAGGCAGGTGCCTATAGGAGTGGATCCCTTGGAGGGTGTGAGCAACTTGCTGGGTTAAGGCCCTTGGACCTGGTCTTGTCACTCCAGTCCTACATCCTGTCCAGGCCCCTCTCTTCCTTATCCCCTTATCCCCTTATTGGGAACGAGCCAATGACTCACTCATCAGGCTGGACAAGCCTGCTGGCACTATCTTAACCCACGCTGGTGACATTCATGCTAATGTGTATGCGTTCTGCACTTTCTGCATGCATTCTGCTCTCCAGACCCTGGGGATGGGCAGAAGTTTATGGACATGGGTGAGGGGGAGCCCAAGCACTATGCAAACACACATGCACACACGCACACACCCGTGCACATGTGTGTGCACACTTATTTCCACATCTTGCAGCAGGACCCAGCCTGCCCGCTGGTCTCCCTGCAGAGGCTTCCTGGTGCCTCTGGGGCTCAGCTTCGTGGGCCTGCCTGCCCTCTCTAGGCAGAGTCAACTAGGGACAGGGTCCCCTGCACTGGCAGGGGGACAGGGGGTTGTCTGTGCCAATACTCACCATCACAGCACTCAGGCCTCCTTCCTGGGACCCGCGAGAGATGGCCAGTGTGTCCGTGCCCAGGGGGCTATGCAGGGAGCCCCTGGGGCCGCCAGCCTTTCTGTTGTATTTATTTTTAGAACCTGGGATAGAGGGCTGGCAGTCACCCCCACAACTCCCCCTGGGGTCTGGGTCAGCATCTGTCCTGCCCACCCCCCCACCCCAGCCTCCAACTAGACACCTTGTTGTGTATCTCTGTGTTAGGAGGAGCTTTAGAAAATGAGTACCGTGACTGGGTGTGTATGTAGTGGTTTTTTTTTTTGTTTGTTTGTTTAAAGATTTTATTTATTTGACAGAGAGAGAGAGAGAGCATAACTAGGCAGAGCAGCAGGGAGAGGGAGAAGCAGGCTCCCCACTGAGCAGGGAGCCCTATGTGGGGCTTGATCCGAGCCAAAGGCAGACTCTTAACTGACTGAGCCACCCAGGCACCGTGTATTTAATTTTTAATTAAACCTTCTATTTTAGAATAGCTTTAGATTTGTAGAAAAAGCACAAGGTAGTGCAGAGAGTACTGCACCCCCCCACCCCCAGTTTTCTCTGTTGTTAGCACCTTACACGACTCTATGCATTCATCACAATGACCGAGCCAATATGGATACGCTAGTATTCACTAGTCCACCACCTGTTCAGATTGCCTTGGTTTTTAACCTGTGTCCTTCTTCGTCCAGGGACTTTATCCAGGATACATCCAGGATACCCTGTTACCATTAGTCATGGCTCCTTTTGACCTTGATAGCTTGTCAGACATCCCTTATCTGTGATGACGTTGACAGGTCGAGGAGTGTTGTTCAGGTTCACGGTAAGTCCCCCGCCCCCGGAGCTCGTCTGGTGTTTTTCTCATGATTGGACTGGAATCATGGTCTGTGGGCAGGAAGACCCCAGAGATGTCACACCATATCAAGGCTGCAAGCTGTCAGTGTGACAGATCACTGTTGGCGTTGACCTTGACCACCTGGCTGAGGTCGTGTCCATCACGTTTCTCTGATTGTAACGTTACTCTTTTCCCCCTCTTCCCCTACTGCCTTCTTTTATGCTATTTTTTAAAAGATTTTATTTATTTGCTTGACAGAGACAGCGAGAGAGGGAACACAAGCATAGGGGAGAGGGAGAAGCAGGCTTGCCACTGAGCAGGGAGCCCAACATGGGGCTCGATCACCGGACCCCGGGATCATGACGTGAGCTGAAGGCAGACACTTAACAACTGAGCCACCCAGGCGCCCCCGTGCTCCTATTTTTAATTCCTCAGCGGTCCTGTGTTACAGTTATCATTCAGTTTCTTCACTGCTTTGCACTCGACACTGTTTTAAACTATTACCATTGTTGCTATGTGGGTCTGGTCTGTTGCTGTGGAGTCCTCTAGGGGCGCCCCCCATGATTTACCCCCTAATGATTCCCAGGTTGTCCCCAGGTACCAATCCCCTCAGACCCTGGCACAAGGAAATGTCCACATCCTCGTGCCTTTGAGGCCTGTTTCAGGACTCCTCTGGACATGAAACCAGGAGCAAACTACGGGTCGTGGGGCAACTGTACCCCGATTTTGACAACATTTTTTTAATGCTGCCCTCCAGAAAGGCAGCATTTCAGCCTCCTGTAACTTCTGTCCCCACGATGACCTCACTTTCCCACACAAGCCACACTGCGGGGACGGGTAGTGTCATTGCCCCCTGTGCATGTTGTGGGGGGGGTCTAAACACCCCACTGGGTACCCGAGGCTTGGTTTATCTGAGTCACTGAGCTACACCACAAACCAGGGCCCCACCCGGTGAGCCGAGGACCCTGATGCTCCATTGCTCGGCTGGCACAATATTCAGAAAAGTTTTGAGTCAACACTTCACATCAACTTACAGTTTCCTATGGAAAAGCGGTTCTCTTAAGATATTTTGATTTGGTAGCCCCTGTGGTCCCTTAAGACCTCATGGCATCTGAAAAACAGACTTTTCTCACAGGAAGAGCCATCCTGCCATGGGTCAGGCAGCTCGGCCATAGGAAGTAAGTGCCCTGTCACAGGAGGGATGCAAGGTGGGCCAGGAAGGCCAGGACATGGTGATGGAGCCCTTAAAGTTCTGTCTTGTCCAGATTCCATGGTTTTGTTAGGCACATGTTCTCCCCTTCCTTGCTCTGCAGCCTGTGGGATGGAGGCCACTCCTTCCTTATTTTGGGGCTGAGTTCTGGCAGCTCTGTGGGGCAATGGTGCCCCCTTGTGGCTGCAGCCCCGGCCCAAGCTCGGCCCACCACCAAAGGAGAGGGATGGATTTAGACAGGTGGGTATGAGGGAAAGGTGTTGTTGTTGTTGTTTTAATTTCAAGTTCTTATTTAAATTCTAGTTAGTTAACACATAGTGTAATATTAGCCTCAGGAGTAGAATTTAGCGATTCATCCCTTAGAACACGTAACACCCAGTGCTCATCACAAGTGCTCTCCTCAATCCCCATCACCCATCTAGCTCACCCCCACCCATCTCCCCTCCATCTGTCTTCAGTTGGTTCTCTATCATTAAGAGTCTCTTACGCTTTGCCTCTCTCTCTCTTTTTCCGTCCCCTATGTTCATCTGTTCCGTTTCTTAAATTCCACATATGAGTGAAGTCATTCGTCTTTCTATTTCACTTAGCATAATACACTCTAGCTCCAACGATGTCATTGCAAATGGCAAGATTTCATTCTTTTTGATGGCAGGGAAGTATTTTAAATACACACACACACACACACACACACAGCCCACCTCTTCTTTATCTGTTCATCAGTGGATGGACACCTGGACTCTTTCCATAGCTCGGCTATTGTAGATAATGCTGCTATAAACACTGAGGGCTACATGCCCCTTTGAATCCGTATTTTTGTATCATTTGGGTAAATACCTAGTAGTGCAATTGCTGGGTCATAGGGTTGATTGCACTTTTAACTTTTTGAGGAATTTCCATACTGTTTTCCACAGTGACTGCACCAATTTGCATTCCCACCAACCGTGTAACGGGGTTCCCCTTTCTCCTTGTTCACATCATTAGTGACAACACCTGTTGTTAATTTTGGCCATCCTGGCAGGTGTGAGGTGGTATCTCATTGTGGTTTGATTTGTATTTGAGGGAAAGGGGTGTGTGTGTGTGTGTGTGTGTGTGTGTGTGTGTGTGTGTGTTTTAAGATTACTTATTTATTTATTTGACAGAGACTCAGTGAGAGAGGGAACACAAGCAGGGGGAGCGGGAGAGGGAGAAGCGGGCTTCCCACTGAGCAGGGAGCCCAACACAAGGCTCAATCCCAGGACCCTGGGATCATGACCTGAGTTGAAGGCAGATGCTTAATGACTGAGCCACCGAGGTGCCCAGGGAAAGGTGTTTTTGATGGCAACGAGGACCACGGTACCTCAGGGGGCACACTGGAGGCTCTATTTATGGCCCCTTGTGGCTGGAGGGAAGGGGATACCAGGAACAGAGGCTGGAGATCTGGGGGACGTCAGATGAGAAGAGCATTGGATGCTGAGTGAGGGATGGTCCTCAAGGTGATGTGGCCTTGGTGGTGCCCTGACTTTGGCCGAGTGATCAACCCTCCCTTTGACAGCAGGTGCATCCCTCTCCCCATGGCTGTGGTCTCCCTGGGGTCTGCTCCATTGCCCCACCTATGGGACCAAGAATTCCCATCCCTAAGAATCTATCTGGCAAATGGACTTACTGACCTGGCCTGACCTGTGCTGCCACGTGACCACCATTTGTGGCCAGGTGTCTTTTTTTTTTTTTTTTAAGATTTTATTTATTTATTTGACAGAGAGAGATCACAAGTAGACAGAGAGGCAGGCAGAGAGAGAGAGAGAGGGAAGCAGGCTCCCCGCTGAGCAGAGAGCCCGATGCGGGACTCGATCCCAGGACCCTGAGATCATGACCTTCGGGCAGTGGCTTAACCCACTGAGCCACCCAGGCGCCCTGTGGCCAGGTGTCTTAATGGTGGTGGAACTGTGCGCCAAGCGCACCACCCAGGGAACCGACATGACTTGCTTCCGCTGACATCCACCTGGCAGTACCCACCAGGTTTCAGCCTCTGTGCCAGCAGGCTGCTCATTGCTAAGATTTCACTCTGCCTCTCTCCAACCAGAAGGACGGGTATCTGTTCCTGTTTCACAGAAGTGGAAACTGAGGCTTAGAGCACGTGACTCACCTAACGTCACCTAGATATTCACACCCAGTCAGGTGTGCCTGACTGGAAAAGCTCAGGGCTGGGGAGAATGAGTCAAGTGACAGGCTCGGAGAAAACATTCGCAGAAGACATCACTGATAAAGGACTGTTACCCAGAAAATACAAAGAACTCTTAAAACTCAATAAGAAAATGAATAATCTGGTTTTAAACTGGGCAAAGGGCCTCAACAGACACCTCACCAAGGAAGATAGACAGATGACAAGTCTATGAAGAGAGTAGGGTGGCCAGAATCTAGAACACTGACAATTCCAAATGCTGCTGAGGATACAGAGTAATGGTTTCACTTGCACTCATTGCTGGAGGGAATGCAGAATGGTATAGCTTTGGAAGACAGCTTGGCAATTTCTTACAACACTGAACAAAAAAACCCTCATGGCCTTGTCCTACCCAGGCTGCAGAAGCTCACAGTCTGGTCAGAAGTTGGACATAGAAACAGGTACAACCATTTAGAAAGTCACTGCAATGATGAGGAAGCCACATTTGTGGCTATGGGCTCTTAGAAGGGCTATTACAAGGGCACCAGAGAAGGCTTCCTGTGGACCCCCTGCTGGGTTTTAACCAACCGCCCCCACCCCACCCCCCCGCCCCGCCAGCAAGTTACCCAGGTAGAGGAGCAAGGCGGACGTTCCAGGGAGGGAACCAGCTTGCCTCGAAGTGCAAGGTATTGGGGGAGCAGCGGAAGTTCTCAGGTGCACAGTGGGCATACCCAAGAGCAGAGGTAAGTTGCAAGAGGCTGGTCCGTGGACCCTGGGCTCTGCTCCCTGGAGCCTTGATCCCATCAGGGTTGAAGCGAGGTCTGGGCTCGCGGAGTCCACTGCCCGCTAAAGGTGCTTATGGTGACACCTGGCGGTGGGGATGGGGAACTGCAGGCGGCCACGCAGGCGCCGTCCGGGGGCGTCTGTGCCCGCCTGGGCCGGGTGGGGCTCTGCATCCCAGGGCAGAAAGGCACAAGACGACATTTTTTGCTTGTCACTAACCTCTAATGGAACCGCAGTGTTTCCTTTCATGATTCACACAGACAACAAACCACGGGAGCCTTAGCTGTGTTCACACTACATTTCGGCTATCTCCAAACGTCATTTCTGCTCATCAGTAGAAATTGGAAATGACCGCGGCGGTTAGAACTGCCTCCAGACCGTGTTCTTCATTGTGTTAAGACAGAAGCCCACAGAGTGCCATCGTACAGATTTCGTTCTAGTATTTGGATAACTAGAATTTTGGAGTCATGGGCATTTAAAAACTCACCCAGACTGCCAAAGATGTTTGTGGCTCACACACACACCCACACACATGTGTGCATGCACATACACAAACATGCATATAGGTGCACACAAACACGTGCACACATGCACCTACAAACGCGCATGCGTACACACACACGTGTACGCAAATAGGCTGGTGTATATACACACTTGGCTGAGAAACCCTTTGAAGAAGAAAGGTGATGGTGGTGAGAGCCCTGTATGAGGCATCTATCCATACAATTTATCATCTAGATCTGTACACTTGAAGGAGAAAGACACCACTAGTAGGCTGGGATGGTAGGTGTCCACGGACTCTTGCAAGCACACCGGCTCAAGGACTACCCTACATCTGGGGCCTCCAGGACACCCGTGGTTGTGTCTGTGCTCGTGTTTCTGTGGGCTGGCGAACGTGAGTGTGCAGAGACCTGGCGGGGTGCATCTGATGGGGGCGGCGGCACCGCTGTGCTGGTGGCAGAGGTGTGAGTGTGTGAATGGGGGATTCTGATCTCTGGTGCCTGCCAGACCTACAGCCTGACTTACAGCCCCTTGTTCAGCCTGGTCATTCTGGCCCCCAGAGGAGACATTGCGTAGGTATTCCCAGGGGTAGCCAGTGGTCGGGGGGGCGGGCTTGCCCTGCCTCCTCTGAGAGAGATAGGGTGGGCTACAAGGGTGGCCTTCTTGGCCCCCCAAACTCATCCTCCTTTCAGTGACCACTCTCACTTTACAGATGTAGAAACTGAGGCCCAGAGAGGTCGAATATTTTGCCTAGAGCCATGTAGGCTGTCCAGCCATAGATGAATGAGGGGTAGGATGCCTGCATCTTTCTGAGCCTCAGTATTTTCACCTGCCATGTCAGGAGGTGACAATGAGATGCCTGAGGCTGACCTAGCAGAGGAGAACCTCAACCTGGGTCTCTCCAGTGTAACTCCCACCATGACTCTCCATTCCCCACAGCATCAGGTCCAAGTTCCCCAGTCCTGCATTGTGGACCCTCTCCTCTCCAACTTTATCGCCTATCACTCCCTGTCTGTTCCCTGTGCGCCAGATACCCCAGCTGCTAGCTCTTCTGAACGCCCTCCAAGTGCCTTCACAACCCCATGCCTCTGCTATTCTGTTTCCTGTGCTGGGAATGCCGGGTGAACTCCTATGCATCCGGTAGCACCCCATTCTGATTGCCCACACAGAGTTGACATCTCCTTGCTCTGGCCCCCATTGCCTTCACACATCCTTGTGGGGTAGCCTGTAAATCTCAGGATTTATGCAGATAAACATCATCTCTGTGTCTCCAGCACTTAGCACCAGGGGCAGCATAAAGTAGGCACTAATAAATGTTCGTTGAATGAATAAAAAAACTTATTTGTGCACAGCCCCCTGGCCCCCACCACCACCATGAGCTGGTTGAGAAAAAGATTGGGGCCTTTCCAGCTATTCAGGTGGTAATCCGAGTTTGTCCAATGGTCCAGGCTGAAGGGAGGAGCACATGGTGACAGTGGCAGTCAGGGTGGGGAGTCCTAGGCTGGGGCTTGTCTGTGAGCTGCACTGCCCCCCAGTTTGTCTGCCTTAGGTTCCTCTCTGCATGCACCTGGGGGAGAGAGTGCTTTGCCGTTGCTTCCACGTAGGCCCCCAAAGCTCCTCAGTGGGGCTCAGCCGTCAGTGGCTCTCTTTCTCTGTCCTCAAAGTTCAGTGCTGGGCTAGGTCTCATCTGTTCCTCTGTCCATGTATCGGGTTGGAAGCTCAAGGCTGCTCTGGCCTGACCCCAGCCAAGGTTTATGAGCTCGTCCTCCCCACCCCAGCCACTCTGACCCTGTGAAACACGCCAGGAAGGGTGGGGACAGGAAGAGGACAGTGGGTCTCCGAGCCTGCCCCGGGGCGCTGTCAGCCGTGTCAGGATTTATGCCTTGATGTTCCCACCCTGAGAGCTGGTCACGAGGCGGATGCCTTTGGGCCAGTGCTGAGCCACCCCTGCAGGGGACCAGGGAGGGCCCGAGGACCAGGCGCTGCTTAAGAGGGGCGCAGGAGGAGCAGAGGCATCCTGAGACAACAGCCCCCCTGTTGTCCCAAAGTGAACACAAGTCACCCTGTCACTGCTGTGGGATGAGAACTCACCGGCCACACCCACCCACCAGCCAGGTGAAGGGGAAGTACCCCACAGTTGGGGCCTGAGACCAGCCCAGCCTTGGTCCAGCTGAGGCACATTGGCTAGGACTTCCCCGCCCACATGGGCCTGTTTCCTCAAGTGTGAATGGCGTAATGGAGCAGCCCCCCCACTGGCCCCCTCAGGCAGAGCATATCTTGGGCGCATCTGCAGGGAGCATCAGTTGTTGTGACTGCCTGGTGGGCCCTTCCCTTCTTGTCCTACTAGACACCCCGACACTCCGTTTACTTTGGGAGAGCTCCCCACCCCCATCCCCATGGTCTTAGCTGGACTGTCTCCCTGCACACTTTCCCACCTGTCCCTCCAGGCACTGGGAGTTGCAGATGAAGCCTCCTCACGAGTGAGTGACAGCTCAGATGGGCAAAAAGTAAGAGAACAGGTGGTTTTAGGGGTTTTGCCGGTCTCAAACTGAGGTCCAGAAGTCATAGCGAGAAGGGTGGAGGTCGGGGAGGGGCAGACAAACCTGAGTTGGATAAGAGATGTGGGGGAGGTGACACCACAGGTCACCTAGTTGCTCCTTTAGAAGCCTGGAGTGGCCGGACTCCTCTCTCTCAACACCCGCCCTCCCACATCCAAACTACCAGCGAGTCTGGCTTCCTGGACCCTTAGAACATTCTAGAACCCAGCCTCTTCTCTAGTCTCTACTTCTCACTAACTCCACACATCCAGCCATTGGCAATTCGTTCATAGTCAGCCCTCAGAACACTTCAGAACCCAACCACCTCCCCTGGCTTTGTTGCTACCAGCCTGGCTCCTGCCAGCATGTCTCACCGGGAACTCTGAGGTTGCCACCTCCCTTATCTGCACCCCTCCTGTCCTCACAGCCCTTTCTCCTCAAAGCTGCCTGAACATTTATTGTAAATAAACTTGCCCACTCTCAATTCCTCCTACCCTCCGTGGTTTTCTACTGCACCCACTACAAACTTCAATTCCTCTCTGTGGTCTGTAAGACCTCTGAGTTCTGGCCTCTGCTCACCTCTCTGACCTCCTCTCCATCCCTCTTTCCACACCCACTGTGGTGCTCCTCACTGTTTTGGGGCTTACCTGGAATGTTCCCACCTCAGGACCTTTGCCCTTACTGTCCTCTCTCTCTAGAACATTGTTTCCCGGATATTCATAAGACTTCTTTCCTCCTTTTATCGGGTCTTTTCCTCCCTGACCTCATATCTACAATAAGCCCTTGCTCCCCCCATCATTCCCCATCTCCTTATCCTTTTACAATTCCTTCAAAGCACGTTCACTGGTGTTATTTTATATATTTAGTTGTACAGTTATTCTCTGGGGCTCGCTGGTAGACAGACACGGTGGTGTGATGAGTCCTGGGATGGGGAAGATACTGCGGTCTGCCGGGGACTCAGAGCACGGTCCTGCCTCAGTGTCCCCCGGAGGCTTGGGCTCTCTCTCCTCAGCAGCCTGCTAATGGGATGTGGGTAATTCTGAGTCCTCGCTTTGTCCTGGAAGAGAGGTTGCCATGGAAACAGAGGCTCTGGGCTCCAGCAGAGGGAGCGTTAACCTCCCTTTGTTAGATCCCGGAGGACTGCCTTCTGGGGGCCACCCCACCTGCTGCCAGGCTTTGGGAGAGAACACAGCTTGCGGTCTGTGCTATTTGAGGGGCCAGTGGCCAAGACTGGGGACCTACAGTCTGACCATCCTTCTTACCCTTGAGCCTATGTTTTGTCTTACTAGTGAGGCAGATGCTGAAAGGGCCGAGTAAAGGACGGAGTTAACTGCGGAGTAGTGGAGGATGGAGCGCACAGGAACCTAGGGTATCTGGGCGCTCCTCTGTGTCTAGATGTCCCATGGCCCTGCCCTTCTCCATGTCCCTAGCGCCGGCATTTCCATCTGCACACAGTTCTGCTTTAAGAAAATCAATGCGGAGCCCACCTCCCTGCTCCCGTACCCACTAGGGCATAATGTGGGTTCCGCTGGGGAGGGCAGCTGGGTACAGTGACGCTGTCAGCGTCGTTGCAACTGAGGACATCCCCTGGGTTCCCGTTGTCCCCTTGGGCGCTGCAGGAAGGGAGGGCCTGCCTGTTGGGCACAAATGGGTGGTAGGGAGGTTGAACCCCTCCCTGTGCCTCCCCAGGACAGAGCTGCAGCCGGAAGGTCCGCGACCTCCGGGCTCAGGGGTGTGGTTGCTCTCTTCCGGTCCACCCGGCTGCTGTCCCGGCCTGATGGGGGTGGGGGTACGAAAGGGGGAGAGGGCAGGAAGCCCAGGACTCCCTTGAAGGGTCATCCCTCTCCAGCAGGTGGTGAGGCCCAGCCCTGCAGGGAGTCGCTCTCTCCCGCCAGCTGCCCTGGCCCTGAGCGGCTCCCAGCCGGGCCTTGAGCGCCTCTTCCCTTCCTGGGGCGTGCCCCTGCCCTGCCACCCCCCAGGGCATCCCCGCTCCCGGCTTCCCGCTCCGCAGGAAGGGCGCGGGCGCCCAAGGCCAGAGCCGGGCGCCGGCGGAGCAGGACGCCGCCAGAGGGTGCTGCGGCGCTTTGGGAAGCGCGTGCTGGCAGCCCAGGGCCAGTGAGTGGCGAGCCTGGCCCTGAGGGTCTCCCAGCAGTTCTCCAACGCCTGGGTCACGTGGGGCCCCACCTTCCCTTTGGTCTGACCACTCACCACTGCCCCTGGAGAAGTGCATGGGGTTGGCTCATACTTCCCCTTAGTAAGGCCCATGTGAGCGGGGCTGGAGGGAGTGGGGCCAAGCCCCAACCCCGCCCTGGGTCCCCCCCTGTCAAGGAAGCAGCTGCCCAGAGGTAAGAGAATTTGGAGCATCTTGGGCCACTTCTCTGAAGGGCATGGGCACCCGGAGATTTCTGGACACCACCGTTTTTCCAGAGAGCAAAGGCAGAGACAGTGGGGACCCTGGATTAAGGAGGTTATACTCTCTTGTGTCTGATAACGCACTTTTCAACTTTCGGCATCTGAATTCTGGCCTGGATGTGCTCTGAATCTTAGCCAGCATAGAGAGGTGTGGCGTGTGGACGCTGACACTGGGTCCTGGGTTCCAATCCCGACACTGCCAGTTACCAGCTCTTTGCAGGCCGTTCCCTTAACTTCTCTGTGCCGCGGTTTCCTGGCTGGTGAGATGGGGTTAATGACATCCTGGCCTCGTGGGGTTGTGTGAGGACTGAAGGAGGCAGCGGCCGTTCTGCCTCTCTGCAGTGGTCATTATTATTACTCATCATTGCCTCGTGGGCTTAGAAACCCAGACATTCACAAGTGGTAGAGCAGAGCACCAGGAAGGGCAGAAACGTAGCTGGGGGAACCCTCACGGCTGGGAGCATCCAGGAGATATTGGGCCCAGACTTTCCTTTCTGGGAAGAAAAGGAAAATGAGAGGCCCCAGCAAGTTGAACCGCAGAGGGTAGAATCTGTGCTAGGTAGTGACCATGACCGTGGGTGGTATGGGCGAGCGGCTGAAGGCTCCAAGCCCCAGTTTCCCCACCTGTAAAATGGGATGCCTCCCCTAGCTTCATCACATGAGGGAGGCTTGTAGACAGGGGAACCTGAGACAGGGCATCCCCCACCTGGAGGGGGCAGTGACAGCCACCATCAGGCCATCTTGGAAGGGTGTTGGGTGGGTGGACGTTAGCTCGGTAGCTCTCAATGCCACTGGCTGACCCTTTGAGCCTGGGTACAGCCCCTCTCCCAGCCATACATCATCCCTCTTCCCTGCTGAGGCTGCCATTCCCTGAGCAGCAGGGGGAGGCTGGCAGTAGCCGCAGCAGCAGGAAGCCTACTAGACGTGTTGCTTCAGGTGCGGAGAGGCAACAGGCTTGGCAGAATGACATGGGGGCTCCCAAGGTGCTGGGGAACTTCGTGGCCATTCTCATTAGCCCCTCACTGTACCTAAGAGAAACTGAAGTCAAAGAGGCCAAGAGGCTTGCCCCAGATCACATGGCTAGACAGAGGTGGGTGGGACAAAAGTGGCTGAGCCTAAATGTCTCTTCTATGATCAATATCCAGGCCAGATTATTTTCTAGGAGTCCTCTCTGTACCAGCATGGAACAGCACGCAGACATGTTTGTGGAGTGAATAACCGTGTCTATCAGGCCACATTACCAAAGATCTGTGCTTGCAGTGAGGGAGGGGATATTCTGCTCAATTTTGCTCTTCTCTGAGCTCCTTGGTTCCTGTGCTCAGGTCCAGACCCTTCAGGGGACTGACATATACAGTGACCCTTGGAAACTTCTTCCTGTGGGGAGTGGCCCAGACAGGATGAGTGCAGCTTCAGGGGTTCCAGCTACTGTCCCTAATTTTCTGCATGATTGTCCTGGGGCAGGAGGGATGGGAAGGGGCAGTAGGTTTGTGGGCAGGGCTGGGACCCTTAGGAAGATGTAAGCTTGTGAGTAAGTGTTCCCATTTTAGTCCCAGCTGCCCCGTACTAGGGGTGAGCAAGTGGGAATGGCTATTGGATGGCCACTGGATGGGAATGTTCATGCAGTCATTTGTTCAAGTCATTACTGAGCACCTACTGTGTGCCAGACATTGGAGCTGATATTATTTTGCTGGAGAAACAGATAAACAGATTTAGGATGTGAGGCGGGGGGTAGCAAGTGGGAAGATGGACAGTAAAGCAGAGTCAGGGCAAAACCACAGTGGGAGCCCAGGTTAGACAGAGGCAGCATTGCAGGGCCAGAAACCTGAATGATGCGGAGGTGGCTGTCCCCTGAAAGGCAGGGTAAGAGTGTCCCCAGCAGAGGGGCCTGTGGGGCAAAGGCCAGGGAGCGAATGTGCTGGAGTGGCTGAAGTGGCGCAAGAGAGACTCAAGATGACTGTGCTCCTTGCCCTAGGCTCCCCTTGCCTTCTTCCCAGTCCCGCCAATCCTTCTTCATTCAAGCCCGCTCCCAGGAACCCCAAGTTGCCCAGCTGGAAAAGGCTGTATCAGCTCTCTTGGCCACACAGGGGCAGCAGAGGACACACCTGGGAGGGAGTAGGGGAGGTTGAGGGCTGACCCTGAGCCCTGGGGCTCTCTGACAGCTGGGGGTGGGGGACGGACCCTCCCACTCTGCTCCTCAGTACCCATCCTTGCAGCTTTCCTCGGCTCCTTCCGCCAGAACAGCGCCTGCTAAAATCCTGATGCTTGCGTCTGTGGCCTGGGGACACTCACAGCTCCATCTCTCTGGGGCCCATCGTAGGTCTCAGTAAAGGTGGTTTTCAGTCACAGGTGCCTCTGCTGATTAACTTGCTTTGGGCAACTTGCTTATATTTTGAGCCTCAGTTTCCCCATATGGGATATGGGGATGATGGTAGGGCTAGGGTGTGGGAATCCCATGCAAGGAAATGGATAGAACACATAAGGCATGCCAGGTACTCAGCACAGTGCCGGGCACATAGTAACTGCTCAGTGAGGATCATGTGTAATGACAACGATTAATGACTTGGGGGCATAAAGCTGAGAGAGAGAGACGGGCTGTTCATAGAAGGGGGGGGGTTTGCCTAACTTGAACCCACCAGGAATGAGGCTGGGAGCCCCTCCCCAAGATATCCTGTCCATTTGCCAGATGGGGAACCCCGAAAGAGTTGTCAGCCTGGCCAGGGTCCCCTATGGCAGACATAGGGTTAGAATCTGAGATGCCAGCCTCCTGGCCACAGCTTACCTGTCCCAGCCTCTCACCCAGCACTGGGCATTCCTGGACCATGTAGGCCCTATTTGCACAGCACCCCCCACCCAGGAGGTGACCTCCTTCCCTGATGACAAGTCAGCTCAGACAGAGGGAGGAAGGAGTGGCAAGGGTGGGAGCTTTCCAGGCTGTGGCTCCCAATGCCCCTTTTCTTCTTGGGCACATGCCCTATGCCCAAGTGTGTGAGAAGAGAGAGCTACAAATGTTGGAATGCTACATGCTTGGAGACCTGGTCCTTTAGTCTTTGAATTCTTAGATTTCCTATTGGATGGGGGTCCCCTCGTTTCTGACAGAGCTCGGAAGGGAGCCCCTTGATTTTAATGTCCTTCGGGGAGGACAGGAGATGTTTCTGGAGGGTGGGCAGCCGAGGGCAGGGAGCTGGAGTTGGTGGTGGGGGTGGGAGCTGGGGGGGAGAGGAGGTGGAGGTGTTGGGGAATATTGTGTGACCCCCCTCCTGGTGGGGTAAAAACCTCTTGTCAGCTGGTGTCCTTGTTCCCTTGGTGCGGAGGGAAAGATACGCTTCTGTGCCCCTCTCTCTCTGCATCCTCGTGAAACACCCACAGCCCTCTTGGAATAATTCCTCTGAAACCTCGAATACCTCCAGCGTCTCCCAGGGTATTTTTCTTGTGGTTAAGGTGGTATTTACAGTGAAAACAGCCATTGAAGCAAATCGCAAAAATAATGTCAGTGTTTCCACTTTTGACAAAAATGGGAAGGCAGGTGGTTTCTTGTCTACGATAAGCACATCTGCTCCTGCAATAATTACTATTTGAGATAATTATGAAAAAGAATTTAAATACTGAAGGCATGCACAGAGGCCAGGACAACTTTCTTTCGCCTTATTCATAATTTCTCCTGCAAGTTGGAGTCTTGTCTTGACGTGGGCCGAGGAAGGGCCCCAGGAGGGGCATTGGAGGCAGTGGACCAGTGCCTGGGCCCCGGGGGCTGGGGCCTGCTCCGGGGGTGAGAGGTGGGGCGGGTCCCAGAGGGAGCATAGGTCTTGTAGGCCAGCACACCTGGGTTGACTCTGGACTTGGTAGGGTCGCGACCATGGACAATGTGCTCGGCACCTCAGTTTCCTCACCTGTGAAATGGGCTTCATGATTGGGTACACCTTAGAGAACTGTTAGGAAAACCAAAGCAGATCAGCTGGGGGAAGCACTCAGTGCCCCTGTGAACAGCCCGGGCTTGGCATGCGGGGCCTGGGGTGGCTCATGCAGCCCCATGTATGTATGTATATATATATATATATATATATATATATATATATATATATATATATATATATAGTGTGTGTGTGTGTGTAAATAGGAGCCGGCAGGTGCTCAAGGAGAACCCCGGTGAGTTTGCATTCTCTTCTCTTCATTCTCCTGCCTGAACTTCTGGGGAGGCAGGATGCAGAGGGCAGGAGGATGGCCTCTGAGCATGGAGAGGAGCAGCCTCGGGCCCTGGCTCTTGACCCCAGGTCAGCTCAGGAGGTAGGGTCAGGACTGATGGCTGGGAGCCTGGGTGTCCCATTCAGAGCTCAGCAGGGCAGGGGTGGATGGTCCAGGAGAGAGTGTTCCTGCTGGCACCTGGGGGGCCCAAGCAGCTCCTGGATGACCATCTACCAGGGAAGCCAGGGAAGGGACAGGGGTTGGGCTAGGGGAAACTATGAAGACCTCTGTCTGGTCGATTTAAGGGCAGATCAGAACCCCAGAATCCTGGGTCCTGGGGAAGGCTAGGGAAGGAAGACATGGAGGAAGGTGACTGGGGCTGATGAAGCACGCACAAGGCCCAGAGATGGGGGAGGGCCTAGCTCAAGCTCACACAGATGCTTCTGATAGAGCCCAGGCCTCAGATTACCTCCACCCACGGCTGCATAAGTGGAAATGAGGCAGGGTGCTGGCCTGTATGACCTTGAGCGAAGAGGGTTCTGTGACCCATTCAAGCAGAAATGAGGAGCCCACCCAGGGGATCACAAGAAGACAAGGCATGTGCCTCAGTTCTGTGCTGGTGTCCTGCTCTGAGCCATTGTCTGGTGTTGCAGAGGTCTGTCTGTGCTTGACTTGGGCCTCACTTGCCTCATCTCTACAACAAGGGGTTGGATTGTAAATGAAAACCCCAAAGAGTGATGATGGAGGGAGATGGAGGGAGATGATGAGGGAGAAATCTCTATCTTTTTTATATTTAAGCCTAGAGGTAGTTGGTACAGTGCTGATATGGAGACCGGCATACTAACAAACCAAGGAGATCTGCTTCTCATGGTCCAAGATGGCTGCTGGAGTTCCAGCCATTACGTCTGAGTTCTAAGCAGAAAAGGAAGGATGGAAGAAGAAAGAGACAAAGTATGGGTAGTAGATTTCTCCTAAAACCGGCCCCTGGAGGTTGACGCTGGGCACTCTTTCATGCATCTCAATGGCTAGAGCTTGGTTACATGACCAGTTCTAAATAAGAGAGAGGCTGGGAATGAGGTCTTTATTCTGGGAGCCCAGCTGAAAATCAGAGAAAAAAGGGGAGGATGGTGCTGGGGTCTAACACTGCCTTAGAATGATCTTGTGGGCCTTTCTGCTTTGATTCCTGAGGGGTCTGAGGGTCTGGATTATTTACAATTTGCCGTGTTCCAGACTTTAAGGAATCAATGCGGGCTAAATGGGAATAAACAAGCTTTCAAAATCTAAGATTGTGAGATTGTAGAATTTCTAAATATAGTGGCACATGCGTGTGTGTGCCTGCCTGTGTGCCAAGAAGCAGGGCACCCCTCTCAGGTAGCAGATCTGGGGCTCTCCAGGGGCAGGGGTAGATGGTGCCCCACGGTGGACAGCCTCTCTGGGCCCGGCAGGCTGCTCCCTTGGCTCCTGGAATCCACTCGCGCGGCGGCCTGTCGGCACACGTGCCTGCGTGCGCCGGAGGCCCGGGGCCAGGGGCGGCGGGAGGGGGGCGCCCGGGAATGCCTGCTCTTTTCAAGTCCGACTCATCTATGTCTGCAGAGGCGGGGCGCCAAGGACCGGCTCGGGCAGTGGGGGGCGCCGGAGAGCAGGCTCCGGGCCCGGATGGGGATGGGAGGGCGGGGTCTGAGCGCTGGGGCTCCCAGTCCTCCGCCTCCAGGTTGGGATTCAGGTGTGTTTCCGCGACACTGGTAAGATAGTGCTCTAGGCACTGGGCGTGCATTAGGGAGAGTCCCTGCCCTGGAGGAGGCACAGTCAATTAACAAAAGATATTAGTGAGTAAATGGTCTAGGGAGCCACTTAAGCTGGAAGTGCGGTGGCAAGTGATACCTGGTGGTCAAGGAAGGACTCCCCAGGAGGGTGACACTTGGGCTGAGACTTGAAAGAGAGGGAGGAGTGAGCCCAGTGAGCATCTGAGAGAGGGTGAGCCAGGCAGAGGCAGGGCAAAGGCCCTGAGGCAGGCATGGACTGGTGTGGCCAAGTAGCCATAGGAAGGACTTGGCCCTGCTGGGGATGGGGTGGGAGCCCCAGGAGGTCTGAGCAGAGGAGGCTTATGATCTGATCTAGGTTTTCATGGGATGCCTCTGGCTGCCTCGGGGGGAATGTATATAAGATGCTGGTGGCTCAGTGTCCCCACAGGCTGTCCTCCCTTCCTCAGTGACACGGAGCTTCCGTCTTCTCCGTTTGGCCCCTCTGCTTTCTCCACAGCCATTGTTGGGGGTCAGGCCTCAGCTCTCACTGGTCATTCTCTTACTTCTTGTCTTCTCTGGGCTTTAACTCCTTCAAGATGGCAAAGGGGCTGTTGTAGTTCCAGACCTCACTCGCGGCATTCCTAGCTGAGGCAGGGGAGGTTCTGGCCTTTGCTGGGATTGGGCTATTTCTGCGCCCGCTCCTGAGAGAGGAGGACACCGTGCTCCCGTTGGCCTTGCCCTGGGTTATCTGAATCAGTGGTTAACGTGAGATGGGTGAGGAGCCATGGGTGAGGAGCCACAGACCGGCTTGGCTTGGGAGAGGCAAGGCCACCCTCTGCGAGTGCACTCAAGAGAGGCGTGTGGCCTTTCTGGGGGATAGGGTGCTGTTCAGGGGGATGCATGCCCGGGTCTGGGGCTGTAAGCGCTGTCCCACTCCCCTCTTCTAGCAGACATGGCATCTGTGTCATTTGCTACTATTCTGTGACCACTCGCTACATACACTGTGGCTTAACGCACTCACTATCTTAATAGTTCTGCGGGCCAGAAATCCAAAATGGGTCTCATGGGGAGAGACTCCTAAGTGTCCACAGGGCTGTGATCCTTCTGGAAACACCAGCCAGGAAGCATTTCCTTGTCTTTCCTGGCTTCAGTTGGCCGCCTGCCTTCCTTGACTTGTGGCCTCACCCCTCATCTTCAGAGCCAGCAGCCTCGGGTTTCTCTGTGACTCAGACCTTCTGCCTCCCCTCTTCCAACTTTTAGGGCCCCGTAGGATGATGTTGGGCCCACCTGGAGAAGCAGAACATTCTCCCACCTCATATCCTTCGTTACCGGATCGGCAAAGTCTCTTCAGTTGTGTGAGATAACACAGTCAGAGGCGTCAGGGATTCAGATGGAGACATTGGGGGGCACATTATTTGCCTACCATGCGGCCAATACGGCAGCCCCCACTCACCAGGGTCCTCTGGTGGAGTCCAGAGCCGTGAGTGGCTGTGCCCCGAATAAAAGGGAGGGGACAGTTTGCTTTCACTGCCCGCACCCCCAGGGCAGAGCACATTCCAGGCTGTACCAGTTCTCACCCCTCAGCAGACCCTCTTTCTCTCCTTTCTCGGTTGGGAGAGCAGAGACACGAGGAATGATCCCAAACCCACAGCCACCACCTCATATCTAGCATGGCTTATGGGGGGCTCCTGAATCTCAGGGTGCTGGGGAGGTTCCCTCTCCCACAGGGCTGCCTCCTGACCCAAATGCCATCCTGCAGAGTGCAGGCTGGGCCACTCGCGGGGGGGGGGGGAACTCCTCCCCTCCAGCAGTCAGAGGAAGGCAATGGTGAAACTGGTCCCATGGAGTTCTGGAGAGCCCGGGAAGCAAGTATACCATCGCCCAGGGAAATTGGGACTGGGGTCCCATGGAGAGACCTAAACAGGCCCCCAGTTCCCTGCTGGCCTCCCCCAATGGGGCAGTCCACGTTGCTGCTCCCTGCTCCCTAGGTGCCTTCGTGAGCATCATGCTTACTTCTGTTTCCCCTTACCACCCACCCCACCCCCCGCCCACTCTGCAGGGCCCTCCGTTAGTCAGCACCTGCATTCAGTCTGAGACTATGTTTTCAGGGTTTCAAGGAGGAGCTCTTAATTAAAATCTGTATTTATTGCTTTTCTTGACAATACTCTAACAACAACCCAGAAGTCCCTAAGACCCACATTTCCACATGGCAATGACTGGAAGTCCACCTCCCTTTGGATGGGGCACGTGCTGTCCCACTCACCGAAGTCCCCACCGTTCCCTGCAGTCTGCCCAGCCGGAACGGTTTCTCTCATCTCTGCTCTTGCTGTGGGACCTGGGCCTTGATTTTGTAGCCATGTCTCATCAGGTCCTTCCTACTACCTGCCCCTCTCACCCTGTCCCACTGCCCCGAAGCTGGTAGGGCCCAGCATCAGGGACCCGCCCCAGAGAAGCCACCATTTCCTGGTAAAGCATGGCGCAGGGAGATGGGTTTCCCATGGGCCCAGTGAGCGTGGGCACTGGCTGAAGGTCACACGTGAGGGCCCTTCCTGTCATGGTACCCTCCAGTCCCGGGACCCGAAGACATCCCATCCGAACTGGCCTGGAAGGGTGGACACCGAGCCCCCATCTGCCTCTGCCTTTGACTTGGTCCATGAACTTGAGCTTGCCTTCACTATTCTCGGCCATGGTGGGTTTTCCCACCTGTGAACAGAGAGCAGGCTGGGGGACATGTTGTCTGAGGGGCCTTTCCAGCCCAGGGCCTGAGCTGCAGCGTTTTGACGTTATACAGTGCTGGGTTCTAAACCTGTTTCCGCCTGACCCTCCCCGGATGTCCACTTTACAGATGGGAAGGTCCCTACCCAGCCCCTTAGGCCCTGCCCCAGCCTTCTGCGCCTGGTTGCTCTTACGTATGATAATGGCCCTGAAGGTGCGTTTGTAAGTATCCAGACTAAAGGAGGAGGGACTTAACATTTATTTTATTTATTTTTTAAAGATTTATTTATCTGAGAAAGAGAGTGCATGTGCGCGTGCCTGCGCACAACTGGGGGGAGGGGCAGAGGGAGGAGAAGAGAGAAACTCAAGCCGACTCCCCCCTCAACACTGCTGAGCTCGGAGGGAGGCAAGGCTCCATCTCAGGACCCTGAGGTCATGAACTGAGCCAAACCAAGAGTCAGACACTTAGCTGACTAAGCCACCCACGTGCCCTGGGACTTAGCATTTATTAAGCACCTACTGTCTGCTAGGCACTGTGTTTGCTGGTGGAAGCCCAAGGTCACTCTGTAAAGTGGATCCATCACCCTCTCATCACAATAAGAAACTGCAGCTCAAGGAGGCCTTGCCAGCTGTCCCCCTGGGGCAGGGAGTCTGGGGAGGTGTTTGGATTTGAATGCAGGCTGCTTTTCCCACTTGCGGTGACATAGCCCAGGTGAGCCTGGAGGAGAGAATCAGCCTGAGCTCCTTGAAGATTCAGGGGCTCACTTCCAACCTGTGGTGAGTGGCGACAGGCAGCTACGACTGGACTTTGTCTGGGAGTGGGAGGCAGGCAGTGGGTCGATGTGCGGCTGGGCAGGGCTGCCTGGGAGGGGCGGGCAGGAAGACAAGGGGCCTTGGGCCCTGCCAAGAGGTATTGATTCCAGGCACCAGGCGCTGTGCTGGGGCCCAGCCAAGAGATGAGGTCATGAAGGACGGGGACGGTGACTCCGGGGGCCGCGGCGTCCCGGCCGATGACGTGATTGCCAGACGTGAGGAATCTCTCTCTGCCTGGAAGATGCAGGCTCTCTCCTTCCTTCTCCTTGACAACCCCTGTACTCTTGCCCGGAGTACCAGGAGAAGGGAAGTCTGTGGGCCCTGCCTCGCTGTTGTGCTGTGTGACCTTGGGCAAGTCACCACTCCTCTCTGGGCTTCCTTGTGGGACTCCACGGCTCTGGGGGCACCTCTGTGAATACTTTGATCAGTCCCCACCCCAAATCTTTAGTTTCTGGAGGGTAAGGCAGGAAGGCTGCAGTGCCTGGGAAGGGGGTCATCAGCAGGTCCCAGCAACCACCCACAACTGGCTCAGTTTCCCCACCTAGTCCTTAGGGATGGGGATGGCATTCTTTCTGGCTCTCTCTGAAATTACTGCTTGTGGAAGCTGGAGGGTCTAGTGGGGAGTTGGAGCCCTAGCCTCTGCCACCTGCAGGATATGTGGCTGCAGGTAAGCTGCTTACCCTCTCTGTGCCTAGTTGCCCACCATGAGGCTGTGGCAAGGGCATGCACCAACCTGCCCTGTGCAGGGCCTGGCTTAGGGTAAGAGTTGAGAGATGCTGAGTGTGTGCATGTGGACTCCTGGCCATACCATGTCCCCTGGAGTCCTCCTGGCTTGAGTTTGTGTCCTGGCTTTAGTACTGCCTAGCCATGAGAACTTGGGTGGGTTGGACCCCTTCGCTGAGTTTCCTCATCTGTAAAGCAGGGACAGCAATATCTCCCAGAGTGGGTTGCTGGAGACAGGAAAGAAAGCTGTATGGGGCAGGACCCCGATGGTATGGCATTTTGGCTGCCTATGCATTTTGTCCTTTTCCTGCCCTGCATCTCCCTACCCTTCCCCTTGGCTCAGCCCAGGGTAGCGTGGGCTCCCCCAGGCCCTGGAGAATGGCTTATTAGAGCACTCAGATGGGGGTCAGCCTGTCACCAGAGGGCTGCGGATGGCTGAGGTGACCACCGTATCTTCCACTTCCCCCAGAGCCACAGGCCAGCACCCACTAGCCCAGGAGGCCAACTTGGCTACAGGACCACAGAGCCATGAGTCACTTTAAAGTTTCCCTTTTAACTCAGGGAACTTGAAGTCACCTTGGGGAAAAAACCCAGATGAACAGAAGGAAGATGAGAAAACTTGCCTGCAATTTCCTCCCACAGAACTGGCCTTTTAGAATTTAGATGATCCATAAGATGGTCGTTTGCATTTCCAGCCTCTTTCACTGTGGCTGTGCAAATTTATACTTAGGAGGGACCACACCATTTTTCACTCTAATGGTACAGAGTACACATCTTCCCATGTTGGTGAATGTTTCTCTACATCATGTCATGGCCACATCATACCTTGAGGCCTTGACATGATATAACAACACACACAGCCCAGCCCTCCACTGACATTGAAGTGTTGTCTAGATATTCCTGACTGTGATGAATATGCCCCATCACTCTTGTGGCTGAAACTGCCTGGCCAAAGGATGTGCGTTTTTAATGTTTGATTCTGGATACCAGTTCATATTCCCAGCAGTGGTGTGTTTGTGTGCAAAGTGTTCTAGGCTTGAAAATGATCTGTGCCATGTTTGTTTCCTTTTCAAGCATGCTTTGGAAGAGCTGATATACCACCCACAGAGGCAGACTGCTTTCTTGGGCATCCTTAATATTAGCCTTGTCTCCTCCCTCTCTGTGCCTCTTTGTGTGCTTTCTAGCCATGCTGGTGACCTTGCTTTTCTCAAACACGTCCAACATCTCTGCCTCAGGGCCTTTGCACCTGCTGTTTCCGCTCTCTGGAATCTCTTCCTTTGGATAGGTATGATCTATCTTTTTCTTAAGAACTCATACTCTATTTCCTGAGAGGTCTCCCCTCGTCATCCTTGTTCATATATACCTGCCCACCCCCATCTCTTCGCTGTCCTGCTTGTCTTTACCATAGAACTGGCACTTTTGCAATCTGTCTGTTCTGTATATATTTTTTACTTGCTTAAGGTCCAGCTCTTTCAGGGGGGTGGGGGGTATCAAGGGAAAGTAGCAATGACACAGGCTGAAGGCCAGCCCCAGTCTCTCTCAATGGGAAAAAATGAGCCTCCTCTGTGCCATTCCCTGCAGTCTCCTTCAGGCCCAGTCTGGCACACCTGGAATTAGGATTAGAATAACCACGAACTTGGAAGCAAGTGTGCAGTGACCCAAGAGTAGAACACGCACTAGGCAGTCTGAGGGTAAGCAGTGCTGCAGACTTGCCTTTGCTCTCCAAGTCTTGGTTTCCCCAGCTGTAAAATGGGAATAGTGTGTATAATAATAAGCAGCATGTATATTGTGAAGAAAAAGGCAAAGATGTATCACCTGGCTCATGATGGTGAAAACATGCAGAGTTCTTGCTGTTTCTGTGCCTGGGGCACTGGTCAAGCACTTGACACAGACTATCTCATTTACTCCACAGAACACCTGTGTAGTGTGGAGTAAGTCCTGAACTATCCCCACTTTACAACTGGGTAAACTGAGCCCAGAGAGGTCGTTGCCTGAGGTCGCCTGGCTTTTGGAGGCTGGAGCTGGGATTCCACCCTGGAAACTGGTCCCCTTGCCCACCACGGCACAGCCCTGCACGGGAAGTGGTGGCAGTACGTCAACAGAGGTGGAATCCAATATGGCTCCTGATGCCTTGGGAGACCTTAGGCAAGGTGCATCTTCTCTAAAGGCCTCAGTTTCCCCATCTGTACCATAAAAACATGCTTGTGTTTCATGTATTTGTCAGTGATTCTTGGGGGGAAAGTAGGATTGAGTCTTTGGGAAGCTTCTGGCAGGAGGGGGACTGCAGTACAGAGGTCAGGATAAGGGGGAAAGTGAAGGATGGAAAAGAAAATGCTTGGAGCAGAGTTGAAGGTCAGTCTGACTCAGGTACTCACTGCAAGTACAGTGTGCTGCTCTCCTTTCACTAATACCCCTCCTCCTCTGCCATGGCTTTTTCATAGGAAATGCCACCATGTCCTGCCCATGGCTGCTCAAAGAATGGAACCTGGGCCAAGATGGAGATGGCCCAAAGCTGTGGACAGGCCGTAGACTGACTCAGGAATCAGAATGGCCTTTTCACACTGTCTGGACTCATGCAAAATGAATCTGACTAGAAATTAACATGAATCCCAGGACTTGGGTCCAAGAAGCAAACTATGTGTGGCCAGAACCAGAAGGTATGGCTTAGCACTGTCTATGGTGGCCAGGAGTTCAGTCCCTGTGGTACAGACAAGCAAATGTGCCCCAGGCCATATTACTTAAGGCATAGAGCCTAGAAGGAGGAAGGTGATTGCTGCGTCCATCCTTCAGAATTCCCTAAGTGCTATAGCTGAGATCCTTGAGGGAAGAACAGGTATAGGCTGAGGTGTGTTTTGAGCAGGCCACCAGGCACTAGAGACTCCACCTCAGGGGGAGCAATTAGAGAAGCTGGGCCACTCGAATTAGAGAGGCAGCCCCAGGAGTCCCAGTTACTACCTCCCTCAGTGTCTGCAGGGCTGTACTAAAATGATGACGAGGGTGGAACAGTTCAGGCTAGTCTGTGGATCAGAGGGCAAGGGACAGGACACTCTCTGTATATGTGCATGGCATTGTGAGAAGCTGGTGGCTTTGTTGGAATGAATGCTTTTCTTTAGTCCTAGTTTCTTGGAAAGAGATGAGTTATCTCAGTATACGTATTCCATCCATCCTTCTGTCCATGTATCCATCCACCTGCCCATCTACCCATCCAACCCCCACACACCCACCCATCCATCCAACCACCCACACACTCACCCATCCACTGACTCACCTACCCATCCACCCACCCATCCATCCATCCACCTATCCACTCACCTACCCACCCATACATCCACCCATGCATACACCATCCACCCACTCATCTGTCCATCTGTCCATCCATCCACCCATCTATCCATCTACCCACCGATCTGTCCACCCATCCACCCACCATTCACCACTCATCCATGCATCCATGCATCCATCCATTTGTCCATCTATCCATTCACCCATCCATCTATTCATTCACCCACTAGTTATCCATTCAGTATTTACCAAGCCTTCTTGCACTAGGCTGGGGCCACAACATCGAAAAAAGACACTACTTCTGCCCTTGCAAAGCTCACAGGCCGGAGTAAAGCCTGAACAGACAATAGCACCTAGTGGAATAAGTGCCAGGGGAGTGAGGGCCCTCACCAGGGAGGTGTGAAGGAGGGTGGAGAGATTGCTTTTTTTTTTTTTTTTTTTGGAATCTTATGCCTAACCCTTCATTTTATTTTATTTTATTTTTTTAAATTTTTTTATTTTTTCAGCATAACAGTATTCATTATTTTTGCACCACACCCAGTGCTCCATGCAATCCGTGCCCTCTACAATACTCACCACCTGGTGCCCCCAACCTCCCACCCCCCACCCCTTCAAAATTCTCAGATCGTTTTTCAGAGTCCATAGTCTCTCATGGTTCACCTCCCCTTCCAATTTCCCTCAACTCCCTTCTCCTCTCCATCTCCCCTTGTCCTCCATGCTATTTGTTATGCTCCACAAATAAGTGAAACCATATGATAATTGACTCAAGTTTTGTAGCAACATGGACGAGAGATTGCTTTTTGAAGAGGGATTTAGGTGTCAGATGGGAGTTTAGGCAAGATGACCTCAGGGTCTGTCAACAGGAAGGGACAGTTTGGCACAGTATCCCTGATCTCAGGCTGTCATTGGCAGTACAGACCATGATTTCTAGCCTCCAGAGGCCCTCAGAACATTTCTTCGAGGGAGCTGGATGGGTCCTCCAACATACCAGCTGGGATCCACAGAGAGAGGAAAGGCAGTGTGTGAATGGGGTTCTGGATGACCCAATTCCTTCAACAAAACAATGTGCACTTTCTTCTGCATTAGGAAGTGGGTGTTGCAACAGATCTAGTTTGAGCTGGAGACTCTTGTGAATTTGGCCTTCTAACACTCTGTTGGCCTCCTTAGGGGGAATTTATTATTATCTTTTGGGGGATAATATGGGTTGGAAGGGGAGTGGATTATCACCCTAGGTTTCAGATAGGAGCATATGACCCAGGCATGGCCAATCAGACAAAATACTATGCCTTCACCACAGTGAGTGTGGGGTCACATGACCTTAGGCCAACTAGCTTCAGTCCTGAGATTCTGCTCAGAGGGGTGCCTTCTTGCTTTCTAGGAGCTTGGAGCCACATGAATGCAATCCGGGAGTGCCAGGCATTTTTAATGTAATTTTAAAGCATTTTAAATTATATTTTTCCCAGCTTTATTGAGGTGTAATTGACACAATACACAATGTACCGAGAGTGTGTGATGTGATGACTCGATATGATTGTACATGGTGCAAGGGTTCTTCTCTTCTAGTTGATTAGCATTATTCACCACCTCACATATTTTTTGTGTGTGTGTGTGTGTGTGTGTGTGGTGAGAACATTTCAGTTCTACTCTCTTAGTGAATTTCACTTATACAATACAGTGTTGTCAACTGTGTCACCATGTTGTACATTAGATCCTCAGGCCTCACCCACCTTGCACCATCTTACCATCCTCTCCCTATTTTCTCCATCCCCAGCCCCTGGCAACAACTTTTCTACTCTCTGTTTCTATAAGTTTGAATTTTTTTCTTTTTAGACTCCACAGATAAGTGATACCATGAAGTAGGTGTCTTTCTCTGTAGGGTTTATTAGGATCGCACCCCTGAGGTCCATCCATGTTGTTGCTAACAGCCGGTTTCCTTCTTTTTCCTGGCTGCATAGTATTCCATTGTGTATATACACCACCTCTTTATCTGGTCATCCACTGATGGGCACTTAGGCTGTTCCCCATCTTGGCTCTTGTGAATGATTCTTCAGTGAACATAGGAGTGCAGGTATCTCTTTAATATCTTGCTTTCATTTCCTTTGGGTATGTCCCCAGAAGTGGGATGGCCAGGTGGCTCAGTCGGTTAAGCATGGCATGGTTAAGTTGGCTCAGGTCATGGTCTCAGGGTCCTGGGATCAATAACCCACATCGGGCTTCCTTCTCAGCAGGGACTCTGCTTCTCCTTCCGCCTTTTACCTCGTTTGTGCTCTCTCTCTCACTATCTTGCTCTCTTTCTCACTATCTTGTTCTCTCTCTCAAACAAATAGATAAAATCTTTACAAAATTAAAAAAAAAGAAGGGGAATGGCTGGATCCTAAAAAGCTCTATTTTAAATTTTTTTCAGTAATCTCCATACTGTTTTCCATAAGGACTGTACCAATTTACACTCCCACCAACAGTGCACAAGGGTTCCCACTTTTCTAGTTTTGGAAGCCAGTTTGGGTTGGTTGATATTTGCATCTAAAATAATTCTGACCAATATATTCTCTGGTGTTGCACCTGTAGGGAAAACTGAGACCCAGAGAGGGAAATGAGACTTGCCCATGGTCACCCAGCGAGCTGGTAACAGACATAGGACCTAACCGAAGGTCTCCCTGGCTGCCAGCCAGCATTCTGGTTCTCAAGACTTCCCATGCTTTACCCTGGTTAGAATGGCCCCTGGAGAAAGGTAAGCTGGGTGGGGCCTCAGCGCCCCCAGAATCAGGCAAGGCAGGCTTGTTCTGTCACTTCCCAGCAGGGTCCCTTCAGGCAGCAAGGGCCCATCTGTGCATTGGGGAGCCCTGTGTGGGGTGGATGGAGCTGGAGTGAGGGGAGGAAGGGCCCTGCTGTTGCTGAGGGCCAACATGGTCAAATTCAGTTCGAGGCTGAAAGAAGAGATTCCCTCAACTGCAGAACCCAGAATTCCACGTTGGAAGTATCTCAGTGTTCAGCTCCTGCCTGAAATTCAAGCTTTTGTGGAAACCACAGACTTCCAGGGGTCCTTTGGCATCTAGGTTTTCTAGGAGGAAAACAATTACATTTTTCATTTTTAAAAAATACATTTTGGGGGGCTGCCTGGGTGGCTCAGTGGGTTGGGCCTCTGCCTTTGGCTCGGGTCGTGATCTCGGGGTCCTGGAATCGAGTCCCGCGTCAGGCTCTCTGCTAGGCAGGGAGCCTGCTTAAAAAAAAAAAAAATTACATTTTGGGGATTCCTTGAATGGTTTTGCTTAAAGAATCAATAGGAGTTCAACGACTTAAAAAAAAATGTTTGAAATACCCTGGGCTCATGTCCATGGCCATTTTATAGATGAGAAAACTGAGGGTACAAGTAGAGTCGGGACTTTGCCAAGGACCTTCAGGAGGCCAAAGCACTGGCCCCTGGGCTCTGGTTTCTTCTACCTCCCATGGTATTGGTGCATGGTCTTTCTGTGTGACCACAGCTGGGCATTGTGCCCCATCAGAGCCTCCGTGGGACATGTGGGGGTCGCCGAGAGCTCTCCAGCTTCCTACTCTTCATCCTCGGGCACCTCCTGTGTCCTCCTGTCCTCACGGCCACCTTCAATTTAAGTGAGAAGTCATTTCTGTCTGTCCCAAAAGGACAGATGAATCAGAGGTTTGATCAGCGAAGGGACTCAGGCAGCTCCCCAACCAGCTTCGTCATTCCTTTGTGCCTTGAATGAAATTCTTCAGTACGTGCCTTTCAGGAAAAAGAATGGAAAAAAAAAAAAAAAAAGAAAAAAGAAGAACATGGGGTAAAGAATCCAGAGAGATGGATTGACCCTGATAATATCAAAGAGTTAATTTCTGAGCTCATTCCTGAGCTGTCAGGGGTCTGGAAGACTTTCTGGAAGCCATAAATAACACATTTTAATAATGGGGACTTTGATTCCTCTCTGGGGGCTGAAACCATATTGTGATTCGGGTGGTGGCTTGTCAGGGCGCCAACATAGGGTTTCTCCGGCACTTATTAAGGGATTACATATTTTGGGTATGTTCAGGTCTTCATGGTCTACTGCGAAACCATCCTGTTGAAAATGCTTTTGACCCAAGGAAATGGACTTTTAGTTGAAAACAATTTTTTTTCCCACCACTCAAGTTCATTGTTTACTGGTTTCACCCTGAATTGGGCTGAAAGTTATTATTAATTATTTTCTTTATTCTCCTGACCCCACAGCAGCTGTTTGACTCACAGGGTCCCAGATCACCGGACCTATGTCTAACCCAACATGCAATTTCAGTATCTTGGGGGAAATGCAGAAATCTTGTCTTAGACAACCTTCAGGGCTGAGTTCTGTCCAGGCCAGTTTCCACCTGAACCCTATCTCCACATATCCGGCCTGCAGACTTTGCCATGACCTTGAAGTAGGATCTTGGGCAAGTCACTTAATATCTCTGGACCACATCTCCTCCTCCGCAGAAAAAGAACCTCAAGTCCAATGCCTGCGTGGTTTGATGTTCGTCAAGGTCTGAAGAAGATCTGTTTCCCCTCCTATAAAATGGGAATAAAGACATGTCCATGGGAGAGATGTCTTGGTCACTTTGTTCTTTTATTTTAAGGGACTGAAGACAAAACCACGGATTAGACAGACACAGGGTTTATGGTTACCTGGAAAAACGGTTGGGCTTTTATGCTCCATTGCAATGTTCGTATGTTTCTTTCTTCTATAAAGGATGGAAGAGAAAAATTGAGGTAACCGTGGTAGATACTGCTGTCTACCTAACCGATATCCATCTCCCCCTTTTCTCAGTAATAGAACTCTGGTTTTGTCCGGAGCTGTACTACACTTGGGTAAAGAACTACATTTCTCAGCTTCCCTGGAGGTACGAGTGGGCATGGGAACCTGTCCTCTAGCCTACAAATTCTAAGCAGAACTTGTTAGGAGGAGCTTTTAGGCAATTCATTTTACTGTTTTTCCTCTGGATGTTGTTTTCTCTTCTGCCTGGGATTTGGATTTGAGGCTGGAACTCTGCAGCTACCTTGTAAGCATGAGGACAAGGAGCATGCCTGAAGGAATGTGGAGTAGAGTGAGGTGGTATGCAGGCCCCTGAGGGTAGTGTGGAGTGTGGATCTAGGCCTGATCTGTATACTTCCTGGCTTCCGGTTATGAGAGAGAAAAACAAACCACTATTGTGTTTTAATCTACTGTTAGTTACATTTCCTATGAATTGCAGCCCCCACAAACATGCAGTGACAAGCAAAAACTTCCAGGCAAGACAAGATAGAAATCCAACTAGCCATCAAGCCCGGGAAGGAAGTCAGAATGGGGCTACATGGGTCACACAATTCTCCACCTAGTTTTAAAAGCTGCCCTTCAGGTTCAGCTTTGAGCTTCCTAGTAGCCAAGTAAAGGAGGAAACACCAACATTGACAAGATTCTCATTATCCCAAAGAGGGAGTGTTGCAAAGAGAGACTCAGATTCTCCTGGTATTTAGTTGTAGCTCCAGGCAGATTTTCCCCAGGGCCTGGCCACAAGTAGGCACCTGATAAATACCACATGTTACTATGAACTCTCCTGCTTATTCCCATTATGGGGACCACTTTCAGAGGGATGGGAAAAAAAAACAAACCCCACAACAAACAGACTTCCTACACCCAACCCTAGTTCTCCCTCCTGCCAGTACAGCGGTCCAAGGCTCTGGGGCCCTCTCCAACCCACCTCCACTGGCCAGCCTCTATTGGTTATCCTCTCCACTGTGTCTTGAGTCCCCCCTTCTCTCCTGGCTCCTTCCATCAGCATTTAAACTTGCGCCAAATGCCTGTATCTGGAGAAGAAAGGCCTCCCTCACTTCCTTCTCCACGATGCCCTGGTCCTGCTTCTTTTCTCCCTTCACTGGTGATTTGTCCCTACCTGCTGCCTCCACTTCCTTACCTTCCACTTTCTGGAGTCATTGCCAAGCTCAGAAGGACAGTTGGTAGTCTTTATTCTCCTGGACCCTCATGCTTTCATTGGTTCTATGAATTTTCCTCCACTGCTCCTCTAGGCCAGGCCTTCTTCTGAGCCCTGGGGGTACAGCCGCCAACAGAAGAGACACGAAGCCCTGCGCCCGAGGAGCTGATTCGAGCTGTTAAATATGATAAATAATCCATAGTACAGTCAACACCCTGAACAACACCATGGGTTTGAACAGCTTGGGTCCAACGGTAAGTGGATCTTTTTTTTTTCTTTTTTGATAAATACAGGACCGTACTATAAATGTATTTTCTCTTAGTAGCGTTTTCTCTTTTCTAGCTTACTGTATCGTAGGAATACAGCATATGATACATAGAACAGACAGAAAAGGTGTTAATGGGCTGCTTATGTTATCCATAAGTCTTCTGGTCTGCAGTTGACTCTTAGGAGTTAAGTGTCTGGGGCAGTCAAAAGTTACACATGGATTTTTGACTGCACGGGGAGTCGGCACCCCTAATCGCAATGTAGTTCAGGGTCAACTGTATATACATGCAAAGCGTACTACAGATACGGCCTCTGGAGAATGATACCTCAGGGTAAGGGTGGCAGAGAGCACTGTGAGAGGGGGCCGTGTTGTATCAGGCGGCCAGGGAGGACCTCCCAGAGGAGCTGAGGGAATGAATCTGGCGAAGATCCAGAGGAAGTGTGTTCCAGGCAGTGGGCATAGCAAGCACCAAGTCATGGAGGTGGGAATAAGCTTGGCTTGTTCCGTGAATAGGGAGGAGGCCAGTGTGGCTGAAATGGCAAGGAGACAGTGGTGGAAGACGGGGTTGGAGAGGAGAGGTGGGGACTGGGGGGTCTTAGGGCATCGAAGGAGGCTGCAAGGATGTTGGCTTTTTCTTCCCTTGGGGAGGTGGGAGCCTCGGGAGGGTGTAGACTGGAGGAGGAATGCCGTCTAGCTTAGGGTTTGTCAGGCTCCCTCCTGCCATGGAACAAGGGAGGCTGCCTGTGCCCATTCCTGCTAGAAACCCTTTCTGCATTTACCTGGTCTTTTCTCAGACCTTTGTGTCTGCTTCTTCCCTCTGTCAGGTGTCCTTGTCCTTGGGGCCAGGTCCTCAGTTCTCTCCCTCCCGAGGCATCCTCAGCTTCTCTTCAGCACCTCACCTCAGTCCTTCAGCCACCAACACCTGCTCGCTCCCTCCCCTCCCAAATATCTCACCTCCTCCCCACCCTCCCTCTTACTTCCTCCCTATCTTCCCATCCATTTCCTCCCTGGCCTCCTCCCCACAGCTCCCCCAGTCTGCGCCACCCCTCCCCATAACTCACCCTGTAACTCAGGAGCTGGTCCTTAAAATGCTCCACTGTCCCCCCGGCCCACAAGCCTGCAACCACGGTGGACTCGCCCAGGTCCGGAAGGAGCTACAGCCCTCAACCACAGGCGGTCTTCCACGCCCGGGGCTGTGGCAGCCCTCCCGCACCTCTGCCCCCTCTCACATACTGTCCTCTCTGCTGGGAGCAGACCTGTACGTCGTGCCAACCTGACTCACTCCTGCATGGGCATCGCTCAGGATGCCTTTGGCTGCAAGAAGTACGCCCCTCAAGGACATTTATTTTTGCCTTACTCAAAGTCTGAAGGTGAGGCAGCAGCGCGGGATCAGGGACTCAACAAACATATCAGGGACACAGTTCTCCATGTGGCCCTGTCAGCATGTTCACTTTTCTTCAGGGGTGTGCTTCGTGGCTCCAAAATGGCTGCTAAAGCACCAAGCGCCATGGAGTCACAGTGGGAAGTGAGAGCCAGGTACGATGGGACATCCTTCTCTTGTGCATGTCTCTTATCAGACAGGAGACGTTTTCCCAGAAGCTTCCAGCAGGCTCCCCCTGACATCACATAATTACCCCTTGACCATTCCCTGGAGAACGACAATGAGGGCGGCAAGTATAGCTGGACCAATCATCCTTCATTCTCCCAGACCACGCATTTTAGCTCCAGTGAAAAATGAGTGTCTTATAAATAAGCAGAAAGAATGAATGGTTATTGGGTGAAGACCCAGCCAAATCTGTGGCGTCACATCTGCTCAAACGCCCCTGTCGCATTTATTCTGCCACACATCTGGAATGGCAAGAGCCAGGGCTCCAGACCATGTTCCAGTAGCTCCTGGACCTTGGCTTAGCATTCCCCAGCTTGTGTCTCATGAATTTATCCCTCTAAGGCTTGTCTCATCATCCCCATTTGACAGAGGAAGAAACTGAGGCTCAGAGCTGGAAAGGACAGATAGACACTGAGAGGGACTGGCCTGATGTCTCCCACTGAATTTCTACTGGAGGTAGGCTGGCCAGTAGAACTTTCTGCAGTGGTGGGAAGCTTTTATGTCTGCACTGTCCAATGGTACCTACTAACCATCTGGACACTGAGTGGTCGAAATGTGGCTTGTGTGACTGAGGACTGATTTTAATCGAAGTATCCACACGTGGCTAGCAACTGCATGGTAGGAGATGATAGAGATGTAGATACAGGGTTGGCACTCCTGACTCTTCTGCAGCAGACAGGAGGTGCCTGGACAGCAGAGAGATGACCCCAGAAATGTGTGAACTGGAGCTGGCCACAACCTTGCCCTTGCTGGGTGGCTCTGATCAAGAATTTGTCACCAGAAACACAATTATAGTCTTGGGGAGGGCTTGGCAGGCCTGGGAAATCATTCACCCACCCCCATAAGCTCCTGGAAATCATTCACCCAGTGACAGAGAAACAATGCTCTAGCCATTTGTCCTGCTCAGAAGCATTTGCCCGTGGAGTTCACTCCACCCCATGAATGGCAGGTGATGGTCTCTAGCCTCCCACCTAAGACTCAGACTGGTCCATCGAAGCCTGGGCTCTGTGAGTTGCTGGGGGTGTGAGGGGTGGTGGAGGTCTATAGACAACATCTAGGCAGCTTCTTGTGTTACTACAAGGGAAACTAAGTCCCAGACAGGGACTGGTGATCATTGAGGTGGCATCTTATGCAATGTGTCTGTCATAGGACCAGGCACTTGCCAGCATCCTCGTTATGGCAATCCTAACTTTCAATCCTCCCTCACTTCCCACTAAGCAGTGGGCATACGATTCTGGAGGTGACTATCTCCACTTTAGCTCTAGCATGGATGTGGATTGGTCCAAGCCAGTTGGCATAATCCCATCCCTTTTATCACAGTGTTGGGTCCATGAGTGCCTAAGCCAACCAGCGCATGGGGACAGATCACCCCGAGGGCAAAACCAACACCCAAAGGGCTGTAGAGAAGAAGAGCCACAGAGAAAAAGCTGGAGCCTTGACCGAACATGCCTACAGTCATCTACCCTTAGACTTTCCTGTTACGTGATTTAATATGTCTAATCAGCACGCCCTTTTAGTTCTGACTTAAAATTCCATTTTCTCTTACTTGCCACCAAAAGCATCCTTTTTGATGCAGAGATCTGACATCCACTCTGTCATTTACTCTACCAATCCAAAGTAGTGAGGATGACTCACAAACGACAGGTGAAGAGATCCAGAAAGGACCGGGGGCTGGTTCTGCCAACCCACCGGGGGCAGAGGAGCTGAAATCCAGCTCTTGCCGGAGCCCATTATTTCACTCTCTCCTCACATATGCCTGTGAATTAGGGGCTGGTACCCTATTTTATGGGTAGGAATACTGAGACTCAGACAAGGAAAGGGACCTGCCCTGCATCTCATAATAATCCAGTGTGTGGGGGTGGGGTGCTGGGACCACATGCCAGTTACTCTGAGCCCCAGTTTAGTGATGTTATTTGAAGGGCTCTGACAGCCAATTTTTTTTTTTTTTTTTTTGCATGAGAATGCTCTACCTAACTTGTCCTGGTGTGGTTCTTTTGTTATTCCACGTTCCCTCTGTCATTGGGCTCCTATATAAAGAGCGGGATGGGTGCTTTTGGCTGGCGGTTACATTGAGACAGCTATCTGTGTCAGTGCTTGCCATGTAACAAACCACCCCCAAAATGACTCAAAACAATACCCATTTGGTAGCACTTACGAGTCTGTGGTCAGTGGACTCTCATTCAGGCCAGGCTCAATTCTGAGTGACTTGAGAAAAAGGGAATTTATTGAAGAGACCGTGGGAATTCGCAGAACCGTTAGAGTTGGGAGGACCTGGTCTGGAGAGTGAGCGAGAACGTCTGGGCAAGTGGTTGATATGTGAACTCTGGTCCATGGTGAGACCACCGCTGAGGGAAATTCTCATAATTGCTGATACTCATGGACACCAAGAGACACACAAGATGGGTTTTTGCCATGCCATCTGTAGTAGTCAATGGATAAATCTCGAAAAATACAATGTTGAGTCAGAGAGCAAGGTACAAAAAGGAGACTTATGGCTGACACCACGTATAAGATGCAAAACCAGTCAAAGCAATACTGTTCATATCTACAGATGTGTGTCTCCAGATTATAGGACAAAAAAATAGGAGTAGGTTTGACAAGCACCAAATCTTGCATTGTGTTTATTAAGAAGGGGGCGGCGGGGTGATCTGGAGGATTCTCTGGAGACTCATCAGAGACCATGTGCTCACCTGCTGGTCACTTGCCTCCCAGCTGCTCCTTCCTGTACCCTTCCTCAGCCTGTGGGTGCCTCTCAAGACCCCAAATCCTGGGCTGGAGCATCTGATTAGCCCAGCTCAGATCTGTATGTCCATCTTGGGTTCCCCTAGGGCAGAAAGAGGGGAAGCCGGTGGGTTAGACTTCTGTGGTTGGAGTTGGGCACCTCCTTCTGCCAAGAGGGTCCCAGGATTGGGTAAGGAGAGGGTCTAAAAGACATCTGGGGGCACTGCGAGAGAGTCTGGATGCTGCCAGCCCAAAATAACAGCCATTCCCTCACCCACATCCAGATCCCTTTACACCTGTGGCCCTCCTCCCTCAGGGCACAGTTTTGAGGTCTCCTCCCCAAAGCCTTCTCAGACTTGTAGTCTGACTCATTACCTCCCTCTTCTGGGCTTTTCCAGAGCTCTTTGCCTTCTATTCCTCTCTTAGAATTCTAAGAATGCCTAGTTGTTCTATTAAATCTACTGCACACAGGGTCTGGAAGGATGTGGAGGCTGAGAGCTGATCTGGAAAGAAAGGACAGACAGAAGGAAGGAGGGAGCGAAGGCAGGTGGGTGGGGCTGAAGGACTTGGGCCTTCACCAGACTGTGTGTGTTCCTTGCAGCCCCCCACACCTGGAGGAGGGCCTGGTATGCTGCAGGACTGTGATTAGTTTTATTGACTGGCTCTGCATTTTCTTAGGGGGAGATGGTGATTGATGACTGCCCCCCTATTTTTCTCCAGGTTGACACTGAATGTCATTTGGTGCCTTCCAACACCTACTATGGGGAGTGAAAGGCATAGCTCCAAGGGGAAGCCTTCTCCCCAGCAGCTCCCTTCTCTACACACCCCAGTCTCCTTCCTCTTGCTTTCAGCTGTTCTTGGACCTCCATTGTCCTCTGAGGGTCTCTTTGCCTTGTCTCCACCCAGCCTTCCTGCTGCCACCCTCACTGCTTAGGCTGCTTTCTAGAGGCAGAGCCTGAGGCAGGGATTCAGTGCTTGTGATTTACAGAGGGAACTTCTAGGGGAAATCTGGAACAGAGGGAAGGAAGCAGGATCAGAAAGGGGAAGAAACCAAGCAAAGGTGTGGTTTTAGGAGAAGTCTGGTCTCAGCCTGGATCCCACTGGGAGCGCTGGAGAGTAAAGGACACTACAGAGCCACCCTCCTTGGGATAAGCGGACTGGACCTTGTAATGGTCAATCTTTGGTCAATGACTACTCTTGGGGGTTCATTTAGGATGGAGCATAAACCTTCCTGGCATTTATTTCCAGATGCTGAGGGCACTTCTTCAGTAAAGTCATGGCTGTAAGTTGTTAGTAGGTACCCTCACAGGAGCTAGGAGGATGGGCGCCCCACCCATTAGGGTGGGGGAAGGTGGCTTGAGCTTGGTGCCAAGAGCATCGCCACCCTCACCAACCTGTCCACACCTGTGCTCCCTGGGATCTGGGGAGGGCAGGTGGAGAGTACCCTGAATTTCTGTCCTAGTGCTGTGCATGGTTGGGCCATTGTGTTGGAGACACCCCTGTCCTCAGCCCTCTCCCACACTCACTGGGACATGTCATCAGCACATTCAGGAGAACCCACACAGCAGGGAGGGAGGACAGGGGCCATGTGGGCCTTTAGCAAGTACTGTCCCTTCTGTTGGCTCTTGGGCTTCTGACTCTTCCCCGACTCCAGGGACTGGGTCCATGCCATCTGGGGCCAAATAGCATGGGCTTCCATTCCCCACCCTGGCTTGGGGCTGGTTGGGGATGGACTCAGAAACCTGGCCGGAGCTAGGCTAGAGGGGAGTTGGGATGGAACATGGGTGAGTGTGACCTGTAGAAGGCCCAGAGGGTGTGCACATGCAGGGGCCTATTGGAGTGTGTCAGTGAGGCAAGGAAGGGGCAGGAGACCAGGAAGTAGGCCTTTGTTTTGGTCTGGTCAGGAGACAATGGTGGCTTGAACCCAGGCGATTGCCATGGTGACTGAGAGCCAGGGATGGGTGGCAGAGAAGGGGAGGAGAGAGACCCCAGAGGTCTTGTGGTTGCATCTGGGGCCAGAGAGGGTGGGCAGGTCAGTGTGGCTTCCAGATGTCAGCCGGGTCCCTGGCTGACTTGCCGCCGAGCCGGTAAGGGTCCTGGAGCGAAGGGCTTCATGCCCACTGTCGCCTGGATTGGCTGGCCATGTTCAGCCTCCGTGGGAACAGAGTGCTTGCTGAGCCATGCCAGAGCTGCCAGGCACCAGCCCTCATGAAGCCCTGAAAGAGGGTGTGAGTCCCTGACGTCAGAGGTGGGCACAGGTGCCGTGGCTTGCCCCAGATCGTGCCATTGCCCTAAGTCTGAGCCATGACCACCACCCTCTCTAGGCTGCCCCCCACCCGCCCATCCAAGAGCCTTGTGACCCTGAGGTGTCATGAGTCAGTCCCCTTCCTTCTACCCCCTGGTCCCAGGGGTTCTATGGGCAGAGGCATGCTCTGAAGAGACTGTGTCCTCCTCACAGCCCAGACTTGGCTCCTCCGGAGCGACCTTCTCGGATCCACATCCAGGAGATGAGCTCAAGTGCTATTCCTGCCCAGTGATGTCACCCTGCCCAGGACTGTCCCCTGGGGCTAGAGGATATAGCCCACTCGCCCTGTCAGACACCCCTAGCCTCTGTCTATGATACGCGCACACACACACACACACACATACACACACTTTCCCACACACTTGTAACCCCACACCTCCACAGACACATTCTCACACACATTCTCACATCCCTCTCACACACATTCTCTCTCACACACACACTCACCCTCACACCAACACACACATTCTCTCACACACTTATTTGCACACACCCTCACACTGACATACACAGTCTCTCATTACTCATTCACACACACTCATGCTCACACTGACACACATACACACACATTCACACTCATACAGACACACACACAAATTCAGTCACACAGTCATGCTCACACTGATACAAGCTCACACACTCATGCTCATACTGACACATGCATGTTCATTCACACACTCACTGACACACATGTTCTCTCACACATTCGCACTCACACTGACACATGCACATTCACTCTCACACACGCTCACACTGACACATGCACGTTCTCTCACACATACCCCAGTGGCCCACAAGCTCCCACACCTGTGCTTCATCCCCTTGACACACCCAGTACTTAAACTACCCCCAGTGCACCCCCTATCCAGTCACGCAATTACACGCACCCACCCTCTGACCTGCATTCAGGTGCATGTGCACACATTGCTGGACAGACCCTCTCTCATGTCCGTGTTCTCACACGCTAACAGCTGCCCTGGGATCTTACATACCACATACTCCCCTGTCCCTGAGCCACTCATCTACCCACATAGCTACTGTGCTGAGTACAGATCACCCCCATGCACCCTTGTCCCTGAGTTCTCAGGTCCCTTATGACCACTCCAGGGAGCTCTGAGAAATGAGAACCATGTGAGGAGGCTGTGTTGCCTCCCCATCTCAGCAGGGCTGTCTTGTGGGGGAGGAGGGAGCCTATGACCCAGAGTGAAGGTGGGAGGGAGTACAGGGAAGCTAACCCTAAATCCTGTGGGAGGGAGAGCTTTGCCTAGGTCAAAGCTGGCTGGGGTGTGGGGGTGAGCTTCCCACCACAGGAAGTGTGCAAGCATGGGCTAAGCCACTCCTTAATGGAGAAGGTATAGAGAAACCTCAGTCCAGAGATTCTGATTGCTAGGGGGTTGTGAATGGAGGAGCTGGGCTGGGTGATGGTCTTGGGAGTGAAGAAGGGGCTGGTCAGGCAGGTAAAGGGCAAGAGGGGGGCTAGAGGGGCAGGTAAGCCTGGGGCCCACAGTCCTAGAGAGTGAGGGCTGTCTCGCTGTGGCTACCATAAGTCAACCCAGGTAGACAGTTTCCTTTCTCTCGCCTGATTTACTGCCTGCTTCCAAGGGGTGAGGCCCATTCTTTGAACTTCAAAGGGAGCAGTGAGGGAAGCTGGGGCAGTAGTGAGAACCCGCTGAGCCCGGGGGCCTGTCCCAGAGGCTCCCGGTCCTGGGTCTGCCAGCAACTCACCAAAGCTTGCCAAGCCATAGCCTCCTGGTCTGAAAACTGTGGTGCCGGCCACTGGACCCCTGAGAGGAGGTCAGAAGATGGAGTCCTGCACTTGTTTTAAAGGCAGGGAGAGGAAGGGGGGCCTGTGACACGCGGAGTCTGTTAGCAGCTTCTTAGTCCTGTAAGCTCTGTTCAGGACAGAGAAGGCACCTATCAATTCTTTGGATTTTTAACCCATCACTCCTTTTACCATCTTCACAAAGACAGAAGCAAGAGGAGGCATTCTTATTTTACCCCCATTGTGCAGGTGGATAAACTGAGGCCCAGAGACATTAGGCCTGCCTCCTGAGCACACAGGAGGACTTGGCCCCAGTCCCTGGTCTCTCCCCGGGCCTGCCTCTCAGCTTCTGCACTTGCGGCTGAGTCGGACGTTTGTTTGTTGTTTTTCATGCCTTTTGCTGAGGGAATAGGCTGGCCTAGGCTCTCCCAGGGTGACATGTGTCTCTGGGCCTCAGTTTCCCCATCTGTAAACAGGGCTGTACTCTAGGGTTCTGGCACTCTGGTGTGAAAAGAATCTCAAGCTTCACAGAAGCAGCCTCCACACTTGGGGCAGACCTGGAGGCCTTTTCTTTGTTGTGCCCTGAGTTACATAAAACATTCAGGGCAGGTATCGGTCAATGTTCAAAACTACATTTGCCATAAAAACCTTGATTTCCACCTTCTCATAGAGAATCGGAAACTTTTTTCATACCAGCGATTCTAGCTGCTAACTGCCACCAACAGCTGGAGCCGGGAGTGGTTCCCCATGAGCCGGAGGACACGTTCTCTATCCCCATGCCCTCTTTGCACCCTTTGTGCCCTTACTGACATGCTCTACCTGGCCACCAGAAGCACCTGAGTCTGAGACCCTTAACTTGGCTGAACTGATCTGCTTTGGAATTCCTGCCTCATTTCAAACCTACCATGTGACCTTGGGCAAGTCACTTAACTTCTCTGAGGCTCAGACCTTCTCAGCATTTTCATCTGTGCTTAGGGGACATCACAGCTGATGGCAGCTGAGCTGGGCGGGGAGAGTTGGAGAGCTCAGGGCCTCACTCTCAAAGTACCCACAGGAGATGGACTAAAACACAGGAAACAATGTCAGAGGGAGGCAGTGGACCCTTGGGGGTTAGAGGGGCCTGGGGTTGAGCCCTTGTCCTGGCATTTTCCAGCTATGTGAGCTTGGGAAAGTTACTTAACCTCTCAGGTCAGCCCCTCTGTGACTACTCATCCCTTGAAGCCTCAAAACAGTGTGGTGGTGAGAATGTGAGGGGGTTCATGTGGGAAAGTGTCTGGCACAGAGCTGGGGCTCAGTGAGTACGGGGAAGTTAGGGGCCCAAAAGAGTGAGGGCCAGGCCCTAAGGGGGCCTCCTGGGGGGTCAGGAAGTTGAAGAGTATCTGGACAGGAGTTTCTAAAGATGAGGGGAAGGGGCAGGGGTACATGACCAAGAGAGTGACTGGGAGTCAGATCTCAGCCCCATCCCTCTGTGGCCCTGGCAGAATATTCCATCCACTTCCTTCTTTGAGCCTTGGTTTCCTCATCCATAAACCTCACGGGTGACCCACCTCTAGAAGTTTCGAAGTTTCATTTCAGTGCAGGCCTGTTCCAGTTCCTCTTCAAGGGCAAAAGCATTTTGTAGAGGAAGGGTGTGGGGACACTGGTCTCACCCCTACTGGATGACCGTGGGCCTTGAACTGTGATTCCATTTGTGGGGCTGGTTGTGGGGAGCGGGAAAAGGGGACCCTCCCCAGTGGTCTCGGGGAGCTGCTCCGAGGCAGAAACGCACAGAGAGGATGTTTGCTGAGCATGTAGTATGCGCTGGGCCTCCCCTGGGCCCCCCAGAACACACACTTGAGGCAGGAGGGAGCTCCGCACGCAGCCGCGTGGAGAGGGAGGCCGACTGTACCAGAGGGAAATGCTCACTTGGGAATGTGCGCTGTCTTTTAGGAATGATTTGGGGGCCATAAATTTTCAGTAGCGAAGCAATCCTCTGAGTTTTCATAATGCTGAAAAGTTTGGACTTGTCTTGAGGGGTAACAATTTCACCCAAGTGATACACCAGCTCCAACTATTTGTTATTGCAGAGGCAGATTTTTTTTTTCTTCCCTTAAGGTGGAATCCTCCTCGAATTTCATGCTCTGCTTTAACTTGTTTTATTTCACCCGGAACATGAATAAAAATAGCCCATGAGATGTACAGATGGTGGAGGAAGGAAGGAAGGAGGGCAGAATGTTGGCTGAGTGTTTACTATGTGCCGGGCCTGGCTCTGGGCCCATGGAGCTGACACCCCCGCTACCCCCCCCCCCGACCCTGGGCCTGGTCCCTGGCCTTGGCAGCTTCCGTCCAGCACCAGGTGGGGTGGGAGAGACCTGGCTCTGAGCCCGCTGGGCAGTGCCCCCTGCATGCAGCCATTTCACAGATGAGGAAATGAAGTCTCCGGGGCATTTGGGAGCCTGTCCCAAGTCTCACAGGTGGGCATTTGGAGGCTAGGATTCAAACTCAGGGCTGTGTAGCTTGAAAGTTCATTTTGGGGGAGCAGAAACCTATTCAGGGGCAAATCTCTTGAGTCCCTCCTGGGACCTCACAATCCCAAGCTTATCTCCAGGGCCCAAGATAATGCTCTCTCCAGTGAAGTGCCGACTTCGAGTGTGAACAAGACTGCGGGGAGGGGATGTTTGACATAGTTGATTCCAGGGCTGGTCTGACGTCTCCTCGAGCACCCTAGAAGCCCTGTTTCCATGCCAACCGTTGCTGTGCCCCTCACGGGCATTTTCCTCGACTCACTAAAGCAGGCCCTGAAAGGATGCCAAAGGGAACGCTTTCTGCTTTGAAGCAGGTCATTTGCATTCCATTTGCATATTCAGTCATTTTTCTGGGTTCTTCTCAAACTGGGGCTGAACACAGGGAGCGTGTTGTCTTTAGAACTCAACTTGACAGAATCAAAGGGTGTCAAAACCGTGCTGTATGTTGACGGAGGGGCTAAGGCAGCCCTGAGCCCTGAGAAAGAGGCAGCCTCGGGGACCTCCCCCCCACCCCGAGGTGGAATGTGTGTCCTGGTCAGGCTTTCCCAGGACAGGGACAGCAGGTGGGTGTGAGGCCCTGGCATGGGACTGGGCTGAATGGGGAACGGGGAGGGGAGAGCCCAGGGAAGGAAGAGTCATGCTCAGAGTCGACCAGAAAGTTCTCTGAGCAGAGCTGTTGTCTTTGTAGTTGAAAACATGGCCTGTTTTAGAGCCACAAGGTGCTTTATCCACGTTACCTCATGTTCTCCAGTGTGGTTCTGCGACTCTGCAGGTCTAGAGAGAGGAAGTCACTTGCTCCTAGTCCTCCACCCTAGTCCAGCTGGGCGTGGTGGCGTGTGGATGCCGGGAGAAGGCTCGGATCCTCGGAGCTCAGGAGGCCCACAGAGGGTGTTCCAGCATGGGGACAGAGGTGTGGAGGTGGGTGTGCGAGCTAGGCCTGCCACAGCAAAGTGACACAGGCCAGACCACTCACAACAGAGATTTATTGTCTCACGGTGCCAGAGGCTGGAAGTCAGAGAGCAAAGTGTCGGCAGGGTTGGTTTTATCTGAGGGCTCTCTCCCTGGTGTGTAGGCAGTCACATTTTCCCAGGGTCTTCACCTGTGTCTGGGTCCTAATCTCCTCTCCTGAGAAGGACACCATCAGGTTGGATTAGGACCTGCCTATATAACCTCATTTTACCTTTACCAGCTCTTTTAAAGATTTTATTTATTTATCTGACAGACAGAGATCACAAGCAGGCAGAGAGAGAGGAGAAAGCAGGCTCCCCGTGGAGCAGAGAGCCCGATGTGGGGCTTGATCCCAGGACCCTGGGATCATGACCTGAGCTCAAGGCAGAGGCTTTAACCCACTGAGCCACCCAGGCGCCCCCTACCAGCTCTTTTAAGACTATTGCCACAGATAGTCACATTCTGAGGTACCGGGAGTTAGGATATCAACATACGGATTTTGGAGGAAGACAACTCACTCCAAACAGTGGAGATGGCCATGTGGATGTCAGTGGGGATGATGAAGAGGGGATGAGGAAGTAAGAGGGGAGGTGGGGGAAAGCCTGATTCTGGGAACTCTGAATGCCAAGCTGAGGGTCTGGTCAGCTACCATGTGATGGAGCCGTGCGTCAATCCCTGAAGCGGGGAGACTACCATGCAAAAGATATTTGGAGCCAACCAGGCTGGTGCCAGCTGGATTGGACTGGGTTGGGAGTGCCTGGGGGAATGACCCTCCCTTCCATTAGCAGCACGTGGCTCAAATGTGGGGTCCTCCTTGTGCTGACTGGTTTTCAGGGCCTGCTGAGTCTTCTAGTGCAGGAAAAGTCTCTTGACCCTTTAGCCTGGGTTCTCCCCAAAAGCAGAGCCTGAGGCAAGCATTTGGGACCTGGTGATTTATTTTGGGGTATGATCACAGGGAATAGGAATGGAAGACTGGGGTGAGTGAGGCTGAGTAAGGGGAAAGCCAGTCTAAGGGGGCATTACTGAACCAATCACTGGTGTAGGATCCTGGGGCCCGATTCTACAAGTTGGTGACAAGAGGTGTTCAATGCACCTTCCAAGCTGGCAAGCAGTCTCACCAATGGAACCACCTGCTTCAGGGAGCCAGAATCCTGCTGACATTAATTTTTTTGACAGATGCTGACCAGTGCATCTCCCACGCTAGGCTCTGTTCTGTACCTTGCTGGGCATGTGGTGATGATGGGAGCTTGGAGACAATTCTGGGAACAATTGACATCCCTAGTGAGGAACGTCAGGAAGAGGCCTATATAGACTACAGGGCGGGCACAGCACAGGGACTTGTCATATCTGCCTGGGGGAGGGAAGTTCACAAAGGGGGCATGAATCAGAACCTTAGAGGAGGTGTAAGTGTGTTCTGGAGAGAATACAGGCATCCAGGCTGAGGGAGCACAGATGGAGGTGACTGTGGGCACCCTCTACCCTCCAAATCTGAAATCCAGCATGCTCCCATTCTTCTTGGGCATCCATCTCTTAGGCCAGCTTGCAGTTAGCAACCGTGTTCCAGACACTGGGCAGTGGGCACAAGTGACACCTGCCACTTCCAGGTCTGTCCTCCTCCTTCACACGGTTTGCCTCGGCTCACTGGCTGGACGATGCCAGGGCAACCTCCTGGCCACACAGAGCCTGGTACATAAGATGGAAGGAACCTGGGGCCCCCGAGTGACTGTGTGGATCCCAGGTCCTTGGCCAAACCTCCTTGAACAATGACAAGAGTGAGAAATAGACCTTTACGGCGATGAGCCACTGAGACTTAGGGGCTGTTTGTTACAGTTCTCTGTCTTCCCTTGCTGATAGAGAAATCAGTCATTTGAAATGCAGTGTTAACATAGGAACCCAAATCTATGGCATTGGCTTTGCTATTGAGTGACTGGGTGGAAACTGATAATAAGAGTCTTTGAACTTTGATGGTCCATGGTATAAGGTGGCAAAATCCTTGGGAAGACTGCTGGTTGGGCTAGCTTGGGAGGCAGAGCACGGAGCTGCTGAGTTAGAGCTCTAGGGACAGTGGGGATTCATGCGTCTTGGCCCCCAGTGGCTGCATTTGCAAGGTATTACAGGGAAGAGGTGAGCTCAGGAGAGTAACAGCTGGTTTGAGGTGGAAAAAATAGAAATAGAGAGGGATTTCTTTTCAGGGTTGGAAAGGCCATCCACGCCTAGATCTACAACATTAGGAAGTTAAGACTGAGAAAATCCTCAGGCCACTGTGAAGCCCAGGTGAAGGATGGGACATTGCCACTCGATGACAATGGCCTTGAGGTTGTCATGATTAAGTGGGAAGAAAGAGGCAAGAAGAGGGAGAAAAATAAATGGGGCCTGACAATAAAGTCTTAGGAAAGAGCTCTGGGTGTGATCACTGGCCCTTAGAATTGATTAGAAGCAGTTGGTTAGAAATTTAGGATTGGAGGGAATTACATTACCCAAGAAGCAACGATTCTGGGTGAAAAAGAGTTTTTGAAATTTAATATACCCTTTGGTCCCCCAGCTCTCCATGAATTGGAAGCAGGGCTCAGGAAATTGCTGTGACCAACAGGGCACTCTACCTTACCCCCTACAGGGTGGAGCCAAGGGACATGGAGGAAAACGGACAAGGAGTTGACAAAGAAAACATAAGCAGTGTCAAGCCAGGGTTACACTCAGCCATGGACCACTTGCTTCTGGTGTCTTCCATTCTTCTCTCTTCTGAATGGGAATTTTCACTGGGGATGTCTTACCCCTGCTCCATCATCACACACACAAAATGTGTGTATGTGTGTCAGGGGGCAACACATATATTTTCTCTGTAGTTCATGGGCAGTGATCGAATGGGACCTTGGGCTGTCTCCTTGAGGAGAGGATGAGTTTTTTCTACATGCAGAAGGAGGGACATTCATGGATATGTGTTGGCCAGCGGGGCGGTTTATGGCAGCAGCTACTAAGTGTACCATGTCATCTGTGTCCCCTACTGTCTTTCTGGGCATTCCACAAGGCCACATTCCCTTGTAGTCAGCTGGTCAAGTAACTGAATTATGGCCAAAAGAATGTGGGCAGAGGGATGAACACCCCTGATGTTTTGCTCCCCAAACCCTGTGTTATCTTCCATGTGTCCTCTGTTTTCATGGGTGATGCCAAGGTGACCTCGGTGGCCATGTGTTGGAAGTGGAGATATGCATGGACGACCGCATGGAGCTGAACCCTGGGCATTGGAGGCAGCATGAGTGAGAAATAAACCTCAGTTGTTGAATTTGCAGTGACGAGGGGCTCTTTGTTACAGGATTAATTTCTCCTGACGAACACACACACCTGTCTTGGTCCCCTCCGAACAGGCTGATCTGTCAAAGTCATGTTACCCTCCTGTAGAAAACTCTGGAATGGAGACATTGCTCACAGGGCAGCCCCAAACCCATACACAGCCCACCGGACCTGCATGCCGGCCCTCTCCTGTCCTCCTGACCCTTCTCCCCTCTCCTCCCCTTGCTCTCTGTTCTTGGGTCACACTTTTCTTTTCCCCAAATATGCCATTCTGTCTTCTCCCTCCAGACCCTTGTCCTATGCCTGAACATCTCTTGCCCTGTTTTTTTGTGCTCACCCATTATCCTTTGGGTCTTATCTCAAACATCACTTCCTCAGGGAAGGATTTCTGGCATCCTTCAGACTGGATTCAGCCCTGCCATACATCAGTTTGTGGACTGTCATTACAACGGCCCAAGAGCCACCCTGGCTCTGCCAGAAGAGAAATGTTTTGGAAGGTGTGTTAATTAGATGCTGTTAACTGCCCCTTATCTTTCCCCTCCTCTCTCCCTGCTAACAGAGCCCCAGTTTGGTTCAGAGGGACTTCATGCTCTTGGGGCTCTTTTCCCAGACCCCCTTCCTGTGACAGGTAGCCATGGGACCCAGTGCTGCTCCATGGGATCTAAGTGGGATTCCCCTTGATGGGTCCTTAAAAGGCTGTTGTGTTCCTAAAAATGCCAGCACATGCCTTTCCCCTTCATCCTCCCATCTTCATCCTTCCTGTGTGAGGCTGAGCACCACCTGCTAAGGATAGTAGGCCAGGAGCCGGAACGAGTCTGTGTCCTTGATGACTGCCTCTAGCTGGGAGTCCAGCCCTCCCGAGAAACCCAAAACCCTGTTCAGTCAAGCTTGGAAATGGGGTTTGTTACATGCAGCTGAACATGATCCTAACTGATGCACAAGGCTTTCAGATACTTCACAAGGTGGACAGGAATTGTGGAGAACTGTGCTAGGACAGAGAACACAGACCTGTTAGGAACATAGGGACTGTGTTAGGACACTGCTTCTGAGGTTCCTGGAATGAATCCATACATCCTTGCCTCTTGAGATGAGCTTCAGATCTAACATCCCAGGGGGCAACCTGGTCCCATGCCTGGATGGTCAGAGTAAGGCGAGGGAACTCCCAGGTTCTGGGAATCCTACAGTGAGAGGCCATGTCCCGACCATCACCTGCTACATACTCTCGAAATTCCCTGTGCTTTCATTATGGTGATGCTAAGCCAAAGGCCCCCTAATCATGAGGCCGGAGGGTGGTCACAGAGCCCAAGAAGGGGGGAAAAGGGGACTGGGCTGGGGAAGGCTCCTAGGAGGAGGGAGTCTTGGGTGCCACACCTTTTTTTTTTTTTTTTTTGAGATGTAACTGACATGTAACATTACATTGGGTTCATTAGTACAACATAACGATTCAATATTTGTTTATATGTGAAATGATCACCACAAACAAGTCTAGTTAACATCCATGGCCGCACAATTTTTTTACAATATTTTTCTTGTGGTGAGAACTTTTAAGAGTTACTCTTTTAGCAACTTTCAAATATGCAACACAGTATTATTAACTACAGTAGCCATACTTTACATGACATCCCCATAAATTCTGTATCTGATAACTGGAGGTTAGTATCTTCCCATCCCCTTCACTCATTTTGCCCACCCCTACCTTTCCACCTCTGGCAACCAGTACTCTGTTCTCTGTATCTATGCATTCAGTTCTTTGGTTTTTTTTTCAGAGTCCATAAATAAGAGAGATTGTATATTTCTCTTTCTCTGCCTTATTTCACTTAGCACACTGCCCTCAGGGTCCACCCATGTTGTTGCAAATGGCAGGATTCCTTCTTTTCTATGGCTGAATACTATTCCATTGTATATACTTACCCGTCCTCTCCATCAGTTCATTCATTGATGGACACTTAGGTTGTTTCTTTGTCGTGGCTGTTGTAAAGAATGCTGCAGTGAGCATGGGGGTGCAGATATCTTCTCGAATTCATGTTCTCATTTCCTTTGGATAAGTATCCAGATGTGGAATTGCTGGATCATATGGTAGTTCTGTTTTTTAGTTTTTTCATAGTGGCTGCACCAATTTCCATTCCCACCCACAGTTCACAAAGGTTTCTCTTTCTCTGCATCCTCACCAACACTGTTATTTCTTGTCTTTTTGACATTAGCCATCCTAACAGGTGTGAGGTGACATCTCATCGTGGATTTGATTTGCATTTCCATGATGATGGGTGACGTGGAGCCTCTTTTCATGTACCTGTCGGCCATTGAAGGTCTTCTTTGGAAAAAGGTCTGTTCTGATCCTCTGTTTTTTAACTGGATTGGTTTTTGTATGGGTTTTGTTTTTGTTTTTTGTTTTTTTTAAAGATTTTATTTATTTATTTGACAGAGAGAGATCACAAGTAGGCAGAGAGGCAGGCAGAGAGAGAGAGGGAAGCAGGCTCTCTGCCGAGCAAAGAGCCTGATGTGGGGCTCGATCCCAGGATCCAGAGATCATGACCTGAGCTGAAGGCAGAGGCTTAACCCACTGAGGCACCCAGGTGCCCCTGTTTTTTGTTTTATTTGTTGTTGTTGTTTTGCTATTGGATTATAGGAGTTTTTTTTTTTTAATGTATTTTAGATATTAATTCCTTCCCAGACATGTGATTTGCAAATATTTTCTTCCATTCTGTAGTTTGCTTTTCTCTCTGTTGATGGCTTCCTGTGTTGGGCACAGGCATTCTAGTCTGATGCAGGTGGGCACACTTGGAATGCCCACCTGCTGCTTCTGCTGCTGGCACCTTCTAGAGACTTCCCTCGGGACACCTCCCTCCCCAGGGCTGGCTTTGCTCACTTATCTGTCCCCTCCTTGACCCTACCAGCCCCACAGCCTAGGCCACCCTCCACATGGAGGGCTGCAGGGGGCTCTGGGTTTGGAGCTGTGTTTCCTGGGCCCTTCCATTTCTTGGACGACAAGTGCCAGAACCAAGAGCTGGAGGGCAGGGAAGTCAGCAGTGAGGTGAGCGGTCAAGTGCCAGTTGAGGTGTTCATTCTGGGCTTCAGTCCTGGCTCTGTCGTGTGTGCTTCAGACACATCAGCCCCCATCCTGAGAGCCAGCCTGCCTGGTCTGCTGGGCTGTAGAACAGAGCTCTCTTCCCTGTGCTCTCTGCCATGTTTGGCTCTTTGCCAAGTGATTCATTCAAGGGCAGTTCTGTCTTCCTAGTATTCACTGCCATGCAGTTCTGGGCCCTCACTGTGTGCTGGGCTCTCTGCACAAGTTAGAAAGGCCCTTTTGGAGCTGAGAGTCCCCAGTGGGAGCAGAGGTCACACACACACATGAATAGACATGTGGGCACAGCCTGTGGGGCTGTGGAGACAGGTGAGAGATGTCCTCAGGGGGAGGGCCATGAGGGGAGAGCTGGGCAAAGAGTAGAGACAAAGGTGTTCCTGGGACAGAGCCCAACTGGGCCAAGTCCCTGAGTCTGGGGAAATGAGCTCTACCTGTATTCGAGGAACTGAGTGTGGGCCAGTCTCTAATGAGGAGACTCAGGGTCAGGAGGTAACAGCCAGGTCGAGTGAGCTTTCCTATGAGTCAAATGAGAGCCATAGCTGGTTTGAGGTGAGGGTATGCAGCAGTGGACCCGGTGGGAAGTCATGGGTTGGGGAGAAATGTGAAATCATTAAGACTTAGTGATACTTTGGGGAGGGTGAGAGGAGATGAAGGAGTCACAGGTGGCCTGGACCTCTTGGTGACTGGAGGTGCCATTTCCTGAGATGGGAGAAGAATGAAGCAGGAACAAATTTGTAGTTCAGTCTGGAACATGAATGATGAGAGTTGCCACAACGGGAGAGGAAAATAGGCGTTTGGATATGTAGGTCTGTGGCTGGGAAGAGATCTCCTTTTCCTCCCACCTTTATTCCTTCCACCTCTTGGGTGCTTCTTTGTGCCTGTTCTTGAGCTGAAGATGGCAAGAGAACTCCTTCCAGGACTTCTAAAGCTTGGGGTCCCCCACGTACCTCTTCAATATCACATGATCCAAACTTAGCTGCTGTGATAAGGAGACCCCCAAACACAGGGGCAAACAAGTCAGAGTGAGTGAGATGGAAGACACGGCAGGGTTTGGGAGTGGGGTTGTTCACTCTCCTACTTTATGGTCCACTGAGGCATTCAGGGATGGGAGGGGACTCCAGCTCCTTCACGACCTCCATTTCTGAATTCAAGGGGCATATTTCTGTGCCCATGTTCCCCGAGCCAGCTGAGAAGGGGAAGAGTGTCCATTTCTTTCCTGGGGGCCACAGAAGGGGCACATGTGTCTTTGGCCGACCTTCCATTAGCCAGGATTTAATCTAATGCCCCTGGATCTATGCTGCAAGGGAAGTAGGGAGAGGCAAGCTCCAGGGGATGCCAGGGCAGCTGTGTCCCCAGATAACCCCGAGAGAGTTCTTACTGTCAGGAAGAAGGGGAGTGTGGAGACTTTTGGACAGCCCATGGTCTCTACCTTGAAGTCTGGGTGTTGAAAGCCATGCAGTTCCTCGATGAGAAAATCTCCCACATGGTGTCCCAAGACAATGAGTAGAACATTTTGAAGTAATGAGGGCCTTCTGGGAACCAAAGTGGTTCATTTCCGCATGGTGGTTGGCTTCTTACTCATTCCAGGCAGTCTGATTATGGAAACTTGTTGGAGATTCTGCTGCCTACCTTTACCACACAGCCCCACCAGGCACTCCTCCAACCTGACTTGCACACCTCCTCTGATGAGAAGCTCACCCCCTTACAGGTACCCTCTCCATTTCTCTGGACTCCATGACTGGGAGAAAGCAATTCTTTTTTTTTTTTTTTTTTTTTAAGATTTTATTTATTTATTTGACAGAGAGAAATCACAAGTAAGCAGAGAGGCAGGCAGAGAGAGAGGAGGAAGCAGGATCCCTGCTGAGCAGAAAGCCCGATGCGGGGCTCGAACCCAGGACCTGAGATCATGACTTGAGCCGAAGGCAGCGGCTTAACCCACTGAGCCACCCAGGCGCCCCGAGAAAGCAATTCTTATAGGGAGCTCTGGCATCCCCCTGTGGCCACCTATCCAATCTCTTTGCTCCGCAGCTGCCAGTCCCTGCTCTGTCTTCTGGTCTCTGCTTGCCCCAGAATAATCCTGCAGAAATTTGGGGTCAAAAACAGAAGTCCTCCAAAGCTGCTTTTCCACCAGTAAAAGAGAAACCTATGGCTGTCCAAGACTCCTGGGGCATTCGAGTTCTCTTGACCAGTGTCCCCAACCAAATGCTATGTGCTGTGATGAGAGGCACGATATGCGATACAGTGTCCATTCGAGTGACCTTGATGAGAGGCACGATACACGATACAGTGTCCATTCGAGTGACCTCGGGCAAGCTGCTTCACCTCAGTGAGCCTCAGCTTCCCTGTTTGTAAAACAGAAGCTCACAGTGCAAGGGCTGGGTCTGATTGCCAATTCTGGCATTCACTAGTTATGGACTTGAGGCCATGTGCGATGCCTGTCTGGGCCGCAGTTATGCTATCTTTAAAAGCAGAGGTAACGGGGGATGGTACTGACCTCACGGAGGTCTCAGGAGGCTTGAAGAAGCTGAAGCTTGTGGAGAACTCAGCAGGGATTGGCCATAGTAGGAGATACCAGACTGATGCCATCTGGGAATATTAACCAGCTCTTTTCTCCCAGATAGCTTGTGCTACCCCTTTACCCCTTCCTGCCTTGTCCTCCTTGCATTCAATTCAATGAGCCAGTTACTTCCTGGCTTTGAGTTTCAAAAGCCTAGACCCGCTGGCAATGGAAGATCTTGTGGCAGGCCTTTTAAATAGTAGTGAGAGTTTACTCTGGGCTGGAGCTCCTCCAATGTCTCTGCCTCCTGATGCCCACATATGAGGCACGTTATCCCATTTCATAGATGAGAGAACCGAGGTATAGAGAGGTTACATGTGCTGTGCAACTAGTGGTGGCAAAAGCAACATGACTTTGGACTTTGGGGGTCTGGATTCTCCCACCTTCCCCCACTGCACTTTCTCCTGCTGGGTATGGCTGTGGGAGCCCGAGCCTCCAGCAGTGGGTCTCCCTGACACAGTGAGATTTCCCCAGGCTCCAGGGTGGGGTGGAGAGCTGGGAGACCCAGGAGGGAGGTGGGTCCCAGCTCCAGATGTGCAGGGGGGCTGGTGGGCCCTGGGAGCCGATGGGGCTTGGCCTGCCACCTGAAAACGAGTGCCAGAGCAGCAGGAGACCAGGAGAATGTACCCAGGGCTGCAGGGGCACGGAGAGGCACTGGCCTTGGCTTCTGTGTGGCGGTAGGGGTCGGGCCAGGTTGGTGGGGGGCGGAGGTGGGCTGCAGGGGTCCGGCCAAAGGCAGCACTGGGTTGACTGGTTCATACGTCCCGGGCTCCTGGCGAAAGTCGGATGTACCTGAATTGACAGAGATACCACTTCCATCAGAGAAGGAGTGAAAAAATGAATTTGAGATATAAGAAAAAATCTTCTAAAAAATTTCTTGAACATCTGACATTGTGGATTAAATGTCATCTGGGCTCCATATTTGATATATGTCCACGGTTGTGGTCTTCTTGCCATTGCTGTCCACCTGAGGCAGGGAGACAAGATACACTCGTGTTTGTGTGTGTGCGTGCGGCACGGGCGTGTGTGTGTGTTTGCAGGTGTGCACGTCTGTGTGTATGCATGTCTTGGTATGCGTGCCCCTCTGTAGGTGTGCACGTGTGTTTCTATTGGGCATGTGTGCCTTTTCCCTGCTTGAGCTGCCTGCACCAGCCTGACCTGCACAGCCATCCCCCTGCAACCCAGGCCCCAGAATGCCGTTTTGTTTCTCATCCTTTCATATTCAAATGTCAGCCTGGTTCCCAGCATGCCCTGGGGATTTATGGCCTGATTGTGTATTGTTGGAGCCTGGTGAGTGGGTGAGCTCATCACTTGGCTTGTGATGGTAATTCCTGCCTGAGCCGGGGGACTGGAGGGCTCCCCATCTGCTCTAGAGGGGCTTGCTTGGGTGCCTGTCCCTTGTTGCTAGGTGCCCAAACCATCCATCTAATCCAGAAATATGGAATAGTACAAATACCAGCAACAGCTAACTTTTCTTGGTTGGGGGCTGACTCTGTGTTAGATGTGGCTCTAAGGTTTTTGCTTCTACCTCATTTTAGCTCCTTTTTACTGGGTGGGGAAACTGAGGCAGAGGAAGCCACCCAAGGGCAGATTGGCACCACACTGACTTGCCATCCATCCTCAGGGGTCTTGGCGTCAGCCCCATTTTCCACCCTGGTTCCCTCTCCCTCCTCTGGGCCATTCAGCCCCCTCTTATAGCTGGCCTTAGTGCTGGTCTCCTCCCTTGCATCCTAGGCCCTGCCTGAGCCTTGGGCCTGGCCTCTCTGCTTCCTGGAGGCTCCCCCATCCTCAGCACAGCTGTCGGGATGCCCTTCCTAAAACTTCCACCTCTCTTCACTTAGGCCTCCCACGCCTCCCCATTGTGCTTGAGCCAAGCTCAAATTTGTCCTGGCATTTAGGGCTCCATTGGAGCATGGTCTTGTCCCCCAGCCTCAGCAGGGCTGTCCTTGGGCAGGTAGAATAGGCAGAGGGTGGAGCTGGGACCAGTACTGAGCTCCACAGTGGGAGAAGCAAACAAGTGGGCTGCTGGGCTCTTTGAACTTGGAGCTGACCCAGGTGTCCATGGTGAGATGTGGCCATAGAGGCAGGAGACGTTGGGGACAACTGGTTCCCCATTCAGCCCCAGATAGCTCTACTGAAGGCTGCTCAGGCTCTGCCCCTCCACACCCTGGGCCTCCCTGACCCCAAGTGCCCCTCCCCACCTTCAGGAGAAGGGGAGGAGTGGGGCTCTCCATAGGTCCAGGCTGTGGGCCACACAGAAGAAGCCAGAGATTCCCTCACCCACCCAAAGGGCTGGGTGGCATCGTGTTTGCAGTAGTGGATGGAAAAATGGGGTGGTGTGGAGCTTTGGAGTCATATACTCCTGGTTCCTCTCCCTTCTTCACCAGCTGCAAACCAGCTGCAAACCTCCTGGTACCTTAGTTTCCTCATCAGAGAAATGGAACAATACCACAGCATCACAGCTACTGCTAATGCCAAGAGCTTCCAAGAAGGGTCTGCATTTGAGAAGGACTAATTCTTTTAAAATAAAAAATGGTATTTCTACAAAAGGCAGACTGATCTCTTGTGCCTCTGGGACCCCATTTTTTCTCTTGGAGTCCCAAGACACTGTCTCCTTTTGCCTCTGTGATCTCTCTGAGCCTGTTTCCCCATCCATATGCAGGGCAGAGGGCTGGCCCTGCTTCCTTACATGCTCCTCTCCGAGGATTAAGCAGGATAAAGCTGTTAGCACATAGCAGGTGCCAATTCCTCTTGACGTGCTTCTTCCCACCAACCAGCCTGCCCGCCTGCAGAGAGGTGCCTTGCTAGAGTGTGAAAGGGATTAGGAATCTTGTTACTGCTGGGTGGGTCCAGCTCCCAGACAAGACAATGGGAATCGCATTAACCTTGGCCAGGGAGATCACCATCTGTCCAAATAGTGGGGACTGCTGCCCATGGCCGGGGCATCTGAAGCATCATGCCACATCACACGCTCCCTCTCAAATCCTGACCTGACTGGTCCCACCCTCTCGGGCCTCAGTCTTTGCATCTGTACAAGGGCCTCAGCTTGTCTGCTCTAAATCATACACCTAAAATGGTTCCTTCCAAAGCTCTGGATTTTGAGCTAAGAATGGCAAGGATGGCCCACACCCTAGCAATCCTGCTCACTTTGGATGGGGGAAACCAAGGCCTGCTGAGGGCATATGGTCATCCAAGGTCACCTAGCAAACCAGTGGCAGGGCTGGGACTCAGAGCCAGGTGTTTGAGCTTAGGGAGGAGTTCAGGTGCCCTTAATGCCAGTAGAGTAGGTTAGAGCCCCTGCTCAGCTGTGGAGCCAGGGATCCACATGGGGGAAGGGGGAGTCTCAGGAATGGCTCTTGGAGCCAGAGGCTTTTGAGATTAGTCTGGTTGGAAGAGGGCCTCGGCCTGTGCTTGCTCAGGGACTGTCCTTCTGACTGCTGCACCAGCCAGGCCTCCAAGGCTGTTGATGATGGGCCTCACTCATCTCTTCACGGCATCTCCAGATGCACTGGAAGCTCTAGTCCCACTGAGCTAGGTATCTTCCTGTGACACAACCTGCATCGCCCCATCTCCAGGCCTTTGCTATGCTCCTGTTGCTTCCAGGTCCGAGGAGCCCCTGGAAGGTACCTTTTCCAATCTCACTGCTTACCCTGCTTTCTCCCTCCTTCCACTCTGGCCTCACTGTTACTTGAGATGCAGCCTACCCCAGGGCCTTTGCACTTGCCTTTCCTTCTCCTGAGGAATGTTCTTTCCCCAGGTGTCCTCAGGTCTTTTTCCTTCATGTCACCCAGACTTCCACTCAAATGTCCCTGTCACAAGAATGCCTTCCTTATAACAACCCCATGGTCGCTTCCATACTCTACCCTGCTTTCTTTGTCTCTATATGTATTTGTTTTTTGATATATATTTATTTTTTTGTATTTTGTATTTATATTTTTGTATTTGTATTTTTGTATTGTATATTTTGTATTTGTCTGTCTTCTGTGAGTGAGTGTGAGGTCCAGGAAGGTAGGGACTGTGTCTTATTCACTGCTGAATTCTTAGTGCCTGGCACAAAGTAGGCCAATTGAGTAAAGAGCTGTCGAATGAATGAATGAATGGATGGATGACTGAATGAAAGACCTTCAAATGCGGCCCTCATCAGAATGCTTTGTCACATGAGGGGGGTTTTAACAAAAAATGCCTTGTCACAATATTTCTATGTTTCTCTCACTAAACAAACTGGGAACTTCTTTAGGATAGGGACAAGTATTGCCCACCCTGTGTCCGCAGGCCTGGGCCAGAGCACATGCTTGAGAATCAACAATAAATAAAATTGATGTGGCAGCTTCTTTGCAGAGACAGCCGCTACAATTCCCCCCAATCCTGGTGCCCAGGACCCTCTGCAGCGGGCCTTGTCCCCTCCCTCTCCCGCCCAGTGGGAGGGTCTATTTCCCCCTCCCCTTGGTCATGTGATTTCTTTGCACAAATGTGGCAGAAGCCATGGTTGGGTTGGATCCGAGGCTTCGCCTCAAGCGGCCTTGCAGCTCCATACTCATCCTCTTGGAATGCTGCCCTCCGACCCTTGTGGACTGAAGCTGGTGTGCCCCCTGGGAGGCACTGAGGGGACCTCCACGTACGGAAGCTCCAGTCCCACTGAGGGGGACGAGTATGGAAACTGGCCTGCCCGCTGGGGCCAGGGGAACTGAAGTTCTGGCCGACAGCCAGGGCATTTACTTCTGGAACAATCTAGCTGAACTGAATGGAGCTGCAGGAGTGAGGGCAGCTGAATGAGGACAGGCCGAGATTGGCCAACCCACAGGACAGCAAGAAATAATAAATCATTGTTGGGAGCCACTACGCTTTGAGATAGCATTTACTGCACAGCAATGGATAACTGATAACACCAATTTCCCTGATTAGAAATTCCAGACATCCAAGAAATCCTGAGACAGCTATGGGACACGTCTGGCTTTGGAAGAGTGTCCAGATTCTGACAGGAAGTGGGTCTAGTGATGCTCCTTCCAAAACGCAATCTGGAGGTCTGATTACTCACAAATTCATTCATTGGTACCAATTTGCTGCCCATTCCAGTGCTGTAAGCTAAAGATCCAAAGATGGGCTCTCAGCCTCTACTCTCAAAGTGCTCCCCATCCCATGAAGGAGGCAGACAGAAAAGTGTGAGGTGGTTTGGGCTGTGCTGACAGCAAAGGGGGATCATGATATTTAGGAAATACAGTAAAAATCATGTAAGCTCACTATGTCCCAGGTACATTTCTAAGCACTTTACTTGTACTATCTCATCTAATTTTCAAACCAGCCCTAAGAGAGAAGTCTTGTTCTTTTCATTCCCATTCTACAGATGAGGAAACTGAGGCACAGAGTGATTAAGAAACCTGCCTTGGATTAAGTGGTGGGTCATCTCAGAGCAATGACGGAATTTAGAGAAGGGAGTGATTATATCTGCCAGAAGGTTTTCTGAAGAGGGGCCATTTGTCTTGACCTTTGAAGGATGCATAGGAGTCTACCAGGCAGAGAAGCAGTGGGAACAAAGTGGGCAGGCCTGAGGCAAGATGAAGAAGCCGGAATCCACCCAACCTAGGGCTCTGGATTAGAAACCAACGGATTCTACCTTGTCCCCTGGCACAGGAACCAGGCAAGGGAGCGAGCCATAGCCCAAAAGAAGCAGAGGGCTTGCAGGATCCAGGTGGGTGGTGTGTGGGCTGAGACAGCATCTCAGCCAATGAACCCTGGTCTGAGGGAAGTGACAGTGAGGCTGTTCAGACATACTCCTTCCCCAGACACCCCAGGATCCTGGTCCTCTGTGAGGGGCGGCCCCTCCGCCAGAGACACACAGGGACAGAGGAGAGAAGGGCTTGGAGGCTGGGCCCCATGCCCAAGAGTAGTACAGAGGGATGCAGCTTCAGCAGACCCTTCTGTTAGGTATTCACTATTTACTTTCCACTTTGATCTAGGGCATATATGGTTTTTCTTCCAAACTAGGACACCTGGAGAACAAATGGGGCACTATTAATAGTTGTCCCAGGAGGAGAGGTGTCAATCAGGACGTGCGGTCACACAGCATATGTGGCACCTACCACAAGCTTTCCAATTATTAACTCATTTAATCCTCTTGACAAACTTCATAAAGACATTTGCTATCGCCCCTCCCCTTTACCAGATGAAGAAACTGAAGGACAGAGAAGAGAAACTGACATACACTGGCACTTACTCTATGTTGGGCGCGAGCCAGGCCATTTCACAGAAATCTGTCTAACCTGTCCACAGATCTGTAAAGGACATTTGGGGAACTCCATTCACAGATAAAGAAACAGGCTCTGAGATCCAACCCAAGTCCAAAGGATCCCCAGTCTCAGCCTCTCTCTGCTTGACTGGGTCTCCTTGGAACATACATACCAGTCTTAACCTCCTGCTTGCCTGCTTTTTTCTTTTCTTTTTCATACATCCTCTCCCTCCCCCCACCGACCCCCCGCCATGCCAAGGGGATTGTAGCCCTGAGAGAGGTGTATCTCCAGCAGAAGAATGCATGTGTTCTTTTAGGTGGGACGGGAACAGTGGCGGGGGGACCTGGGTACTAGGCTGGGGCTGTGGCTGGGCTGGGGGGAGTGGACAGCTGGTGGAATGGCCACATTGGATCTTTAGGTTCAGGCACTCTGTCTTTCCCTTTCTTCTTCTCCTTCTCGTCCTCCTCTTCCTTCCTCCTTCCCCCTCCTTCCTCCTCCATCCTTACTCCTTCTTCCTTCCTCTTGCTCCCTCCTTCCTTCTTCTTTCCTTCCTCCTCCTCCCTCCTTCTTCTTCCTTCCTCCTCCTCCTCCTTCTTTTGGTTTTTCTGAAGATTTTATTTATTTGTCAGAGAGAAAGAGTGGGCATGAGCAGGGGGAGGGAGAAGCAGACTCCGTGCTGAGCAAGGAGCCTGATGTGGGACTCGATCCCAGGACTCCGAGATCATGACCTGAGCCAAAGGCAGATGCTTAACCAACTGAGCCACCCACTCAGTCGGTTAAGCATCTGCCACCCAGGTGCCCCTCTTTGTCTCCTTCTGTTTCTCTCTCTCTCAAGAAGCAGGTGCACAGAGCATGCCTATGTGGACGGGGCAGACTTTTCTAAGGGATTCTACCACCTAGGGCTGGGTTCTGGCCTCTTATCTCTTCTGCCAGTCCTTGGCTCACTGTGGGACTGTGCAGGGCCCTTCCTGATCTAGGCTGCACTCCGTTTCCCATCTGGAACTCCAGGAACCGAGCCTCCAGGCCCTCTTAGAACCTTGGGTTCTGTAGCTGGCTGTGTAGTGGCCGGGGACTCTGGATTCAGGGTCACATGGCCTGGCTTCAAATCCAGGCTCTGCCTTTTCAGATGTGTGACCTTGGGGCAAGTTATTTAACCTGCCGCTTGGTGGTCATCTGGAAAATGGAACGATGGCAAAGATGATGATGATGCTTCATTAGGCTGCTGTACAGTTAAATCTGAATATGTGAAAAGTGCTTAGAGCAGGGCTTGAAACAGAGGAGGGGCTGTGTTGTGTTTGTTCCTTTTATCTTCTAGGGTGAACAGAAGGAAAGAGACTCAAAGAGAAGGGTCCAGGATGAGCACAGGAGGGAGTATGTGGCTGTGGGCAGGCCCAACACAACAGGGCGATGAGAACAGACAGGATATTGTGCACTGGCGGGAGCCTGGCAGGCTGACGGAGCCATGCCTGGGCACCTGCTGGGAACAAGGGTGACCGTGGAGGGTGGGGAGTGGGCAGGGTGCCCAGGAATCTGGTCCCACTTGCTGTGGCCAGAGCTGGAGGGACCACAGCGCCCAGCCAGCCAACTCCCCAACCTCAGCCACTAGGGCGCCACCCTGGAGATTTTTGCCTTATGAGTGAACATTACTATAATTTATTTCACGCTTGTCTTAATTTAAAATTTATTTTTAAATTTAATTTCTTTTCAGGATCTGAGTTATGCTCACATGGTTCAAAAATCAAAAAGTTTAATAAACACTTTGGGGAGAGTCTGTCCCCGGCCCTGTCTCCCACCACCTGGCCCTTCCCCACAGGCCAGGCTATTATTCTATGTCAATAAATATGATGTATGCATTTGATATATTTTCCCCATTTTAAAGACAATGCAAAGCATGCAGTGCACACTGCCCTACAACATGCTTTGTCACTTGATTTTTTTAAATTTTTTATTTTTTAAAAAGATTTTACTTATTCATTTGAGAGTGAGAGAGAGAAGGAGCAAGCAGAAAGAGGTACAGAGGAAGAAGGAGAAGCAGGCTCCCCACTGAGCAGGGAGCCCAATGTGGGGCTCAATCCCAGGACCCCAGGATCATGACCTGAGCCGAAAGCAGACGCTTAGCCAACTGAGCCACCCAGGTGCCCCTCACTTAATATTTTCTAAAGCAATTTTTCTACTTAGGTGAATCTGAATGAGAAAAGACACCACCACTTCCTATAAACAGGAGTACCCATGACAAGAAGCCCATGGAAATACAGTAAGGCCAGTAAATCCCAGCAGCGTCCTTTTGTCAGTGGGGACCCTGAGTTCAAAGTCTGCCTTCTCTCTGTCCCAGTTGGACTAGCAAATGTTAGAAGCTGAGGCACCCAGCACCAAGCTAACACTTGTTCTGTGAGATCATCGAAAGGACTAAAAATATTTGGATGGAAAGTTTCTTTCTCACCTCGGAATTCAGCATTGTCTTTTTATATTTCTTCTCGATCAATCTAGCAGTTTGTCCCTTTTGCTCAACTTTTTCAAAGAACCAGCTTTTGGTTTCATTGATTTTTTCCATTGTTTTTCTATTTTCTATTTCATTAATATCCTTTCTACCCTGTATTGTTTCTTTCCTTCTGCTTGATTTATATTGAGTTTGCTCTCCTTTTCCAGGTTATGCATAATAACCTGTATAGATCAGGTTTTTGATACAAGATCTTTCTGCTTTTTGAATCTAGGCATTTACAACTATGTATTTTCTTCTAAGCACTGCTTTAACTGCACCCCATATGTTTAGGAATGTTGTGTCTTATTCTCATTCATTTGAAATAACTTTATTTCATTCAAAGTATTTTCTAATTTCCCCTGTGATTTCTTCTTCACCTACTGATCGGAAAGAAGCATGTTATTTCATTTCCACATAGTTAGGGAAATTAATATCTGCATATTTTAATTCCCACAAATTTCTTTGTTATTGATATCTGATTTCAATCCATTGTGATTGGAGAACATAGTTTGTATAATTTCTATCCTTTCAAATGGATTGAGGTTTGTAACATATCATATATCCTGGAGAATGTTGCACATGCACCTGAGAAGAATGTGCATATCCTACTGGCTTCGGTGAGGTATTCTGTAGATGTCTATAGGTCTATTTGGTTTGTAGAGATATCAAAACATTTATTTCCTTTTGATTTTCTCCTTTGTTGTCCCATTCATTATTGAAAATAGGATATTGTAATTTCTAGTTATTATTATTGAATTGTCTATTTTTCTTATCAATTCTGTCACTTTTTCCTTCGTGTATTTTGGGGCTCTTTTATTAGGCACATATATGTTTTTAATTGTTATACCTTCCTAATGGACTGACCTTTCTTATCCTTCTTTATCTCTAATAACACTTTTTTCTTTTAAAGTCTATTTTGTCTGCTATTTTGTCTGATGTTAACATCCCAGTTTTCTTATGGTTGCTGTTTACATGATTTATCTCTCCCCATCCTTTCACTTTCAAACTCTTTGTGCCTTTCAGTCTGAAGTGTTTTTCCTACAGATGTCCTAGAAGTAGAACTCATTTTTTAAGTCCAATCTGACAGCCTCTGCCTTTTGATTGGATTGTCTAATACCATCACATTTAATGGTATTACCAATGTCATTGGACTTATGTCTGCCACTTTACTTTTTGTTTTCTATATGTCTTTTCTGTTCCTTTATTCATCCTTTACTGCTTTCTTTGCATTTAGTGAATCTTTTCTGATGTAGTATTTAAATTCCTTTAATCATTTTTTCACTATGTATTTTCAAATTATTTGCTTACTGGTTGCTCTTGGACTTAACATATACATCTTAACTTTTCAGAATCAGTTTTAGATTCATATTTTCTTACTTCCAGGGAGAAATAGAAATGTTACTTCTTCATAAATCTATTCCCTTTTCTCTACTTTTTGGTGATATTATTGTGATGTATACTATATTTATAACTATTACAAACCCAACAACATAGTGTTATAATTGTTAACATACATAATTGTATGTCTTTTCAAGAAGTTAAGAGATGAAGAAAGAGCATGTATGTTCATAGCTTTTATTATATTAACCTTCTTATTTAGCATTTATAGTTATTTTCTTTTGTTCCTATGGATTTGATTTATCATCCGGAGTTATTCCTTCAGTTTTGCTCCCATCCACCTTATGTGCTGTTATTGGCAAATATGTTTCTGTATGTTATAGGCCCAACAATACAGATTGCTTTATATAATCACATTTAAAATGAGTTAATAGAACAAAAGAGAAGAAATATGCACTTTACTGCCTTTTATAATTTCATAATTATTTATACCAGTGCTTTTTTTTATGGGGATTCAGGTTTTTTTTTTTTTTTTAAAGATTTTTATTTATTTATTTGACAGAGAGGGATCACAAGTAGGCAGAGAGGCAGGCAGAGAGAGAGGAGGAAGCAGGCTCCCTGCAGAGCAGAGAGCCCGATGCGGGGCTCGATCCCAGGACCCTGGGATCATGACCTGAGCCGAAGGCAGAGGATTTAACCCACTGAGCCACCCAGGTGCCCTGGGGATTCAGGTTCTTGTGTGAGGTCATTTCCTTCCAGCCTGAAGGATATCCTTTATAATTTCTTGTATGGCAGGTCTGCTAGCAGAAAATTCTCTGTTTTTGTTTACCTATAATGCCTTTAATTGACCTTCATTTTTGAAAGACAGCCCTGCTGGATATAAGATTCTTGGTAGACAGATTTTTACTTTGAGCATTTTGAATATGCATCTCATTGCCTTCTGGCCTCCATTGTTTCTGATTGAGAAGTCAGTTGTTTATCTTATTGGGTGCCCCTTATACAAGGGTCATTTTTCTCTTGTTGGTTTCAAGATTTTTTCTTTGTCTTTGGGTTTTAGCATTTTTACTATGATGTGTTAGCTCAGAATTCACTGAGCTTCTTGGATGTGTAAATGTGTACTTTAATGTTTTTCATTAAATATGGGCAGTTTTCAGGTATTTCTTTGAATATTATGCATTGTGCTTAATGACGTTCCTCATTTATCTAAAGCTCTGTTTATTTTTGTCATTTTGCCCCCTCTGCTCCTCAAATTTCACAATCTCTATCAATTTATTTTCAAGTTTGCAGATTCTTTCTTATGCCAGTTAAATATACCGTTGAGCCCTTTTAGTGAATATTTCATGTCAATTACTGTATTTCTCAGCCCCAGAATTTCCACTGGATTCTTTTTCATATTTTCTATCTCTTTATTCTCAATTTGATATGGCATTGTCATTATACCTTCCATTACTTCTTTAATCGTAGTGCTATGAACATATTTATAATTGTTATTTTGAAGTCTTTGTTAAGTCCAGCATCTGGTTACTGTCATAAGCAGTTTTTATTACCCCCACCGACACCCAGTGTATTATTTGTAATTTCCTGTGTGTGTGGGTTTTTTTTTTTCTGTATGTCTCATAATTTTTTGTTGAAAAATAGACATCTTAAAAATAATGCAGGGGTGCCTGGGTGGCTCAGCGGGCTAGGCCTCTGCCTTCAGCTCAGGTCATGATCTCAGGGTTCTGGGATCAAGCCCCGAATCGGGCTCTCTGCTCGGCAGGGAGCCTGCTTCCCCCTCTCTCTCTGCCTACTGCTCTGCCTACTTGTGATCTCTCTCTCTGTCAAATAAATAAAATCTTTAAAAAAATAATAATGTAGCAAATCTGGATAGTAGTCTGCCTTTTAGGGGCTTGTTATTGTTTCTTTGTTTATTAATATTATTTTTTTTTGTGAATTGCTTGATTATTCAACCCAACCCCTGCAGTGTGTACCTCTGATGTTACTCCTCATGGGGCACAACCTTGGGAATATCCAAAGATATCCTGGGATGACTTGGTTTTACAGGACTCTCTTTGTCTCTTTCCTTGACCACACCCAGTTATTAAGCTCCATTAATTGCTAGCTGATTGCCTATTGATTTAACACTGTCCTGGGGCATACATTTCTTCACAGACACACCCAATCAAAACCAGGCTTCCTTGAACAGATAGTGTCTCAGGTTAGTGTTGGAGATTTTAAGCTTTTCTCTTTTTTTGGCTCTCTTCAGCAAAATAGATGGTTTAGAGTTTACACTGTATTTCCAATCTTTTCCCAATTGCCTTTCACCATGCCTCCACTGTTTTTGAATGTGCTCTTTCACTTGAACTTCTCCACACTGGGTTGCCAATGAAATCAGTTCCTTTGGAGAGAGTTGTACCTCTCTTTTCTATGGCCTGCTTCTCCCTCCAGAAAAAGTCTCTGATGTGTAGCCCTGGTGCTGGGAGTGGGACAGTGGTGAACTTCTCTCTGAATAACACCCCAAAGTTAGGATCCAAGTGCTCAGTATATGGGGGGGGGGTGAAGCAGCCCTGAGTCTTGATTACCCTCTCTTATTGTAGAACCCTTGCTCCATGAGATGGGACAAGGCTAACTTGGGCTCCAGTATCTTTGTGGATCTCTGCCTGGTATAGCCTTTATACCATGAACAGGGATTTAGTAGAAGGAAGAAGGAACCCCCACCTCTTGGCTGTGCTTGCCGGGAACTTAGACTCAGCAACAGGTAGCTGAGACAGAGTGAGAAATGCTGATGCTCTTCCCCTCTTGGGAAGACAGCCCTTGACTAGGACCTGGAGGGAAAGGAAACCCTGTTTCACTGAGCTGGGAGTGGGAAGGGATGGAGTAGATCTTGATTTAAATGCTACAAACTTGCTGCTCTTACTAAATTTTAGTACATTTTCCTGAATAGTATATTCATTTGCTCTATGCCCTTATTTCCACATATTTTGGTTGTTTAAAAATTTTTTTTTTTTACTGATTACTTTGGAGAGTGGTCCATGGAGCTCTTCATGCTGTCATGCTGGAAATTGAACTCAAAAAGATATTGTCTTATGATAGCTTCTAGAAGCTATATTGTTTTGCCTTTCATATTTAGGTCTATAATTCATCTGAATTTGATTTTTTTGTGTGTGTATGATGTGAAATAGGTGTTAGGTTTCCTCTCACCCTGTATTGAAGAAATTGTCTTTTTTCTCATTGCTCAGATGAGTCTCCTTTGTCATAACTTAAATGTCCAAATATGGCTATTTGTTTCTAAATTTTCTATGCTGTTCTACTTATTTATTTATCTATTTTTATGCCAAGCCTATACCATTTTATGTTAATTTACTGAGGCTTAGTGATACATTTTCACTTCTATCTTAGCTATTCTTAGCCTCTTGTGTATTGACACGAATTTTAGAATTCTCTTGTCAATTTCTACAAAAAACTCCACTAATAGTTTGGTTGGGATTGCATTGGTTGATTCTTTCGCAGTGAAGAATGAACTCTTGAACATGGTTATTTGCATTGAATTCACAGACTCTGACCAGCCCACCAAATCTTGCCCACAGCCTGTTTTTGTGTGACTCTTGAGTTAAGAAGGATTTTTACATGTTTAAAGAGTTGTCAAAAAAGAATATGTCAAAGAGACCATATTTCTCAGTTTTGATTGCTATTATTGTGTTTAAGATTTAAAATCCATCTATGTTCATGAATATAATTGGCCTGTAACTTTCCTTTCTTATGATACCTTGTTGAATCCAGGCTATTGGTATGTTGCCCTCATAAACTAATTAGAGAGTTTTCATTCTTTTTCTATTAAAATATGAAAAATTGACTCTATTTCTTACAAATTTGGTAGAATTTGCCAGTGTATCCATTTTTCTAGATGGAAAACATTTAAGTACAGATGATGTTTCTATAATAGTTATAGGATTACTTACACTTCTATTTCTTCTTATCTCATTTTGATACTTTGTATTATCCTAGGAATTTGTCCATTTAGCCAAAATTTTCAAATTTATAGGTATAAAATTGTTCATAATATTATCTTATTTTTTAAATGCCTGCAGGATCCATAGAGATGCCCCCTTTTAATTAATAATTTATGTCTTCATTCTCTCATATCCTTGGTCAGTCTTTTATTATCAACTTTTTCAAAAAGATAAACTTTTGGCATTATTGATTCTCTTTGTTGTATGTTTCTTGTTATATTAGTTTCTTATATTTTCATTATTATTTTCTTCCTATTTTCTTTTTTTGGGTTTATTTTGTTGTTCTTTTTCTAACCTCTTGTGATGACTCACTGATTTCTTTTCAGCCTTCTTTTTGAATACTAAAAATTTTTAATTACTTTAAAGCATTGTATTAGTTTCAGTCAAAAGTCCTGGTATGTAACATTTTCATTATCTTTCATATGTATTTTACAACTTTCACTATGATTTCTTCTTTGACTCACTGGTTATTTGGAGCTGCATATTTTAATTTCCAAAAAAAGTGAGGATTTCCTAGTTATTGATTTCTATCTTAATTGTATTGTGGTGAAAGTGTCCTTTGGGTGATTTCATGTCTTTGCTTTACAGCCTAGAATATAATCAATTTTTTGGCAATGTTTGAGCTGTGCAAGAAAAATAAACATTTTGTATCTGCTTGTGCAGTGTTCTATACTGCTTGCCATATTGTTCAAATCTTATGTATCTTTAATGTTTTTTTTGTGTGTTTTACTTTTATCTATCACTGAGAGAGGTATTTTATAATCTGCCTATATGATTATAGGCTTGTCTATTTCTCCTTATAGTTCTGAAAAATTTTTCCTTTATATATTTTGAGGCCAGGTGTATCCAAATTTAGAATTGCTAAATAGTCTAAGTAAATTGAATTTTTTAATAGTGTGACATGCCCCACTTTATATCTGTACTAATTTTTTTTTTACTGTAATATCTGCTTTGCCTGGTATTAACATAACTACACCTGCTGACTTTTGGTCTTATTGTTTGTCTGCATATGTCCCATTCTTAACTACCAATCTCTTATTATCTTTTACTTCAAATGTATCTTTTGGAAACAGCATATAGTTATAGCATTTAAAAAATCCAATCTGTCTTTTTCTTATAATTGAAAGTTTTTAGTCAAATTTGCATTTTATGCAATTGTTGCTACATTTAGGTTTACATTTAGCATCTTGCCAAATGGTTTTTATTTATATTCAACCTATGCCATTTTCCTTATTCTCTACTTTGATGACTACTTTTGTATTTATTTAAATGTTTCTTAAATCATTCCATTTTTCTCTGTTAGTTTGGAAATTATACACTCTTTTACTATTCTTTCAGTTATTACCCTAGAGATTAAAATCTGCATCCTTCATTTATCAAAGCCTGATATTAATTGGTACTTTCCCCTTTGGACTTCAACATATTTGGACTTTGACATATTTGAATTTGAATTATCCTCCTGATTTTTATGTTGTTGTTGTAATTTATTTTAATTCCCTATGTATTTTTAACACTCTAGACATTACTATTTTCAGTAAACTTCTTTTAGACATGTGCATATTTTTTAAGTTTTTGTTTTGAAATATCTTTAGACTTACATAGTAGTTGCAGGAATATTTTAGAGACCTTCCCTGTACCTTTCTTCCAGCTACTCTCAATGATAATGTCTTACATAACCATAGTACAATGATCAAGACCAGATAATTAACATGATGCAGTGAACTGAACTGCAGACCCTATTCAGTTTTTACATGCACTCACATGTGTGTGTGCTTACAGTTCTATGAAATTTTTTCATATCTGTAGATTCATGCAACCATCACATAAACAGAATATAAAATATTTCATTGTCTTAAACTTTCATGCTTCCCTTTTGTAGTCATGCATTTCTCTCACCCCTTATATGTTGCAGCCACTGATCTGTTCATAATTATAACTTGGTCATTTTGAGAATGCCATATAAATGGAATCATATGGTATGTGACCTTCTGGAATTGGCATTTTTTCCCCTCAGTGTAGTGTTGAGATCTAGCCAAGTTGTATGTGTCAATTATTCATTTATTTTTATTGCTGAATAATATTCCATGATAAGAATATGTTAAAATTTGTTTAACTGCTCACCTATTGAGAAACATTATGGTTGTTTCGTTTTTTTCCTATTACAAATAAGGGGTGCTATGAACATTTGTACACAGGTTTTTGCATGGGTGTAAATTCTCATTTCTCTGAAATGAGACACCCAAGGGTGAGATTGCTGGTTCATTTTTGTTGTGGTTGTTGTTTTTAGAGATTTTATTTGTTTCTTTGAGAGCAAGAGAGAGAAAGCACAAGCAGGCGGAGGGGCAGACAGAAGGAGAGGGGGAAGCAGACTCCCTGCTGAGCAGGGAGCCAGATGCAGGGCTCGATCCCAGAACTCTGGGGTCATGACCTGAGCTAACCGACTGAGCCATCCAGGTGTCCCATGATTGTAGTTTTATTGTAGTCTCTTAATTGAAATACTTTTGACATATAACACTATGAAAACTTAAGGTATACACACATTGATTTGATACATTTATATGTGGTAACATGATTATCATTATAGTGAAAATTAGCACTGCTACCACAACACATAATTATCATTTTTTGAGATATAGTTGACATGTCATATCTCAGTGAAAATGTGCTGCAGTTTTAAAAAAAAACCTGCCAAACTGTTCTCCAGAGTAACTGTAACATTGTACATTCCTATGAGCAATGAATGGAGAGATCCTGCCTTAAAGTTTATTTTGTATGATTTTAATATAGTCACACTAACTTTCTATGGTTGCTGTATATATAGTATCTATTTTCTACCCTTTTGCTTTCAAGTTATTTGTCTTTGCATCTCAGGTTTATCTCTTGTCAGGAGTTCATATTTGAGTCTTTCTTTTACATCCAGTCTGACAATCTCTCTTTTTAGATTGGGATATTTAAACCATTCATATTTAATGTAGTTATTAATATGGTTCAATTTACTTTCACCATTTTGCTATTTGTTTTCTGTGTCATTTTTTTGTTTGTTTACTTTTCTATTTTTCCTTGATTGCTTTCCTTTGTGTTAAGTAAATGTTTTTTAGGGTGCCAGTTTAATTTTTCTATAGATTTTTTTCCTACATTTTTGAGTTATTTTCTCAATTCTTGCTCTAGGAGTTTTAATATGTACCCTAATTTAGAATAGTTACTTCAAATTAATACTAATTTACTCCAGTAGCCTATAAAAACTTTGCTCCACTATAACTCTATTCCATTTCACCTTTATGCTGATATTTTCATGATATTTATTTACATATGTCATAAACCCAACAATACAGCATTATCATTTTTGCTTTGTGAAATATTATGTATTTTTAAAATGTTAAAATAATTGAGGAATATTTATTAATAGAATCTTTTATATTAAATCATATATTTATCATCTTTGGTGTTTTTTGTTTCTTTCTATGGATTGGGTTTACTCCCTGGAGTCATTTCCTCTCAGCCTGGAAAGCTTCTTTTAGGATTTCTTTAAAGGTACACAAGTCAGCTATGAATTCCTTTCAGTGTTTGCTTATCTGAGAATGCCTTAATTTTGCCTTAATTTTTGAAGGATAGTTTTGCTGGGTATAGTAATTTGGTTGAAAGCATTTTCCTTTCATCACTTGGAATATGGATGCCTCTGCCTTATGGTTTCCATTGTTCCTGAGGAGAAGTAAGCCATTACTTTTCCTGCTGCTCCTCTCTATGTGAGCCATTTTTTTTTTTCTGGCTTTTTTCAAGGTTTTGCCTTCTCTTAGTTTTCAGTTTTACTGTCAAGTGTCTATGTATAGATCTCTTTTCTATTTCCATCTCAGGATTTGTTGAGCTCCTTAGTGTGGTTTAATATTTTTCATCAAATTTGGGAAGTTGGGCCATTATTTATTCAAAAACAAATTCTTGCCTCCTTGGTTCTTTGCTCCTTTCAGCACTCCCATTACACATATGTTGGTGTGCTTGATGTCTCATGGGTCTCTGAGACTCTCTTCATTTCTCTTCAATCTTGTTTAATCTTGGTTCTTCGGACTGGATAATTTCTGCTGACATATCTTCAAGTTCACGGATTCTTTCTTCTGCCATCACAAATCTGTTGTTGAATCCTTCCCAGGATTCCTTTCATTTCAGTTGTGTTTTTCAGCTCCACAATTTCACTTTCATCTTTTTCTATAATTTATGTCTCCTAATCAAAATTCATCTCGTTGGTTCACTGTTGCCATACTTTCTTTCAGTTGATTAAATATTATTTTTTAGTTATTTGGACATTTTCATACTAGTTCTTTGAAGTATTTTCCTCCAAGTCAAATATCCAGGGACACTCAACAACAGTTTCTGCTGTGTGCTCTCTTTCTTAGTTATGGGTAACACTTTACTGTTTCTTCTCACATCTCATACTTTTGTTGAAAATTGGACATTTCCAATGTAGTAGCTTTGGGTTCCAATATTTTATTTTCACCCTGGAAGTTATTGATATTCTGTGTTCAGTAGCTTTTGTTTATTTCTTAACTTGCTTGGCTAAAACAAAAATCTGTCAACCTCACAGTGTGGCTGCTGCTATTTTTTTCCATTTTTAAATTCTTGTTTTTAGTTTTCAGTCTGACTTCCTATAGGTCATTCCTGTGTTTGGATAGCTTAAAAGCAATCCAATAGTTCTATAGAGGTTGTGTTTAAACACTTTGAACCAATAAGGCTTTTATCTTCTCCTGATATGTGTGTGTGTGTGTGTGTGTGTGTGTGTGTGTGTGTGTATGTAGGAGAGAGTCCATTCAAAGTTCAAGATGTTTTCAAGTCTGCCTTTGCCTTCACTTTCTTCTGGGAATCTCCATGTCTCTTATATACAACTGTGCAACTCAGAGTTGGCCAAGAGCATGTGAATAGCTTGGGCTTTCTCTAATCTTCACACATGTAGGTCCTCAAGGCCTGATCCACCCTGGAAGAAGGCTTGTACCAACGGAGTTGGGGAGACTGGGAGCCACTGAAGCACAAAAGCCACAGCCTCCCACTGTTATTTTCTGAATCTCAGCAGTTTTTCAAGCATAAAAGCTTCTAAGATTTGGGGCATTGAATGAAGGTGTGAAAGGCAGGGAACCAGATCCCCTTAAAGACCTATGTGATTCTGTTCTCCTAGCAGAAAGAATTCTATGTTATTTGGCTAGAAACTCCTGCACTCTGTTCCTTTGGGCCACAAATGCCAATTGTGTACCCTTGGGACTAAAGCCATAGCAGTGGAAACTGAGGCCCAGCATGGAGAAGGGGATTTCTGAATGGAAGGCACAGAACAAGGATGCTGGCTTTTGCTCTTACAGGCCAGTAACCAGCTCAGTATCAACTTATTTGACCCTTGAAGTTCTAGTTCATGAGAACGGATGATGCATTTCCTAGCCTGGCATCCCACTACAGTGTGGGTGATGCCCGCAGACCTTCTAGAGCTCTGGCCACACAAGCCTCTCTTTGATCCCCATATATGTTGGGCTTGTCCAGTGTCAGGGCCTTCACACCTACTTTTCTTGGCCTGGGATGCTCTTGCCCAGTTCTCCACACTCTCCTTCAAGGTCACCTGCTCAGACACTCCCCTGATCACTCAGTGGAAAGGGCATCTCCCTTGTTCTCCATCACTATCTGTTGCTTCCCTTTTATAAGTCTCTCATTCCCACCTTAGTTATTTGAATTATTTAAGTATTTGTTTCTGGTTTGCTTCTCCCTTCCTAAAAAGAAAGTCTCCAAGCTCAAGGACTGGTATGTCCTTTACACCTGTCCTCAGTACTGGGGTTGGTGGCCAGACAACAGACATACTAGTGGATGTGCAGTGGAAGGTGACACAGAGGAAGGAATGAGTGAATGCCCATGATCTCTGGAGATCTTCACATGGAACTACTTGTGCGGGGTCAGGCCCCATGTGGCATGAGGACAAGTTGGCCAAGAGCTGAGGAGCTGTGTATTGTGTGTGTATAAACACAGACTTTTTTCCATTATCCAGCAGTGTTTTTTGGGGGAGACTTTCAGGTGCTGGGAGTGAACAAAACTGATGAAACGTGCTGCTATTCTGGATATACAGGATAATTATATATCATCACTTAGTATCTGATCTGATAACAGCTGTTAGAACTAGAGCAGAGAGGAAGAGAAAGTGCTGGAAGGACCTGCTGCAATTTAAAATAATATATATATATATATAATGGAATAACATTCAGCCACAAGAAAGTAGGAAATTCTGCCATTTGCAACATGGATGGCCCTTGAGGGCACAGTGCTAAGTGACAGACATCAGACAGGGAAAGCCACATCTATATAATCTCACTTATATGTGGAATCTAAACAAAACCAATCTTGTAAGAACAAAGTAGCATGGTGGTTACCAGGGCCTGGGAGGTGAGGGAATTGGGGATATGTGGTTTAAGGGTACAAACTTTCAACCAGTAGATGAATGTGTCCTGGAGATATAATGCACAGTACGGTGATTATAGTCAACGGTGCTGTATTATAGACTTCAGAGCTGCTAAGAGACTAGATCCTAATTGTTCTCAGCATGAAATAGAAATTGGAATTATGTAACTTGGTGGAGCTGTCAGCTAATGCTACTCTTGTAATTATATTGTGATATATAAATGTATCAGATTATCAAATCCAGACTTTTTACACCATAAACTTGCACACTGTTTATGTCAATTATATCTCAACTAAAAAAAAATAAGACAATGTATATATCTCCCTGAGGTTATTATATACCAATATAGTAATATGTAATACGTTGTACATCCTATTCATTCAAACATGTAAAATATACTATGTTATATGTGTTATGTTGTATAATATAATATACATTATATATAATATATGATACCATATACATGTATAATCATACAATATAATAAATTTTATGATGATAATATATAGACAATGATTCTATACAACTCTGTATGGTATGATACATTCTCTTACATATAGTCCCATGAAGTTCTGACCCATAGGCAGGTTCGGGGCCAGCTTCTGTGGGGACATGGGTGGTGCCTTTGGGGACTCCTCATGGAGTCCCCAAATGGTGCCTTTGGGGACCAAGATGCCACATGGCCCTGGCCCCAGTACCACAGCTGTCACTTTCACAGTGACTGCATGGCTCAGAGATGCAGCTTCTCTCCTGCACAGAGTGGGTGAAGGGTGAAGGTACCACCCTTGAGGGCTGTCAGAAGGATTGCCTGAAATGGGATGGAGGGAGTGATAAGTGCCTGCTGTAAGCCATTTAATTTCCACAGCCAGTAGGCTGAGGTTCAGCTAACAGCCTGCATTGTAGGAACCACCATTCCGCTGCACTTAAAAAAAAATAGATGTATATTTTGTGTCCTGAGCCTCCTGACCCTGAGCCTCTCATCCAGAGTCGGCCATCATCAAAGTCTGTTGTTCGTGTTTGATCCCAGAGTCTTTATTTGTATGCCTGTTGGCGGGGGGCAACCTGAGGGGTTGTCAGAACAATGTCAAGGAACTCCCAGACTTCACAGATACCACAAAACTGTCATCATGTCCAAAAAGATGGACAATAATTCCTTAATAATTTCTAACTTGGAACGTATTCAGGTGTTCTTGTTCATTTGAGAGTGTTTACCTTTTCCCCAATGGATTTAATCAAACCAGGATCCATATTTTGTTTATAAGTTTCTTAAGGGACTTTTTAACCTATAACCTATCTTCCCTTTTTATTTGTATGCCTTTTATTTCTTGAACAAACCTGATCACTTGCCCTGTAGACCAGTACATGCTTTGGAATGAATGAATGAATGTCTGAATGAATAAATGAATGAGTGAGTTAGTGAATGAATGACAACTCATATACATTTGGTCTTTTCTCAGGAAAGTGGAAAAGTACTGAGTGCAACCTTAGGGCCTTGGAGGGTGCGTCTACCCCGTGTTGCTTGAATTTACCATTGCTTGCTTTTTGGAAACCTTGATTTCCCAAAACCCCTCTAAACAACTGACCTCTGGCGGAAAAGTGGATGGGGCAGGACCTTGCGGGAGCACCTGCCACGCCCCATCCTGAGCCCCATCCGAGAGGCTGGGCATTATTTATGGAGATGTCCCAGTGACAGGGGGAACTTCTGGCCAGGAACTGCCGGTGGTGTCACATCCTTAACCTGGCTGACATCGGAACGCCCTGGGGGGAGCATTTCTCCAGGAAAGGATGGTGGGTCAGGAGCCCCCATGGCGTCATTTCAAAGCAATAATAAAGATATCAGAAGGGCAATCTGTCAGGCACAGACATTGGTGGTGAGTGTGGAGGCCGGGCAGATGGTGCAGAGGAGAAGGACGGGGCTGGGAACCAGATGTTATGTTTCCTGAAAATAGACATGTCAGGTCTCTGGGGTTGTCAGGTGCCCCCTTATTACCCCATCAGGCTAAACAGAGCCATGGAGCAGTGACATCTCACTCAGCCTTGGCACCTGGCAGAGGACCCTGGTCCAGGCTGCAACCTGGGCCTGGGGTCTGAAGAGCCTGGAAAGGTAGGGCTTCCCTAGGGGGAAACTGAGGCTCAGAGACTGCTGCAGAAGGCCGTGCAGAGTGTGGAAGCAGCTCAGGGGCAGAGACTAACTGGGGGCCAGGGAAGTTTCCTTGTGTCCACTTGTTCGAGACTCTTCTGAGCTGCTCTAGGGCTGTGCGGCCCCTCCCCATTTCTACCACATTGTGGAGCCCTTCCTTGTCTTTGCAGTGACCTTTATTTAAGCACATCTGCTTAGTGTCCCTTAAGCAAATGGAAACTTGATAGACTCTCTTAAAAACCCAAACAAACAAGCCCAGCATCACATACTGTAAATGAAAGAAGTGGTGCAAATAAACTCTGTGACCTTTACGCGAGGCTGGCGAGTGCGAACCAGCAGGTCCGTCTCAGGCGGCCGAGCTTGCACTCTGCTCTCTGGGTTAACAAAGGCAGAAGGCAAAGATGAGCAGGCGCTGGACCTTCCCCATGGCGCCAATGTTGGGAGGGTGGGCAGGGGGGAGAGAAAAGATCATGGAAACTGGCTCGGCATGTGGCACCGACACTGCCTAATGCCTATGTCCTATCCCATGTCATCTTCCGATGGGAAACCCTAAGATCAACCAGGAGACCCAGGCCCATGGGGTACAGGGCGGGGCGGGGGCTCACTCAAGGTCACATGCAGCAGGATATGGCTTCTAAATCTTCCTTTCTAGGAAGGTCACTCTGCAACCAGCTCAACTCTAGTGAGCACACGCACCTGTCACTGTGTGGCTGTGACCCTGGGAGAGCTGCTTGCCCTCTCTGGGCCTCGGGTTTCTCTTCTTTATAATGGGAACAATAAGTCTTCCTTTTCCAGGTTGGTTGTGAGTTGGTAAGAGGAGACCATTCATTCAGTGGATGCTCACTGAACATTGTATATCTGGCACATAGTAGGTTCTCAATACATGGGATCTCCTTCATTTCCCAAAAGTGACTCTCTGGCATAAAAAGTACCAGGTATTAATACCTACTCCACACCAGCACCTGCCTGGGAGCATCTAGCCACACTTAGTGAGATAGATATGAATATAATCATTTAACTGATGAGGACACTGAGACGTGAAGTCCCTTGCTCAAACATCAGGAGCTGCTCTGGACAGCGCATAAGCCAGAGGCTCTGGCTGATTCAGGGCTGTGCTGGGGCTCAGGCCCGGGGAGACAGAGGCCCAGGGAGACAAGACCTGCTGGGGGCCTAGATTTGAACAGCTAAGCTGCCTGCTGGCAATTTCAGATTCAGGTTGTTGAATTTCTAGCCTGGGAGAGAGCAAAGCCTGTCTCTGAGCCTCTTGGGGGAGTAGATGTGTAATTATTTTGGGCAGATTGAATGCTTCTGACAAAAAGAAGAAGGGAGGAGGGAACAATTAGCCCCACTTTGCAGGCTGCTGGTATTTCTCTCGCAATGAGCATTGCAGCCCGAGACGCTGTAATTAGGCCTTGATAATAACAGGCTCCATATCTCCCGCACCCTGTCAGGGAGAAGAATCCATCTTATCGGTAATTGTAGGGTTGGCGGTTTCTGAATGTCTCTTTCCGCTAGCCTGGGCCTTTCCTGGGGGGGAGCTGGCAGGGCTTTCTGAGTGAACACTGCCTGGGCTGGGGTGCAGGGCGGGTGGGGGGACCAAGTCCGGAGAAGCCTCTCTCAGAGCTTGTGGGGGAGGTCCAAAGCTGCTGCCTGGATCATGGTCCCAGCTTCCCACCCTGTCTTCTCTGCTCCCCTCCTTCCCGCAGTCCATTCTCCACAAGTGGCTGGAACATGTGCTGCTAAACTGGAAGCCATACTGTATCGTTCCTCTGCTTCACACCCTCCATGGCTCCCATCTTCCTCAGAGGCAGAGACACAGCCCTCTCATGGTCTGCAGGCCTGTGTCTTTGGGGCTGTCCCTCTCTACCTTCTTCTGCCTTCCTCTCACTCCCTCTGCTCCAGGCCCTCTGGCCTGTTCCCTGAGCATGCCTGCACATTCCTGCATCTGGGCCTTTGCACTGACTGTTTCTTCCTCTTGGACTGCTTTCCCTCACATGCTCACTCCCTCACCTCCTTCAGGTCCCTTCTCGGGAACAGCCACCTTCCAGCACTTCCTATTCACCTGTCCTACTTTATTTTTCTTCTTCCTGTATTGCCTTCTAACTCACTATATATGTTACTCAACATTCTGTTTTCCCCACAAGGCTGTCAGCTTCATGAGGCCAGAGGTATTTGTCTGGCTGGTTCATTTTACTTGAATGGCTGAAATAGTGTCTGTCATGCAGACATGACATGTGTTCTCTGCTTCATGTGACATTCAGGTCATCACCAGGACTCCACCCAGAGGCCCTCTCCTCAGGCTTCCATGAATCTCCCATGCGCCCCACCCTCCAGTTAAGACCTGTGGAAGACACCTGACCTCCATCAAGTCAGTCATCCTCTGTCCTTCCATTGGTTGCTGTGAACTCCTCCAGACCCAGGGCCCAAGGCTGAGCATCCTCTGGGTCCTACAGACTGGCCATGGCCCTGGGTCTAGCAGGTGCCAAATAGATGTTTCTAAAGAAATGTAAGGCAGGAAGGCAGCAGAGGTCTGGAGAAATGGGTGAACAAGGGACCACAAACAGTAATGACCACTAACAGGAACTGGGAGCATTCCACCAGCAGACACTATGCTGTGCAACCTGTCTGTCCCTGCTTGCCCCATCTCAGAACAACTCTGGGAGGCAGCTCTTGTTATAGTCATGCTCATTGGACCAAAAAGAGAGGCTTTTTTTAGCTGATGGGGTCTAAACTGTTTTGGTACCACATCCTTACAGGTTAAAAAAATATATATATATATATAAGATTTATACACACACATGCCCCCAAATAGAAATATTGAAGAGATGGATGAACATAGAAATATACTCCTATGTGCTCTTCCTTTTCACTGTGGATCTCACACAAACCCCAGGACTGCACATCCTCTTCTAGAACCCAGGACACCATGGCTGGGCAAAGCAGTGAATGAGAATGAGGGAGTGCTCATGAATCACTGTGTTCAAGAATAGAGGTTCATTTGGCTAGGTTGTTACTGGCTGTGTGTCCTTGGGCAAGTTGCTTAACCTCTCTGAGCCATGGTTTTCTCACATGTAAACTGAAGATGGAAATAACCTTTCCTTCAAGGGGCTATAAAAGAGTGAAAGAGGTGTTAATGAGATTGCCCATGTAAAGTGCTTAGAACAGTGCTGGTACCTTGTTAGCTGTTATGATTGGGAAAACTTTTCTTCCTAGATATGGCTGAAAAGATGGCCAGAATCAGAAAGTGAAAGACTAAGGACTTAAGAGAGAATGCTTGTCATCAGCTCCCCTCCACCCTCTGTCACCACTGACTCAGTGAAACCCTCCTTGACAGCCAGTGTGGTACAAGAGTGGGTGGTGATGAGGGAAGATGGGGGCTGCCTCTAGCTCGTGTGACCAGATTGGCTTCCCCATCCATACAATGGGGTAACAGTGTACAGCAGTTGGGGTTGGAGACTTGGATGATTTCATGGGGGCAAATGTGCTTTGCCAGTCAGCGGAGGATGTACGGGGCTCCGGGAAGCAGAGCTGCAAACCTGAGCAGCTATTGCCTAAGGACTTTGCTTGTCATTTTTCTCATACCCAAATGGACAGCCCCAATTCCAGGTTCACTAATCTGTGGACAGACTGCATCAGAATCCCTGGTCCTCTCCCAGCCTGGTCCCATTGGAATCACGGGAGGTGTGGGGGTGGGAGACTCAGGACTCTAGACCCAGGTCCCCCATGACTTTATGGCACAACTGACTTGGAAATGGTTTTAGTACATAATCCATATTGCCTGCTTTGTAATTTTGAAGTGACTCGGAAATCTGTCTCTGGGAGGGGTTAGAGAACAGTGAGCTGGATCTGGTGGGGCTGGGATTCAAATTTGCTAGCAGCCTGATTTTGGATGATTCACTGCATGGCTGAGCCTCAGTTTTTACATCCATCAATAGGGACAGTAAGAGCACCTGTTTTCCTCAAAAATGAGATCTAAGTCCTTAATGGATACCTGGCTGCTAAGTGTTCCAAAAAGTAGAAAGTGTGAGTATTCCTATTTATGTAATAGTGTTGCAGTGTTACTATTGCTGTAATAGTAGTTACTATTATTAGTGGTTGTTGTTGTTAGGTTACATGTAAAATATTTCTTCCAGGAATTTAAATTCATTAAAAAAGGGGGGGGGGGTAGCTAGAATGTCACAGAAAAGAAACCTCTGGTCCACAAGAGCAGAGCAAAAGCGTCTATGTCTTTTGCTGATGATGTTCAAAGGTGTCTCAAGACCAAATCAAATCCCTTCTCTATCTTTACTGAACTCTGAACATGAAATGTGTTGCATGTAGGGGGCAAACCCCGCTGATCACTTGGTTTTTCTTTTTCAATAGAAGGATGACTGGGTAAACAAAATCAGAAGCTGAAAAAAATAATGCCCAATATATTAAAACACAGATACTTGTTCAATGCAAACACAATCACAAATTTTCACATTAAACATTTCTCCGTTACTTTACTATAGAAGACAGCAAACCTCCATATTTCACGTCCTCTTAAAACAAGTTTTAAAACCCTCTAATAAGGGGGCACCTGGGTGGCACAGTCATTTAGGCATCCGACTCTTGGTTTCTGCTCAGGTCTGATCTCAGGATCATGAGTTCGAGCCCCCCCCCCCCCCCACAGCACCGTGTGGAGCACCGCATCGAGCTTCATGCTCAATGGTAGTTAGTTTGAGATTCTCTCCCCCTCTGCCACTCCTGCTCATGCTCTGTCTCTCTAAAATAAATAGATAAATAAATAAATCTTTTTAAAAAACCCTCTAATAAGTGTTTAATGAAAATAAAGTTTTTGAAGAATAGCAAGACTACAAAATCAATACTACCAAATCGTTAGTGATGGCTTTTGCACTAACAATATTCGGAGGGTAGGTGGAGAAAATATCAAACAAGAGTATGGATGTTTTAAAATGATATTTTCTCCAACTTTTGTCTTTTTACTGACTCTTGTGCAAATTAGAAGATGTATTCATGATGGTTGTAAAGACTCTTAGCTGAAGTCATACTTCAAATGTCAAATGGATTCTGGCAACATTTGACATCAGCAAAATCACCAATTGACACATATAGGAACTGTTAGGTTTTCAGGTTTTTAACTGCCTAGAGTCTCTCAGCTGACAAGTCCAGCCTTGTAAACCTGTTCTTGGTCTGCATTAGTGTGTTATAAATGATTTTTAATTAGATGGAGGACATCCTATTGTAGGTACCATGATGGGAGTTGTCACTAACAAAATAAGAACACACTTAAGAAAAACTAGAATCATAAGGATTCTCTAAACAGACCCAAAGGTGGTTTGAAGTTTTTCCATGTGATTTAAAAAAACGTTTGATGCAGAGCAGTTGTTGCATTTGTAATGATCCTGGCAGTTCACTGGAAAATTTTCTCATGTTTTCAATTGGAGTAAAATGGCAATAGAACACTTAGATCTTGCAATCTTGTTCTAATTAGTGCATTTACAAAATCAAATGCTCAGTGAAAAGCATTTTTGAAAAATCAGCACTTAAGACCAGGGATTTGGCTTCCTGATTTTCCCTGGGGGTTTATGGGCAGAATTCAATGATGCAAGAAATTTCTGTGACATCATCAGAGCCCATCAACGTTTTGGCCGAGGGAACTTGGTACGTGGGAAATATGAATTTAAAATTTATTTTTCATGTATTTCTTAGAAAGGCAATGATACTGTTCTCTAGCTATCAGCTTATGATTTCACAAAGTCCTGTCCATCCTTCTAGCCAAGTGTCCTTGCTAATGGCTGTCAATGTCTATGAATCAGTTTGTCTTCCCTAATATTTAAGAAAGGTTCTAAATCCTTTAGGCCTTCTATATGCTAGAGAAATATATATCCCAACTCTTTGCTTCTTAAGGAAATCCAAGTAAGCTACTGTCTTCTAGAATGATCTAGAATGATCCAGAGAAGTTCGAACTAAGCAGGGTGAACTTAAACCAGTGCAATATCCATGATCATAAACCTTCACACCATGGTACTTACACCTCACCCAGCAGGAGAGTCATGCAAAGCAGCCCTTATGCTACTGATGCAGCAAGTGTGGAGTGGGTCCCGGGCATCTGCCACCATGCCCTGCATTCTGGTGGTTCCAGCGCAGGAGGCCCATGGACCATACTTTGAGAAGCAGTTACTTGCAGCTCCTGCCTGTTTTTTCTTCAGTGCTAGGTGCGCCAGTGACAGGATGATTTATTACTTTGTGGGTCAATAGAATGAGATGCACACAGACATTTGTGGAATGTCATCGATGGCATTTTCATGGAGGCCCATCATGAAATGAAAATATGCATGCTAGTGTGGTAATGCTAGCACTGGATTTTGATGAAAACTCAGGCAGCCCTGTCTTGATTATTGGAATTTTATAACCCATCCTTGCCTCTGATAAGGCAAGTCCTTGACCCTCTTCTTCAGTCATGTCCTGGCTCTTTGTGAGTTCTGTGTAATTTTTTGTGAGTTATTTATGTTTTTAAAAAATGGCTATATAATTCACATTCAATAAAATTTTAAAGTATACAATGTAGGGGTTTTAAGTATATTCACAGGCTTCTGAAACCACCACCACAATCTACTCCCAGAATGTTGCCATCCTCCAAATAAACCCTGTACCTTTTAGCAGCGACTTCCCATTTTCCGTTCCCTCAGTCCTACTTTCAGTCTCTATGTTTACCTATTCTGGAAATTCCATAGAAATGGAATCGTGCCATTTGTGACCTCTGTATTTGGCTTCTTTAATGTAGTATAATGTTTTCAAGGTTCATCTGTGTTGTGGGGTGCATTAGTGCTCCATTCCTTTTCATGGCCGAATAATGTTCTATTATATGGCTACATCATATTCTGTTTATCCATTCATCTGGTGATGGAAAATCATTTCCACCTGTTGGCTCCACAAATGGTACCATTACTCACATTCACATACAACCTTTTCTGTGAACATGTATTTCTAATCCTCTTGCATATATAACTAGGAGTAGAATTGCTGGATGATATAATGATTTATGTTTACCTTTTGAGGACCCTCTATGGAGTTTACCTCAGCAGGGGCACTGGTTTATATCCCTACTAGTAAAATTGGTCCACATCCTTGCCCACACTTCTTGTTGTGCCAGTGGGTGTGAAGTAAAATCTTATTGTGGTTTTGATTTACTTTACCTTATGACTAATGATGTTGAGGATTTTTTCATGGGCCATTTTAACATCTTCTTTGGAGAAATGTCTAGTCAAATTCTTTGAACATTTTTCATTGGGTTACTTGTCTTTTTATTTTAAGAGTCCTTTATTTAAGGGCGCCTGGGTGTCTCAGTGGGTTAAGCCTCTGCCTTTGGCTCAGATCATGATCTCAGGATCCTCCGATCAAGCCCCACATTGGGTTCTCTGCTCAACAGGAGCCTGCTTCCCCCTCTGTTTTTCTGCCTTCCTCTCTGCCTACTTGTGGTCTCTGTCTGTCAAATAAATAAATAAATAAAATCTTAAAAAAAAGAGTCCTTTATTTATTCTGAATATTAGACCCTTACCAGATATATGATTTGCAAAGGTATCCTTTGAAGCACAAATGTGTTTATTTTGATGAAGTCCAATTTATTTTTTTCTTTGGTTGTTTATGTTTTACATAAACACATTAAGGAACTATTGCCTAATCTAAAGTAATGAAGATTTACACCTATATTTTCTTCTAAGGGTCTTAAGTTTCAAGTCTCATACTAAGGTCTCAGATTCATTTTGAGTTAATTTTTGTATATAGTATGAGGTAGGGCTCTGAATTCATTTATTTGTTGAGGTTATCCAGTTGCCTCATACCATTTGTTGAAAAGACTATATAAATCCACTGAATTGTCTAACATTCTTGTCAAAATCAACTGGTCATACCTATGTGTAGAAGAATGAAACTCGATCATTCTCTTAACACCATACACAAAGATAAACTCGAAATGGATAAAATACCTCAACGTGAGGCAGGAATCCATCAGAATCCTAAAGGAGAACACCTCTTCAATATCGACCACAGCAACTTCTTTCAAGATATGTCTCCAAAGGAAAGGAAACAAAAACGAAAATGAATTTTTGGGACTTCATCAAGGTCAAAAGCTTCTGCACATAAAGGAAACAGTCAACAAAACAAAGAGGCAACCCATGGAATGGGAGAAGATATTCACAAATGGACAGTACAGACAAAAGGTTGATATCCAAGATCTATAAAGAACTCAAACTCAACACACACAAAACAGATAATCATGTCAAAAAATGGGCAGAAGACATGAACAGACACTTCTCCAATGAAGACATACAAATGGCTAACAGACACATGAAAAAATGTTCATCATCACTAGCTATCAGGGAGATTCAAATCAAAACCACATTGAGATACCAGGTAGAATGGCCAAAATTAACAAGACCATAAACAATGTGTGTTGGAGAGGATGTGGAGAAAGGGGAACCCTCTTATACTGTTGGTGGGAATGTAAGTTGGTGCAGCCACTTTGGAGAACAGTGTGGAGATTCCTTAAGAAATTAAAAATAGAGCTTCCCTATGACCCTGCAATTGCACTACTGGGTACTTACCCCAAAGATACAGATGTAGTGAAAAGAAGGGCCGTCTGTACCCCAATGTTCATAGCAGCAATGGCCACAGTTGCCAAACTGTGGAAAGAACCAAGATGCCCTTCAGTGGACAAATGGACAAGGAAGATGTGGTCCATATATACTATGGAGTATTATGCCTCCATCAGAAAGAATAAATACCCAACTTTTGTATCAACATGGACGGGACCAGAAGAGATTATGCTGAGTGAAATAAGTCAAGTAGAGAGAGTCAATTATCATATGGTTTCACTTATATGTGGAGCATAAGGAGTAACTTGGAAGACATGGAGAGATGGAGAGGAGAAGGAAGTTGGGAGAAATTGGAGGGGGAGATGAACCATGTGAGACTGTGGACTCTGAGAAACAATCTGAGGGTTTTGGAGAGGCGGGGGGTGGGAGGTTGGGTGAGGCTGGTGGTGGTTATTATGGAGGGCACATATTGCAGGGAGCACTGGGTGTGGTGCATAAACAATGAATTCTGGAACACTAAAAAGAAATTAAATTTAAAAAATTAAAAAATTAAATTAAAATTAAATTAAAAAAGTAAAAAAAATAAAAATTTTAAAAACAGAAAAAAATCAACTGGTCATAGGTAAATGGGTTTATTTCTGTGCTCTTAATTGATCTGTATGTCCATCCTTATGTCAACATTACACTATCTTGATTATGGTGCCTTAGTAATAAGTCTTGAGATTGAGAAATGTGAGTCCTCCAACTTTTTTTTTTAAAGAATATTTTGGCTCTTCTTTGTCCCTTCCATTCCCATGTAGATTTTAGGACCAACTTATCAATTTCTGTAAAAACAGCAGTTGAGATTTTGATTTGGATTGCACTGAATCTCTAATTCATTTGGGAGAGTATTGTCATCTTATCATTTTTAGTTCTTCCTATCTATGAACATGAGATCATTTTCCATTTATTTAGATCTTCTTTCTTGGGCACCTGGGTGGCTCAGTGGATTAAGCCACTGCCTTCGGCTCAGGTCATGATCTCAGGGTCCTGGGATCAAATCCCATGTCTGGCTTTCTGCTCAGCAGGGAGACTGCTTCCCTCTCTCTCTCTCTGCCTGCCTCTCTGCCTGGTTGTGATTTCTCTCTGTCAAATAAATAAATAAAAATCTTTTAAAAAACAGATCTTTCTTTCAATGATGTTTTATAGTTTTGGTAATAAGCTTGCAGTTCTTTTGTTAAATTTATTCTTAAGTATTTTATTCTTTTGATGCTATTATAGACAGAATTGTTTTCTTTATTTAGTCTTTTGATTGTTTGTTGCTGGTGTATGGAAACAACCTATTTTTAAAATTTTTAAATTAACATATAATGTATTATTTGTTTCAGGGGTACAGGGGTACAGGTCAGTGATTCATTAGTCTTACACAATTCACAGCACTCACCATAGCATATACCCTCCCCAGTGTCTATCACCCAGCCACCCCAGCTCTCCCACCCATATCCACTCCAGCAACCCTCAGTATGTTTCCTGAGATTAAGAGTCTCTTATGCTTTGTCTCCCTCTCTGTTTTCATCTTATTTAATTTTTCCCTCCCTTCCCTTATGACCCTCTGTCTTAATTGTATTTCTCTGATCAACTTATTTCCCTTAACATAATACCTTCTAGTTCTATCCATGTCATTGCAAATGGTAAAATTTCATTTTTTTGATGGATGCATAATATTCCATTGTGTGTGTGTGTGTGTGTGTGTGTGTGTGTGTGTGTGTGTATACACATCACATCTTCCTTATCCTTATTCTTCTTTTGATAAACATCTTTCCATACTTTGGATATTATGGACATTGCTACTATAAACATTGGGTGCATGTGCCCCTTCAGATCACTGCATTTGTATCTTTAGGGTAAATACCCAGTAGTGCAATGGAAATATATATATATATATATATATATACATCTCACATCTTCTTCTTCTTTTTTTTTTTTTTTTAAAGATACCACATCTTCTTTATCCATTCATCTGTTGATGGACATCTAGGTTCTTTCCATAGTTTGGCTATTGTGGACATTGCTGCTATAAACATTTGGGTGCACGTGCCCCTTCAGATCACTACATTTGTATCTTTAGGGGAAATACCCAGCAGTGCGATTGCCAGGTTGTAGGGTAGCTCAACTTTCAACTTTTTGAGGAACCTCCATGCTGTTTTCCAGAGTGGTTGCACCAGCTTGCATTACCACCAACAGTGTAGGAGGGTTTCCCTTTCTCCGCATCCTCAACAGCATCTGTTGTTTCCTGGCTTGTTAATTTTAGCCATTCTGACTGGTATGAGGTGGTATCTCATTGTGGTTTTGATTTGCATTTCCCTGATATCAAGTGATGTGGAGCACTTTTTCATGTGTCTGTTGGCCACTTGGATGTTTTCTTTGCAGAAATGTCTGTTCATGTCTTCTGCCCATTTCTTAATTGGATTATTTGTTCTTTGGGTGTTGAGTTTGATAAGTTCTTTATAGATTTTAGATACTAGCCCTTTATCTGACATGTTGTTTGCAAATATCTTCTCCCATTCTGTCAGTTGTCTTTTGATTTTGTTGTCTGTTTCCTTTGCTGTGCAAAAGCCTTTTATCTTAATGAAGTCCTAGTAGTTCATTTTTGCCCTTGCTTCCATTGCCTTTGGCGATGTGTCTAGGAAAAAGTTGCTGCAGCTGAGGTCAAAGATCTTGTTGCCTGTGTTCTCCCCAAGGATTCTGATGGATTCCTGTCTCACACTGAGATCTTTCACCCATTTTTGAGTCTATTTTTGTGTGTGGTGTAAGGAAATGGTCCAGTTTCATTTTCTGCATGTGGTTGTCCAATTTTTCCAACACCATTTGTTGAAGAGAATGTCTTTGTTCCATTGGACATTCTTTCCTGCTTTGTCGGAGATTAGTTGACCATAAAGTTGAGCATCCATTTCTGGGCTCTCTGTTCTGTTCCATTGATCTATGTGTTTGTTTTTGTGCCAGTACCATACTGTCTTGATGATGACAGCTTTGTAAGAGATCTTGAAGTCCAGAATTGTGCTGCCACCATCTTTGGTTTTCTTTTTCAACATACCTTTGGCTATTCAGGGTCTTTTTTGATTCCATACAAATTTAAGTATTATTTTTTTCCATTTCTTTGAAAAAAGTTGATGGTATTTTGATAGGGATGAATTAAATGTGTAGATCACTCTAGGTAGGATAGACATTTTCACAACATTTGTTCTTCCAATCCATGAGCATGAAATGGTTTCCCATTTCTTTGTGTCTTCCTCAATTTCTTTCATGAGTATTCTATAGTTTTCTGATTACAGATTCTTTGCGTCTTTGGTTAGATTTATTCCTAGGTATCCTATGGTTTTGGGGGCAGTTGTAACTGGGATTGACTCCTTAATTTCTCTTTCCTCTGTCTTATTGTTGGTGTATAGAAATGCAACTGATTTCTGTGCATCGACTTCATGTCCTGACACTTTACTGAATTCCTGTATGAGTTCTAGCAGTTTTGGGGTGAAATCTTTTAGGTTTTCCACGTAAAGTATCATGTCATCAGCAAAGAGTGAGAGTTTGACTTCTTTGCTGATTCAGATGCCTTTAATTTCTTTTTGTTGTCTGATCGCTGAGGCTAGGACTTCTAGTACTATGTTGAATACCAGTGGTGATAGTGAACAGCCCTGCCATGTTCCTGACCTTAGGGGAAAAGCTCTCAGTTTTTCCCCATTGAGAATGATATTTGCTGTGGGTTTTTCATAGATGGCTTTTATGATATTGAGGTGTAGACCTTCTATCCCTACACCATGAAGAGTTTTGTTCAAGAAAGAATAATGTACTTTGTCAAATGCTTTTTCTTCATCTATTGAGAGTAACATATGGTTCTTGTCCTTTCTTTTATTAATGTATTATATCACATTAATTGGTTTGCAGATGCTGAACCAAACTTGCAGCCCAGGAATAATTCCCACTTGGTCCTGGTGAATAATCCTTTGAATGTACTGTTGGATCTTATTGATTAGTATTTTGGTGAGAATTTTTGCATCCGTGTTCATCAGGGATGTTGGTCTGTAATTCTCCTTTTTCTGGTGGGGTTCTTGTCTGGTTTAGGATCAAGGTAATGCTGGCCTCATAAAAAGAGTTTGGAAGTTTTCCTTCCATTTCTAATTTTGGAACAGTTTCAGAAAAATAGGTATTAATTCTTTAAATGTTTGGTAGAATTTCTCTATGAAATCATCTGGCCCTGGGCTCTTGTTTGATGGGAGATTTTTGATGACTGCTTCAATTTCCTCACAGATTATGGTTCTTCAGGTTTTCTATTTCTTCCTGGTTCAGTTTGGTAGTTTATATGTCTCCAGGAATGCATTCATTTCTTCCAGATTGTCTAATTTGCTGGCATATAGTTGCTCATAATATGTTCTTATAATTGTATTTCTTTGGTGTTGGTTGTAATCTCTCCTCTTTCATTCATGATTTTATTAATTTGGGTCCTTTCTCTTTTCTTTTTGATAAGTCTGGCCAGGGGTTTATCAATCTTATTAATTCTTTCAAAGAACCAGCTCTTATTTTTGTTGATCTGTTTTTACTGTTCTTTTGGTTTCTGTTTCATTGACTTCTGCTCTGATCTTTATGATTTCTCTTCTCCTGCTTGGTTTAGGCTTTCTTTGCTGTTCTTTCTCCAGCTCCTTAGGTGTAGTGTTAGGTTGTGTATTTGAGACCTTTCTTTTTTCTTGAGAAAGCCTTGTATTGCTATATACTTTCCTCTCAGGACTGCCTTTGTTGCATCCCAAAGATTTTGAATAGTTGTGTTTTCATTTTTGTTTGTTTCTACAAATTTTTAAAAATTCTTCTTTAATTTCCTATTTGACCCATTCATTTTTTAGTAGGATATTCTTTAGCCTCCATGTTTTTGAGTTCTTCTCAAATTTCCTTTTGTGATGGAGTTCGACTTTCCAAGCATTGTTGTCTGCAACATGCAAGGAATGATCCCAATCTTTTGGTACTGGTTGAGACCTGATTTGTGACCCAGGATGTGATCTATTCTGAAGAATGTTCCATATGCAGTAGATAAGAATGTGTATTCTGTTGCTTTGGGATGGAATATTCTGAATATATCTGATGTCCATCTGGTCCAGTGTGCCATAAAGCCTTTATTTCCTTGTTGATCTTTTGCTTGGATGATCTGTCCCTTTCAGTGAGGGGCGTGTTAAAGTCCCCTACTATTATTGTTTTATTGTCGATGTGTTTCTTTGATTTTGTTATTAATTGGCTTTATAATTGGCTGCTCCCATGTTAGGGGCATAGATACTTATAATTTGTTAGATCTTCTTGTTGGATAAGGCCCTTTAAGTATGATATACTGTCCTTCCTCATCTCTTATTATAGTCTTTGATTTAAAATCTAATTTGTCTGATATAAGGATTGCCACTCCGGTTTTCTTTTAATGTTCATTAGCATGGTAAATGGCTTTCCACCCACTCACTTTAAATCTGGAGGTGTCTTTGAGTCTAGTCTCTTGTGGACAGCATTTCTATGGCTCTTGTTTTTGTTTTTGTTTGCTTGTTTGTTTTTCACCAATCTGATGCCCTTTGTCTTTTGTTTGGGGCACTTAGCCCATTTACATTCAGAGTAACTATTGAAAGATCTGAATTTCATGCCATTGTATTGCCTGTAAGGTGCCTGTTACTATATGTTGTCTCTGTTCCTTTCTATTCTATGTTACTTTCAGGCTCTCTATTTGCTTAAAGGACCACTTTCAATATTTCCTGTAGGGCTTGTTTGGTGTTTGCAAATTCTTTACGTTTTTGTTTGTCCTGGAAGATTTTTATCTCTCCTTCTATTTTCAGTGACAGCCTAGTTGGATATAATATTCTTGGATGCATATTTTTTTCATTTAATTGCCAGTCCTTTCTGGCCTGCCAGGTCTCTGTGGATAGGTCTGCTGCCAATCTAATATTTCTACCATTGTAGGTTACAGACCTCTCATCCTGAGCTGCTTTTAGGATTTTCTCTTTGTCTCAGAGACCTATAAGTTTTACTATTAGATGACAGAGTGTTGACCTATTTTTATTGATTTTGAGAGGAGTTCTCTGTGCCTCTTGGATTTTTATGCCTCTTTCTTTCCCCAAATTTGGGAAGTTCTCTGCTTTAATTTGCTCCAATACACCTTCTGTCCCTCTCTCTCTTCTTCTTCTGGGATCCCAATTATTCTAATATTGTTTCATCTTATTGTATCAGTTACCTCTCAAATTCTCCCCTCATAATCCAGTAGTTGTTTATCTCTCTTTTTCTCAGCTTCTTTATTCTCCATCATTTGGTCTTCTATATCACTAATTCTCTCTTCTGCCTCATTTATCCTGGCAGTTAGGGCCTCCATTATTGATTAATAGCATTTTTTATTTCAACTTTGTTAGATTTTTGTTCTTTTATTTGTCCAGAAAGGAATTCTCCTGATCTTCTATGCTTTTTTCAAGCCCAGCTAGTATCTTTATAATCACCATTCTGAACTCTAGTTCTGACATCTTACTATCTGTATTGATTAGGTCCCTGGCAGTTGGTAGTGCCTCTTGTTCTTTTTTTTTTTTTTTTTTTTTTTTTTTTTTTTTTTTTTTTTTTAAGGAAAGCTTTCCATTTTGTCATTTTATCTGGAGAAGAATAGAGGAATTAGAGAACAAAATGCTAAAAGGCTAACAATGACCCCAGAAAAATATACACTAAACAAATCCAAGAGACCTGAAACCAGGGGGAAACTAAAGGGAAAAAAAAATCAGGCTGGTGAAAAGAACAGAGCCACACTAGATTTTGGGTGTGTTTTGGTCTGTTAGAAGAAACTGCCTCCCAAAATGTTAAAGAAAGAAAAACTTATAAATATATACACAAAAAAAGGGTAAATATGATGAAGGGATGGAATATGACTATAAAGATGAAAACTAAAAAAGATTTTTAAAAAGGAATTGATAAGATGTTGGTTGAAAAAGGAAAGAAGAAAAGTTAAAAAAAGAAATAAAGAAAATTTAAAAATTAACTTTGAAAGACTATAGAATCATGAGGGAAAAGTCATGAATTCTGTGTGCTATATTTCCCTAGCACTGGACTTTTGCAATTCCCATTGATTGGTGAACTTGCTCTTGGCTGGATGTTCTTGCTGATCTTCTTGGGAAGGGACCTATTGCGTGATTCTCAAGTGTCTTTGCCAGAGGTGGAATTGCACCGCCTTTGCCAGGGGCCAGGCTAAGTTATCTGTTTGGGTTTGCTCCTGTTCCCTGAAATCTTTTGTTCCCTGAAATCTTTCCATTCAGCTTTCTTTGCAATATTTAAATTTTCTTATCCACAATCTTTCCATTTATTTAGGTCATCTTTAATACTTTTTTGTTCAATTTAAATTTTCTGTGTACAAGTTCTACACATCTGTTCTTAGATTTACTCCTAGGTAGTCTGTGTATCTTTTTTTTCTTGATATTACAAATGTATCTTTAAAAAACGAATGCTTTGGGGGCATCTGGGTGGTTCAGTCAGTTAAACTTCTGCCTTCAATTATTTCCGGGCCTTTTGGCTAAGATCAAGTGTAGCATCTGTTCTTATTAGTTTAATACCTGATATGTCCTATCTCCAAGGACAATATAACAAATGGATTTTTGGAGCAGGGAGACAGAATAGGAGCTCACTCCATCTACTTCATGCATCTACCTGGTTTTGTAGTACTTCCTGGAATGGTTCACCCCCTCAGGGGACAATACCAAGTTTCTAAAATCAGTTTGAGGGGTGCCTGGGTGCCTCAGTTGTTAAGCGTCTGCCTTCGGCTCAGGTCCTGGGATCAAGCCCTGCATCAGGCTCCCTGTTCAGTGGGGAGCCTGCTTCTCCCTCTCCCACTCCCCCTGCTTGTATTCCCTATAAATCTTTTCATTGTAACTCTGTCTGTCAAATAAATAAATAAACTCTCTCTCTAAAAAAAAAGTCTGCCTTTAGCTCATGTCATGAGGGTCCTTGCTCCTTGCTCCTTGCTCAGTGGGTAGGCTGCTTCTCTCTCTCCTTGCTGCTGCCCATACTTATGTGCACTCTTGGTCTCTGACAAATAAATAAATAAAATCTTTAAAAAAATAATGCTTTGAAGTTTTTTTTTTGGCAAATAAACTACAATTGCCTTTCATATGTTTATCTTATAGTCAGTCACCTTGCTAAACTTTTCCATTGTGCTTACTAATTTTTCTCTAAGCTCTTTCATTCCTATTAGTCAAGGATTAATATTAGTCTAATTCTAGGCATTTGGGGCCTGAAAGATGGGAAGGAGCCAAATCTGATATCAATTTAAGTAAAATATTGTTTGTTTTCTGATGGTATCACTCTGAACCTTAGACACAGTCAGCCATGCAATGATATGGTCTGTGCTATGAAACCTTCATCTCTATTGGTTCTCATATTGATCATGGGCTTAGATACAATTCAAAAGGTACAAAGGCTGTCTTCACCACGGTTGGAGATGGACCCCACCCACAGGAAGCTGAACAGGAAGGGGTGAAACATTAGTGCCCCTGGGTTTCTCCCAGTTAAAATTTCAGGGGGACAGTTAATGGTGTGAAACAGGAAGTGTCATGACACCAAGAACTAGGGGATTCATTTTCAGTTAGCAATAAGTGGTAAAAGACTCCTCTTCATAGCTCTTGAAGACACCTGTCTTTAGATACAGAGATTTCAGAGGCCATTGACCACAGCCGTGGGTGATTCTGAATGAGGACATCATTCTCCGCTCCTCAAGCTAAGCCCCAGAATGTCTGAATTTAGCATCAGGGCCTTTATGGAGGAAGCGGATGGGGCCACTGCCTTGCATAAATCCAGAACATTCTATCGTCTTTGCATTCCAGAATTAGCTGTTGGACACAGCTCTGTTCTTACTTAATCCTCCCCACAACCCACCCTGTTCTTCTTATCTCTCTTTGTATGGTAAAGAAACTGAGGTATGGAGAGATGGAAGAACAGGGTCAAAGTCACCTAGTTCATAGGTGATAGAGAGATGCAGATTCCAGGATCTTTGCTCTCAACTGTTACATCATCTAGTCCTTTCCAGTCTAGAACAGAGAGCATGAACTGTATGTGCTCCAGTTAAAAGAAAGAGAGAAAATCTGCTCTGATTCCCTCAGCATTTCCAGGTTTTGGCTGCTTTTACTGATCAGTCCTTCCAATAAATCACTCTAAATTCTACTATTTATTTATCATGGTTTTGCCTAGGCTCTCTCCTAGGGAATTCTATGATCTTGGTCAAGATGTTATTATATATGGAAGCTTAAGGTCAGGGATGGAATTCCTTTGTGTCTTTGTAGCCCTACAGAGGACTTGGCATCTGGTTGAGGCTGGGAGTATTTATTGGAAGAATGAATGACTAATTCTCACAGGGAGACTATGGAGATAAAACCAGCTCACAGTTTTTTGAAAGACTACTCCGTCTCAGGGATCACTAGTATTTAAAATGCAACAAACCACTTAATCCTCACAACAACCCTATGATCCATTATGGGTACATTATGATTTCCACTTTATAGATGAGGAGATTGAGACCCAGAGGGGTTATGTCCATGCCTGAGGTTATCAGCCACAGGAAATGGGGGCTGAGGCATAACTGAACTTACGCAGTCAAATCTAAAACCTGGCCTCATATTGTATGACTCTGTATTGCCTGAATCTTCCTCTTCATCTTCAGGAGGGTCTTCCAGCCACTGCTTGATGTCCCCAGTGATGGGGGGCTTAGTACACTGCCAGCCCAGCCTCTCCTTTCCTTGCCAGCCCAGCCTCTCCTTTCCCACCCTGGTTTTGCTACTCCCAGCCACTCTGTCACACTGATCTGTGTGAAGTCCTTTGTGATAGAACTTCTCTGAGCCCTTCCCCATCCACCCCTCCTCATGGGGCTGCTTTCTCTGTCAGAAATGTCCAGCCACGTTGTCTGGCTGGAAAATGCCCTTTCAAAATCTGGTGTATTCTCCTAAGTCTAAAATATCACTGATTGTAAGATGCACCTTTATTTTATCTTCACTTGAGAAAGAAAAATTCTGCCAGCTAAACTTTGACCTAATACTTTCTTATCACTTGGCATTTTTATTGTTATCGAAAGAAGCTAGTTAGAGAGTTTATCCTTTATTACTCATGTGTCTAAAAAAAAACAGAAGAGAAATAAACTGAGTAACTTAGTCCTAGAACGTGTTCACGTTCAGGGTCTGACTGTTTTGAATAATTTCCGACTTGGTCACTGATGCCTGTGGTTTTCCATGTAATATTGTTGTCTGTGCCATCAATGCCATGGCAGTATTTCTGGAAAGAGTGCTCTGCTGTTATCCCTGAGTCTCTCTTCCAAACCTCTGACATCCATTCTGTGAGTTTTGAGCCTGGCGTTTTCTTGCTTGGTGTGCTGTGGTCAACCCTCTCGTGTGTATCGCTCACAGGGAGTGACAGCTTCATCTTTTTGTGTGGATCTTCTCTTTCAGGGACCCTAGAACATTCGGTGGTTTCTTTGCAAGAAAATAAGGTTATTCCTACAAGGACAAACATATACTTTACTAATGTCACCTTTGTACTCTGTTCCCAAGTCTTTTTGCACACATAAGAACTTCTCACTTTACTGCCAAGTCATGGTGTGATCTTGTCGAAGACAATTTAAGTGGCAATTAAATGTAACACGTGTCATTTCAACAACACACAGACCTCAACAGAGTGATGACAAATGAACACTCATTGACCAAGCTCTGCCTTTTCAGAGTTGTCACGATGGGAAGAACAAGTGTGTGAGCTCCTGAGCGCAGGATGTCTCCTCCTCTCTATAACCCCAGGGCCTGGCCCTAGGAGATTTTTTTCTTTCTTTTTTTTTTTTTTTTTTTTGCACAAACAGATGAATTGAACAAGACACAAGGCAGCTGGGGAGAATACCTGTGTAGAAGGATTCAGGAAAACATTAAAATACAGAGGTAGGAACTCAAATCACAGAAGGCTGAGCCAGGTAATTTGAGGGGGCCAAGTGCCCACTTTGCCAGAGTCAGACATGTGAAAGTATCACAGCTTCCTGGCACAGGGAACAGCTGGCCCTGGTTGATAGGATATCAGATGTAAGAGGGTCCTAAGAGATCTTGTTTAATCCCCAACAGCTCATTTATGGAGGAGCTGAGGTTCAAACCTGAGGGGGTGACGCCAACTGGGTCGCTGCCTGGCTGCTCCACTCCCTTCTGCAAGGATGGGTTGCCTTGGGCAGCATGGAGCTCCCTGACACTTGAGGTCTGACAGTAGGAAACAGGTTATGAGATGACCAGCATTTGGGAGCTTTGCTAGATTACCTTAGTCCAATCTGAATGATTTATGGATGAGGAAACCGAGGCTCATGGATTTCCTTTAGGACTCCTGTCCTTCCTCCAGACACCTCTCTCAGGGCCCCAAGCCACTTGCCACTCTGTTAGTGGTGTGCCTGTTTTTCTGCCTTCGTGTATCAGTTATTTGTGTCTGGTTTTGTCTCCCTGAACACAAAATAAGCTTAGTAAAGATGCCTTCTCCTTAGGGTGGCCCCATGATCTGGTGGAGGGAGGGTTGACTTTGAACCACACATATAACTGTGGGATATCAGGGAAGTTACTTAAACTGTGCTTCAATTTCCCCATCTGTAAAATGGGGATGACGATGACAGTACCTACCCCTATCTGTGGTTGAGAGGTTTACATGAGATACGGAACACAGAACAGTAACAAACATGTGCTAAGCCCCCAGTAAACGTTAGGTTTGAGCTGTCGTCATCATTATCCCCTCTAAGCCTTCTCCGTGGTGCTAAACAGATGCCTGTGAGTTAAAGGAATCTGTCTAACATCTCTACGCCCCATTCTCCCTCCTCTGGTAAATGCCCCATGGTCCTGCAGGGCTTCCCCCTAGCTCCCTGACCCTCCAGGCCAATCTGTGCATCACTTCCCCAGCCACAGTGATTGGCTCCAGGGCTATCACATGACTCGTCCTGGCCAATCAGAAATAGGAAGCGTCAACTCTAGGTCTTCCGAGCTCTTTGGCCCCCGGAACCTAAAGCTGGAGAAGCGGAGTGTTGATTCCCCTCTGCATCCCTCCCTTCACCCTAACAGGGGAGACTGATGGAGAAAAGAGCCAGCGCAGAAGCAGGTAGGTGGACTCCATAGAGGAAGAGAGAAATCCGTGCCGGTGACACAGCTGAACCCCCCTGCTTTAAGCTATGCCTGAAAGCAGATTTGCTCTTTGCTTTTTTTTTTTTTTTTTTTTGATCAGGGAGAAAAAAATTCTGTGTGTGCTTGAGCCAGCTTGGGTTACGCATCTGAAAGGGTCTGAAACAATAGCTCCTCCAAGACGGTGTGACCTCCAAATTTACATATATTTCTAATCGCATTTTTTTAAAAAGAACTTATTCCACAAGTGCAGTCAGCGCTGAAATAATGATATTTGGCCTTTGACTGGCTTGGCCAAACACATGCCTGGCTTCGCACAGCCTTTTGAAAACCCATTAGGTTACTTACTGGCTTCCCTCCACGTCTTCCACATGGTCAGAGCCCACAACCAAGCTTCGTGGCTCCAGCAGGTCCACCCCGCGGCTAAGCACGTCTGACTCAGTGTTTTCCCACCGCTTCGTACAGTGTCCCAGGGGAGAATTAGGGTCATCCCTCTCCTCGTATGTCTTTTTAGTTATAAGAAGCTCAGCTCAGTTCAGGCAACATGTTGCCTTTCTTATCCAGTGCCTTCTGGAAATCACCCCCTCCAAACTCTGGCTCTGTCCCTTCCGTTGCTCAACCCGTTTATAATCTCTTGCCCCCAGAGAAGCCCTACTCTCCTCATTCTGATTGGGAAGGCTTAAAAGTGCTAGTGATGTTGGTAGAGTTGTGATTTTCAGGGGTGCTCACTCCACCTTTCCTGAACCCTACCCCTGCCCCTACCTGTTCCATAGATAGTGACGCTTTGAGGACTGAGTAATCATCACTGTTTCCCCCCCACCTCACTGACAGAAGGTCTGTTGGAGAGGGGATCCTAAAAGTATTTGTCAAGGTAACACACCCCAAGGTCTTGGCTTGTGGGCCTGTCTGATTCACATTCCGTGAGCCTTCTTCTGGGCTGAAACCTCATGCCTTGGAGCTCAGACTCAATGTCCCCTTTTTCAATAAATACATTGCGATGGTTCCTTTCCTCTCCTGAAGTCAAATTCATAGCTGACATTGCCTACTTGCAACCTGGGATTTAAACAAATCAATATAATGTCCTAGTTACCATATCACAGAGGAGTAAAAGGAAAATAATTTGTAACAAATAATACATATCTCATTACATGAATGCTTGGATGGGAATGATGCCAGAAGAGAGGATAAAGTTGTCGAATGATTGTGCCTATTTACCATGAATATGTTTAGACTTAAGAGAAACAAGACAGGCTTTAATGTTAATACCCTGAAATAAGGGCTAAAACTTGAATTCACACACATACGTAGAATGCACCATTTATGCACCTGCAGACTGACACAGGTGGGGGCTGCAGGTGCTGTTAGGAGAGGGTGGGCCACTCTTAACTCTGGGGAAAGTCTTGGAAAATAGAAAGCATATCCTTCCCTTGATCTACACAGTGGTTCTATCCCTGGCAAGTTCACCAGTACACAAACACCTTTCAAAAAATAATCAAACCACGTGTTCAAATGCAAAAATTCAGTGAGAGCCTAGACTCTGCTAGTCACAAAGAAGGATGCCAACAGTTCTTGCTGGGAGTGGGGGGGGACAGTTCTGCACACTGAGATGTCCAGTTTCCGGGAATCCTGCCTGGTAAATGAAAGCAGCTCCACTCGCAACTACTGAGATGAACATAAACACCTCATAAAAGTCCAAATACCCTTGGAGTGATAAAACCTCCTTTGAGAAACCCTAGTTTACAAAAGAGTCTGGCAGCTTCAGAGACCAGGGTTGACCATAGCCATGGGTAAATTGCTCCCGGAGGCTCAGTTTTCTCCTCTGTTAAATGGGGGCTTTTGATATTAGGTAAGATGGCGCAATGACACATGGCAGGTACTCAATGGATGGGAGCTCTTTCCTTCCAGCTCCTGCAGTTCTTAGTCAGGTCTCAAAGACCCCACATTTCCTCTCACTCTAGGAACGAGGGTTCAGACAAGCCTAGCCCTGTTTGCTTCCAGAAGCTTCTGTGCGTTGGTCTTGCATTGCATCTGAGCTCCCTTGCCTTTCTATAGCCTGTGCCATCTGGAAACCTACAACCTTATTGGTCTGCAATTCCTTCACTCAAACACTGCTAAGCATCCACTGTGTGCACCAAAAGCCTTGTGAGGGTGTGAGAGGAGTTGCAGACTGGGGCTCATATCCAAGGCTCAGCACCAGCCCTGTGCTATCTAGAGGCAGCAGGGTGGGCTTCCTGGAGGAGGAGGTACCCGATCAGGTCCCTGAGGGTAGGGAAAGCTTGGACATGAGCTCTGAGGAGAAGAGCATCCTGGGTAGAAGAAGTGTTAGGGTCAATTTCTGAGAGGCTGGGACATGGAAGGTAATTAGAAAATTGTTCTGCCTATTACTAGCCTAAATTAGGCCCTGTCTGTTCCAGCCTGCACCACTGGACCCATGCCTCCCCAGTCTTCTGGCCTTTAGCTGTGCCCCTCCAGTCCATCCCTGACACCGTCTGCCAAGAGGACATCTTCCCCCAATTTACTTGTAACCTTGTTTATCTCTGCTTATACCCTGCATGGCTCCTGTCTTTTGCCAAACTTTTAGATTCTTGGTGACTTGGACCACTGGTTGTTCCAGCCTCCACTTTGGGACTTCCTGCCCATACTCTCTGGTTTATTCATGTTTTCATTCAACACATGTTTATTAAACACCTGTTCTATGCCAGATCCTGCTCTAGAGGTCATGCAATTAGTAAAACCCAAGCAGAGACATTCTTGATCTCATGGAACTGACATTTTGATGGGGAGAGAGGCAAGAAAACCCAAAACTATGAACTGACAGTTGGAGTTAAGAACAGATAAGAAAAACACAGCAGGGTCAGGGTACAGAGAGTAAGGAAGGAGTCTTCTTAAATACATATTTTTAAAATTGGAGCGTCAGTCAGATACCATTTTGTCTTTCCTGGCTTAAAAAAATCCAGATTTTGATCCTATGACAGTTTTGTGCCTAATTCTGAGGATGAATTTTGATTGGACTTGTCTGATTTTGGCAGTCCCACTCCCTGTTGCCAAGATCTGGTCACATAACAGGGATGGGCATGTGACTGCATTTTGGCCAGTCATATTGAAGGGAAAGACTTCCAGAGATGTCTGGGAATGATTTTTCTAGAAGGGGACATATGGAGAGAAAGCCCTTTTTTGCCATATCTCCTCTTACTTTTTGCTTGAGCTGCTTTCATGAGGAGATGTGATGTTGGGAGCTGTGGCAGCTCTCCTGTAACCATGAGGGGAGTTAGAGATGGCATGCCATGAGTGGCAGAGAGGGGGCGTTTTATCCTCGGTCACATCAGTAAACCACTGAACAAGCACAGGGTCCTCATTTTAGAACTTCTTGTTCAGTCAACACTAACATTTAAGATAAAACTTCCTATCGGGAGGTATTAGTGGTTCTGTGTGTGCTGAACTATGACTTTGTCCAGCCTCAGGCAGTTAGAGCCAGCTGAGTGGCTGGAGCTTCCAGACTTCCAGCCTCTGGCCTCAAGCAGTGCCTTCTATTCCCCACAGTAGCCAACCCATGCCATCCTCTCTCTGTAAACCATGAAGGGCTGGGATAGAGGTTGGGTATTCTTCACTGTTCCCCAGACTCCCCAGACCCTGTCAAGCTTCATGCTTTTGTACTTGCTCTTCTCTCTGCCCAAATGCCCTATCTAGGAAACTCCTACTCATCCCTCAAAGCCCAGTTAGAGATCAAATGTTGCATCTTCTATGAAAATTCTCTAAGCCCCCAAGTCTCTGCTCCACTATCTCTTGCATATTTCCTTCTGCTCTGCAACTCACACCTGTTGGCTAATGTTCTCTCCTGCCAGAGACTGGAGAGTCCAGGAACCGGGTTTTCATTTATATGTGTGGTCCCCATTCCTAATGCAAAGACTGGAGGGCTCAGAGCAGGGGCTAATGATTTTCATTGGTTAGCTAAATGAGTAGGGCAAGGGAGTGAGTGAATGAGTGAATTTTCCCAGCCTCCAGACTGAGAGCAGAGGTGCAGGGCAGAGCGCAGGGGTCCTGGGGGCCCAGTGGTTGTTGCAATGATTTGGAGGTGACTCTCCTCGAAGGTAGACCAGGGGGCCCTGCTGCTCACAGGGCAGGTGGAGGCCTGCCTGCTTCCAGCCCTCCCACTTCTCCTAATCTCTCCTTCTTTCCCTCCATCTGGGAGGGCAGCCTCCCGGGGGCCAGTCCCACCCTCTTTCTCCCCCAGGCCTCTGCCAGCTGAGTTATCCTCTCTGCCATCTCCAGGACTCCTGGATCAGCGCCCCCCACCCCTGTTCCTTCAGGTGTGCTTGGGGCCTGGGGTGGGACTCTGGAGAGCGAGACAGGTGACAGTCCTAGCTGTTCTGGGGAAAATTAATTAGCCTGGGTTCGCAAATCACTTTGAAGATTTTTTAAAAAAAGCGAAAGCAAAAGAAAATACATGCACTAGTCCCTTATCGAGACGATTAGTACCTTCAGGCTTACCTCTCCCTTTTGCTAGGGCAGGGTATGTCCCCATTCCACTCCATACCTGTTTTTCTAGAAAATCCAACTTCTGAAACTCAGGCAGTTTGGTGCATGGTGCAAGGAAAGGAGCATTTTGGCCCTTTCTGGGCAGGGCCCCCTCTGCTGAAAACCAGTTCCCAGTTGCTGCTGGGATCTGGGGCTTCAAAATGTGGGTTCGGATCCTGAGCCTGGTGATCCTGGGCTGGAGCCTACCCTCTCTGAGCCTCTGTATTTCAGCAAAATGAAGCCAGGTAATGCTTCCCTCGGGAACGAGCATACAACAGGTGCTCAGTAAACAGAGCTCCTGCCTGTCCTGGGACAGAGCAGACAGAGTCCACACAGCCCCCAGGTAGAGGCTGGGGCTGTTGTCTGGGCTTGGTTTCCCAGGTACCTGCCCAGGGACCACCCAGCCAGCCTGCCCGCTACGGGGCAGACTCCAGCTCGGAACCGCAGAAACAGCTGACAGCTGCCAGGATCCCAGCTTCCTCCCCACTGTAGGGAAGTCCTCCCAGGGCCATGCCGGGCCAGGGGTGGCCACACAGTGCACACTTGGCACCACGCCCCCCAGCCTGGTGGCAGCTCCTTGAGATGGCCTGGACTGTTCCCTCTGCTCTTTCCTGAAGAGGAAACGGAGGCTCAGAGAGGTCCATCTCTGGCGATTGGAAACTGGGCTGAGCTTCCTGGCTTCACACCCCAGCTGGGCTGGGGGAGGGGGTGGCTGACAGGCAGGCAGGTGAGGTTTGGCAGAAGGAAGGTCTGTGAGCTTTTGTGGGGCTTCAAAAGTTTGGCATGGTTCAGTTGGAGGTGGGCGGTGCTTCCTTCTTGAGGACCCCTCCCCCTCTCGGGTCCTGGCATACCTGCCAGGCAACAGGTGGGCCTCAGAACCAGCTCATTTATGGCTCCAGGTGAGTGATCATGGGGCCCCCCACTGAGGAGTTGGGGGAGGGGTCCTCAGGCTCCAGATGAAAGGACAGAAGTGCCCCCCACCCCACCACATCTCTATGCCTCCCCACCTGGGGCCCCGGCTCCCAACCAGCTCTATCACCTGGAGCTCAGACACCAAAGGGTATCCTGGGAAACCAAAGTGCTTCTCCTTTATTCCACTCCCCATGCGGGCCCCTGCCCTCCCAAACTGTCCCCTCTGCCTTCTTGGGCTAGAAGGTGCCAGGCCCGCAGAGAGAATGGAGGTGCTGAGTCTTGCTCTAGAGGGGGTACATCTCCTCTGAGCTTGTTTTCTCTTCTGTAAGATGGGGAGAAGAATGTCCTCCTTCACAGGGTTGCAGAGGGGAATAAATGAGCTAGAGAAATAGCTGAAGCAGGGGGCTCACAGGTGTTGGTTCACAGCAGCCATGGGACCCTACCTTGTGCAAGCCACAGGGGATGGGGGTCAGTGAGGTTAGGGATGCCATTTCCCAAGGGCGACAGGAGCCTGCTGTTGGGGTTTACCTGCTGGCAGACTCCTAGCCAGTCTGCCCTCAAGGAACTTGCAAAGTAGGATGGGAGATAAGACAGAGAGGACAAGGATGATAGCGAGGACCAGAATCTACTGAGCACCTACTGTGTGCCAGCCCTTGTTTAAATGCTCTCTACTTGTTTTATCTCATCGCATGCCCTCCACCACGCCATCCCAGGAGGCTGGTGTTTTGTGGCTATTCTCAATTTTGGGAGGAGGACCAGAAGCCCAGAGGGGCTGGGACATGGCCTGAGGACACAACACACAACTAAGAAGTGGCCGGCCAACAATGTGAACCCAGGCTAGCAGGTTGTAAAGCCACCACTTTTGACCATGGAATCGTGCTGCTTTTCCAAGAACGCTGAGTATCTTTATACTACAAACAAGTACAGGATCAGTGTCAGAAAGGAGAAGGAAAGAGGAATCTGGAAGATGCCCCCTTGGTCTTCCAAAGCTACAGCCGTCTTCGGCTCACACACCATCTGTGGCTCCCCAGTGCCTGCAGGACTGATGCAGTCCTGGTCCCCTAATCCCTGTGTCCTCCTCACCCTTCACCACCCATATCACCTGCTGGTCATTCCCTGGCCAGCCTCATCTTTCTGAACATCTTTCTCCCCCCACTACCCACCCTGCTCTCTGCCCTACCCTTTTCTCCTTTTCCACAAGTCTGTCTCCTGGCCTCCAGCTCCCATGCTGCCTTGGCTCCCTGGGCTGGCGGGAACAGTACCCCTGTCCTGCCCCAGGCTGGAGAGTTCCTGGGCCTGCCAACCAGACATACCATTGCTCCAGGAGTTTCTAAGAAGTGCGGGGCTTTAATACCGTGATTGTCATCACATTTTTGTTCGTTTTTTTTTTTTTTTTTAAACCCTGGAGTGTATAGTAGAGATGTATGTGCAGCAGAATGACTGGAAGATAGAAAAGCAGAGAGCAAACAAGGGCTCTTAGAATCCTGCAAGCACCCCCCCCCCCCCCCCCCCCCCCCCCGCCAGGAGATAGCTGTTATCTCTCTGGGAGATAGCTGTTATGAATGCCTGTGGGTCCCGCCAGCAGGCTTTTCTCTTTACCCACGATTTCAAAGCATTTATTTAAACCAGAAAGAGCCACCTTTTGCTTTCATATTTCAGGTTCTGTTCTCCAGGGGGTCATAAGCCCTGCATGTAGCCTAAATGCCTCTCATGGGGTTCACTGCAAGTCAGGTCCCCCTGAAGCCATGGAACCCTAAGAGGCTGCCATCCTGGGTTGCAGAGGTGGGTGAGAAAGAGGGTCTTCACTGGAATCTGGTCCGGGTTCTGGGCACCCCATTAAACAAAGGCTAAGGGGTCATTAAGTAACCCCAGCAACCCGAAAGTCCAGCTACACAGGGCAGGTGCCTAGGTCTGTCTTCTGTCCTCTATCTCCATCTATCTCCTCTATCTCCATCTGTCTCTGTCTCCTCTATCTCTACTCCTTTATCGCCATCACCTACACAGAGCCTGGCCCAGAGCAGGTGCGCATGGTTGTGGAACGACTGTGGGAGTAAGTGCCGGGTGCGGAGCTGGGCAGGTGGCACAGACCAGAGAGAAGAAGGCCTTGCACACCCTCCAAGGCTTGACATTCAGAGGCTGGACTGTCCCCTCGGGTCAGGGGGAGGGGAGAGCCCTGGGGCAAGGATAGGGTGGAGGGGCTTCCTGGCAGGGTCAGGAGGCCCCACCCAGCCACCCGCCCACCTGCTGGGGCGCAGGAAGTCGAGGCTGCCACGTCCGAACCCTGAGGGCAGCCTTGCTTTGGAGCCATTTATCACCTGTAGCAATTCCAGGAATGCGGAGATAGAGGGGCCAAAGTTGGAGGGAGGTACCTTGGAGGAGGCAGGGTGAGGGGGCTGTCCCTCTTTTCTCCAGGATGCAGAGAACCCAGACCCTTGGCATCTGGGAAGGCATTGAGCGTCTCCTGAAGACCCACACTCCCAGAGCATTGGATAATGTTGGCTTTTAGGGAGTGTCCACACTGCATGCCAAGTACTGTCGTGACCCTCACAACAGCAAGTGCTGTTATAGCCTGCCAGGTCACACTGCTGGGGACAGGCAGAGCCGGGATTCACACACAGCAGGCTGGGGCTAGAGCTTGCACACTGATGTAGAGGGCTGTGAGCACCCAAGCCAGGTAGGGCCCTGTGTTCTGCCCAGCGCCCTGGGTGGCTCCTATCTATGCAGAGGAGAAGCCAAAGTCCTCAGGGTGGCCACAGCATCAACTGAGAAGTGCCTCTCTTGCCTTGCTCACTCTGCTCCAGCTGCAGACTCATTTTTGCCTCAGGGCCTTTGCACTCACTGATCCCACCGCCTGGGAGGCTTTTCCCCGATTTAGACATTTGGCTCACTCCCTGGCCTCCAGGTCTCTGCTCAGAAATCCTCTCCTCCAAGGAGCCTTCCCCGACCACCCCTGTATGACCTGTACCCTCTAGACAGGCTCTGGCTCGTACAGCAGCCACCAGTCACGTGTGACTCCTGGGTACTTGAAATGCGGCAAGTCAGAACTGAGACACACTCTGGGTGTCAAATACACACTGGATTTCCAAGACCTAGTATTAAAAAAAAAATGTAAAGCATCTCAATAATTTTTTGTATTGATTACATATTGCCAAGATAATATTTTGGATCTATTGGATAAAACATAATTCTTTTTTTTTAAAGATTTTTTTTAAATTTATTTGACAGACAGATCACAAGTAGGCAGAGAGGCAGGCAGAGAGAGAGAGGAGGAGAAGGCAGGCTCCCTGCTGAGCAGAGAGCCCGATGCGGGACTCGATCCCAGGACCCTGAGATCATGACCTGAGCCGAAGGCAGAGGCTTCAACCACTGAGCCACCCAGGTGCCCCAAAACATAATTCTTAATATTAATTCTATCTCTTTCCTTTTTTCAAAGTGACAAGGAGAAAATTTAGAATTACATGGGTGGCCCTTTCAGCCCCATCTCTTTCTTCCCGGCACTTACCCTCTCTGGGCCATTACAGGTTTGCTTATCTGTGCATCTGTCATCTGGGCCTCCCCAGCAGGACAGGGATCCCTGTTCCCACTGCTGTACCCAGCACACACAGTGGTAGCCCCCGAGGTAGCCAAGTAGGAGGACCCAAGTGCGCCTTTGTGTCTGCCTTTGTGCTGGGCTTTGTTCCTGAGCATTGGAACTTGGAATGGGGGTGGGAGTGAGGGGAAGAGTTTTTGGGTCCACGGTGGTGGGGGCCAGAACACTATAGAACAAGTGAGGTTTGGATTAGGGTCCAAACACCCTCCGGCCCACTTTGCCCCCATACATTTTACTGCCCGACCTATGAGGATCTCAGTCTCTGCCCAGCGGCTCTGAGGGGTTTCTGGAGGTGGTTCCATGGGCCCCAGCAGGTGGGAGAAGCCATGGAAGCTGCTGCTGTGGCTGACCCATACCAGAGCCAGACAGCGAAAGAACTGTGCCCTTGAAGGGGACTCCACCTTCACCGTGGTCCCATGGGAAGCTGTGGGAATGGAGGAGCTGGGGCTGGCTTGGGCAGGCGGTCTCAGTGCCTTTTGGGGAGGGGGCGGGAGTCCGAGGGATCTGGGCTGCCCAGGTAGGCATGGGGTGGTCCTTGGCCATGGTCCTTGGTCCTTGGTGATAGGGATCTCGGAGAATTCCAAGGAAGTGAGGTAAAATGGCAGAGTTGGTCAGAGAGGGGTGTGGGATTCCAGAGGCAGAGGTAAGGGGGGGGTGGGAAGGCTTCCAGAGGGAGTGGCATCCGGCATTCGGGTTGGGAGAGGAAGGCTAACTAGGGCCTGGAGGGTCTTGGGTTGGGCCAAGAGGCAGTGAGGCTGGAGCCATGGAGCCCCTGGTGGTAGTGAGAGCTGGGTGGGATTGGGGGGTTAGGGGGAGAGGCTGTCAGATCCCGGCCCGCCCTGGGGTCTCTGTGCTTATGGTGGAGTGGTGGCTGTTGCTGAGTCTGCTCAGAATGGGATCAGAGCACCTGGGGCATCCCTGCTGAAAGTATGCTGAAAAGTCAGCAGCCGTGAGTTCATGTCTGGTACCCCGTATGACAGGGCAGCCACTGCCGGCACACCGCCCTGCACGAGGCCGCCGCTCCTTCCAGGAAGCTGAGGACCCATTGATGTTCTCCTGGGACAAAGCTGCGTTTGCGCCCTCCCCCGCCCCGTGACCACTGCCCCCTCCCCCAAGTCTGGGTTCAGGGACACAAATGCTCCTGCTCTGAGTTTCCTGGAGGGCCCTGCAGAGCCTGGGGGTGGTGACAGGGCCCCAGAGAGGGAGGCTGCTCCTCTCCAGGCTGGACCACCTGAATTCTGTGCGGCTCTTCGCGGCTCTGTCTCCAGCCTGCCCTGCAGAGCCAGAGGGTGCGTCTCCCCTGGACTTGTCTGTGACCTTGAGCGTGTGCCAGCCCTTCTCTCAGCCTCTGTCTCCTCTCTCCTCTCTCCAGCCTTTCCACTTGTGGAAAGTGGGTATGGATCACAGAGCTCACCTTGCAGGGTGATGGTGAGGCCTGGCCCCAGGGGAGACTCTCTGGGCTCCCTTCTTTTCCAGGGGCTGGCTTCTGAGGATGAGCTGGCAGGTGGGCAGGCCAGACAGGCAGGCAGGCTGGGCCCACGACAGGGGTGGTGGTGGGGTGGTTAGGGTTGGCTGGCTCTGGAATGATCACACCCCTGCTGTGGGGGGGGGGGCAGGGAGGTAGAAGGGGGGCAGCCCAGGAGCCAGGAGTGATTTAACACCTGCACATAATTATCAAATGATCCGCCTTCTGGGAATTATTTTTATCTTAATCTTTTATTTGGTTCCAAATAAAACGGGAGAGGGACTGGCAAAGCGGAGGGAAGGGGCAGCGGGGAGCTCTTGGGTTACCAGGAGGTTACTGCCCCTCACGGTCCCCCAGTCAGGGTGCCCAGCACTGAGGCTCGCCTGGCCACTGCAAGAGGATGTCCTCTGCTCTGGGGCCTGCAGCCCCCCTGGGGAAGGTGGGAACCTGGCCAAAGGCAAATGAGACCCCAAATGGCTGTTAGGAGAGTGTGTATGCACGTGTGTGTGTGTGTGCGTGGGTCTGAGTGTGTCTTGGAGGAGGTATAGCGTTTCTTGGAGTGCTGATAGCAAAATCACAATGCAGATTCCTGGGCCCTATCCCTCCCCAACAGACCCGATCCAAATCCCCAGAGGACAAAGTTCATGAGGCTTCATTTTTGGCAATCCTAATTTTTTAACTTCCTTAGAGAAGGGACCCAAGGACTCATATTCATCCTGAATTTTATTTTATTTTTTTATTTTTATTTTTTTAAAGATTTTATTTATTTGTTTGACAGAGAGAGATCACAAGTAGGCAGAGAGGCAGGCAGAGAGAGAGGAAGGGAAGCAGGCTTCCTGCTGAGCAGAGAGCCCGATGTGGGACTCGATCCCAGGACCCTGAGATCATGACCTGAGCCGAAGGCAGTGGCTTAACCCACTGAGCCACCCAGGCGCCCCTTCATCCTGAATTTTAAAAATGAGTGCCTGATTCTAGCGTTGTAGAACCTTTGGCGGTTTGGGAACTTTACAATAGTCAGATTCTTTGGGCTGTGAAAATCTTTAGAAGTCTGGAATATTCAGATCTCGGGGGAAGGGAGAATGTTTAGAATTATTACAACTTCCAGGTGTTTTCATTTTTGAAGAACCACTCAAAGTCTAGAATGTTCAGATGCCTTAGAGCAAGGGTTTCGCAGATGTCAAATGCTTCTCTGCCTCTTCAACACTTCTGTCTTCCCCACATCCATGCCTGTTATATATACTTTTTCTTTTTTGTTCAGTCAGGTACCATTTATCTTTTTCTTAAATTTGTTTTGGAGTAACTTTAGACCTTCGGAAAGAGTATGTAGAGTTCCTACGGAGCCTTCACCCAGCTTCTCCTGATGTTGACAGTTTTGAGCATGAGTGCAATTGTTAAAACCAGGAAATGAACATGGATAAAAATGCCACTTACCATTCCGAGGACCTTAAGTGAATCTTTGTATTTTCACCACCACCACCCGCCCCCCTGCACCGTGTCCCTTGTCTGGTCTGGAATCTAATCAAGAATCCCCTATCGCCTTTAGTGGTCCTGTGTCCTTCCTCTCTAGCAATTTGGGAGTCTTCAGTCTTGTCTCATTTCTGGTTTGTTTCAGGCTTTGAAACAATGCTGAGCAGTTATTTTGCCAAATGCCCTTTAGTTTCAGTCTGTCTGGCATTTGTTTTTTCTCATGATTGGAAAGAGATTATACATTTGGGGTGAGAATGCCACACGAATGCTCCTCGGGCCATCATATCAGGGGAACACAGGTGTCTTCTTACTCTCCCCTGTTCCTGTCGTCTGTGTTTTTATTTAAGCCGATGCCTTCCCCTTTTTTTAGCGTACTACCTAATTTTATCCAACTGTAAGGAATGATATCCCCCAGTTGTGATAGGTTTGACACTATAGCTATAAAAATGGAAAATAACCTAAAATCATCTCGATGACCTCCAGGGCTTTGTGTACCATTTTTGACAAATGTTGCCTTTAGATTATGTAGGATCCTCGGAACCATGCAATGCTGATTTGGTTTATTGTTGTCTGCAAAGAGTCATCAGAACCATCAGAACTCTTTGCCTGTTGATCCAGTCCATCAAGATTTTTGGCAGATAAGGTCCGAGTTCCATCCCTCCATCTCCGCTTTCCAACTTGGCTTCCTCAGCTCCCCCATTGCCTGGGGGGCTGTGGCTTGTTAAAATTGCAGATTTCTTAGGGTGCCTGGCTGGCTCTATTGTTATGTCTGCCTTTGGCTCAGGTCATGGTCCCAGGGTCCTGGGATCGAGGCCTGAATGGGGCTCTCTGCTCAGCGGGAAGCCTGCTTCTCCCTTTCCCACTCCCCCTGCTTGTGTTCCCTCTCTCTCTATCAAATATATAAACAAAGTCTTAAAAAAAAAGAAAAGAAAAAGAAAAAAGAAAACCAATAGCCCTGTCCCATCAGCATCCTGTAGAGGTATTAATCATGTGTCGGCTGATACGGGATCCTCCATATGGGGAAAGCACAGAAGTCTGGGAAGTTATGGGGTCAGGCTCTCAAAAGGGCACAGCATGGGAGCCCCCATGTCAGGCCAGGCCCCTGCCACGCCCCAGCCACGTCTCTTCTGCTCACCGTCCTGCAGGAATTCCGCTGGCCCTAAGCTCTTCATGGTGCCCAGCAGGGAAGGGATCCTGGGAAGCACTAGTTCCAGACTTTGTGGTGTGCCCAGGCGAGTCGCGGACAACCCAGCCCAGCCATGTTGTGTCCACTCCACATTCTAACAACACAGCTGGACCATATTACCTTCTGAATAAGACTGCGACAACACCGCATTTGTCCTTACCTCAGAGCAACTGCCCTTCTGCCCCCTGAAGGCACACTGTGTGGGGGGAAGCAACAGCCCCAGTCCCTTCCAGCTGAGCCATGTGCCTCTTTGATGTCTGTGACTTACATGCTGAGATACAGGGTTATCGCTGTCCATGTACCTTATGTCTTGACAGGACGGAGATGGGAGAGGAGGAGGAGAAAAATAATGACTTACCATGTACAAGTATATTCATATGAAAGCATAGGGAAATATACAAGTTCTACAGCCTTTGATTAGTCACGTGGCCTCAGCTGCATTTATGTGTTCTTCCCCTCCCGAGCCCCTTTCCCCTTGGTGCTTGCCTGAGCTTTGTTGTTGGCCTGGTGGTTGAAGGGTCTATGCCGTTAGCGGTTCTACCTATATGGACTGATAAACTTTTCTGTTCACCACAGGACACGCTATACCCCGGGGAGGCAAGGGGGGCGGCCCAGAGAATCCCTGATCTCCAGGGTCCCGCACTGTGATTCTGCTGTCAACACACCAGGAGGCCCTCAGAAACCTCTGCTTTAGGGATTCCAAGGGGCTGTCCCCCTTGGCCCATAGGGGAGGGACCAGCTTGACCTGGAAGGGGTCATATGGGGAGCCGAAGATGGGGAATTTTCTGGTGGGTGCTGAACAGTAGCCCAGCAGACCCCATCAGTGCCATGTTGGAGCCCCACTGCCCTAGGGGCTGGAGCAAGTGGATGGGGGGGGCGGTCTCTGGGGATTTACCTGGGCCTCTTTTATCCCACCCTACCCTGCCTGAGTGCCGCTCAGGAAGCTGGGCCAGTTCTGGCCCGGTGTGTGGGGAGGTACCCTGTCTTGGGGATGAAGAAGGCATGCACATGAGGTCGGAAAGGAGCCGGGAAGGAGCCAGGCGCGAGCACAGGCTGCAAGCAGTGCAGGGTCCAGGCATGTGGCAACAGGCCGTGGTGGAGACACAAAGCACCCATTCACCGTCTCCCGGGGCAGTGGCGACTCACAGGGGGAATCCCTCAGCAGCCTGGGGGTGTGGGGAAGCCAGCTCCCGGGAGATAGCTCTGTGCCCGTGTGGCATGACATCTCGGGTGGGGTGAGTCTCATCGGACCTCCCCTCCAAGACAGTCACATACAGAGCCCGCAGCCTAAGCCCCTGCCCCGAACAGCAATGCCAGGCACTGCTCTCAACACCTCACCTGTGCTTAGCCACTGAATCTTCCCAATACCCTGTGACCTGGGAACTGCTAGAAATGGGGAAACTGAGGCCCAGAGAAGCCAGGATTCAAACCCACTTGCTGTGCAGCCTCCATAAACCTGGATCTCATGGAGAGGTGAATACTCATGGATCAAGGGCCAGAACTCCAGTCCTGGGCTGGGATTTGCTTGCTAGCATGCTTGCAGGCTTTCCTCTACTCCTGCTTGCATTCCACTCCACCACTGACCCACATACCTTAGGCAGCCCATTTAATCCCTACATAGCTCTAACGCTGAGGATGTGCTTTCTTGCAAGGAGCTAGAGTTTGACTCCCCATGACTTTCCTTATAGTTCTGGCTCTTCCTAAGCTGGGGTCTCCAGCCCATATCCTCCCCTTTTCTGACCATACTTTAGGATATTCTTGCTTCACCTTCATGGTAGGACTCAATTCCTTCCAGGAAGACTCTGCATAGTATTAAACAGAATTGAATAATCACCTCCCTTATGCTGGGTATAGATCTTGGTTAATATGACCTCAACTGGGCACTTCCTTCTTTTGAAAAATTTTTTATTATTTTTTTAAAGATTTTTTTTTTAAAGATTTTATTTATTTATTTGACAGAGAGATCACAAGCAGGCAGAGAGGCAGGCAGAGAGAGAGAGAGAGGAAGGGAAGCAGGCTCCCTGCCGAGCAGAGAGCCCGATGCGGGGCTCGATCCCAGGACTCTGAGATCATGACCTGAGCCGAAGGCAGCGGCTTAACCCACTGAGCCACCCAGGCGCCCCTTTTTAAAGATTTTTATTTATTTGACAGACCGGATCACAAGTAGGCAGAGAGGCAGGCAGAAAGAGAGAGGGAGAGAGAGAGAGGAGGAAGCAGGCTCCCTGCTGAGCAGAGAGCCTGATGCGGGGCTCCATCCCAGGACCCAGGGATCATGACCTGAGCTGAAGGCAGAGGCTTTAACCCACTGAGCCACCCAGGTGCCCCTAGGCACTTCCTTCTTTACGGCACAGTCCCACTGGTGATTTCAATTAGTTCTCAAGAATGCCTTAAAATACTTTTCACTTGACATAACTATGACTTCCAAGTGTTGAGAATTTTACTTTTGCCTCTTTTCAGCCCCATTACACTCAAGGGCATCAGGAGGGCATCTGGGGGTGGGGGCTGGCTCTAATGACCTCACCACCATGATAACCAGCACCAACACCTGCTTTTCCTACACAAACACCCCCTACCCACACCATTACATTGGGAATCTAAGGCTCAGAGACATGGAGGGACTCCCCAAGGTCAGTCCCATGGCCAAAGAGGGGCAGAGCAAATGGTAAAACTCACACTTTTTTTTTTTTTTAAAGATTTTATTTATTTATTTGAGAGAGAAAGAGAAAGAGCAAGTGAAAGAACACAATGCCTCTGGGATGGGCAGGCAGAGGGAGGGGAGAAGCAGACTCCCCGCTGAGCAGGGAGCCCCATGCAGGGCTCAATCCCAAGATCCTGGGATCATGACATGAGCCAAAGTCAGATGCTTAACCGACTGAGCCACCCAGTCACCCCAGGGCTGAGATTCTCTTTAATAGCCATCTTCTTCTTCTTCTTCTTCTTCTTTTTTTTTTTTTTAAGATTTTATTTATTTATTTATTTGACAGAGACCACAAGTAGGCAGAGAGGCAGAGAGAGGGGGAAGCAGATTCCCTGCTGAGAAGAGAGCCCGATGTGGGGCTTGATCCCAGGACCCTGAGATCATGACCTGAGCCGAAGCCAGAGGCTTAACCCACTGAGCCACCCAGACGCCCCTAGCCATCTTCTAAGGTAAGTGCTGGTTTGCCCCCTTTTCACAGGTGAGAAAACTGAGGCAAAGAGTGCCTTAGCAATCTGCCTGAGCTTCACAGCCAGTGTGTGGCTAAGCTGGGATTTGAACCTGAGCAGGCTGGTTTGGGTGCATGTTTTCCACTCCACAATGGCTCTGCCTCCTAATACCTTCAACCAATATTTTTCCAATGCCTGCCAAAGTCTCCCTGGGGCCTCCAAGCCCCTGTGATCTGGAAACTGTGACTTCTCTAGCCTCATCCCCTGCACTAAAGGCCACATCGTCTGCCTGGCTGCTCCTTGGCCTTTCCTCACATACTCATGCTCCAGAGTATTTATACTGGCTGCTCTCGCTCCTGGAAAGCTCTCTCCCCAGATGCCCCTTGCTCACTGCCTCATTTCCAAAGACCTTTCATTTCTCATGGAGACTTCTGACTACAGTCTCTAAAATTTCAACACCCTCTTCCATGCAACGTGTCGTGTCTCTCATCCCAGCTCTGTATCTCTAACCTTTGTGGTGCAAAGGTATATTACTCATTTTTGTGCTTACTGTTTTTTTTTTTTAAAGATTTTATTTATTTATTTGACAGAGAGAAATCACAAGTAGGCAGAGAGGCAGGCAGAGAGAGAGGAGGAAGCAGGCTCCCTGCTGAGCAGAAAGCCCGATGCGGGGCTCGAACCCAGGACCTGGGATCATGACCTGAGCCGAAGGCAGCGGCTCAACCCACTGAGCCACCCAGGCGCCCCCTGTGCTTACTGTTTTTTGACTATCAGCTCTGCCAGAAAGGGGAATTTTGTCTGATACATTCACAACTGTAAGCTCAGTACCTAGGGAGTGCCTTGCACATAGAAAGTTTCTCCATAAACATGTTTGGAATGGAGACACACTGTGTGCTCGGAGTACATCTATAGGAAGCCATCTCTGTTCTCAGGGATCTGACATTTTTGTGCCCACACTGGTGACCACCATTTGGGAAGGGGCAGAGCCTCTGGCCGGAGCCAGCCCAGGGACCCTGAAAAGCCCAAGTGGGCCTTGGGCCCGAGGCTGGCAGGAGAAGGGCATCAGATTTGGGGGACGGGCCGAACTTAGACATTTGACATTAATACCTCAGGACCTAATTCATAAAAACATCTAATTACAGGGTGCACGTGTTTAATTGTCATTTAGGTAATGACCTGCAACTGAGTACAAATTATAGGGTAATCAACTCAAACCTGCTTACAGCTGCTGTAAATGCCATTTAATCTAACGTGGAGCTCCCCAGCCAGCGTCTCTGGGGCTCAGACAAGGGCAGGGTTCTGGGGACGTCCTCCCTTTGGCTTGAAATGCCACAATAAGGTGAATCGCATGAAGCTGGGCATCAAACGCCGGCTCCATGAGTTTGTACCCACCTGCACCCCACCCATGAATAGCGGCTGCCTCCTAAGCCCCAATTTGAACCCTAACAAGAGGAATTGAGGTTAGTGAGTCTGGAAGGGGAAGGTCGGCCTCCTGGTTGGCTGGAGGCAGGTGGGGAGCCCAGAGAGGGGAATGGCTGGTTTGGCTTCCTGTCTGCAGGCAACAATTGGACCAAAATAGAGGTCAGGTACCAATGGCCCTTGCTGTGTCTTCTCTGGGCTGCACAGGGCTCTGGAAGAATGCCTCTGAGAGCCTCAGATGGGGCCCATGCCCTCCTGTACCCACTTTCTCCACTCTCCCTTATCACCTCCCTTGAAGCCCACTTGTTTTCACTTTCCCTTGTACTTTTACCACCTGGGTGCTCTTGGCCTTGAGTTGCCTGCCTCTTTCCAGAAGCAGGTGCCCGTGGAAAGAGCAATGTGGGTTTTGGAGCTGGACACCCAAAGGCTGCTATCTGCATGGCCATGGGCCAGGAAAAGGATCTCTCTGAGCCTCTCCATGGGCCAGAGAGACTGGGCACAAATATTAAATGCCTGGCTTGCAGGGTCTGACCCACACGTTTTCTAGCTGCAAGAGACAGTACAGGGCACTGATGAAGAGAGTGGGCTCTCGTGCCCACTGCTCAGGTTCCCAGCCCAACTCTGGGACCTGTGAGCTGCCTGAACTTCCCTATGCTACTTTACCACTTAAAGTCCTTGCTTCTTCATGTGTATAGTGGGGGTAATTATAAAGAGTGTCACCTACCTCCTAGAGTGTATCCCATGAGTGCATGAATACGAAGTCCTGAGAATAGTGTCTAGCACATAGTGAGCACTCAGGAAATCGCAGCCATAATTATATACCACATGCTGAGGAACTGTGGATAGAGTGGGGGACAATATAGCCCAAATTCCTGCACATGTACACCCACGAGCGCACATCCACGCACATACGCGCACATGATACATGCCATCCTCTCTCTTTTCCCTTGCCTTGAAAACTCCCCCTGGCTGATCTGTCCGGGGAACTCTTATTCATCCTTCAGAACCCAGCTGGCTTCCCCTTCTCAAGGGGAAAGTCTGGTGGATGCTAGCTGCCCTTGGAGCATCCAGCTTAAGAGGCCATTGGCTTGTCTCTGCCTCTGGGTGGGAGTGTTAGGGGTGTCTGTCATCATAATCACCCTGGGCACGGCACTCGGAAGAACTTGCTAAAGGTTGGTTGAACTGATCCGATTGAATCAGCAAACCAGGAGGACCCTTGGAGGACTTCTGTGCTGGGGTTGATGCCTTTTAATTAACTTTTTGGAAAAGGAACTATGTATTCACAGGGAAAATAAATATATCCAATTAAAAAAGCACCTAGGATAAAAGTACAATTTTCCTTTTCAACCTCTTGAACTTTCTAGAGGTAGCCAGTGTGAATCGTTTCTCATACTGCCCTGTAGTCTACATTTCTCTCCAAATGGACCCCTTTGCCTGCATCTCTTTCTCATGTGCTACTATTTCTTGAACATCCTTCTGTTTCAGAATTCTCAAACTTCCTCCATTTGTTTTAGTGGTGCATGGTGTGCCAAGGGGTGAGTTCCTTATGACTTATGCAGCTGCCCCCATTTAGAGGCACTCGGGCGGTTTTGGATTTTTTTGCTTGTACAAGCCAGGCTGCACAGACATCTTTGCGCTCACACCTTGTCATATGTATCTGCGAGTGGTGACGTGTTCAGTGGTGACGAGCTCCCCTGAACCGACTAGGCCAGACCCACCCACCCGCCCACTATGGAGCCTTTTGGTTGCTCTCAGTCCTTTGGTATTTGACTCGTCTTTTGGGTGCTGCGTGCTAATGCTGGACGGTTTTAGAAATAGCCTTATCCTGATGGCTTCTGGCCCCGGTTCAGGAGCTCCGAGGTTTTTCTGGGAAACCGCATCAAGAGTGAGAAGATGGACCGACAGGTACCTCTCTCTGGCCGTTCCCTGTCCCTCATCACCACCAACAAACTGTGACAGCTCCACTTTGCCCAACTTTCTATGGATTTCTTATTGTGAATGTGGAGTTTCTCAGCTACAAAACCATGTCCAAAGACTTTTGTTTAATCAGGAGTCCCCTTCCCCCTCTATGTTTGAGATCCAGGGAAACTGAGGCCCGGGGAGAAGTGCTTTGTGTGAGTGTGAGGCCCTGCTCTGGCTGGGGCAGGCAGCAGCCGACACCCGCCTTCCCTGGGCGACCCCCATCGGGGGCCTTCAGCCCTGTCCCTTGGCTTAATCCCGTTTTCTGCCCAACTGAACAGTGCAGGAGGCTTATTTCTCATCCCATTTTAATGCAAAGGAGGCTGCCAGGCCTGGCTTGTTCTGAGTGTGGTGACAGTGGCCATGAATGGGGACCCCAGTAACGGGGACAAAAATGTGACAGGGCCCTCCATCATGGGCATTGTCCGACAATCAGGACATTATGGTTGCTCCTGGAACCCTCTCCGGGAAGGGACAGGGGCCCCCGCCTAGTATGCTAAGCAGACAGAGGCCAGGCCCGCCTTGGGCCACCCGGCCTTGGCCTGGTCAGTAATTCCATTGTGTCAGGCGTTTGGACCTGAGCGATTCAAAGCATCCCCCTGGCTGCCTTCCTCCCTCCACCTTCTGCCACTGAAGCCTGGACGTCTGGGGTGTGGGAGGAGGGGCTCCCAGACCCCGACTTGGGGAGGCTGCTGGTTCCACTGCCCTGTTGCATGACCCCAGGACAGGTGCTTCCCTCTCTGGGCCTCAGCGGGTAACAATAGCGATGACAGCAGTGACAGTCACCACACGACGGTGGACATTGCGTGTTTGCTGTAAGCCCTTGATGGGTGTGCTCTCTAATAATTCTCACAGTAACCTTGGGGCATAGCTTATACCACCCCAAGCTGACAGCGGAGGCACCCCGAGAGAGGTAACCAGGCCCGGAGAGGGAAGGAACATAGCACCATTTGGGGGGGGGCGGGGGAGCACAGGACTCGGGAACACAAGCATGACACGGAGCTGCCCAGCAGAAACCCAGCCACGTGTGTTAAAACCTCAAGCTTTCCAGTAGCTGTGTTAAACAATGGAAAAAGAAACAAGTGACATCAATTTTAATAATACAATTTATGTGCCTCTACCCAAGGTATTATCATTTCAGCATGTAATCTATATTTAAAACGCTATTCATAAGACATTTTATATTACTTTTCTTTGAGCTGAGCCTCTAGAATTGGGTGAATAGTGGACACTCCCAGCGCCCCACTTCCCTGGGGCTCAGCTTCCTCCTCGGAAGCTCCCTTCACACCTGGGTGATGGAGAAGAGCACAGTGATGCCTGATGCCCTCCCTGGCTCATGGTTACTTGGGTGTCGACACTCTGGCAAGGCCTCTTAGAGACCCCGGATCACTGCGCGGCTCCCTCCCCCACCCCCCACAGGTCCCTTCTCCCAAACCCTGGCTAGGGCAACTCCTCCTCCTTTCAGGCCCAGCAGAGCCCACGCATTTTCTGTACATCACCCCCCTCCCCCCGGAGTACTGGGTTGGGGGCCGTGGGATGTGGCAGGTAGCTGGTGCACGAAGTCAGGGGAAGTCCCAAGACTGGCTTCCTTGACTAAACCTCGCCATGCTGAACCCATTTTGCAGAAGTGGAGACAAAGGCCCACTTACCCAAAGACACAGGGAAGCAGTGGCTGAGCTGCATGTTCACCAGCCTTGTAGAGAAGTTTAGCTAGGAGAATCCAACCCCACTCCGATTTCTTTCAAGATCTATGAGACCCCCTTCACTTACAATGAAAATGCCGCTTCCCAGAGTGAAACCCAGGGAGAGGCAACTGGGAAGAGCCTGTGGTCGGGAACTGGGTCTGCCCAAACTTAGTCCCGGCTGGCTCTGTGTGATGAGTAACTTGTGGTAAATCACTTACCCTCCACTGGCTTTGCGCCCGGGCGAGTCCAGGTCTCTCTCTGCATCAAAGGTAGGAAAGTGGGCCCATGCAAGTGGTTCCAGGTCAGGGGTGGAAGGGCGAAGGGAGTGGATATAGACCTAGCTTCTTTCCCTCTACACCACACTCCCCAGACCCCATTGATCAGAGGAGGCTCCTGTCCTCAGAACCGCAGGCCCACCAGCTCTGCCACCCCCCGGCTCCTTTCCATTTGCGACTGGACAACTTCCAGGGCCGGAGTTGGGACAGGCAGTAATGGACCACAGAGTGAGTGATGGAGCTCCGGGAGCAGACTGCGAGGAAATGGGGGCTGGGGTGGTGGAGGACAGGGCCACTGGGTCTCTATGCCGCTGGGACCCTGGTGCCTCCTGTCCTGCCCTTCCCCCACTGGCTCCTCCCCCACATACCATCCTCCTCTGAGCCTCCCTCCAGCCCTCCCTGCTTGGCATGGCAGCTCCATTTTCCAGAACTGGAGACTGAGGCCTGGAGAAGAGAAGGGGCTTGCCCTCAGTGACATAATAACTGAAACCAAGAGTCCCAGAACCTTCTTCTCCTGGTCCAGAGGTGCTTGGGGACCCTCTGAGCAGCCTGGGCCGTGAGTTCTCCCTATCTGCTCTGGTGCTTCCAGGTCCAGCCCTGAGGCCCCCAAGTCCACTCATTCTCTGCCTTGGATTGGGTCTGCTACGTGCCATGTGACTTTGGCTAAGCCATTCCTTACTGAGTCTCCATTTCCTCATCCACAAAATGGGAAGCAGGACTTTTGCACCTGTTCCCAGAGCAGTTGGGAACAATGTGAGAATAATTATTAGGGCCTTGGCCCTTCAGGACATGCTTGTCTGAGCTTTGACACTGGGGCCTCCTGTATCCCAGAGCCCAGATTCAGACTAGGGGTCCTGATAAATCTTGGGCTAGCCCCGAGGAGGATGAACCCACATCCTCCCCTGACCTCCAGTGCTTCTGGGGCCCAGATCATGGAGTTGCCTCTGACCACAGAAACTTTGTGGGCTCTCTGTGCCTGGAAGGAGGAAAAGCTGTCCCAACCACAGCACAGGGGAGAGGCCCCTGGTGGGGGCTGCACAGTGAGCCATTGGTCCCAAGAAAGGCCCTGCTAGGGTGCCTCTGTCTGAGCAGCCATGAGGCAAGGCTCCAGGAACCACTTTGTTCCTCTCCATCACTGGGTTGTGAAGGGAGACTCAGACGGGATGGGGGAACCGATCCCAAGAGGGGCAGAGTGGTCTGCCTGGGGTCACAGGGCAGTTGAGCAGCCCAGGTAGAGTGTGAGTGCAACCCCTGGCCCTGAAGCCAACGGTCTCACACAGGCCTGCAGCCCAGAGGGAGAATGTGGGCTCCACGCATGATACTGAGCCCTTGCCTTGTATCAAGCACCCGGTGTTAGGGTAGACCCAGCAAAGCAGTCCCAGGCCTGCTCCCAGGAACACCCCGCCCCCTGGGGACCTCATCGAGCAGGTAGGGACAAAGGAACAAGGGCCAGGGAAAATCTGTATCAGTGAGAGAGGAATTAAAAACCATGCAGGCGTAGAAAAATCACTGAGATTGGGGCAGGGGAGGTGGGGAGCCTGGGAACAGGAAGGGCCCATGAAGGCAGGAGAGAAAGGACAGGAGTGACTCTAGTGAGGCCCAGATGAGGAGTCAGGCTTTCTTCCCACTGGGATGGGGAGCTCTGGGCTGTTCTAAGCAAGGTAATGACACCTCTGATTGCTTGGTGGGAAGAGAAGCCTGGAAACTCGCCTGGAGGCTCCTCTAGCCACCTGGATAAAAGCTGATGGTGGCAAGTCCAGGGGGGTGAGGGGAGGAGGAGGATGCCAGAGCTATTTAGGAGTAGGGAACAGTAAGCTCAAGGATCGAGACAAGGAAAGTGGAATGGAAAAACAGGAATGATGCCGAAGCTTATGGTGTGAGAAGGCAGATCAGGGGCGGGGGATAATCAGGAGTTCTATATTGGCCTCATGGAAGTGCCTTGAGACCTTAGAATGTTGAGTACACAGGTAGTGGGAGGCCTGATTTCTCTGGGGTGGGTGTTTCATACCAATGCATGGTCACCTAGAGACAGAGACAGCACGGAGGTCGGGCCCATGGCCAGGTCACCTTGAGCTTAGGTCCTATTAATCAAGGTCTATACCTAGAATGAGGCAAGTGATGTTTGTGCTTTACGTTGCTCAGACTCTTCCTGGACCCTGTGCCTGGGACTGGTTGAGAAGAACCAACCAGGACTGGGAAGAGTCTGCAGTGGGACTGGGGAGATGCCGTGCTCCAACTTGAGTCTCTGCAGGCTGCCCCAGGCAGGGGGAGAAGGAGGGGCTTATGGCTCCAGGGGCCAGAGTACAGAGAAGCAGGCTCCAGTGTGGTGTGAGGGAGTCCCCTCCCAGAGAGGCTCCTTAGGTCTGGGGCAGACTGACCAACAGGAGGGAGCTCTGCATTCAGGGAGCTACGTGAGCTGGGGACGGACAGCCTCGCATGGAGGGTGATGCAGAAGGTCTCTCGCCTTGGGTGGGGGTTGGACTGTGGGATCCACAGGGCCCCTCCCACTCGGCGATGCGACTTCCAAAGGGGAACAATGTTCCCAGGGAGCAGCAGGAACCGCTACTGATTACAAATTGCTCTGTGATTTTTCTCTCGTTACCAGGGCAACAGCAGGGTGAGCCTCTTAAGCGGCAGCAAGAGGCAGCCGGCTTTTAAAGCCATAGAAGGTTTTCCTTTGGGGCTCACTTTCTCTGCTTCCTCATCTTCTCCTTCCCCTTGCCCTCCTGTCTTCTTCACTCTCCCTGCATCTGCCCTGTACTTGGTGTTGGGGATCATACCTGTTCCCTACTCACTTTCTAAGTACTGTGCCTTCTTGTAACTCGTGCCCAGGTTTCTTGCTCACAACTTCTCTGGGCCTTGGTTTCCCCATCTTCGGGACATGAGAGGACATGAGCCTGGATGATGCTTACCTATGCCCACATATAATTCAGCTCACATGTGGACGTCCAGGGCTAATACTACCTCTGGCAGGAGGACTCTTGATTTCCGCCCCCCGCCCAACCCAGAAACATGTTCGTATGAATTCATTAGCCTGCACCGGCCAGTGCCTTCGCCACCGGCCATGAGTGACTGCTGAGCCCTCAAAAGATGGCCACTTCTGTTCCACGTACTCAAATGTTTGAGATGTATTGGGCTAAATGACAGTAAAATTAATGGCACCAATTTATTTTTATTTTTTAGAAAAGCTTGTAATGACTTACATGGCTTGCGTTCTACTTCGATCGGAAACGTTAAGTGGACGTTTGTGAATGCAGAGTTGTGGTGACAAGAGCAGCTGCTGTGGATGGAGCTCGGTGACTCATCTCATCCTGACAGAACCCTGTGACATTCTGTTTGTTTTCCTATTTAGTATTCCTATTTGACGGGGCAGGGGCGGGAAACAAGCTCTTGGAGAAGGAGCCGAATGTCTGAGGGTGCATGGCTTGCTCTTGCTCGGGTGGTCGTGGTAGAGCACGCCCCCCTCCACCCCCGGTCTCCATCAGAGTCTCGAGGAAATCAAGCTGACAGGCGTGGCGATTGAGGCAGAGGCGGGGAGATTTCACAGCTGGGGTGGGGACCACAGCATCTCGTGGCGGGCATTCAGGTTGCTGGCAATGGCCAGATGCCGTCCAGGCACCCAATGTGTCGGGTCATGGTAGGCCCTGAGGGGTTCATCCCCAAGCCTTTACGCCCCCTTCTCAGCGCATCACCCCAAAACTCCAGGTTCATCCAAGTGGACCTGACCTTCACATGCCCCCCTGCCATTCTGTCCACAGGTTATGCAGAGCTGACCTGGCCCCACCCCCACACAGCCCCATTGCAGCTTGTACAACAGCCTGGTCTACGAGTGTGCTTGGTCCAGCATTTCTGAAGCCATGGGTCTGGAGGATATGGAGGGAGCAGGAGGGCCACAGCCCACCCCGGGGGAGGGGAGGTGGCCACCCAGACTCAGTCTAAATGGCTCCAAAGATCTTGCCCTTCAACACCCTGACTGCTATCCACCAGGCTGGCTGTTCTTCTTACCCTACCCCATACACTCCCTACCCTCCTCTACACTGCTCGGCACCCAGAGGCTGCCCTCTGAGGACACCATCATCCAGGCTTTGCTGCCCTCCTGCTCCCAGCTGGGCTTAGCCAATGGAAAGGCAGAGGAGGGGTGTGGGTGTACTCAGTCTCCATCTTTCTCTGTCCTGGGTCACCACGGCTGCCTTCATCTCTAGATGCAGCTGTGGCATGAGGCCCCCTCCTGTGGCTCCATCCTTTTCCCAGGGACCACTCCCTGCCCTGTACCCAGGTCCAGGGTAGGGATGACACTCCCCTGGGCCCAGCCCTGGGTGCTGCTCTGACCCCCGGAGCTCCCTGAGTCCTGTCCAAGCCCTGTAACTAGTCTGGGGCTCTTCAGGCACCCTGCTGAGGGGACACCTGTGTCTAGCCCGGACCTGCCGGCCCCCTGGCTCTGGCTCCTGGTGCAGTCCAGCTCTGGCAGCCCTGTCTCACTCTCCCTGGCCCTGCAGCAGCCCCTCTACATCTGCTTTGCTGCACGTTCTGCAGCGTTGTCAGTTCCTGTGAGTCTTGGCCTCCTCGCTGGGTCTCACTCAAGGTCTGTAGCTCCTTATTGCTCAGTGACAGGGTCCTTGGCCCAGCCCAGGGGCTTCTGGAGACATGGCTCTGCATCCAGTTCTTTCCCCATCTCCTTTATCCCGGGGCCTGGCCTGCAGGTGACCCCAGGACATTTTGTTCAATGGCTGAGTAAATGAAGTAATACAGAATATCCACAAAGTCTGCAAGCCAAGATGGATACACGCATGTGTATGTATGTTGTGTGATACATATATGTAGAGACACATATCTAGTGCATATACACACCTGCACATACATGCATATCATACCCAAACACATATACATATACACACTCACATACACACGCATATATATGCATATGTACATGCATATATAAAATGTCATCAAGGACATGTTCAATTTGTAAGACCAATTAAAAATGCCATGTAAGTGTCAGACTCTGGCAGCTCCACACCCCACAGATGCCAGCTGGGTGTCGGGAGGTGAGAAAGCTTTCTGCAACCCCCGACAGCTTCTGTGGTTTAGTCTGTCCAACAGAGCACCTATCACAGGGCCTCCTGCACACTCAGCATGAAGAGATGGTCGGTAGGTGGATGAACAGGCCCTTGCTAGAGGGAGGCAGGATATCCTTGGGACTTTGTGCCATTTCTGTGGCCAGTGCTGGGTCTGAGTGCTGGGCCTGGGCCCCTGGCGGTACGGCAAGCTAGTGGACCGATGCGAGACATGGGTAGGTGTGTGCGCCCTGTGGGAGCCCTGGCTCTGTCATCCCCCAGCTTTAGGGAGATAGCAGCCTGGCTATTCTCCATAAGCCCCTCCCGATCCACTCTCAGCACTGCTCTGTGCCCTGGGGGCTGACCGTGGGTCTGCGTCTATGGTCTCCCAGCCCACTGGCTTCCCCTGGCCTGAAAGGGGGTTAGAGGGTGAGTGAGGCTCTCTGGTCCCTCCTGCTGGGTGGCGGGGGTGGCAGCTCTGTCCTCCAGTGCCTATGGCTCCTGTCCGGCAGCCACCCTCTAGGGGCAGCTGCCTGCAGCAGGTGTCAGGAAGGGCCTTTCTGCCCCAGGAGGGAGCATCCCCCCCACTGCTGGCAGCCCCTGTGTGCCTCACCGTCCCTGGCTGGTTTCTTTGACCATGTCTCTGTAACCAGCCCCTTTGTTAATTACCCACTTGACTGCCACCTGTTCCCCGTTTTCCAAGCATGTCATTTCCCAAACCGGAGTCTTGGTTTCTGTGATGTGGGGGGCAGTCACCAGATAGGGTGGCTGAACAGGTCAAATGAAAGAACTCACTTGGGAGCATGCTCAGCTCATTGCTAACGCACAGGGAATGACTGTAATTTCACCGTGCTGTGATGGGGGGCGGGGGCAGGGACTGGGGCAGGATAGAGTGGTTCTTAGTTGCACGGACTCTGCAGTCCTATGGTCTGGGCTCAAATCCCAGCTCTGCCCTATCACAGCTGTGTGACCTTGGGCAAATCACTCAGCCTCTCTGTGCCTCCTCTGTAGAATGCTAATATCTATCACATGAGGGCTAAACACATTAATAGCACGAAATACTCTAACAGCAAGGGCTGTAACTGCCACTAGCTAGTGGCCACAGTATCCCCATGTGTGCTGGCTAGAGTTAAACGTTTGTGGTGGGTCTGGGATCGGCATTTACACCACAGTCATTGGCAAACAGTAGACATAGGAGTCTCCTCTGCTCCCTCAATGCGGTTTAGTTTTCCCACATTTTCCTGGACTTCTTTTTCCATGTTGATCGTTGGACCCATGTGGTTAAGCAGTCCTGGACAGCGTGTTCATGGCCTCTCCTGATGGAGTGAGTGATCTCATGGTTGGGGCAGGGGTGGGTGGAGCGCTCAGTGACAGCCAGCACCCACCCCTGTGGCCTCCTGGTCCTTACTCTGGGTGGGTCACTCCACCCTGTCTGCCAGGCCAGCAGCTCCGTGGGCCCTTCCCGGAGCCTGCTCGCCCCCCTCACCCGTCCTGGCTCTGTAACTTGAGCTGCAGCCTGTAGAGCTGCCCCTAGCCGCCAGATCGCACAGGTATCAGCTGACCGCCCGTGTCCCGTTTTCCTTCGCTCGAGGCACAGGTAACAATGGCCGACAGTCCTCACAGGGGGCCTGGGCCCCCCCCAGGGAGAGGCCCCGGTGTGCTATCGGGCCACACGATCTCACCCCCTAAAAGGCCTGCCCTCCCTGCTGACATATCGCACAAATGGGGCCTTCACTCGCTGCCAGCGACCGTCTGCCGCCCTGGGAGTGTGGGCCGGAACTCGGGCCCCTGTGCCAGCCGAGCCCGCGCCGCTTGCCCTTTCCCTCCATGTGAACCTGCCTCTCGATACACCTGACCATTCTTCTCCCCTCGGCCTGGATTACACCCCGTGAAAGCCCTTTGTTCCTCCGCCCTGGTCGAAACTGGGTCCGGCACAGCAAGGGGCTGGCTGCCCAGCCTCTCTGCCAAGGTCGCCATCTGCCTGTGGGCAGTCCGTCGGGCCCCCAACCGGCTGGATCGCTCTCTTGGTGGGCGCTCCAGGCTCAGGAAGCAGACTGGGGATGGTGGGCGGGGCACCAGCCTCAAGACGCTGGGTTCCTTTGCTCACCCCATTTCTCTACAGCAGCACACAGTAGCCTGGTCAAGTGGTCTAGTTCTGCTTGGCTTTCTGGATGACCTGAGAAGCCTCTAGCGCTCACTGAGCCCTCTCTTCCTTATCTCCAAGGTGGAAATAATGAGACCTACCTCCCTGTGTTGTCGCGAGGACCAAATGTCCACAGTGTGCCGTGGGCCTTCGGGAATACTGGCTGGAATGGTGGTGGCAGGCCTGTGAGAGCTGCGACAAGGCAGGGGGACGGGGAGAAGGACCTGGCTTGGTGGCGGACACAGGGCTAGAGATTGTTACAACAAAACCCGCACAGAGGGTGGGGAGGGGAGGCGAAGGAGGCCTGGTTTCAGGCTGGGTCTCGGGGATCTGGAGAGAGAATTCAGCCTAAGGGAAGTCATGCTAAGCCATATTTGAAGGACTCTGATTGAATGTTCTCTTGGATGGCGCTACTGTAGAGCCTGGTGGGTGACTTAATTCAGCACCCACCTGCTGAGCCCCTACAGTGTGCCAGGCCCCACCTGGGCCACCCACAGCCTGCCAGCCACAGGTGCCCTCTGCGTTTCCATTGCTTGCTCTTTCCACACGCATTAATTGGGCTCGGACCTTGGGCTGGCACCAGAGGAAGGGGCATCCAAGCTCTACCCTAGGCAAGCTCCCAGTGGGCAGGGGAATGAAAGGTTGGATGCACATCCCAGTAACATAAACCTGGGGTGTGGGAAGTCCCCTGGGAGCTGTGCTGGGGGCCCTAGTGGTGAAGTCACCCCCACTAGAGCAAAGGAGCTTCCATGTCTCCATCTGGAAGCATGCCAGATGGTCTGAGGATAAGCTTCTAGGTCTTCAGATTCTGAGTTAAGCACCCCTGACTCCCACGGCCAAGGTTTTGAGTGGGCCTAAGATGTGCTTCCATACATCCAAGGATGGGGAGCTCATTATCTCCACTTTAGCAAAATTTAGTCTAAGCTAGTGGTAGTAGGCAGGATAATGCCCCCCAAATATGGTCACGTCCTAATCCCTGGAACCTGCCGATACATAACCTTTATGGCAAAAAAGATGTTGAGTGTGTGAATAACTGAAGGATCTTGAAATGGGGAGATTATCCTGGATTATGGAGAAGGACCTACTGTAATCGTAATGGTGTTATATGAGGAAGGAGGCATGGATGTGATGATGACAGAAGCAGAAATTAGAGTGATGTGGAGTGATGTGCTCTGAAGACAGAGGAAGAGGCCATGAGCCAAGAAATACAGGTGGCACTAGAAGCTAAATAGTCAAGGAAAGGGGCTTGCTTCTCAGAGGTTCCAGAAAGATCCAGCCCCATCAACACCTTGACGTTAGCCCAGTGAGACTGATTTCAGACTTCTGACTCTCAGAGCTGTAAAGGAATAAATCTGCATTGTTTTAAGCCACCAGGTTCGTGGTGGGATCTGTTACAGCAGCCAGAGGAAACGAACATACTAGCATCATGCTTAATATCATGGGTTTTGGCACAGGACTGAAACAGGTTTTAATTCCAGCTGCCATCTTTCCTGACTGGATAATCTTGGGGAAGTGGCTCCATTTCGCCCCAGTTTACCTTAACTGATAAATGAGACTCATAATGAGACCCACCCAATAGGGGTTACTAAGGGCCTTGAGAGAAATCAGGAAAGCAGATTACTCAGAAAGTGCTCCCTGCTGGTATCATTATCATGACCTTGTGAAAGGCAATGTGTGGTTTTCCGAAAGGGTAGTGACCAAAGGCAGGCCATCTGGGCTCTAAAATTACTCAGCCCTGCCTCCATTTTTTCACCTGTACAATTACCATAATAATGGGGGTGTTCCGAAGATGACAGAAAATACTCTACATACAGCGCTGAGAAGAGAGCTGGCTCCGGGCAAATATTTAATCAACAAAAACTATTGATGTTATTGTATTCCCAGCCCAAGGGCCCCATCCTGAGGACAACCCCCCAGGCCTGGCCCCCCAACGGCCAGGCCTATAGGCCAGAACCCAGGATGGGGTCAGGTAGGCTGTATGGCAATGCCCCACAGAGGGGAGAGGCAGAAGGGGCCTGTGACTGGCCAGGCCAGACCTGGCTCTCTGTTGTTCCACTTTCTCTGCCCCCCCCACACCCTTCAAGCTGTCCAAACACGGGCTGGGCGCCCGAGGAGGACTCCCAAGGAACAGCTCTGGGAAAGGTTGGCCATCCGCAGCATGTGGCTGGAGGAAGTGGCCCTTGTTTGCTTTCCTGCAGCCCCAGGAGCTTCCTTCCCTCTGCGTGTTTGCTTTGCTTTCCAGCAGCTGCCCGCTGTGGAGGGCTGGCTGCCCAGTGGACCCAGGTCCTGGAGGCCCAGACACTTCCAGACTCAGGGAAGCAGCTTAGAACAATAGCCCAATCCCTGGCCTCAGCTCCCAGAATCAACTCTTGGACTGCCTGCCCTCAAAGCTAACAGAAGAACAACCCAAGCCTGGACTTGCTGAGCACCTGCTGTGTGCTGGGCTCCCTTCTCAGCCTGAGTATCCACGTGCATCAGCTACTTGAACTCTCGCTGAGATGCTGTGAGCCAGTACCTTGCTACCTCCATCTATCAGCCAGCAAACTGAGGCACAGAGCCGGCAGGCAGTGCGCCCAAGTTCTCAACACTCCTAAGACTTGAGTTGGGTTTCCAGGAGACCCACTCCAAAACCACCTGCCCTGTGCACCCTTTGAAGCTTTGACACAGAATCAGAGGCTCAGAATCATGACATCAGAGCATTTCAAAACAGAGTCATAGAACGCAGACACCAGATGACAGAAATTCTCGTTCGTATTACAGGATCTTGTAATAAAATCAGAGACCCTTATTCTCAGGCTCATTTCATCTCATTGTTGGAGACCGTTGATGTCCTATGTCCCTCCTGCCGCTCAGTCCCTCCTAAGACACAGTTTCTTGCACACTCCCAGTGTGGAGCTCTCCTGCCTCCCCTAGCCCACCCATCCTCCCAGCAGCTTCCATCCCCCCTCCCCTCCCTCCTCTTTGCCTGCATCAATTAGCACCCTTGCCTCTGAACATCTGGTGACAAACAGTGGCACTGATTACAAGGCTGCGCACATTTCTTGTGCAGATTTAACAGGGCCATCCCAGGGGACAACAGGGCAGTTGTACCCTCAAGCTGGGGGTTGGTGGGAAGCTGCTCTACCTCCCCCAGCAGGCCCCAGGGAGAGGGAATTTCAGACAGTGGCCATGAAGGAACCTCATGCAATTCTCGGCCAGGATCAGCCCCAGAACATTTGTACGGAAATCAAACACTCTAGTGGGAACAAACTGGGGTAGTCCAGGGTAACCCAGAACCTGATGGAGGACCCCCTCTGCAGCATCCTGGTGGGTGCTTGTCTAAAGCCCCTGGGATTCCTCCAGCAAAGGAAAGCTCCCTACTTCCTAGGCTTTCCACAGTTTATCCAGGGCCATCCTGTGGGTTGACCAACTCCCTTCTCGGGGAATCCCTCAATATGTTCTCTTTGACCTAGAACCCCAATTTCTAGTAGACAAGAAGACCTTGCAGCAAGACTCAACACCAGTGATGAAAGATAAATGCTCAAGGACCTTCGTTACCACGTAGTTGGCGACAGTGGGAAAGCAATGGGATCTTTGTCCAGATCCACCTACAGAAGGTTGAGGAAATAAGTTTGGGTACCTCTGTACTGTGAAATCCTCTATGACTGTTAAAAAGGATGAGGAAGGGCGCCTGGGTGGCTCAGTAGGTTGAGCCTCTGCCTTCGTCTCAGGTCATGATTTCGGGTTCCTGGGATTGAGCCCCACATCAGGCTCTCTGCTCAGCAGGGAGCCTGCTTCCCTCTTTCTCTCTCTCTGCCTGCCTCTCTACTTACCTGTGATCTCTCTCTGTCAAATAAATAAATAAAATCTTAAAAAAAAAAAAAGGATGATGCAGGTCCACTTATGTGTAATGTGCGGTCGAGAAAATACCTTGGGGAACGGGTATGTCTTGGGGACATTTATGTATATGCTCGTATTCACACATACCAAGTGTGATCCTAGTGGCTCTCTCTGGAGAGCAAGATTTTGGAACCCATTTTCACCTTTTACTATAGACACTTCTGTATATTTTTAAAACAAGGAAGGTGTAATACTTTTGTTATCAAAAGATATAAAGGGGGCAGGCGCCTGGGTGGCTCAGTCAGTTAAGCTTCTGCCTTTGGCTTGGGTCATGATCCCAGGGTCGAACTCTCTGCTCATCGGGGAGCCTGCTTCTCCCTCTCCCTCTGCCTTTTGCTCCCCCAGCTCGGGCTCTCTCTCTGTCTCTCTCTCTCTGTCAAATAAATACATAAGATCTTAAAACAAAAAAAGAAACCAAAAGCTCGTGCAGCATAGTGACCAGCATGGGTAAATGCCGAGAAGAAATATAAAGCTGGGTCTGGGGGTTACGGGGCAGTAGATAGTGATATGCTGGTATCTTAGACCAGGCGGTTCATCAGGGGTGGCCTCCATGTGGCAGTGACTTCCGAACAAGGACCTGCCAGCAGGGAGGGAGCCCTGCGGCGTCCCTGAGGTTGGGTATGAGCCTGGAAGTTCAGACCAGCCAGGAAGTCTTGGCTTGAGCCAGCCAGACATTAGCAGAGGAAGGTTCTAGCAGGGGACAGATGGTGTGGACCCTTGGGCTGGCCATGGTATTTGAATCTTATTACAGTTGTGCTGGGAAACTGATGGATGAATGAAGGAAGCAGGAAAGTCCCAGGGGGAAGAATGCAGCCCATGCATTTTACGAGCCAAGTACAGGGAACAGAAGGCGTCCCCGGAGCCCTGTGGACGTGTGGCCAGTGCAGGGTTCCTCAGGACAAGATGCCTGTGGAGCAGCGATAGCTGGCCAGGTAGCACACTCAGAAATATTTTTCCAGGTAGTGGGCCAAAGACATAAACAGGCCATTCACAGACAAGAAGACAGAATAGGCCCGGAAGCCTACAAAGAGTTGAGCAGACTCATTAGTAGTAACCAGAGAAGCCCAAGGTATCATATTGCGACAATTAGACTGGCAAGAATTGAAAAGCTGGGTACTGCCCAGTGCTGGTGTGGCCGTGGGCAGAGAGGATCCCCGGTGCCCTGTGTGGGGACGGCAGCTCTCAAGAGAGCCACCTCTTCACACCTACCCCAGCCTCTGGGACAGGACAGTTCCACCTGGATACTTACCCAAGATGGTAAGTATCACCCAGGTCCCTTAGGGGACGTTTGTTTGTTTGTTTGTTTGTTTTTAAATTGACATATAATGTATTATTAGCCCTAGGGGTACAGGACTGTGAATCACCAGGTTTACACACTTCATAGCACTCACCCTCCCCAATGTCCATAACCCAACCACCCTCTCCCTACCTCCCTCCCCCTGGCAACCCTTGGTTTGTTTCGTGAGATTAAGAGTCTCTTATGGTTTGTCTCCCTCCCGATCCCATCTTGTTTCATTTATTCTTTTCCTACCCCCCGAGTCCCTTTGTTGCTTCTTGACTTCCTCATATCAGGAAGATCATATGATAGTTGTCTTTCTCTGATTGACTTATTTTGCTAAGCATAGTACCCTCTAGTTCCATCCACGTCATCGCAAATGGCAAGATTTCATTTCCTTTGGTGGCTGCATAGTGTTCCATTGTATATATATACGCCACATTTTCTTTATCCATTCATCTGTTGATGGACATCTAGGTTCTTTCCATAGTTTGGCTATTGTGGACATTGCTGCTATAAACATTCGGGTGCACGTGCCCCTTCGGATCACTACATTTGTATGTTTAGGGGAAATACCCAGTAGTGTGATTGCTGGTTCATAGGGTAATTCTATTTTCAACTTTTTGAGGAACCTCCATGCTGTTTTCCAGAGTGGTTGCACCAGCTTACATTACCACCAACAGTGTAGGAGGGTTCCCCTTTCTCCACATCCTCAACAGCATCTGTCGTTTCCTGACTTGTTAATTTTAGCCATTCTGACTGGTGTGAGGTGGGATCTCATTGTGGTTTTGATTTGTATCTCCCTGATGCCGAGTGATGTGGAGCACTTTTTCATGTGTCTGTTGGCCATCTGGATGTTTTCTTTTTAGAAATGTCTGTTCATGTCCTCTGCCCATTTCTTGATTGGATTATTTGTTCTTTGGGTGTTGAGTTTGATAAGTTCTTTATTTTGGATTGTGGATACTGGATATGTTGTTTGCAAATATCCTCTCCCATTCTGTCAGTTGTCTTTTGATTTTGTTGTCTGTTTCCTTTGCTGTGCAAAAGCTTTTGATCTTGATGAAGTCCCAATAGTTCATTTTTGCCTTAGGGGACATTTGATGTGTAAGGAGGCACCCTGCAGTGGTATTTGGGGCAGTGGGCATTGCCGGCACAATGCCCATCACTCATGAGTGGATGGCCATGTCCCAAGCTCCTACTATTTGCTAAACACAGTGCAGTGCACTTGACCTAAATATTTCATTGCAGAAAGAGTCCCTTCTATCCCTGTTTACTGCTGAGGAGGCTGAGGCTCAGTTAGTGGAAGCCTGGCCCAAGTTACCGGGTTAGGAGCTAAGGTCTGTGTGACTTTGCCTTCCCCAAAGTCAGCTGTCCTGGATGATTTTGCTCAGCTCCCTATTAAAGGGGCAGCCCCTGCAGAGACAGTGGACTGAAGGCTGGGCAGGACCTGGTCCTTCTGGACGCACCAGGCTACAGTCAGGAGCCTGGCCGGGGGGAGTCTTGGCTCTGCTGCTTCACAGCCCCATGACTTCAGACAAGTCGTCCCTTTGTTCGGCATCCTCAGGCTTCATGCTTGTGAAATGGGTGTAGGGAGACTCATACCAGAGACCTTGGTGAAGCTTCTCATGTCAGTGTTTGCTTCCCAGATGCACAGGGGAAATCTCTCATCACCATGCCAAGTTTAAAATAGGAAGGCTTCTCAGAGGGGAAGAATCACAGAAACTGGCTTTGCCAAAGTTAAGTCCAGGTCAACCACACTCTCCTTCTAGCTGTGTGGGCCTCGCTCAGTGCCTGTCCCCCTCCCATTGCTAAACCAGTTGGTCCAGGTGAGCAGACACTGTGACCCAAATACTGTTACTTGGTGGGGGGGCTGGGAGCTCTGGGGGCTCTTTGTGAAAGGGCCTGGCATAGGGGAGAGGCAGTGTGGATGAGTCACACTGACATGGGGTCACGTGGAAGGGGGTTTCCCAGCGGCCAGAGGCAGTGTGCTGCTGCCGGCTAGACCCCCCGCTTCTCTGACCAGCAGCCCCTCTTCCACGAAACAGACCTCACTAACAGTCCAGCCTCCCCTACCATTAGCCTGGACCCGCATATGCCAGAGAGGGCAGGCATGGAGATGTACATCCTCTTTGTGGGGCCAGCGGGCATTGGGGACCATGGTGGCTGGAGCCAGAGCAAGAGCCCCCTCGGGGTTCAAGTCCCAGCCCTGCTCCCCTCAGCAACCTGGGCTGAGCTTCTGTCTCACCTCTGTGCCCCCAGTCCCTCCCTGGGGACAACAGCAGTGCCTACTCATGGGTTGTTGTGCTCATACAATGGGGCAATCAAGGGGCATTAAGCTCACCACCCTGATAAGCCTCAGCCTTTGTTATCCTGACAAGTCCCACCCCTCCCAGCACAGAGGGGGCTGAGCCCTCAGGGTAAGCCTCGGGGTGGCAAAATCCCATTTGTCAGGACCCTCAGTCAGGAGAGGGTAAGTTATGTTGCCGTAACAAAAGCCCCAAATCCCACCGGCTTAATGCAACAAAAGTTTATTTCTCACTCATGCAAAATGTCCCAAACGGGTCAGCTGTGGCTTTGTTCTGTGGCCTAAAAGAGCAGCAACCACTGTGGGGAACACTGCCCATCCCTCTGGCAGAAGGGACTTGTTCTGTGGCCTAAAAGAGCAGCAACCACTGTGGGGAACACTGCCCATCCCTCTGGCAGAAGGGACGAGGGAGCTGGGAGATGCAGTGTGTGCCCTGGAGAGACACATCACCGCCCCTTCCTTTCGAATTGGCCAACGCCAGTCATAGGCTCACCCTGAGAGGGCAAGGACCTCGACCCTGCTAGGCGCCCAGAGGATGGAGAGACACATCTTCGTGACTATTATTGTTCTGTTATTATTATTTTATTTTATTTTTTAAGATTTTTAAAAATTTATTTGACAGACAGAGATCACAAGTAGGCAGAGAGGCAGGCAGAGAGAGGGGGAGGAAGCAGGAGCCCTGCTGAGCAGAGAGCCTGATGCGGGGGCTTGATCCCAGGACCCTGGGATCATGACCTGAGCCGAAGGCAGAGGCTTTAACCCACTGAGCCACCCAGGCGCCCCTGCTGCTGTTATTATTTTAAATATGGGGCCCAGAGGGATCAAGGAGACAGCCCAGACCACAGAGCAGTACTGGGCAGAACAAAAGCCATCCCCTTATTCAACAAGCGTTTACTGAACAGCTACTATGTACCAGACACTGTCTTGGGCATTGGGGAAATTTTGTAAAATAAGAGAGTCAGAAGGCTCTGTGTTTAAAACTTCTTCTTCTTTTTTTTTTTTTTTCTGGTGGTAGCAGGAGCATAGACGAGAAAGAGTCAACATAATACATTAGTGAATGAGAGTGTAAGTGAAAAGGTGGAAACAAGAGCAAGGTTGGAGTCCTGGGAGGAAGAAGGCCCTCTCAATCTTAAATATGGTGGTCAGGCTACATCGAGAAGGTGACATATGAGTGAGAACATGAGGGAGGTGGAGGGGTGAGCCATGGGGATGTTTGGAAAAGAACATTCCGGACAGAAGCAACAGGCACCAAGGCTCGTTTTGTTATTCAATCAACAAACATTTATTTATTAGGGCCCACACAGTCTGGGTAGGTGCTGAAACCTTACCACACAGAGCAGAATGAAATAATCCTTAACTGTGAAGACTTCAGAATCCAACAAGGAAGAAAGAAAAGTCCTGGTCATTAATACCATCCATCCATCCATCTATTCATCCATCCACTAAGCATTTATTCAGTGCCCACAGAGCACCCTGCCCTGCTGGGGCCTCAGTGCAGGATGAGACACAGTCTCTGTCCTTGAATTGTTCCCTGTGTGGTGGGAGAGGCAGTCACAAACAGGCAGCTACTCTCCAGTATGAAGAGAGAGGCACAGCGGTCAGAGGAGCCCCGGAAGAACTGGAGGGCCATGGCCACAGTCCTGATGCCTGAGTAGGGAGCGACAGTGGGGGTGATCTTTGATCAGAGGCCAGACATCAATGTTACCTTGTTGGGTGCTGGGTATTTTAGTGTTCCTGTGAATCTTCTCTATCTTTATTCAGAGACGTGGTCATATCACTTGGAAAATTTGTTTCCTTCGGATCTTCTCTGAAGCAGTGCTCAGTGTAGAGCTAATCATTCCCCACGACTGAGGCAAAACCTTCCAGAATGCTCCATCTGCCACTTTGTGAATTGTGAGACGTTCATTCTGGTCAGTGGAACAAGTACTCTTCCCAGTGTTTTGTGACACTGGGTGACCTTGTCTCTAACCCTTTCATAAAGTTCTTCCCCTGGCCTCAAGTTGTGTCCTCCTGTGTCTGAACTGATTGCTGGGTCCTTGGGCCCCTCTGCAGATCTAGGTGACTCTCTCCTCCACTTCTCTGCCCTGTGAACCATGGCTCCCCGGTCTCCATGGACCCCAGGGAACTCTGGGTGTGGCAGCTCCCTGTCCCCATGCCCTAGCCTGGAAACCCTCAAGGCAGGAAGCTGAGCAATGATCGAGCTGACTTCATTTGTTCCCCGTTTCACGGGGATCATTGTCCTGTGTGGCCTGAAATCCTGTGCTTCGACAATCACCGCTTCATGGGTCCTGTCTGTTTTGTTGGTTTTAGGCAGGTGGGTAACTTGGTGGCTGTGGCTGCATCTTGGCCAGAAGAGGACACCCCCAACAATTCTGTCCCCTCCTCATTTGAATTAAATTCTTCTTTCCTCCACCTCCTCTCCTTCTGCTAACTTAGACTGATGTGTCGCCTGGGTCAGACTGTCCACCGTGCCCTTAAGGCCATGGGCAGGTCAGAGGGCCTTGGACCTGGAGGGGCCCAGAACCTAGGGAGAAGGTGGAGAGATTTTCCCTGTAGTGCCGTCCACACACCTGGCAGCATGTACTCAGAAGGCATCCGGGAGCCAGAGGAACCTCGCTGTGCTGTCCAGGGAAGGACTATCATCCTCCCCACAGCTGACAAAACTGAGGCCCAGAGAGGCAAAGCCCCTTCCAAAATCACACAGCACAAGAGGTCAGAGCGGGACTTGAACCCAGGCCTGGCCGACTTTGATATTGATAGGTAACATTTGTTGGGTACTTTTTCTGTGCCAGGCACTGTTCTAAACACTTTCTGCGCTCTGCTGTGCTATCCCTGGCACAGCCCCGTCAGGCTAGAGCGCCTGGCTCAGTTTCCAGTAGGCAATGCTGCTGAGAGTTTCAGAGTAGTGGGCTCTGGAATGGAGGCTTGAATCCCACTTTTAGCTTTTGAAGCATATGTGATCTTGAACCCATTACTTAAACTCTTCACCTCAGTGTCCTTACCTATAAGCAGATGTTATAGGTCAATTTGTGTCTCCCACCCACCCAAATTCATATGTTGGAGTCCTAATATCCAGGACCTCAGAACGTGACCTTATTTGAAGATAGTGTCTTTAAAGAGGTGATCGAGTGGAAAGGAGGCCATCTGGATGGCTCTAATCCGGTATGACTGGTGTTCTTATAAAAAGGGGACATTCGGGCCCAGAGAATATGGAGGGAAGACAATGTGGAGAGGCTCAGGGAGAAAGAAGCACTCTAGGAGCCAAGGAGAGAGGCTAGGAACAGACTCTCCCCTGCAGACCTGAGTAGGAACCAATCCGGCCCATGCCTTGATGGTGCACTTCGAGCCTCCAGAACGGTCAGGAAGTCAGCTTCTGTTGTCTAAGGCCCCCAGGTCTGTGGGACCGTGTTTCGGCAGCCCTACCAAACTCCTCCACCAAGGCTGATTTCAGTGTCCATCTCATCTTGTAAGGATTACATGAGAGCACGTGTAAGGTGTTTGGGAAAGGGCCTGGCATACCCTAATACTCAGAAATTGGTGAGGAAGCTGAGACCCAGAGAGGTGAAGCGGCTTTCCCAGGATCACACAACTCACAGTGTCTGAACCCAAACCCTACACTCCCAACAACTCGCCCGGCCCGCCTGAACTGCCGTCTATGCTCTTTCCTCAGTGCCCTCTGCTGGAGTTCCCACCACCCTGTGCCTCTTTTGCCCAGAGTTGATGCTTAACCACATTCATCAATCATCCTTTCAGAGGCCAAAGGGGAAGAAAATGAAACAGTGGAAAAGAGGGCCAGGCTGGCAGAGAAAGGATCTAACTCAAGGAAGTAATTATATATTAATTGGAAAAGTCCACCGGCTTGCTCACGGATTTAGCCCCGCCGTGTCCCTGATGGATATGCGGCCCTGGCTTTCTTCCAGTGGCAAGAACCATGTCAGAGTGTCTGCTGCAAGTCAAGTCTCTGCCACCATCCAGGGGTGCTGGCTAGCAGGTAGGGACTGCCTGGTGGGCTGGAGGCTGTGCAGGGAGAAGACATTCCTGTGAAGAGGAGGCCCTGGCGCTCCAGGATGGAGCTGCCTGGCTCCTTGACTAAATGCTAAATGACGGGCGCTGGGAGCTGAGCCTCAGTTTCCTTGTCTGTAGGATGGGTGCCACTGGGATGAGGGTGGTGTTCAAGAGCTTGTTGCCCAGTAGCAACTTCCAGCCATGTCTTGTTGGAGGCCAGAGAGGGTCAGGGTGAGGCTGCAGAGAACAGAGTCCTCTCTGATCACCCATGATGGGGAAGGGGTGCAGGGCAGGGGAGGGGTGGGGGGTGTGTGTGAAGGGAGCAGTTAGGTGGATATTGAGACTTCCCCAGGCTCTGAATTAGAGACTAAATGTCACCAGGATGAAAAGTACCCAAGATCATCACAACTCAGCTCCCCTCTCCACCCCTCATGTCTGCCCTGGGAAGAGGGATCATAATGCAGACCAAAGAGGGAAGACATGATCTCAGGGTATATAACCAGAAAGTGGTGGGGCCATGCCTCCCTGGGGCAGATGTCAGGATGTGGGGGCCCTCAGCCCCCAGAGGCCCTGGGCACCGTTTGGGTCACTCAGATTCAGCAAATAAAAATAAAGGCTGTTAAATTTTGAATTTCAAATAAACCATGAATTGTTCTTAGCATAAGTAGGCCCTGTGTTAATATCTGGTACCTACTTGTGCTAAACCTTTTGTTGGTTCTTACCTGAAATCCAGAGCTAACTGGGTCTCTCGTGTGTCACCTGACAGCCCTATGCACAGGGAAGGGCAGGAGATGGCTGGGTTTGGGGGAGGTAGAACTCTCAAGTCAGACTGCCCAAGTTCTGGTCCACTCCCAGAGCCACAAGGAGCAGGTCTGCAGCTTTAATGCGCTTCCCAGCCAGGTCTCTGAGGTTCAGCTGCTGGAAGGGCCTCCCTGGCCCAGTCCCTCCATGGTCAGAGAGGCCTTAGCTGCGAGTGGAGCCCAGTGTCCTGGGTGCCCCAGCCTGCACGCCCTGATTCCCTGATGCCCTGCCTCTGCATCCAACACGCATGCACACACACACACACACACACACACGGCAGGCCTGATGCCAGGCCAGTGCCTGAGATTATAGGTGAATGGTGAAGGTCAAGCGAGCTTCCAAGTAACCAGGTTGCTCAATCTGTGAGCAGCCTCTACATCTCTGGGTGTACATCTTGTGATATGACCTGGTACCTCTTGGGGTGGCCTGTGTGTGTCCCTCAGGGCCTGCCAGTGAGGTCTGTCTGGGGCTCTAGTCATGGCAGAAGGGTGATGGGCTGGGAGCGGAGCACTTTACGCCCACTTCGTGGTCCAGAGCCTAGTCCCCTGGGCACGCTCAAGGGCAAGGGAGACTGAACCGTGCTCCAGCCATGTGACCTGGAAGAGGAGGACCCAGGCGTGGTGCAAACGTAGTCAGACTCCGCCACCAGTGGCTGCTGGGGTGGGCCCACTGAGTGGTTAGAGTTGGGTATATTTACATAGAGTAATGGGATTTGCTAATGGATGGGGTGAGGAGGTGGAAGAAGACAGGATCCAAGACTGACTCCAGGACTGGACAGCTGACAGAGGTAGAGAAGGTGAGGCTCTGGGGTAGGGGAGAATGGGAGAACTGGGTGTTCCCTTGCCCAGCTGCCAGGGCACCCCCTGTAGGCCTATTCCTTTAGGGCCCTTGGGAAGGCCCAGATCCTGCCCTGTGGAGCCTTGAACGAGGTTTAAACTCAAGTCCAGAGGATATGTGAGTGTGTGTGCGCACACATGTATGCAAGCATATGTATGTCTGAACAACAAATAGGAACTTTATCCTCCCCAAACCCCTCCAAGTGATTTTGCTGCTGCTGGGGTGCGCGGTGTTGATGAAAGAACTTCCCAGGAGGCACAAGTCCTGGCCTTTGTCTTGTTTCTGCTAGACTTGCTGTGAGCCCTTCTATAAAGCCCTCTTTCTGGGCCTCAGTTTCTCCATCTCTAAAATGAGAGGGTTGGTCCAAACCAGAGGCTGCAAGCTGGTGGTCCAAAGGCCGAGTTCAGCTTGCAGCCTGCTCCGTCCTCATGGTGTTTGTCAAAATACCATAAAACGTAGGAGATTTACTTAAAATTTTGATTCAGTCTCTTGAGATTTGGGCCTTTTTAATGTCTGTTTTATTGAAAAGCCACTTTAGGAATAAACCAAAGAGCAAAAAATACCTTTGCCCAACACAGAGCCCAATATTTCTTACCATAAGCTGTGTTTGAAAAAAATCTTATAGCTATGGAAAGGATAGTAATAATTAATAATAATAATACTTATCATTCATCCATTGCTCTGCAATTCAATGTACGATACAATCATCACTAGGAGGACCCTGTGGTATAAATATTATTGTCCTATTTTACAGACGGAGAAGCTGAGGCTCAGAGCTCAGCTGAGCTGGGGACCTCTGAGCGGGAGCAGGCCCAGGGTCGGGAACTAAAATGGGCCAGGTGACAGGCCGCCAGCTAACCTGGCAATTCTTCTAGTAGGCCTTGCTGCCCTCATGCCAGATATACTTTTCATCTGGATACTAAGGAAGGACATGGGGGTAATTTCTGGTATTTGGGGAGGCGCCTCAGAACATTCCCAATTCTCAGACACCATGAAGCCAGGAAGAGAGGGACTACAGCTTGGAAACTCTCTTTGCTCATGGTAGACTCTGGTTTTCCAGGGCAGAGATAAACTGTGACATGGGACCTATAAGAAGCTTCTGTATATTTTCTCCTCCCTTACCTAGCCACCCACTACCTATCCACCCATCCACCCACCCAATCCCCCAACCAGATGTCCACCCATTCACTTACCCACCCACTTACCCACTCCCCCATCCATCCATCCGTCCATCCATCCACTCACCCATCCATCCACTCATTGCTTCACATCCCTACCCACCGTGACACCACGTAAAGAAGAAATAAATGGTCCAATGGAAGAAATCAACCAACCATCCAGCCATTTTATTTGTCCATGCTGTGATCCAGGCCCAGTGCTAACATTGGGGAGTTCCAACACAGCCTAGACACCAAGGGACTCCCAGGTGTGGGGCCATTAGGCTGTGGTCTCAGAGGTATCTGAGTTTCACCAGTGTCTGTGGGCACAGAGTTCAGAGGTGCCATCTCTTGGTGGCTCAACACAATCACCAAAGGTCCCTGTGGTCGGCCTCACACCACACCTCACCCGCAAGCAGAGACACCTGGGGACCAGGAGATGCACAGAAACACACCCACGTGCACACACCCCCCCCCCCCCCGAATCTCTCAGGCACATGGAGAGAGACACACACAGAGTTGGGTAGCTGCAGGAGCCCACACAATGTAGGCACCCCAGGACTCCAGAGGTGCTTGAAGGTGCAAAGTCACGTGACTACCCCAAGACTCCTGAGGGACACACACACACACACACACGCACACACACGCGCGCGTCTGCGCGTGCACAGAAATGCAACCAGACACATATTAGAATACCCACAGCCTCTCGGAGGAGAGCTCTGCAGGTTGGCAGGCACTGGATGTAGGAGCAGAGAGGCCTTGTCCACACCTCTCTGCCAGTCTGCCCTAGGACCCTGACATCCAGGAAGCCCTGCTGAGTCCTGCTGTTCATGGGACCCCTCACCCCAGCTTTTCTGCCCCATAACTGAGGACTGTGCCTCACCTCTCAGGACACATGGCAATGGCAGGGGCATCCAGCTGGGGAGCGGTCTCCCTGAACTGGTTTATGCCGTGTGGTGACTCATCAAGCCCTCTGATGGTCACCCAATGCCAAGGGCACAGGCCTGCCCACCACATGACTCACTACGAGCTCACTGCTCAGTGGCCTTGCTCAAAAGGCCTAGGCTGGGGATCTGATTCCTGACCCAGGTAATAACAATGACACCCCAACCCAGGCATCCAGGGGCCACTTCTGCCTGGTTGGCTAACAGAACTCGAGAACCCAGCTATGTCAGGGCCCCCATGGGAACCAGGCCTCGCTCCTCCTTACCCCAAAGCAAGTACCAGAATTAAGAAGAAGCACAGGCCATGGAATGATACCGGCAGACTCAATATAAATAAAATATTCATATAAAAATAGTCTCTTACAAAATATTCTCTCTTATCCAGTGGCTCACTTTCCAAAAGATGGAAACTGTTGGGAGTTTTATTATTATCTTTCCTCTCTCTCTGTATTCCAAACTGGATTCTTCTACTGGTGTAAGTTTGAGCTGGGGAGGACTAAAGGATGGAAATCGTAATCTGGGAGATGTCTCCAAATCTGGACCAGCTTAAATTTCTGGATAAGTAGCAGCAAACAGCAAAAAAATATAAACGTGTGTGTATATATATCTATATATGTATAAAGGACGTCTGCTTTTAAACATCTAGTGCTGGGCGTGGGTGGGGAGGTACTCGCGAAATCAACTAGTAGAAATATCTGCATAAAGGATAGTTATTTACAGTTCTACTTGGCTCCTTGTCCTAGTGACAAAATTATCCCGCAAAGAAAGCAAGCGGTCCACTTTGATTGCAGAAAACGGATCCCGACGAGGTGGAAGGATTCTTTTTAATTAAATAAATTAATATTATTTTTTTATCAGAATAAATTGTTAAATATTGCTATGTTGAGGCCCCTGGGTCCAGAGCTCCTGGTGCAAAAGGCTCTGCTCCAGCCGAGGAGGGCCCCCTCCCCTGTCGACGTGTGGGGTGGGGCGGAGCAGCAGTGGGTGTGGAAGAGAACAGTCCAGGGCTCTGGGGAGATCTTTCCACCGGGTGCCTGCGGGAAACCTGGGAGCGGTGTCCCCACAGCAGAAAAGACAAGCTCAGCATTCCTCCCGCGGAGATCCCAGAAGAGACCCGCCGGGGTGACTGCAGCTGGGAAGCTGTCCGGTCGCCCCTGCGGTCTGACTTGTGGCTGGAGGTGCCCAGCCGGCCCCAAGGGCGACACTGCTGAGTCCCGGGCTCACTTGCACGTGTACACCTCGGTGCGCTCGCTGCAGGTGTTGCACTTGACGTAACAGCACCAGTGGAACTTGCAGTTGCACTGCCACACGCGGGCGTACTGGTGGGTGTTGTAGCCGCGGCCACAGCACATGAGGTCGCAGCCGCTGGCCTGCGGGGCTGTCTTGTTGCAGGCGCGGCCCTGCGTGCCCACGCTGCCCGTCACCGGGTCCTCCTCGCAGTAGTTGGGTGACTTCTCGATGTACACCAGGTCTGTGTCCATGGGCTTGCGGTACGACAGCGGCTTCTTGATCTTCAGGAAGGTGGGCCGCTTGTTGCGGCTGGCACGCACGGGCTCCACATGGACCGCCTCGTTGTACTTGTCCTTGAGCACGTAGCCCAGCTCCCGGAACTGCGGCAGCGTCGTCCAGCATGTCTTGGTGGTGCACGAGCCGGACACGCCGTGGCACTTACACTCCAGCTTCATGTTTTCCTCCAGGATCTGCAGGGGTGGGTGGGGAAGAGCACAGCGCCCGTCACTGCACGCATTGGCCTGGGGTGGCCCCCAGCCCAGCCCACCCCTGCCCTGCCATGCCCAGCCTAGCTGGTTCCTGCTTTTATGGTTCTTTGTGGTGGGGGAACTCAGACCTGGATTCAAATCCCTCTCACCGGTGCTTCTACCTGGAGCCCACTTGCTCTCCCGGTCCCTCCCAACTCCTATCTGGTGATTAGATTGGTGCTCAAATGCGTTCAGGCCAGTCCAGGACACACAGAGGGATCTTTTTGACCTGGGCAGGTTTATTTTATTTTGTTTATTTATTTATGTAAGAGAGGGAGAGAATGAGTGAGCAAGTACAAGCAGGGGAGGGGCAGAGGAAGTGGGGGAAGAAGACTTTTGGTTGAGCAGGGAGCACCAGGAGGGACCAGATCCCAGGACCCCAGGATCATGACCTGAGCTGAAGGCAGACGCTTAACCAACTGAGCCCCGCACCAGGTGCCCTTGGCCTGCACAGGTTTAAAATCATTTTTGAACCAACATTTAAAAACCAGCAGATAGACTTCCAGGGTCAGTCAGTTGGTTGGTTGGTTGGTTTCTGTGTTTTGACAAATAGAAAGGGCATCTGGCAACTCTAGGATGAGATTCAAAGCATTTACTAACTGGTATGGCCGAGGGCGGACCTGCTGGGTGGAAAGCTGACCACACATGGAAGCGTGGCAGCCCTGCTCACCACAGCCTTTGTCAGCACTGTCACAGGGCAGTGACACCTGGAGCTGTCCCAGCAGCTGCCTCCTTCACTGGCTGGTATCCCTCAACTTGCCATAGTCCCCACCTCTCCATACTGCCTCCCTGACCTCAAGCTTGTATTTTCAGAGGTCATCTGCTTGACCACTTAAGACATCTGCCAGGCACGGTGAACACCCAAAGATGGGAATCCTGGCTCTGATTTAGCCTTCCCGGGCTATGTCCCATTCCCCTGGATGTCCCTGGCAGCTTTCTCTGACCTCCAGGCTACGTGGGGTACCTCTTTTTCTGAGTTCCCAATTCCCCTCAGGCTCCCATTGCCCTAGCACTGAGACGCAGCGTTGTACGAGGAATGAAAAGCACAGATGCTGGACCCTGGGTTTAAATCCCAGATCTAACACGAACCTGCTGTGTGCCCTCGGGCAACTTCCTTGAGTCCTCTGTGCTGCAGTTTCCCCTTGTGCAAAATGGGAGTGACAATTGATATTAATTGTAATCATACAATAAAACACTTGATAGCAACAGAAAAGAATGAACTAATACACACAGGAAGAACAGATCTCTAAGACGTAATGCTGAGAGAAAGAAGTTGGATGCTGAAAAGAACATACTATGTGATTAAACAGATGTGAAGTTGAAGGACAGGCAAAGCTAATGCCTGGGTTTCATTCTTCTCTATTTACTCGGACAGTGGGCCACAGATGGCCCGTGAGCCATATTTTGCTGATCCCTGCCTTGGAATATCCATGCAAGCAAAGGAGACAACATTTACCAAACCCCCGTGGTACTTGGTATTTAGGTTGTTATTAGGCTTCGGGATTTGTTCTTTTAAAAATCTCTTCACTCCTTCCCTTCTTTCTTCTTTCTTTTTTAAAACTATATTATAGAAGGAAATATCTTTGGAACTAAAGCTTCTCTTCCCTTATCATCTTCAGTCTGATTTTATCCCAGTGGACATTTATGAAGGTCCTACTGTGTCCCAGACACTAGGGTGGGAAGGTACTAGTGAGCAGTTTCTGGGTCACAGTGTCTGAGCATTTTCATGGTCTCCATCTGGACTGTCAAATTTACTTTGCTTGTTATATAGTGAAAAAAAAAGTGGATTAATGAGTAAATACCTAAACATTTATTAATCACATGTACATGGACTGGGCCCATGCTTCTGTAAGTGGCATCGTTTAACTCCATGAGGTTAGTATGATTCCATTTTACAGGGGTAAAAACTGAGGCACAGCTAAATCCTGGAGCTGGTCTGTGGGGCATTCAGAGGCAAAGATTTTACTGCTGAGGGCTGTGAACCAACTGCTTGAACCAACTGCCGCTTACTTGCTTTGTGACCTTGGAATTGTCACACCCCGTCTCTGGGCCTCAGCTGCCTTCACTGAAGCATGGAATGAAGGCAATTCCATCTTTTCTGGCAAAAGTCAGGGTGCTGGAACAGAATCAGACATTCAAAAAATAGTCATTAGCTCTGCCTCTGGGCCTGGGCCAATGCTGGTGCTGGGGATACAGAGGTGGCAAGATCTGGTTCCTGTCTCTAAGAATGCGCTTGTGTTCAGGGTCCTCCCCGTCCTAAGAGCTCTGCTTCCAGGAGGAGGGGACCAGTGCTTGGGTCAGTGGTCTCACCGGGAGGGGAGCACCACCCTGTTTAAACCACTGTATCTGTAATCCGATGAGCCAGCAATGCCACAAGCATCCAGAATGTTCAGGGACAGAGCTTTCACCCGGCTGAATGCTCCAATTCCAGGACACCTAGTGGGACAGAGCACCTCCTGGGTGAGCAGCCCCGTCAAATAACACAGATGTTCCTTTTGGGTGTCAGTGAGGATATAGTTCCTAAGAGTCCAGCCTTCCTTCCTGCCTCGGCTTGAGAAGCGTGGGAAAAGAGCACAGCTCAGGGGTGTGGTGATGCGCTTGGGGGCAGGGTTAGGTAGCAGGTTCCGGCTGACTGAGATTGCAGTGTAGTCAGACATTTCAACACGGACATGCTGGGGGACAATCAGAATGGATTCTGACGCTCCTGAGGATGCGGGGCCAGCGGGGTGTGCACACATGGCGGCGTGGCGTCTCATAACACGTGCTGACCTACGGCTCAGAAATCTCACTTCCAAGCCATATACTTGAGAGAATGAAATGCTCATGTGCACGGGAAATAGGTTCAAGGATGTTCATAGCAGCAGCCGTGATGGACGTATGGAGACTGCCCAGTGTGGATTCATGGTGTCTTCGCACTGGGCGCTCTCTGTATGTCCAGCGTGGTGGGATGGATAAGCTAAGAGGTGCGCTCATCGGGACCCTACAGGACAGTGACAATGAACAGCTACAGCAAAGCACACCAACAGAGGTCAAGCTCAGAAATACAGTAGGGAGGGCAAAAAGCAGTCGGAAAAGATGTCCCTGGGGTGAATTCATGTATATCAAGTTCAAAGGTAGGCAAAAGTGGATTGTATGGTTCAAGGCCACCTACAGAGGGGGAAAGTATAAGAAGTCAAAAAATGAGGGTCACAAATACCAAGACAGTGGCTGTTTCTGGGGTGGGGCGTGAGGGGCTGTGGTTGACAAAGGTCACCTGGGGCACTGATGCTTTATAATCTTTCTTTTAAATAGCACAAATGTCCCATGAGCTTTTTTGCATAAAAGCTATATGTCACAATTTATAAAAATGCAGTGGGTCCAAAAGCCACTAAGCACTAAGCTCAACATCATTTGCATCAGGCAAATGCAAATCAGAATAGCCACTTCCCACCCTCTAGGATGGCTGACAGAAGAAATACAGATATGGCAAGTGTTAGCAAGGGTGTGGAGAAATGGAAACCTTGACACACCATCAGTGGGAATGTGAAATGGAGCAGCCCTGTGGTTCCCCAAAATGTGAAACATAGGGTTATCATATGGCCCAGTGCTATAAACTGAATGTTTGAGCCCACCCCCAAATTCATGTGTTGAAATCCTAGTAAGTGGAGCCTCTGGGAGGTTCTTAAGTCTTGAGGATGGAGCTGTCGTGAATGGGATGAATGCCTTATAAAAGAGGCTCCAGAAAGACCCCAACCCCTTCCACCATGTGAGGTCACAGGAAGACGGCACTGGCTTTGAACTGGAAAGAGGGCGCTCACCAGAAGGCGAGACGCTGGTGCCTTCATCTTGGACTTCCAGCCTCCATAACTGTGAGACATAAATGTCTGTTGTTTATACGTCACCCAGTCCGTGGGACTTTGTCATAGCCTCCTAAAAAGACTAAGACACCCAGTCAGCAATTCTGCTCCTAGGTATATACTCAGGAGAAATGAAAACATATGCCCATACAAAAACTTGTAAACCAATGTGAACAGCAGCATTCTCCATAATCGCCAAAGAGCAGAAACAACCCAACTGTCCATCACCTGATGAACGGATACAGAAAACATGGCACAGGCATACACAATGGAACATTATTTGGCCACAAAAAGGAATGAAGCGTGGACACATGCTACAACATGGATGGACCTTGGAAGCATCGCGCTCAGTGACAGAAGCCAGACCCAAATTGTATGGCTGCATTTACATGCGATGTCCAGAAGAGGCACATCTACAGAGACAGAAGGTAGATTAGCGGTTTGGGAAGAGCCTGGGGGAAATGAGTGTCTGCTGGGGGTTACAGGTTTCTCTCCGAGATAATGAAAATACTCGAAAATGATGACGGTGGAACACATCTGAGAATATATTAAAAAAAAAAAAAGCAAGGAACTGTACACTTTATATGAGTGCCCTGGATGGTATGTGAATTATACCTTAATAGAGTGGGTTCTCTAAAAAATCCTTGAAGGTTTTAGTGAAAAAGCAATAGGTGGTATTTTTGAGGCTGTGACACCGACTGTTTTCATTTATCGGATGCTGGGCCAGGACCCCCAGTGCCGAAGGTCAGACTCTGGGGTCAGGCTGGGTATGGCTGCAACTCCCACTTCATGGAGCCTCCCGCACACTGCCTCCCTCTTCCTGTGAGGCCACAGCTGGCCCGAGGCCATCGCAGTATTTGTGTGGAGCCCTCATCAGATGATGTCCAGCCTGTGAACCCAGCAAACTTTGCATTTTCAGAGCCCCGGTGATTGCATTATATCCGTGCTAAGCTGGGCATAATCACACTGCCCTGGCCAGAACTGGCCACCCAGACGGGCATCCGGATGGGCACCCAGCCCTCTGCCCGAGGCAGGGGACAAGAGCAGAGGAAACAAGTGTGGGATAAAGCCACATTCTTTGCACCCCCTGACCCCACCCCACACCCCCGGAGACCAGGCTGGCTACCAGCTTCTTGGCTGTCTAGAGGGACTTCAGAGCTCCCTTTCCATTGGGACAGTCTGGATTGTGATCCAGGGACATATAGGCTCTAAGGGTTTGAAGGGTCTGCAGGCTCTGAGATGATACAACCTCTTGCACCTTCCTAGAGCTTGGCACACAGCAGGTGCCCAGGAAATGCCCAAAGGGAAATTCACCAACAGGATGCATTCAAACTATTCCATGACCAGCAGGCAGTGAGACAGAGCAAACTCCCCCGAATGTTCAGGGTCTGGGAGGCCCTGCCGGGCTGGACAGAGGGGAAGTGCAGAGGATTCTGGGAGCAACTAAGTTGCGGGGAGGGGCGATCAGAGGGCTTGGAGCAGTTGCAAGGGAATCATGTCAATATTTTATGTCCCTGATTGCACTGGTGGGTCCCAGCTTACAGGGCAGCCACAGAAGCCTGCTCGGGGTCTGCCGTTTGACCATCCTGGGATGGAGAAGTGCCTCGATGCAGCAAGAAAGTAAAGGAGAAAATAAATCTGTGAGGTTCATGGTCTGGTGTCTCAAGAGTGTCTTTGGAGAACATGGAGGTCTCCCGCTTCTCACCCCACCGACGGCCTGGGATCTGAACACAGCAAGGGGCCCCAGATTAGTGGGCTGGTGGTGCAGGGGGGAGGGGGTGGCTCTTTTGGGGGAGACAAGAAGCGGCTGCTACAGGGTTCACATTTTACCTTATAAATCCTCACTCCTGTTCCTGGCCTCCACTGGCTTCCCTGCCCACTCACAATAAAATCCCACCTCGTAGCCAACACGCAGCCACAGGTGGAGAAGAGAAGGAAACATGTTCCCCTCATCAGGTAAAACCCCTGATTTTCCTGACATTCCCTTGGAGGTGGACATTATCATCCCATTTCACAGGTGAAGCAAGTGAGGCTCAGAGAAAGGGAAGGACTTAAGCAAGACCGGAGTGTGTGTCTGTATGTCTTTCCAGACCACTCCCTGTGCTCCCATCCCTTGCTTCACGCCACAGGAGATATTATAGGGCACCTGACCATTGCTACTGGTGACTGGCTGGTTGGGCCTGGTGGATATCAGTCATGGCACAGTATGAATACAGCTGCCACCTCCAGTTAGGCCTGACCTGCGGAAGCCCTGGTGGGAGATTAGAGGGCAGGAGGGAACTCCTCCTGCTTGCTCTCCACTGGGACCCTCATTTTCATATCCCTAGAAAGACACTCCATACCTGCCAGGGGTCGCTCCCTATTTCTTCCTTCCCCTCCATCTCAGGCAGCCACTAAATAGTATTCTGTCTTTATGATTTGCTCATTTGAGACATTTCCCATAAACGGCACCCTATAGTAAGATGGCCTTTTGTGGGTCTAGTTTCCTTAATTCAGCACAGTGTTTTTAAGGTCCCTCCGTGTAGCATGGTGTAGCTTGTACCAATACGTCTTTCCTTGTCATGACTGAATAACATCCCGTTGTGTGGCTATGCTACATGCTGTCCCCCGTCTCTCAGTTGTTGGACAGCAGCCCCTTCCTAAACACTCTGTAATTTCCTAGTCTGAGTGCACCCAGTGGACTGGCCATGACTGTGATGCCAGCGGCGAGATGCGGCTCCTCTGAGGTGAGCTGAGAACGAGCCCCTTCCTCTTGACTGCCAGGCCTGTCCTTGTCTACCTCTTGGCTCTGGCCTCCTGTTCCTTACCTGGCTAATCTTTACTGCCATCTCAGAGACTCAGCTCAACAAGTCCGCCACCAGGTCTGTGCCCTCTGGGGGAGACTCACGCATGTGCCAAATGACAGAGTACCTCACAGAGGGGTTATCTGAAATATCGAAAGCCCAAGAGAATCAAAAGTTCCACCAATGGGGACTGGTTACATAAATTCTGACGATTCTCTAAACTGGAATGTCCTGCAGCTGTTAAAGAGAACAAGGCAGTTCTGTACTTACTAATGAAGGCTTATTGGCAAGAGACACAGGGAAGAGAACAAAGCAAGGTGCAGAAAAGTATGCAGACCACGAGCTCACTGGTGTGAGAAAGAAAAAAAATACATGCACGGGTGTTAGTAAGAACACAGAATAATCTCTCTGAAAGAATGCATGAGAAATTGGTAAGAGTGGCGACTTCCAGAGAGGGCACCCAGTGCCGGGGATTTGGGGAGACAGGAGCCTTCCTTCTCATGGGGTTGTCTTTTGTGCCTTTTGAATGTGCTGTCATGTCAGAAAAAAGTCACCTCCTCCATGAAGCCTGCCTTGATTGTCAGTGACTCCCTTAGGTTCTTCATGGCTGTCCTGGGTTATTGATACCTGTCAACTCGGCCCTGTGAGACTGTCTACCTGTCAGCATCTCCCATCAGGCCAGTGGGTCTCTTGGTGGACATGGAACTATACCATTCAGATGCCCCTTCAAAGAAGTCTTGCATCCAAGCTACAGCTAGTAAGGTGCTAGTAAATTGGCTCGGGGTGTGGGGGGCAGGAAAATAAGCCCTTTTGTACCTTGTGTAGTATTCGCTAATTTCTTCAGGAGCAATGTTCCTATCATGGCTGATTTTTAAGCTACAAATGATTTAGCAATTGGCTCACAAATCCCTGGATCTTTAACACGGTGCCTGTGAGCCCACACAAGTGAGCCCCAGCACATTATGGGGCCAGGAGTGCAATCAGCATGCAGCCCCCAGTGGTCAGATACTCCAGGGCCTGCCCCAGTTGCAGAACTGCAGCCTTATTGGGTGGGCTGCAGCCAGAGGCCGAGAGAGGGAGGGGTAACAGGTCTGGCCACTCTGATGGGCAGTACCTGCTCTAGAGTTCTTCCCACGGCTTTGTCTGGCCAACACTGCAGCACGAGCACCTCGGTCCAGTCCTGCTCCTCCCCTTTCCCTCAGCTGAGCCCTACTGAGTACCTGGGACCTACAACACCATCTCAGCCTCTGCTTCTCAAGAACCCCACCTGTGACATTCCTCGGAGATGGGGGCCAGGACATTCACCTCCACCTCCCTGGCCTCTGGCAGAGAAAGCCTGGCGTGGAGACGGTACTGACCAGTAGGAAGCAGAAAGAAGGACCCAGTGCATGTCTATCCATGTTCATTCACTGACTCATTTTGCATTGAGCACTAACTGTATGCCATTCGGTCCATTTGGTATCACTGCCACTACCGGGGACCTGGGAGGACCCTGAGGCAGGAAGATACCATCCCTGCCTACTCTGGGCCTGCAGATCCCAGCTGGGAGCAGCCATAATAGCCCTCCTGAATCTAATTATAAATTGGTGTGTTCCATGAAGGAGTGGAACAGAATGCAAAGAAAAGTTTCGACCCAAGAGTAGCTGCGCTTGGGTGCAGCTCCAGGAAGCCTCCCCCAAGAAGGCAAAGGCCGAGCTGTCAGCCAGAAAACAGGAGGGCTCAAACTTAGCCAAATTTAGCAAGATGGGGAAAGGGCATTTCAGACTAGGAAACAGCACATGCCAAGGCCCTGAGGTAGGAGGGATGTGGCCTGTCCATGAGAGAAATGGGAAGGGGCAGGGGGCTGGCCACTCAGGGCAGGGAGGAACCTGGATCACCCTCCAGCCAAGAGGTGCCACTAGGGGCCTTTCAGGCAAGGGAGTAGCAAGGTCTGAATGACACCTTTAGAGATCATTCCAGACAGAGCAGACATCAAGTTAGAGAAGGTCAGAGTGGTAGGATAGTGATATGGAAAGAAACCGTCCCCATCACACAAGCCAGAGATGACAGTGGCTCTGACATAGATGGAGGGGATGGGAGGGAAACATCAGCAATACTTGGTGAATGATCCATGGGGAGATTGTTGGGGGCCCAGGGCAACTCACAGGCCTCTTATGGCTATGGACACTATGCACTGAAACAAGGAACCCAAAGAAGAACCAGGCTAGAGGAAGAGCATGTATTGAAGATATGATGGGGAAATTTCTGGCATAGTGAGTAACCCATAAGAAGGGTGCCTGGGGAGGCTTTTGGTGCTACTGAAATCTGGCCCTAGTCAGCATGGGTGCCCACAGGAGAGAATGTGACTGGAATCCCAGTCAGTATTCAGTCTCTCTCACAGACTAAAACATGTGGTTGAAACCAGCCAGAAGTGGGGTAAACACCTATAATCTTTGGTATTAAAAAAAAAAATTACAAAAACACAGGATAAGATATTCTGAGAAAAACTGAAAGCTTTACATGAGCTAATAAGCTGCTAAAAAGCCCAAGGTCATATTAACTGAGGTCTGGTGCTCACAGTAAGGGAGGAGATTGCTATGTGATTTTCAGAACTGAGCTATGCCCTGGCAGATGGACAGAGAGAGAGTATGTATAGGAAAAAGGGCTGGAGACCCCATACTGAAGTAGATGGAGCTGCCTAGCCTAGAAAAGGCAGTTTCTGGATGTTCTGGTCACTGCCCCACCTGCTCTGAAGATCTGTCCTGGGGCAGGGTGAGGTGGGAGGGACAGCGTGTCCATTCAGAGGGCAGAATGGGGACTCCAGCTGGAGAGGAGTCACAGGATAGTGGATCCCTGGTCAGTGAGATGCCAGCCTTCCCCACCAAGCTGACCAGACCTGGATGGGGGTTGCTGGGGAGGTGATGAGCTCCCCGTCCTAGAGAGTAAGTAGCAGCAGTTGGGGTCTGCAGTGGGGATACCTGCAGAGGGTAGGGTGGGGCTACTCTCAATCTGCTTCTCTATCCCCCAGCTCAACCCCAAACCTATCTGGAGAGCTGAAAGGATTTTCTGCACCGCTGGAGGGAGAAAAATCAATCTCTCTCTGACAGGTCCCCCAGGAAGTGCCAACAATGTACCAGGTGCTGCCCAGAGCCCAGAATTACCCAGGACAGGATTCTTAGGCCTGGGAGGGGCCTTGGGAGAAACTTGGCTCCAGAAAATTCCTTGATTCATATCACCAAATAGATACTATTGAAGCTGGCCTCCTGGGCCATGGCAGACTCTTGGGGCTGCCCAGAGGATCTGGGGGTGAACTTCTGGGAGGCAGAAGGGGTTCTGAGGGGAGGGAGGTCAGACAGTGACCTCGGACTCCCACCCAGTCCATGCTGCGTGGCACTCCTGTGACTGGGAGCCTCCGTCACCCTCCAAAGCATTCTGAAGGCATCTAAATTGGAAAAAACCCAAAGCTATTTCTCAGCATTGAATTCCACTGCTCCCTCTCACAGACCCTCCCACACTGAGGCCACTGGGAAGATCGTGACGCCCCTACACAGTCCAGGAGGATATCCCACCTCAGGGTGGTCCGTGACTCCTGCCACACCCTCCTCTGGGTGTGCAGCTCCATTCCTCTCCCCATTGTCTGACCCGCCCCCCAAACCTTCAGGAGCCGCAGAAAATGGTCTTCTTCCTCAGAGTATCCTGCCCTGTCCACCAATGCTGGCAGGACTCAGCAAGCATGGATCTCTCCTGCTTCCAGCCCTTCTCTTTGTGCCTGGTTTCACAAGGCTGCTGTGGCCTTCAGAGCTCTGCAAACACTGCCTCCTCAGTGAGGCTTTCCCAGCCACCCCCACTATGGTCATCCTGTCAGCGATGGCTCCCAGCACCTGCCAGTCATCCCTCCCAGATCCCACTGCTCACCCTCCCCAGATTCCACTGCTCTCTCCTCTCAGTTCCCACTGCTCATCCCTCCCAGATCTCACTGCTCATCCCTCCCAGTTCCTACCAGTCATTACTCCCAGATCCCACTGCTCACCTCCCAGTTCCCACCAGTCATTACTCCCAGATCCCACTGCTCACCTCCAGTTCCCACCAGTCATTACTCCCAGGTCCCATTGCTCATTGTTCTCCAATCCCACAGCTCATTGCTTGTGGTTCACATTGCCCATTGCTCCCAGGTCCCACTGGTCATGGCCAAGGATAGGATCTTGACTCAGACCAGTCAGGGCCAATAAGAACAAGTCCTGGGGGGGCACCTGGGTGGCTCGGTGGGTTAAGCCTCTGCCTTCGGCTCGGGTCATGATCTCAGGGTCCTGGGATCAAGCCCCGCATCAGGCTCTCTGCTCAGTGGGGAGCCTGCTTCCCCCTCTCTCTCTGCCTGCCTCTCTGCCTACTTGTGATCTCTCTCTCTCTCTCTCTGTCAAATAAATAAATAAATAAAATCTTTAAAAAAAAAAAAAAAAGAACAAGTCCTGGGGATTCAGTGTGAAGAAAAGATAAGAACTTTTCTGGTCATTTCCCACCAGATGTGAAGAAGGAATGCAGGGACCAGAGTTATGGATAGGCATCCTGCAATCATATGGGTGTGAAGATGAAGTTAACTGGGAAAGCAGAGCTGAGAAAAAAAGAGAGTGTGATGGGTATGTGCAGCTGGCTCCTAGGAATATCATCTGCATCCTGGATCAAGCTGGACCTGAATGCATTATCCCAGGACAATTCAGTTCCATGAATTTCCTTTGTTTTAAAGCTGGCTCTAGTTGATTTTCTGTCTCCTATATCTTAAAATATCCTGATACACAGCTCCCTTTATCTGTGTAGGAGAGATGCTTTTTGTAAAGCTGATAGCCAGCCCATGGGTTTTAAGTCACAGTATGCAAAGATCTGGGGGAGGTGGGAGAAGACTGGTTTGTTTGAAAGGGCCTTGGGGAGGCCAAGAACTTGAGGGCTGGAGATTGAGGTTAGCTGGGTATCTGCTGCTTCCTTTCCTTTGATCCCTCCACTGTTGGCCAGCCTGGCTCTTCTGCTCAGTGTTCCCTTACCTGTCCCTTCAGGCCTCCAGGTAATAAGAGCTCCCTGGTGTCACCGGTACCTGGTGCTGCAACAGCCCTCACAGGAGTCCCCAAATGCTGCCCACACCCTTTGAAGTAATCCCTTCATTACACTCTCTTCTGTTCCTACAACTGTGTCATCTACCAGACCCTGGCTGGGACACGGGCGGGTAAGATACACCACCTCTATGAGCCTTGGTTTTTGTTTCCTTGTTCAGTGGAACTCACCCCCTGGTGGGCGAGGCCAGGACCAAATGACCAAAGGTATAGGTGCCAGGCCAAAGGAGGCTCTCCGGACAGGCGGCTGCTCTTATTCTGACCATTATATTATTCACAGTACCATGTGACATTTTTGGTGTTGGTCTTGGATAAGAGTAGGGACAATTTCTCAGGAAGAGCTCCAGGCTGGCTTCCCACCCAAGCTTCACCTCTTTCTCCCTTCAAGACTGTGAGCCCCACAAGGGCAGGAAGCCACATTCAACCCCAAGAACAGCCACTCACTTCCTTCAGCTGCTATTCTAAATTCTTCACATAAAGCAGCTCACGGAACCCATACAGCAAGCCCCCGAGGCAGATTTCTCATCCTCATCCCCATTCTACAGGTGAGAAAGCCAAGGCACCAGGGAGTTAGGAAGTGGGGGAACCGGTCTTCTCCTGCAAGCAGTCTGCCTCCGGAGCTCTGCAGGGCAGTGGAACAGAAGGAAGGCTGAGAGCCAGGATGGCACTGTTCCCTTAGGCTACAGACACTGGGGTGTCCACACCGGGGGTCCTCTTCCAGGATGCACACTCACTGTCCCACCACCCTGGGGTGTGGCTGCTGATCCCAGAGGGCAAGTTCCTCCTAGGAGCTGCTCTCCCAGCATGGAAGCCACCTCACCCAGGGTCATGTCCCTCCTCAGGGCAACTCTAGCCAGTGACTGGTTGATGCTGGCCCTAAAGACCTGTCTCTGTGCCTCAGCTGGGGATGACTCCAAAGGGCCATTCCAGCCCCAGAGCATCTCGTGGGACCCGCTGAAGTCTCTGTTGGGGCTACAACACAGCCCACCTTCTCTCCCTTGCTTCCCAACAGATGTATCTCCCCAGAGCCCTTCCTGGAAATGCCCTGCATGTGAATTTCCATGTTGGGAGCCCTTTCTGGTGGCCCTGATCTGAGGTCGTGTGTTACTCAGTGGGCAGCTGGCTGTGGACCATGCCACCCGGAGAGCACAGGTAGAAGCACTGCCCCAGGAGGAAAGCCTGCAGGCTGCCAGCCCAGAATCATCATGGCCTCCCCACTTCCTGCTGCTGCTCCTCCTCCCTGTCCCTCTTGTTCCTCCTCCCTTGTTCCTCCTCCTTCTCCTGCTCTTCCCTCTCCCTCTCCCTTCTCCTTCTCCTCATCCCTCCCCCTGCTCCTCCCTCACTTGCTTTTCTTCCTCCCCCTCTTATCTCTCTGCTCCTCCGCCACCACCCCAGCTCCCCTCCTCTTGCGTGTCAATCCATCATGAGCAGAAAGCTCCATGTCATTGAGCTGCAGCTGTATTCCTCTGGGCAACTCAGATGAAAGAGGAAAAGGCAGCTTTTTTTGGGTAAACATTTGGAGTATTTTCTTCTCAGCCACATTCTTTAAGTCATATTGGATGCACCGACTTCAAGCAAATATTCCCGTCTGCCTCAGGTGGGGACGGCAGGGGGAAAGCCAAGCGTTCCATAGAACAGAGCCCCTGGAATGTGAGCAGGTTAGCCCCTGACTGCCCCGGGGGGCAGAGCATCCGGCCAGGGCCTCGGGACAAGGACTGTCAACCTAAACCGGAGAGAGAAGTTTCCCAGTCTAGATTGGGACCTTCTGAAAGTCAGAGCTGGCCAGGTTACAACTGTTCTAACAACCATCTATGGCTCCTTATTGTTGGGGTTAAAGCCCAGTCTTTTGGCTGGCTCTCCGGGCTCCCACAAACTTGGCCTCTGCCCAACTCTGGGGACTTGAAGAAAGCCACGTCTCAGGAACAACCCCCCCTCCACCAGACTTGTCTCCTTCTAGGCTCCCACACCCCCCCCAGTACACCTGTATGCTCCTGCACACAGTCACACTCCCTTAAACACACCCCATGCCTTACATGCACATGTGTCCTCCCCATATGCACGGCCCCCAACGACCCCCACGCTGTTCACACCCTCAGTCATCACCACACACACTATCACATGCACATTCACACGCACATCCTCACTCCCAGTCACACGCACACACATGCTTACATACACCATCTCACGTCACTCACCCCCGCACAGCACACGCTCATATAGTCTCTTGCCTACCTGGACACACCACACACCCTCCCGTGCTCAAACACACACATACACATGCAGAGCCTCCACATACTCGCACACATACAACCTCCCCCACACTCTTGCACACTCTTGTTGTACACATTTAGAGGTCCTCACACACATGCTCGCACACATGCAACATAAAAAGAACCCTCACACACATGCTTGTACATATACACACACACTTCTTCTCACACACGCTCACATGCTGCTTACACAGACGTGAGGGAACCCCATGGAGGAGGCCAGCAAATGGGCTCCACTGTGCTTCCTAGCCAGGGGCCCTGGGCCAGGCCTCAGCTTTGCTTCCCCGTACACTGAGACTCCCTCAATCCCTTCGAAGGGCTATTGTGGGCATTTAAGGTAGAAACTCCATTTCAGAGGCGGAACAGACAAGGCCCAGCCGGGGCAAAGGCTGCTCACGGTGCCGCCTCCTAACCCCAGCCCACCTCTCCCAGGCACACTCTTGTCTGCTTCTTTCTCATGAGCTGACTCACCCAGAGGGAGCAGGATTGACCCGGAGGCAGGGGCCACCTCCCACAGGTGGGTGATATGGACTGTGGCCAGGAGTGAGCTTAGTCAAGTGACCCCAACTATAGCCTGAGGGGCAGGAAGCCAGCAGGAGAGCACTGGAGCCCCTGAGCCATACGTTCCTCCCAACTTCTGGACCATCAGTGAATTGGCCTTGGCATTCATTCATTTGTTCATTTGTTCATTCATTCATGCATTCGTTCTCTTACTAATTCATCCTTCCACTACATATGTGTTCATTTAATCCCTGCTCTGGGCCAGGCCCTGCAGTGGAAGGCCAGCTGGGCAGAAAGAGGCAAGCCCCCTGCTCTCTGGAAGCTTCCATCCTGGGGAGAAGGGAACCAGACTTCCAATGGTCCCACAGGCCGAGGCTCCCAACGGTGGCGCTGAAGGAAAGCCCACACCTGCCCCTTCTGTGGCCCCAGACCCCAGCCGTTCTCCTCCCATGAATCGATAGGAAAATGTTTTTGAGGCAATGGAGGAATCTGAATCAACTGGGGTAGCATATAGCCCTGAGGAACTGTTCGTGTTGCTCTGGGTAATAAGAGTATTGTTATGTTTTTTAAAAATCCTTATTTATTACTGAAATAACATGATGTCTGGGTTTGCCCTACTGAGGGAAGGTGTGGTGGACACTACAGTAATGTTGATGGCTGTTGGCCAAATTGGGGTTGTTGTGGCTGGGGGGTATGTGGGGTTCATTATACTGTTCTCCGTCCATCTAACCCCATTCTCCCCTGCTAACTCCTACCTCGTCTTCTATGCCTCTGTCCACTGAACTCCAGTTATAATGCCTTCCTTGCTGTTTCTCTAGTACACCAGGGATGCTCCTGCCTCAGGCCCCTTGCACTTGCTGTCCCTCTGCCTGGAACACTCTTCCCCACCCTCTCTCTATATGGCTCCCTCCCTCCCCTGACTTTTGCTCAAATCTCTCCTTTCCAAGAACACTTTCCCTGACCCCTGCCCTGATTCACCCTGTTCCCTTGGATTAGTAACTGACATGGCACACATTTGCTTTGTTTGGTTTCTCTAGTCTCTCACTGGAATGTAAACTGCTCAAGGACAGGGACTTGGTCTAGATTGGTGCCATGACCATAGTGCTCAGAAAATACTTGCCGAATGAATGACTGAGGAAAGACCCAGGAATGAGGTAATGCCAGCTGCATACCCTTTCTGCCCCCGGACACCCCCCAGGTGACCCACCCCAACTCCAGCGAGAGCCATAATGGTGGAGGCTGACTAGAGTGAGGTGAGGAAATCCTCCTCCGCTGAGAACTGACACTGAGGAGGATGAGGCTGGACAGAGAGAACAGCACAGGCAAAGGCCCTGGAACAGAAGGGAGCAGAGAGCGGTCAAGACACGGGGAGAGAGCCAGCCTGGCCTCCTGATGGGACTGGGGCAGAGGTGGTGGGGAAGCTTGGTGTTTGAGAAGCCCCTTTAGGTTGTCCTGTGGATGAGAGCCTGGAGGCCTGAGCAGGTGCAGAAAGAAATAAGATGGAGGCTCAGCCAGGCAGAACCACAGATGAAAGGCAAGGAAGCCCACAGAAGCTAGAGGACTGCTTGGCCATTTTCCAGAAAAGGGCTCCTGTGAACTTGCTTTGGTGGTGACTCAGTCACAGCACCTGCAGCCCTTCCTGGGCCTGGCCAGCCCTAGAAGGACAAAGAACCCGTGCTCCCAGGGCACGGCTAGTCCACACAGCCCAGCAGCCTGGTGCCTCTGCCTGTCCAGACCCTCCTCTCTTCATCCTGGGATGCAGGCTCCTGCAGGGACAACCCTGGATGTGGCGAACTTCAAAGACCCATGTTATCGAACCACAAGGACCGTGCAACAGCCACACCAGAAATGGGCATCCACGCAAAACCAGCACAATTCACAGGAGCCCCCATGTGAAACAAGCCATGTGTCCCTCTGCTGACTGGATACTTAGAAAGGAGCATATTTGTACAAAGGAATATTATTCAGCCATAAAAAGGAATGGAGTACTGAGAGAGGCTCAACAAGGATGGTCCCTGAAAACACGGTCCTAAGTGAAAGAAGCCAGACGCAAAGGATCACCTCGTGTATGATTCCATTATATGAGTTGGCAAATCCACAGAGAAAGAAAAAAGCAGATTAACAGTTGCCTTGGTCTGGGGGAACCAGGAGTGGGGACTAACTGTTCATTGTTAACAGGTATGTGGTTTCTTTGTGGGGTGGGATGAGGAAAATACCCTAGAATCGTTACAGTAAGGGTTGTGCGACTCTGTGAATCCCTTTTGTGCGCACTTAATGCCAGATCTTTCTGAACCCCACGGTGGCTGGGCCACTTCAGGGCCTTGGAGGCTGCTCTTCCCTCTGCCTGTGACACACTTCCTCCGGTTCCTCAGCTCCAGCTCTGCTCCTCAAAGCAACCCTTGCGCGACAGCCTCTCCATGGTGCCCCGTGCATTCTCCCCGGGGTAACCCCCGGTCATAGAATCCTGTTAACATCCTCCCAAGCCCTTGGGGCACTTGAAGATGACCGATTTGCCTTTCCCCTCCCTGCCTAAGCTCCAGAAAAGCATGGCTTTCATCTCTCTTGTTCAGGAAGCATCTAGAAGAGGCTTGTCTCACCAGAGATGCTCAGCAGCATTTGAATGCGATTCAAGAGAGACAGAGTGAGCATAAGAACGAGCTCGTCCTGGATCAGGGGCCCTGCCAGCCATTTCCTTCATGGCGGGATCTTGTAGAAGAGGTCCTGACTCAGGCTGACACCCCAGGGAGGGGCTTTGTGACAGGGGACGTAAGGGATGGGTGCTCTGGGACACAGAGGAAAGACCCAGGAATGAGGTCATGCCGGCTATACACCCTCTCTGCCCCCGGACACCCCCAGATGACCCGCCCTGACTCCAGCGAGGCCCTGCTTGGGTGACCAGGTACCAACGAAGCCCTTTGAACCCTCATCCCAGAACAGAAGTTCCCTTTGTGCTGGTGTCCGGGCACAGGAGCTGGTATCTGTGAGGGTGGACTAGCCTGGCCTGAGGTTCCATGTTGCGCCACACATCCCAGAGGACAGGGGCACAGGGACACCTCCCCCCTGAGATAGGCTTTTTCCTGCCCCTGATGGAGTCAGGTTTTTTCCAGCCGGGCAACTAGGAAAAACACCCTGGGTTATCTCTGTGCTCGGGCGGTTTCCAGAGAGGTGGGGTGGGGCCTCCTGGGGGGAGGGGGGCCATGGTTGAGGAGTAAACTGTTCTGAAGCTACAAGGGGCTGCCCCCTGGAGCCGAGACCCAAGGGCTCAGAGGGACCTGGGGTTTGGTGCCAGTCCTGCCACTAAGAGCTGTCCCCCTTCTGGGCGCTGTTCTCCCGGCCATCTCTGAGGCTCCGTCAGTATCCTGTGGGCCAGCCCTGTGTGTTTGGAGGAGTGTGAGTGATCCTCGGAAGCTGTGTCACACCAAAGGAACTGAAGTATTGTACTGCAGAGAGGAGTCTTCAAAGTCCTGACTGGGAGCCCTAACTCAGCTGCCACCTGGCTGGGCGCCCACAGGAATATCACTTGACCTCTCTGAGCCAGGTTCTTCAACAAGGAAACTGGGGGTTAAGAACAACAAGAGATGCCATCTCAAGGCTGCTAACTGACGCAGAGTAGGTATGGTGCCTGCCTCACAGGAGGGAGCTGGAGGACAGGGCTCCAAGGGGACCTGATTGGGGCCGCCAAATTTCTGCAGAGGAGGCCAATGAGCCTGATGACCTGGGGAGCAAAGGTGGCTCTTCCTAGTTGTTTGGGAGGGGCAGCTCCCAACTGAAAGCCTGCACGATGGGAATGGACTTGGAGGGAGGGGGCTCCCTCTCACCAGATGTATGCAAGCCAGATTTAAATCTGCACCAACCGAAAAGGGAACCCCCCACCACAGGAACGCTCGAACTGTGACTAGTCTGAACTGAGATGTGCTCTAAGTATATAGCAAATGCCAAGATTTCCAAGACTTACTATGGGGGGAAAAATAACATAAAGTATCTCAGTATGTTCAGGTCAATTACATACTGAAATGACAATATTTAAGGTGTATTAGATTAAGTGAGTATGTTAAGCTTCATGTCCCCTTTTTAACCTTTCTGATGGGGCTACTAGCAAATTTAAATTAAATGCACGGCTCATATGAATTTCTTTGGGACGGCTAGTCAGGATCCTTGCTGCTTAAAATGTGGCCCCGCGGTGGGGGGAAGAGTGGCCCCAGGACCAAGAGCATGGCCTCATGGGAGCTTGTTGGAAAGACAGATTCTCAGGCCCCATCCCAGAACCTACAGACTAGGAGTATGCCTTTCCACACGCCCCCAGGCGATCTGCATGTTTAAATTTGAGACGCCTCGCTTGGGGGCCTGGGGGATCCCTCCTTCAGGTAGGGAGTTGGAGTCAGTGACCTGAAGTCCAGCCTGTACTATGTGAAATATTAATTGATGCTTTTGTCCCCGAGTCATATACTTGGTCCATTGTGTGCTTTAAACCCCGCTTTCTCACGCCAGGAAGCAAACATCCTTTTAAGAGAGAAGGGCAGCTTCATGAGGGACTAGTCTCTCTTAGAAATGAATAGGATCGGGGATTACACCATTGGTTTGCATCCTAACTTTTTAAAGGTTGGGACAATAATCTCAGAAAATAACTGAAATGTTATGTGTCCCCCCCCCCCAAAAAAAAACCAAACCAACCAAAAACCCCCCCAAAGTAACCAGCTCCCCCTAAATTCCTCCCTCTTTTTCTCTCTGAAAACTTGGCCCACAGGCATTAAATGGCACTAAATATAGAAATGGTAAGCAAGTAAATCAGTCAGAGGTGCCACAGGTTTGCCCAGGGCCTGTTTTACGGTTGAGTTGTAAACCATTGAGAGCTGAGAGCTGTAATTAAAATGCTGACAGCCTCCCAACTGCCAGCAGGCTGGGAAGAGCAGGCTGGGAACCCAGGGAGGGGAGCAGGGAGTATGATGCCTCTCCAAAGGCACATTAGCCCAGGTTCAAAGTCCACCATTGGCTTTCCAGGACACAACCAAACCCACATTCCCCACCTCACCCTGGGCTGGAGGTGATGTGCCTTCTCTCTTCCCAGCCCCACTGCCAGACACACCACATGACTTCATCTCCTCCCCCAACCCCTCTTGCTCAGGGAGAGGCCTTGACCTCAGGCTCTTGTGCCCACTGTTCCCTGGGTCTCAAATGCTGTTCCCCACATGGCTCACTTCTCACTTCCTGCTCAGAATTCACCTTCTCAGACTACCCAAGATAAAATGCGTCCTCCCCTGTCTTCCCTGTCTTCTCACCATGCTCGATTTTCTCATTACAGCATTTATTATTCTCTGCCAGTAGATTCTCTCTCTATTTGATTATTTGTTTGTCCTCTATTTTCCCTCTGGAATGTCAGCTTCATAAAGGCAAGCACCATCTAATCCCAGAGCCTAAAACAGTACCAGAGACACAAATAGGTGCTTAATAAACATTTGTTGAATTAATGAATGCATGGATTTCCATCCCTTTCTTTTAGCTGGTCTGGTGATCTCACTGGGAAAATGTCCAACTTGCCAGCAGTGAGCTCAGCTTCTCACCCATCCATTCAACCAGCCATCCTTTCCAATAACTATCCATTCATCCATCCATCCATTCATTGACCTGTCCAACCATATAACCATTCATCCAATGACCCTTCCAAATACTATCCAACCATCCATCTAGCCTTCTAAATACCCATCCATCCATCCATCCATCCTGTAGTATCTACCCACCTAATCATCTGTCCATTCATCCACGTGACCATCCACCCACCCATCCCAACAACTCCCAGATGATTAGACCTCTTGTCCTGGTGTCCCACAATTCCCTACAACCCCCTTTACCAAATCCAGCTCATGCATCACGAACACATGTGGTAGGTTCATCATTTCCCTCTGTTATTACAGTGTAAGAACCTTAAAAGCAGAAATTGTGTGTCTCATTTATTTCTGATTTTCAGTGCCTAACACTTAGTGTTAGTGAAGGTTTCTCAAATGAGTATTTTTTTCCCCTTTCTCCTGATTTACTAGTTCTGCATTCCCTAACAGCCTGTGAGCTCCCTGATGGCAAGCACCACTGTTTAGCCATTTGAGGGTCTCTAAAATCTTGCACTTGACACAAAAAAGATACGTTGTAAATATTTAAGAAATGAGTGAATGAGTGAATGTGCAGAAGAGAGGAATAAAGCAAGAGTGTAGACTCTGGAGCCAGACTGTCTGGATCCAGATCCTGACTCTCTCTGTATTAGCTGTGTGACCTTGGGTGAGTCAATGAACTTCTCTGTGCTTCAGTGTCCTCATTCTATGAATGAGGCAGATAATAATACTCCTCACCTCACTGGGTTCTTATGAGATTTTTATGAGTTAATAGATATGAGGTACTTAGAATAGTGCCCAGAGTAAGGCAAAGGCTACCTAGGTGTTTAAAAATGAAATCACCATTTAAAGCTGGCCCATAGGAACAAATATCAACAGCACAGAGTCTTGAGTTTAAAAGGTGGGAAGGAAGTGTCTGTCTGAGCTTGCCCTGTTCCCACAGGAGGCCTGCTACAGCAAACACTTTTTTTCCCAGCCACACTCAGATCATTTTGCAAACTACCAATATTATGTCAGGTGGTCATAAGGGCTATATAGAAAAAGAACACATGGAAGGGGACAGGAAATGGTGAGGCCAATGGGACAGCAGTTTCAAATAGGGTGATCAGGAGAGGGCTCCTTAGGAAAGTAATATCTGAGCAAACACTTGAGAAGATAAAGAAGTAAAGGTCTGGATGAGGAGCATTCCAGGCAGAAGAAACAGCAAATGCAAAGGCCCTGAGGTAGGGATAATTATACCCAGTATATTTAAGGAACAGTGTAGGTGAAACACAGTGAGTGAAGAGGAAGTAGAGGGAGATGAGGTCAGAGGGTCACAGGAGCCCAGGTCATGAAGGGCCTTGTCCGACATTATGAAGACCTGAGAATGTGTTGGGAGCCACTGTGAAGTTATGAGCAGAGGAAGGATGATTTCACTTATGCTTGAAAAGACTTCAGGGGACCAAGGTGAGGAGCCGGGAGATAAGCTAGGAGGCTGTGGTACGATTTCAGGGAAGAGGTGATGATGGCTTAGACCAGAGGATCAGGGATATAGTTTGTTAGAAGGGGGAAGATTCTGGATAGATGTTGTAGGCAGAGCCAACGTTCTGGATGTGGGGTGTGAAAGAAAGTCAAGGACAAAGCCAAACTTTTTGGCTTGGGCAATTGGAAGGATGGAACTGCCATTTCCTGAGCTGGAGGGTAAGAAAGCAGGAGTCTATTTATGGGAGCAAGATGAGCAGGGAGGTTTGGGACAGGTGGGGCTTCCCGCAGACATCCTGGAGTGGGGAGTGGGAGGCAGCTGGATGTGTGAGGCTGGAGCTGAGACGGGAAGTCTGGGCAGGAGACAGGATTGGGCAACTCTGCAGGTCCCAGAATGTGGCAAGACCTTGGGTACCCGTGTCATGGGTCCAGAAAGGACAGGAGCAGGGCCCTCTCTGGAGGTGGCTGCTTAGACATGACTGATAGACCCAGATGGACCGCCTCTGTCTTGGAGAGCCCAGGACCAGTGTGGCATGGCAATGGCTTGGTCCCCTTGTGACCTTTTCTGTTCGGTAAAGTGACAAATCCTGATGATCTCCCAGACATCTCCTTCTCCCCAGACCTTTTAGCATGCTACTTGTCTGGTATGTGGGAAAAATAGAGCTTGACAGTTAGAAAGATCCTTAGGAATAGAATATAGGGATAAAAACCTTACTGTAGCTTTAAAATGACCACTATGGCTACTAATAATAACAATGTTCATAATAGTAGCTACTGTTTTCCCAGCCCTCATCATGCAGGAGAGCATGGGACCCAGCACTCTGTAGGCATGAGAACCTTCAGTCTGCACAATGGGTCTGGGAAGTACCAATCATTGCCTTTCTCCTGGCAAAGAAACCAAGGCTCAGAGGAGGAGGACTGCCCAAGGTCATGCCACAAACAAGTTGCAGAGCTGGGGTTTTCCTGCAGCTCTTTCCACAGCGTGTCACTCCCATCTCTCAGCTCAGAACAAAAGGCCAAAATCCCTTCATAAGTCAAGAGCACAGTGTGGCTAGGAGGCCCCCCTGCCCGGCCTCCCTGCCCAGGACCCTCAAAGCCCAGGAAAGAACAACTCCCCACCCTCACAGCAGACTGAGTGGCACCCAGCCAGACTCTCAGCTGCCTCATCTGCAAAATGGGCACAATTTCACCCCTCCCTTGGAGGCACGTTCTGAGCCTTGGCCATCAATGTGTTAAAGAAAGGTTTTGTGAATTACAAAGTATGTTACAAATGTTATTGTTAAGGACACCTGGGTGGCTCAATCAGTTAAGCATCTGCCCTCCACTCGGGTCTTGATCTCAGGGTCCTGTGATTGAGCCCTGAGTCGGGCTCCCTGCTCAGCACACATATTTTATACGTATATATATCCCCACACATACATACATATATACATACTATACACACACACACAATATGCACTATTGTGGGCTGAGCAGAGGCTTCATGGAATGCAAGCTACAAAAGCAGAGGGCTGGGAGGGAATCCTGACTCTGATGCTTTCCACCTGAGCAACCTCAGTGTACCACATAACCATTCTGTGCTTCAATTTTCCTCATCTGTAAAATGGGAGTGATCACATAGGTCCTATGCTACAAGGTCACTTGGAATGAGCCAGCACGTTAGGCCTTGAGAGAGGCGCACAGAGTAGCCGAGTGCTGTCCTCCAACAGCCTGCACCCTCCTGGCCCAGAGCCTGGCCCCACCCCCCACTTCCTGGGGGGGGGCCTGAGATGAGGGCACTCATTCCGACCTCTGGGATGACCCAGGAGCCTTAGCCAACCCAGGTTGCTGCCTGGAGCTCAGCTGTCCATCTGTGGAATGGAGTTCACAAGAATTCTCCCCCCAACCCCATTCCCCAGGGTTGTTAGGCCAGTGAAATGGGTAGAGTTCTGTGAGTGGTGTTTATTACCTGCATCTCAAAGACACCCCGCAAGGCCAAGACTTAAAGAAGTCCCTCTGTCAGGCAAGGAGCCCCTTTGCAGGACACACTAGCGCCTGGATTTCTCCTCAAAGGACATGCAAGTGTTCAGGACTAGGGAAAGTGACCTGCATGCTCCCCCACATTCCTAGCTCCCCTCCTCTTCTCTCCCTCTAGGACCATTCCTGCCCTTCCCCTCCCCGTCTCCCCCCCACCACCACTTGGCTCCCCCACCTCTCATCCCAGCAGGTTTGATAACACCCAGGAGTCCTAGTCTCCCCCGAGGACAAAGGCGGCAATTGTCCCTGGTGGGCGCCTTTTGACTAGGTCTCACCACGGTGAAATCGAGCCCTCACGACTTCACCTCACTTGGGAGGCCTGTCAGGGCCCCCTTCTCACCTCAGGTCGGTTTCAAATGAGCCCCATGGCTGAAAGGCCAGCAGCCACACCGGGAATTCCTTCTAAGAGAAATCAGATGGCCACGATTTGAGAACCCCTTGGGCTGGCTGGGGGCCAGGAGGTGAAAGGATCCGCTGCCATGGCTGCCAAGACCTTCCCGAGTCCCCTTAATAATGACGCCAGCGTCCGTGCCCACTGCCGCCGAAACTGGCCAGGGGCCGTCCAACGCACCTCCCCACAATGACGAACCGTCTACATGGAAGCCACGAGTCCCACACGGGTCCTGGCCCTCGAAGTGCAGACTGCAGGACTGAGTGTCTCTTTTTATTTGTTTGTAATTAGTTTCAATAGAAATAGCCCCACCTGGCCTTTGGCAACTGTAGCAGACGGCACAGTTTTAAGCACCCCGAGTCACTGAGAGCACTTACTGCATGCCAGGCCCCATGCTGGGCTCTGGGAGATGCCAAGGTGACCCCCACAACTGTCTGTGGGGGATGAGGGGGATTTGGCAGGGGGAGACGATGTGCCCCCCGCCCCAGGCTGCCTTCACAGGCCGAGCAAGCCCAGAAACCCTGTTAAAACAGAAGGAACCCCAGGTCTCACAGCAGGTGTGGGCATTCCTGGGCAAGGCCAGGTCTGGACGTCTCGTCCAGTGGCACCCTGAGCCCCCCACTATGACAGCCCAGATCTCCTTCCCACTGCAGAGGAACAATGTGAAGAATTCTCTTCACACAGCCAACTTTCCTCCCGGTCGGAAGTGTTCTCTCCCGGGCAGAGGATGGTGGCCCAGGACTGACCCAGGACCCGGTGCCCAGAGTGGGAGAGGATACACAGTGCCTGAGTCATCCACAGCTCCCAAACTACCAGACGCTTGGATCCTTTAGGGGCTAAGCGAGGACTGCAAGTTTCCCCAAAACAGGGGATCTGAGAATCTTAGAATCACGGGGTGTCAGAACTGGGTGTGAGAATAAATGCATCCAAGCCCAAGAACCCCAGAGGCTGGTGAGACAGTTCAGTGGTCAGGGAGGGAGTCTGGAGCCATATGGCTTGGGTTCAAATCTGAGGGGGAGCTCCTGCCAGCTGTATGGCCTTGGGCAAGTTTCTTAACCTCTCTGTTTCTCAGTTTTTCCCTTTGTCAAGTGGAGACAACAACAGAGAATGCTAACCTCATAAAACTGTTGCGGGAGTAAATGAGTACATGCATTTCAAGAGCTGATATTAGCATTATGCCTTTATTCTCCCTGCAAACACACACCTGCCCACGAACCTATCTCTTTTTTTGGTAGCTAGTTCTTTCTCACCAGAGCTGAAACTGACATCTTCCCTTATTCCTCCACCATTTTCATGAGTCCTGGTCTTGCCTGCTACCCTACCACCATCACCCCTAGCCCATCTTTCATGACTGTGGGGGTTGCGGGGGGGGAAATCACCCAGGCCAGAGTGTCCAGCCACCTCCTCTGGGCATACCCTGGGCTCCCTGTGGCTCCCTGTGACCTATTCCCAGGTCAGGGTTGGGAGGTGGTCTCTGCAGCTCACCTGGAACAAAGGGGGCTACTGAGCACCAGGCTCTGTGGAGCTGGGGACCCAGAGATGTTTGCCTTCTATGGGCTCTGGCCCTGCTCCCCATCCTGTAGCCTCCTGATCTCCTCCCCTCCCTTCCCCAGCACCACCACAGCTATTACCAAGGCATCAGTGACTTGGCCCGGCTGGGACCTGCCCTTGCTGTGTCATCAGAGAAAACTGGAAAAATCTCTGGCCTCAGGGGTATCCTCCACCCAGGGCCTGGGCTGGTGTTCCTCTCACCCATCCGTAGCAGCTTCTACTCCAGACCTATTCTGGCTCCTTCCTCTGGGCCTGTACACCCTAGCCTGGTCATCCCAGGGAGTTGTCCCCAATGGACCACCCAGCTCCCATATCAGACCTCAGCAAGCCCAGCTCCCTGCTGGGCTGGTGGCGGGGACCAGGAGTGAGTGAGACAGAGCTGGAAGCCAGGCCCCAGGGACACCTCTTACACCCTCCACTCTCCTGGCATGTGTATGGTCTTGGCAAGGGCTCTCTTCATCTGGTGTCTGTCTCTCTTCTATTAAATGGGCCCAAGGAAGTGTCTCAGTTCTAAAATGGTTCTAGAATTCTCTTCCACTGTCCTGAAGCCACCGTCCTCCAGAGAGCAGTAGGGGCTAGGTAGGGTTGTCAGGTGGCAAGGCTGAGCGCATCGATACAGCCAAAAAAGTGAGACTTGACCTCAAACCCACACCTTAAACCAAAGTTAACTCCAAAGGGACCAGAGAACCTTGAGGACACTTTGCTCAGTGAAATAAGTCAGGCACAAAAGGACAAATACTGCATGATTCCACGCATGCAGTCAAATGCATAGAGACAGAAAGCAGGATGGTGGGTGCAGGGGAGGAGGAACGGGGAGTTAGTGTTTCATGGGGACAGACTTTCAGTTTTTATGAAGATGAGAAAGTTCTGGTGATGGGCGGAGTGGGGATGACGGAGCAACAAGACAATGTATTTATACCACAAAATGTACATCTCAGAATAACTACGATGTTAAGTGTTACATTTTACTGCAACTAAAAATAAATAAATTTTATGCGGTGCCTGGGTGGCTCAGTCAGTTGAGCAGCCGACTCCTGATTTCGGTTCAGGTCATGATCTCAGGGTCCTGAGATCGAGCCCTGTGTCTGGCACAGAGCCTGCTTCCCTCTCTCTCCCTCTGCACCTCCCCTGCTTATGTTCTTGCAACTAAATAAATAAATAAAATCTTAAAACACAAGTTAAAAAAAAAAAGAAATAAGCCGTTGTTGATTTAAAAATAACTAGTTAATTTAAAAAACTAATCACAGACTTCGATGGAAGATGGAAATCTATAAAAGCTTTTAGAATAAAACATAGGGGAAAACCTTTGGGGGCCAGGAGTCAGCAAGTTCTTGGCCACTACCAAAAGCAGCACCCAGAAAAGGGAAAACTGATCAGCTGGGCCTGATCAAACCTTAAGACGTACTTGCTTGGAAAAGACCCTGGGGATGAGGATGGATAGATAAGCTATACGCTGAAGAAAAAAAAAATAAATTGCAAACTATGTGTCTGACAAAAGCGTAGCATCTAGAATATATAAAGAAATCTCCAAATCCCACAATAGAGGCACAAACAATGCAATTAGAAAATGGGCAGAAGACATGGACAGCCACCCCACCGAAGAGGATCTACAGACAGCAAATAAGCCCATGGAAGGCCATTCCGCATCATCGGCCATTAGGGAAATGTTCATGAAGACCGCAGTGTGATATGGCACACACCTACCAGAACGGCAAAAGCAAAAACCAGTGACAACACTCTGTGCTGGTGAAGATGCGGGGAAACCGGATCCCTCGTGCATTGCTGGTGGGAATGCACCTTCTTACAAAGCTCAACATACGACTACCGTACATCCCCTCAATTGCATTCTGGCACATTTATCTCAGAGAAAGGGAACCTTGTGTTCCCCCAAAACTGATACCCAGATGTCCAATGTGGTTTTGTTTGTAATGGACCTGAACTGGAAGCCACCCAGATGTCTTTCAATAGGTGAATGGTTATAAAAGAGACTGAGGCACAGGCACACCATGGAATCGGTAATAGAAAGGAATGTACCGTGGATAAACACAACACCTTGGATAGACGTGGAGGGAATAATGCTGAGTGAAAAAAGCCGATCCCGACAGGTTAGATACCAGAGGATTCCATTTATACAACATTCTTGAAATGATAAAATTGCAGGAACAGAGAATAGAAGAGAGATCGCTAGGGATGAGGACAGCATTATGGGAGGGAGGGAAGTAAATATAGCTCAAAAAAGGTAGCACAGGAATTCCCACGGCGAAAATGTTATGTGTCATGACTGTACCAATATCAGTATTCTGGCTGTGATATTGTACTGTAGTTTTGCAAGCTGTTGGAGAAAGCTAGACAAAGGGACACTGGATCTTTCTGAGTTCTGACCCCTACGTGTGTATTTATAATATGTCGACATCTGAAATTTAATTTAAAAATACAAGAAACCCAGAAAGATTTGAATTTGAGGTAAACAACAAAGAGCTTTTTAGTGTAAGTCTGTCCCACATAGTATTTGGGACATACTCATACTAAAAAATAATTTGTCATCTCGAATTCAAATTTAACTGGGAGTCCTGTATTTTATCTGGCAATCTTACTCCTGGGAAATTCTCCAAGGTAAGAGCAGATACTTGTCATTTTACTCATTTCCTCAACAAATATTTCTGAGCTCTTACTATAAGCCAGGCACTGTTCTAGGCACAGGGAATGCACCTGTGAACCTACATCATCCCTACCCGGGGACTGACACTGCAGTGGAAGAAGACAGGCAATACACACATAATGAGCTGTGTAAATAAGATCATCTCATATGGTGGTGTGACATAGAAAATAAAGCAGGGGAGTGTACAAAGAGAGCTGAGGCAGATGTAGGGGAGGAAAGTCAGGGAGAGGGGGTCCCTGAGAAGGGGACATCTGAGCAGAGACCTGAAGGAAAAGAAGGAGCTAGTTATGCAAAGATTGAGGGACGAGTATTCCAGACAGCAGAAAGAGCATGTGCAAAGGCCCTGGGGCAGAAATAAGACTGGCAAACTCCAGGAGTGTGTAGTTTCAGACAGAGTTGGTGTCCACTGGTCCTAAGAACCCTGTGTCTTCCCCTTCCCCACATGTCAGATCTAGAAACCAAAGCCCAGGAAGTCAAGATTTGTCTAAGGCCACCATTGACCCATGCCCCTCAATTTTGGCTTGAAGCGTTTCCATCTGGGAAGGTGAAAACCCACATCTGCACTTGGATCTGGGGCAGAAATGGAGGCCAGGGAGGCCCAAGGAGGTCTCCTCACAGCCTCACCTGGTCAGCTGGCTTCAGGAGGTCTCCTCACAACCTCACCTGGTCAGCTGGCTTCAGACCAGGCAGGACTTGGCTCCTCTGGCTCTCAGCGTGCCACCGCGGACCACTCTATGCAAGTGGCCCTCTGGACGATGGAGAGGAGCATAGCTGAGTAAACCTTATCTGGGACCCGCCCCAGCTACCAGGGGCCAAGTCCCCAGTGTCCCCTGACTCATAGGCCTGCCTGCAGTCAGGGCAGGGTGGGAATCAGGCTCCCAGGAGCACCCAGACCAGACGGGGCAGGGCAGGAAAGGACAAGACCGACCCCCACCCTCCCTCCCATGAGCAAGAGGCTGGGCAGGGACTGGAAGGTGACTTCTCACTCCAGTGGAATTCCATCCCCCTGAGCTCACCTCCCTTGGAGCAAGCAGCACATTCCAGCAGGGCCAGCCCCGTCCCAGCTGGGCCCCTGTCCCCAGGGCTGCCTCTCGGGGGCTCAGTCACCAGGCTCCCAGGAAGGGATTGCCGGGGGCCCCTCCCTCCCTCAAGGCCCCCAGAACTGTGGCACGCTTCCCTTTGCACAGCAAGACCTCCGACAGCCTGCCCTGCCAGGTGCAATATTGTTGTGGAGGCTCTGAGAGGCGGGGCCTCTAGCACCCTGGCTGGGGTTCCAGAGTTGGAATCTGGCAGAGGCTGGGCTTCTCTGCACCCCCACGGGGTGCATTCTACTCATGCAGGGGAATGCATCTAGAAAGGCCCATCCCTGGCTCTGCTTCCACCTCCATGGCTGCTCTTTTGCTCCCCATAGTCCACCTGCCCAGTGCTCATTTCCCCAGGGCTGTGCCCGGCTCTCCTGCTTTCCCACTTGAATCCTCCCTCTGGGCAAGCCTACCAAACTCCAGGGCTTCTGTTACTGCCTCCTGCTGGTGGCTGCCTGGAAGTGGTTCCAGCCAAGACCTCTCTACAGAATTAAGATAGAGGCATCCAGAATGCCCCTGGGTGCCCCCACTTGCAGCCCACCGGGTCTCCGAGTCCCAAAGGAACCCTAATCAATTTCCCCTGAGACTGGTCTCCCCCCGTTCCAGGTCCTGACCCCAGTGAGAAGTGGCATCCATCCTTCCCAAACACAACTCAAAGCGCGTCTTATCTATTCTGCTTCCTAAATGGCTGTCCCTCCCCACTCCCCTGAGGTCCCCCGCTGGGTTTGGGCAGATCTTGGTGCCCTGCCCCCTTCACTCTGTTCTCCACTGTGTCCCAGAGAGGGCCAGAAATCTGCCCAGACACTCTCCGACCAAAGCTCCTTCGGGAACTTCCTGCAGGGGGAAAGGGAAGGTCTCACTCCTTGAACTGGCATTCAAGGCCCTGCATTTGGTCCTAGCTCCCTGTACAGTCTCATCACCTATTACCCCTCTCTCCCAGACATACCAAGCACCCCACCAGCTGCCCGCACTGCCTAAATTATCCTCCTCCTTCCCACCTGCCTTGTGAATAGGACTCCTACTTAGCCTTCAAAGCCCTGCTCAGGATCCCCTTCTTCTTCCTAGAGGTCTCCAGACTAGCTCATCTCCCCAAAAGGCTGGAAAGAATTCACACAAAGCCACAAATTCCACCACCCAAAGATTTCAGTCCCATGCCTCCAACACCTCTCTCCCTCCCAGCCGAAGATCCTATGATTCCCAACTCCATCTGTGAGGATGTGGACCTAATATTCTACAACCCCAACCTGAACAGTCTGGGATTTCAACCCAGAAATATCATGACCCTAAAATGCCAGTAGACAGAGACTGCAATTCTAAAATCACTTTCCTGAAAGAGCTGTCGGGAACCACCCCCCGCCCCCTTGATCTTCTCACCTGGCCACTCTCACTCGACCTTGTGGACCACACAGCTGCAGGAGACGATGCGGGGAGGAAAAGCCCTGCTGGCCTGCAGCACTGCTGCCACCTCCCTAGGCCCAGGGCCCACATCTCCAGTGGGGAGCGCCTGGCTCCTCCCGGGCTCACACCCAAGCTGGAAATCTGTAAGGGGAGGGTGCCCCATAGCCTTTACCTTCCCTCATCTGCCAGGTGAGGCAGTGGGCTGCCCCGGGTCCCCCCTCATGGGGCCTGCCACGGCCTCTGCCCCTTAGGACACGTACCCTTTCCCCGACTTCCTCCTCCCTTTCTCTCTCACCGCTGCCAACAAGCCCAGAGCCCGCAGTCGGGTTGAGTCTTGTCTTCTCACAGTAGGAGCAAGGGAGACGGTGATAAACACATCTGTGATCCTTTCCAAGATGCCCAGCCAGGAGCGGCTGTGGGCTGGCCACCTTTCTCCTGCCGGCTCTCTACCTCTGCTGTGCATGGGGCCCATGGAAGCCTGTTGCAGGGAAGGCCCCGTGGTGAGACCTCATGCCTTTGAATTAATAGATTGCACACTGCCAGACCCTGTGGCCATCTCTCCCTGGTGCCCTTACCTGGCCCTGCCCAGCACCTGAGGATTAGATGGCTCAATGGAGGCCTCAGATAGGGAGGGGACCCAGAGCTGATAGACACACTGAGCCTTCCTAACCCCCAGCTAAGTGGCTGTCCTTGCTTCTGACCCCTTGGATATGTGCCTGGGCCTCCGGGGTGCCCTGGAACAGGGTGTGGGTCTGGCACCTGCAGGGCTAGGCTGGGAAGCTGCCTTCCCATTGTGCTCTGCCTGAGTGGTATGGCCACTGCCCTGGGTGGTCTCCGTTTGTACCCCACAAATGGGCCGGACTGGTAGTAGTTCAGGCCTTTCCCTATGTATGCTGGGAAGTTCCAAATTCCACCTCCGTGCTCTGGAAAATACTTAGTGCCTGGGTGAACAGCTGTTCCAGCAAGGCAGCTCAAGGGTTCTCCCAAACCAGAGTTAGTAGGTGAGCATCCCTTCAGCTCTGTTTCCCTGAGCTGGGAAAGTTACACCTGCTCAAAAACATCAAATTAGACCCGGCTCGATCTCCTCCCAGACCTTGTTCCTCATCCTGTCCAAGGCCTCACTCTGCCTCCCTGGGAGTCAGTGCCTAGGACTTCTGCTCCTCCTCTGCTCCAGAACCTTCCGTGGCTCACCAGTGACCATCAGGTACGCAACTATTCACTCCGTATATGTGGAATGTCTCTGTATGCCAGGCTCTGGTGTGTAGCCGTGCACGAGACACACAGGGTCTCTGTCCACATCAGGCTTATGGTCTAGGAAGAGGAGAAACCCCAGAACAAGGCAACATCTGAGAAAAGGCTAGGAAGGAATTGAAAGGGAAGTTTCTCTGGGGAGAGGACATCTGAGCTGAAACTTGAACAGCAAGAAGAAAGCAGCCACAGGAAAAATCTGAGGGCAGAATGCAAGGCCCTCACTCCTTAGCTTGGCAAGTGACCTTGAGGCTCCTCGGCTGCTGTGACCCCTTCAGGGACCCACAGACTAGCCCCCCTGGGCCCCTGAACTGGCCCTAAGTCCCCACCTCTGGGCTTTTGGTCCCTAGATCCCCACACCAGACTTGGGCTATCTTCACCTCTCTTTTCTGCCTTGCCCAACCTCACTCATTTTGGGGGCCCCCTCCTCCAGGAAGCCCACTGAGGTTGGTTTCATGAACTCTGACAGCTCCCAGCATCAGCATCACCCCAGAGCTGCTTAGAACAGCAATCATGGCCATCACACCTGTTGCAGTGGTGTGGCTTCTAGACCCCTCTCCCCTGTGACATCACAGAGCCTTTCTTATCCCAGGCTAAGAACTCTCTCCTTTAGTTCTCCTAGGGGCCCAACCAGGTAGGCACAGGGAGAGGGAAGTCACTTGCCTTCCTTCCATCCGCCTTCAGGGAGTAAGAGCTGCTAGGGCAGGAGGGAGCCTAGGAGCTGTGACCTCAGCCCTAAGGAGTGATGTGACCACAGAAACAGGAAAGAATGAATAACTGAGAACCCTGGAGGGGTGTGCTGGCCCCAGGAAGGCGCTCCCGGCCATGGGACTGAATAGGCAGGACCTCACACTTTACTCCAAGACACCATCCTGGGGCGGGCCAGGTGAGCAGCTCTGCAGGAGTGATTCACCGCTGCAGCCTGGGCGGCTCTGACACACAGGATGTGGCAGGAGGCCGGAGAGGTGGAGGAGGGTGGGGGACCTGAAGACAGCAGGAAGGGCCAGCAGGCCGGTCTCCTTCCTCTGCGTGCCAGGGGGCTGCTTCCCTGCAGGTGTGCGGGCTACCCCCAACACCACTTGCCAGACACACTCCCTCGAACGTGACACACGTTTGCACAATCTGTAATCCCACCCAACCTGGGCAGAGGACTAAGTATGTGCCAGGCCCTGGGGTAAGGGCTCTCCACCTCAGCCCCAAGGACACTCTGGCCAGCTCTGCTTCCTTGCCGTGAAGGAAGGAGTGACAGAGCCAGAGTGGGAACCCAGGGGGCTGCGGCAGCACGTGGCGAGCCAAGAAGGCCAGCTGGAGAGCCAGACAAGCTGGGTTCGGATTCTGGCTTGGCTCCTAAGCTGTGGGAACCTCTGCATGTTACTTCACAGCTCTGTGCCTCCATGTCTTCACCTGTGAAACAGGGACAAGGACAAGGCCATTCACAGGGACACCTTAAGGACTAAGTGAGCTGATACACATCGGGAGCCAGAAGGCAGCCCGTTCCATGGACATGCTCTTGCAGCACAAGACTTGGGCCACGTCATCACCTGTCCCCCGAAATGAGCAGCTTGAGGCCCACACTCGGCTGGGAGATGGAGGTGTCTGAGACTCCGGCGATTTTTCTTTTCATCTTTTCTGTAGCTTTTAAGAGTCTGCTGGTGACTACCAGTTCTCAATGCCAACACTTAAAAATTACACGTCAAGTCTGAGTCCGGCCGGCATTCCTGCATTCCTGCAGGGCCCCAGCAGGTGGGAACCAAGCTGGAGTCTGGTAAAAGGGGCCTGGGTTCGCTGGTTCACCATCATCTGATGCATGGTTTCCCTCACTCTCATCACTCCTGCTCCTGCCTGGCCCCCGTGGCCTATGGTGGTGCTCACACATGTCCTGTCCCTGCAGTGGTCCGTCCCCCACCCAGGTGGCATGGAGCCCCCCTCCCTGTCTGCCTTGGTTCTCAGGCACTTCGCTATGGAGCTCCAACCAGTCCCCAGAGACTTTCCTCTCCCAGCACCTCCAGGGCCTGGGAGCTCCAGGGTGGGCTCCGAGTACCGTGGCCTTCACAGGCACTCCCAGAACCTGGTCCCAACCTCAGGCCTCTGTCCTGGAACACTGCCCACACCAGGCAGCACCAACCTGGGTGCCCCGAGTCACCTGGTCAAGATACCTGTGCTTGAATACTTCTTGGGACGGGGAGCTCACTTTCTTGATATCTCAATCTGTTTCTCCATGGCCCTGGCTTGTCCTAACACTGGCAGGACCTGCCTCTCTGGGACCTCAGTCCCCACAGGCCCTCAATCCATACTCTGGGCCTGCAGACCCTTGTACTCCCTTGCCTTGGGACAGCCACCTCCTCATGGGAGTGAGAGTGGCTATTCCAGCCACCTCTGCTAGAAATACCCTGAAACATCCCTGACTCTCTTCTATAAAGAACCCAGAATCCAGGAGGATCTGAGGAGACAATAGAGATGGAACAGTTGCCTCCCATATTTTGAGCTCCAGATCTTGGTTAAGGTGACCAAGGACATTTTAGCGGCCCTGGCAGAACTCACCTCAACCCGTCCCCATCGTCAGAGTTTTGTATAGCTGATTTTTGTGGACCCAAGGACTTCACATCCATCCCTCCCTCTTTCCATCCTGCCGAGTTACATCCAATTGATTTTAACAGAGATTCGCTTATTCAGTCCCACCGGTAACTAACATGCTTTATGCCATACACAGGTCCTGACCAGCAGCAAATGGACAACAGCATCAAGCAGAACGAGGCTGAGGGCAGAGCCCTGTGGTTCGCCACCAGAGACCCAACACCAGCCATTAGGGATCAGCTGTTTTCCCGAACGTCTGCAAGAGCTGCCCGGCTCCCCTCCCTGGCCGCCTACCTTTCGGCCTGCCTCGTTATTGTGTAAGTTCATGAGAGTCCGGGCATTCTGCTTGATCTCCCGGGCATCCACAAAGACCTTGGCGAAGCCGATGCCGTAGCGGATGTCGGCAGAGCAGCCACCCCACTTCCAGCCCTCGTCCCGGTGGTACTGGCCTTGCTTCTCCTTGTCGCAGCCACAGTCACTCAGATTGCCTTGGGTACAGGCAGCTGTGATGGCGTGGGCCACCCCAGCGGCGATGATGGCGTATGTGAAGGCAGCCTCCCGGCTTCCTGTGAGGGGAAGAGTAGGAAGACGGGGGTCAAGTCCAAGGCACCCCGGCAGAAGGCCAGACTTGGGTAAGAAGGGGAGCTGCGCTCACTGAGCACCATTCCTGACCTTACAGAAATCTCCATCATGGGCTGATGGCCCTGCCTGATGACACCCCACTCCCCCATGCACACATCCACCCAGTCTCATTACTAATGCCCCCGGGCGTCAACTGAGCAATGCAAGAGAAAGGCACACTGGCCAGTTGTCCAGCCTTTGGAAGATCGGATTAGGGGACCCCTCTGTTGATGACCACCCACTGCCCACCACCCTTGACGTAGCTGTGTAAACTGTGCACCCGTGCACACTCATAGTATCTGGCGACACACCATAGCAGCATTTCTTAAATACCTATGGTATGCACAGAGGCCAGGGCTTAAATCCCAGGAATGGGAATCCCTGGCTCTGTGTCTTTCAGCCAGCCATGACCCCTCCCTGTGCCTCAGTCTCCTCAGCTGTAAAAAGGAGACAGAGCGAGTGTACTTTCTCAGAGCAATGATGGAGAGCATTAAGAATTTGTCCATGTCAAGCTGTCAGCTCCATACCTGGCTCACAGCACCTGCCCAACACAGCAGGTCTTAGGCTCATGGTCCCTATTATTATTGCTGTGGGTCACCTGACATTTATAGGTCCAGCCCCTCCTCTTCACCACGGCCTAATCACTAGACTGTGAGCCTCTCCAGGGAAGGCTGGCCCCCGTTCATGTCTGTGTCCTAGGGCATCAGTCTGATACAGAAGGCAAGGGCTAGGGAAGGGGAGAGGGACTGCCCACAGTCAGGGTGGAAAGGGGCAGGAAGGAACCTGGACAGGAAGGTTCAATGTGGGGGAGGGGCTCTGGGGAGCACTGAGGCTGTGCTTTCCCACAGGTCTTCCTGGCTGTCTGGAGATGGCTATGCCAGGAGGCTGGGAGTGGTCAGTAGGGATTTACAAAAGCTCTGCAAGAGGGTGCCAAGGTGGTAGTGGAAGGGTCCTGAGTAGCTGAGGACAGCAGTGCTGTCCCCCATCTCTTAACCTCTCTGAGCCTCAGTCTCTCCATCTGCAAAATGGGTTCAAGAGCAGTGTCAGGACGGAAATGAACCCAGGCATGGGAAGCCCCAAGTGAGCGCTCAGCAAGTTAGCTCTTGCAGTGGGGTAGAGTGGAGGTTAAGGGAGGGCTCCCTGGAGGAAGAGGCTCCACACAGATGAAGCAGGGTCCACCACTCAGGAAGGGGCAGGGAGAAGGGTTCCAGGGTGTTGTGATGTAGATGACCTCAGCGGGGGTGGGGTGGGGGGAATGGGTGACGAGTGGGTGAAGCAGCCTCCAAGCTGCTTCCGGCCTCAGATCACGCTGACCCATGCTCAGGTAGATGATTTCCCCATCCAACCCTCATCCACCTCCAGGCTTCCCTCACCCAGGGAAGTTGTGTCTTAGCAGATACAAACAACCTGCCTCCACACCCCATCCCCAGCCACCACCCTCGCGCTCTACAGACACAGATGCCTGTGTCCACCTGTGGGATGGGTTTACTACACCAGAGCCCTTGGCTCTGATGTTCCACGCCAGCCCATCCCTGGTACCCCTGTTCACACAGGGCTTCCAATCCCAGGTCTACCACTTCCTGCCTATGCCTTAGGCAAGTTTGTCCTCCTCTCTGAGCCTCAGTCTCCCTGCTTGGGAAATGCAAGCGATGCCAGTGTCTACCTGAGAGGAGTTGTTGTGAAGTTCTGGTAGTGTGTGTGACAATCTTAGCCCGGTGCCTGGGTCAACAGACACCCCTACCCTGGGCACTCTCTTTTTAACTGCATCTCAACCTCTGGGGCATGGAGAAGGACATGATTTGAGCACCTCCCAGATTCCTGGCTCTAAACACATCAACGATCATATCAGTATTAGAAACCATAAGTGTGTCACAAGTGTCCTGCAGAGGGCTGGGCACAAAGTGGCATCAACAGCGGACACATGCACACTCAACCTCCGGGCAGGCTGGATACCTGACAATGGTTACGTGAAATTAAGAAATGCTGCGTAAGATCTTCCAATGCATGGTAGAGCTTCCCGGGAAGGAAAGGGAACCCGTGGGGGCCATGTGTAGGAGAGAGAACTGACTACCAGTAGGGCAAGCAGGAACAGAAGGTGGCCATCTCGTGTTGCTGGGCTCTGTAGAAAAGGGAACTGACGAATTAAGGCCTTAAGGACCAGTGATCGGGCCCTGAGTCCCACCATGGCAGGACATTGGAAAGGAGCTAGTACTTGATGGACAGACTCCCAGAAAGAGGGTAGATTGGAAAATCGCCCCCTTCCCCAACACGTACATGCACCCAGCAAAGCTAGACAACAAGCAGGTCTGACATAGGCAGAACAGGAGGTGCAAGGGTGAGGGATGAGGAAACCAGAACCTCCTGGGACCTGGGAGACTTGCCCTTGCCTTTGAGATATGGCTCTGAATTGTCCCTCTGCATGCTCAGAGGCTGCCAGTTAAGGGAGAAGACTGGCCCCAGGCTGGTGATTCCCTAAGACCCCTGGAGAAGCAAAGACAAAGTCCCCAGGCACCAGCTCCCAGCACAGACTATCAGACACACAAGAAAATAATATACTGGAGACAGCCAACAGTGCGATTAGACCCTCAGTGACATCAAAGAAAAGAATCATCAGATGGAGCGTATACAGAGAACAGGATGAGGGGCCTGGGGTCTTCCCCGTTCCACCACTTGCCAGCTGTGCGACCTCAGGTGAGTCACCTAAACTCTCTGTGCTCCAGCTCCTCCGCCGTAAAATAGGGATGGTAACCACCCACTTTCTTAGGGTAGCTGAGAGGATGAGAAAAACTAATAAAGGTAAAGCATTAACACAGCCTTGTATGAAGAAGGAGCCCCCAATATTAGATGTATTACAATTTCTATTGATGATGGTAGTAACTGTTCTCTGTGAGAGGCTGGGGAGGTTGGAGGAACAGGGGCCAAGAGAAAAGTCCAGCTTGTCCAGGCCACCTATCCAATAGGCAGCAGAGGTGAGCTGCAGACACGGCTTCTAGACACCTCATAGAGATCAAGAACATCCGCAGGATTTAAATGACTTGAGGTGCAGCGGGCACAGCTGGCGGGCTCCGGAAGCTGAAAGGAGACTAGGTCTGCTTTATCAGACCAAGAATGGAGCATGCAAATTAAGGAGGGGGCGGGGAGTCAGGCTTGTCATCTGAGCCTTGCCCTTCTTCCAGACTCCTCCCTGGGGGTGGGGCCAGGGGTATGGTGAGGAGGGGCAGGACCAGCACCCTTCCTGGTAATTTTGTGCAGGGCTGCTCTAACCCCTGTGCTTGATGGTTCCCTGGTCTCTCTGAGCCCCCTGAACAGCACACAGCGATGCAGACGGTGACGGACTGACAGCTACCTAAACATGGCTTCAGTTCCCAGGCACCTCCCTTAAGGTTGGGGAAGGGGAGTTGTACCTTGACACATTTAACTCCCCTGAGTTCAAGGTGGAACCCCCACACCAGAGTGAAGTCCCATCATGGGCCAAGGCCTTCCCCTCCCTGCCAAGCCAGCCCTCACCTCAGCATCTACTGCCCCCAGAGAAGCCAACTCTGTGGCTTCAAAGTTCTCAGGAACCCAGGTATTGGCTGCTCAAGTCCAATGCCTCTGGATGCTATAGGGTCACTGTGAACCCCTGACATTGACCTTGACATTGGGTTTGCCCGCCAATATCAGACTGGCACTGCCCAGTCCCACTTCCCTTTCTTCCCACCACCCACCTGAACACTGAGGATACTGGCCTGGGCATCAGGCAGGCTGCATAACTCACATCAGGTCTGTTAACTTCCTGAAGCCTCTGTTGCTTCCTCTGTGAAATGGGCATAACGACAGCATCTGTGCATCATCAGCTATGTAAGTAGACTGAATCATAGAACAAGGGGAAGGTGCTGAGCACAGAGCCTGGCATGTAGCAGGTGTTCAGGAAATGCCAGACATCATGGTTGTTTTTGTTATTATTACTTCTGAGCCCCATTTTGCTCCGTGATACCTGAAGGTCAAGACAGCCTCACATAGAGGCAAGTGCATGGGGCTGATCCGGCCTAGTCTGTCTCTCTGCTCAGCCACGCTCTGGGTTCCCAAGGGGACAAGGACAATGTCTGGCTCACTCCCCCCCCCACCTTTTTTTTAGCTCTCACCACAAGATGTGAGGGATGAATGAATGAGCAGGCTTTCATTCCAGTTGTAACCCTGCCAGAAGCTGGATGACCTTGGGTAAGTCACTTAACCTCTCTGCCCCTCCATGTCCATGTCTGTTAGTATTACCTATTTCTGTAGGAGGAAATATATACCACCTGGTATTTAAATGTTAGTGAGTGTTACAGTGATGATAACTGATGAACTTACAGGCACACTGTTGGGAGGGAGGTACAGAAACTCTCTCCACCCCTAATCTAGTTTTCTCCATGGCCCTTCCTGCCATCTTAGATTTATGTGTTGATCATTTGTTCCTCATACACCATTCTCACTCCCACTGTCCCACTGGAGTATAAATTTCCTTGAAGGCAAGCACTCTGTCATATTCCCCATTGGGTCCCAAGAATGACACATAGTAGGTACGTGGTACATTCTGTTGCATGAATGGGTGCATGAGTGGGTGGATGGATGGACGGATGGATGGATGAAGATTCCAAACAGTGGCCAACAACCACGTGACCTTTTTATAGGGCTTATTTGCCAAGCGCCCTGCTAGGCACTTCATAAAATTAAGTGTACCTAGTCCTTAGGAAAACCACCCCAGGTGAAGTTCAGAGAGGGTCTGACAGCCTACTCCCCCAGAATATCTGCACAGAATTAGCCAGAGGCTGGGGTGGGGGGATTGTGGAGTTTTGCGGTGGGGGGAGAAGGGCGCTGAGCACCTACTATGGGCCAGACCCACACTTGGCTCTCTGTGTGGTATCTCCCAAAAGCCCCATTGGTAGACACCATTCCCCACAGTGTTACGGAGGAGGAGACAGACTGAGAGGTAGATGTGATTCACTGAGGCCCCACACCTACAAACTGGCCAGAACCGGGACTCCAGGCCCAAGTGTCCTTTCTCAGTCCCACCCGCCTCCCTTCCTGGCTTTTTGAAGCATCTGAAAGCCCATGGGTAACAGAGATTTCTTTGGCTTAAGGCATGGATGCTTATCAAAATGCCATTTGTTATCAGTTAAAACGTATCGACAAATAATTTATAAGACCACTGAAATCAGATGGCTTGCTAAGCTAAGAACAGGTTTTGATGGCAGGAAGAATGTAGAAAAGGACCCTTAAATTTTTTTCAAGATTTTTAAAAAAAAAATTTATTTGAAAGAGAGCACTAGAGAGAGAGAACAAGAATGAGTTGGGGGGCAGAGGGAGAGGGAGAAGCAGACTCCCCACTGATCAGGGAGCCCGATGTGGGGCTCGATTCCAGGACCCTGGGATCATGACCTGATCCAAAGGCAGACACTTAACTGAGCCACCCAGGTGCCCCAAGGATCCCAAAATCTTAAAACCTCACTCCCAGGGTGAGAGGCTATGTAACAGCCTATCCATTCGTGCCTCCTGCACCCATCCCAGATGAGTAACAACATCTTATTTTATCAATGGGGAAACTGAGGCTCAGAAAAGGGATTTACCCAGGCAGAGCCAGGATGCAAACTTGAAGGTCACCTGCTGTCTCCAGCCATTCCAGGGGACTGCTCTAGACCCTGACCATGCTCGGGACTCCCAGCACAGCCTCTGTCTCATCTGCATGAGGAAGCCCCTTCAGCTGGGTAATTTCCTGAATGCCACCTTGTTTGTCTCTTAGGAGACATCTGCAAGAGTGTGTCTAGGATATCTGTTTTATTGCTGCAGAAACTATGCCCAATGGCACAGTTCATAATAACCATAGCAAAGTTAAAAAAAAAAAATGCTTACTAATTTCAAGGCTCTTCCCTAAGCACTCATTATAGATCAACTCGATCCTGGCAACTATCCAATGAGGTGTGGACCATTATGGTCATCATTTTACAAATGGGGAATCTAAGGTCCAGAGAGGTGATGCAACCTGCAAGGATTTAAACCCAGTTGGCTGGGCTGCAGAGTCCAACCCACTCTCCTGCCCCAAGGCCATGATACCCACTCAGTCCTACTGACCCCAGCCCCGGCTCTTTCGCGGGTCTTCTGCACAAAGCCAGTGAGCAGCACACACTGGGCTTGGCCATTGCTGACCACGTGCCCTCCAAGAACAGACCTACCCCTCTCTGCTCAGACTATCCATCTGTCCCTTCTACCCATGAGCCGAGGAAGAACCTCCACCAAATCTCTTTGATCAAGCCATGTGCCATGTTCCTTCACTCCACAGATATTTCTTGAGCACCTACTAGCTGCCAAGCACTGGGGCCTGGGGACACCGAGAGGAGAGATTCAGACACAGCCTTACCTCCGTAGGGAGACAGACAACAAAATCACATCACTCAGTGGCAGCTGAGGACTCTGACGAACATACAACAGAGCAGTGCTGGGAGCAGGGGGCAACTGGGGTGGCTCGGAGGGGCCAGGCTCTCACTGTGAGTCAGAGGGCTCCAGGCCCATGTGATGACCATGGCATGATCTAACCAATGGCAGAAGCAGGTAAACCAGAAACACAGGGGAGCTGAAGCTAGGTCCACCATCCTGCCCTGCACAGAGGCTCCCCATGTCCCCAGAATCAGAAAATAGACTGCTAGAGCCACAGAGAGAAAGCCCATGGGTTCCTCCTGGAATGATAGGTTCATGGAGACCAGGAGTCTCAACCAAGGTCACCAGTGACTCAATGAGACCAGGGGGACTAGACTCAGGCTCTCCTGGCTCCCGCATGGGGTCCCCACCTTCACCCCATTCCTCCTTAACTCTCCCCCCACCTCCACCCCATCCTCCTTAACTCTCGGTGCAGGTCAATTTTCCATCCGGAAGCCCCAGTGGCTGGCTTCAGCTCAAAGCTTGGATAAGATGGGTCTTGTCCGTCCCTCCTCTCTACTCTTTATTCAGCTGGGTGACCCCGAGCAAGGACTCTGTCTCCTTGAGTCTCAGCTTGCCCATATGTGAAATAGGAACCACCAGGAGGACACTGGCAAGTTGCCGTGAAGGGTCAATGCAGCCTCTGGGTAAAGAGAAGGTGCTCAGTAAAGCACTGTGTTAACACTGAGGGAAAACAGGGAGTCTGGCTAATGCCCTCCACACAGCCCAGCTCCATAATGATCCCAGCGGGTACAGAGGAAATAAACTGATGAACCAGTCTGCCCAAAAGATTCCATTCCACCGCCCTGTGCAATCGCTGTAAATGGCTTGCACCGGAATATTATCTGGGTGTATTTACGGTATCTTACTGGAAACCACAAAGTGCATTGTATTTTTTTTTTCTTTTGCTATTTAAAGCCAGTGGGTCAGAGAGTGAGCAATCTGCTGTGACACGAGCTGAAATATATGATGATTTGGAAAATATACAGATGGAAAAAGGCTGCTTTTGCCAGTCCCGTAGCATGGCGGCTCACAGCCCTTCTGGGCTCAGAATGCCACACAGCTGGCTGTCTCTAGCCAGAGGACACACAGAGCCTCTTGGTGAACAATTGAAGAATCGGGGGTGTAGGGAGTACCTGTCTGGGCTGAGGCTAGTTAAGATAATAGGTCAGTAGAGCTAGAAACTGGGAGAGGGGCTTGTGCAGTTGGATCCAACTGCGTCAGATCCAACCAAGGGTCTCTCCTCCCCCCGAGGCACACACCTCCGGACTATCCACGAAGTGTCAACGTCTGCCCCTCCTGCTTCCGTGCCTTTGTGTGTGCTGTTCCCTCAGCTTGGACATGCCCTTCTTCCCATCTGCCTGGTGATGGGCAAATGTAGCTGGGGCTTAGAAGCAGGGCTCTGGACACCAATAAATCTGGGTTCGAGTGGCAGGACCTTGAGTGAGTTAATTGACCTCTCAAAGGCCTTCGTTTCCTCCTTTGTAAATTGGGAATACAGGGACCTTCTAAGGTTGTTTGGATGGTGAAAAAAACGAAAGCTCATGACAGACTCGGTCCACACCAGGTAAGGGATCAATAAACAGTAGCTTTCACAAGCTGCATGCTTGGTTAACCCAATTCTTCAGGATGCAGCTGCAGGGTCCCCTCCCTGAGGGAACTTGCTGATCGTCCCTCCCTCTGATTGTGGCCCAGGGCCTTCACTTTACTCACTTTGTGCTGAATTGAATTCTGTCCCTTCCCAGTAGGTTGTGGAGAGCAGGATTGTTTCTCTGAGAAGCGTCCACAGTCGCTGAATGAATGACAGTGCGTGTAAAAGCGTGTAAGCATGTGAGTGTGTGTGTGTGTCTGCCTGTCCACCATATGAGAGCTGGAAAGAGAACATTAGAACAAAAGACTCATCTCAAAGAATAGCGTCAGGAGGGCTAAAACCCAGGATGAACTGAGGCTTGCAAAAAAAATGCAAACGAGACAAAAAGTCCTTTGTTCACTGCTTCTAAGCAAGAATAGGGAAAGAATAGGTCTTTCGCTGGGGCAAGATGGCGTATTGTTAAGAAATGGCACCGAGAAAGTGGAGCTGGCCCGCCCCTTGCTTCTGTCTCTTTCCTTCACTGGAAAGGCCTTCGAATCTGTCTCTCCACGCAGCCATTAGCTCACCAGACATGTGCTCTAGTCTCTTTCACTGCCCAAAATGGGCAAAAAAAGACGGAGCCATTTGTGTGAGGGGCGGATTCCCAGAGGAGGGATCTGAGGCCCAGCAGGTCACTCCAGGGAGAGAGGGAGAGCTGCTCAAGTGACTGTTCTCGAGAAGTGGTGACAAATGCCACCGGAGCAGAAGTCCAGAAATGCTTCCGAGTCACCTGGTTTGCAGACACAGGAAGGTGGTAATCCCCTCCTGGGGCCTGAATCCTAGGTCACTGGTGCCCATCCCTGGAAAAATTCTGGCGGGGGAGTACCAAACAGGAGGCCGTGAGTATCTGGAAAAGAATGCAGCCATCCCCAGGAGCACACATCGGGAAATCACCGTTCCTTTGTTGACAATGATGCTGGGGACATTGCAAATTTCTCTATGTGCTAAGAATGTGATTATCTTCCCACATCCTGTCTCTCCCCTGACACAGGGGAAAGAAATTCTTCCAACAGCTCCCCTCCCAGGCAAAGCCCTGCTGGACTGATTCATGTCCTACTCTCTCTGAAGCCCCTTTCTGCCCTCTGCACTGTATATCCTAGAGTCCAGGGAATCTGGGTCCCTCTGGATACACTGGCTCCGTGCTGGGTCACACCTGCAAGCCTATCTTGACTACTTCTCCTCTGCCACAGCCTTCCCTCCCTCAGTTGTAGACCAGCCCACCTATAGTCCACCTGGTCCTCTGCCCAGTGCCCTCTCCTCTCTTATCAGATTCCGGAGCCCATTTCCAGCCCTGGCCTTGCTGTCTGTCCCCACCAAACCATGAGCACCCTGAGGGAGGAGGCTGTGGCCGATTCATCAGTCTACCACGCAGAAGATTCTAGAGAGTATCTGCGGGACAGGTAAGTGAATGAATAGGTAGACAAACAGTGGAGCAGGGAGGGAGCGTTTGTGGTGTGTGACCCCAGGAGAATTTAAATTATATGAATTCGGGCGCCTGGGTGGCTCAGTGGGTTAAGCCGCTGCCTTTGGCTCAGGTCATGATCTCAGGGTCCTGGGATCGAGGCCCGCATCGGGCTCTCTGCTCAGCAGGGAGCCTGCTTCCCTCTCTCTCTCTCTGCCTGCCTCTCCATCTACTTGTGATCTCTCTCTGTCAAATAAATAAATAAAATCTTTAAAGAAAAATAAATAAATTATATGAATTCAACCAAAATCACCTAGGGGAAAAGAAATGAAAATACTATATGCATGGGAATGTAAATTTGCATAGCCACTATGGAGGAGAGTATGGAGTTTCCTCAAAAGTTAAAAACAGAATGACCACATGACCCAGCAATCCCACTTCCAGATATATACCCCCCCAAAATGAAATAGCTCTCTTGGAAAGATACCTGCACACTGGTGTTCACTGTACCATTATTTTAAAAAATCCAAGAAGTGGAAACAACTTAAGTAGACATCAATGGATATGTTGTACCTTAAGTGTATTAATGGATTAAAAAATGTGAGATGGATAGATAGATAGATAGAAAATGGGATATTATCCAACCATAAAAAAGAAGGAACTCTTGCCATTTGTGATGACACAGATGGACTTTGAGGACATTATGCTCAGTGAACTAAGCCAGACAGAGAAAGACAAATATTATATGATCTCACTTATATGTGGAATCAAAAAACAAAAGAACTCTAATGTATATACTTATATTTTAGATGCATACTCTTCTATAGTGGGCATTACTACCCATATATTATACATTCATATGAATGTTTTATGGTAGAAAACCAGGTATTCTGAAATTTTGTGGCTGATTCAAGGGACTTTCAAGGGTAATGCTTACTCGGATAGGTTTCACTGCACATGCCAATGTCAGAAGCTAGCCATTGGGGAAAGACAGAGGACTTGGTGAGTGAATACACCTAGGTCAATTCCTGGTTAGGTCCAAACCCATATTAGGAGGCTGGTCAATCTGTGAGAATCCCCAGAGTGGGTGTGTTGGGGCCTCTGAAGAGCAGCTCCTCCAGATGGTCTATTAGTCCAAGGTCAGAAATGAATGGACCCTCCAGGGGAAGCCTGTTCAAGCTGCTCTCCTGTCTGTAAGACTTTTCAGGGCCTTTAATATGTGGGTGGCCATTGTAGCTGAGCTTGAGCAGGGAGCACAGCATTCTGAGCTCCCCAATTTATCATCCAACCAACCCTCCTATGTTTCTCCAGAGAAGCTGGTGGAGGGAGGGAGGAAGGAGGGGAAGGAAGGGATAGAACCTACCATTCTGCCCAACAGACCAGGAATGCATGTTCTGTTTTGGATTGGGATCAGAATGAAAAGCATTCACTCACAATGGAGGGAACTGAGTGATTCCATGAGGGAGCTACAACCCAGACCTGGGAGGCAGAAGAGAAAGAAGAACCCAGGCCTTGTCCTCAGGGGCTCAGAGCTACTGCTGGCACACAGGGTAGAGAGCAGCTTCAGGGTGGTTCATCCCTTTATGAGTTTCCTGAGCACCTACTGTGTGCCAGGCCTTGGGGGTGCTCCAGGAGAAGACGACTGACAGGCCTGGGTTCCATGGACACCCCCATGGTCAGGGAGATGACTGATATTGGACACATCCTTGCAAAAGTAAGCAATGTCACTTCTGAGAGTGGTAAGTGCTTTAAAGACATCATGTGAATCTCTTGGGAGGGGCAAAGGGATGCTTTCTGATGGCCCTAATCTACAGGTGCCAGGGTCTTAAACCCTGCACAAGGCTGGCACCTGGCAAGGTGGGTCATGCAACTCCCCCATTCTGCAGATGGGCAGACTGAGATAGGAAAGTGAGGTACTCTCTCAGAGTCCTGGGGTGGGGTTGGGATGGAAACCCAGCCGTGTGACTTTGATGCCAGTGCTCACTTGGCTGCCACATGGCCCAGCCACAAGACGAGGTTCTCAAAAACTTGTCAGCTTGGAGAATCTGAAGTCAAGCAGGCTCACAAAAATAGAAGAATCTTCCAGAATAAGGGAATTAACTACCCATCTCAGCTCTGCCACAAAACAGCCATGTGACTTTGGTCAGCCTCCGCCTTGCTCAGAGCCCAAGATGGAGGTAGACAGACCTCCTTTCATGGGGACAGATGAGGCTATGCATGAGGCAGGGCTGTCACAGGGCCTGGCCCCATGGATCCTCAACAAAAAGACAAAAGAAAGGAGAGTGAAGCCCCACATGAGCCACCACCCCTGGGGTGCTGCCCCATTCAGCCTCGCTCCCCTATGCTATGACTCAATACTACAATCATGATGGCCAAACCCGAGGAAAGAACACACAACTGGATGGAAAAATGGGCAAAAAGCATGAACAGGCAACTTACAGAAGAGTAAAACATGTACAGCTAATAAATACAGGAAGAGGGTTCACCCGAATTACTTCTCAGGGGAATGCAAATCAAGACAGCAGTGGAAAAGCGTTTTATGCCTGTTCCCTAGGCAAAAATGAAGTCTTGGGTAATGCCAAGTGTTGGAGAAGCTGTGGATCAACACCACAGGCTGGCAGGAGTGGCACTTGGCACAGTCACTGTGGAAATCAGGTTGACATTCATACCTTGTGACCATCCATTCCATTCCTCCGTATATACCCAAGGGAAATGTGCATACACTAGCACCAGGAAACGTGCACAAAGGGGCCTGTGGTGGCAATGTGACAAGCCAATGCTTAGAGGTGGCCCAGATGACTCACAACCAAAAGCATGGGAGCACAGACCAGAGTCTACTACTGCAGCCAAAAGGAATCCACAACAGCCGAAGGAACACCGTGGATGGGTTTTATTGCTATTGAGGGACAAAAGTAAATCCAAAAGATTGGATATAGAGTGATGTCTTTTCTTTATAAGATTAAATACAACTAAAACCAAATAATTTCTTTCTGGGAACTATATCAATATGATAAAACAGACAAAAACAAGCAAGGAATGGAAAACCCAAGATTCAGGATGGAGAAAGCATGGCTCAGGAGGGAGAGGCAGGGGGTACACAGGGATGGTCAGAGGAGGGGGTGTAAATTACCCATTCTTGTTCTAGTTGTTGTGTTGTGTGGCAGATTCAAAGAGGGGGGTTCGTTGTGTTATTTAAGAAAAGGAAAAGGGGCACCTGGGTGCTTCAGTGGGTTAAAGCCTCTGCCTTCGGCTCAGGTCATGGTCCCAGGGTCCTGGGATCAAGCCCCGCATCAGGCTCTCTGCTCAGCGGGGAGCCTGCTTCCCTCTCTCTCTCTGTCTGCCTCTCTGCCTACTTGTGATCTCTGTTTGTCAAATAAATAAATTTAAAAAAAAAGAAAGGAAAAGGCTGAAGGGAGTGAATGCCTTCTCAAGCTGTCAAGGGCCACACTAGGTAGTAGGCGATAAAGCTAATGTGGGGCCGCATACAGCATTTTAATAATCCTTGGCATTTAAGACCCATGAAGAGCTGACCCACAATCTCATCTGAGACTACTAACCCCCCTACCTCCAGAGGCTGCAGACCCGTGTTCAAGATCCTTTTAGCAATCTAACTTCCATGTCGTTGCTCCATGTCAGCCAGGGACCCTATTCACTGGTGAAATTCTTCCTACCCTTTAAGACCCAGATCAAAGGCCATCTCCACTGTCTAGCTCACTTGTCACAGAGGAGATTAGGACACAGAGACATCAAGGGCATGCACAGGGGAAAGACCATGTGACACAGGGAGAAGATGGCCATCTGCAGGCCAAGGAGAGAGACCTTGGAAGAAATCAAACCTGCTGACACCTTGATCTTGGACTTCTGGCCTCCAGAACTGTGAGAAAAGGAGCATCTTTGACTAAGCTGCCCAGTCTGTGGTTCTTTGTTACAGAAGCCTGAGCTGGCTAATGGACTCACGAGCAGGCCCTCTCCCCTGAGAGGTGGTCTAGGTGGGGCTCCCAGGTCTGGCCAACAAAAGCACTGCTGCCCTTGGGCATGTGGTGGACACATGACCCAAAGTCAAGTCCTGTTAGCTGATCCCATTGGGATGGACCTTAGGACTTCTGTAGGTGCCCCCAAAGAAAGGCTAATGCTTTTTTTTTTTTTTTACACAAATTTAGAACCTGGAAGTTGTGGTTCTGGCATTTTCAGAGCCATCTGGCTGCCCCAAGAGGCCGCTCTGGGGTTGGTAGAAACCATTCCAAGGGTCAGCACCATCCCTGACTTTGCAATGACTTAAGCAGACATAAATTACCCTCTTGGCCTGATGAGAAGGCTTGAACTGGGTTTCCGTTTCTAGCATGCAAGAAGGCTTTGCTGGGTACATGCCCATGGCCTTCTCCTGAGATACAGACAGTAAAATTTAGAACATTCATGAGGGGAGACAGAGCCATGAAACACAGAGCCAGAGACCAGAGTGGAGGCTGAGGAAGTGGTAGAAGGCGAGGCTTTGGGTCTCAGCATGAGATGGATAACTATGCCAAGGGGTAGCCCCCCATGTCAATTTTCCCCTTCTTCCTCCTCAGTCACAGACCCTGAGCTGGTCTCAGAGCTACTCTGAATAAAAGACTACACTTCCCAGCTTCCCTTGCAGCTAGATGTGATTATGTGACTGAATTCTGGCCAATGAGGTGTAAGTAGAACTGTGGGATTGCAGGGGGATGCCATGTTTCCTGCCATCCAGAGTGAGGCCTTGATGGCCAGACCTCTTCCCAAAGTCAAAGACCTTACTCTTGATGCCTCACCAAAAGGCAGGCTTGTTGGCTGGTCATTGCCAGGAAGAGGCAATCCCATGAGGGCAAGAGCCCTGAAGGCACTGAGGAAGAGCCCAGGAGCCAAAACCTGAGGTGTCCTCAAGCAGGGTATGTTTACACATGAGGAAACCAAGGCTCAGAGGAGAAGTGACTTCTCAGACCCCTGGGGGTCTTATGTGGGCCTCCTCGTCCTCTGCTCCACAGCTACCACCTTTCAGGTTCCAGGCCAGAGTAACTCCTTCCTAACTGGCATTCAGGTCATCAATCCTACCCCCATCCTCAGCATCACTACCAAAGCAGAACTTCACTCACGGCACAGTGTCACCTCTTGCCAGGAAAACTGGACCAGACTCCTAGCTCCCACCCTGACCCCTCCATAGTTCATTCTATTCCCAGCAGCTAGAGCAAGGCTGCTAGATCCAAAGTCAGATCCTGTCATTCCCTTGCTCTCCATTCACTGGAGGAAAACCCAAATCTCTGACTTGGCCTGACAGATGTCACACTGTCCAGCTCCCAGCTTCTTCTCTGACCTCTGAGACTTCTTCTTCCCCCCTGATCACTGTACTCCAGCTATACCAGCCCTCTCACTGGTCCTCAAACAGCCAAATATGTTCCTGCCTGGGGCCTTTGCACATCTATCCTCTTTGCCCAGCATGCCCTTCCCCAGACATGCCCATGGCTCACCTCCCTCATGAATCCAGAGGCCTTCCTTGACCAAACAGGCTGGAACAGCAGCCTCCAGCCATGGTGGGCACTCAGTAAATATTTGGTGAACATATGAGTTAAACAAATGAATGAATTTTATAGCGACTCTTCAATGAGCCTTCCAGAATGACTAACTATTAAGCTGGATCATGTGATGTTGCCATTTTTGCAGGTCAAAAATCATTGAATAGAGGCTATTTCATACAGAATGACCTTACTTTGGCAGCTACGCCTTTGCTCCAATTCTCCAATGGCTCCCACCACCTAGTTTGAGTTCAAACTGGTCAGACTGATGCCACATGCCTCTTGGACCTGGCTCCCAGTCACTTCCAGGCCTGTGGGCCTGTCGCCCCTACCACTGCTACGCCCTGGGTTTTCTTAGGCTCCTCTCTTTGCCTTGGTTCCTTGAGGCCACTCAACGTGCAATGGACGTCTTCAATTCTACAACTCTGGTCAGCTGGGAGGGCTGCTGGACAGCAGGGCTCCTGGCACCATAGCCCCCCCTTGTACCCCCAAAATGCATGGTGATAATGTCAGGCTATGGGGCTGGTTCTTCCAAGACTGCAGGCTGTTCCAGGGTGCCATCATCCCAGTCCCAGGACACCCTGTCACTAAATTTCAATGACCTTGGACAAGTCCCTTCTGAGCCTGTTTCCTCATCTGGAACATCTCATATGTCAGCAACACACAAGTTTAAAATAAGGCCAGAGCCCAGGCCTGGGTCCCAGGGACATGGGACTGGGGAATGTGAGCAAGAGAAGGCAGAAAAACCATGGGTGCCCACAGAAGGCTCCCAAGACAGGGATTTCAGGGACCTAAACTGGACTCCCAGTGTGGATGCCACCTCCTGGCATGAGCCAGGGCAGCCCCGCCCTCTCTCTGGGCCCCCGTTCTCTACCTGAAAAGTCAGCCCTGAGGCTGGAAGAGGGAGAAGGAAGGGCAGGTGGGACAAGGCAAAATTCTAACCACGAAGATGTTGGAAAGGGCACACGGTGTGAAGAGAAGTTCTAAAAGAGGAGGCCACAGTGCTCCCTGCCAACCTCACCGTGAAGCTGGGGTCTGTCCCCCTCAGGAGTGAATAAGCAGGTGCCTACAGAAGATGGTGACCAAACAAGACCCGCTCAGGACTGAGAGGACCAAGAAGGAGGAAGGAAACACCCAGTGATGAGTGCGACGGGGAGCCCAGCTCTCATGGAGCTGGCATTCCCAAGGGGTGAGGAACGAGTCACAGTGCTGATGAGCTGAAGCTTCGTGGTGTGAGGGGACTTTAGACCCTAGTGATCAAGGGAGGCCCAGAGGCCGTGAGAGAGAGGTCTGCACAGAGAACGAGGGGCGTTCTGGGGTGCTGGCTGTGAGAAAGGATCTGAGGCAGAAGGAATGTGTGGTGCTGGGGACCCAGGGCTGGACACAGTGTGGTGTGCCGGTGGGCGGGCGGGGGGGAGGGGAAAGATGGGAGCAGAAGTGGGCAGAGGTCAGCAGTGCTTTAAAATGAGAGGAAGACTCCATGGAGTTTTAAGCAGGGAAAATGACATGACCTCATTTTCATTTACAAAGGAGGACCCTGCCTGCAGGAAGGTCTCCAGAAAAGCCAGGGGGCAGCGGGATGCCAGGGGGTGGGGTGGGGAGTTGGGGGGTGGGGGGGTTGCGGTGCTGGGGAGCCCAGAGGCGCCAGCTGTGTGATGGGAAGGGAAGGAAGTAAAGACACAGAGAAACGGCTGGATTTAGGGTGAATCTTTTCAATATCCACTGAATTTACTGATGCTGGGGCTGAGGGAGAGCGAGAACTCAGGGCGGGGGGTGCCTTTAGTGCTATCCAGTAGGCTCGGTGAGCCACTGCAGCCCAAAGAGACCTGAGGCAGACTTATTTCCAGGGAAGTTCACAGCTTGGCAGCAAGCCTGTGGACTTCCCAGCCCCATAGTCCAGACACACACAAGCAGAACACAAAACATGGTCTTTTCCACAAATATGGAGGCCTCCCAATGACCAACCGCCTTTCCACCAGGATTTCTTCATAACTGCTTTGAAAACCAAAAGTGTGACCTGACACATGTCTCGGTGCATGTATCTATGTGTGTACACACACAGATGCACGTCCCATGTATGCATGCCTGAGCAACACACAATTCCCACAGAACAAGGTTTGCAAATTCAAATGTCCACAGTAGCCTGGTGAGTCATGAAAGGGGACTGTGTGATAATAGGGAGTGGTGAGGACTGTGGCAGGGGTTCCATTTAAAGGAATATTCATTCTCAGCCTGACCACCTGATAACTGTGTAGGCACATACGTAAGTTATCAGTAGATCTGCCACGTTTTAAAAAGAAGCCAGAAATTCATACTTTGAGGTAGAAAAGTTATTTTTTTAAAAATTGGACTTCGACTTAAGAAACATCAGTGCTTTATCAGCTGATTAGCCTTTAGGCCACTGGTTGCTGGTTTTCAACTTTGCCATAGGTGGTTGGAGTGGTCTGGAGTTGACTTAGAGAGCCGACCCTCCCCAGGAGACCTGATTCAAGTCATGACACCTGCAGATCCCATACTTGGGAGCATTGCAGCATGGGGCAGGTGAGAGGTTTGCAGAGGGATCCTGAGGCTATTCTGGTCTCCCACAGCCTCTAAGACCTTGCATAAGTTGTCTGGGTGAGCACATACCCACTTTGAGCTCCTTCCCGAAGACGGTGCGCTCCCCTAGTGCTGAGCAGTTCCAGCGGCCATTGCGGAACTGAAACTGACACTCGTCGAGACCCATTTGTGAGCCTTCTCCTATGACGATGATGGCGTCCGGTCGGCTCTGGCAGATTGCCCGCTGTCTGGGAGCTAGGCCCGGGATCTTGTTACAGATGATGCTCGCGCCCAGAGCTACCACCGAGGAGAAGCCACTGGAGCAAGGGGACACAGAGAAACGGAGTGTTAGGCCAGCAAGGTGGGGGCACGGCCTCCACGCCCTCCCAGGGTATCTGAGGCTGTTGTCCCCACTCCTCCCACACACATACTGATCATACTATCCTCCGCCAGCCCCCCCGCCCCATTGCTCCCAGCAGGGGTCTCCCAACTTTTTGATACTGCACCCCAAACCCACAATTACTCATTTTGTAATCCATATCAGTACTTGCATAGAATGTATAGTCAATATGAGTGAGGCCTGATTTCCTTTTACTATACACACAAAAAAGATGACATATGCTGCAAATATGACATTGTGCACAAAGCAAGTTGCCTTCGGATTTATGGTAGGGTTCAACTGAGATGAAATTTAAAATCATGCAAACTAAAACCCATTATTGTTTAGGAATCATGTCTGTGGGATCAAACTGCAAAGGCAAGCAAGGGGACGATAATCACAGTTTCCTGCAGCAGTGGCCCTGAAAGGTTGTGGGGACACATTAAAAAAAAAATTGCAACTGCTTGTACATGTTATATATACTCTCCAATATGTATGATCTATATCTTCAAAAAGTAATTGTAAATGGGAGGTCTGGTGTTTTCTTTCTGTGTGCCCATGGAGCTTGTGTACCCCACTCCAGGCATGATCAGTCTAAAGGAGGCCTATGACTCTTCATACAGCTCTTGTCTTCTTTTTTCATCTTCTGTGCAGGTAGATATTGGTTATCTCGCAGGTGCCAAGCACTCTGCTGGGAGACAGGCAAGGGCCTACCCTCCAGGAGTTCTGGAGGGAGACCACACCCATTTCACAAAAGAATAAAACAGACCATTTCAGACCATGGTAGGCACTATGAGGAAAGTCAACGAGGAGGCCGTAAATGAGGAGAGTGGGCTTGGGAGGGAAGAGAGAGGGGACACTTTAGCTGGGGTGGTCAAGGATGGCCTTCCTGGGGAGGTGCAGTGCAGCACGGCCTGAATGGCCAAGAACCAGTCATAGGAAGGTCTGGGGCAGAGTAATCTGGGCAGAGGGAAGAGCAAATGCCAATTTCTTGGTAGGGGATGGCAGGGGCAGCAAGCAGAAAGATCCCACAGAATCTGGTGCAGGGCTCAGGGACGGAGAGAGTCTGAAGACACAATCTGGTAGAAAGGGCTAGAATTTTCTCAGGTGCATCAGGGAGCACTGAAAGGCTGTATGCCGGAAACTGACCGGATCCCATCCCTCCAGCCCCACAGGGGAGAGGAATGTGGGGATGCGGGGTGCCAGAGCAGGAGCATGGAGAAGGGACAGGGAAGAGGGGGTGGTGGCTTGGCCTTGGCAGTAGCTGGGGTGGCAGCAGATGGAGCTGACCAAACTTGCTGATGGGCTGATTGAAGGGTGGAGCTGAGCGGAGGAATTGGGAAGGGTATGAGGGAAAGACAGGCGTCAGTGTGACTCCTGGGTATCTGGCGGGGGGTGGGGCCATTTCCTAATATCAAGATAACCCCAGACAAGCTCCAGTGACGACCCTGATGATGCAGGTAGCCCTTCCTTTGCACAAAGATGGTCCACATGTCTGGAGCTTTTAAAGAGAAGACCTCACCTCTGATGCCTTATTCTGGACATAATAATAAGAGAGAGCTTCCATTTATTGAAGGTCACAGCCAGCCCTGGGCAAAGTGCCTCACACTTTCCATCCTGGGACTCAGCTACAGGAAGTTGTACTGGATTTGGAATTTCTTTTTTTTTTTTTTTTAAGATTTTATTTATTTATTTGACAGAGAGAGATCACAAGTAGACAGAGAGGCAGGCAGAGGGAGAGAGGGAAGCAGGCTCCCTGCTGAGCAGAGAGCCCGATGCGGGGTTGGATCCCAGGACCCTGAGATCATGACCTGAGCCGAAGGCAGCGGCTTAACCCACTGAGCCACCCAGGCGCCCTGGATTTGGAATTTCTTAAAGCGAGGATCTGTGTACCCAGAGTGAAGGAGAAGAGGTGACCCCCACTCCTCTCCAAGCACATTACTGACCGGTCCCTACCCTATTTCCCTCAATCCTGCCTTACACCAGCCCTCTCCCTGCCTCCTGCCCTTTGTCCTTACTGATCCCCTTCCCTGGAATCTTTCTCCTCCCCCTGAGCTTCACAGGCTTGGCTTCTTGCCATCAATCCTGGGACTTCAAGCGACACCTTCTTTGACCACCCCAGCTACAGGAATCTGCCTCATCCTCTCACCCCTCATAACTTGGCATCACAGTCTCTGTTTTGTTTATGTCATTCTCTGGATTACTTATGGTCTTCTACCGTGGTTGGTTCTGTGTGCCCACTTTGTTTATCACTTGTCCTTCTCATTAGACTATGAGCTCTTGGAGGCAGGGATGATGTCTGTTGGTTCACTAAATGGCTTCTGAATGAATGGATGATGAATGGGTGAACTATGGAGTTTCCAAAATATCACTCAAGGTAAGTGCCCATGACACAGCAGATGTGCCTGCCCAAATTCGCCCCGAATGCACCAGTGAACTTTTGCAGCAACCCTACCATGCCAAGGCAGGAGCGTAAGTGTTGCTGCAAACATGGGATACATGTGACCTTTCTAAACAGCCTGGTGGGCAGGATTCACCCTTTCACATATCTGAAAATTGAGGCTCACAGAGATTGAGATCTGGAGGCTAGTGGGTCACCGATCTGAAACAGAAGCCTTGCTAGAGCTCTCATTCATTCATCTCAGCCACTGAAAGAGAGTCTAACACGGCTAGAGCTAGAATGTCTGAAATGTTTGAGGAAGAGGCAGCATGGAAAGATCATTAAGCAGAGATGTTTGGGCCACAAGTCAGCGAGAACCTGTTAAGCCCTAGCTGACGGCCAGGGAATTCCCACCCCAACAGAGTATAATGATGTATTAGATTAAAAAATTCATAGGAACAGGGGCACCTGGGTGGCTCAGTGGTTTAAGCCTCTGCCTTCGGCTCGGGTCATGATCTCGGGGTCCTGGGATCGAGCCCCATGTTGGGCTCTCTGCTCAGCGGGGAGCCTGCTTTCACTCTCCTCCTTTCTCTCTCTCTCTCTCTGCCTGTCTCTCTGCCTACTTGTGATCTCTGTCTGTTAAATAAATAAATAAAATATTTAAAAAAATTCATAGGAACAGTTGTCTAGCAGCTAAAAGTTCAGGCCTAGAGTGCCATCGAAGCTTCCTTGGCCTTCTAGCTGTGCGGCCTTGGGCAAATTGCATCCCCTCTCTGTACTTCAGCTTTTTCACCTCTAAAAGGAGGGTATTGATTTTTAGTCCTCATTTCACAGTGTTGCTGTGAACATGAAATGTGTTAAAACACGGAAAGTTTTCAAAAGGTGCCAGGCACCTAGTATGTACTCAATTAATGTGCTGCTTTGTGGTTTTTGTTATTGTGGGATTTGATTATTACAGGGGGACAGTGCTTGAGTCGCTGGAACGAGCCACATCAAGTAAGAATACCACAGATGCCCTGCCATCAGCCCTTGGCAGGGAGGAACTAGGCACATCTGGGGAGCCAGAAGGCTTCTTGAGGACCTTGGGACGTTACCCCTCATGCCCATTTTACAGATGGATACCTGGAGGCTCAGGGAGCAGCAGGGTCCGGGGCCAAATTCACCCTGCAATTCCTTTTCCTGACTTGGATCTCTCTCCTCCCCAAAGGGCGACTGCGGGGCTGAAGGCCAGCGCCCTCCGTAGCTCCCTCCCTCCCTCCTGAGCAGCGCCCCCCCACCCCCCGCAGGGCCAACGAGGTCTCTGCGCGCAGGCGGGAGGTCCCGCGGACGGGGCAGCCAGGGGAGGTTATTTTCTGTTGTTTTCCCTTTCTCTCTCCCTTCCCTGGTCCCTCCGCCCCGATTCTAATTAAAAAGAAGATAAAGCCTCACGCGGCCAGCGCCAATCAGCCCGACCAGCTTCCTGGATGCTGGACGCGCGCGGGGCGGCGGGGCGCGGGCCAAGATGAAGATTAAAGCAGGGAGAAAAAAGCCACCCAGACGCGGACGAATCAATAACACTTAAAACACACCTGCAGGCAGACAGCGCGCGAGCCCCGCAGCCGCCTCTCCGCCTGCGGTTGCCTCTCGGTCCGCGGTCGCGGCCGGCGACCGCCTTGTCCGCTCTGCGCGCACCTGCTTGCAGCCACGGCCGTTCAACTTGCGAAATGCCCGCTACCGAGACGCGGGGTGGGAAAAGGGGAGGAGTGATAGTTGCAAAACACAAAGGCTCTACCACACACAGACACACACACACTCGCTGCAGCCCCCGCAGCCGGCCGCCTCCCCAAAGCCGGGCTGTGGGGAGGTTCCCCCCAATCCCCGGCGGTGGGAAAGAAGGTTTTGTGAAACCAGCCAAGGTGGCCCTTTAGCGCCAGAACCTCTATCAAACCCTAAAGCCCCCCCACCCCTACCCCTCCGTACTTCACACGCATTATCTCCTAAGTACAAAGGGTGACTGGCCCTGTAAATTCGGCTCCAAAACGCGTCCTGAGCCACCGCCTCCCACTTTCCAGCCAAAGCGCCGCCCCGGGCCCCACCTCCGTGGAAATGCTGGAGTGCAGCAGGGAGGGCTGCTCAGCGCGCCAGAGGACTCCGGTGCCCGGTTTTAGGGGGGCGGGGTGGCCCTCCTCTCTTTGGCGCTGGCTCTTGGAGGTTGCCTCTCTGGGTGTCTAGGGCCATCTCTCGTCCCACCTTTGTGTGTGTGCGTTGGGGATGGGAGGCGCTGTCCCCTTGGCCTGGGGAAGGGCTCTAGGAGTATTGAGGGTTCTTGGAAACGGGGTGGCGTCAGGGATCTGAGCAGCGGTTTGTGTTTGTGCCAGCGAAGGTCCCTCCCTCTAGGTACCTGTTCCCCGTTGCAAGGACCGGCCCCGCCTGCTACCCGGGGACTGCCCTGTCCCTAGGAGAGGCTGTGTCCGCGCCTCTGTGTACAGAGGTCCTCTCGGGCTCTGGGGTCTGAGCTCCTTGGGAGCGGCTGTCGTCCTGACTCCTGGCTCCGGTGTTCCTGGGGGAACCTGCTGTTCCTATGCCCGGGTCGGAAGTGACCCTAGGAGAGGCTGGCCTTTGCAGCAGCTAGTTCGGAGTCCCCCAGGCTGCACCGTCGTACTGGTTGTCTCTGGTTCTGAGGGTTACCGGACTCAGACATCTTCAGGAGGGCCGGACTTCTGCCCAATCTCCAGAGCTGTGAGCGCCCCTAGGGCGCCCGCCTGCGTGAGGGGCGGGTGTCTTTGTGCGCCCACCCAGCCTCTCTGAGGGGCCTAAGAAGTTGGTGGCCAGCGGCCGACCCCTCCCCGGGCCAGGCCAACTTTGCTGGGACACGCGTGCAGGGGATGCGAGCGGCCCTTACCCGATCCGGAGGTAGACCATGCCCAGGCTGAGAAAGAGGTGGCCCAGGCAGCGCCGCGCTTTCCCGTTCATAGTCCCCGCTGGCCGCCGGGGCCGCGGGCCGGGCTGTGCTGATCCCGCGGGCCGCCCCCCGCGGGGCTATCAACATAGCCCGCCCGGGAGGCACGGGCCGAGGCGTCCCGGTTGCCGTCTGTCCGTGCGCCCGTCCGCTCGCTCGGCGCCTGAGCCTCGCTGGGAGCGCGGGAGCCACGGAGCGGGAGGAGGGAGGGAGGAGCGAGCGCGGCGCGGGGCGACGCCGGGCTGTGCGCGAGCGGCGGGTGCAAGTGTGTGAGGCGCGGGGAGTGCGGGGGCGCTGCTGCCGCCCGCCCCCGCCCCCGCTCCTCCCTCCCTCCTTTCCCCCGTCCCTCCCCCGCCCCCTCCCCCTCCCCCTCCCGCCTCCCGGGAGCGCCCGCCCCGCACCCCCGCGACCGCGGGACGGGGCCGCCAGCTCTAAGCGCGCGCTCACGCCTTGCCCCACGCGCTCCCGTGGCGCCCCCTCCCGGCTCCAGGGCGCGGAGCCCGGCAGGGGGCGGTGGGAGTCCTCTGGACCCCCACGGGTCGCTAACTCTCAAGTTGCGGTCGAGCTGGCGCCCTGCGACTGCCCGTGGGATTGAGAGGATAAGGCTCAGTCGAGAATCCCCGCGCCCTGGCTTGCCTCGTCGTCCTCCCCGCCCGGTCGGGCGCTCAGAGCTGGGTGGTGTTAGGTGGCACCCGGGTTCCCCCTTTCCCCAAGCTTCTTTGCCCAGCTTCAGAGGAGGGCGCCCCCTTCCGCGGAGTGGCGATAACTGGCTCAGCATATTCCTTCCTCACCCCTGTCTATTCTAGGAGGTGCGGCAGGTGGGTACCCTGGTAGGGCAGCCTCTTTTGGAATGCCGCTCCTAGCGGATAGTCGGAGTCGGGCTGAGGCCAGGATGCTCCGCACAGGACCCAGACGTAGGCCTCGCGAGAAGCCCGAGCCGCCCGAGGGCGCCTGGCGCGGCCCGCAGCTCAGCGCGCGCTCGCGGCGACACCTGGTGGGCGCGGCGGGTGTTGTAGCTTCACCTCGCTCCCCAAACCGGGTGCTCTGAGCTTGCTAGCCGACCAGAGGTGCAGATCCCTTCCTGCGACGTAAACCCCAGTCCAGTCAGCTAGCGGAGCCCTTGTGCTCACGTTTCAGCTGAAGAAATTGAGGCTCAGAGACGCGAAGGTGCTTCCCCAAAGTCACCAGCTGGTAAGTGGGAGAGCCAGATTGGAAACAGCCCCCCACCACACACATTAACCACCACCTCGCAGGGCTTGCCTGTCCTTTAGAATTGCTTTTCTAAATCTTCCCTGAAAACCGCTGTTCATGCCTTCATTCGCATCACACAAGTGTCTGTGCCAGGCATCATGGTGGGCACCAAGGATACAAGGAAAGAAGGACATAGGACCTTCTCTCTTGGAGCCAGTTAGGGAGACAGACAGAGGTCAACAAAAACATAATTTCAGACATCACAGGGAGAGATGAAGATAATAAGGCAGAGGGATGAGAGAGACACACATTGGACTCCCGGGGATTTATCTGAGATCTGAGTAGGTGGCATTCGAGTTGAGACCTGAAGGACGCAGGATCTGGGGTCCCAGCATTTCAAGAGGGAGGACAGCCATGTAGAAGCTTGAAGGTGCACATGAACCCCAGGAGGGGATGTGGGGCTGTTCTCAAGAACGAGAAAGAAGCCTGGTGGGGTAGATGGGAGGAGGTGGGGGCTCACAGATCCCACAGAGCTGTGTAAGCATGTCAGGGAGATAGATTTCACAGGGGAAGTTCAGCGGGAAGACACTGGATGGATAGGAGGAAAGGTGACTCATCTGATGTGTGTGTTCAAAAGCTCCTTGTGGAGACTCCAGGCGGCTGGGGGGTGAAGGGTAAGGCTGGGCAAGGTGGAGCCAGGAAGACCAGAAAGGAGACTACCCCATGGGTCCAGGCACGAGACATTGGTGGTTTTAAAACACAGCCACACAATTATTCCACATGCCTCCCATTGAGAGGTGGGCTTTCTGTGCTCTCCCTGCTTGAATCCAGGTGGGCTTTTGTGTGGCAGGAGTGATGCTGCAAGGCTTTCGGGCTAGGTCATAAGAGACAATGCAGCTTCTGCCTTGTTGGCTGGAACATTCCTGCCGGAGCCCTGAGCTACCCTGGAAGGAGTCTGGAGGCTGCCATGATGTGAGGAAGCCCAGTCCACAGTCCCAGTTCAGCACTGGGATTATCCCGGCCCAGGCATCAGACATGTGAGTGAAGGAACCTCCAGATGATTCCAACACTTGGAATCCCCTTATTTTGAGTCCTCCCGCTGAGGCACTGTGGACAGGGACTTCTGCGTTCATCCCAGTGTGCTCTGTGTAAATTTCCAAGCCCCATAACTTGTGAATATAATGAAATGATTGCTTTATGCCACTATTTTGGGGGGTGGTGCCTGTTACCTAGTAATTGTAATAACTAAGGTGGAAGTGAGGTGCGGGGAGAAGGGGAATGCTGGGCCTGGGTCACAAGCAGCTCTGATAGGACTTGGAAGGGCCCAACTGAGAAGGGGGAGGGAAAGAGAGGAATGAACAGTGACCCCTAGGCTGGCAGGATCCTTCTCATTGATGAAGGTAGCAGTGAATGACAGTGGGGGAGGGAGAATGGAGCAGCCAAGGGACTGGGAGGAACAGTCACAAAGTGTGTCCTAGCCATGCTTTTCCTCCTGTATTCCTCCTCCTCCTCTTCCACTCTCAGATGAGCTCTGAGCAGTTTTCCTTCAAGGCATCACTCAAATGTGTCCTCTCTTTCCTGTATGCATTGTCCTCCTCTTAGACCAAAGTTTCATTTGCGTTACAGGTATTGGGGGACTCTCACGACTGGGACATCGGGGCAAAGTGCTGGGATTTAACACTGGGTCAAGTAAATCCCGTGTCTGCCCTCCTGGAGCACCTAGTCTGTGGACTGACTTGATGATCCGGCATACAGGTGGAACTTCCTATGTGCCAGACCCTTTCATCAGCATCTTGACTCATTTAATCCTTTAACAATACTTTGAAGTAAGTGCCATTCTTTTTGTTAATATTATTATCAGCATAATTATCATCATTTTATAGAATGGAGAAGGCGAATCATGGAGGGATTAAATAAAATCCCAAACTCCCAAAGCTGTCACATGGCAGAATTGGGATTTGAACCTATGGAGTTCTGACTTCTGCTCTTAATCCTTCAACTGTGCTTCCTGTCTAGTGGAAAAGAGAGGCGGGGGTCACTGGGATAGTGAAGAAGGTATTAGGCATCAAGGAGGGAGATGCACAGAGGGCTGTGGGAACACAGAAAAGAGGGCTCCCAAATGGGTGGGTCATGGAAGCCTTCCTGGAGAAGATGTTCCTAATTTGGGATCCAGAAGGAATGAGTTGGGGTTCACCAGGCAGAGCTTTCAAAGCCGGAGGAAGCAGGGCCCCTGAAAGTCTGAAGAGCCTGGTGAATGGAGCATCAGAGGGAATAGGGTTAGGGAGGGCTGCAGAGATAAGACCCAATAGGGAGTCTAGGGACACAGGGCATATTAATGAGTTTGGGCTTTATCATAAAGGGAAGAAAGGTGTCACACAATCAGATTCATGCTTCAGAAGGCTCATGGCAGCTGTTATGGAGAATTGAGAGAAGGGGCAACATGTGGAGGCAGGGGTTGTCGACAGATAGGTGGAGCAGGAAGGCCAGCGCACACAAGGGTGGTGCTGGGTGGCAAGGAGAAAAGTGGACGGATGGGAGATCTGGTTTGAAAGAAGAATAGACAGCATGACATCCCCAAGGACAAGATTCCGTCCTGGAGGCACTGTGGCTGGTGAGGGCAACACAGAAATGAGACAGGGAGAAGCAGGTCTGAGGATGATGTGTCTGTGGTCACTGAAAGGGCCACTGATAAATGTGCCAGGCTCTCAGGCAGGCGGGTGTGGGCTTTTGAGAGTGACGGTCTCTGCAAGGCCTGGGTGAGATGTTGGAGAGGTAGAGAAGGCCGAGTGGGGACAGTCAGCACAGAGCCCCAGCTCAGCACGATTGAAAAGACCAACTAGGGAGGAAGAAGGTAGAGTGGGCAGGAAATTTCTTGAAGAGCTAGAGAAGGAGAAAAGAGTTTGCAGGGTCAGACCTCAAGGACTGAAAAGGGCCCAAACTCATCAACTCAAGAATCCAGAGATCTTTATGGTCTGGCTTTCCAGCCTCCACTTTGCCCAAATCCCCTGTACCCATATCACGAAAAATTAGTGGGTTTCCACTAATATTTGCAAAATGAAAATAGACTAGAAAATAACAGGATATTGTATATAATAAGTCTCCAACTGTGCGTGTGTACTGTGAGTGCTAATAAAAAACAAACTTGGGACTGTTACTCCATCCTGCTATTCCTTTTCATATGTCTGGGATGCCTTTCCCCTCATTTTCACCTGGCCAATGCCTCTCATCCTTCAAGGTCCTCCCAAATGGGAACTCATCTGAAAAGCCTTCCCTGATTAACCTTGCCTCTGTCCAAGGCACTTGGTCTCTTCCTCTTTTATCCATCCATCCATCCATCCATCAAACATTCACTGAAGATTAAAGTGTGCTGGATATGGGATCCAGCAGTAAACACAGCGGACATGACTCCCTCCTTTGAGGAGAGAACATCATAATGCATTTTTTTTTCCTTTGTGCTCCATGGCCCTTTAGCTGATCCTGGAAGGATATCTGAGCTCACGTGCCTCCCTTTTCCATTAGAACTTGAGATCCCTGCAGACAGGACCCTCTCTCCTGCCTCTCTGTATCCCCAGCAGCCAGCATTGACCGTGGACAACTATGGCTTGATAAAAAGAGCATAGACCTTGGGGTCAAAAAGGCTTGGGTCTGAATACCAACTCTGCCACTTAATAGCTGCAAAATCCAGGTCAGTTTTCTTTTCTTTTCTTTTCTTTTCTTTTTTTTAAGAGTTGTTGGGCTTCGGGGCTGAAAATCACTTGACTGAGAGCTCCCCCAGCGGGAGCTGTATCTGATTCATTGCAAGACCCTGAACCAGCTAACTAACTGCTTCATGACTCAGTGGGATCTATTGCAGAAAGCTCTTCTTTAACAGAGCTATGCTAAGCAAGAGGCTTTCTCACCATTTGTCCCTTTCTGCCTGGTTGAAGGGAGAAGGGTGTCTCTTTAGCAGGTGCAGCCATCATGCCAAGCATGCTTGGGGCAGGGGCGCCGAGGACCCCGGCCTTTGGCTCCCCCTGCTGGATACAGAAGGAGAGGCTTTGTTAGCATTGTTAGGGATATGCCCTGAGCACTGCTAGTTACCAGACCCAGTTGTAAATGAAGGCTCTAGGGTGGTTCAAATTCTGGCTTCGTTCTGTTATCTCTGTGATCTTGGGAAAGTTACTTAAATTCTCTTTGCTTCAGTTCCCTCATCTGTAACTGGGGATTATAACAGTTTCTACCTCCTAGGGTTGTTGTGAGGTTTGAGATGCCCCATGTAAGGTGTTTACAATGCTGTGTACGCTACTATAGCATTAAATGAATGGAAGGATCCCAGTCACCTCTTGGCGCCACCACCAATCAGGATAGGATATCGGTGTTTAAGACAGTCTTTGTCGTCGGATTCATGGGGTTCGGGTCATAGAATCTTCCCATGTGTGTTTGCTTCTTTTGTTTCTTCATTTGTGCTTATAAGAAAACTGTAGCAACACAAGCCAGAGAGAAAGTTTCTGTAATTTAAGTATTTAGAGCTGCTGGGAGTGACTGGGTGGAGCAGAGATTCCCATGAGCCAGGTCCCTGGTGATGGGTGTCTGGGGAAGGCTGTTGGAAAAGTGTGGGTTTTTCAGCAGAGGGGAGCTCTGGGACCACGGGACATGAAGCAGAAGCTCTTCTAAGGAAGCCAAGAGAATGAGATTCTCCTCTCCACTTTGTCACGACCCTGTGTGGCTTTGAGAAAGTCCCTGAAATGTCACCCCTCCGAGACACCTTCCCAGGCCACTCAGTCTAAAGTAGCCTCACCTCCAGCCACCTTCTCTCCCTTCCCCCCATCTATTCCCTTCACAGCACTGGCTACTGCGGGGACCCTGCTTTTCTTCCTGTGCCCTATCTCCTTCTTGTCTGCCTCCTCATGCTGAAGGGGGATCTCCAAAAGGTCAGGGGCCAGTCTGTGGTCCACTCACCATCACAGGGCAGTCTTAATAAGGAACATGAAAGAGAGTGGCTTGGCGGGGTCCCTCAGCCAGTGTGGCCAGAAAAGACCTCTCCACTGAGAACTGCATGACAAAAAACATACTTCAAGATGCAGTTCCCCTCCTCCAGAAGCCATCCCTGGAAGACTCCTCCACCAAGGATATTAATCTCACAGCCAGCTCACTGTATCACCTTGATACAACTTGTGCTGGTTGGCTTCCCTGACCTCACATGAGAACTTCCAGAAGAGGGTTCACAGATGTCATGCTCAGGTGATGTTCACAGGACTCAGGGTATCCAGCCTGTAGAGAGCCACGAGTTGGGAGGAGATGGGGAGGAGCTGGAAAGAAGGCTGCTAAAGCTGATCAGGAATTGAGAGAGGAATTGAGAGCCTGTAGACTTCATTCTGTAAGTATGGGAAGCCGCCAATATCCCCTGTATCTGAGCAGAGCAGTGACCCAGTCCTGTGGAGGTTTTCACAAGAGAGGGAGCCTCTCTTATCTTGTGGCTGTAAGTATCAAGCCTGTGTGACTGGCACCGCAGTCTCCACTCAGGAAAGCTCCTACTATGTGTCAGGCTGGTTGGTGTTGTGCAGCCTTTCCACAGAAGCTCTTCCTCTCCCTCCTGCTTGGTGCTGTTGACCTCCAGCCCTCTGTCCTGGGGTGGAGGCAAGTGGGATGAGAAGGGGGAGACTGCAGGTTCCCTAGTCTTCTACAGCTATGAAGCAGCAGCAACATGGAGACCTCCCACCTAGTAAAATAAGGAAATGGTCCCCCCTTCTGAACTATGATGGCATTCAACATTTATTGAGCACCTACTGTGTGCCAGGCTCCCAGATGGACTCTTTATCTCTTTTCTCCCTGGAAACACTCCTCCCAGGTAGTTTTATCAATGCTTCCTTACGTTATTCAAGCAGTCCGTGACCATCCATCCTGTCCCTTCACGGCACTCTACACACACCTTACCCTGGCTTTCTTTCACTTCCTAGCATTTATTGCTACTTGGTCCCACTTTACATGATGTGTTTCTTTGTTGACTTATTTTTATAAGTCTGTTTTCCCGGCTGCACTGTTAGCCCTGTGAGGGACGGATACTTGTCGCCTTGCTGCTGCATTTCCTAGAAGGACAGCTGCCACACAGTCAGCCTTCAGTGGATGAGAGTTGGATAACTGAGTCATAGAATGGGTCTCACTGACTCCTCATCACCACCTCATTTTCCAGAAAACAACACTGAGGTGTTGAGAGGTTCAGGTGCTTGTCTGGCAACAAGCTGTCTGGCCCACAGTGAGTGCTTCATAAAAATTAACTATCAGTTCCCTGTCTTCCCCCTGCATCTCCCCATCCCTGCCAACAACAGGTGGGGGTGCTCTCCACTGGTTTCATCTCCATCCCAGCCCTCCCACTGCTACGCATGAGTTTCTGCTTACTCCAGGTCAGTGATTCAGTGCGCAACACAGCAGGGCCAGGATGATTAGGGCCAAAGCATCCTGACTGGGAGGAGTTGGAACATGGGCATCAGGGCTGGAAAAGCAACATCTCACTCCTCTTGCTGCCAAAGTCCTGTTAACTGCCTGGCTGGGCAGCAAACACAAAGGGCTGTTTGCAAATTTGGGGGAGGGCGTGAAGGGTGCAAGGAGACTGTCCATCCCATAAATGGGGAGACTGAACCCTAAAGCAGGTACTAGAGGGCCCCAAAACATGGCCGGCTTGGCGGAAAGTCATATATGAAAGGCTGCTGAGGCCACAGGAGCAGAAGACCCAGCCTTGAGTCCTGGCTCAGCCATTGGCTGTGCTATCTTAGGAAAATGATTAACCTCCCTCAGCCTCAGTTTCCTCCTCTGTAAAATGGGGATGATAATAATGCTACCTCTGAGTTACACACAGTAATATATATAAAGCATCTAGAAGAGTGTCTCGTATATATTACACACTCAACATATATTGGTATTTGATGATGATGATGGTGATGTTAATGGTAATAACATATACCAGAACCCAGCCTTCAGGACCAGAAGGAATCTTAAAGATAATCTATGCTAGTGTTTCTCAAACTTCTTAGTCTATCAGAATGACTTGGTTACAAATACAGATGCCCAGGTGCCCTCCAGATCAAGCAGGACTTCCTGGCAGTGGTGGGAGTCACTTTTCTGCTTCTAAGCAGCTCCCTGGGTACCAGCCATGTCTGGCTTCATTGGAGCGGAGGCTGTTGAGGATCCAAATACTAGTGCAGTGCACAGACCCATGGGCTGGGAGGCAGGAATCAGAGTCAGCCTCTGTCTTACCCTGGAATTCTGGGTAAGTCCTTTGCCCTCTCTGAGATCCTTCGTTCCCATTCATACCTTGAGGAGTTTGGACGAGTCTAGTGCCTCATCCAGAAGCAAGCATGAGACCTGAGGCCAGGCTTGCCATTACGAGTAGAACCTGGTCATTTTGTCTGTGAAACTGTGGGTCCTCACAGGGAGCAAGTGGAGAGGGAGGGCTATTGTGGTCTCAGCTTCCTGCTTTGGGGAAGCCAGAGGGCCACAAGAGGCCACAAGAGAAAGCCAGGCTCCCATTTCAAAGCCCACCTCAGCAATGTGACCTTGAGTGAGCGACTTAGCTCCAGAACTTCGTTTTCTCATCCTGAAAAGTGGAGATGCTCATTCTTATGTGTAAGGTCTTTGAGAAGTCACTTCGACAATGCATCATGGGCTTCTTAGATACATCTGAGCGCTCCCATCCCACGTGGCCTGGCTGATCACTGGCCAGCTGACTGCAGACTCCCGGTCACCTTGGGAGGATGGTGCTTATCACAATTCCACCCCAAGGTCTTCCTAAGGATAATCTGTCCCGGGTGATTCATTCGTGGGCGGGGCCCTTCCTCTCAAGCTTGAAATATCTCCCTCCCTTCACCATTCCTGGGTCAGTCCTGTGACCCCTGCCATGTGACTTCCTCTGGGGATTGGCCCTAGCCCCTGCCTGCCTGCCAGCTCTCCAGTCCCTGGTTAGTGACCTGTTCGGGGCTGGACATATCAGGCAGGGCTCAGCGAGGGAGGAGGAAGCCCACAGCTTGTTGTGCTGAGGAAAAAGTGCATCCCCGTGTCCGGCCCCCACCCTGGCCTGCCTTCAGCAGGCTGGGCTTCCAACGCACATCCTGGCATAACCTGGCCTGATTATCACCCAGCTTCCACATGATGCCCTGCCCCTCAGGCACACACATTCCCAGGGAGGCTTCTGGGCTGGCTAGAGCAGAGGGGTTGGCCAGTGTACCCCACAACTTAATGGAAGTCACCTTTTTCTGGAGCCAAGGACAGCCCTTTGGAGATGGTAGAGTTGTGGACACACATCCCAGCTCCACTGTGGACTTGCTGTGTGGCCTTGGGCACGTGAGTCTACCTCTCTGGATCGTAGTTTACCTAATTTTAAATATAGAGAAAAATACCTCCATCTCCAGTTGTTAATACAAGCTTACTGATAAGATAATACAAGCTTACTGATACCTAGGCTTCCCCCTCAACCAATTAAATCAGAATCTGAAGGCTAGGTCCCAGGCACTGGATGTGCCAGGAATGGAAAGCACTAGTGTAGAAAAATTATTAAGAGCCGAATCTTTGGAGGAGACCAACATAGGTTCAGATTCTGACTCTGTTATATAATTATGGACACTTGAATTGATTATTAACTTCTCACAGCCTCTGTTTACTTGTCCACAAGATGGGGATAATAGTACTCAACTTCCCAGTGCTACTATGAGAAATAAAAGTTTTGCACATAGTGAGCACCCCAAGTGACGCATGTGAACAGACCCTTGTCACTTCACCACCATGCCCACGACAGTGAGTGCTGTGCCTGACCCACATTTGGAACTTCCTACAAATATCTGTAAATGAGTAGCGGTTACTACCATAACTTGAAAAGCAATGAAGAAACATGAGATTATCATGAGACAAAGCTCTTGTCTTTTGACAGACTCACAAAATGATATATCCCAGCATTTGAGGCTGTTAGGAGTGGCCAGGACTCTGCTGTGGCCAGAGATGTAGGTGGAAGTCACAAGTTCTTAGTCCCTTGAGTTTCTCCTTCTTGGTAGTCCTCTGGCTGCCATCTTGAGAAGGGCAGAATGGAAACCAAGAAGGACTCTGGAGTTTGTAGCATGAATGAGCTGCCATTGTAGGCCAGACTGCCCCTCTGGGATTTCATTTTTTCCCCCAAGTGAAACGAAAATAGATCTCTTTTTGTTTAGGTTCCTGGTTGGAGAATTTTGAAGGGAAACAGTCACTTTGGTCTTCCTCACTATTCTACTGTCTTTTTCCCCCTTTTAATATGGAATGCTTCACAAATTTGTGTATCACCCTTGCACAGGGGGCATGTTAATTTCCGTACTGTTCAAATCTTTGTATATGTGCCCCCAGAGAGAGCACACTCACTGTTCTACTTTCTGTCCATAGTTGTCAGACTCCAGATAAATCTATGCCGTGACGACCAGCAACCTGTTTCATTAATTCCCTCCTCAGCCCTTTCAGAGGCACCACAGAAAGGCTGCCCAGCCCCAAATCTCATCCGCCAGATCAGAGTTAGCTGCAATCCTATCCAGGCTCCTCTGGCCTCCCTAGAAGATTCCAGAAGAGAGAGTACTCTACTCCTCCCCTGCTCAAGACTAAAAGCTCGTGGCTCCCATTGCTCTCCTGAGCATGGTCTCTGCAGTCTGGTGAGTATAGATGAGAATCTTCAACTCCTGCACTGATTTGCCATGGGCAAAGTGTCTTTGAACAAGCCTGATTTCACACTTACAAGCTTCCCAGTGCTGCTATGAGAAATAAAACTTTTGCACAGAGATAAATTTAGACAGGGAACTCAAAGAAAAGGCAAAGTAACAGGACCAGAGGTAAGCAGTGCTTCCAAATAAACCCAGAACTAGGTCTAAACATCCAAGGGAAGGGAGGTGGCAGAGTAAATGTGATTATCACAGACCTTGGCATTATAAAAACAATAACCCTGTGGCAGAGTGTTGGGTGTGGGCAGGGAAGAGAGTGTGAGGGACTTTTCTTATCCTTCACAGCAGGGAAAAACAGAGCTGAACGTGAAACATGTAATTTAAACAAATACATGACATCCAGTTTCTTAATGTTTTTTATAATCTTAGGGGGTCTTGTAGGAAATAATATCCGACACAGTAACAAAACAATGAGTAAAGTTAGCTGCTTTTATTTCAATTAAATTCATTTTCTTTCGTTAAATTCAAGTATAAATCAGGTCCGTATTTCACTTTTAAAATTTAGCACACAGAAGAAATAGGTATATTGTGAAGAAGCATCATAAACAAATGCAAAAGAGATGGATGATTTATTCGGGAAAGACTTTTGGAACTGTACCTATCAAAGAACAAATAAGCAAGTAACTTACACCATACTAAAGGGTTTATTAAATATTTTAGTGTAAACAATGAAACTCTAAAATACTAGATGAAAACATATGTGTCTTTTTAAATGTTAAGAAGGTAAAAAGGAATTTTCTAAGAGAAAGGCAGTAAAAGAGATCACAAAGGAAGAAATGATGTAATAAAGTAAAATTCTAAAGTTAAAATTTCTGTCCATCATAAAAAACAAGCACAAGATATAATATAAAAATAAATACTTAGTTGGGTAAAAATAATATTGACAAGAGGTAACTATCCTTAAGACATAATAAAAGGCTCTAAAAATCATTATTACTCTAATAAAGAAGAACATGAATAGACAAGTACGGATTGAAAAAAATTAATTTCAAAAATACATAAAAATTACAAAACTCATTGATAGAGAAATATGCAATAGAACCACAATGAAATGCTATTCATAATCTATATTCTCAATTCTCAATATTAAAACAGGTACTCATGCAATATTTGTGAAGTTATAAATTAATACTAACTTTGGGAGAGCACACTGAGAATTATCTCAAAACTATTCAGAGTCCTTATATTTTTTTTCAAGTTACCTAAATTTTAATATTTTTTTAGTTTTTTAATTTTTATTAACATATAATGTATTATAGGCCCAGGAGAACAGTTCTGTGAATTGTCAGGCTTGCACAATTCACAGCACTCACCATAGCACATACCCTCCCCAATGTCCATAACAACACCACTCTCTCCCTACCCCACTCCCCCCCCCCCCCCGCAACACTCAGTTTATTTTGTGAGATTAAGAGTCTCTTATGGTTTGTCTCCCGCCTAATCTCATCTTGTTTCATTTTTTTCCTTCCCTACCCACCGGCCCCACACATTGCCTCTCAAATTCCATATATCAGAGAGATCATATGATAATTGTCTTTCTCTGATTGACTTATTTCGCTCAGCATAATACCCTCTAGTTCCATCCACATCATTGCACAGGGCAAGATTTTATTTTCTTTGATGACTGCATAGTATTCCATTGTATGTATATATTTGTAAATATACACATATATGTATATGTGTTTACACACACACACACACACACATATATGTATATATACACAATGGAATACTGTATGCCACATCTTCTTTATCCATTAATCTCTTGATGGACATCTAGGTTCTTTCCATAGTTTTGCTATTGTGGACAATGCTGCTATAAACATTTGGGTGCAAGTGCCCCTTCAGATCACTACATTTGTATCCTTAGAGGAAATACCCAGCAGTGCAATTGCTAGGTCATAGGGGAGCTCTGTTTTCAACTTTTTGAGGAAACGCCATGCTGTTTTTCAGAGTGGCTGCACCAGCTTGCATTCCCACCAATGGTAGGAGGGTTCCCCTTTCTCCACATCCTCAACAGCATCTGTCATTTCCTGACTTGTTAATTTTAGCCATTCTGACTGGTGTGAGGTAGGATCTTATTGTGGTTTTGATTTGTATTTCCCTGATGCCGAGTGAGGGGGAGCACTTATTTCGTGTCTGCAGGCCATGTGGATGTCTTCTTTGCAGAAATGTCTGTTCAAGTCCTCTGCGCATTTCTTGATTGGATTATTTGTTCTTTGGGTGTTGAGATTGATAAGATCTTCATAGATTTTGGGTACTGGTCCTTTTTCTGATATGTATTTTGCAAATGTCTTCCCCCATTCTGTAATTGTCTTTTGGTTTTGTTGACTGTCTCCTTTGCTGTGCAAAAGCTTTTGATCTTGATGAAGTCCTAATAGTTCAATTTTGCCCTTGCTTCCCTTGTCTTTGGCAATGTTTCTAGGAAGAAGTTGGGGCCTCAGAGGTCAAAGAGATTGCTGTCTGTGTTCTCCTCAAGGATCGTAGTGGATCCCCTTTTCACATTGAGGTCTTTGGTCCATTTGGAGTCTATTTTTGTGTGTGGTGTAAGGAAATGGTGGGGTTTGATCTTTCTGCATGTGGCTGTCCCATTTGCCCAACACCGTTTGTTGAAGAGACTGTCTTTTTTTCTTTTGGACATTCTTTCCTGCTTTGTCAAAGATTAGTTGACCATAGAGTCGAGGATCTATTTCTGAGATCTCTATTCTGCTCCATTGATCTATGTGTTGGTTTTTGTGCCCATACCATACTGTCTTGATGATGACAGCTTTGTAATAGAGCTTGAAGTCTGGAATTGTGATGCCACCAACTTTGGCTTTCTTTTTCAACATTCCTCTGGCTCTTCGAGGTCTTCTCTGGTTTCATATAAATTTTAGGATTATTTGTTCCATGTCTTTGGGGCGGGGGGGGGAAAAAGGATGTTAGTTTGATAGGGATTGCATTAAACGTGTAGATTGCCTTAGGTAGCATAGACGTTTTCACCATAGTTGTTCTTCCAATCCATGAGCATGGAACATTTTTCCATTTCCTTGTGTCTCCTCCAGTTTCCTTCATGAGTACTCTATCGTTTTCTGAGCAGAGAGTCTTTGCCTCTTTGGTGAGGTTTATTCCTTGGTATGTTATGGTTTGGGGTGCAGTTGTAAATGGGATTGACTCCTTAATGTCTCTTCCCTCTCTCTTGCTTTTGGTGTATAGAAATGCAAGTGATTTCTGTGCATCGATTTTATACCCGGACACTTTACTGAATTCCCGTACAAGTTCTAGCAGATTTGTGGAGTGGAGTTTATTGGGTTTCCCGCATAAAGTGTCTTATCATCTGCAAAGAGCGATAGTTTGACTTCTCCTTTGCCGATTTGGGTGACTTTACTGTCTTTTTGTCGTCTGATTGCTGAGGCTAGGACTTCTAGTACTATGTTGAATAGCAGTGGTGATAGTGGGCAACCCTGCCGTGCTCCTGACCTTAGCCGAAAAGCTCTCAGTTTTTCTCCATTGAGAATGATATTGGCTGTGGCTTTTTCATAGATGGCTTTGATGATACTGAGGTATGTGCCCTCTCTCCCTGCACTTTGAAGGGTGTTTGGATCAAGAAAGGATGCTGTACTTTGTCAAATGCTTTTTCAGTATCTATCGAGAGTATCAGATGGTTCTTGCTCTTTCTTTTATTAATGCGTTGTATCACACCGCTTGATTTGTGGATGTGGAACCAACCTTGCAGCCTTGGAATCAATCCCATTTGGTCATGGTGAATAATCTTTTTAAGGCACTGTTGGATCCTACTGGCTAGTATTTTGGTGAGAATGTTCACATCTGTGCTCATCAAGGATATTGGTCTGAAATCGTCGTCTGCTTTTGGGGATCAAGGTAATGCTGACCACGTGAAATGAGTTTGGCAGTTTTCCTTCCATTTCTATGTTTTGGAACCCTTTCAGGAGAATAGGAAATAATCCTTCTTTAAATGTTTGGTAGAATTCCCCAGAGAAGCCGACTGGCCCCGGGCTCTTGTTGGGAGGTTTTTGAAGACTGCTTCAGTCTCCTTACTGGTTATGGGTCTGTTCGGGTTGTCTATTTCTTCCTGGTTCCGTTTTGGTAGTTTATATGTCTCTGTCTCTAGGAATGCAACCATTTCTTCCAGACTGTCAAATTTGTTCTTATAATTGTTTGTATTTCTTTGGTGTTGGTTGTGATCTCTCCTCTTTCACTCAGGATGTTATTTATTTGGGTCCCTGCTCCTTTCTTTTTGATAAGTGGGGCCAGGGGTCTTTCAATTTTATTAATTCTTTCAAAGAACCAGCTCCTAGTTTCATCGATTTGTTCTACTGTTCTGTTTGTTTCTATTTCGTTGATTTCTGCCCTGATATTTATGATGTCTCTTCTCCTTCTGGGTTGAGCCTTTCTTTGCCATTCTTTCTGCAGCTCCTTGGGTGTAGGGTTAGGTAGTGTATTTGAGCCCTTTCTTGTTTCTTGAGAAAGGCTTGTGTCACTATGTATTTTCCTCTGAGGACTGCCTTTGCTGTGTGCCACCGATCTTGAACAGTGGTGTTTTCATTATCACTTGTTTCCATGAATGTTTTTCAATTCTTCTTTAGTGTCCTGGTGAGCCGAACTGGGCCGAGTGGGGCCGCGTGAAGCCCAGCCGGTGGACCGAGCTGGTCGGGTGGAGCCCAGCCGGGCCAGGCCGAGCCGAGTGGCGGGGCAACGCGGATGCCACGGAGCCAAGCGGCTGGGAGACAGGACTGAGGCCGAGTGCGTCCGTGGCTAGTGGAGGCGGTGGGTGTGTGCAGAGGTGAGGCTGCTCCGCAAGTCCTGTCGCGCCTCACCGCTGGACCCCTCCTTTCTAGGACCTGCGGGAAAGCCGCACGTTCGGGTTTCCTGAACCTGTGAAGTAGCTTTCAGAGAGACTCTCTTCCTTTGGAGGCCTCAGTTTCCCCATTTGTAAAATTAGGGCAATGGAAGGACGCAGTAGACTCCGGTGTGTGCAGCCTTTCTTAAGGCCTCCCCCTCAGGGGGTGATACTGACTTTTCCTATTTTCTAGTGGCACCGAGTGTTGCCTCAGT